>NW_028227270.1:32568919-33886419 GCF_978045245.1 Mus caroli
TTTCCCATCATGGAAACTTCATGCCAGTTTTCTTTCTTCCATCCTCACAAAGGTCACTGTCTATATGGCTTCACAGAAGCTGCTCATTTGTATGTACTTTGAGCCAATGCCATACGTCTGCCTTCCTCTCAAACATACTAACTAATCTCTTTGTCCTAAGCCATCATCCACCTGTCTGCCTTTTGGGGGGGGGGGTAAAACCATAAAGCTTATTTATTTATTTATGTATTTATGTATGTATTTATTTATATTAGGTATTTTCTTTATTTACATTTCAAATGCTATTCTGAAAATTCCCTATACCCTCCCCCTTCCCTGCTCCCCTCCCCACCCACTCCCACTTTCTGGACCTGGCATTCCCCTGTACTGGGGCATTTAAAGTTTCCAAGACCAAGGGCCTCTCCTCCCAGTGATGGCCAACTAGGCCATCTTCTGCTACATATGCAGCTAGAAACACGAGCTCTAGGGTTACTGGTTAGTTCATATTGTTGTTCCACCTATAGGGTTGCAGACCCCTTCAGCTCCTTGGGTACTTTCTCTAGCTCCTCCAACAGGGGCCCTGTGTTCCATGCTATAGATGACTGTAAGCATCCACTTCTGTATTTGCCTCACACGAGACAGCTATATCAGGGTCCTCAGCCACCAAACCCAGACACTATTGCATATGCCAGCAAGGTTTTGCTGAAAGGACCCACCTATCTTCCTCAATACTGCTGTTCAGTATTTAGGGTTGTAGACTATGAAAACCAGCTTTAGATCTCTCTGTCCTCTTCTAAATTCTTTCTACATGACTTCCCTTAGCTTTGTTTGCAAACTGCTTAATCCCAACAATAAAATTTAATCCAGCAAGAAAGCAGTCACACTACCCAGAAAAACTCTTCTATTAGTATCTGACAAGCCCAATAGACCTGTGCTGAAAACGGGAGTAATGATAGACAGCTTATTTCCTAACACTGAGTCAACCAGCTTCAGACTAACTAGAAGAGGAACAGTTCTGTGATCCATTAACAGGCAGTGATGATAGAAACATGGGCACAATTCCCTTTAAATACTAATATGTAATGGGTGAGCAAGCTGTTGGGCTCTGAGATGGTAGCAAGTTTAAAAAAGATGTGCACTAAAACCAAAATAAAAGAGATCCAAAGAATAACTGTGGTCTTTCATGGAACAGCAAGACATAAGCAAGTGACAGAGGAAGCCTTTATTTATTTGTTTGTTTGTTTATTTATTTATTTATTTTTGTACTCTTGCATTGAGTGTTATACATTTACTATAACAAGGACTATTTCTTGCACATGATTCTGTAATTTTGAGTATATATATATATATATATATATATATATATATATATATATATGTGTGTGTGTGCGTACAAATACCACATGAGCATATATGACCAATTAATGCATGTCTATTCATCCAAAATGCTGTCGATCTGAAATTCCCACTTCCTAATGTCCACATAGAAATTATAGCTGTTTCAAAATTCTATCATCTGCAATCTCTTAATTCAATTGATTTTTTGTGACTAATTTCTGTCCCTGATTTTTAAAGAACCTAAAGTTTATTCTACTTATTTGCATACTGATCAAACCCATAATTCTTGGATTGGTAGCTGTCTTGATCATCAGGTGCTCAGAGACTTTTGTGTAGGTGTCACTGAAAAAAAATGCATTATTTTATACTTATAGACTAGAAGTTCTCCATAGTGCTCAGTGGGTTAAAGTTAAAATGTGAATAGGCATATACCCTTTCCTTTCTTGAAGCAAAGATAAGAGGACTTTAAACACCTTTTAAAGACTAACAACTTTAAATGTGCATGACAGGACTCTGAGACCTAGATCATCTAGGGATGTCTCATCTCAACTTTTAGAGCCTTAATTAGAGATGAGCAAAGTCTCTTTTGCCAAAAAAAGAAACCTGCATGATTCCCACACAAAGAAGAAACTTTTTATTTTATTTATTTTTATTTATTTATTTATTTTAAGTTGAGAGGTGGTAGTGCGTAGTTTAATGATTTGGTACAGAATGATCTGGTTAGGTTTTCAAAAATGTAATCTTATAGCATTTCAATAAAAACAGGCAAACGTTATACTTAAACCCCAAAATTGTTTAGTTTTAAATATCTTGTTTTTCTTTTTTATTAGATATTTTCTTTATTTACATTTCAAACATTATCCCCTTTCCTAGTTTCCTCTCCAAAAATCCCCTCTCCCCTCCACCCTCTCTCCTCCCCCTGCTCCCCAACCCACCCACTCCTGCTTCCTGTCCCTGGTATTCCTCTATATTGGAGCATAGAACCTCAACAAGATCAAGGGCCTCTCCTCCCATTGATGATTGACTAGGCCATCCTCTGCAACATATACAGCTAGAGCCACACGTCCCATCATGTGTTTTCTTTAATGCATGGTTTGGTCTCAGGGAGCTCTGGGAATACTGGTTAGTTCATACTGTTGTTCCTCCTATGGGCGAGAAGAATCTTTAAAGTCCACTTTTCACTTAAGTCTGTCATATTTAATATCATTGATTTAAAAAATGACCTTTAAAGATAATCAGTAGTATTAAGGGCTGCATAGAAATATTTTATTTTTCCACATTAAATGTTCATAATATGCAATTAACTATGAAAAAATATATTGTAGCAAACAGCACCAATGGTGAATATAAAACACCTAATAAGCATTAGTTTAATAAAAGCAAATGGGTATGTTTCATTATCTGAGTCTGTGTTTTAAAGAGATTTCTGTGTGTACAAATGTCAGTGTCACTGTATTTACATGTGGGTTGTTTTGGGTTTTATTTTTTCTTTGTGTTTATCCTTTTTCTTCTGTTTGCTTGTTTTCTATCATTCAACTTTGTTTTTATTTTATCTTATTTTATTTTATTTTTATTTGTTTTCTAATAAAAGATGGGGAAATGGGCACAGATATCACTGTGAGGCTATGGGAAGGATCTGAGAGGCATATGGGAGAAAAAGCCATAATCATAAAATGGTTTATGTAAAACCTATTTTCAATAACAAAAAATGGACTAAATTCAATTCTGTAGTGCTTCTAGTTACAAAATAAATCTTGATGCTAATTCATGAAAATTACAGTTAGGAAAATCATGTCTTTATTCAAAGACAAGAAAAAAGACTCTAAAATAGTCACTCAGATATTAGGCTGTGAAGTTTCTGTCCTTTTAAGCAGCAGCAAACCTGGGATCGAAGACTCTGGGTCCATAATATATTTGCATATGTTCTCTCTCTCACACACACACATGTGCAAACAGGTTTTTATAAAACACTTTTAAATTTTACAGAGTAATATCTACTCAGAAGTTTCTTTCTTTTTCTTTTTTTTTCCATCAAAGTAGAATTCTTGAATCAAACTGAAACCAACAGCATGAACTATGAAAGACAGTTCTTGTGACAGCATGAATTTTAGACTTGCCCATCTCAAAATAATCCTGTTAAGTCAAGTCATGTGTAATACACTATACTCTTAGGCTTGCAAGGCCTAGTCTTGCTTACTTTAGAGGGCCAAATACAGAAATAGAATGCTCAGAATTTTCCTAGCTAAAATGTGTCAGTTCCCATCTTATTATAAAAAGCACAATTATCATTATTTTGACAAAAGCCTGCCATACTTTCAGTAAAGGGCTAGCTTCCCCTGTGCTCATCCACCTGAGGATCGCCATGTCTGACAGCGTCGGAAGCAATCCTTCGTCAAAGCCAGACTTCATAGAAAATATTCCCATGAGCTAAGCACTCCTCAGCTAATGAGATTTTACTTTGTATTTAAAAAGAATTTTCAGTTATTTTTTGAACCGATTAGTTCAAATTGAATGTAAAAGATAAAAATAAGAGAAGATATATATATATTGATTGATTCTTCCTTTGTGGTACAAGTGTGTGAATGTGGGATGAGGGTGGGGGAAACACAGACACAGAAATGTGAGACAAGTCTACATAAAATCCAGGATATGATGAAAAATAGTTGAAGCAGGCAACATTAAACTAAAGATAATTGTTCAAATCAGCATGAATTTTTTCCCTAGGGAAAATTTATTATATAGAGAAAATCTGTATCCTGTATACATATTATATACAAATATGTTTCAAAAAGTCAATGAATTGGTGGAAATATAACTCACATAGTCACCTCCTGATGAATTTACTCATAATGATAAGGCCTCCAGTTTTATTTTATTCATCCTTTTTAATTTTTTCTTAAGTTTTTTCATGTAGCTTACAGTATCATGGTAATACCTAAGCATGATTAAAATTGAGAAGAAAACCCACAACTAAATATTATATCTTAAATAATAACCCAGTAACCTATATAAGGATTAACATTGCTCTGCTAATTTATTTATATTTGTTACATTTTACTCATTTTTCACATGATTATATATTTATAGGGAACTCATGTGTCAGGGAGCATACATATAAGTCAGATGACAACAGTTTAGGAGTCAGTTTTCTCCTTCTACCCCAGGTTCATGGGGTCAAATTCAGGTCTACATGTTTTCCAAAGCAAGTGTATCTACCTGCTGAGGTACTTCTCCAGCCCTGATACCCTGACTTCTCCGAAACGGTCATTTAATATTATTTTCCCTACTTTTCCTTCATTGTGTATCTCAATGAATTGTCTCCTGTTGCAGACAATATTATCATCTATAAGCGCTTTTGAGTGAGGTAGGCAATAATTATCAAAGACAAGCTTTACCTGTGTTCACTTACCCAAAGGCGTAGAAAAGAAAGGGACTTAGCAGAATCATACCCAATTTCATTCACATCTCCTTGAATGCCTACTCTACACGTTATTGAGCCTGCCTAATGTTTACATATATGTCAGAATATTCTAACTGAATAATGTCAGAGAGGTGAGTGATTTATTCTTTCCAGATAATACCTCCACCTTATTCTGAATCTTACATCTTGACAGATCTACCTGACTCTCCTTTTCACAGGCATTATGCCCAGCATATTCAAGTATTTTCTCTCCATGAACTATGGCTAGAGCATTACTTATGTTCTTTATTTCAGTCTTCAATAATTTTTACTTAAATCACATGAATTCCACTTTCTCTGTGTAACACCCTTAAAATAGAACTATTTTAAGTCATCATATCAGGGCCCTAATCTCAAGCTTCTGTGTGTTTAATCACTTAATCAACTATTAATTTTTTATTCAATGGATACCATAGAGCTTGTCCATATTTAAGTGATTTCTCTCATATTTGTGTATTGATCTACAGGGTCTCACAAGGCAAATAAAAGAGAACCTGTCATTTTTTTTCTTAAAGTAGGTGTGCTAATCTTTAGACTTGTAGGTACTGATAGGTTAGCATACATTGCACAACTCTGGGTGCTACAGACATGGTTCAAATTAAGGTAAGCCATTAAATGTTCTTCTTAGTCACTAGTTTGTTAGATAAATATTCCTTCTGTATTTTGAGAGTATATCTTGGATTTTTGTGTAATAAATAGTTAAGTAACCTCTATCTCACTTTTATTATATAAATAATTCTATCGTTTTATGCACAGGCATCAGGTGGGTTAAAATCATTTCATTTAGATCTCTGAGTTATTGGTAAGACTTTCTGGGAACACTCAATGGACTAGAGCACCAGAACTGTGTCTATATTGCCATTTACAGTTTCTTTCTTACTTATCCTTTTGGTTAAGATGTCTACATTTATTTTTCATTAAGCATATCAGCAAAGACAAAACTGCTACACTTTTGAAATATGCTTTTTGACATGTATGTCTTGAACAGTTTTACAACTAAACTGTGTGAAAAGACTAAGATATTAAAGAACTTAGAATGGCCACCATATTGTAACTAACTACAGCACTCACCTTAACATTTCTGCTCTTTCTCTTTATGTAACCATCTGCCAACACAGTTAACTTTTAGAATACTAAAGACTTTCCTTTCTTCAAGTTGTAAAATGCTAATTTGTTACGAGTTTGACCTTCAGAACTACATCCATCAGTTAGGCGATTTTTATATTCTCATAGCCTGTGTTGGTCTGTTTCTCCCAAATAACTTAGTGATTAACTTCAATATGGGAAGATTACAACTTATTGCTATAATCATCACTTACGTCTTTATTCATTAATTCTGTTTTTTTTTTGATAATTCTTTAAAGTTAATACTTAAGGACCAATAAGATTATTATTATTATTTTTGATTTTTTTCAGAGTAACATATTCATCAGCCTGGACAATATTTCATTACATTGTTTACTTGTTTATTTATTCATTTATTCACTCACTTATTTTTAAAACTATCTTTTCATCAGATTGTGATTTTAGATATTTATAAATCTGCTTACTAGAAAAAAAATATATTAACAATCACAGCAAACCGCTCAGCTCATCTACAAAGTTTTTGCAATGGAACTATAAAGATGTTTTTTATGTAAAACCTGAACTGGCAACACAATATCCGGTTTCAACATAACGTAACAAGCCTAACTACATTTTTTTAGTATAAGTTAATGAACTGACAGGAGTGGCAAACTTGCAGGTTTTAACTCAAAGTCACCCAGAGTGCACCCAAACTGTGTTCTCAAGAGAGTGAAGATTTTTTCAATGTAGTATAAAACATCTGGGACATTTCTGCCATTTAACAGACTTGTATAGCAGAAAACAAAATTTGTCCTAATGGCCAGATTGCATCATGTAGTTTGGCAAAGTCTACTTCTATTCCACTGGTGTTGCTTTAATTGAATGACAGAAGGCTGTTCGAGGTATTGTTTTATGCATCATCAACTTGTATTTGATGGTTAACCATATATTGTTGTATAGATTAAACTAACTGTGAACTACAAAATTATTTTTGAATATCATTAGCACCTAGGATGGCTTCAGATGTATAAGACAGGAATTTGGAGCATCCTGAGAAAAGAATAAAATAAGTCCACAGTATTTAAGAAAGTTGATGAAACTGAAAAGGTAGAAGAAACAACACAAATCTAGAGTTAATAAATTCAGGAGCTAATCAAGTAATGACTTGATCCATATCCCATCTTTTTTAGATGTACTTTATAAATGAACATTGACCTTCCATCATGTATATGTACATATACATATATGCATATATATTTCAAATACACGTGTGTAATACAATATATATTATACAAAATGTGTGTTATACTTTCACACACATATAGTCCTGAGTAGACAAATGAACAATGAACTATTTTCTCCTTTTTGATAATAACATGCTTTCTCTGTACTCTGCAACAGTTTTCTATGTCAACATTTTACATAATTTGTTCTGCAAAACTGAATTGTTACCATGTGTTTGTAATCATTTCAAGGGTTCATATAGGTGCTGCCCCAGTCTCTGGAGCCTATTAAGGTCTCAGCTGTAATTCATCATCTCAATGAAGCATGCTCTCTCTCAGAATCCTGAAGTGTTTGATATGGTGTTTGGTATAAAGTTCCAGTCTCTGTGTCATGTAGGTAACCCCTACTTTCATTGGCTATTGCACACATGTTCTGATTGGTAAAACTGAAACCTTCTTCAGATTTACTAAAGAAATAAATACCTCGCCTTTCTGCAATGAAGACTATTTTTCACCTAACTCTACTATTTCTTTTAAAAAGAAAAGCATAAAAGCACACTTGGGAAATTACCCTAAGACTAAGTGACTAAGCATAAAGAAGTAATTTCCCTGATATATTTTCTTCACTGTTACCAAAAAAGCAATGGAATGCACACTAGGTTTAAGCAAATTACTGAGTTAGATTGGGCCCTCTCTTGAAATGTAGCATTTCAGACTCAGCAGCAAGCAACATGATGCAGCCAAAATTGTGTTGTTTTGCAATAATGAAAAAGGTAAATTCTTAAACAATTACAAGCCTAGTGCTCCTAGCATGTTTCTAATAAAAGCACACACTTTAATGATAACCTTCTAACTGGCAATTGTTATCTGTATAAATAATGAATGATATTTTGCCTAGACTGCAAACTAGGTAGAATTTTACTGTAGATTTTGAATAATGACACATGGATATCTTCCACAGCTCAAGTATCCATGACTCAAGTAATCACAATAAGATAGTCTCAACCACTTTAAGAATTTACAGTCAGTGCTAAATCATGCTCACAGTTTCAAATGTGTATTAACCACTGACAAAGGCATTAGCTTATCAATGCATCTACTATCTTATTATTCGGTGCTGTGATAGTTGACAAAACACTCAGTATAGAAAGCCAAGCTTCCTACATGACCATTTTCCTGGGAAGACTGCAACTGAAGCACCCTGCAGCCCATTCAAGCAGCATCTTCGAAATCAAGAAAATGTTTATATGTTTGTGTGCAATTCCAAACCTAAGTTTACTCTACTCTGAACCAGCCAGGTGATCAAAGGCAAGCTATTTTCCATGTATGTACATTAATTTCCACATCAGAAGAAACAAAAGCAATAAATATGTAATCTAAGGGAGCATTCATGAGCAATAACCCAGTACAACATGCAAACTTCTTTGTACATTACTGAACACACAGCAGAGGGGGTAGCCAATAAAATTTAAGTGTTGTACATCTACTCTTTTAAGAAGTGGGTATTAAAGATCCATTCTTTCAAAAAAAAGAAACTAGAGATTTAAAATACAACATTGGTAGAATCATAAGATTAATTCAGTTGGAGCTCGAATTTAAGAATAAAAAAAAAAACCCAAAGTGCATATATATTAAACAGAAGACATCAAAACTTTCTAGACTTAGAATGATAGGATGGGGTCATTGGAGACAAACAATCAACAACAACAGAAGTCATACAAAATCTGAGCATGTTGTCACATAGCTCTTTTTCCAGTAATAAAGCTTGATAGAATTCGATTTCTACAAGTTTGTGGGTAACCTGAGCTACACCGTGAGAACAAGACCACCCAGATCTACACAGTAAGTTCTCATTTTGAATAAATAACAAACAATTTTTTAAAGTCCTGGAAATAAATGAGTCCATGAGGCCAATATTAAAATGGGCAAGAGGAGGTCAATAAGAAAACCTGCAAAACATTTGGTACCCCATGGGATGGAGAAAAAAGCAGGTCACTTCCCAGAGATAGTAAAATAGCTAACTATGCTTATACTACAATCTGCTTATAGGCAACAGAAAAACACAGGTATCTTTGTGAGAATATCATAATTGCAATTTTATAAAAAAAAAGATTAGAGATGTCAGAATTATGAATAACAAAAATATTTTAAAATTACTATAGTTCCCTGAACTGGAAATTAACTTGTCAATATTACATTTTATATAGGTTTTACCAGAGCTATAGGCTGTACCTACTGGGTAGAGGAAATACCAGAAGCACAGAGGCAGTGGTTGGAGTTTGGAGAGTAAATGAGCCCTCTCCCAGGAAGTTATTAGAGGAGAAAAAAGCTGAGGGCAAGTGCAAACTTGATAGAAGTCTACATTAGTCATGAGCAGCTCAAGAAATATATATGCAGAGGGATCAGAGCCAAGAAATTCTGATATTTAAATCACAGAAAGTAGTAAAGAAGTGGATTAAAAAGTGAGGAAGTCTAGGTGTACAAAGATAAAATGACCAGACCATAAAGGAACTATTAGGATTTTTGCATTGACCTTTTACACATTAACCCACTTTAGAAATCACTATTAAATGAGTATTTTCGAAAAGACATTCTGTCGGGCAGTAAGAAGGAAATGATTAGGGTAGAGAAGGTTAAAAGCAAGAGGAAAATGTAGGGTTTGCCAACCACAGTTCATTGAAGAGAAATAAACTTGGAGATGAGCAGCAGATGAATTAAAGGGAAAACAGAGATGTCTAATCAAAATGACTTAGTGGCTAAGCGGCCTCCTAGCTTTCTAACATTTATTAGAAATAAATGATTCAGTCTGAAAAGACAAGAAGTAGTAAACAAATGCACTGAAAATTTTATGTGAGGAGAGCCAGAGAACAAGAGCTGACGCTCTAACCTATACTGGCATTTTGAAGAGAGAACCTCATGGAATGCATATGTAGGAGAGAAATATCAGGGTGATACATGCCTATGATTATTATTTTTTAAAAGCACTTAATGGATTCATTTCAAATACAAAATATATGAAGAGGCCTTGCATATATTAGGCAGTATCAGGATACTAGGGGCAGGATAAGTTGATGTATTTGGTGTCAGTAATACGTTCTGCTTAATAGCGGTTCCAAACTTCTTAATTCTTCTTGTGCTTACTATTCAAGTGAGGTCTTTTCCTAACAACTGCAAAGCAGTCTAACTTTGCTACTAACTCAGGAACAAATGGTTTAATGTAATCATTACAGACTATATACTTTACTTCAAGTTAATTCTATTTTATCTGGTAGCCTTTTTTTTTTTTATCATGCTAGTAGTTTTAAGGAATATTGTGATAAAACTCAAAGTCAATAATTACTTTAACATACTTATCTTAAATAATAAAAATTTTTTACATTTCATCAAACAAGATAGTTCATAAAATTTCCCTAAAATTAAAAATATGGATTTATAAATAAGATAATTTTAAATATCAATATTTCAAGTACATTAGATAAACAATTATCAACAATCAAAATCCCATTTTCTTGGGCCACATTCTTGTAAGCCACATAACGATCTGGAGTACTAATTCAAATTCCTTTGAGGCCACTGTGTTGTCCTTTCCATCATACAAATAGTTACCTTCTTCCAAGTTTTTTTCTACTCCAGAATCTTCATCTTTTAGAAAACTTCTGTAAGTTGACAAACATGGACATATTCATACCCACTGTACTTTGCTGGAGTTATAATTTACATGCAAAAATTTGTACCCATTGTGAAAAATTTGTGCTTTATAGAGCTGTGTCCTCAGAATCTTCCTGTTCAGTACAAATTATTTTCAACATCCAGCTTGCTCTCTGTGCCCTCATTCTGTCAATGACTGGGTTTCATATCTGTGGCATGCATTTTTACTGTCTTTCACTCAAAATGATATGTTTAAAATTCATCTATATCATGCCATTGAAATAGTTTTATTTTTTCAATTCCATGGGTTTCTATGATTATTTTATTTAGGTTATTCTTTCTACATCTTATAGGAATTTGATTGTTTTCAATTCTCACATTATGAATGGTTTCTTTATGCACATCCTTTTAGAATCCATGAATGTCTAAATGGTTTGTTTCAGTTCATGTATATATCTAGTTACATTGATTGAAGTAAGCAATCCCAAATGGCTTTCTACAAACTGTACCATTGCCTATTATAGACACCTTCTCTTCAGTGTTTCTACACTTGCATTGGATAGGTATTGTTAAGCCATTCTACCTTTGTCACCTTTGTAAAACATAATATATCAGAGTACTCATCTTTCTAAGTTATGTACTTTAATTAACAAACCAATAAGCCAAATGCCAACAAGCCTGGGATGTCCTCTAAGGAGAAAGGAGCCTGAAATTTAAAGTAATGGTCAATACAATATTCAAAAATTTAAATGAACATATATTGAAAGAAAAAATAACTTTTAACTCTTAGAAGTTTTTTTAAGTGGCAGTCCATTCCTGAAATAATTTTATTTAAATTAGCCCAAAAGAGGTGTGATTTTAAAAGATTTGCTTTTCATTATGCACATGTACATATTCTGGTTTAGGTATGTATACCTTAATGCAGGTCCCCACAGAGGCCAGAGGTATCTGATGCCCCTGGAGTAGGAGGTATAGGCACTTGAACGCCCCCTGATGCAACTGGTCGGAATCAAACTCAGGTCCTGTACAAGAGCATTTGTGGTTTTAGTGCTACAGGATTCAGATGTATTTCATACCACCAAAAGTTCAAATTAACAATGGAAATCAAGTGGGACATACTAGAACAGCCTTTCATTCTATGTGTGTATTCATGTGTGTTTTGAATCAGGATCTCATTTGCCCAGGTCAAACTTGCTATAAGTGAAAGACTTGAGCCCCCTCCTTCTGTCTCTAAAGATTACTGTTACAAAAACACCCACTTATGTATTTCATGCTAATACATATACCATCAAATAAACATTATAGCTTTATCGGTCAGGTTAAAATAACATACCAGCCAGGCATAGTGGTGCACACCTTTAATCCCAGCACTTGGGAGGCAGAGGCAGGGGGATTTCTGGGTTCGAGGCCAGCCTGGTCTACAGAGCGAGTTCCAGGACAGCCAGGACTACACAGAGAAACCCTGTCTTGAAAAAAAAAAGGGAAGAATGAAAAAAGAACATACCAATTTTTACTCAAATGAACCACTTTATTTTCATATTCCTAGATGTAGAATGTAATTAATACGTGTATACACTTATATAAACAATACCTATTTTTATGAAGATTTTGACAGCATAAAATGGATTTTACTGTATGTCTTATTCATTCAATACAGAAGCAGCTTGCTTCAAAATACTAAGAGTCTTCCAGCAATAAATAAATCTTGTATAAAATGCTATGGCTTCATTGAACTAGTAGTATTAATCTTAGGCTAGTCACCCAATTGTTCTAACATTCAATTTGCTTTTCTTTGCATTTTAAATAATATCTAATGAGGAGACAACATAGTTATGAGACTAAATAGTAACTATAAAAAGTAAGATAGATTTCCTAGAACATTTCGTAAGATATAATTATACACTAGTTAGTTCCTAAGACTTATGATGTCAAAGGGATACCAGCAATAATTGACTTAGACTTACTTCCAGAAGCAAGACACCTGTATTTCTTAAGACTTCTAGATCATTTTTAATTGTAAATGTAATACTTAGAACAGGTTTGTGCAATAAAAGTTCAGATAGAGAATATAGGGAAATTACCATTTTGTCAACAAAAATCAAGGTAAGTGTAACTGATGGAAGTGAGATTTGGCTGGGAACTCAAAGTTGACATGTAAGTTGAAATGCTCAGAAAGTGGAGAGTGGGCAGGAAAGCAGGCGGCTCCACTCTTACCCACCCATCACAATGGTGAATCAGCTGCCAGACTCCAGTGAATGTTAGATTATCTGCTTTATTTTTATTATTCTGCAGCGAATTTAGCTCTTTACTATAGTATTAATGAAAGTATATGAAGAGAAGCCTACTATGAGATTTTGGGAATTCTTAGCATCAATTCGGATGTACAGAAATGTAACCTAAAACATTTCTTAAATTTAATAAAATTCACCTCACTAAAATCATAGCTGCAATTTTCCTTTGCAGAAACAAACAGCAGTCTTCCTTCCAAAACATTCTAAAGGTAAATTGTCATCATTTAATTCTTTCCAATAGCTTTTCTATTCTATAATACAAAACATTGTTAAATACATATAATAGAATTTTCCTAACATCTCTCAAATAAGACTTTATAGCATATAAATTTTTGCAAGGTCTTAAAGATAATACACGTTAAAATGATCTCCTAATGTAATAGACATCTATGCCTGTTGAATCTTTTAGAAGAATGAATCCCAAGGACCAAGGAATTCATTTGAAAATTATTATGCTAATCTCATCAGTTTTAGTTGTTTAAAAGTATACCTAAATGTAAATATATTTTCATTTTATTTTTTTTAACCTTAGTTGTTAGGAGCAGGTAATAGGAAGTATAATGTGATATTATTAATTGTTGAGTGGAAATTTTTTTGAAAATTCATTTACTTTCTATTTTGACAGAATATATGTTGATGACTGTAAAAAATACATGATCTTTTTTATGCCCTGTTAATCTGCTGAACCACTACATTTTTAAATGATTAATAAAAATGTCTCAGCCCTACTCTACAGCTGAATGTTTATAATATACATAACTTTAAAAGTTTTATATGTGACCTAACACAAGAATTTTGTCACTGTTAAAGCTGTATAATTCTACCAGCTATTCACTAGGTCAAAACAGAGAAATCATCAAATAATTACAACTCAGCTCGAGTACTTGAGATTTAGATAATTTTCATCAGAGCTGATTGGCTTGGAAGTGTTAATGGCTAAGATCAAAACCTCAAGTGACAGCACATGCTGTTGGGGCTGTGGGAAAAGGGCAACACTATTCAATTGTTGTTGGGGTGAAAACTTGTACAACCACTTTGGAAATCAATTTGTTGTCTTCTCAGAGAATTGGAAATTGTTCTACCCCAAGACCCATCTAGACCACTCCTTGGCATACACCTAAAAGATGCTTCCCTATACCACAGGAATGCTTGCTCAACTATATTCAGAGCAACTTTGTGATAGCCAGAGACTAAATGTAACCTATATGTCTCTCAACTGAAGAGTGGTTAAAGAAAACATGGCATAGCTACACAATGCAATGATATTCAGTTATTAAAAACAAAGACAATTTGAAGGCAAATAGATGGAAGGCAATTTGAAAATATCATCCTGAGTGAGGTCACTCAGACCCACAAAGATATGTATGACATATACTTACTTATAAGTCATAAACTGCAGGATAACCATACTACAATCCACAGAGCCAAAGAAACTGGGTAAGAAGTTTCTTGCCCAAGTGAGGATACTTAAAACTCTGTCAGAAGGGGAAACAAAATAGTCATCAAAGATGGATGAAGAAAGGGAAACAGGTTGGAGAAAAGGTGAGGAGGGGAATTAAGATGGGGATCAGATGTGGAGAAAGGGGACAAGAGAATGCTGGGATTGAGAACGGGAATGGGGGAAGACATCTCTGGGACTAGCTGGAGCCTGGGACAGGCTCAAAGAAGTCTATGAACATGACCCCAGCTGAGACTCCTACCAACAAGGGATAAAGAGACTGAAGTGGCTACTGCCTGTAGCCAGGCAGGACTTCCAGTGGAGGGAGGGGAACATCAATCTACCCACAAAACCTTCAAACCGAAATTTGCCCTGCCTACAAGATGCACAGGAATAAATATGGAGGAGAGACTGAGAGAAAAGAAAAAAAAAAAAATAGCTGCACCTACTTGAGTCCCTTCCCCTGACACTATTCAATATACTCTCCTATGCTTAGAGACAGGAACCTAGCATAGACCGGACCCCTCCCCTCATGGAAGAGACAGGTCAGAGTGCACATAGGCCAGAAGGGAGAGGCTGAGTAAGTCCTAGTACCTCATAGAATCCTAGTCTCCCAATAGGCTTCATCCAGCAGATGGAAACAGATGCAGAGACCCACATTTAAACATCAGATGGAGCTCAGATAGTTCTTTGGAAGAGAGGGGGATAGAAGTGAACAAGTTGGAGGGGTAAAGGATACTACAAGACGACCCACAGAATCAACTAACCTGGGTACATGCGGGCTCATATAGACTGAATGACCAAAGAGCATGCAGGGGCTAAACGTTGACCCCTTACAGATTCGTAGAAGATGTGCAGCTTGGACTTCGTGTGGATGTCCTAACAATTGGAACAAGAGTAGTCTCTGACTTTGTTGCCTACAATTGGATCCCCTTCCTCTAACTGGACAATCTGGTTGAGTCTCAGTGGGAGAGGATGTGTTTAGTCCGAATGGTGAAGAGGTCAGCATAGAGTTGTTGGAAAATTCAACCGGACCCCTCCTCTCATGGAAGAGACAGGTCAGAGTGCACATAGGCCAGAAGGGAGAGGCTGAGTAAGTCCTAGTACCTAATTCCCTAAAGACCAATAGGCTTAAAGGGAACACTGTCCTACTAATCATATTGTGCCTAGTTGCTGATGCTCTATTTTGTCCCTAGAAACTGTATAAAATCTTGCCAAATGGACTGCCAGGGGTCGCCAGCTCTCCTTTGGGTATGGGACGACCCCAGTATACTGGAAAAATAAATTCCTCTTGCTTTTGCATCAATTCAGGGTCTGCATTGTTCACTCGGGGGATCCCTGGTAAGTTAAGGCTCATCAGAGTCTTACACTGGGGTAAGATGTTCCAGGGTGGGGTGATACCCAAAGGATGCTTCCCCTTTTCTAAGGAGAAGGGCAGGAGGTTGTGATGGGAAGGATTTTTGTAAGGGTAAGACTGGAAGGAGAGAACAGAGGGGAACTGTGAAAGGATGTAAAATGAATAAATTATTGAAAAAAATAGACATGTCTCATGACTACCAAATCCATAGTTACCCACTTCTTTGCTTCCTATATATCATGATACTCCCTTTTATCATTCCATAAGAAAAGTGGGTTAAAAACTTTACTAACTTCAGTGTATCTGTGAGATTAACTATATTAAGCAATTAAAGGAATGTACTATAATTAATATTTCTTGAAAAGTTACATGTCAGCTATTTTCTCATGAACTGAGTCTTTGCACATTCATTAAATAAAATATACTGATAAAAAGAATTATTTTAAGAATGCTTTAAAATAATTTCCTATTTCAGATACATTAATTAAATGCCTGTGTGGACCAACAGCATTGGCATAACTATAAGATTTTCGTAAATGAAAAAATTCAGGTTCCAGATTAGATTCAAATGTTCACTATCTTCATTTTAGCAAAGCTGTGGAACATGAAAATCTTATAGTTTTAGAGTTAATTAAGGCAGTACTGGCCAAAATGAGGGAGAGGACAGCAAATATAATCAATAATCCTCAGTGGTCAGTCATAGAAATTAAGATCTGAAGACTCCATGAAGATATTGTAGTTTATCTGAGGCTGAGGTGTACTGAAGATTTCCTGGACTTTGTAGACTATATCATCTAGGGTTCCAGGAGAACTGTCCCTTGCTGAGCATACCCTTCCTCTGTATTCATGGACACAGAGAAAGTAGGAGCTTTTACTGTTCATGTTGCTCTGCTTCAGGGAATCTGAGTCGGTTTCCTGTTTCTCTGAACAAACACATTTGTCAAAATAACCTGGTAAAGAAATGGTTTATCTCAGCTTATAGTCTGCATTCCATTATCAAATGAAGCCAAGGCAGGCCACCAAAGAAGAAACCTAAGGCAGGAACTGAAGCAAAGAGCATGGAGGATCAGAAGTTACAACCCAGGTTCCAGGTTCATTATCAGCATCCTTTTATACAGCTGACAATCACCTGGCCAGGGATGGCACTCCCCACACAGTGAGCTGTAGCCTCCAACATCAATAGGCAATGAAGTAAATGCTCCTCCAGTCTTGCCTGCAGGCCAATATGACTAAAATAATTCATTAATTGTTATTCTAGGCTTTTATTAAATTTACACTTAAAGGTATTAAAAAATCTTATGTCAAGCATGAGAGGAAAATAAAATAAGCTTTCAATGTTTTCTTCTATATTGATGTCAACAGGAAGAAATAATAAGGTCATAAATACTGCAGTTACAATGGTCTCTATGGGTCTGAATTGTTGAAAATTTTTGTAGAAAAACATTTAATAAGTTAATAAAGTTCCTGCCTGCTGAGTCCTCTGAGTGCATGCCAAGCTTCCCTACGCTTCCTACTATCGCCTCTTTACCTCCACTCTCCTCCCCTCATCTCTCTGCCCACCTTCATCAGAAAGGAGCAGCCTGAACCATACAGGTTAGTTTCCCTTCCCCCACTAACTTTCCTGCTCACTGAGTCCATATAATTTAATATTCCCGAGCTGACTGATTCAATATGGCTTCTCTCAGTTTTTCACTAGATTGTTCTTGTTGTTCTCATTGTCAAAACGTTGACAATTAGTACAATTTTCTGGCTCCTTCTTATCCTCTGGCTCATCTTTTCTTTCCTGTCTTTGTAAAACTGTCCCACCAAACTATTATATATACACACAGTTTCTCTCTCTCTCTCTCTCTCTCTCTCTCTCTCTCTCTCTCTCTCTCTCTCTCTCTCTCTCTCTCTCATTTTATGTATCATCCATTTTCCTTGTAATTTTATGTGAGTTAGGCATATCCTATCTCTGACTACTTTTGTCAATTTCTCTCATTCATCACTGCCCACATTTAAATTCACCAACTTCCTTCTACAAACTAACCTTACTTTCATTATTACGAATTAAAGGCATGTACTAAGGGTGTATATTTCAGCCAGATCTTACTGTAATCCTGGGCATGTTTTCATTCCAAGTGGATCATATACACCATATAGTTTTTAGAGGGAATCCTTTGCCAAAACAGACATGCCGATGGTTTAAAATTCCTCTATAGAAAAGTTTATCTGTACTAACCATGTCAGAAGTTTTTTTTCCCTTGTCATTCTGAACAATAGAATATAATGTTTACTTAGCAGTAAACTTGTCTCAGTTACCATAGCAATATAAGAATGATTTATAACATCAAAATTATATGTTTGGGCATGCTAAATACTATTCAGCACTGAAACATGAGACTCTGTATTTCCTTCCATGCGGGTTTCCTGGAATCATCATTCATGGATACTGATGGACAATTGTATGTATGTCATGCTATACAGAGCCATGGCATTATGCTAAGTTTCTCCATACAGTTGTATTGTGACAATTCTGGAAACAAGCCAATTTGGCTTCCAGAATTAGTAACTTGAATTTTTACTAGGTTCTTGTTCACTCTGAACTACTTACCTCCAATTGATTGCTAATCCTGGTCTACATAAGAGCAAAAATGTGGGATTTTCAATCTCATTTCCATTCTTTGTCCTGGGAAAACTGTTAAGAACCTGACATTTTGCCATCATGTACTTGAACTCTTTTCAGAAAATGCCTGTTTGCCTGCCTGTCTGCCTGTCTGCCTGTCTGCTCATGACATTAATTATGGTTCTGGCAATTCTATTACTACAGAAGAACAGTCTGCCTCAGTGTCCCCCTCAAGTACCAAAGTTGAAACTTTCATATATAGCCATCATACTCATTATTAGGTCTCTAGATTTTAATTAATGTTTCTATGTAACTCCAATTATATATCTTTAACCAGCCCTCCCCATACTTTTATTTTAGTATCATCTACTCTCCATTTTCCCAAGATAATAAATCTATTTAAAAAGATGTGCTACTGGGGATGGCAACATGACTCAGTGATAAAGGCATTTTCTGCCCAGCCTGATGATCTGAGGCACTGGTTCTATATGGTAGAGTCAACTGAACCCTGGAAGTTTTCCTCTGACTTTGTGCCCTTGCTGTGGAATGTGTGTTCATATACACATCCACAAATATTAAATAAATTTATAATAATGACAATGATGAATACAATTTAAAAGTTACTTGAAACACAATTACCATGTTTTCTATATCCAGAAAGTCAACTTGTTTTATTTCTAACATAACAGGAATGTATTTAAAGATGCTTTTGATTTTGATATATTTTTATATGCTTATTTCTCTATATATTTATGTGTGGTATGTTGTATACATTTGTTCATGTATGCACAGCTATATAGTGCATAATGTGCAGGTATGTATGATACACACATTTACATTTGAAGGGCAAATGTCTAGTGTCTTGTCACCCTCCAAATGAATTTGAGACACCATCCCTCAATGACACAGTACCAGTATTAAGTCAGGCTGGCTGAGCAGTAAGTCTTATGATTTTTCCTGTCTGCCCATCAGCAGCCGTAGTGCTGCGAATGCTAGTGAACACTATTGCACCTGGCTATATATTCTGGTCCTGGAGATCCAAGCTCAGTTCCTTATGCTTACATGACAGAGCACTCTACCAGATGAGTGATCTCTCCAGCGTTTGTCTTATATTTTTAAGGCTATTAATGTAGATAATAGTCTATATGTTTTATTTGTTAATTTCTATTATGAAATAATTTTTCACACTTGATCGGTACTTTAAATTTTTCATAATGGTTACTTTTTATGTATTTTTTTTTTTTTTTTTTTTTTGGTTTTTCGAGACAGGGTTTCTCTGTATAGCTCTGGCTGTCCTGGAACTCACTTTGTAGACCAGGCTGGCCTCGAACTCAGAAATCCGCCTGCCTCTGCCTCCCAAGTGCTGGGATTAAAGGCATGCGCCACCACTCCCGCTTTTTATGTATTTAATGATATTTTGTTCTCTAGTTCATAGTCTTGGCTCTTCTTCTGTAAGAGCAATTAGATCTGGACCTTTCATCCCTACCACCCATGAGAGCATTTCCTGATTACATCAGTTTCATCCAGGAGTCAAAAACTTCCAAAGGTTATTCTATAGTAAAATTTAAAATGCTAGTCAATGGGGATTGTATTTCAACCACCCTAGTAGAAGATATTCATGGCTAAGAACTTTGGTGAAGACATTCTATACTTTTATTTATTTTTGGAGCAATTTTATTCATTGGTGATATTTAGAGAGCTAGCTTATTTTTTTCCCCAATGGAGAGAGAAACCTTATTCCAACTAAGCTTTATTTGAGTTTATGAGACAGATGTGTAGATAGAGTATACCTGCATCATTTGTCAAGTGAATAAATGGATATTTCTAAAAATAAAAATCACCTGCTTGTAGTTATACCTGCTTACTTTCATCCAATGGTGTTTCTTCATTTTCTTAAAATTAAAGTTCCCTTTGCTCCATTAAAGTAATAGATCTAATAAATCATAGATTTTAGAAAAAAAGTAGAGATCAAGAAAGCATTTTCTGAAACATAACTGTAGAAGCATGTCATCACATACTATTAAATATTTTTTTGTGTACTTCTTGGCAATCCTTTTCTTGAACTAGATACAGAACTTGTTTCTCGAAGTTTTGTCGTAAGGTGAAATAAACCCAAGCTTGTAATATGTGTGACAGTTAGAACATAGTGATACATTCTATGTGCCATCTCAACTACCCAACCTCCTTTTTTAATCTATTAATTTCTCTAGAAGAATGTGTTTCTATTACCAAAGGAGAAAAAAATCCTTAAATATCTCTAAGGAATAAGTCTTTGCATGTCTCTACTGAGTGGTGTAATACACCCACCAATATTGTTTTGGGTTGTTTTGATAGCTAATACTTGACTTCAACATATTTGAAATGGATAGGTGACTCCTATTTGCCTTGGGTTCTGCACACATGATATAAGTAGTCCTACAGATATATAAACTTCTTGCCACTGTCCCTCCTCCATACCTCTGATTTGGTGCAGAAAGTGAAAATTTCTCCAGCTCAAATGACACTAAAATATTACTTGAATAAAGTGCCTTATATCAACACACCAGGAAAAGATATGTGGAGCCTGAGTAAAGAGAGATGCCAGCAATGGCTGGTGAGTTATGACTTCTGTAGCTGAATCTCTAAGATTATTTCATTTGGGGAAAGGCAAAGCAGGAAATACACGTTGCTTCTTATAAATGCTTCCAATTGTCCTCAGGGAACTTTCAAATTGATTGTCTATTTAGGAGGAGAGAATGGGAAAGAGAGTAAGATTATCTCTTAAAAGAATCATAGTGATCTGACACAGAACCATCAGTGATTGAAAGCAAGAAGCACTGATTCTTCCCCATTTATGAATCATCGTTATATGCATAGCAATGATGGCATACTCAGTATACCTAGTCTAATATTGTTTTTCTATAATAATTATAAAAACACACCTTTTGAAGAACATGCAAATTGCTTATCAATATTTCCTTCCCAAATAGCTGGCTACATGAATAGGTTATAAAAATAAACATAATTTTCAACTTCCACCGCAAAAGCTTTGTCTGAAAACCTGTATGCTATCACTGTTTGTTGGATGTTATCATTGCACAGGAGGGCAACATGCATATGGTAAGATAACAACCGGATAATTTATAATGTGTGACAGAATTTTTGTTTTGTTTTGTTTTGTTTTATTTCTCTGTAACACTCAGTGCATACTAAGAACAACCAGGATAAACAAAAACCCCGACTTTCTATCTTTATGCCTGATCTTCAGATGTTCTAGGATATATATATATATATATATATATATATATATATATATATATATATAAAATCTACCTCTGTTACATAGTGTTGGGTAGAAAACATTTTTCATTTAACCTGCTGAAACTTTCAGCATATTGCTATGACACCCATCTGGTATACTGTTTGTCTTTGTTTACAGTTTGAATTTTTCATTCTATTTCAAGATTAATCATTTATTATTGAAATTTCTTTTCATCTTCATTTTAGTCTATAAATTATTTGACAATCTAACAATAATTGCTCCTCAGCACAATTACTAAATTAATGTTAAATATAATTTTACAGCAATATACAAAATGAGCACCAGTATTAAACTCATATTTTAGAGAGCTTTTGAATATCACAATATGATTTCCACCACTGTGTCTGTAGAGATATAAATTTGCCATGCTTGCTATTGTAGTTCGTAGGTTCCAAACCTGAGTAACATTGTTGTATGCTTACCTTGGTTGCCAGCTGGTACAGCTACTCCAGGATATGAAAATGATTTCATAGGCTTTCATGCCAGATTAAGCTCAGATCCTGAGTGTAGCATCCAAACCAAGTGGTGTTTTCAGCAATAGGGGCTAACCTACATCCTCTGAGGAAACCAAGAGCAACAGCAATAGTCTGTATTATTTTAGAAGTCTCTTCAACGTGTTTAAGAAACAATTCAACAAGAGATTTCTCTAGCCTGGTATTGGGTTTTACATTTTAGATAGTTTATGGCTCTTGGAGGGAGCATTGTCTGCCCAAGTAGTGTAATTTCTTTCAAATATGTATAGGTATACACTTAGGTTTCATGTGTAATTTTAGGTGTAAAAAATAGGTTCCTTTATTGGTGTTTCAAATATTCTTAGTGTTGTTTCCCTTCTTCCTCTCTCTCCTTATGTATGGACTTTTCTCCTTTCTTCCCAACACCTAATACCCTCTCAACAGGAAATGAATCATTCTAGAAACAGAGACCTGGTCAATTACTTAGGGTTAGTGAGGGTTATCAGTCTTAGAAGAGAACCTACTCTAAATCATCATAATTCCTAAATGCATTCCATATAATTATCCTTATATCCACAGATAAGGGTAGTCATCCTTCTTCAAAGAAGCTTCACTTTACAACAAAGACCATGAAGAAGAGACACAACTGGCCAAAATGCGAAGAAACTGATGATGATCGGGTGCTTAGTCCCAAAAGATACATCAAAACCATAAACTATGCAGCTAATCTTCAGGAACATCATGGAAAAGAGGGCAGAAGGAATGCAAAGACCACAGGACCAGAAAATGTACTGTTGGATTGTGTCTCCTGCAAATGTCAGGGAAGCTTTACTCCTCAACAACACAGCTGCCTAAACCAGACCTAAATGAGGACACCAATAGGCACGATATCATGGAAGTGTGGATTTCATGGTCACCTCCATTAAACAAAGAGCTGTCAGGCAGGTAAAAGATGCTGAGAACAATTGCATCTCCAGTGAGGAACCTCCTAATTGCTTACTCAGCCCTGACATAATGTACATATAAGAAATACTAAATACACTCAGAAAATTGAATTTTTATATTTATGCATATCTGAACCATCATATTTGTGCTTAAGTATGGAAATACACAGGCACACACAAACACATAAAAAGATGCTGAGAATATGAGAAGGCACTTATGTGGGGGCGCAGTTCATGGAAGAAGTTAAATGGAGGAAAGGGAAGGAGAAAAATGTGGAATTGTGTTTTAATTTAAAAAAAGATTTTTAATAATTTTTTCATGCACTGAAATTCTATTCATAACTTTGCTGAATAGGAAGAGAAATTCATTGTACAACAAAAAAAACAGTATTACAGCATATTAGGGAAGATTGTACACTAGGAAGTATGTTATAATTTTAAAATAGAAAAACTCATATTTGTAGAAGAAACTTCAATTTTTCTGCCACTGGAATATCATCTCACTTATTTTCAGATATCAAGGTTTAAGCATAAAGATACTTTGATAAATAACTTTACAACATACATGGAAAATTAATACACACTTTCCTAAATATACCTTTGTATATTTAGATTTAAATTAAATTTTATGCCTTCTACAGATATTCATAACTTGAACAGAGTTTTATCAATCAATTGTTGGTTATTAAATAACTGAATTCAATTTATGATATAAGAAATTATATATTTCATTAGAAAATTCACTGATATCCTCCTCATTTCGTCTGTGGAAGGGTCTGCCACATGGCAGGATAAGATATCTTGTAGCAAATACATTCTAAAAAAATTAAAGAGAACTGACACTTTGGAAAATTCAGTATAATATTTTGACTATACAATTTTAACTTTCAATGTGAAATCTAACAAGCTCACATACCTACCTGCAATATGGAGTAGAAAGTACCCTCTCCCTTCCATGCACAAAGATTGAAAATATAATAATATGCCGATTTCTTTAAGGCCCGTGAAGAAGGAGGGTCCAGAGATGGTTACACTGAATTAGCATATGTGTGTGGGGGGGTGAGGAAGTCAACCTTTTGAAGGAAAAAGTGGAGTGGAGAGCAAGGAGCCAAAGGCTCCTTGATCTGCTGTTCATGGCATTAGATCTTTGATGGCTCCCAGAACACTGATGAGACAGCAAAAGGGAACCAAGGTCCAGGGTGTTGGCTGCTTCTCCATCTTCATGGAAGACCTAACAGGCGAAGATGCTTCTCCCACCCCCCATCACCAGATTTTTCTCAGTTACCTCATCAAGCAGGGCTTTCAATGGGGCATAGTGATGGCGTGGCAAGATATGACTGGCCAAGAATTTAGGGGATTGGGTTAGGCTCAAACACATGTATATAAGCTTATGTGCCAGAAACAAACTGAGATCTGCACCCTGATCCTAATCTACAGAGTTTGGAATTCCTCACCCGACTCCATTGCCTCCTGCTCCTCATTCTTGGTACTGTTCCCACGATTATGAGCATTTGCTTCGGATTTCATGAAAACATTAAAGGAAAACTTGAAACTTGACTAAACAATTCCAAGGTTTCTTAAAAGACTATGATGGATGCAATGAGCTTAATTTTCAGCACAATGCAGATGGAGAGAAATCTGGAAGTTTCCTAACATCGCACAGCAGTACATATATTTGAGCTATGCTAAATGTATGTACGTACATTCCAGGATTAGATGAATGGATATATATTTGAATATCACTAGACAGTACACGTCAGCATACCAAATAAACATATATTGAGCTATAAAAAAGAATTAATGTTTCCTAGTAAAGAATAAAGCAAAGACATGTAACCTTTCACTGAAAATAAATTTGTATAGAGTAATCCTAGACACTTAAGTATAATGTTAAAGATAATTTTATTAGTTTTTATAAGAAACAAACGTTGAATGTATACTCTGTAAATTTTGTATCAAACTGAAAGATAAAGTTCTACTTCAAAAAGCAATAAATAAAGGAATGCTGCTGTTCATAACAAAATACTTCTATCCAAAATGTTTTTGTGGTTTTGCTTTTAAACTTGAAGCAATTATCATTAAATAAGCAAGGCCATAATAAAATTAATAATTGACAACAAAATTAATATCTATAAATACTATGCTAGTATATACACACTCTTTCTATTATGTAGCATAATAAAAAAACCATTTCCCTAAAACATGCAGAATTTAATTTAGAATTGTATACTGTAGAGATAGTGAAGTTTTTGATGATGGTTTATTAAGGTTCTCTACCTTTCAGTTAGTTAAAAAGAGGCAAATGTGTTGAATTCATAGAGACCCATAAACATTTGGGTGAACAATCAAAGTTGATCTCTCTCTCTCTCTCTCTCTCTCTCTCTCTCTCTCCCTCTCTTTATGAGTACACACATAAATATAGAAATAATGAGCGATGGTTGATACAGTACAGAAAAATAAAAAATGCCACGTATGTAGCATATCTGTATATAGATGTTTGGATAACTGAGGGAAGGAATTGCTTACAATGGACAAGAGATGTAGGATGTTTCAGAAGAAGAGAGGCAAGTGCCACTTGACACTGATTTTCTTATATATGAAATGAATTCCCTTACACAGTGACCTTCTGGGAGGAATAACAGAACTTTTAGCTAATTTGTCCTGATTCACTGTGTGATCCAACATACGTATATTTTCTTTTACTGAGATTTACATCTCTGAATTAATTTGGCATTAATTTATTAAGTGACTCATATACTTGAAAAAAAAAGCATATTGGATTTAAAATGACTTCATCATCATGAGATAGCACCATGATTAATGACATCATAAAATCCATGCTTTTTGTTTGAAGTATCCTTTTCTACCTGCCTTCCTAAAATTATTTGTCTCAATCGACAATATGATTAAAAGTTCTGGACAAACATGAGCAAGAATAATGCACTGAGCAGGGAATGGGGACATGAAACCCTGCTCCAACAGAAGTTACATCAGGTTGCTGAAGGGAGAGGAACAGTTTTCTTTACTAATGTAAACCCTAGTTTGTTGACTAGATACCACAGAAGGTCTGCCTCCAAGATAAAATAGGTGAAAACAATCATACTCAATGGGCATAGAGGAGAGGAAGGAAAAAAACTAAAATTTGGGTTGGGAGGGATGCAAGGGCAGACAGGGTGGTTCTGATAGGAGCTGAGAAAGTGATGAATGTATTCAAAATAAATTGTTTGAAATTAAAGAATTCATAAAAATAATGTTTTAAAAATGACCATTTGGCCCATATGTTTGTAGCGTGTGTGTGTGTGTACAGTAAAAAACAGTAAAATATTATGGTGGTTTGGGGTAGCAAGATCTTAATTTTGTCTGTCTCCTTTAAATCTGATGACATAAAATCATTTAAATATGAATTAACAAATTTTATAAGAAATAATACTAATTTTCATTGAAATTCTAACTTTATAAATCACTCATTTGAACTAAAACTGAAAAGGGCACTTTCAATGTCCTAGTAAGACTAGTGACCAAATGGGTCTTTGTCATATGATCTTCCCTTTGAGATCTGAGGTTGCTGGGACTGAGATAGGATCTGAAGCCTATGAGTATCAAGAATAAACGCCAATTTGTAAACAAAAGAGTGGGTACCTCTATCATACCAATGCTGGGCACCAGTCACAGCTATAGTAAATGTGATTCTGCACTGCTTTCTGGACTAGAATGAAAACAAAAATTTCCTCCACTGCCTTCCAGTATTCTAATACAGCATATCAGTTAACAGGTGAAGATCATGGTTTAGCGTGAAATAATTTTCTGCTACTTTATATGGAGAATCTTCTCTAATGTTAGCTTCTTCTTAGGAGAACTAATTATTATGCTAACTTGGAGAGAGAAAACACACACATATGGGTATAGACACAGATAAACACACACACACACACACACACGCACACACACACACACACACACACAGAGAGAGAGAGAGAGAGAGAGAGAGAGAGAGAGAGATTCACTCTTTTGAAGGAAGCCAGTGTTAAGTGAAATCCCTTATCTTTAATGGTTAACACAGTGTTACAAAGAAATATTGTGTTTTGGATACTTTTTTTTTCTGGCAGAATGTCTACAAAACTAGACATTTCAGATATATCTAAATTACAAATGTTAACTTCTTTGTAGTATATAAATTATCTATCATGCAAAATTACTTCACAGCATAACCAATAATACTGTCCAACACCCGGACAATCATAACTGTTGACCCACAGTTCAGTTTAGTCCTTAAAATGAAGTTGTAAATGCTATGACATTTACAAGCAACATGGACCAAGTTTTAAAAGTGAATTATCTTTGTTATTGATTGATAAATTAAAAAAGTTAAACCCATGACCAAATGCCCCCTGGGTGTCAGAAAATAGAGCAAAGTTAAAGTGGGAAACAATATTAGCACAGATAAAAGTGGGGATCCTGGGGAATACCAGCAGTCTCTTCTGTTTCCCAATGCATGAAGCACCCCTTTTTTATTTAATTAACCTGTATTTTAAAATAATTATGAAATTGTAATCACATTTTAGCTCTTGTTGTGAAAGGAATGTGTTTTTCATGTCAGTTCTAACTGGCTTGTAGTAATGGTATTATTCTCCTGACCCGATACAATAGGTTTTCCTCCCTGGGCTTAGGTCACACAATGATAACCTCCACAATTCATATCAGTGAGTCTACTGTGAATCTTACTCTTTTTTTTTTCTGTAACTCTTCTGTTGCTGTTACTACCAGATCTTCAAAGTGTGTAGCCTGTGCCTTTTCATCCCTTTTGTATCTCTTCATTTAAATTTTTATCGCCTATATGTTTTCCCCCTTCCCTTACTCTGGAAATGATTTTGCAGTCATTTTGTGTATTGAATTCATCCCTGTTTCCAGCTCTCTTTTTCGGACTGCCTTAAAATTACCTTTCTTTTTGTCCTCCTATTTTATTTTCCATTTACACCCCCTAGGTTAGTTCCTATTTTATGTTAGATGCATGCTGAAAACAAGTGGAATCTTAGGTAATGAAAGTGCTCAATCGTGTCATTTGTTTGAATCACTTGTGAAATAAATCTTTCGAGTCGTGCTTTAAGTAGAAGTCTGAGGCTATAATGAAAGCCATGACTAAGTTTTCTAATTCATTGTATGTACAATGAAATGGAAACTGTGACTAGTGAGGTAGGTAATTACAATGCACAGGTCACTCATTATTCTAAACAAAGTAAAGGTGTATGATTTGGACAAGATGAAGAAAATGAGCTGCTATAACAAAACTAGTACCAGCTAATTTATGAAGAATATTTATTTATTCCTTACATTTTGAATACTAGAAAATAGTTGATAGATACAAATGGTTTATGCATTTATCCATGAATGATACCTACTCTTAGTATGCCCTCGCATAAGGAAGTACAGAAGGATAAACAGTTCCCCTGTATCTGTACTATAAGATTATTATCCCCACTAAAGTCATTGTGATCCAATACTTTTCCTTATATACTTTACTTATTCATCTTGTGTATTTAGATGGTGCTGGTGATGAAACCCTAAACCTCCTGCACTATAGGTAAACTGCTCTAACACTAAACTAAGTCCCTATCCCTTCTCATGATTTAATCAACTCCTCAAATTGTCATCTTTTAACACTGTTGGCAATTACAATAACAAAACCAATTCAAAAAGACAATGAGGTCAGAAAAAGGAGATATTCAAATCAAAAGCAAATGGGAAATCAGTGTGTAGCTTTTGAATAGTAGGAATGGTTTTTCAATGGGTATGGAGTAGAAATAACTTTTGAGTCTGCAGGCAGTCAATAAAAGGATAGAGCCTGATACTGGGAAAGGAAATGACAATTAGACGTTTTACATGTGATACTAATGTCTGAGTTTTTCATGTGGGAATCATGAATCTGTTTCCAAAGGATTCAGATGAGAATGTATCTGTTATATAAAGGTGCTTATTAGGACTATGTAGAGATGGGATAAGAGAAGGCTGCAGCTGGATTATAATAATACAGAGATTTAATGAGCATCTAGACTAAGGCAGTGAGACTCATACAGAAATGCTATAAAAATAATAAGCAATTGCCTAAGAGGAGATAGTCTTAAACTTGATCATTAAAACTGGAGTGGGTGAAGAGGGCAGATCACAATGAAGTGATCAGGTTTGATACACAGGACGAACCCAAACCCTGTAATCTTCAACTCAGATATATTTAATATACAACATATCTGAGAAAAGCTAATTATCAGTATAGAATAATAAATCTCTATAGATTGCTTCTTTTCAATGATGAAATATAGTTTCAAGATAACATGCTATGGTATAAATCCTCATTGAAATAGGATCAATATTTTTTTTAAAAAATTTGAAAGATTAAGAAACTTTCTCAAAGTCACTTCCCTGAGGAATGACTACTGTAATTCTGTGCTTCTTTGTCTAGATTTTACATGAATTTTATCTTGAGGGTGGTCACTTATTTTCAGAGATATTTTTTATTCTATAATGGAACCAGATTAAGACAAAGGGACAAATTCCAGCCTATGTTCTACCAATCAGACATTGAATATGCTTCAAGTGTATTCTAAAGCTTCAGTGGTCTATTTTTTTAAATTATTCAGTGAGTCATTCTGATTACCAAGATTCATGCTCTCATAACTATGTCTCTCTACAAGTAAGCAGGCAATGACCATTGTGAAACTAGAGAAAGCAACTTCCTAAGCTGGTGAGATGGCTCAGTGGGTAAGAGCACCCGGCTGCTCTTTCAGAGGTCCGGAGTTCAAATCCCAGCAACCACATGGTGGCTCACAACCATCCGTAACGAGATCTGACGCCCTCTTCTGGTTTGTCTTAAGACAGCTACAGTGTACTCACATATAATAAATAAATAAATCTTTAAAAAAAAAAAAGAGAGAAAGCAACTTCCTTAATGGGCATGTATCTGGAACACACTCTCATACATGTAAAGTGATTGAAATATATGTAGAATAAAATCTTTCTGGCACTATATAGCTTTTATGTTGCAATACAATTAATGTTTTGAGTAAATGGATATATTCAAGTGACCTGAAATATTTTTCTGTTACTATTTTTGGTCATGATAAATGACTCATTACCAAAGGAAAGATTTCTTTTATGATGGTACAAACATTTCATTTTTAGTAAAGAATAACATTTTTAACCCCAAAATGAATAAGATATCACATTAATGTAGAACATTATGGAAAAACCATGAGGCTGTGCTCCTTCTGCTATAATAAGATATGAGGTTATTATCATGAAACTTTACAAAAATGTGCATTTTCATTTTTATTTTAAGCCTGTTTTCAGGCTTCCCTGAAGTTTTATAACTATTATTTAATGCAGATCTATAGTTATAAATGTATATCATATATTCAAATAGGTGGAACAAAACTTTATTTAGAAAACTAACTGTACGTTTCCCTTCATTTAAATTCTCCCCATTATCTATGAGTAACACTCTTCATGCTAGAAGTCCCCATAACGAACCACTACTTTTACCGATGCTTGAGAAGATGAGGACTAAGGAGATCAACCTTTACCAAGTCTACATTTGGCTAAATCAGGCTAAACCTGTAACTTTCTCTGGCTAAAGTACAGGCTCTTTAATGTGTCTGTGAATAATAGTTGATATTATGCACATCTGTCACACACTGGGAATAAATTCCTTAGGAAGAGAGAATCTAAGAAACATATTGAATTTGGTATAACCTGTGATTAAATCCGAATGACCTAACCCAGTAAAAGTGCTATCTACCTAGACAGAATCAGTCAAACTATAGAAAAGTTGACTAATAATGAATGTTAGAAAGTTTTCCATAATATATTTGGTTTTAAGATTTAGAGGGATTTTTTTTTGCACATAAATTATGAATTTGGTAATGGTTGAGTTACATTAGTCTTACTACTTTGAGAAAATATTCAACTATGTTTTACATGTGATTATGCCTGCATTCAATCTTAGTAAAAATTAAATGAAGTAAATGTAATATCAAAGCCATAATGTCTTAGTTATGCTACCTTAGTTCACATAAATAATTTAACAGGTGGGTTTGCCTGAACCTAATCCATATTGATAATATTTTATCTCTAATTTTACCCCAAATCTTCCTTTCCTTTTCATTGTTTCATAATTTGTAATTGTCAGAGTCATTGGGAGTTGGTTAAATTGTCCTCTGGTATCTACAGTTTCAGAAACTCCTTAGAAAAGGAGAATATGATATGGAAGTTAGTCTTGCTAACTCAAGGAAAGTCAGTCAATCCATTCAGATCTTCTCTTCAGTCTTCCTTTGTAGCCTTCTAATTTTCCTTCCCCTCCTGTCTGCTAGATTTTAAATCCTTTAGTGTATGTATTTTTCATGGCCCAGGAAAGATCATGTCAAACTTGGGTTGCCTGTAGCTCTATTAGCAGGCAGAATACATCTATTTCTGCCTCCTTTCTAAGTTGTTGTATGACTAGAAGGTAACATCACAATAGGAAATATAAACCCATCCCACATGAAGTCACAGTAAAATCAATTTACATAAGACAGCCAAAAATTGAAAAACATACCTCAAACCATAGCAACTTCATAAGCAATATAAGTTTGTGTCCATTTCCATGACAAAGGCTGCTTGCCAGGTTTAGCTACACGGACATTGGACCTCCCAAGCTACAGAGCCCACTCTGAAGGTCCCTGAAGGCCCCCATGGCTCAGGAAATTGTTCCCTTATGACTGTCTTGAAAGTCTAATCATTTCTGGAGAAAGGAAATCATAATTTTATTTTTCCTGAGGTCTTGAAAATTCTGTGGCTCAACTATTAGCTCTTTTCTTTCCCTCCCTTCCTATATGCCCTTCATTTCTTTAACTTTACATATGTTGGGCATAGGCTGTTGGTACTGAGGAAACACTAGAAAGAGCTAACAGAGACTCTACCATCTAATACTCAGTAACACGATACTCATATCCCATGTAAAGAATCTCCAAGGTAAGAGGCATTCCCAAGTTCCCTTTGCAAATCCGGTAGTATAACCATTCCCTAGTCTCTCTAAACTACACTTTGTCTTTCTCCTGTATAGGCTCAAAAGATAATTCCATGAAGAGTTGGTGGAAATCTAGCCACACTGTTTTCCTGACATTTGTCATTGTCCTCAGTCCTTCTGAGGACATTGTTTTTCAATGTCTAGTTAAAGACTAACACATCTCTACATTTCCCAGCAGATCATTAGTTGTGGTATATAGGCAAATCTTTGCTGCACTGAATTGTCACAAATATTTATTGAAAAATATTAATTAGCATTAATTGTTCTATGTAGCTGAATAATTTGCCCACACAGACATGCACTCAGGATATTTCATAGTATTTAATGGCATTCTAGTGAGGAAAATATTCTAAACTTAGACTAGAACTATCATACAGGAGAAAGCATCGATTGTTGACTTTCTGTTTCAGCGAAGTTGTTTAACAGATGTGGTTTACTGTAAAGAAAATAAAAAATTTAAAGCATTCTGGAAAGATCAAAAAGCCCTAGAAAATAATGGAAAGATGTAATTTTTAAAAAAATTATTGCAAAAGCATGGCCCCTTGATTTTTTAACAGTTCATTAAACATCCACGTGTAACTTTGTAAAAGAATCTTTAAGTGTTGCTTGTGTAATATGCTCCAAATCTCACACAATCATCTTAAATCCTTTTGAGTCTAAACCTTAAGTACTGTATGTGATGGTTCACTGGAGTAAATTCAATTAAATTAAAAATGGAGTTACTGAGGAACTGTGTAATCCATTAAGGACAGACAGCATTTGATATTCATGGATTCTGCACATGTTGCTTCAATTAACCATTAGTATATTGAAAAATTATTGTATCAATATCAAATATGTACTTTTATTTTTTATTCTTATCAGTTTGCTTTTAAAATGTAGTTTTAGTTTAGAAGTCGTTTGTGTAGCCTTGATGTTAAGACCTGAGTGTCTTTGGAATCAGGCACTCCCATACACAGAAGAATGACTGATATTACATCTTAAAGCCCTTTTAGTTAGTTACAGATTTAAATATATATCAATTGGTAAAGAGTCCCATTTGTATATTAATGTGTCTGTGAACTATAGATCCATGGTTTTATTTTACTTTTTTGTTATTGTTGTTTTATTTGGTTTTTGTTTTGGAGAAAGTATGCCACTGTAGGAGAGGTCATATGTTCAACCTATGACTAGTGTGCCATTGTGGGACACAGTCTCCTCCTTGTTTTCTGCAGATCAAGAGGTAGTACTCTCAGCTCCTTCTGCAGCACCATATATGGCTGCACAAAACGTTTCCTGCCACTATAATAATGGGTTAAAACTCTAAACTCTAAGCTAGCCCCAAGTAAATATTTTCTACAAGGGGAGAGGGAGGGAGAGATCTGATAGGGAGAGGGGATGTGGGGGTGGTGGTGGAGAGGGGAACAGAATATGGTATTGGATGAAGGGAAAGGACTGAAGCCCTCAGGGCCAGCAGAAAGAATGAAAACAGGCAACCTTGAGAGGTAAGAAGTTGGGGGGACCCTCCAGAATGTACCAGAGACCTAGAAGGTGAGAGACTCTCAGAACTCAAAGGGAGGGAAATTAGATGAAATGTCCTACAGTGGGGAGAGGAAACTTGTAGAGTCCACCTCCAACAGATAGACAGGGCATCAACTGAGGGGTGGGGTTGCTATCACACAGTCAAAACTCTGGCTCATAATTGTTCCTGTCTGAAAGAACTGCAGGGATGGAAATGGAGAAGAGCCTGAGGAAAAGAAGGTTCAGCAACAGGCCCAAAGTGGGATCCACCTCAAGGGCAGGCCCCAATATCTGACACTATTTCTGAGGCTATGAAGCACTCACAAAAAGGGACCTAGCATGAATGCCCTCTGAAAGACCCAACAAAGCAGCTGAAAGAGTCAGATGCAGATATTTGCATACAATCAATGAATACAAACTGCTGACCCCTGTGGTTCAATTATGGAAAGGCTGAAAGGAGCTGAGGATGATGGTGACCCTGTAGGAGAACCAGCAGATTCAATTAACCTGGACCCCCTAGATTTCTCAAACATTGGATCAACAACCAAGCAGCATACACCACCTGATATGAGGCCGCCAACACATATACAGCAGAGGACTTCCAGGTTCAGTCAGAGAAGATACAACTAACCCTCAAGACACTGGAAGCCCCAGGGAGTTTAGGGGTCTGGTGTGGGGGACATCCTTGTGGAAACAGTGGGGTGGGGAGGAGGTTTGGTATGTGGAACAGTCAGAGGGTGGACCAGAAGGAGAATAAAATCTGGAGTGTAAAAAAATGAAAAATAAATGAGTAAATAATAAATATTCTCTCCTATAAAAGTTGTTTTGGTCATAGTGTCTCTGCAGAGCAATAAAACCCTAACTAAAACATATAATAAATTCTGCTAAGCATCTGAAAACAGTATCTTTGCTAGCAAAATATTTTATCACAAACAGAAATAATAAACAAAATGGTATTTTTGTAGCATAGATTAGTTTTCTGCATATTCAGTGGATGTTAAACACGCTATAAAGGCGTGTTGTTTTTTTCTCCCACAATCCCTGAGTATTTAATAAAAAAATAATGCTTTCCTCTCCAGTTGAAATAAACAAGGTTTGAAATCACAATATGCCCTTATATGGTTCGGAGAGGTGAATTAATGTTTTGTCCATTAAAATAAATATTATAGATATAACATGTAGACTTCCAATACTCAATTTCCTAGAATGAAACAGACAGTTCTTTTATCAATAACTTGAGCCCAGTACAGAAAGTCAGTCATTATGTAGTGAGTTATGTGTCCTTCATAATTGCTAAGCTTTACATTTCATTTTTACACTCACATACAGTAAAAAACTCAAGCTGTGCGACAGATGTTGTTTATAATACATTTTTGTTTCCCTTTATTTTAAGGATCATACACCTAAATTTCTACAGTTGAACAGTAAACTTGGAAATTATCAACTCATTTATAAGTGCTTTGCTTTTTACATTCTGCTCATATATATTCATGAGTATATGTAAATATATACTCATGTTTACTCATATACATATATAATGTATAGATAGAACAACGGAGAATAGTTTTTATCTTCTCAGCTATTATCTTGTCAAGAGCATGTACAATGCCTTAATCGTAGAATTTAAAGTATCACAATAGTTAAAGCAGAATAGAAAATTTCCTATCCATTCTCTCTAAATTATTTAAAATAGGCATGGCATTTCTCTCATATTATGATAAACATTGCTTTTGGAATTTTTAATTGCTAAAATGCAATTAAAAATACTTCCTGTCTCAAATCTCTGTCTTCTGACTCCATATTTCTACCCCTACTCCTTTCTCTCCAAGAGAAACTGAAATTGAGGGGACTGTTCAGATATCACTAAACTTAGCCACCAAACATTTGTGCTTTGCATGCTTTTTTGCTGATATTTTCTTTAAAAAAAAACAAAAACAAAAAAAAACCCCTTTCATTTAATACCGTTCAACACTTATTTGTTTTTTCTTTTGTTTAAAATAAATTGAATTTCAATACATTTAAAATTAATGTGTGTTTGTGCACAAACACGTGTGTGTTTGAAAATCTCTATATTTGGTTATATTCCTAAAATGCTATAACAATGGATTAGGGCTCTCAATACTTTTGACCTGAAGTAAAAAGTGTTTCTTGACATTCTTTCTTTGTTATTAATGAGTCACCATTAAATCTGAAGGAAAAATATAATTGATTTTTTAAATCTGTTTTAAGATGAGTCAGCCTACCATCACAGGGACAGAAAGTACACTACTTGCATTTACTAATTTTTCAAAGACAATATAAGGATTAACAAGTCGTATAAATCCATGGTATTTCCCCCATTGAAGATGTTACAGAGCTACTGGAAATCAAAATACAATAAATCTGGAGAATATTCATGGTACGTACTTATCTATGCTTTTTTTATGTCAATCTGTTCAGAGAAGCAAAAAATCAATTGCTTCCTGGGATTTATGGTCTATTCCACTCACTATCTCTATCAGAACCAATGGGTGGAATAGACATAGAATCTCCGAAGCAGGGTCTTCTCTCTTGTAAGAAACTTTGGGAGTTAGACCTAAAAGTCCTGTCTCTTGCTTTATTTCCTGCAAAGGCTCAGGGTTATTTGGCATGAAATCTCATTAAACTCTTGACATGAGGCTATTGTGCGTTCATTGTGCACAAAAGGAACCCATGCTCTTGAGAGACATACAGATGACACAGTAATTCTACTTTAAACAAATGTGGTAGTTCAAGTTGGACAACTATTGGAGAGGTAGAACACTGTAAAAAGAAAAATAAAAAAAAAAGGACCTAGAACAAAGGCAGAGTCCATAAAATGCTAAGTGTCAACTGAGCAAATCCCAGTTCCTCTTATGTTTACTATCATTGAAAATTACAGCACTTCTTTCTCATATGGGTTGTAAAAATGGAATGTGTTTTAGGTATTCCTAGACAATTGGATCTGCATAACTAAATCATACCATTTATCCATACAACCCAGTAGTCATCATACAGGGTTCGGCAACACTTAAGTATGGCCACCCTGTCTGAAGAAACAGTTTCAGTTTCTTGAAATTCTTGAAATTATTATTTTTTAATATGTGAATCCATTTAGGTACTGGAAAATTCTTCATGTATGCAGAAACAAATTATAAAGTTTATATCTTGTTTTACCAACTGTTATTTTAATGAAATTTAAAACATTAAGAATTTTAATTGATATTTTTGCATATAAATTGTGATTACTATTAATGTAAAGCACATGCATAGATGCATAGATCATAAATGATAAAAAGTAAATAATATGTATATCATTAAAATTGTAATCTGTTTACACACATTCAAATAATTAGTTGAGAATTCTTTTGACGTTACATAAAATGTATTATAATTTTGACCTACTGACCCAAATACTTTTTAATGCTATTTAAATGTTGTTATGAGAAAATATGAAATTTTATTTTTCTCTCTTTGAGATTCAATATATTTTATTCAAATATTTTTTTGCTTTGTTTACACATAAAATAATTTTAATTAAACGATAACTTTCACTAGGTTTGAGGAATACAGCATAAATATATTATCATTCTCACAATACAAAACATTTCAGCTGTTCACATGTCCATTAAATATATGATATTTTTAAGACTATTAATTAGAATGAGTAGGTTGAAATTGAAAAGTATCTCATATGCACAATACATTGGCTAAAATAAATTTAAATAATTTGTTTAGCTTTGAGACACTTGAATGGATCTAACATAGTTTATAGTTATCTGTTTTTCTTCCTTTTTTGAAAAAGTTTTCATATAATTTTATTAGATTCTTATCAGAAAATATATATTTGAGCATATTTTTCCCTCCTCCAGCTCCTCAGATCCAGTTTGATTTTGCACACTTCACCATCTACATTTACCTACATTTTATTTTGCATACTTCACCCAACTACATTCTTTCTCTCTGCCTCTCTCTAAAACAAAACAAAACAACCCCCCCCCCAAAAAAAACATCCTGAATGGGCTTGGCTATGTTTCAGTAAAACTTTATTTGCAGAAACAGTGTATAGGGTTCAGCATAATGGTTTATGCTTCTGGTGTCAACACTCAGGAGGCTGAGACAGACAGATTGCCATGATTTAGAAGCCAGTTTGAGCTACATAGTGAATTCAATCCATTCTGCACTATGGTATTAGAATCTGTCTCTAAACAAACAAACAAACATTAGTGGTGCTAATTCATACCATATAGGCATAGCAGAATAAATATTGCTCTATTTTTGAGCACATGATGGTGCCAATTATTTTTTTAGTTATCATATCGTTGTTCAACTGTTCTCCTAATTACAGTGGCTGTTTGTTGTCCTTTTGCCTGAAATTCAATAGTTTTCCTGTCTGTATAACTCTTTGATGTTACTTAGGGCAGCTATAAGGTTCCTATCCAGTACTTGTGCATTTGATGCTTATTTTAAAACCCAGAGAGGACAAGGGACATCAGAACTAGTGATGATTGCTATAGGATCTTTGTAAATCTCTCAAGAGCCCAAGCTCATCCTCTTTTGCCAGGCTCTATTTATCAGCTGTATTTTGGGGGCTGTATGAGTGATGATTGTATGAGAATAAATCCTACATATGATCTGGGGATAGAATGAGGCTAAATTTTCTTGCCACTGTTTAAGTCTCAGGATCCACCTGTGTGTTTAAATAGGAAAGTTTCCATTACATGAGGCAATGAATTTTACTTGTGCTTCAGTTAAAGTTAGCTTTCTGGATTTTGCCTGCAAAAAGTACTGACAAAAACACATCGAGAAATTACTGTTATATCTTAAGGCTTCTAACTCCTAGCCTTTGGTACAAACTGTATATATGAGCTTGATTTCTCAATACATGCTTTTAGAAAGACAGATATTTTATGTGCCTTTCATTTCTGTTTCTCAATCTTGATAGCACTAATTATTTCAACAAAAGGAAAACAATAAAGCCACAAATATTCATTGTTCATCAAATAAATGGTTCTATTTTACTGGTCTCATTAGAAAAAAAAATTTGATTTTTCTAATTCTGTCTTTTGAACGCTGTCATTATAAGTTGCTTTAAATTATAGTAAGATCCATTTAGATATTTTAACCACAAATAAAGACCTGGTAATCACATGTTACAATTAAGAATATGTGAGATAAATTTTTCTTCTTTGCCTTCCACCTAATTGTTCTCCTCCCCCTTGTGATTTTTCAGTGATTGAGTAAACAAAAAATAAAATAAAACCAGATGCAAGAACAATAGAAAGGGCAGAAAACCGATGAAAGAGAGCAGCTAGTGAACTCTGATAACTATACCACTCCAGAGGGTAAGTTGCCATGCTTGAATACTAAGCATTTTTCCAGCTTTAGACCATGGGTTGCTTAAGAGTTAGGCACTTAAATCCTAAGTCTGTTAAGTAATTGCTTGGAGAGTGAGCCATAAATATGTTAATTCCTCATCGTTTCCACTCAACCTATTCCAGGAAACCCTTTATAGAGATGTGAAGTGGCAACCAGAGGTCAATCTCCAGATTGTAACCTGAAAGGCAGGCAGTGGGGCAGGGACAAGTAGGTCTACTGTGCAGTAGTCTTCAAAGAGCACACTTAAATGATGCTTTAATGGTCCCTAACTTCTAATGATTCCTTCTTAGGTTTTCCAAATTTAAATGTATGACTCAACACTTCCTGTTTCTTTTGCGTTTAATTATTTCACACATTTTGATACATGTTCTATTTATTTAATAAAGTAAGTTAAACAACATGTCCATCAAAATTAATCAGGATATACATATGTTTGTATGTGTGAATATTAATATATAATATAATAAAATATAATGTAATATATATAGTAATAATAATATTATATTTTCTATATAATTAAACCCATATAGTTTTTGTCTTTCTTTATCCCGAGTATTTAGAAAATTCACCACCATAAAATGTACACAGTACACGGCCTTCTAATGAAAATAAAAATATTTTCAAAATTACAGATCTACTTTTACTCATAAAATTCATTCACCTGGGATTGTTTACAAATATTACATTAGAAATAGTAATTTCTTCCCTGCCAGAAGAGAGAGGTCCGCCCCACTTGGGAGGGCTTTGCCAGAGCACCTGGGGGAGCCATCTTGTTTCCCAGATCCCTCTGAGACTAGTCTGCACAGATGACAGTGTGGATTGCAGAAGCTAATAGCTTCTGGAACAGGCCCATTTTCGGGCCTTCATCTTCTGGCAGGAGGCAGGTCCAAATGCCAGATATCTGTGCACCTTCACTGAAAGAAAAGAGCTTGCCTGCAGAGAGTGCTCTAACCACTGAAACTCAGGAGAGAGCTAGTCTCCCAGGTCTGCTGATAGAGGCTAACAGAATCAGGAGAGGAACAAGCTCTAACCAGAGACAACTATAATAACTAACTCCAGAGATTACCAGATGGCAAAAGGCAAATGTAAGAATTTTACTAACAGAAACCAAGACCAATCACCATCATCAGAACCCAGCACTCCCACCTCAGCCAGTCCTGGGCAACCGAACACACCCAAAAAACTAGACCTAGATTTAAAAGCATATTTCATGATGATGGTAGAGGACATGAAGAAGGACTTTAATAACTTACTTAAAGAAATACAGGAGAACACTGCTAAAGAGTTTCAAGTCCTTAAAGAAAAACAGGAAAACACAACCACATAGGTAGAAGTTCTTAAAGAAAAACAGGAAAACACATCCAAACAGGTGATGGAACTGAACAAAACCATGCTAGACCTAAAAAAAGAAGTAGACACAATAAAGAAAACCCAAACTGAGGCAACGCTGGAGATAGAAATCTAGAAAAGAAATCTGGAACCATAGCTGCGAAAATCAGCAACAGAATACAAAAGATGGAAGAGAGAATCACAGGTGCAGAAGATTCCATAGAGAACATGGGAACAACAATCAAAGAAAATGCAAAATGCAAAAAGATCCAAACTCAAAACATCCAGGAAATCCAGGACACAATGAGAAGACCAAACCTACAGATAATAGGAGTAGATGAGAATGAAGATTTTCAACTTAAAGGGCCAGCAAATATCTTCAACAAAATTATAGAAAAAAAGTCTCAAACCTAAAGAAAGAGATGCCCATGAAATTACAAGAAGCCTACAGAACTCCAAATAGACTGGACCTAAAAAGAAATTCCTCCCGACACATAATAATCAGAACAACAAATGCACTAAATAAAGATAGAATGTTAAAAGCAGTAAGGGAAAAAAGGTAAAGTAACATATAAAGGCAGGCCTATCAGAATTATACCAGATTTTTTACCAGAGACTATGAAAGCCAGAAGATCCTGGACAGATGTTATACAGAGACTAAGGGAACACAAATGCCAGCCCAGGCTACTATACCCAGCAAAACTTTCAATTACCATAGATGGAGAACCCAAAGTATTCCATGACAAAACCAAATTCACACAATATCTTTCCACGAATCCAGCCCTTCAAAGGATAATAACAGAAAAAAAAAAAAAAAAACAATACAAGGATGGAAACCATGTCCTAGAAAAAGCAAGAAAGTAATACTTCAACAAAACTAAAAGAAGACAGCCACAAGAACAGAATGCCAAATTTAACAACAAAAATAATAGGAAGCAACAATTACTTTTCCTTAATATCTCTTAATATCAATGGACTCAACTCCCCAATAAAAAGACGTAGACTAACAGACTGGCTACACAAACAGGACCCAACATTTTGTTGCTTACAGGAAACCAATCTCAGGGAAAAAGACAGACACTATCTCAAAATGAAAGGCTGGAAAACAATTTTCCAAGCAAATGGTCTGAAGAAACAAGCTGGAGTAGCCATTCTAATATGGAATAAAATCAACTTCCAACCCAAAGTTATCAAAAAAGTCAAGGAGGGGCACTTCATACACATCAAAGTAAAAATCTTCCAAGAGGAACTCTCAATTCTGAATATCTATGTTCTAAATGCAAGGGCAGCCACAGTCATTAAAGAAACTTAGGTAAAGCTCAAAGCACACATTTCACCTCACATATTATTAGTGGGAGACTTCAACACACCACTTTCATCAATGGACAGATCCTGGAAACAGAAACTAAACAGGGACACAGTGAAATTAACTAAAGTTATGAAACAATTGGATTTAACAGTTATCTACTGAACATATAACTGGTCACAAAATAGGCCTCAACAGATACAAAAATATTGAAATTGTTCCATGAATCCTATCAGATCACCATAGACAAAGGCTGATCTTCAATAACAACATATATAGTAAAATGCCAACATTCAAGGGGAAACTGAACAACACTGTTCTCAATGATACCTTGGTCAAGGAAGGTATAGTAAACAAAGAAATTAAAGGATTTTTAGAGTTTAATGAAAATGAAGGCACAGCATACCCAAACTTATGGGACACAATGAAAGAATTTCTAAGAGGAAAACTCATAGCTCTGAGTACCTCCAAAAAGAAACTAGAGAGAGCACACACTAGCAGCTTGACAACTTACCAAAAAGCTCTAGAACTAAAGGGAGCAAATTCACCCAAAAGGAGTAGACTGCAGGAAATAATCAAACTCAGGGATGAAATCAACCTAGTGGAAACAAGAAGAACTATTCAAAGAATCAACCAAATGACGAATTGGTTCTTTGAGAAAATCAACAAGATAGATAAACCCTTAGCAGACTCACTAGAGGGCACAGGGACAGCATCCTAATTAACAAAATCAGAAAAGAAAAAGGAGACATTACAACAGATCCTGAAGAATTCCAAAACACCATCAGATCCTTCTTCAAAAGGTTATACTCAACAAAACTGGAAAACCTGGACGAAATGGACAAATTTCTAGACAGATACCACGTAACAAAGTTAAATCAGGATATGGTTAATGATCTAAACAATCCTATATTCCCTAAAGAAATAGAAGCAGTCATTAATAGTCTCCCAACCAAACAGAGCCCAGGGTTTAGTGCAGAGTTCTATCAGACCTTCAAAGAAGATCTAATTCCAGTTCATCACAAACTATTCCACAAAATAGAAGCAGAAGGTACTCTACACAATTCATTCTATGACTCTACAAATACTCTGATACCTAAACCACAGAAAGACCCAACAAAGGTAGAGAATTTCAGATCAATTGAACTTATGAATATCAATGCAAAAATACTTAATAAAATTCTCCCTAACCGAATCCAAGAACACATCAAAACAAACATCCATCTTGACCAAGTAGGTTTCATTCCAGGGATGCAGGGATAGTTTAATCCATCAACATAATCCATTATATAATCAAACTCAAAGACAAAAACCATATGATCATCTCCTTAGATGCAGAGAAAGAATTTGATGAAATTCAACACCCATTCATAATAAAAGTCTTGGAAAGATCACAAATTCAAGGTCTATACCAAAACATGATAAAAGCAATCTACAGAAAACCAGTAGCCAACATCAAAGTAAACGCTGAGAAGCTGGAAGCAATCCCACTAAAATCAGGGACTAGACAAGGCTGCCCACTTTCTCACTACCTATTCAACAATGTACTTGAAATCCTAGCCAGAGCAATTTGACAACAAAAGGATCAAGGGGATACAAATTGGAAAGGAAGAAGTCAAAATATCACTTTTTGCAGGTGATATGATAGTATATATAAGTGACCCTAAAAATTCCACCACCAGAGAACTCCTAAACCTGATAAACAGCTTCAGTAAAGTAGCAGGATATAAAATTAACTCAAACAAGTTAATGGCCTTTCTCTACACATAGGATAAACAGGCTGAGAAAGAAATTAGGGAAACAACACCCTTCTCAATAGTCACAAATAATATAAAATACCTTGGCGTGACTCTAACTAAGGAAGTGAAAGATCTGTATGATAAGAACTTCAAGTCTCTGAAGAATGAAATTAAAGAAGATCTCAGAAGATGGAAAGATCTCCCATGCTCATGGATTGGCAGGATCAACATTGTAAAAATGGCTATCTTGCCAAAAGCAGTCTACATATTCAATGTAATCCCTATCAAAATTCCAACTCAATTCTTCAATGAATTAGAAAGAGCAATCTGCAAATTCATCTGGAATAACAAAAAACCTAGAATAGCAAAAACTCTTCTCAAGGATAAAAGAACCTCTGGTGGAATCACCATGCCTGACCTAAAGCTTTACTACAGAGCAATTGTGATAAAAACTGCATGGTACTGGTATAGTGACAGACAAGTAGACCAATGGAATAGAATTGAAGACCTAGAAATGAACCCACACACCTATGGTCACTTGATCTTCAACAAGGGAGCTTAAACCATCTAGTGGAAGAAAGACAGCATTTTCAACAAATGGTGCTGGCAGAACTGGTTGTTATCATGTAGAAGAATGCGAATCGATCCATTCCTATCTCCTTGTACTAAGGTCAAATCTAAGTGGATCAAGGAACTTCACATAAAACCAGAAACACTGAAACTTATAGAGGAGAAAGTGGGGAAAAGCCTTGAAGATATGGGCACAGGGGAAAACTTCCTGAATAGAACAGCAATGGATTGTGCTGTAAGATCGAGAATCAACAAATGGGACCTCATAAAATTGCAAAACTTCTGTAAGGCAAAAGACACTGTCAATAAGACAAAACGGCCACCAACAAATTGGTAAAGGATCTTTACCTATCCTAAATCAGATAGGGGAACTAGTATCCAATATATATAAAGAACTCAAGAAGGTGGACTCCAGAAAATCATATAACCCCATTAAAAAATGGGGCTCAGAGTTAAACAAAGAATTCTCACCTGAGGAATATGGAATGGCTTAGAAGCACCTGAAAAAATGTTCAACATCCTTAATCATCAGGGAAATGCAAATCAAAACAACCCTGAGATTCCACCTCACACCAGTCAGAAAGGCTAAGATCAAAAATTCAGGTGACAGCAGATGCTGGTGAGGATGTGGAGAAAAAGAAACAGTCCTCCATTGTTGGTGGGATTGCAAGCTTGTACAATCACTCTGGAAATCAGTCTGGTGGTTCCTCAGAAAATTGAACAGAGTACTACTGGAGGATCCCACAATACCTCTCCTGGGCATATATCCAGAAGATGTTCTAACTGGTAAGAGGGACACACGCTACACTATGTTCATAGCAGCTTTATTTATAATAGCCAGAAGCTGGAAAGAATCCAGGTGTTCTTCAAAGAGGAATGGATACATAAAAGGTGGTACATTTATACAATGGAGTACTACTCAACTATTAAAAAGAATTAATTTATGAAATTCCTAGCCAAATAGATGGACCTGGAGGGCCTCATTCTGAGTAAGGTAACCAAATCACAAAAGAACTCACATGTTATGTACTCACTGATAAGTGGATATTAACCCAGAAACTTAGAATACCCAAGATACAAGACACAATTTCACATAAAACTGAAGAATAACAAAAATCAAAGTGTGGACACTTTGTCCCTTCTTAGAATTGGGAACAAAATACCCATGGAAGGAGTTACAGAGACAAAGTTCGGAGCTGAGACAAAAGGATGATCCATCTAGAGACTGCCATATCCAGGGATCCATCCCATAATCAGTCTCCAAACACTGACACCATTGCATACACTAGCAAGATTTTGCTGAAAGGACCCTGATATAGCTGTCTCTTGTGAGACTATGCTGGGGCCTAGCAAACACAGAAGTGGATGCTCACAGGCAGCTATTGGATGGATCACAGGGCCCCCAATGGAGGAGCTAGAGAAAGTACCCAAGGAGCTAAAGGGATCTGCAACCATATAGGTGGAACAATATGAACTAACCAGTACCCCCCGGAGCTTGTGTTTCTAACTGCATATGTATCAGAGGATGGCCTAGTCGGCCATCAGTGGAAAGAGAAGGCCATTGGTCTTGCAAACATTATATGCCTCAGTACAAGGGAACACCAGGGCCAAGAAGTGGGAGTGGGTGGGTAGGGGAGTGTGGGGGGTATGGGTGACTTTTGGGATAGCATTGGAAATGTAAATGAAGACAATACCTAATTTAAAAACAAGGAAATAGTTTTCATATTTCCTTAAATTGGTGTTATATTTCAGGATTTCTCAGATTTTAGAAATATAATATTTCATTCAATCATTATTTTGGCAAATATATATACTTTCTATTTTGGGTATGTGTGTCACTGTGCTAGATTAAAATTCTAACATGTTTTCAATATTATAACTCCCCAAAAAACTGAGTTATACAATCATTTCTCCTTTTGATATAATATAGTCATCTTTTTAATGGATGAATCTTAAAGGATGAATTCTTAACTTCTAATGCCAACATTTGTAACATTTTACTGCCATTGTTTAAAAAGTATAACAACATGTTATGCCAAATACAGGTCCTGGGGCAACAGTGCCCCAGATATTTCTTCATCCTTGTGCTGAGAAAAAAGATGTCCAGAGGAATCTAATTAGTGGCAGAATGTCCACCTGTGCTCTCTAGTCAGGCGTGACCTGCAGCAGCTTGCTTGTTCTCCTGTAGCAGTAGGTTAAGGGGTGATTGTAAAGAAATGATCTGCTATGTATCAATTAGGTGAGCTTCTAATCTCATAGGGCAATAATCCACTCCAATATCTACTGTCTCAAAAATGTATTCTGTCTATTTTCTGAGAAGAAAAAAATCAACATTTAAGATTTCTATGTTAAAAATTGACTTATTTCAAATATACTTCAGGAATACTTGGAAAAATTAAGCTAATATATTTATATTAGATATAATAGAATTATATTTAAGCTAATTTTCACTTAAATGGATTCCTGTTCACCTTTTAGTCCTTTTCTATGACAACAAAAAGCAGACCCCAATGACAAATACAGTTAATATATGATCTCCACTTCTCTATATATATACAATATCACAGCTCACATAAAATAGTAAGTAGAAATTATTTCACAGCATGAATATGCTAATATTGAGCCAATTGTTTCACTGTATATAGTATATCAATATTATAGGTTTTATAATTATATATTAGTTACTTTTTTATTAATTTAAAAACATCATTATGTGTCAGGTACTCTTTAAAATTATCAATAATTTCTTTTATTCATGTGACATAATAGATCTACAAAGTAGATGCTAATACTGCTTTCATGCTATAAACAAGGTTTGGAAACACAGTAAAACTGACTGCTATACAGAGAAAGGCTTTGTTGTCTAACACAGATAGTCTAACTCCAAAGTTGTTGTGCTCATATGCTTTTAAGCTCTGTTCGTGATTTTAGCACTCACTATAATATGATTTTGTGTTGTTTACATATCAAGCATATGCCTAATATTTAATATTATTATAAGTTCAGTAAATTTTACAGCTCATGTCAACTTCCATGGCTAAAAATTTGTACCAAATTATATTCTTCCTAAAAATATGTTTATGTTATGTTTTTAGTGTCAAAAATATCCAAGGCCAGTTCACAGTGGTTCAAATTTTTTTTATCTGTTTGCATGGTGAGACTGAATATTGCTGGATATATCTATTGATAACATAAGTGGAAGTCCTGTTGAGGAAATATGATTTCCTAGAGTTTTGTATTACATAGATATAAAAGATTTGGGGTAAGCATATTCACACAACTGGTTTTGATCTAAACTACACACATGCACACATGATAAAATAATAGGTCTGTCACTTCATTAAATATCATGTGTGGTTTAAAATGTTATTCTTTCAGAAACACAGAATATATTACTATCCAGCCTTGCAAAGAATAGTGAGCCAGCCTGGAGAGGCTGCTTTGCCATTAACGGCAAGGCTTGCAACCAATTTCCAGAATAGTGTTGTCAGGGCATCTTTTAACTGCAGCCACACATGTTTATCTTAATCTCGCACACATAAATATTCTATAAGCAGATGTTTCCTACTTCTTCTCACGCATATTCAACCATGCACCACTCAATACAAACAGAAAGTGAACAGCTTTGTGTGGCTATAAGCTATATATATTTTTTTACTTTTGTGAGCATGTGTGTGCATATCTCTCCCTGTCTCTCTCTTTTTCTCTGTGGTGTGTGTGTGTGCGTGTGTGTGTGTGTTTGTGTACACATATAAAGGAAAGGGATCTGGATCTCTGGAGTGAGAGTTACAGGTTGTAGTGACTATATCAGTGTGATTTTGAAAGTTGAAAAAGTTGTGGTATTATATATTTCACTATATCGATTTAAATAAACAATACATATATGTGACTCTATCATTTAGCAGTGTATAACTTAAAATATTGTACTGTAGATTATAAAATATGTAGTAACATCTTCCAGTTGTAGTAATGAGCAAGTAAATAAGTACTATTCATAATTTATTTCCCTTTTTAAAATGAATTGATTTAATTAAGTCATTTAAAATATGTAACATTTAATCAAGAGAATAACTGAAATATAGTCTTAGTTAGGCTCTACTACTGTGCTATAATACCATAACCCAAAGCAAGTTTTGTGAGTGTGGGGAGGGGGTGGTATTTCACCTTATAGTTTATCCTCCAGCAGGATCTCAAAGCAGGAATTTGTAGGCAGAAACCAATAAAAAAAAAGTGCACCATAGGCTTCCCCACAGGCCAAGCCTTTGAATGCATTTTCTCAATTGAGGGTTCATTTTCCAAAATGACTCCAGCTTGCTATAAAATTAGGTGGCACAAAAGTGGAGACAGGAGTGGGAGGGAAGAATAGGGGAGTGGAAGGAGAGTGAAGGGAGGGATAAAGACAGCAGGGAAGGAATTTCGTGGTGATAAGTATGCAGTATACACATACATAAAGTTTGTAAAGAATATATCTAAATAATAATGACAACAATAACAAAGTTCTTTGCCCTTGAATAAATACAGTGATGAGAATCATAACTTTTGTTATTAACTTTAAAATCTCCTGTGTAGTCTGAGGTCACTAGGCATATTAATTGCATATGCCCCCATTTCAAGAAATCTGTACTGACACATGAACAATCTGCAGCACTGGGCAGCAGGGCTAAAACCCTACCCTCCCATATTTGTCTTTTAAATTGTCTCTTTTGTGGTAAGCAAGATGTCGGTAGGTTGGCACTTTTAGGAAACCGATCTCACCAGTACTGCAAGCACATTTTCCCTGCTCTGACTCTTCCTGAGATTTTGGGACAAGAATTCTCAGCTTCATTATTAGTTTTATGCTTTCTAACCTAAGATTCCTATACAGTATTGAGCACTTTTATGTTCTACTGTTAGTCATCTGGCAAAGCTGTATGGTTTTGTGTGAAACACATGATGTAAAGTGGTGACCTGGGATCTGAGATCCTATTATCTTCTTAGCCTGCATATCTTAGCTATCTAGCAACATTTAGAACATTTAGAACATATTAGTAACATTTAGAATTCCTAAGTAGTTAATGATTGTTAAATAATTATCTTATAAAAAGATTTTAAAACATCATTCATTTTATATTTTCTGTAACATATTAGTTACTAATGACCAACCTATACAATTGAGATTCATTCAGTGTACATTTTATTTTTTTCACATAATGTTTACATGTAAAACATTCAATTTCTTTTAAGAAATTTTATATTTCACAATCTTGGCTTACATTAACCTCATATCTTAGAGAAGTCATTAAAATCATCAGTCAGGTTATAAAAAATGAATAGTATGGGTATGTAATTCTGTATAAGAAAAAAGAAGCATGCATTCAAATCAGAGCAGATGCTTCATTTATCTCTAACAATGTTTAACACAAGGGAAGCTTAGTGTGATGCAATTATATAGACTACTTTAAAAGTTCATTTTAATAGAGTTCCAATACTGGTTTAAAAAAAAGCCCAGTTCCATACTAAAGCTAAGAAAATGAAGTGATTCTTGAGTATAAGTTATAACTCATTTCCCAACCACAAATATATCTTTTAAGCAAATTGAAAAATGATAAAAATCTTAATGTATCAATTTTGTTGTTCATTTGGATAGAGTCCCACTATAGAGCTGAAACCCTTAGCTATGCACATAAACATCATGCAAAATATTATTACTGTGGCTCTGTGTGCCAAAATAAGATGGTGTTTGGGGAGGCAAAACCAGGGTTGAGTTTGTGGTGAAGACATTCTTCTTGCAGTTAGAACACTAATTTCCCATTACTTCTATAGAATAAAATATCGAATTTAATGGCTTAAACAGTCTGAATTTATCCTGACATTCAAATCAAACATGAATAGATATTCCTAGGCTAAAGTCAGGGTGTCAGCAGGACTGCATTCCTTTTTGGAAGCCCCAGAGTAGTATCTGTATCTTTGATTACTAGGGATCTGAGGGCAGTGTTTGACCCATTCTGATTTTGTCTTCAATGCTGGCAGCAGATATTTTCATGGTGATTTCCAAGACTAGTCCGTCATCATATCCCCTTCTTTAAATCTCATATACTCCTATATCACTTAAAAGACTGTGACAACTAGGATGAAAAGGTAATTAAGGAAAGCTGTTCAGTTTGCAGAATCGTAGATTCATTACATGTATAAAGTCCTGGCTCTTCCATTTTAGCGATTAGGACATGGACATCATTGTAGGACTATTTTCTGCCTACCATCAAATAGTACCATGAAGAATTTTCTAGAAAGACACTACAATATAATTACAACAGTTATGATATCATTTATAAGGAAAAAAATAAGCTTCCTCAAGTAGTTAATTACTAAGCTAAAGGAATTTGTATTTATTCATTAAAGGTGTGGTGTCCCACGCCTTTAATCCCAGCACTCGGGAGGCAGAGGCAGGCAGATTTCTGAGTTTGAGGCCAGCCTGGTCTACAAAGTGAGTTCCAGGACAGCCAGAGCTATACAGAGAAACCCTGTCTCAAAAAAAAATTATATATATATATATATATATATATATATATATATATCTTTACCACTGTTGCTAGTCTCCCACATAAAAATTAAAATTAATAATTACTTCTTGTCTATATTGTGTAAGATGATCTTAAAAGCTAAAAAGTGATATTTTAAATGGATGAATGATTAATTCAAACATTGCCCTTAATCACTGCCTTCATAATAAATCATCAATATGCCAGGGTAATATAAAAAATTCATAGAAAGCATTTTGATAAATGTTATCTGTAATGCTAAATTTTACCTAAAATTTATACAGATGTACATATAATTAGACAATGTATTGCAACACTTTGGTAATTATTAGAGCACAAATTTTAATATATGCAGGTTTAAGAAATAGCAAACTCTTAAGATTGGGCATTATGACATGCATGCTGAGGTTACAATTTGAAATAAGTTGAGAATCCCTTGAAAACATGAAATTGTGAGAAAAGCATTTGTTATCTGTTTGATTAGTTATAAAATCTTAGCAAATATGACTGAATGTCTTCTAAATCTGTTAGAATTGATTTGGAAATAAGGGAATGTCCTACTTAATCTAAATATATGGGAAAATATTCATTGAACAACTAAAGGGCCAAAAATGGAGCAACAGGGAGATTAAGCTTAGTTTCAGCAATCAAACATAAACAGGAACTGTTCATGAGATTTGAGCAGGTGGACTCCCATTGCCATCAGTCAATTTTAGCCTCCTAATATAAAATGCTTAATTAACTGACTTAAACTTCCGCCATTGTATTTCATGATCAATAGGTGAAATAACTGACTATAAAATTTATTTCTTTTAAAATCCCTTTTGCGATTATAATTTCTATTATAAAATTTCAGTTTCACATTTTGACATTACATTTGTGTGTGTGTTATATCCATGCGTGTTAATGCTCTGGAGACATGATTCTGTACTGACCATCCCAGGTTTCCATTACTTACTTGCTGAACTATTCCTAATTGCTGACTCCTACCTGACTCCAGTGAGGTGGGATCAGCTCACAGCTATCTCACCAGAAGAGATAAGACTTAAAGAAATGAACAGACGCGGGATGAGATGGAATGCCCTGACACAAGTACAGGAAATAGGAGTGTCAATGGAAAAATACTAGGAAGATTTTATGAGGTTAAAGGCCAGGAGCTCTTCAGGTAATCTAATATAGTCTCAATACTTCATAATCCATAGAAATAAGAGAGAGAAGATAAGGACAAATCTTTTACAGATTTTTCTGTCCTCTGTTAATTCAGTCAGAACACATCCAATTTTGTTAAACACAAAGTCTGATAAATTAAAGTTCAAGATGTTTGAAGGCTGGAAATAAATTCAATGTTTCCTAAAACATTCCTAATATAAAATGAGTGCATAAATTTCATGTCTTTTGTTAGTCATTCCCAACTAGAGTAGAACAGAAGAAAATACTCCCATCACTTCTGTAGGTTGTAACCTCCCAAATTCTGATTACCTAAGTAAAAATCTCAATTCATTTAACACTGGGAGGAAGGAAGCTTAAGTCAATCTCCAGGGAGAACTTGCAACAGATAACAGAAATCCTACCACTGACTAGCATAGTGGAATGGGTCTTTTAGGTAATTTTTATTTTATTATAATAAAATATATAATACATTATAATATATATATATAATAAATTATAATAAAAATATAAAAAATAAGAGAGAATGTGCAAAAGGAAATCACCCAGGGTTGATCTTTGATCTTTGGCCTCTACATGTGCAAGCACAAAGATATATATATTCTCATATATATATATATATATATATATATATATATATATATATACTCTTCAAAAAGAGTACTGAAATTATATTGTAATTATCATAGACTTGTATTCTCAAAACATTCAAAGAAGCTTGCTGGCATATTGTCTTTTAGTCATGTACTGAACAGGTGCAAGCAACAAGCATTTGAGACAACTATATAGTTTGATCCACTTTTATAAGGTTTGATCCACTTTTCTTTTTTTTTTTTTTTTTTTTTCAGATTTTTACCAAATTATATCAGTACATAATTACAGGATGCAATTTTAAGTGGAAATTAACTGGCAATATTAAAACTGTTTGATTAACATTGTAATTTTGTTGAATTACATTAAAATGGCAATGAAATCTAATCAAGTCTAATTCAGAGCATCTAAACCTTATCTAGGAAGCACAATATACTAAGTATCCTTGAGTCACTACTATGAGAGGTTACTGGTGGGCCTGATTGAGGCATTCTTTGGTCTGAGAACTCCACATACCTTCTCCATGGTGAGTTATGTCGATCTCACCACAATACTCCTTTAGACTCACTTTGATTATCAAAAATCCAGTGTAGGAGCCCAGTGTATGGGCTTTCTCAGGCACAAGTAAAGGAATGTGACAAGTAGATACTGATTTGGCCTAAAACATTTTATGGTGTTGAGTAAAAACACTAATAGCAAGCACAAGCCTGATGACCCAAGTTCAGTTCTCAGGACCTATGTGCAATGCCTGGTGCAATGGTGAGCACCTATAACCTCAGCTTTCTTCTGCTGAGATGGTATGTATAGGCAGAAGAATAACCTGCAAAAATCATAGGCCAGCTATCCTGGAGTACAAAGACTAGCCAAGCAAACGAGAGAAACCTTGCATTGACAAGGTAAAAGGAGAGAACACATTCTCTAAAATAGTGCTCTGAGTTCTGCACACATGCCTTGGGACATGGGTACCTGTACATATAGACACTGCCCATAGAACATTTTCTCTTTTATTTTTTTTTTTAATATTTTTATTACATATTTTCCTCAATTACATTTCCAATACTATCCCAAAAGTCCCCCATAGCGCCCCCCACTTCCCTACCCACCCATTCCCATTCTTTTGGCCCTGGCATTCCCCTATATTGGGGCATATAAAGTTTGCAAGTCCAATGGGCCTCTCTTTCCATTGATGGCCGACTAGGCCATCTTTCGATACATATGCAGCTAGAGACAAGAGCTCCAGGGTTCTGGTCAGTACATCATGTTGTTCCAACAATAGGGTTGCAGTTGATCCACTTTTCTAAGATTATTTCGCACAATATTTTTTTAAATAAAGATTAAAAAAAAGAGTTGATTGTTGTTTTTATGTTTGCTTGGTTTTTTGCTCTTATCCTTTTGATTTGGCACTAATGAGTTTATGACATGATTACAAACTTAAAATAAAAAAAGTAAAAAAATTAAATTTTGGCAGGGATACTGAAACCAGAAATCTAAGAGTTTTCCCAGATTCCCTGATCAGGCCATGGCCACTAAACTTAACTCTATACAGTTCTTCAAAGCTTGAATCTCTATGTATCCTGAACATTTCTGCTGCTCTCCCTGAAGTTCAGGGCTCCCAGCAGGCACTGTGACTTCAGTGAGAGCCCCATATACACTCATGGCCTAAGCCACCATACTTGTGACATCACGGGGAGTAGAGAGCAGTAGGACTGTTGAAATCCTTGGCAAGTTTAGAGAACTTGCTGACATAACTACTCCTCCACAGCCAGTGATGCTGTATCTCCATTAGACTGAGTCAGAGCTTCAGCCAGGATTCTAATCAGTTTACCTTGGTGGTGGCCTGAACTGGACTGGTCCCTCCTGTTGTGTGATTTGTTCTTTTCTGCTTCGGAGGTCAGAATCTGGACTTTGTTCTTCCAGTCTGCCAAACAGATAACTGTCTCTAGGGTTTCTTCAGACTCTAGAACCGATTTCTAAGCCCGTTTCCATTGCTACTCCTGTACACCTGCATAGACTCTTTTACTCAGTGTGGCACATGGATATCCTTGATTGCAGGCAGTGATACTCTAGCCTTCAGCAACCTGGCTGATGGCATCCACAATGTTGGCATTCAGAGATTTCTTCTGTGGAAATATTTTGTCCAGAGAGAACTTGCTATGCTCACATCTCATAATTATCTGAGCTATGTGACAGCACTCTCAGCGTCTTCTACACCATAACTTGCTTTGTAAGGATCCATAATACACAAGCAACGGACTCCATCTCTTTGCAGAGTTGAATTGTCAAGTTATAGACTCAGGCACTTTGATGATGATTTCCTTGAGACTTGCATTATAGTGGATTTGGCCTAAGGGCAGTCAATAGATAATAGGATCTGGTGGAATTCACCTATTCATTTCACTACCCAGGCCTCTTGCTGCAGCACAAACAGTACCAAGGTGTTTTGGAGCAGTTCAGTGGAAGCCTGGCCAGAAGCCTGCAGGAAGTCCCACAGTAAAAGTGCTTCCTTCAGAATCACACACCGCGCCAGACCCAAAGATATGTTTTGCTTAAAGAGTTTATAAGAAAACCTGTTTTGTTTTGTTTTGTTGGTTTTTTTTTTTTTAATCTCATCATTTGAACTTAGCTCAAGTGTGAAAGGCGGAGCTGAAGCAAAGCTTTCTGGGAACTCCATTTTTCTGGAATAATGTTGACAAAGTCTCACCCCATTTCACACACACACACACACATTCTTAAAGTATTTAAAGTAAAATCAATACCAAAAAAAATCTTTTATTGCTGCATGGACCTACTATTGTACAAAAACTATGAAAATTATAACAATGTATTTTTAATTGAATTTATTTACATGAATAGTGTTTGCCTGTATGTATGTATGTATGTACGTATATAGGTATGTATGTATGTGCACCCTGTGTGTACTTTGTGTCCGCATAAGTCAGAAGGGGGCACCGGAACCTCTGGGTGGGACTTAATTCTCAGCTGTCATGTGGGTGCTGGAATGAAACCCAGAGAAATCTTGTCCTCTGCCAGAACAAGGACTATTGAATCAAAGCTCTGGACAAATATGACAAAGTCTTTATTATACAAGAGACTCACTTTTCCATCTAAAACTGTTGAAATGTCATAATTATTTTAAGGTGGTCAAATGATTCTAGTTATTCTAAATGTTTTCAATTCTGGGGTACTTTTTGTTGGCTTACAATTTCAGTTATTGCAACTTTCAATGTGCCAGATTGCTATGAATCTTTGTATAGGTTTCTGGACACTTACCCTATAAAGTTTAATCAAAAATTTTGCTATATTTATTTTTATGTAAAAACGACTGTATGAAATGTTTAAAGGTGTATTCGTAAACATCCAGTCACAGCATGAGGCTGGGAAATCTATTCTCTGGACAGAATTCTTGTTTGAAAACAAGGTGAATAGTGAGGAAATCAATGCCATGTCGCTGTGTGCTTTTATGTCCTGTTTCAGAACTTAAAGTGCAAGTCATTTCACAAGCATAATGATAGACATTTTCAGGTTACAAAATTAGTATACAGAAACAGAAGTGTTACCATTTGCCAGTAGAAAATAATATGCCATAGAAATCAAGAAAAGAATACCCTTCAGAATAGCTACAGAAATATACTTTGGAGTAGCTTTTCAGAGGAGACAACACTCTCTACAATTAAAAATGGAAAAACACCAGTGCATACTTACAATGTGAAGTAAAATCTCCTCGTGCACACATTGGTAGAGTTAATATTGCTAAAATGTTACCGTACCTAAAGCTACTCCTTCTGGATTAAGCATACTTCCTATAGAACTACCAAAGAGCAAGATAAACATATTTGAAGCTTTATATGGAAGTTGAGAATACCTAGAAATATCTGATCCAAAATTATAATAAAAGGGAGATTATAATGCATGACTTCAAATATGGCAAAGCTGGTATAGGTTGTTTCAGGTAGTAATTTTGCTTTTATTTTTGAAGAATAGCTTGTGAAAACCATAGTATTTTCAATTAACAATGCTATAAAAATATTTAGTATCACTAATATATTCAAAATTCAAATCAAGAACACTGAAGAAATAATAAGAATCGTTATTTAAAAACTAGAGCTGGCATGTAATGGTGAGGATATGAAGAAAAGTGAATTCCTACACAATCCTTTGCTGGCGTGTTAATTAGCACATCTGTTATAGAAAAAACTCTTATGTGTAAAACCTGGACAAACCTACAGACACTCTAAGGGAAACCAAATAATATGCAGATGGACATCTCCCTTCATATTCCTTATAGTACTATTAACAGGAGATATGAAGTGATGAAACAGAGCCAATTTTAGTGTTTGTAAGGTGATGAATAGATTATAAAAATGAAGTGTAATACAAGTTAGCCATAAAAGATAATGAATTTGTGCTGTGTGTGATAAGAGAGATGAATTTGGAGATCATTAGATTAACTTTAATAAGTCATAGACAGAAAAGAATGGCTGAATTGCTTCACTCATGTTCAGATAGTTGAAGTTGAGAGTATAACTATGGTTAGCAGAGGCTGCAGAGACCAGGGGAGGAGTAAATTGAGGGAAGGTACACCAGTGAAAACCATATAACAGTGAGAAAACAGAAATATGTTTGGTATGAACTTACATAGAAGACAAAGTATAGATGATAGTATATTGCAGATTCCGAAAGCAGTAGAAAGAATGTTTGTATGTTTTCGTCAAGAAAATATGATAAATGTTTGAGAATATATATTTATATTCTGATTTACAAATTATATAACTTCTAAGTGTTTGGAAGCATCTAACAAAGGCAGATAATTGTGTAGATTTTGTCAACTTTAAGAATTAAAGTTCTAATTTCATTGCAATCTTGACTTTCTCAATAATTGACATATATACACAAAAAATATTCAAAAGATGCTCCAACATATAACAAGGACACATGCTCCATTATGTTCATAGCAGTCTTATTTATAATAGCCAGAAGCTGAAAAGAATCCAGATGTTCTTCAACTGAGGAATGGATACAGAAGTCATTAATAGTCTCCCAACCAAAAAACTCCCAGGATCAGATGGGTTTAGTGCAGAGTTCTATCAGACCTTCAAAGAAGATCTAATTCATGAAATTCTTAAGCAAATGGATGTAATTAGAAAATATCCTGAGTAAGGTAAATCAGTCACAAAAGAACATACATGGTATGCACTCACTGAAAAGTAGATATTAGCCCAAAAGCTTGGAATATCCACGATACAATTCACAGATCATATGAAGCTCAAGAAGAAGGGAAACCAAAGTGTGGATGCTTCAGTGCTTCTTAGAAGGGGGAACAAAATACAGGAAGAAATATGGGGACAAAGTGTGGAGTAGAGACTGAAGGAAAGGACATCCAAAGAATGCCCCACCTGGGGATTCATCCCATATACAGACACCAAACCCAGAAACTATTGAGGATGCCAAGAAGTGACTGCTGACAGGAGCATGATATAGCTGTCTACTAAGAGGCTCTCCCAAAGTCTCAGAAATACAGAGGTGGGTGCTCACAGCCAATCACTGAACTGAGCTCGCAGTTCCTCAAAGGTGGAGAAGAGATGGAAGGAGCTGAGGGGGCTTGCTGCCTCATGGAGGGAACAACATTATAAAGGTTAATACATGTGTCAGGTGGAATTTTGTTGTAGTTCATGGGATTTATAGCTTAGTAGGTTAAGTGATTGTTTTTCTCTTTGGTAGCTTGTACAGCACCTTCAGATGCTATGAAGATACTCTTTATTATGGAGGCTTCCAGGACAATACCCATTTCATTCTTGCATTTCTTCTGCCCTAATGTGTGTGGTTCTTCATCAATTTGGTCTTATCTTTATTTCTAGGAGAAAACCAAGGGCACTGCCAATAGTTTATATTTTCATTTGGTAGTCTCTTATATAAACAACTGGAAAGGAGGATGACTTTGTTTAACACTAGATAGTTGTTAGTCTATGATTCCCGTGCATGATATTATTATTTATTATACTTGGCCCAATTGACATATCTACGATTCATCTCTATATTTAACTCTGAAGGAATATTGTACAGAGAAAAGCTAGAAATATTGTAAGAACCAGAGGACCAAGGAACTTTATGATAGATAACATCTAGAAAAGGCACAGATGTTACACCCCTCTAATTTCAATAGTACATTGCCTAAAAAAGACCTACATAATGACCACTCCAGTTAAGACCTGTCGATAGGGAAAATTTCATAATGCCACATCTTTTTATGAAGAGATACAAGCAGTCAATGGCTGATAATGGAGGAAGCCTCAATGTACTCCAAGGTTGAAGCCCTTAATAGTATATCTAATTCTCAGTGTATATCCATATATTAGTCAGGGAAGGTGACACAGGGGAGTTTGTGAAAGAAAGTGTGTGAAAATAATGTGAATAGAACACTCATGAACAAAATTCAAAATATATATGTAATTAAATATTATCATAACATTAAGATGTCTACTCTCATAACACAAAATAACAAGTTATGTAAAGGATGTGGGAAAACTGCAACATATGTATACTATTTACAGATGAAGAAAGTGCTGACACACTATAAAAATATGTAAGTTAATTCCTCCAAAATAAGAAAAAAAATAGTATTAGCACAGAATACAGTAATTCCAACTTTGGGTTTCCACTGGAAACCAAAGCATTTAGCAATAGCTAAAATATGAAGTAACCCAAGTGTTTTTAGAAAAGAATGAATGGAGAATTAACTTCCAGCCTGCATATTGGAAGTTTATTCTGCATTCGATAGGGAACGAAATACCCACTAAAGGAGTTACAGAGACAAACTTTGGAGCTAAGATGAAATGATGGACTATCCAGAGAATACCCCACCCTGGGATCCATCCCATAATCAGCCACCAAATCTAGACACTATTGCATATGCCAGAAGATTTTGCGGAAGGGACCCTGTTATAGCTGTCTCATATGAGGCTATGCCAGTGCCTGGCAAATGCAGAAGTGGATGCTCACAGTCATCTATAAGATGGAACACAGGGCCCCCAATGGAGGAGCTAGAGAAAGTACCCAAGGATCTGACGATGTTTGCAACCCTATAGTTGGAACAACAATATGAACTAACCAATACCCCCCAGAGCTTGTATCTCTAGCTGCATATGTAGCAGAAGATGGCCTAGTCGGCCATCACTGTGAAGAGAGGCCCCTTGGTATTACAAACCAAGAAGTTATATGCCCCACTACAGGGGAATGCCAGGGCCAAGAAGCAGGATTGGGTGGATAGGGGGGCAGGGCAGAAGAAGGGTATAGAGAACTTTCGGGATACCATTTGAAATGTATATAAAGAAAATATCTAATAAAAAAAAAGAAAGGTAACAAACACATATGTAGCACAGATGTGCATTGACAATATTACGCTAAGTGAACAAGTTGTGGGAAAAGTACAAATACTGTGTGATATGATTTTACTTACCATTTACAAGTGGTAAAAACCATACACATGGTTGAGATTCCCTGAGGACTCTCACAGTTCTTGCAGCTTTCCTCACTCCAGTGAACTTACTCAGACCCCACTTTAGCCCATTCCCATTCCTTTGTATCAGTTGCTTACCTATAAACACTCTCTACCTGGGAAGCTATTGGTCACACCAAATGGGAATCACATCAGTGTCTCAAGTAGCCAACATCAGAGAAGAGTTCCACGTATGGGAGATTAGAAGTAGTAAAGGGAGATATGCAACTGTGCAAAGTACTGAGTACCAGAGATACGGTACTTTGCACAGGTATAACTGATACCAGGAACAGTTAGTCATAAATAGGATGCATTCATCAAACCCCTTTCTTCAGGGCTCAGGGGACCCTAAGAAGCTGTCTTCAAGTATCAGCCATTGACAAAGGAAAAGTTAATTTCCACCAAAGGAGAAATATCCACTGGGTATACAAACCATGCCCATGCTTAAGGTTAGGTGCATACCAACAGTGTTAGATGATCATCAACAACAGCAACAACAAAGAACTTAGCGGTTATTTGGAGTTTAGTTAATTAGGTCATTTTTCTTATAATGTTTTGTTTGGGCTTTTTTTAGCCTTCACTTTTTCTTAAATATTATGTTTTGGGTTTTTTGTTGTTGTTTTTATAGTGTGTCTCTCTGTGTGTATATGTGTGTTTACATGTTTCTTCTGCATTTTTATTTGTTTCTGTTATTTTGTTTATCCTGTATTCTATTAATACCTATTTGTTTTCAAAAAGACATTTAGAAAGATGGCTTGGAGTTGGATGTGTGTGTGTAAATCATGAGAATCTGGAATGAATGATGGAAAGGAATCATGATCAGAATATATCATATGAAAACTTATTTTTAAAAAATTAGAGCTGGAGAAAAGAAACTATTATGGATTTGGGAATTGGATAAGGCAGAAGGGAAATGAAAATGCATTACTCTTTGGTCTTCCTTCTTCTTGAGTTTTCATGTGTTTTGCAAATTGTATCTTGGGTTTTCTAAGTTTCTGGGCTAATATCCACTTATCAGTGATATAAATCATGTCTGTTCTTTTGTGATTGGGTTATCTCACTCAGGATGATATCCCCAGATCCATCCATTTGTCCAAGAATTTCATAAATTCATTCTTTTTAATAGCTGAGTAGTATTCCATTGTGTAAATGTACCACATTTTCTGTATCTATTCCTCTGTTGATGGGCATCTGGGTTCTTTCCAGCTTCTGGCTATTATAAATAAGGCTGCTATGAACATAGTGGAGCAAGTGTCCTTATTACCAGTTGGAACATCTTCTGGATATATGCCCAGGAGAGGTATTGCTGGATCTTCTGGTAGTCCAAGTTCTTGTCCAAGAACGGGGAACAAAATATCCATGGAAGGAGTTTACAAAGTTCAGAGCTGACAGGGAAGGAAGGATCATCCAGAGACTGCCCCCCCCCAGATCCATCCCATAAACAATCACCAAACCCAGGCACTATTTCATATGCCAGCAAGATTTTGCTGACAGGACCCTGATATAGCTATCTCTTGTGAGGTTATGCCAGTGCCTAGCAAATACAGAAGTGGATGCTCACAGTCATTTATTGGATGGAACACAGGGCCCCCAATGGAGGAGCTAGAGAAAGTACCCAAAGAGCTAAAGGGATCTGCAACCCTATAGGAGGATCAAAAGTATGAACTAACCAGTACCCCCCCCCCCCGCGAGTACTAGTTGTGCCTCTAGTTGCATATGGAACAGAGGATGGCCTAGTCGGCCATCAATGAGAGGAGAGGCCCTTGGTCTTGCCAAGATTATATGCCCCAGTACAGAGGAATGCCAGAGCCAGGAAGTGGGAGTGGGTGGGTTGGTTGAGGGGCAGGGCGGGGTGGGGGTATAGAGGACTTTCAGAGAGGAAAGCATTTGAAATGTAAATGAAGAAAATATCTAAAAAAAACTTTTAAAAAAGAAAATGCATTACTTTATTTTTATATAAATTATCTCTAGAAGATGAAGTTAGTAATGAAGATGGAGTTGCTAGTATGCCTAATATAAATTAACAGAAAATTCTATGGTATATATGATTTATCAAAATAAAAGAGAAACAATAATCTGCATGGCAAACATATTATTTACAAATATTTAAAGTCTCTGCAGAATACCAACAAATGCCATAATAAAATAGTTTTATCGTAACAACCATATAATTGCTGTGCATTCAAAAGTAATAAAGCTTTAAAATAAGAAAATAAGAGTAAGAAATTAATTTTATTCTCTAAATTAAAAATATGAAAAAAAAACTTTCTAAGGTGTCTTATCATTTGAAAAAACAAATGCTATATTTTTACTCTTTTCAGACCTCTCTAGAAATATATTTCCTTTTACAATTTTAAGCTTAGTATGGAAATGACACAATTATTGAGGTCACAGTACATATATCGTTTCAGAACCACAGGAACATTTAAAAACAGTAGGAGTGTTGTTGCCTAAGGTAGTAGACAGCACTTGCAGTGACATCCAGATTGCCATTACAAACAACTAACTCTAAACAGAGTTGTTTCCAAGCTGGGCAGACACAGCTTCCAGGTGCTATCTGTTGTTCTCAGCCAGGAACTTTTGGGTTCAGCAGGTGCGAGGGCAGGGGCAGGGGGAGGAAGAGACATGGTGGACACAGGAAAGTTATTGCTCATGCATTTTAAGGCACTGGTTGTCATAGCACTGAAAATAGCAGATGAAAAGGCTAACTGTAGCCTCTACCCAACAATTAAAAATGCCCCTAGGTATTTTGATTTTGTTGTACATACTTTTATCAACTCTGCTCTGTATAATTACATTTGAAGTTCTCTATTTCTTCACATACAATTACAATTATTTTTGTACAGTTAAGTAAAGATGGAACGTAAATCTCTTTTGAAAAACATGTTCATAAATTAGAAATGTATAGAAAAACTATGCCATGTATGATTAATTTGAGCAAATATTAACTGTTTACTGCTAATACACAGGGATTGGGGATTTACATACTTTATGTAATATAAAAGTATTTTATTTTGTCTTCTTCAAGCTTACAGGACACTTTCTTCCAGCTTATAGAACACAGGACAAAATATATTAAGTGAATTTAAAAGTGATTAGGTAAAATTTTATGATACAGACTATTTGGAAATATTGGAGAAACATAAGACGTGTGTGTGTGTGTGTGTGTGTGTGTGTGTGTAGGTAGGTATGCATGTCTTGGTTAGAGCACAGATTCTTCAGAGAATACAATTTATTAGCAATTCTCTCTGTGACTATGCAGTTTCAACTGAATAATGTTCTTGAAAATAAATATAGCAGAACATGGGAGACAACCAGAAATAGATATAGAAGTAGATAAAATTATATACAAATAGATGTGAGTGATGGTTTTAAGATCTCAAAAGAAGAAATGTGAAATTTAATATTCACAGTAAGAATCTGTACACATGTATAAGCATGCATGTACATAGATAACCATGATAAAAATGCAACAAATATCCTGGTAACATCTTTTGGAAATGAAGCTCAGTATTCCAATATTCATGTCAGGAGAGCACACACCATAAAAATTTAACAAACAAAGCAAGCAGAAAATTGAAACTGTTAAGTAAAATTACAATGAAATCAAATGTATAAGATGCAGCATTATATAGAAAGAGGTCACCTCCTAGAAAAATCAAATAAACAAGTAGCATATTAAAAATTTACTATCAGTTTCAAATTATTAGAAGTTAGTAATAGCATGTTCCAGTCTTTAAGTAAACATATCACTGGTATTTTTTTATTGAAAATCAGAAGCCTTTGTATAAATACGTAGGCTAATGAGATGGGTCCCAGTGAAACAAGAAAGATGAAGTGAGCAATAGCTTATGAGGATCAAGGGAAGGGAAGGGAAGGGAAGGGAAGGGAAGGGAAGGGAAGGGAAGGGAAGGGAAGGGAAGGGAAGGGAAGGGAAGGGAAGGAAAGGAAAGGAAAGGAAAGGAAAGGAAAGGAAAGGAAAGGAAAGGAAAGGAAAGGAAAGGAAAGGAAAGGAAAGGAAAGGACAGGAAAGGAAAGGAAAGGAAAGGAAAGGAAAGGAAAGGGAAGGGAATATATCCAACTCTAGCATGACAGGGACTAAAGAAGAAACACTGTGCTTTACAAATATTTGAGACATGTAATTTTGAGGATAAAGAAATCTTTCTGTACAACATGCAACAAATTCTTCAAAGGGGTGGAAGATATGTTAATAGTTTCCTGTATGAGCAATTTAAACAAATGATCTAAACCAAAACCGTGGACCACCAATGAGATAAAGCTTTCTCTGTAACTACTAAGTGCTGACCTCAAAAGACATAGAGACCCACCTCAGCAGCTTGAAAGTGGGTCAGGGAACAACTGCAGAACTCTCCTTCTGCCCCCAGCAGAGCACTAAATTTAGAAGAGGTACTGCTGTGAATTTGAAGCACTTATTTAACTATATTACAGTGAAATGATATAAATCTATCTGCCCTATATTTGATGCTATTAAACTACCCTGCTCTAAGTGTACAGTCTTATTCTTGCCATGTAAATAGTTCTTCAGATTTCCTGTAAGGTTTGGAAAAGCTGTTTTATATAAACACATAGAACCTCTCTAAGGATACAGCCACTATTTTAAGTTTAACATGGCAAATCTGTAGACTAAGAATTGTGGGAAAGAGAAATAGCTAGATCAGGCTAATAAATCAAGTCTCTTCCAAGTCACTATTTACCCTTCTACCCTGTTTTCATATAAATTTTATATTTGAAGTGTTATTTTCCTGTTTGTCATTGTCATTCTCAGAATATTCTGCTTCCTTCTATGCAAAAAACCAATGAGTTGAACCTTAAAATCATTCATCTTTTCTCCCAGTGTGTCTAGATTGTGCCTTCCTGATGTCTGCCACATCCCCACATGCTCTCTTTTCCCTCACCATTCAATCTTTCCACCATCTCTCCTCACACCTTTATTTTGGTTTTCATTCCTTCATTGGTGACTTTTCTGATAGTTGACCATTTCCTGTCTTGACTCCTTTCCTCCCATTTTGTCTACTATCTTTCTTGTAGTAACCCATGGTTAAATTTCAAAATTTGTCATTGGTAAAATTGTTCATGTTGTATTTCCTACAATGTCTCTATATTCCTAGTTAATCACTTACTTCTCTGTTTTACTTCTCTCTGGAGCCCAATTCAACCTCAACCATATTCTGATTTGCGGAATGTGGGTTTTACAGACTCTTACAAATACCTAAACACTAATTAGCTACAGATAGGAACGGAACTTTGAAAATAATTTTATTTATAGTTATATGATGCAGTAATGATGAAGTCATCTGGGCAACTAAATCAATGGAGAAATTCTGAAACAATGTGTTTATCCTTGAGATGACTAAGTACAAAAACCAGGTAGGCAACAAAGTCTAATTGAGTGAAAATTATTGTACTGATCACAAGTGGGGTCAATGGAAGCACAGACACTGGAAAATAAAAGGCAAAAACACTCTGTGTGTGTGTGTGTGTGTGTATGTGTGTGTGTGTGTGTGTGTGTGTGTGAGAGAGAGAGAGAGAGAGAGAGAGAGAGAGAGAGAAAGAGAGAGCTGTAAATTAGTGGTTTCATTTAACAGCAGTAATTCTACTGACTAGATGTTGCTAGATGTCAACTCAAACATAGTGGTGGCAGCCATTGATGTTGGGAATTGCAGGAGGACTTCAGATTCATTGATGCTCTCTAATAGAGGAAAGGGGGCAGTGTGATAATAGGATATTAAGAAGTACTGCAAGTACTTAGGAATAATTTTGGAAAATGAACATGAGTCAACCTCTTGCCATGTCCTCATTTTAAAAACTGAGGACCAAACAGAACTTATGACTACCTCTAGCATTCTTGTGTGGCAGCTGTGAGCAGCTAGAGTCAGCACAATAGATTCACAATAGACTCTTCCAAGGCTGTGAAATCCAGGGCATTGGAGTTTTAGAACCTCCTGTACTCTTAATTAGATTAAGAATATTGTTCCATATCTTCTAAGGCAGAGGTCCATTTAAATTCAAATACTGTACAGTCACATAGAGAAAGAAATATGAAGATACTCTCTATATTAGATAGTATGACTTTCATTAGTTATAAATAGAGTTTAATTTAATTTAGTTTTAGAATGCTTAAAAATATTCAGAGTAAGTAATCACTCAATTAAACCAGAAAAAAAAAACAAAAAACCTGTGTGGTTAGTATGGTGGGTTGTGCATGTTTGGCTTTGTTCTTATAATGCTGGGAAAAGAACTCAGGGCTTTGGGAAACTGCTAAATTTCCTAAGCCTTTAGTTATTTTGTTGTTGGTGTTAATAAATAAATGAAATGAATTGTGCCCAGGTGTTGTTCACAGAAGCCAGAAGAGGGTGTTGGACAACTGAAACTGAAGTTACAGGTGATATAAGCCACTGTAAGTCTATGGGAAGTCAGCTTTTGAGTCTTCTGGGGAGCATCCAGTGCTCTTAACCACTGAGCTACCTCCCCAGCTCTGGTTTACTGGGCTTCATACTGTGTAACCCAGACTGCCCTTGCCTTTGTGATCCAGCTGCTTCCTCCTCAATGTATGGACTATAGTCATGTGCTGCGATATTTGATCATGAAGTTTACTTTTTTAATAGGTTATGCTGAAATAAATTAAATGAGGGTAGTATAGGTATGCACATGTTACACACACATTTGTGGCATATTAAATACGTTGATTAAATTGACAAAAATAAAACCATGTTGTCTTTTACAATCACTTTGTACTATGCTATGCAACTGAAATTGCTACATAAATTGTATCCCTACACATCATGTTCAATATCACTGGAATTGTGCAGAGGAGTGGCAGAATTTGAAAACACAATCATAAGAAAGTAATTCTAGAATAAAACTGAATGGAAAGATTTGGTGAAAAATCTGTATTTCCAGCCACTCCCTAAGTGCTTCTTTTCTCCCTGCCATACCCAGTACCATTACTTGCAATGTTCACTAAAAACTACACCATTAACTCTTTCAGACTAAAGAACATAATTGTTCATTTTTGCATGTGGAAACAGCTTTATCCAAGATTTCCTCTTAAAATTTACTTTTAAAAATTTTAAGTTATTTTTAAAATGTAGAATGACTTAATATTTCTAATTGTTTTCCCAAGTATGAATTCATCTTACAAATAATTAGCTGTTAGCCGGTAGTTAACTGGTAAGATATGTATTTTTAAACATAATAAAATATAGAAGACATCTTCACACACACAGTGCATGACTTACTGCCACACAGTATCAATTGGTAGTTAGGGGTGTAGGGTCCATAATGCTCTATTTTATTTTTGGAAAAATGTAAAATAAAATATAAGAAAATTGTAGGTAAATAAAAACATTAAATATTCAAATTATCAGATTCAACATCTATAAATTTTAATTACTGAATGCAAATTATAATTGCCATAAAAATGGAAGCTGTGAAGCTTTGCATTGAAATGGTGTACTTACAGTTTCAAGTGTATTTTATTCACTTACCCACTACCATACCAAAATATCTGTGACAGAATTAGAAATATAAAAAATAGATTGATGTCCTCTTTCAAAATTTGTGTCTGTAGCCTGCATTCTCTCCTTCCTCGTGTCCTTATACATTATCTGTTCTTCTGTCTTCATGTTATACACGGCATTATAACTTAGTCACTGTGGAAGTTATCTTTGGATCTGATTGATTATTCATTAGTCACCTGATCCAGCAGCACCAAATGGTTGAGTTAGATTCAGAACTGGTACCCACTGCAGTGCAATGTGCAAAAGGAATCTGCTAATCTTATTTACCCTACTTCACATCTCTCTGAGTAAATGACCTTTGTTAACTTGTCTAAAAAGATGCTTATGCTGTTATGATGGCAGCCTTTCTATGAAAAGAGGTAAAATTAGAAATAAAACTCTGACTGTAAAAGCATAGCTTTGTAGAAAAGAAATTCAGATACAAAGAACATCAGGACACTGTATGTAGTAAAGTAATCTGCTATTTAGTGCTCACATTTCTTTTAATTGACGACATATAACAAACATAAAAGGCAATTTGCATTCAGTCTGTGATCTGATAGCATATTTTTATCAATGCTCTATCTGCCAGAAGGGCTAAAACATACTTTCATAGAAGGTGCATTCCAAAACATAGAAATGGATATAAAGAAAAACAAGTAACACAAGCTTTTAAATTTTCTGCATCTGTCTTTAACATAATATATATATTTCTATATATATGAATGTACATATGTATGTATGTATGTATGTATGTATGTGTGTGTGTATCTATGTATATGAAGACACTGCCACTTAAAATATGCACCTATAGGGATGGAGAGATAGACGTCTTGGCCGGTAAAAACCCTTGCAGAGGATCCAGGGTCAGTTCCTAGGACCCATGAAATGGCTCATAATCTTCTGTGACTTAGTCCTAGGGTATATGATAACATCTTCTGGCCACTCTAGACACCAAATACAAACATAGTTCACATCCATACATGGAGGAAAAATAAAAAGGCACATAAAATAAAAATATATAAATTTAAATTAGTAATAACAAAGCCAAATATCCACTTACTGCCTAAAAACAGTGATGTGGGTTCATTTATGATAATATCTCTATCTAATTAAAAGACTATTATGAACCCATTTTGGTGTTTTTGTTACTGTTGTTTTGTCTTGTGTCATCTGTACTGTGCTAATTCATGGAGGTAATAGTAGCATCAATGTTAAACAAGAATTTGGAAAATAAATATTAAAGCATGTAAATAGTGAGCTGCCATAAAACATTCCAAGAATTTGGTGTTTATAATATATGAGTTAAGCTACAGAGATAAATAAATAAATAAATAAGTAAATGAATAAATAAATGTAGCATATATACACAAGAAAATATTGTTATTAAAACTAGAACATCTTGTTTTGGAAAAGATTATCACATATTTTTGACTAGCAGACATACACAAACTACAAAACTGATGATTAATTACAAAAGGGATTGGTCCCTTTCGTTTAAATAATATTCTACAATCCAATATTTCCACTTGACTGTTCTGGATTTTCTTGCTCACATGTCAGGAGCCCATTTTACTACAGCTGACCTCGTAATCTCCGGTATGAGCGAAATCTGAGCAGTCACTGTGAGCTCAGACCAGGAAGAGACTTAAAGGATTATTTTTCATTCTAAAAATAAACCACTTTGTCAAATACAAAGCAGAAACCTTAAGGACTGCAGAGTAGTCTAACCCCATTTACAGATTGCTTCCAACCTAAGCGTGTCATCATGTAACCAGAGATTAAGCAGTGCTCTTCCTGCTTATGAGTAAGTATGTAATCAGTTGTCTTGATACAGATCTGTTTTAGAAAAGAGGAACAGTAAGAGGAAGTCAGTCTTTCAGTGCAGTAACAATTTCACTCTGAAGTGCTTTAGTGCATAAGAAGCTTCACTGGTATCCTTGCGGTTAAATCCTCTCTGCTCACTGATGCACCAGAAATCTCTGTTGGACAAACCTGACCATCACCATCACTGCATTAGCACATATTTAAACAGGATGCACCAGTATATTTTCTTGTAAAATGTCGTCTGGTCATTACAGGATACCTTATCTGAATTTGGAGACCAGCTCCTTGCCTGTAAAACTAAACTGTTTTATACTATTATATTTATTACCTTTATTTGATTATTCTAGGGGAAAATGTACAAAACAGCATTGTTATGGCAGAGAAAAAAAAAAAACACTTCCAAACTAATGCATTTCTCAGATTTCTAACTCCTCCACAGGAAAGCAGATTTCTGAGCCTATACACGTTGAACAAAATATTTTCTTATTGATATATACAAACACTGATATTTTTCTATTCCCAAATTGTGAACATGCGGCAATTAGGTCCTATCCAGATATATGACAAATATTTTCTTCAAGTAGTATACTAAACATTCAGAGGTTTTATTTTACTCGGTCCCCTCACAAGGTCACAAAATTTTCCTGTTTCTTTTAGTTGTAAAATATTACTGTCTTACATACACTTTCCCACGTCCTCATAAAAGCTGGCATTCTTCATTGCTCAAAATGAATCTGGCCTATTGCTTCATATTTCTCAGTTTCAGAATGCAGTTTGTAGACAGTCAGAGAATTTTTGAGGTTAAGATAAATAGAGTTTTAAAATATAATATGTAATCTAAATTCCAAATATGAAATCTACACGAGGTGGTCAAGAGTTTCTCATCCTTTTGTCCTTTATGCTTCCTATGTTTCTCTCTGTGTCACGTGGATGAAACTGTGTGGCAAGTCAGGTCTGTATTGTTAGGGGCAAATGTTTACCTGCTCAGTGGATAGCTTTAGGCAGAGCATTGTGACCAAAGTAAGGAATCAAACACTTGACTTGTTCTTCAATTGGGATCCTTTTAAATCAACATTGGAAAAATGGACATTGTGTTCTCTTTTTCCATTTTCTTTTTCCAAGAGGAAAAAAAATGACAAATTCACAGTGTTTTGTAAATTTACAGTCTTAATAATGATGACAGAATGTTAAATTGATTTGTTATCCTGGATGCTGTTCCCTACTTACTACCCAACCAAGAAGTGGCAGGGAGAAGAAAAATGTAAAATGGGAGAGACAGAACACAAGATTTCCTTTTTAACTTTAAGAAACTTTAACATAGAAAGAATGCCACTGAAAATAGGCCATTTGGCATGTCAATGACCACATTAAAACTGGAGATAACTCATAACAAGAATATACTGGCAATCTGAAATACATATTTAAGGGCTGTCTCAACCAAAAAAGTAAAAAAGTTTGATAAAGATAAACTAAAATTATTTTCAGTAACTTATAGGTATTGTTTATATATATATATATACATATATATATACATATACATACATATATATATATAAAATTTCCTGAAATGGATAAAGAGAACCTAGCATGCATTTAGCCTCTTTTGCCATATGATATATATTAGTTAGAAACTTGCAAACTCTACAAAAATATTACTATGGAAAAAAGGTAGATACTCATGAATATCCATACAATAAATGTGTACAAAGATTCAGCCAAGTTTGTAAATACTTATAATTAGTATTAAAGAATGGATAACTACTTAGACTGGGTATGGAGAAGAAATTTAGGAAGAACACTAGGAATGCCAATAATAATTGCTTGACCACTACTAAATCTATATTCTATTTCCTTGGAAGGCACTAATGAACACCTTGAAAAAGTAATGGGCTCCCCAAAATGTGTGACTCTTATTTGTGGCATCTATGACTCGAAGTTAAAATTCTACAGTAAAAGCTGTCTATCCTGACAGTGTACTCTGTCTGTCTTCAGGGACTGATGGAAACTGTCATTAATTCCATAGGTAGTAAAACATAATTTATGCAGATTTGTTAGACTAGCATTTCTCATTTACCTCTTTTGCTTCTTTAAAAGATCTTTAAAATATCTCCATTGATTATTCTGACACCTACTGGTGAGGGTGCAGTGGATCTTAGTCTTTTTCAACAACTATGGAACCAAAGTTTTTTTTTTTTTTAAGCTTAATTGTTCAGGAACAATTAAGTGATGATTTCTAGCATCTGCAGTAACCATGTATAACATTTTAAAAATTCACATCAGCATTCATTTATTTTGTTCATAAATTTATTTAATTTGATTAGGAAAGCTATCACTATCTTTTCAGACTGTGATAAAGCAGAAGACAAGAAGAAATATGTTGGGCATCTTCCTAAAATCACAGGTCAGAACTTAATAGTAAAGATAGCATGGCTGGGGTTATAGTTTTTCGTAAGTGTGCAGAAATTCAACTATTTAGTTGATAAAAGAAGTAAATTGATTTCTATTATAGAAGTTTTATTAGTAATTGCATACTGTAATATTTCCTATTTTTACATTTTATCCATCTTTTATTGCTATTATTACTATTATTATTATTTTAGTCTTTGAGATTTGAATATAACCACATAGTTCTCCCCTTCCTGTTTTTCCCTCCAAGTCTTTCTATAGAATTGTCCACTCACAATTAGCTTCTGGCTTGACTGAGCTCAGAAGCATTTACCATTTTTTTTTTGGCAGGATTTGATAAAACTGTTATATTACAAATCATACTCAAAGCTATAACACCTGCAAGTGTGTGCAGTAAATAATATCAGCACCACTTTCTTAGACTTTAGAAAACCCCAAAGGCTCACAAATGTACACAAGTGATTGCTTATACAGTTCATGCCATTATTAGCATCCATTTAAAAGATAGATCTCATGAATAAATTACCCAATTAACAACATTATTGGAATAGCTGGTAAGGAAATGAAAGAGTTTGGAGCAGCATAGGCACCCATTAATCATGTTTTGTAGTGGTATACTTGCTCTCTTACCTGAGTAGCCTTCCTCTTTTTTTACAACCAGGTATACTTTATTCATGTATATTGCTAAGATTGTAATGATTAGCAAAAAATTAATAACTTAGGTGACTCAATTATATTAAAATTATTATTTTATAAACTATTAATGATATATGGACATTCAGCTTAAAATATTTAATGAAAATACAAATGTTTTTAACTTAAGGAATTGTTCAGAAATGTACTACATTGGCCTGATTTGGCAAATCTGTAAGTTTAAGATCAAAGGCAAATCTGTAAGTTTAAGATCAAAGAAAATAGTATATTCTATTCCATTTTACTTTCCCAATTTTATTGTAAATATTCACCACAAATAAAACAAATTTCTAGATTAAATACATTTCAATTTTAAGAGAACATTTGAGATGGAATGAGAAATTTCTCAGCACCATTGGAAAGGCTCTGCTACACCATTGTATTGCCAGGTACAGCACAAATTTTACACTGGTTCCAAACTCTCATAGCGAGGGACTTTATGTCCACTTAACTATTACCTTCAATATAATATTTTTAAATTAATTTAAAATGCTTCACCTTGAATCTGATGTTAGCAGTTATTTCTTAAAGTGTAAAGTTAATGGTCATGCAAATTAGGTAATGATGGCCCCAAAGTGCAGTAATAAAATCCCCATAGAAACCGGTTATTTCAGCTTAAACTTCACTATGCAATCATTGAAGCGTAGTGGCATCTGGAGTGAGATTCTTCAGGTATTAATTTCTTCTCATGTCGAATTAACTAAGATCTCCATTGATTAAAAGATGGGAATTCAAATGCCAATGATTCATAGCATTTAGGGCCCATCCAGACATTTTTAGAGAATACCGTTTGCTTAAAGACTCCGGGCACAAACTGCAGGCATGGGGACAGATTGCATAAGATGTCACGTGTTTGCTGCAACTGTATGCATGTTATTGGATTTTTTTAAAGCAATACACAATGATGAATAATTTAAGAGTTAATAAAATATTCAATCTGACTGATCCATTGGTTTAATTTTAAAATAAAGACAGCCAATAAGTGGACTTAGCTATCATTATCCAATTCCAGGCATGAGTGCCTGTAAATTGGGGTCCACACAAAGGAAAACACTAATTTCTCTTCAACATTTGATAAATCAAAGATACACGATGGGGGAGGGGTATGAAAATAGCAGAGTAAAATTCCATGTTAACACCAGTTTCAGTAAGTTCCCCAAAGTTTAATTGTTTGAACTATCAAGCAAACTCGGTTCTGCTTTCTGCAGAGGTCCAGGAGGAGAAAATTAGAGAGGAACAAGTTTAACAGAAAAAAAGCTAATGCAAATCGGTCCGTTTCTTTCTCAGAAGCTGCCGCCCTCCACCCGCAGGGTGGCTTACAAAGGATCAGTCTGAAGGATGGAGGGGGTAGGCTTCCTGAGCTTTGTCTCTAGGAGCACACTGGAAAGACCTGGCAACATTGCTATCCTCCACTTGACTGGTGGCAAAGATGCCTCGGTGTGGGCATCAATTAAGAGCTTAGAGCAGCTGCATTTTTTTTTCCCTCCCAAACTCTAGCTAGGAGAAGTCTTCTGGCAAGCTCAGTCACTCAATAGGTCCTCTAGCTTTCCAGTCACCATTGATAAGGGTCACTTAGTGGCAGAGGAGTTGCCTAGTAGGTGCTTGTGAGTGCACATACTAGCGTGTGTGTGTGTGTGTGTGTGTGTGTGTGTGTGTGTGTGTGTGTATGTCTGTGTGTGTGCGTGCGTGCGCGCGCGCTCGCGAGTGTATGTGTGTGTTCCTATTTGGGGTGGGAACAGAGGCGGGGATAGGAGGAGAGGGGAGTGCCTGTGGTTCTTACAGTTCCCTACCAGCTAAGGCATCAAAGTGCAGAGGGAATTCAGACAAGAAATTTAAAAAAAAAAAAAAAAAAAGGAAATATCAGCTTTGGAAGCCTGTTCTTTCCTTACCACTGGAGTCTAGGCGACCCACTCCGAAAACATTTCCATATGCTAACCTTCACTGGAGTGGCTGCCTCAGTGAGGCAACTATCAGAGCAGGTTTGAAACAGAACCCACACTCACACCTACACCCCTGGAAAAACAGTCATATCCTGGGGAGCTGAGAAGACCAGAACTACCCACCACTTGAGTCCCAAAGAGATTGGCATCTGGCTGCAACACGGGTTTCTGAAGGATAGTCCCCAACAGCCCATCCCTCCGAAGCGTATACTTAGGTAGTGCATAGGTGTAGCAGCGTAGAGTATCCATGCAATGCCTAGTCTAATCTCAAATGGATTCGAGTCAACGCATTTTTTTTATTCCAAATACTTCTAGAGCCACAACGTTTCAAATCCTTGTAGCTTATCGGCTCTCTACTTACTGCTATCTGTGGAGGATTCTAGTAAATCTCTCTCAGAAGGGCCTTCTGTACTCACAAGCAGAAAGGGCACAGCCACCCAATATCTCAAAACCCCTTCTCTCTCTTTGGCTTCCTGGCTCCAATTCAGTCCCCGCTGATATGCAGACAAAGGTTTCCGACCAGGTTTTATATTGACAAAGCCTAATCTTTCAAAAGGACCTGAAAGTCACCTAAACAACTCACCCGGAGACTCATGGAATCCTGGTTTTAATTTTTTAGGTTTTGTTTTGTATGCTAGTTTCCTATTTACATGCAAACCATGAAAGGCACAGGTAGACAAATCTGAATAACTTTTTGGCTCCTGGGCCAGGGACGCATGAAGGTTGGTTTGCACATCACAGCCATCTATTACCAAGAGTTAACGTCTTACCCAGAGGGAGTACAAAATAATGTTCAAGCCCCCTGGGGTTAGAGGAGAAGAGAGTTGTTTGAGCTGTTGTAATTGAAGTCACGCGCCCAAGAGGAGGGTTGGGGAGAAAGCTAGCGACTTAGTAGACCTCTCTCTTTCTCATTGGCAGTACAAACTCTCAATATCGGGTCCAGGTTGACAGACCCCTTAGCCGTCCCCCCTCCCCCCGCCGCCCTGCATCAGAGCACTGCATCCAGCTTACTGCCCGGTGGTTATCCAGGCTGTTCTAGCACCTACTAGATGATGGCCCAGCACACTTAGCTCTGTCAGGTCTCTATCACAACCCTGTCCGCTGTCATTGGCCAACAACATTGATATTTGCTAGTCAGGGGTCGCGCAGGGAATCACTAGCAAAAAAAAAAAAAAAAGCCTAGGAAGAGAACCCCTTCACACCCCCTCAATCTTTATTTTCTACATCGCACCCTCTTCCCAGGCTCAGCCTGGGGCACTCCACACGGACTTTGCTAGCACTTTGGCAGGGTATCCAGGGAGCATCGCCTCCTTGGTAGCGCTCCTCACGCCGTGCACGCACTGAGGACCCACTGTGGCCCCTTGAGCAGCATTTCCAAAGGTGCTCCCCGCCCGTCCCTCATCCAGGGACCGCTGCCCAGCCACCTCACCTTTGCCGAACTGGGGCACCCCGAGGCTGAGTCCAACCAAAAGCCAGGCTGCTACCAAGTGCTTCATGATCCCTTCTCACGGACGTGACCTGGGCTGGTCCGGGGTCGGAGCGGAGGGCACAGTAGGCGAGGCGGCCCTGCAGGACAGCAGTAAACCCCGCCCTGTCAGAGATTCAAGAGGATGTCTTCCTCCCGCAGCGCTTCCTCAAATTCTTGGGAAGGGCGATAAAAGAGTGGTGGCCCTAGAGAAAGGGTGATTCACCCCTCACTCCAGCTTCGCCTGAGCTGGGGTGTGCGGAGGTGGGTGCGCTTGAGAGAGGCTGGGGCTGCGAGTGGGTCCTAGCAGAGGCACAGCGGGAGGAGCGCGGGCTCCTTGGGTTCCTGGCTCCCCGATTTCCGTGCGCGCACCGCAGGCGAAGCGGCCAACAGTGACTATGGCTCACGCTGCTGCCGCCGCGGCTGCGGGGGTTTCTGACTTGGAGAACAATGAAGCGAGAGCTGGAGGGGAGCGAGCCTGAGGCCAGGAGCGCACTGTGTACAAACAGTGGCGGCGCGCGTGTGAGACTGAGCCTAGATAGCTTTGGGCTCCCCCGGTGGCCCGCCCCCCTACCCTCCCTCTTCTTATTGCCTTCTCCAATCTCTCTCTCTCTCTCTCTCTCTCTCTCTCTCTCTCTCTCTCTCTCTCTCTCTCTCTCTCTCTCTCTCTCTTCCTCCCTCCCTCTCTCTTCCTCACCCCCCCCCAATTCTCCCTCCCTCTCTCCCCCAGCTTTGGAAGGTGGCTCCTTCTGCTGGAAGAGAAAAGGAGGCAGCCTCAGCCACACCCTGACTGATACCTGCCACTATCTGCTAAGTTCCACATCTTCTCCACCTAAGATGCAAACTCTACGGTTAAGGGAATATGATCGATGTCCGAAAGTGTTGGTTCCAGGGTTGGTTTTATGGTTAAGTGTACAAAAGAGTCCACTGAACTTCAGGACTGCCAGGAAAGGAAGTTAAGAGATTTCACAAAGTGGCTCTAGGAGCCTCAAGCTTGGTGAGACCCAAGACTGCTAAAAGAAAAGTCTCAGTTTCTCAGGAGTCACGATTTAGTCAGGAGCCAGACAGGCAAGACAGGCTGCTGCTCTGTTGTTCTGCCTGCAAATCAGTTTGCTCAGGGCTGAAGAGGAAGGTTGTGGGCTCATCTGCTCTCAGTGGAGAAAGGGCAAAAGCAAGTGGGAGGCATGTAAGCAGGACATCTGTTTCACATGAAAGAAGTCATAGCAAAACAGAGGAAAGAGCAGATTCTTGACACATCACTCAGGTGGATCAAATTTCGCTCCTCTTCACCAAAACTAAAATAAATGGGCTTATTTTGCACTGAAAGTGATTGAACTGAAAATAAAGCCTCTGGCTTACAATTGTACTTTCTCCCCTGTTTTTCAGTTAGAATGATTGCTTACTGTAGATTCAATTCCTGTGGTACCAAGTACCAAAAAATGAAACAGGGTTCTCTGCCCTCCCCGAGTCCCCATTAGGAAGGGAGATAGGAGGACATAAACACATGCGTAGAGAAACCGAAGAAATGAAGAAAATTGTCACTCTCGGGATTAGATGCTGAAAGGAGATAGCCATGAAAAGTCTTTATTTCTTCCTCAAGTCCTTGGAACATCATCTTGTACCATCTCTCTGTTTGGAGTGAAATCAAGGGTGGGAGGACATGAAAACCAATTGAGAAATAAAACCAAATGAAGGCAAGAGAGAGGTAATGTGTAATATGGGCAAAACACCAACCATAATAAAACATGTTTCTCATGCTGAGTGAAAGGGTGACAATACATGTTTAAAAAACTAACCAGAGCTCCCAGTGATTAAACCATCAACCAAAGAATACACATGGAGGGACCCATGACTCCAGCCATATATGTGGCAGAGAAGAGCCTTATTAGGCATTAATGGGAGGAGAAGCCCTTGGTCCTGTAAAAGCTTGATGCCCCCAGTGTAGGGGAATGCTAGAATGGTGAGGCAGGAGTTGGTGGGTGGTTGGGTGGGGGAGCCAGAAGGGCTGGGGGACTGAATATGGGGTTTTCAGGGAGGAAACTGGGAAGGGAGATAACATTTGAAATGTAAAGAAGTAAAATATCAACAACAAAAAACAAACAAACAAACAAACAAACAAACAAAAAAGGAAAAAATTGCCTTGCCAAGGAAAGGAAGAGTCACTTCCTTGTCGTACTTCCTGTTTAAACCCAGCCCGTTTGCTTATGGAGAGTGTTGTTTAGAGTGGTAAGTCCATTCTAGGCAATTGCCAATGCTGCTTCCTTGTATATCACTACAGTTTAACTCTGAAAGTGCACTCCTAACTTGGAAAATGCCAAGTTATCTTTCAGGGATCCCTTCTAAAGGATTCTGGCAAATCCTAAAATGCAGGACCTGAGCCTGTTCTATATGATGAGATAGACAACAGGAGACAATAGGATAAAAATTGTGTTTGCTTTATTTTATTTACAATTTCCACTTTACCAATAATATGTAATATTATGTAATAATATATAATATTATGAAGCATGTCAAAATGTTAAGTGTTTGTCAAAATGTAGACTATTAGACATTTCCTTTTTACAAAAATGGGGTCTTTGCTCATTTGCTTTGCTTTTTAAATACTCCGATAGACATAAAGCCACATCAAAATACATAATCTATGTCCAAACAACTGAGGTGAGGACTATAAAGGGCACTCTTTATGAAGTGTTGTATCACCTTTGAAAGGGGTTGCCAATTTTGTACCTCTGTACAAAATTCTTATTTTCTATCCAAAGATGGTATAAAGCTTAAACACAACAACACCTGCCTTATGACTTCTTCCTTCCTGCTTATTTATACTGACCATCTACAAATAAACCTTACCATCAATTACATTTGTAGAGTTCATTTCACTGTTGGTACACTTAGACAAGGCTGTATACATATATACAGCCCTTTCCCACACTGAATATAGAAAATGTCTGAAAAACAAAGAAAGAAAGGGTAAAAGGACAAAATGCTGCTATGAATTTTTTCCTGAACATAAAGTGCTAAGAGACCTTTACTAATCACATATGATCCACCCTATGGTTTTACAGCTTCTCCAAATCTCTGCCTCAAATACTAAAAATGATCTATATATCACATGAAAATGGCATTTCTTAAATTGTTTTCTATGGGTATTCTTATCCTTGGGATGTTGATAGGTTTGTTGGGAAAGAAAAATAAAAGTATTACATGGACAAATGACTTGGGAAACACTGTATACTGATGAAGCATCTTGGCATCCTTGAGGAATATTTGCATATTAAATTCTCTGAAGGTCCTGCGGTTAAGAAGGTTTTTGAAAAGTGGTTAATCCAGCATTTTGCAAACTTTTTTTTTTGTTGTTGTTGTGGTGGTGGTGGTTGTTATAGGCATTATAACAAACTATTCTTTATATACCTGTTAATATAATGTAGGTTTAACACTACAAGGAAAGGAACAATAAGTAGAAAGAAAACAATCAAATGAGAAAATGCAGAAAGATTATTGATTTTTTGCTAGGAACTGAATATTTCTTTCCTGCTATGAACGTGGTAATTAATCTCACTTGTCAGCTTGATGAAATCTAGAATCGCCACCAGAGAACTGGTACTTTGGACATGTTTGTGACAGGTTATTTTGGTTATATTGAGGTGAGAAGACTTTTCAATTGTGAGTGACATCACTCCCTAGGCTGGGATCCATGACTCTATGGATAAAAAGAGATCATGAACTGAATTATCTTTCACCTTATGTTTCTTGCCTGTGGAAGTCGTATGACTACTTGGGTCAAACTCATCCTGCTATGACCCCCCATCACAGTGTCATGATAACACTTTGAACCATAACCTGAAATAAACCATTTCACCTTCGAGCCATTTTTGTCAGGTATTTTATCACAGCAGCAGGATAAAGGAAACTGACACATAAAATCGCTGCCTGGAAGTGGAGCCGAAGCTATGATAAACCTTACTTACTTATCACACATTTCTTCAATGAGAAAGACTTTGAGATAGAAAGACTGTCTGTAGCTTGCTAGGTAGGGGCTGAATGGAGGAAGCTTGGAAGGCAAGAATCTTGAGAAAACAATAAACAATGGAGGCCAGGCACATCAGGCTTCATAAGGAAATACACATCCTGTCAGGAACTAGTCTAGTGATCTTTTGTATGATATTTCATGAGACTCTCACTGAAGTTGAATGGACTTTAGTAAGGAATAGTGTTTGGGCTTCATAGGTGCTAGGTGATAAGTAAAAATTTTTGAGTTAGATGGTAGACAACCAAAGGGAAAACTTATTGGATACACTGTAACAATAGGAAGAGGTCCCAGAAAGCAAAATTGTACCCATTATCTCAGCAGTTCTCAACCTCCATAATGTTGCAACTGTGTAATACAGTTCCTCATGTTGTGGTGTCCCCAACCAGAAAGTTATATTCATTGGGCTTTATCACTTTAACTCTGCCACTGTTACATATTATACCATAAATATCTGATTTGTAGATGGCTTTTTTTTCAGGACTCATCGTTATTGGATAAAAGTTTGAATTCTGAAACATATCCCAGTTGATTTTCTCTACCTCAAATATAACTCATTCACCACAAATAAAGTCAGCTAATTACTAGGCCTCAACGTTCCCATCTGTAAAGTGGAGTTAGTCACAGAACAAAACTTGTAGTGTTAAGCTGGTGTGTGGTGCATCACAGGGCCCAGTAATTGTCACATATTGGTGAAATATAAGGTGGTAAGTAAACAAAAGCTTTAATCATATGCCAAATTTCAGAATGACTTTCCATTATTAAATAATTATCTCTATCCTACTGACCCATCCAGCAGGTCCAGTTATTCGAGGGTCTCAAGGGGACCTTCTCCTAAGAACCAAATGAGGGGAGAGAAAGAAGGACACCAAATGCAAGGAATGACAGAAGCAGTCTGATTAGCATCAAGGTGTCAATGTATTCAGCAAGGCTCAAGGCTTAAATGCACAAGCAAAAGGGGAAGTACTTCTCAGCAGGAGGGATGGGGCAGCGGAAATTTTTCTTTTGGTGACTACACGGGGAAGCAAAAACTTGGTGGTATCAGGGTACATCTTGTGGTCAGGACATCTGGCGCTGACTTAGGGCTGGAACAATCTGTGGTTGATCTCGAAGCGGTGCATTGGTGGCTCACTTTTGACACCCTTTTTTTCTCGGGGGGAGAGGCCCAATTCAGAGATCAGGACAATTGTGTTGTCTTAATAGCTCCCAACATCCATCAATTGTAGAGAAATTTTATTCCAGCTGCATGGTTTCTCTGATCACATCTGAAGACCTTATAGAATTCTGTGATCCAGGTTAGGTACAAACACCACATACCTTTAATATCTCTAGTTGGAATATGACAGCCACTTAGTACATACCTTTAATCACAAAGAGTGGCATTTAATTGGAAATCAGACAAAGTGACAAATCATAGAAAAATTTAGCAGACTGAGTCAGAAATAGAATAAGCCCAACTCTCAGAAGAAAAGTTATTTAAGAGTAGTCCAGGGAGAGAGTCCACTCAGTCAGTTGAGTTCAGTGCAGTGGAGTTGAATAAGTCAGTTAGGAATCAGTGCAGTGAGTGCACTGCAGTGGGACTGAGTTCCTTTGGGAGATCATGCAGTTCTGTGCAGGTCAGCAGAGGCAGCTGAAGCCAGACAAGAAGAAGGAGCAGACGATTAGAACATATTTCCAGAGTCAGTTTAAGGCTAAGTAAAGGAATTCAGTGAGAAGCTGAGAGAAGACAAATACAATCAGTCAGCTTGGAGAGGAGTTTGAGTCAGAACAGCTCAATTGAACCAGCCAGGGCCTAGTTCAGACAGAATCAGAAAGGGTGAGCTTATTCAGCAATAAGCCCCCAAGATAACAATTACATCAGGAGAATAAATGATACACTGAGTTTCCACTTGTCTTAAATTATCTGAAGGCATGGAGCTCAGCTTTCAATTCCTCAAAAATAAAAGCCTAAACCTAAATATAGTATTTTTCAATATTCTGTCATTTTAAAATGTTGTTAAATTAGATAGATAGATAAATAGAATCTCAAATACTTAATCATATTATATTCAGTACTCTTTATTCCTGTTCAGTATTGAGGATCAAACCTGATGGTCCTGGTTATTCAAGTCAACATTGACATGCATTTCCAGCTCTGAGTATTATTATAAATTCAGCCAAAACCAAGTAGGATTTCTTGACCTTAAAGACAAGCTGTAAGCTTATAAACACGTTGTTTTTACTGCCAAGTTTGTGGTAATATGTTTTGTGGCAACAGTAAGTCACTATTATCCTCATCACTTCAATGAGAATGAGTAAGTCATAGGATGAAATTGAGTCTGTGTTAGCGTTTGTCAGCGCTGGAACTAAAGCTTGAATCTAAGTACTCTGAATCTAGATCTTTCACCATGACTGTCAGCAACGTGGCAGGTTATTGCAGGCCAAGCTGCAATGCATTTTTACATATACTGCTTTTGTAAGTCCTAAACTCTCCCCCCCCATCAAAAAAAAAAAAACCCACCAAAGCCCCTAGGAAACAAATGATTATGTCTGCTTCATATTAAGAAAAATGAGGTACCAAACTTTTCTGTGACTCATCAAATATAAGATGGCAGTGAAGGACTGGGCCTGTAGACAGGACTTGAACTCTATTTGGATTTAGAGAAATTATTTTCAGATTATTGTGTCAAAGTGTTGGTTTAGACAATTGTCTTATTTTTGTATTTTTTTCGTCTTTCAATTTAAATAGCTATAATTGTTATTTTTTGTACCATTTCCCAGAAATTCTTGATCTGTTCTTTTAGGATCCATGCAAGCTGGATTTGAAGTTCTATATACTTGCTTAAATATTTAAATATTTCCATAATTTGTTACAATTTTTCCTCCTTGCCCAGGATCAAGGTTATTTGTTCTTCCAACTGTCTTCTTGAACAACCTCCTGCAAATACTACTAATGAAATTGCTGTCTTCCCTTGAGTTCTCCTCAAGGTATTCCCACAACCTGCTGGGTGTTGCTTCCTGGACAGGTGTAGGTTAAGTAAAAACAATCATCTTTGCCTTTCAAGCCTGGTCCTGAAAGAGATTTCTTGTGTTTTAGACTCTAGTTTCCAAACCAGCCTAATTTAGTTACTTAGATTTTAATTTTTCTGAAATATTTTTGAAGGTTTGAGATGCATAGCAAAAGGTCAAAGTATAGAGAAGAGGTATAGAATGAAAACATTTCCCTGCTAATGACATTCCCTCCTTATACAAGCTTTGCACTGTTAGCAGTAGTTAACAGATACTATTGGCCTCATGAGTGTGTGTGTGTGTCTGTGTGCATCTGTACATATACGCACATGAATGTATAAATATAATGTGTATACATATATACATACGACTTTACAATATTTACTAAATTATAAGAATATTATGAATATATTATGAATCTTGCTTACTTAAAAAATGATTTTTCTCCAAAAGTATGTCAAGGCCTACGACTTGTTTATGTAAGTTCTTTTTAAGATATAGAATTTTCTGCTAGTATTTCAAAGGTAATATTACAATAATAATGTATTTTACACATGTGCAAGATAAATTCAGTAGGATATATTCCTTGAAGTTGCCTTGTTGGGGAAAGGTACATTTCAGATTATCACATTGGTCATGAAGAAGCCATACAAATATGTATATATATATATATATATATATATATATATATATATATATATATATTCATCAGTCTACACTGCATTGGATAATGTGTCTTTTCCAAACTAAAATATCTTATCATCATCTTAATGCCTGTCGTTCTTATATTGGAAAATATACCTTACGGAGTTTTCTTTCTAGTTAAGCAACTTTAACATATTTAAATTAGAATTTTTATGTGAGCTTTCATTTCTTATCCTTTTCTCCTTTTTGTTTTGGAATGATGATTTTTCTTACTGACTCTTTTGAGGCCTGTGTATACAAATGAAACCAGTATATTATATTTATATACACATTATATATACATACATATAACTGCATGTTTAATTTATATAAAAATTATTCAGCTGCTATTGCTCTTACTGTTATTCATGATGAACATTAATATTGTTGACCAGCATTTTGTTGATTTTGCTGAGGTAATGTATACTACACCTGCGTGATGTCATTTGTTTATCTGTGTTGTATGATTTCTAGAGTTTGTTTTTTGTTCAAATATACTTCCTCTGTCCTGGGTTTTAAAACGTATCTTTCAATGTCTTACAGTAATTATATGGGTATCATGTTCTCTGATGTGTATGCACTACTCTTATCTCTTTTTTATGTAATTGATGCTATAGATCTTATTTTCTCCCCCAAACTACCACATGTACCAAAGACACATATTAAATAAATCCATCTCTTCCTAACTGACATGACAGGACAGTTCTGTCTTTAGTCACAATTGTTTGTCTCTGCTTGTTTTCTACACAGCACTAGTGGATTAGTTCTCCAGTATCACATATTTTGTTTGAAAATATTTTTAATAACTACTGAAGTAAAGTGCTCTCATCTCCATACCTCAAGCTGCTCTTTGGCCAATCTTCCTTTACCTTTCATGTAGAAATTTATAGTGAGCTGGTCAAGTTGAAAAGGAGATAACTATATCCCTAACATTTTTAACTATCTGTATATCCAAATATTTTTCTATGTTCTTGCTTATTTTCATTATGCATCATTTTTTTTACATATTAAGCTCAATGAACTTCCAATTCTTCATAACTGGCTATAGTATATTTACAAGAATTCTATATCTCTATGTATACTTTTGTACATATGCACACCACTGTTAAAGCCAACCAGGTTTACAATATTCTTTATTATGAAGATGTTTATTGTTATCTTCATCATTAATGCTAACATTATTATTATTATTTTGATTTTCAGTTCATTCATTTAAAGCCACATAATTACATAACATTAAGATTAGTTTTGCATTCCTTTTGCAAATTTTTGCTTATTTATTTTCTGTATCTATTTCTTAAAGCTAGTAGTACTCACAACTTGAAATTTTCCTATGGAATTTGACTACTTCAATGATCTTTTAAATAATCTTTTAATGGGGTCTTAGCTCTAAATGTAATGTCTCCATCAAATCCCTCCACACAGAGCTCAGAGAACCCCTCAGAAGGCTACCAAAAGATGAACAAAAATACCAACTCATCCACAAACCCTTTGATGCACAGTGTAGTTCTGCCTGCCAAATATGCTAATGCAATAGTGAGACAAGGCTTGTGGGAATTACCAACTAATGTTTGATTTGACCTAAGACACATTCCATTAGATGGAACCCATACCCAAAACTCTTTGGGTAACCAAAAATGACAAATTAGATAACCCAAACACCTAGAGTAAAACCAAACACTACCGATCAAAACAAAAAGAACAAAATCACACACACACACACACACACACACACACACACACACACACACACACAAAGTGTGTTAGAATGACTCCTAGTGATACCTGTTACATCCCTGCTGAACTTCAGCAATCATCAGAGAAACTTTCTCTTGAAGCAGATGGGAAAAAAAATACCAGACATTGCAGCATTATATGGTGTGTGTGTGTGTGTGTGTGTGTGTGTGTGTGTGTGTGTGTGTACTTAAGAAGGGAGAGAGGGAGGGAGGGAGGGAGGGAGGGAAATAGAGAAAGACAGAGACAGAGATACAGCTAAAGACAGAGAGAGACATGGAGAGAGACGGGGAGAGAGAGAGAGAGAGAGAGAAACAGAGAGAGACAAAGACCTTGGAATACTAAGCTCTAAATGTGATGTCTCCATCAAATCACTCCCCCCATGGCTCAGACAAACCCTCAGAAGAGGAGGTAGAAAGAATGCAAGAGCCAGAGGGAATGGAAGACTCCAGGAAAACAAGGCTCATATGAATCCACAGTGGCTGAAGCAGAAAGACAGGACCTACTTGAGTCTGCAGCAGGACCTCTAGAAATATATTATAGCGTTCAGCTTAGTATTTTTATGACATTCCTGAGTGTGCAAATGAATGAGTTTCTGACTCTTGTGCCTTATCCTGAGCTCTTTCTTTATGTTGGGTTGCATTGTCCATGATGTGATAATTTTTTGTTTTGTGTTATTATATTTTATTTTGTTATGTTTTGGTGTTATCTCTTAGATGTCTGTTCTTTCCTAATGATAGAGAGGGAGTGAATCCAAATGGAGGGGAGGATGTGATGAGAGAGGGGGAGGAAATTGTAATCAAGATATATTGTACAAGAAAATAATCGATTTTCTTTTTGTTTCATTTTTTAATTAGGTATTTAGCTTATTTACATTTCCATTGCTATACCAAAAGACCCCCATAACCTCCCCACTCCCCTACCCAACCACTCCCACTTCTTGGCCCTGGCTTTCCCCTGTATTGGGGCATATAAAGTTTGCAAGTCCAATGGGCCTCTCTTTCAAGTGATGGCCTGTTAGGCCATCTTTTGATACATATGCAGCTAGAGACAAGAGCTCCCAGGTACTGGTTAGTTCAATTGTTGTTCAACCTATAGGGCTGCAGTTCCCTTTAGTTCCTTGGGTGCTTTCTCTAGCTCCTCCATTGGGGGCCCTGTGATCCATTCCATAGCTGATTGTGAGCATCCACTTCTGTGTTTGCTAGGCCCTGGCATAGTCTCACAAGAGACAGCTATATCTGGGTCCTTTCGGCAAAATCTTGCTATTGTATGCAATGGTGTCAGCGTTTGGAAGCTGATCATGGGATGGATCTCTGGATATGGCAATCACTAGATGGTCCATCCTTTCGTCACACTTCCAAATTTTGTCTCTGTAACTCCTTCCGTGGGTGTTTTGTTCCCAATTCTAAGAAGGGGCAAAGTGTCCACACTTTGGTCTTCGTTCTCTTGAGTTTAATGTGTTTAGCAAATTGTATCTTATATCTTGGGTATCCTAAGTTTCTGGGCTAATATCCACTTATCAGTGAGTACATATTGTGAGAGTTCCTTTGTGATTGGGTTACCTCACTCAGGATGATGCCCTCCAGGTCCATCCATTTGGCTAGGAATTTCATAAATTCATTCTTTTTAATAGCTGAGTAGTACTCCATTGTGTAAATGTACCACATTTTCTGTATCCATTCTTCTGTTGAGGGGCATCTGGGTTCTTTCCAGCTTCTGGCTATTATAAATAAGGCTGCTATGAACCTAGAGGAGCATGTGTCCTTCTTACCGGTTGGGACATCTTCTGGATATATGCCCAGGAGAGGTATTGCTGGATCCTCCGGTAGTACTATGTCCAATTTTCTGAGGAACCGCCAGACTGATTTCCAGAGTGGTTGTACAAGCTTGCAATTCCACCAACAATGGAGGAGTGTTCCTCTTTCTCCACATCCTCGCCAGCATCTGCTGTCACCTGAATTTTTCATCTTAGCCATTCTGACTGGTGTGAGGTGGAAGTCAAAATATCACTTTTTGCAGATGATATGATAGTATATATACGTGACCCTAAAAATTCCACCAGAGAACTCCTAAGCCTGATAAACAGCTTCAGTGACGTAGCTGGATATAAAATTAACTCAAACAAGTCAATGGCCTTTCTCTACACAAAGGACAAACAGGCTGAGAAAGAAATTAGGGAAACAACACCCTTCTCAATAGCAACAAAAATATAAAATACCTAGGCATGACTCTAACTAAGGAAGTGAAAAATCTGTATGACAATAACTTCATGTCTCTGAAAAAAGAAATTAAAGAAGATCTCAGAAGATGGAAAGATCTCCCATGCTCATGGATTGGCAGGATCAATATAGTAAAAATGGCTATCTTGCCAAAAGCAATCTACAGATTCAATGCAATCCCCATCAAAATTCCAACTCAACTCTTCAACGAATTAGAAAGGGCAATTTGCAAATTCATCTGGAATAACAAAATACCTAGGATAGCAAAAACTCTTCTCAAGGATAAAAGAACCTCTAGTGGAATCACCATGCCCGACCTAAAGCTGTACTACAGAGCAATAGTGATAAAAACTGCATGGTACTGGTATAGTGACAGACAAGTAGACCAATGGAACAGAATTGAAGACCCAGAGATGAATCCACACACCTATGGTCACTTGATAATTGACAAGGGAGCTAAAACCATCCAGTGGAAAAAAGACAGCATTTTCAACAAATGGTGCTGGCACAACTGGCTGTTATCATGTAGAAGATTGTGAATTGATCCATTACTATCTCCTTGTACTAAGGTCATATCTAAGTGGATTAAGGAACTCCACATAAACCCAGAGACACTGAAACTTATAGAGGAGAAAGTAGGGAAAAGCCTCGAAGATATGGGTACAGGGGAAAAATTTCTGAATAGAATAGCAATGGCTTGTGCTGTAAGATCGAGAATCGATAAATGGGACCTCATAAAATTGCAAAGCTTCTGCAAGGCAAAAGACACCGTCAATAAGACAAAAAGACCATCAACAGATTGGGAAAGGATCTTTACCTATCCCAAATCGGATAGGGGACTAATATCCAATATATATAAAGAGCTCAAGAAGGTGGACTCCATAAAATCAAATAACCTCATTAAAAAATGGGGCTCAGAACTGAACAAAGAAATCTCACCTGAGGAATACCGAATGGCAGAGAAACACCTGAAAATAATCGATTTTCAATAAGGGAAAGTTTAAAATATACAAGGCAGTTACTATACATCAAGCCTAGTACATGGATTAAATAATATGCTAATTAAAATTTTAAAATTCTGTGTGCTATCCACAAAAATTAAGCATTATTATTAAAACAACATCTTTAGGGCTTTAACTTGTTCAAAAATAGTGTCAACATTAAGAATATTCTGTTAATTAAGATTCATTTTTCTTTCTTTTCCTTTCTTTTCTTTTCCTTTCTTTCCTTTCCTTTTCTTTTCTTTTCTTTTCTTTTCTTTCTTTTCTTTCTTTTCTTTTCTTTTCTTTTCTTTCTTTCTTTCTTTTTTTTTTTTGAGCTGAGGACTGAACCCAGGACTCTACCAATGAGCTAAATTCCCAACCCCAAGATTCATTTTTTCTTTGTAATCATTGTTTTATAAAAAATAAGAAAATTAAAATGGCATATATTTTACAAGTTTCAAAAATACTCTTTTAAGTATATATATCAGTCATAAGAAAAATGACATTTAACATTATGTGTTTAAAATTCATATATGTTCTGTTAATTTTGACAGCAGGTAAAATTATAGTATATTTTCTTAACACATAATCATTGAAAATGTCATTTTAAAACTAAACCATCATCCATATCTTCTTCTACCTTTGTAATTCCCTTTAAATGATTATATTATTAATGTAATATAAAACACTTAATTAAATGATCTAAGTTCATGCATTTCATCAGTAACTTTAATACATTAAAATTGAGCCGATGACATAATGTCACAGTCCTCCCTATGAACTAAGTGAAATGACAGACCTGATAATTATCTAAGTTAAACAACACATTTTTAAGATAAAATTATACAAAAGCTTTTTCAATTAAATCAATATTAATTTTAAAGGAAATTATACTTTACTATGTTTGCTTTTGAGTGTGATCAGAAACAAAGATAAGTATTCAAATCAAATTTGAAATGACTTACTTGGTTTGTTTTCTGCTGTTTGTTCATGACTGATTGGACAGGCTCCACAGTAAGTCCAATACAGAACTCAATGCTTTATGCAGTGTTTTAAAGCCACAGTGGCATCACGCTTATTCACTCGACAGTTCTGGGACTTGATGAAGTTCTCAATTTCAAGCACAGTTATAAAGAATACATACGGAGAGCAAGTCTTCAAATTTTCATAATTGCCTCTCCAAATTCTTAAAAGATTGAAATATTTGCCAGACTTTACACAGTTCTTACAAGTATTTATAGGAATGAGTTTTGATTTGTAGAATGATTTGTGATTTACAATATAATTTGGTGACCATTTTGAAATAAATCGCTGGGAATTTTAAACACCCATTAAAATGTACACCTTCATTTATCCAATAATCACCACATGCAAGAGAAATACAATTTTCGATTCAACTGAATTCTCAGTTAATTTCATATTGTATGGAATATTTTGCCATTTTTTTCTATAATGTAATGTATTACAAATAGATTACAAGTCAATCTAAAATGATTTTAGTGATGACTTTCACTCACCCTTGAGGATACTTTCATCACTGTAGCTAGAGAAAAAAATAAAGGAAAAGTTCATTAGCACGGAAATCTTATGTCCTTTCAAATTTTAAAACTGAGTGTTTATATTTTTTCTGGGGAAACAAAATGAGTAAATCAATATTCCTTTAGTCTCTTTGTGGTTAAGGAAAGACATAATAGAGTAAGGCGTAGAATTGCTTCCAGTTTGCCTTTGCTTGCCTGACTCAGCATCAGCTGAAAACACCCTATTAGTTTAACATTTTCATTTCCCCTTTTAAATAATGTGTCACTCTGGGATTTGGCCTGAGCCAATGACTCAGCCCTGTTCAAACTAAGCCCGAGGACACTAAGTGATGAAAACTTTCCCCTGCAAAGGCTGCAGGTTTTGTGAACAAGTGCACAGGCTATGTGCTACCAAGCTCAGTCAGTTCCTTTTAAATAAAAGGATTGGTGGGCTCTTTGCCTTTTATATCTTCAGCCACCACTAAATGTTTTGTAGTTTTATCTGCTGTGTATTATACTGTATTTGATTTTACTATAATTAATTTAGATTTGAATGTTTACTTTTATTTTTTTATCCAAATGCAGAGGATAATTTTATAAATTCTGTGACTAGCTTGCATTCCTAATGAGAGAGGCAGGTAGCCCTTTTGCTTCTAATTGGTTCTCTAAAATCCCTTTTAACGTTCCACAGATGAGCTCCTATTTTAATCTCAGATGGCACCTTTGCCCTAAGACACAGTCTTGTTTAGGAAGAAGACAGTGCTGAGCTTAAATCACTGCTAATGGCAGTCAGGAAGATTTCTGACTAAGTATTTCTTCTCATGGGAACAATAATCACCAACTCGCAGCTAGCTTGGGGAATAATGACTGGAACATTGTTGCTTTCTAATAATATCTAAGCTCAACCGGGCCTTAGTAAATGAACTCATGATTTAAAAATAATTTTCTGACAGTGACCGAACATTCCATTCAGTTCATATAAGGGAATAGAAGGGAAATTGAATATCACTACAATTCATCTGTAGATGTACATATAAAAAGGACGATCCCACATGCTTTTAAGTTGTAAGTATAACAGTATATTTCTATATAATTGTTACTACTTTAACATTAGACAGTTTACTTTGTATGTTGTCTTTCTTCCATCAACCACAATAAATTTAGTTTTTGCTCTAATATTCATTAAATATATATTTAGTATAAATATGTAGTAAATCCTATGACCTATAATGCTAGTGTTTTCACATTTAATTTTCCATATAAACTTGAGGCTTAGCATACAGTTCATTTTGTCTGTATTTCCAAGACAAAAGACAGTTTCTTTTTTTATTCATTTTTATTGGTTATTTTATTTATTTACATTTCAAATGTTATTCCCCATCCCAGTTTCCCATCTATAAGCCCTCTATCCCCTCCTGCCTCCCCCTGCCTCTGTGAGGATGCTCCCCCACCAGCCCACCAACTCTTGCCTCAATGCCCTGGCATTCCCCTATCCTGGAGCATCAAGCCTCCATAGGACTAAGGGTCTCCCCTCCCAGTAATGATAAGGCAGTCCTTTACTACATATTCAGCTGGAGCTATGGACTGTTTCATTTTTATGAATTTCAAGTTTCTTTAATAGCTACTTGGTATCTTTCAAAGCCTCAAATTCTAACTGGCTATTCTTACATTGTTAATCTACTAGATGAACTTATATGTCTATTACTTAAAGTATGTTCCACTCAAATTAATTAACTAATTAATTAATTATAATTGTGTAGATTGAGTTGAAGACAGATTCTGTATTTATATAGTGACCTTGAATAAGACTTTGGGCACTTTTGGGTATAGACTAGTGATTATGAATCCTCCCTTTATCTCTATCTCAAATGCTTATCCTTATGTGACATTAAAATAGTATATTTTTATATTGTTTCTTTTCTGAACTACAAAATTTTAAACTGTTATAATCCAAGTGACTCTGATGTAGTAGATAGTATTGTACTGTATACTACTTCTCTTCCTTCCAAAAATATTGATTTCATCATTTTTCTGTCTGGGTTTATTTTCTTGCAAATGATCCGTGTGCAATTTAAAAAAATGTTTTTCTCTGTATTTATTTATATAACTTTAGTTGTTTAGTTAGCTAATTATGTTGTTTAGAACTTCAATAAATTCATGTGTCTGAACTCTTGGCTGTGTAAAAATAAGTGCAATGCCAGAGATATACAAACTGAGCAACTCAACAGAAAGCCAGGCTGAGCAAACTTATTTGTTACTTCAGTAATAATATTGTTATGCAATAAGATCTTTTTTTTTGTAATCTTTTGAAATATTAGCAAGACCACTCCTAAGAAAGCTGGCAATGGGAATTAATTTGGAGGTTTATTTCTTAAAAATCAAAGAAAAGAGAAAATTGAATAGGAAAATTTGTAATATTTTCCCCAGATATAGAGTGGGAATAATTTGTAAAATGAATTATTTTCTGATGAAGAGAACTGGCCTCTGTGTAGCTGGAGTTCATAACACAGATTTTGGAGAAGAGAGATTGGCAAGCCCATGGCCATACAGAGGACCACAAGAATAGTCAATAGAATTGGAGAAGCCAAAAACTGAGTAAAGTCGGAAGAAAAAGACCTCAGTGTATTCACACTTGTTCCCAAACAAGATAACTTGGAAATTTTAGCAATTTTGACTTTGGCTGTTTTTTTTCTTTTGCTTTAAGAAAATATAAGGAATTACTCGCTGCCCTTAAACATTGTTCTAAAAATAAATCTTCTATCATTCTATGAGGAGTTTTGACTACAGAGTCTAATTCTTCCTAAGCTTATTTCATTGTAGATGTCAAGAAATGTTGATCTACTACAATAACATTTAATTTATTTTATAACCTGCTAGTTTTTTCTTTTTTAAAATTTTTAATATTTTTATTACGTATTTTCCTCAATTACATTCCCAATGCTATCCCAAAAGTCCCCCATACCCCCCTCCACTTCCCTACCCACCCATTCCCATTCTTTTGGCCCTGGCATTCCCCTGTATTGGGGCATATAAAGTTTGCAAGTCCAATGGGCCTCTCTTTCCAGTGATGGCCGACTAGGCCATCTTTCGATACATATGCAGCTAGAGACAAGAGCTCCAGGGTACTGGTTAGTTCATCATGTTGTTCCCCCTATAGGGCTGCAGATCCCTTTAACTCCTTGGGTACTTTCTCTAGCTTCTCCATTGGGAGCCCTGTGATCCATCCAATAGCTGACTGTGAGCATTCACTTCTGTGTTTGCTAGGCCCCGGTATAGTCTCACAAGAGACAGCTATATCTGGGTCCTTTCAGCAAAATCTTGCTAGTGTATGCAATGGTGTCAGCGTTTGGAAGCTGATTATGGGATGGATCCCTGGATATGGCAGTCTCTAGATGGTCCATCATTTCATCACAGCTCCAAACTTTGTCTCTGTAACTCCTTCCATGGGTGTTTTGTTCCCAATTCTAAGAAGGGGCACAGTGTCCACACTTTGGTCTTCATTCTTCTTGAGTTTCATGCGTTTAGCAAATTGTATCTTGTATCTTGGGTATCCTAAGTTTTGGGCTAATATCCACTTATCAGTGAATACATATTGTGTGAGTTCCTTTGTGATTGTGTTACCTCACTCAAGGTGATGCCCTCCAGGTCCATCCATTTGGCTAGGAATTTCATAAATTCATTCTTTTTAATAGCTGAGTAGTACTCCATTGTGTAAATGTATCATAATTTCTGTATCCATTCCTCTGTTGAGGGGCATCTGGGTTATTTCCAGCTTCTGGCTATTATAAATAAGGCTGCTATGAACATAGTGGAGCATGTGTCCTTCTTACCGGTTGGGACATCTTCTGGATATATGCCCAGGAGAGGTATTGCTGGATCCTCCGGTAGTACTATGTCCAATTTTCTGAGGAACCGCCAGACTGATTTCCAGAGTGGTTGTACAAGCTTGCAATTCCACCAACAATGGAGGAGTGTTCCTCTTTCTCCACATCCTCGCCAGCATCTGCTGTCACCTGAATTTTTGATCTTAGCCATTCTGACTGGTGTGAGGTGGAATCTCAGTAACCTGCTAGTTTTAATTAATTTTGAATAATAGGACAAGTGATTTGCTTCACTTTGATTTCTTTAAATACAAATTACGCATAATGTCCGACTATGCTCTTTAATTTTTTTATTGTTAGAAGAGGGTACTTTTAAACAACTGCTTAGATTTTAGAATATAATAATCTAGAGTCTTCTACGTGTTCATAAGAACAAGAATAATCTTTCCCTTCTCAATTCTTGTTGCTTTCTTCTTTTTATACATTATGTGTCATTGCCTTTATAATAACAAACATGCACACACACAGGGGTAGGAGAGAGAGAGAGAGAGAGAGAGAGAGATTAAGATTTTGTATAAGCTAGGCAAGCACTCTACCACTGAGCTATATTCCCACTCCTATAGTTTATTTTAATTGCAGTTTTAGGTAGGTAGGTTTGTATTTGCCATACTGTGTATTTGTAGATTATCTTTCTGTGTGTAGTAGACAAACACATTCATTCACATATTATTGACTTGTTTGAATACTATCTGAAAGTAATTGTTTTTGCTGCTGCTGCTTCTTGGTTCAGAAAATTGTATATTAAAATTTGAAATGATCTATATAAACTTCAGCAGTTCTTTCTGGAGGGAACACTCATGGTGCAAGGCTTGCTTAGGTAAGAAAGTGTGCACACTTTACATTTTGATAGATTCATATTTATAGAAATTTTATACCCAGTTAAACTTCTACTCACAGTATCATCCATGTTTACAATATAGTAACTAACCTGCTTGGATATGGGGCCTGATACACAAAATCTCCTGACTACTAATGACATCAAACTTCTCCATTTCCTCAATATTTTCCTTCACCTTATGTAAATTTTCAATTTATATTTCATTGTAATTTTATTGGTTGTTTTCCCCATGATTTCGTAGAACTTTTAATGTAATAGTGGCATTTTGATTAGCTATTCTTCAAAGTTTTTTTTTTATTTTTTGTCTTTTCATTTTGAACAAAAGTTTGGGCTTTTTGGTTTATTTGTTTATTTGTTTGGTTGGCTGGTTGGCTGGTTGGCTAGTATTTTGAAACTGGTTTTTTTTTTTTTTTTTTTTTTTCCTCTGTGTAGCTTTGGCTTTCCTGGAATTCACTTTGAGATAAAACTTGGCAAGAAAGAGCACCACATGTCTCTGTCTCCCTAGTGCTGGGATCAAAGGTGTGGTCCACCACACCCAGGTTGCCCAAAAGTTTTAAACATATGATCTAACTTAGAAACCTTTCAGTTATATCTACTTATTACAATATTATAGGCATATATTAAGTGAGATAAGACTGTTAAAACTCACTTTTGATTATGGTTCCAGTTTATGTATGTAAATAAAGTTTATTCGATTTATATAAAATTATAGGATATATGCTGTCTGCTGTCTCTAAAATCTTTTACAAAAATTTTCATTAATGTTAGCTTTAGAAAGCCATAGAAAACTATTTTATGCTTTGAAAATAAAGGGGTCACTTTCTGGTTTGTGATTTTGTTAAATGCCCTGGCACATTGCCAAGCCAAGAAACTGCTCCTGAAACCACTTCCTGTAGTAAGCTGAAAGCTAACAATGTCTATTTATTTAAAAAAAAAAAATGTGTTAGTCTGAGAACTCTTCAGTTGGGTATTTTAGCTTTTAATGACATCCTCTTCATACTCAAGTACAAGTAGAAAAGAATAACAAAGAAGGATAAAAGTCAGGGCCAGTGAGATGGCTTGGAGGATAAAGGGCTTGCTGTGCAGGCCTGGTGACTCAAGTTTGATCCTCAGATCCCATGGTAGAAGGAAAACTCTGACTCCACATAGCTGTGCTCTGACCTCCATTCACATACAACTGCACTCCACATGCATTCCTACACAAATCTGTACACAAAAAAATCAAGAGGTTCCTTAGCTTTTACAAAATCACTTTCTTGTTTGCTTGCAGAGATGAGTTCTTTCCAGGACTACACAGGGCTGTATAGGACCAGCCAAATTCAAAATGCTGCTTGTCTACATGAAACCTAACAGAATACCAACAGTAAACCACAGTTAGACTTGTCAATCAATACTAACTTAAAATTATCATGATTACTTTAAAATTCAAACAAACCCAAGAAATACACCACAAGTTTGAAATGCCACAAAACCAAATATGTTAATAGTGCAGTACAAATCATACAGTCTTCTGTTTTTTTTTTCCAAATGCATAGTTTTAAAGTGCTATGTTTTGTTTGTGTGTGCAAGTGCGTGCTCATGCCTGCATGTGTGTGTGCACATGTGTGTGTGATATGTGTGGATGTAGGTTGTAATAAATCTTATGAAATTTAGTTTTCACCTTCTATCAATTCAATTGGTCAAGGTCGGTAGTAGGTATATTTTTCTGCTGAGCCATCTTTGCCCTGGTGTGTACTTGGTGATAACTTCTTCACTTAAGAATTGTTTAGCCGGGCGTGGTGGTGCACACCTTTAATCCCAGCACTTGGAAGGCAGAGGCAGGTGGATCTCTGAGTTCGAGGCCAGCCTGGTCTACAGAGTGAGTTCCAGGACAGCTGGGCTACACAGAGAAACCCTGCCTTGAAAAACCAAAAAAAAAAAAATTGTTTAAAAATATGGTACATGGATAAATAACTTTATTATTTTGGAAGCATCATTTATTATAAATTTTGACAGTTTCAAATACAATTAAAATACATGTGAAGGCTTGTAAACTGTACTGTATCTGCTTCATGAGTAAGAAATAATATCTCAAAGAATTTCCTACACAATTAATCTCTGATGTAATCTGTAAAACTTGTTCCTATTCCAGTATGGTACCTGCTGAATCCCTTGCCCCAGTCTTGGCCTTCTGCTAGTTCCATTAGTCAGTAATAAAATAATTATAAGATAGTTGTCATATTACAACTCTGAACATAAGCTTATTGTAGTAGAAATGAGTAAACCATATGGAAGCGTACCATTTCCATGACTAAAATGTATTCTTAACTCAATGTTTGAATTATTAGAATTTGAAATCCCATGGTATTTTCAATGTTAGTCATTCATATTCCTCATATTCATCTACACCCCTCCTTGTAGTTCCATTCAAACTCCTCACCCTTACAAATTTATGTTGTTTTCATTTTTAATAAACTCATAAAGTAAAATCATGCTTCTTATACTCAGGTTTATGAGGCCATCTATTGGGGTACGGTAGAGCGTCCAACATCCAAACTCTTCTTTTGTTTTGAAACAGAGTCTAATTACATATTCTGGCTGGTCTGGAAATATCTATGAAGAACAGGCTAGCCCTAAACCAACAAAGATTCACGACCCCACCCTCAGTGTTGACGCATGTCAATGGTATGTACCATTATCTCCGCATGCATGGGGCCACATTCTTAAACTGATTCTCCATCCTTGGGAAGCCATTAACTGTTAATAGCTTTTCAGTTAAGAGTGAGGGCATGAAAGCCTCTCCCTACTCTATGCAGGAATGCTGACTGAATTCTTATTGTGCAGGTCTTTTTACAAGCAAATACAGCTTCCCCCGAGTTTTTGAGTCCTGTCATACACAGAAGAGACAGAAAGAGTGGTTTATAACATTACTGAAAATCATTAAGCTGCTTCTTGTAAAGTGTGCAACTGTGGTTTCAGGACTGAAACCCACTGGAGTGGAGGTTCATTTAAATCAGAAAATATTAGAATACACAAGAAAGTTCCAAGTATCAAAGTGCTTTTCTCTGAGGTTTCACAAAAAGTAAACAATAGGAGGGCAGAGGAGATCAATGTGTGGAGCTACCTACGTGCCATGCAGAGAATTCCAGTGATATGTCCTTGATGCTTGGATGGCTTTTTCAGCTGTTTGAGGCATCTTTGTCCCTACAAGTAATTCCAGTTCATGCTCTTGAAATTAACTTCAAAAAACTCACTGGTTCTTCCATATAGTTTTTAGTAGAATTGTTTATTGGTTAGTTATTTGTGCCCTACATGATGTGAGTAGGTGTTTTGTTCATATAACCCAGGAAAAATTACAAAATAGAAGGATAAGTGCAAATGAAACCAAGAGAATTGGCATTAAGGTAAATCTGTGTTTCTTAAGAGTGATAATGAGCCTATACAACCAACATGAATTCTTTGAGAAGAAATGAGTCCTGTGCTTAGTAGTTTGAGAAATAAGTTGTAAGCATTTGGGAAACAAATTAGAATAAGTGCCTGATGGTAGAAATACTTGCTCAGGGTAAAGCTGGAGTAGTATATCAAAGCTGACTGGAAGAGTTAAAGCCAACCAGATGTTATTCTTCAAGAAAGGACCTATAATTGTATTAATATTTTGTTTTTCATCACTAGTGCTTGTGGAAATGCTAGTTTACATATAGTTATTGATTGATTAGTGAAATGATGGTACTCCAAGAAAACTGAAACCATGTCAATTTTCATTCATTATGGGAAAACATGCATTGATATGACAAATAACCGCAATTCATTGCAAATTAATACATCTACAAAATAACTCAAGTACCTTAGGTTTAGGGAGCAGAAAGATTGTAAGAGCGAGAGGATCAGAGAATTTGCTGGGAAAATGTGTCTCTTAGTAATGTCAATAGATACACTCAGGAAGTCTCAACAACATGACTACCTAAAAATGAGCTGAACAAGGAAAATAGACAGATCAAAGTAGATGAAGGACACACCAGAAGGCCTTAACCTCACACAAAGAGCTACAGGCAATTAAGGATGCTAAGAGTGGGGTAAATAGTTCCCCAGGGAAGATCACACCAATTATAAATCCAACACCAAATGGCCAGCTTAGGAAACAGACATACAAGTAACCTTATAATTAAGACTATATATGTATGTAAATATGAATATATGAATGTAGCAACAATTAATAGAAAAAGAGACCATAACTTGAGAGGGAGCAAGAGGAGTGTAAGGGAGAGTTTAGAGGAAGGAAAGGAAAGGGGGAATGATGTATAGTATAATCTTGAAAAGCAAAAAAGGAAGGAGAAATAAGTGTACACAGAATGATTAAAAATTGTTGAAATTGTTCATAGTTGCACAAGAAATATTTTGAAAAATTGTGTTTTTCAGAATCAAAGTAAATATATAATATATATAATATTGTATATATTATATTGTAAATATTTGAAGTTTAAATATGTATTCATTTTTGTTACTTTTGATGTATTTTCTACATTCATAGTTATATTACTGAAGAACCCATTCTATTATGTTACACCCTGTGCAGTAAATGCTATTCAATTCTCATATGTAGGAACTTTCTTTCATTCATATAAATATTTTATTGTTCTAGGTTGTGCAGTTTGGCTTTAGTATCAATCACATAGTACTTAATTATGGCTTGATAAACCTGTGTGATGTCTACTTTCTTCTCCTTTTTTTTTTTTTTTTTTTTTTTTTTTTAGCTAAATCTGGAAGAGGCAGATGACACTCTGAGTCTTGCTTGGTATACATACTCTGAGAAATGCTCCATGCTTGACAGAAACCTTATTGTCTTCCTAAAGTTTGTGTCAAGATAACATCTTTTCAGGTGGCAAGTATATATTTCAGTAAGTTTTCATCTTAGTTAACCTTATCCATTTCCATTTAAAGAACACACCCAGGATTTTGATGTAATAGGATGGTTTCTACCAATTTCAAATATAAGAAAAAGAAACACATTTTTTGAAGGGGAAAAGGACTGTGAATAAAATAACATTCCTGAAATAGTATCAGGCTAGAATAAGGTTCTGTTCGGCTTTCTGTTTCCTGGTTTATGAACTGTGTGATTCTTGGGGAACATGATTGCTCTAATTTCTGAGATATTATAGCCAATGTTGCCTGCATAATTATGCAGTTTAGCCTTCCTCTTGTTTAATTAGGATTCGTGAGCTTTTAGGGCCATCAACTATCCTGGCAATGTTTTTATGTTCTTACTTCCAATTTGTCAGCAAATTTGGTTGTTGGTGTTGATTTCTTGTATTGTTAAAGAGACAGTTCTAAGAGAAAGACAACAACAAAAATGACAAGACTCCAAACTTTCCCTATACATACTCTGTGATGGATGGAAAGGATATAACATTTTAAGATAATTAGGTAATTTTAGTAAGATGTAATTCAACAATTGTACAGATCCTGTGGCTATGTTGTTGTTTTCTTATAGTATATTCTTAAATAGGTATCCATAAATAAATTCTGTATGGATGGAAGGGTACAGGATATAAGATGCAAAAAACAACTTTAAAAAGATAGCACTAAATTTATTTTGAAAACATAGAGTCAAAACTATTGATGATGAAATAATTTAGTTAAAATTTATTAGAGACTATTAGTCTTCTTACATTGAAGGTAATAAAAATGTCCTCTAACATGAGGAATTATTGTTTATGTGATTAATTTTCAAGAACTTTTCACTAAATTTAGACTGCTGATGTGTCTTACAACTATGCTATATTTTTTACTCTGTTTTGTCTGTTTCTGTATCAGCCACAGTCAGACAAATTTGCTCTGGTACAGAAGAAAGATACAGACTTCTTAGCATGGGGTGATTTCTTCTATTACTTTGAAAAAATTCCTGACTCAGTGCTTCAAGGATAGAGCATGCTCCTCTCTGACTAATCTCTGCTGAAGATAGGATGGTTCCCAGCACATTATTGAAGCCTGAATCACATACTAACCAACCGATAGAAACAGGGAATGTCAAGTATAGTGTACTGAAAATGAACTCAGCTACTCCCAAAGAGAAAATTAAAGTAAGACAAAGAGTTTTAGATTATTAAAAATGGTATGGTTTCATTCTTTGAAGCAAGGTAAGTAATAGCAGGAGGGATTTTGGGGGCCTTTTGTCTCATACTTTTAAAATACATATAAGTTTGTCATGGGTTCACATGGATAAAATATTACCACAATGGTCAAATACTTAAGTATTACTTATAGAAGAGACTATCTGTGGTTAGTACTGCTTATTAAGAAGTCCTGATGCAAAATCTGTGTGTAGTTGAAAACATTGAGTAGCAAATATTGAGATATTTACATTGCTTCATATTTTGTATGATAAACTTATTTTAAACTTATCATCAGTGAAATCTTGGTCAAGTAGAGATATATGTGTTGTAGAATTTTTTAATCCTAATCCGGGGTTTCTACCCTGCCTTTGACAATTTAATTCTAGCATAAAAGATACAACTTTTATTATTTACAATAACCTTAATCAGCACTAGAGCTAGTCAGATATCAACCCTCTATGCTATTAACATCTATTTCTTCCAAATAACCCTGAGTTATTACTTACTATATTTCACCTGAGCTGCTCTTAACTCCAATTATCCAACCCCCAGGGCCAGGTTCTCTTGACTCCTAACCCATAGGGACAGTCTTTTCTTCCTCACCTTATTCTCTCTTTCATGGTTCTCCTGTGTCACCTGCACCAGGATTGTAAACCCTAAAATTCGAGTATGTATCTTCTGCCCAGCAATTAGATGTAGGCATCTTTATTCACTAATCACAAATAACTTGGGGTCAAGATCCCACAGTGCCACGTAGTTCTATGTGTTGATTCTCTTGTCTCTGTGGTAATCAGATCTTTTTTTTTTTAAAGATTTATTTATTTATTATATGTAAGTACACTGTAGCTGTCTTCAGACACTCCAGAAGAGGCTGCCAGATCTCGTTACGGATGGTAGTGAGCCACCATGTGGTTGCTGGGATTTGAACTCTGGACCTTTGGAAGAGCAGTCGGGTGCTCTTACCCACTGAGCCATCTCACCAGCCCCGGTAATCAGATCTTTAAGGGAGTTATTTATGTCCTTCTTAAAGTCCTAGATCATCATCATTAGAAGTGATTTTTAGATCCAAATCTTGATTTTCCAGTGTGATGGTGTATCCAGGACTTGTTATGATGGGAGAATTGGGTTCTGATGATGCGAAGTAACCTTGGTTTCTGTTGCTTATGTTCTTACACTTGCCTCATGCCATATGGTTATCTCTAGTGCTACCTGCCCTTACTATATCTGACTGGAGCCTGTCCTTCCTGTGATCCTGGTTGTGTCAGAACTCTTCAGAGTTCAGTTGTCTCTGTGATCCTTGTGATCCTAAGACCCTGGGTGTGTCAGAGCTCCTGGGAATCAAGCTGCCTCTGGGACCCTAAGATCCTGGTGTGACCAAGATCCTGTGATCCTGTGATTCTGAGATCCTATGATCCTGGGTTAATTAGAGCACCTGGGAATGAAGCTTCCTCTGGGTATTGTGGGACTGGCTGCTGAGTTTGTGCCCAAGGTCTGCTCAGGGCACTGGTGCAGACCGGAAGGAACCAGTGCCACTGGTCGGGAGGAGTTCCTGCTTGCCTGAGTCCTGCTGGTCCCAGTTACTCCTGGTATTGGGACATATGTTGTGTCCTCCTCACCTCTGATCCTATGATCCTGGGCATGTTAGAGCACCTGGGAGTGAGGCTTTCTCTGGGTGTTCAGCAATCAGGTCTTGGTGAACCAGTTTAGCAGTCATATACAGGCAGCATCAGGCAAACTCAACACATACACACACACAGGCACACACACAGGCACACAGGCACACACACACACACACACAGGCATACACACACAGGCACACAGACACACAGGCACACACACACAGAGGCACACACAGGCACACGTGCTCATGCATGTTTATGTGTGTGTTATTTCATACTGTGAATTAAGGAAAAAAAAGAAAATATATTGAAGAATTTATGTCTCTGCCACATTATTTGATTTTTAAATTTAATATTGTGAATTTAACTAAAACTATGCCCTTGAACTATATAAAATAAGGAAAATAGATACTCATTCTTGTATTATATTTTCAGATCTTAGTGGTATTTATTAGTTGAGACTGCAATTTCTAATAAAAACCAGAATTACTACCTTCCAATTGTCTCTAGTTATATATTACTTGCTTTGAAATACAGTATTCAGTATCCATATAGAAGGTTTTGAAATATGTATTGCTAGCTATTGTCAAATATTTTCACAGCAAAACCTAACATGACCTCTAATAGCTATGTCTGATGCAAATTCATTATCCCTATCTACAATTAGAGATATTTTGTTGTATACACAATATATAACTTAAGAAAGAAATATGTTATGAAATCCTAGAGCTCAAATCTGCAATGAGACTTACAGAACACATAGTCTAAAACATTTTATAATATAATGAACTGTGTCATGATCCAAAACAATCCACTCAATGTTCTACAGCTGACTCGGGGAAAGTTTGTGGCCAGGTCTTCTGACTCATGGTCTTTGACTTTGGCTCTTAAGCTATAACAATAAAACAGACAGAAATGAGGCCTGTACTCCTTGGATTTTCCTCTTTAAGGATATGGAAAACAGTGACTTGCATTGTGGTACGAAGAAATGGGTAGGGAAGATCAAATACACACCTGTTCTCACTATTTTCTAAATTCAGCTTCTATGATTCACTTTCCTCTTTTTAAATGGATTTTAAAGGTTTAAATCGATACTTACATGAAGGTATGAGGTCATTAAGTTTTAGAGATAATGTGTATGAAGTATCTAGTATTTAGCAGGCTTACCTATGGAATTATTTCTAATCTTACACTGTCTCACCTAGGAATAACACTTAGGAACTTATATGTTCTTAAGATAAGCTCACTAATGGGGTTATTTCCTTGGTATGCTGTTTTAGATGATTATCAAGAAGGTTTTCTAAGATTCAGAAGCTTATTACTAATATTTCTTTAATATGTTTCGTCACCTCCTTTATATTTTAGTAAATATTTTAATTAAAATGAGCCTAAACATTTATTAGACAAACTATGAATCATTTATGTTTTAAAAATAATTAATAGGTTTTTATTTAAAAATTTCATCAGATATATTTTATCACATTCTTTCCCTTCCCCAAAGTCATTATGAAACTTCCCCACTTCCCTACATACCAAGATTTATACTTTCTTTCTATTTCTTGTTCTTGTAAAACAAAACAAAATAAAAAAGGTGTGTAATCTCTCAGAATATATGAACATATATTTCACAACTGTATGTTGAACCTTTTTTTTTCCAGTTTTTATTTGATTCATGATACTAACCTAAAATGTTTATCTCATCTTATTTTAAACTCCACTTTACAAGCTATTATTTTACCCCCAAGGAATGAAAATCTGAAAATATTTATTGATGTACTATTTGTTGAACAGAATTGATGCTTAAAATTCTTCCTTAACAAACAAAAAAGGTTAGGACATAACAGTGATGAAATCTCTGTCTCCAAATATCACCATAGTATTTTATATATCTGATTAGAATTACAGAACTATTTCTAAGACATCAACAGAGCAAAAGGCTCTCTTAGCAGTCTAGAGATTAAGAGGAAGATTCTACCACAGCAGTTAGTCAAAATCATTAACAGGAAAATAGCCCTTTTCATAGAGAGTAGCAAGAAGCATTTGATGACATGAAGGCAGCTGAGAGTTCAATTGTAGACTTATCATCCTAGAAAATTTTAAAGAGTAAATACTTAGTGGATATTAGTGTGTAGATTTTGTCTGCAGTTCTCTAAAGCATCAGTGAATCTGGCACATACTTCAGCACACAACTATTTTAAAAATTTATATATCTAAAAATATTGTCTCCTTAAAATGTCATTTCCTGTATTTTGATTATTTTAAGAAAAACATGGCTGATTATTTTGTAAAAAAGAGTTTTAAAAGTGTGATCCATAGGGAAAAATGTGAATTCCTTATACTTATTTAATTTTTAACATCAAAATATACTAACGTTTAACATATATTTTAAAATTAAACTATTTATTAAGATTTGAATATTATTCAATTGATTTATGTTTCCTTGAAATAATATTTAAAACAATTTCTCATGTAGATATTTAACCTGATATTTAATAGTGGTAAAATAATATACATTCTAAAATTGAGTCAGCTAAGTCAAGTATATAACGTTAATTAATTTCCCAGGTTATCCTCTGTGATACTAATATTAAATGCACTGCATTTATATTTCTGAGTTCATAATTTATATGTTGGAACATGTATTTTTCAGAAATATACCAAGACAAATTTTCCTGATATAATTTCCTTTATATAAAGGGAAATATAATAAATCATATAATCAAAATTTTTTTAATTAATATATTAATTCTAAACAAAGTCTATTATTTAAATAAGTGAGATTTCAGAAGTAGACATTGGAAGAAAGTTAGGGTCACATAATTTCTTCATAAGACCAATTTCTTAAGAGTTCAGATCAAATCATTTTGAATGAAATGTTAAGAGTTAGATGAGCAAGTTCTTTGTCCTCAATAATCTTTCTATAAAATGAGTTTAATGTCAAGTGAAAATAGAAGCTAATAGTCAACATGAATAAGGTAGAACAGAAACTGAACAAATATCTCTCACCATAATGAAAATAAGCTATGATAGTTATTACATTTCAGCTTATAATATGCCTGGAAAGAAAACAAGGAAAAGGACAACTATGTTTTCATGGCCATTCTCATCTAAGGACAAGATGCCTGATGCTGAGGATATGTTGATTAAAAAGTGAACAAGGAAGCAAAATTAAAAACAGTAAAATAGTAAAACAGCCCCTTCCTGAACTCACATTGATTTAGGTCAATGACTCATTTTTGTTGATGATTTCCAAAATTTTATTAGACTATCAGTGTTTTGAGTGGTATGATTTTTAAAAAATTAAATGCAGCGGCTAAGTCTGTATATTAATTTGTCTTTGCCTAGCCAAATAATTTTAATTTATGCTTGTCTGTTTATTTACATAGTCGAAATTACATGGTCACCCTAGGTACTTATGAAATACTTCAATACTGCCTCGAAGAATAACACTTCCCTTTTGCAAAGTAGCAATGCTGCTGCCCTTCGCGGAGTAGTGCTTTTGTCTATACTTCTGTTTTCCTGGGATGGTATTGGTGCTACCTTTGATCAACAAAACCTACCCAGTTCAATGTTGAGTTCTGGATCCTTTGTCACAGCTCAACTGAGAACTTCTATCTATTCATCTTGTAACTGTGTGGTAATTCCTGTCAGGTCTCAAGAATGAACCAAGTGGAAAAAACACAAGGCACCCAGCTGAGCCGTGACATTAACCAACAGACTTGTGGTTGGGTTCATGGAGCTGAACCAGCCCCAGCTGAATGCAGTCACACAAAGGAAATCAAGAAAACCAACACAAGATGAATACACACACAGAAATGTCTGAAATCGTCAGTTATTATTTAATACCTTTAAGATTTGAAACAGTTTCTTACATAACATTGGATAACTATCACATTTCTTTATTCTTACCAGATTATATAGTAAAGTATAACAAAGTAAAGTGGTCAAAAATCAATTCAGAGTTTATTGATTTTGAAAATGACACCATAAACATGTAACTCTACTGAGATGCACAGTAACAAAAGTGAAAAGAGGCATCCATCAGCTAAATGGAATATGAACACTTTTATTACTTGCTGAAAATATCTATTTAGTCAGTATTTTTAATGAATAAAACATATATTGAAGTCTACCATTATCTCATACTCTTGTGCAGGATGTCTACACAATAAAAGCCAAATGCAGGGTGAAAGCAATTACTATGCAGGAGGAGACATTTCAAAATCTCCCCAATTAAGGAAATGGACAATACTTAGGAGGAGTTAAAATTGCATCATTATGTATCATATTAATTCTCTAATTCTTTGACATATGGGCTAGAGCTACTTAAGTTAAGGTGGAAGAATTCTCATTATTGACAGAATTGTAATGGCACTTTTTGATGATTCTAGGTCCTTATGATTTAATGTAAATTTTTATTCCTCTTTATTTTTTGTTTTCTATCATAGAAACTGTTGAATATTTCATTAATGCTCGATAGATACACTGACCCTTACAATTGATTTTTCTTTTTTGTTTCTAAACCAAACATCTCTTGTTGTGGATATTAAGAGAAAATGATTGAATGCCTTTCATTTCCAATTTTCCAAGCATTTTCAAATTTCCTCCACCAAGTCACCCATCAGCCTGGGAGTATCCTCCAGACATAGATGTGATCTCATTTATCACTATGCACATGGGACCAGCAGTTTAGTTAATTACCAAATGCTGGCTTGGTGAATGTTCATAGAATATTGGTTAAATATAAATATTTATAATCCAGATATTTTCAAGCTCTGTGACTCTGAATAAACTGCAGTTTCCCATCCCATGCCTAAGGTAGAACACTCGAGAAAATGTAGACCAAGTTTTCCAAGACAGCATGAATTGGGTTAGCATTATTGTTTCTGGGAAAGTGAAACAGGGTGAGAAGAATAGTTCTTAAATCATATATATCCTTTATACTTCCCCAAATTCTCACACAGGAAGGCAGCAAACATTGGAAGAAAATTGTGATTTAGAATCAGAGAACTATTTTTAAATGGCGACATTTATTAACCAACTGAAAATTCTCCACAAGAAAGTCTGGTTAGATGAAAGGGAAACTGTCTTTTGCTTGCCTGTGGTAGTGGCAGTGTCAGGCCTTGCTGGCTGACAGAGGATTACACAGCCTTTGTCCCCTTTCCATGGTCCACATGTCTAACTTCATTGCCTCTAGGCAAAGACAGAAGTCAGACACATCGGGAGTAAAAGAGACTTTCTGGTGCACATTTCCTTCCTGGGCGATTTCTACTATTCTTTCAGTTTGAAAATTAACTCCCCTCTGCATAGGTTCTAAAATATTTTTTTCAGAACATATTGATTTACAAAAGTACTTTGTGGTTTCTTGTAGAGAATGCACTTAGCACTAATAGCATGCTTATTTCTCGCTCCTGACTCCACAGAAAAAGGCTTTTCCAGAAATGAGATAGAAAAAAAAAATTAGAGGTCATCTATCTTTTCTTGTATATTTATTTTGGGCTTGAGACCTACTACATCTTAATATGTGTTATCTAAACTAATGAACTTGTAAAACAAAGAATAAACAATGATAAACGAAATAAAGTACATAAAATATATAAAAATAAGCAATAAATAAACACAATAGTAACAAAAATGAAAATGGCAAACATATAATTTAAAATTGACAAAGTATTTTTAGAAATTGAGAATAAGATAATTCAGTCAGTGAAAATTTATTAGGCTGTCACAAATTAAATTCATTTTGGATATAGCAGATTTTAAAAATACTAATTAATTAGTTTTATTTTGCTTGTTTTGAAAGAGTGTCATGTAGCTCAGGCTGCCCGAGAATCCACTATGCAGCCAAGAATAACACAGAACTTCTGCTTCTCCTGTGTTTCTACTTCCACCATAAGCCTTAATTACCTTACTTCACATTTATGTTTAATGATACATAATATTTATCCATTAGATAATAGATCAGAGTTACATATATTTGTTGTCTTGTAGGTATAATATTTTTCATCAGAAGCCTCTGAGTTGTGACTCAAACCTTTAGCAACAGAAGAAGTTAGAATTGCAGTTTTCTAGAGGAATCTTTTCTAGCCATCAGGATAAGGCCACACATAATCACACAAGATGTCTCCTCTTAGCAAACCTGTCCACTGCAAGTCTAAGGATAATTACAGCTGCTCTTTTCGTGTTTTCCTCAGTAAGTCTTTTCTGGAGTGATTAGGTGGACATGGCAGATTGCCTTTCCCCAGGCAGGGGACTTTAGTAAGGAACAAAAGTGCAAACCAGATAATACAGTTGTCTATAATGAGTGCAGCATGCCAACTTTAAAATGTTTCAGGAAAAGGAATGTATCATAATAGTATCTCTTCTGTAAGTTTGAGATTATTTCAAACCTAAAGTACAACACTGCAAAGAAATATAATCACTAAAGCGTGTTATTGTTTGTTACCGTTTTAAAAACTCAGTGGGATTTAAGAGTTTTAAACTAACATCTAAATTGTAGATTTAATAAACCTATAAAAATTTCATCTCAATGTTCCTTAACCTTAAAATGCTGACTGTGTTACTAAATGTTTGTTATGCTTCTCCTAAAAGATAACTGTGCTATTTATCAAAAATTTGTTGCAATTTAGTGGATATATGGGATCAGGATTAGTCTCACTTCTCTGTGTCACTGAGCTGGAAGAAAGCTAAACAGCTTACATGTTGATGACTGCAAAGTACACACTCAACTTTCAATGATTGCAATCAAGTAACCATGATTCACCTTTAGCCAGATTGAGTTATACTCAATAGATAAACAAATCAACAAAGCTTAATCTCAAACTTTGCTTCAGAAATTTCTAATTGTTGGATAGTCTTTTGCCCATATTCTAATGCTAAATACTGGCCCCCAAGGACAGGTTGCCCCCAGGGACAAGAGAGTCTACACATATCCAAGTGACATGCCCAAGTAACCATATGTATCCTTGCCTGCCATATTTTCCATGGTTGGTGAGTAAAGATGTCTATAACAGTAGCACACTACAGAGAGATAGACTGGGTTATTGGGTTCATAGGCTTGGGGACAAAAGAAGCTAAGATGGGGAGAGAGTAGAGAGGAGTAAGCCACCATGATATAAGTGAGTTATGAATGCATGTCCATGAGGGCTGGCCAATTGGAGTTAAGGACAGCCCAGATGGTACATAGCAAGTTAATTCAGGGTTTTTGATGGGGATATAGTGTCTAATAGCATAGAGGGTAGAAATCTTCCCAGCACTAATGTTGATTAAGGCTTATTATAATAATAAAAGTTGTTTGTCTTTTATCTAGGACCTGAATGATCAAAGGCAGGGCAGAAATACTAGAGTGAGATTAAATATTTTCTATAACAGTCTGCCATTTTCTAAACAGTCTTTTTGTGAATAAATTAAATGCTTAGCATTATTAATGAATTAAGAGTTTATTGAAATAGATAATTGACAGAACAACTTATAGCTACCATTAGTGTTCAATTTGGCAAATCAATAAACTTTACAATAAAGTTACAATAAAATCATTACAATAAAATTAGAGGAATATGGGGGAAGGGTGACTTTTAGAAACTAATAATTAATCAAATACAGCTAATCTCAACAAATGCTATGTCAACATGGGTGACAATCCTACTGTTGTAAATGCTACCATTTAAAAGTAACTTTCTGTCTCTAAATAGCAATCTTCCCCTACCCTTACAATGATGACTGCCTTCCTGTGTTAAGATTTTATAAGTCCATGATAACATGTTTTCAAAACAGTTTTCTCCATGGGGTTTTATTTTTTCCAAGGCAACCATGCAATTCATTTTAATAAAAAATGAGGTTTTGATGAAAATATAAATTTTATATATAAATAAATTGATAAATAAAATAAAAACAATGGCAAATAACATTTAAAAACTCAGTCACTGGGAAGAAAACATGTGAGAAATGAAGAGCAAGAAATAAACAAGAAAAGAGTTTCAGAATCTTAAATAGATGTGAACAAAAAAGATCCTCTCTATAATTTTTAGTCAATATTTTCATAGTACAAGTCAAAGAAACTGCATAGAGAGAGAAAAGGGAGAAACCAAATTTTGATTATAAAGGCACATATATAAGTGCATCGTCCATTCTCTTACCAGTTTACCTAAAACCCAATAAATAACAGGATTATATATTTTAAGCAAAGAGAATAGATAATTGTTAATCAAATTTAAATGGTCTGTTAATAGAGATGGGAACATATGGTCACTCCAAGACAAGCAGATCTAAGGATGTTTATGGGTAACAAGCCAGCACTGGAAAGCTGCTTTAGAAATTTCATGCACAGGGTCAGAAGCAACACAGCTCACAAACACACAGAAAGGTAAGTATCATGAGAGGTGTAGCAGAGTAAAGAAGAAATAGGTAAGAATTCATGCCAGACACCATCAATCAGAATGGCCTTAACACTTATAATCAAACAAGGTAGAAAATATAATGACAGAAATCAGCAAGCATATCTTAGTAGTTGTTTTAAATGCAAATGCCATCAACTCACCAAAAAAAACAGACAAACAGTAACTAACTGAATTAAAAAACCAAGATTCAACTGTAAGTTCTCTTAAGAACAAAGCATACTTTATTAATTAGAATTTAGAAGACAGTAGAAATGTTAAGGAAAAAATTTTGTAATTATATTATAAAATAAAAAAATAAAAATAAATAAAAAATTATTTTATCACTAATTCATTAACATGTATTTAAATTAACTTTTATTTGGGTTTTGTTTTTTTTTTCCTTTCCATTAATTTATTTGTCTATTCATTTTACATCTCAATTGCTGTCCCCCCTATCCCCTCACAGTGTCCCTCTCCCCATATCCTTCTCCTCATATAAAAGGGTCTATTCTCCTCTGAGTATCCCCCCCACCTGCCCCCGGCACATGAAGTCTCTGTAAGGTTAGGCACCTCCTCTCCCACTGAGTACAGACAGGCAGCCCATTTGAGGAACAGATTCAACAGACAGGCAACAGATTTAGGGACAATCCCTGCTCCTGTTGTTGAGGAACCCATATAGAGACTGAACCGCATATCTACTACATAAGGGCCAATGGCATCTGTCCAGCTTGTGTATGGTCTTTGGTTGGTGGTTCAGACTCTGAGAGCCCGTGTGATTCAGATTAGTTGACTTTCTTGGTTTTCCTGCGAATTTCCAATCTGCTTCAGGATCCTCAAACCTGTCCCCAACTCTTCCATAGAGTCCCTGAACTTCATTCAATGTTTGGCTGTGGGTATCTGCATGTGTTTCAGTCAGTTGCTTGGTAGAGTCTTTCAGAGGACAGTTACACGAGGGTCCTGTCTAAAAGCATACCAGTATAATAAAGTGTCAGGGATTGGTGCTTGCCCAGGAGATATGTCTCAAATTGGGCTAGTTATTGGTTGGCTGTTCCTTTGGGCTCTGCTCCGTCTTTGTCCCTGAATTTCTTTCAGATAGGAAAAAATTTGAGCAAAAAGTTTTGTGGACAGGTTGGTGTTCTTCACCTACCAGTGGTAGTCAGCCATGCTTGGCTACAAGAGGTGGCTTCTTTGGGTTCCATATCCCCACTGTTATGAATTTCAGCTAAGGTCACCCACATTGACTCCTGGGATCCTTCCTCATCTTAGGTCTCTGGCACTTCCTAGGGATTCCCCCATACCCACAGCCACCCTCAGAAGCTACAGATTTCTGTTTATTCTCCTGGACATCTTTCCCTCTGGCTGTCTCTCCTGTCTCCTCCCAGAGCTGATCCTGACCCCCTTATTACCCTCTCCAACACCTCTCCCACCCAGTAACTTCCCTTTCTCTGCCTCCTGTGTCTATTTTATTCCCACTTCTAGTGAGATTCAAGCATCTTTGTTGGGCCTTCCTTCTTGTTTAGCTTCGTTGGGTATGTGGAGTGTATTGTGGATATCCTGTACTTTATGGCAAATATCCACTTATCAGTGAGTATGTATCATCCATGTCCATATGGATTTGGGTTTTCTCAGTCAGGATGGTATTTTCTAGTTCCATCCATTTGCCTGCAAATTTTATGATGTTCCCGTTGTGAGGAGCTGAGTAGAGATGACCCACATGTTCTTTATCAATTCTTAGGTTGAGAACATCTCAGTTGTTTCCAGTTTCTGGCTATTATAAATAAAGCTGTTTTGAACATATTGTATGGTGGAGCATCTTTTGGGTATATGCCCAGGAGTGATATAGTTGGGTCTTCAGGTCAAAAATATTTCCAGTTTTCAGAGAAACACCCAGACTGATTTCCAGTGTACCAGTTTGCAATTCCACCAGTAACAGAAGTGATCCCCATTCCCTGAATCCTTGCCAGCATACGCTGTCCCTTGACAGTTTTTTGTTTGTTTTGTTTTGTTTTTTGTTTGTTTGTTTGTCTGGGTTTTTTTGTTTGTTTTGTTTGTTTTTGTATTCTTTTTATTAATTATTTTATTTAATTACATTTCAAATGTTTTCCCTCTTCCACAAACTCCCCACACCATTCCACTTCTCTTTGTCCCTAAGATGGTGTTCCCCCACCGATGCATATCCTCCCCCCCTGCACCTCACCCCTCTAGCATCTTCCTTCTCTGGGGCATCAAATATCCACAGAGCCAAGGTTATCCCTTCACACTGAGGCCAGATAAGGCAGTTCTCTGCTACATATGTAGTGTGAGCCATGGACCAGTCCATGTATGATCTTAGTTCCTGGGAGCTCTGATGTGTCCATTTAGCTGATACTATTATTTTTCCTATGGAGTTTCAATCCCCTTCAGTTTTTTTTCAGTCCTTCCCTTAACTCTATCATTGGGGTTCCCAGGTTCATTCCAATGGTTGGCTGTTAGTAACTGTGAGTATCCACATCTGTCTTAGTCAGGTACTGGCAGAACCTCTCAGAGGACATCCATGCCAGCCTGTCTTCAAGCAGATCTTGGCATCAGCAATAGTGTCAGGGTTTGGTGTCCATGCATGGGATGGATCCCAAGGTGGGGTAGTCTCTGGGTGACTTTTCCTTCAGTCTCTTCTCCATTTTTTGTCCCTGTATTTCCTTTAGACAGAAACAATTTTGAGTTAAAAATCTTGAGATGTATACTATACTCTTTCTGTATATTGATTTTATTATGTTAGGTTGACATATTTTATCCCTGATCTCTTCAAGACTATTTACCTGAAGTGGTGTTCAGTTTTGTCAAAGGTTTTTTTAACATCTAATGAAGGATCATGTGATATTATTCTCTCAGTTGGTTTATATGGTAGATTTTCTTTGACCAATTTATCAATTTCTTCTATTATACCTTCCATGCCTGAGGTTCTTTCTTTCATCTCTTGTATTATGTTGAGGCTTGGGTCTGGAGTTCCTGTTCTCTTTCCTAGATTTCCTATCTCTGGGGCTCCATACATTTGTGTTTTCTTCATTTCTTCTTTTACCATTTTCTGGTCTTGAACAGTTTTATTCATTTCCATCACTTGTTTGAGTGTATGTTCCTATACTTCTTTAAGAGATTTATTTGTTTCCTCTTTAACTGCTTATATCTGTTGGATTGTATTTTCCAGAATTTCTTTAAGACAGTTATTTATTTCTTCTTTATAGGTCTCTATCATTTTCATAAGATGAGGTTTAAGATCATAGTCTTGCTGTGCAGGGGGGTTAGGATATCCAGAGGTTGCTGTAATATGGTAGCTGGGTTTTGATGGTACCATATGGCACTGGCTTTTGTTGCTTGCCTTGATCTGTTTGGTTGGCTCAGATGTTGGCTGTCCTGGTAATTCCTGGTAGTACCAAGTCTCTCAGACTGGTTGTCTAGGGTGGCAGCAAGACTGGAAAAAGGCAGAAGAACTATGGGCTAGGGTATGGAGTGACCCTTGGTGACTATCTTAAACATATATTTACCAAACTCTACTGCAGCCAACTTATTGGAATTAAAGTCAAAGATTAACATTAACCCTTTAATAACATGTGATTTAATATCATTCTTTCTCCAATTAGTGGATATCTGGTCAGAAACTAGGCAGAATAATAACAATTAAATGATATCACATGGACTTAACAGTTATGTACAGTGTTTTCCAAAATGTAATACACACACACACACACACACACACACACACACACACACACACATATTCTACTGAGCTTCTCTAAAATAAAACACATTCTGTGACACAAAGAAAATCTGAACCTGATGGAGATTAAGTAAATCCAGATAGTCTACTAAACCACATACAATAAAACTTATAATCAACATAAAAAAAAAAGAAAGAAAGAAAAAAGAAAAGAAAAGAAAAAGAAAAAATCTAGTAATTATACAAACACATGAAGATTAAGCAACCTCTTACTGAATGAATGGATCAAAGAAGAAATCAAGATAGAAATAAAATAAAATTCTGTAACTCAATGAAAATAAAAACACAGTGTGACAAATCCTCTAGGACACATTAAGAAGCTGTCATAGAAGAGAAATTTTAGCCCTAAGTACCTTCATTTAAATATCAGAAAGAACACAAATAAATCAATACCTAATGATGCAACTAAAATATTTGTCAAAACAAGGACAAGGCAAACCCCAATGATCTAGAGGACAAGACATAAAAATTAGCAAAATTTTATGAAAAACAGATAAATAAAAAGAAAGAACCCACCAGTCAATGAGTTACTTCTTGATAAACAAGAACAAAAGATGATAGAACTTTGGGCCAAAAAGAAAGCAATAGATGACTGTGGTGGTTTGACACTATTAGCCTACAGAGTGACTGTTAGTTGTGGTCTCGGTGGAGGAAATGTGACATATATGGGTAGGCTTTGAGACCTTTCTTATAGCTTCCTGGAAGTCAGTCTTCTCTTGTTTGCCTTTGAAACAAGATATTGAACTCTCAGCTCTTCCTATGACATGCCTGCCTGGGTGATGCCATGCTCCTACCTTAGTGATAATGGACTGAACTTCCTAACCTGTCAGCCAGCTGCCATTAAATTTTCTTCTTATATGAGTTGCCTCTGTCATGATGTCTGTTGACAACTTAAAACCCTAAGACAGAAGTAGTACTGAGGACTGAGGTATTGCTGTGATAGGCTTGACCAAGTTTTTGGAAGAATGTAGATTTTAGGACTTTGGATTTGAGAAGCAATGGGATGCTTTAAGTGGCACTTAATGGGCCATCCTAGTAGGATTATAGAAGATGGTGGTATAGAGGGTTATTGCAGATAGAGGTGTGAACAGGAAGATGGAGTTGGTTGTTCTGAGTGGGAGCAAGCCTTCTAAACTCTGCATGCAGAGCTGTAGGTTTGGGAGTAGAGTTCAGTTCCACAATTACAAGTATAAGTATAGATTGGAAGAAAAATGGAGCTCTGAATAGACACGGCAGTTTTCATGGCTGCTGGACTTGCTGGTGGTCTAGCAGGCAGGGAATTGGGGTGTGGGTGTCTCACCTTGCTGTCCCCGATGGGAGCAGACCTCCCTGGAGGTAGGTAGGCAGAGCTGTTGGCTGGGGAGTAGTGTGTCCATCTTCAATTGCAGGTAGATGTGTGGACCAGAAGGAAAATGGCATTCTGAAAGGCTGATTTTTGTTTTTTAAATGAAAATTAAGTTCCTTACCATAATGCAAATGTTTGTTTCTTATGAAGTCCAAGGAATGCAAATAGAAGTGCTGTCACTTTTGTGTGCAAAATAAAGTACCACTGAGAACACAAACAACAACAACACAAATTAATAACACAGTAACTACGTTCAGCACATATTTTCAGTAAAACCTTTACATAATAGTGATCTCAACTCTTGAATAAAACACACTTGCTAACTAAATAGATCAAGAAACAAAATCTATCTATATGTCATCTACAAGAAACTTATACCAGTTTTAAAATCGGTCATGAACGGGCAGATTAAAAATATTCCAGTCCTTCATTTTCTTTCTGATTAGTATTATTACACACACACACACACACACACACAGAGAGAGAGAGAGAGAGAGAGAGAGAGAGAGAGATACAGATATTTATGTGTATGTGTGAATATATAAATATAAAGGATAAGTTATTTCTCTGGCTGGTAGAAATGAGCCAATTCAAGCCATATTAGCATATATATAAGCAGGATTATTAGGCAAATGCTCTCAGGCAGGTTGACTTAACTGGTCCCAAGGAATGAGTCCAGGGAAGTTGCCATGGACTGGGAGACAGAAGGGAGAGACAAGAGAAAGAAAGAAAGGACATGTGAAGAGAGAGGGCAAGAAAAGAGAAGGAAGGGAGATGGAGACCAAAATGTATTATAAATAGAAGTGGTCCTGGTAGAGGGCACCCTACCCACTAAGTTGGAAAGTTCATGGTAGAGGGTGGGTTATGCCAGATATGGACTGAGGGCAGATGGGAAAACCAGAAACAAGGCCTGCATTGGAATGTGAAGTATGAAGATCATCTGTTTGTTTATGTATGTATATATGTATGTATGTATATATGTATGTATTTATTTATTATTGGATATTTTCTTTACTTACATTTTAAATGTTATTTCCCCTTCCCTGTTTCCCCTCCACAACCCTCCATCCCATCCTCCTCCCCTACTTCTATGAGGATACTCCCCCCCCCCCAACCACATCTACCTCACCACCCTGGCATTTCCCTACACTGGGGCATCAGCCTAAAAAAAAAAATCCCAGTCTTATGAAACAAGGAAGGAAAGAGGTGTTCATATACTAATATCTGAAAAAAAAAAACAGACTTTGAATTAAAACTAATCAGAATAGATAAAGAAGGAGGTGACAGTAATGAAAAGAACAAGTAAATAAGTCAACAACACAATCACATACACAACAAATGAGGAAATTGAAAAATGATTTAAAAGCTTTTTAATTAAGAAAATCCCAGGTTGCCATAGATTTCCAAAATAAATTCTGCTTGACATTGTAAGAAAACCTAGAATGACAAAAGAAAGAAGGAAAGAAAGAAAAAATTGGATTATTTCATAACTCCTTATATGAAGATAGTAGCAGACTATATACTAAAGCCACATAAGGAGAGTTATTTACAAAAAAGAAAAAGAAATGTTGATCCTACAGCACAAATTTTCATACAGAAAGGGTATATTTTTTGGAACTATATCATACACTATGATTAGCATCATTAATAATTATATACTATATGTAGAAACTTTCTAGAAGTAGACTTCATATGCTTCCTAATACCTATTATAGTGGATATGTTTATTAGCTTGATTTAATCATTCCACATTATATGATGCTATTCCATCAATAAGTAGAATCAAATATCTACAAATACATTTCAACGAAGTCAAATGTGTATTTTTCAGTACTTTCAAGTACATGAAAACATAGTAAAATGAAATCTATTTTGTAATTCTAGGCATAATCTTAAATTCTTTCTGTGTTTTTAGTGAAGCAAAAAAAACATTAGTCTCTTTTCCCTAAGTTTCTAATGATTTCTTCCCAACAGTAAATCACCAATTCAAAATAATTTCAAAACTGAGTGTTTCCAAATGCATTGATTGCACCTCAGATTTCTACTTTCTATGCTTAGGTGGCTCTGTAAGTCTGCATCAGAGTTTAACAGGAGAAGTTACAGTACATCTCATTGCTCTCATAGCTCTCTGAATTGACTCTAAAACTCTCGACCGAAACCCCTAAATTACACCTCAATGCCATATGCCTTTATTTGGTTATATTTGTCTTTAAAAGCAAAAAGAAAATGTTTACCTAATATTCATTGTCCCTTATATAAGATAGCTATTTGTTCTTTGTAATAGTCTGGGTGGTAAGTTGCTGAAGCTAACGGCTTCGTATGTCTTGGTCATTTTGTATGTACACAAAGAAGTATTCCATAAATCAAATTTTTGAATAGGTATTAAAATACTCTTAGAGGACTAATATTTACTCAGGCATATTTCATGCTAATGCCTTTTATGCATTTTTTCATGCAAAATCTTTCTTTGCTGATATGAAAGTAACATATGCTCAATAATAATTTCCTTATAAAATATATTAATGCTACCATTTTCTTAGGATTTATGAAACTCCAATAGCAACATAATGAGTAAAAGCAATAGATGTCTCATTAATTGTGTAACATAAAACCCAACCTCTTTAGTAATGTTGGATAGAAGGTCTGGAAAGTGCTTCTATGATTTCGGCTTTTCTTTTCTAGTGTTGTCAATGAATAGGACCTATTTGTTTGTAGTTACATAGATTTTATCAAAAAAGGAATCACTAATAACATAGCTTGAAGTGAACACAAAACATGGTAAACATCATAACTTGCTTAACCGCTGTAGAATGAATATTTGAATTCTCTTAAAATAGGGATATTAAAGCTTGTGATTCGGGCTGGAGAGATGGCTCAGCAGTTAAGAGCACCGACTGCTCTTCCGAAGGTCCTGAGTTCAATTCCCAGCAACCACATGATGGCTCACAACCATCCCTAACAAGATCTGACTCCCTCTTCTGGAGTGTCTAAAGACAGCTACAGTCTACTTACATAGAATAAATAAGTAAACAAATAAATAAATCTTTTAAAAAAATCTTGTGATTCGAGTTAGAGTATTAAGAGATAGAAGATTCTGAAGTGATAAGTGAAATCACAGACACTACTGTTTCTTTTTCCACCATGTGACCATGCAATGCAAGATGATCTTCTATCAACTAGGAAGTGAGTCTGCATCAGATAACAAATCTGCTTGTCCCTTGGTCTTAGATTTTCCATATTCTTTATCACCATCATTCTGTTCTGTGTGACATACTCCTGTGGCAAGAATACTGGCTGTTCAGTAAGATTTTTTTTTCTTTTTGGAGAATAATAATAAATAAAAATACTTGACATTTTAGTTTAAATTTGATTGCTCAGTCCTGGTCTCTACTTAATGACTGAAATGGCCATGGCTAATCTTCGAGTGTATGTGGTTAGAACAGGTGTGCTGGTTAGAGCAAGTAGGTAATTCCTCTAAGTGGGTGAGTCCTTAGTTGTACATTATTCTTTTTCTAAAGCCTACTGATTTCACTCAATGTTGACATATGGTCCTGGGGTTATGAAAATATACTAGAGTCTGAATACACACGTACACAGCTTTGAAAAAGATGACACCTTCATCACCAACAGCTTTCAATACCCTACAAGTCATCAGCGAATGGTGGGAGCACATGAGTTTTCTCTCTTTCATGTTGAGATTTTGGCAAATTTCAACTTTCATGGATTTGAGCATGTAGACAGTCACTGTGAGTGTGTGTAAAATTATCCATTTATGCTTTGCAAGTAATGTTTCATGGAAAATGTCTACTATCTTTAAAGGTAGGGGTTGATTCACATTTTGTCATCATTTACGTATTTTCCTCCCCTTGTTCTTAAGTCTTAGGAGGAAGGTTGTGACACAGATGTCCCATTTGGAGCTGCATATTATTCAGACTATTATTCTCTGCATCTTTACTAATTATAAGTCTCTGTACTAGTAACCATCCACTGTAAAAAGGGAGCTTCCTTGATGAGGTTATCAGACTGCATTCATTTATGAGTATAAACTTATGGGGACAGCCTAAGAGTATGTGTCTATTAAGGAGAATGCTAAAATAAAGTTCTCCTCTATTATTTCGGTAGCCATGAGTTTTGGCTCAGTCAACTAATGTACATGGTCTCATTGATTTATTCATGTAAAATATTAATAATTATGGTCTTTTTCATTTAGTAATCATCAAGTTATATAATTGACCTTGACTTATATTGTTAGAGTAAAAGAAAACCAAATACTGTTTTGAACTTCAGAGAATACCAAGCACACTATTTTTCTGATGTTTCTTATTAAGAACCTTAATGCTTCTCTAAGGTCACATATGTGTTTATGTACATATGTGTGTTAGAGAAGGTAAGGATTGACTCAAATTTTGTCATCATTTTCCATGAAAACCAATTAATACCATGATACCTCAAGCTTCATGATCACTGCCTGACTTCAATGACTTACCCCACATATGTCAGAAAATAAAAATTAGTTTGCAAATAATAGTCTGTATAGAGATTTAAAAGCTATATTTTGCAATCTTATACAACTGAAGAATTCCACTACCAATGTTAGTTGTTGATATTTGCATGAGCTTCTCCTTTTAGGAGTAATGACAGATCATCATAGTCATTATGCATTTGGGGTTTTTATTTTTATTTTTCATTAGATGTTTTCTTTATTTACATTTTAATGTTTCCTCATTTCCCTTCTTCCCTCCCCCATTCCATCTCCCCTCTCCCTGGCCACCAACACATCAACTCCTGCTTCCCTGTCCTGGCATTCTCTTATACTGGAGCATTGAGTCTTCACAGGGCCAAGGACCTCTTCTCTCATTTATGTCCCACAAGGCCATCCTCTGCTACATATGTGGCTGGAGCCATGGGTCCCTCCATGTGTACACTTTGGTTGGTGGTTTAGTCCCTGGGAGCTCTGTGGGTACTGTTTGGTTCATATTGTAGTTCCTCCTATGGGGCTACTACCCCTTCAGCTCCTTGGGTCCTTTCTCTAGCTCCTCAATTGGGGACCCTGTGCTCAGTCTAATGGATGGGTGTGAGCATCCACTTCTGTATTTGTCAGGCATTGGCAGAGCCTCTCAGGAGACAGCTATATCAGGTTCCTGTCAGCAAGCACTTGTTGGCATCCACAATAGTGTTTGGGTTTGGTAACTGTATATGGAATGGATCCACATATGGGACAGTCTGTGGATGGCCTTTCCTTGAGTTTCTGCTCCACACTTTGTCTCTGGGTCTCCTCTCATGGGTATTTTGATCCTCCTTATAAGAAGGACTGAAGTATCCATACTTTTGTATTCCTTCTTCTTGAGCTTCATGTAGTCTGTGAATTGTATCTTGGGTATTCCAAACTTCTAGGATAGAAAAGAAAGTTGGGAAGAGCCTCAAGTATATGGGCACAGGGGAAAATTTCCTGAACAGAACACAAATAGCTTATACTCTAAGGTCAATAATTGGCAAATGCACCTTATAAAATTACAAAGCTTCTGTAAGGCAAAGACACTGTCAGTAGGACAAAAAGGCATCCAACATATTGGGAAATGATCTTTACCAAGCCTACATCTGATAGAAGACTAATATCCAAAATATACAAAGAACTGTAGAGGTTAGATTCTAGAGAACTAAATAACCAAATTTAAAATGGGTACAGAGATAAACAAAAGATTCTGAACCAAGGAATACTGAATGGATGAGAAGCACCTAAAGAAATGTTCAACATCCTTATTCATCAGGGAAATACAAATCAAAACAACCCTGAGATTCCACCTCAGACAAGTCAGAATGGCTAAGATCAAAAACTCAGGTGACAGTAGATGCTGGTGAGGATGTGGAGAAAGAGAACACTCCTCCATTGCTGGTGGGATTGCAGGCTGGCACAACCACTTTGGAAATCAGGATGCTGATTCATCAGACAATTGGACATTGTACTACCTGAGGACCCAGCTATACCATTCCTAGACAAATACCCAAGATGATGCTCCAACATGTAATAAGGACACATGCTCCACTATGTTCATAGCAGCCTTATTTATAATATCCAGAAGCTGGAAAGAACCCAGATGTCCCTCAATAGAGGAATGGATACAGAAAATGTGGTACATTTACACAATGGAGTACTACTTAATCCCAGCATTCTGGAGGCAAAGGCAGGTGGATTTCTGAGTTCGAGGCCAGCCTGGTTTACAAAGTGAGTTCCAGGACAGCCAGGCCTATACAGAGAAACCCTGCCTCAAAAAAAAAAAAAAAAAAAAGAAAAAGAAAAACAAACAACAAAAAACCCCAACCCAAAACAATAAACAAATAAACAAACAAAACCCAATGAATTCATGAAATTCCTAAGCAAATGGATGGAACTAAATAATATCATCCTGAGTGAGGTAACCCAATCACAAAAGAGCACACAGGGTAAGCGTTTGTTTGTTTGTTTGTTTGTTTGTTTGTTTGTTTGTTTTTCTAATTTCCATGATTTCAAAGTTAGCCTCATATTCCATAAGGAAGTCTGTAGTACTTAATTTTACTCTTCTTTTTCAAGATAGGAATTCCCAGTGTCCCCTTATTTAACCTGCCTATTTTTTTCACCAAATTCAAATTATTTTACTAAACATAATCCTGTTAAAATGAAATAAAAAACTCCGAACAGCAAAAAAAAAAAATTCTTTCCTTATAAATAACTGAGTGTTTAACCTCAAAATTAATATAAAACTTATGTCATATTTTATTCTATTTTTTTCTCATTCATGAAAGAATTGTGGCTGAGTAAAATAAGCCTTACAGTCTCTTCCTTAACACTCAGTGACAATTTAGAACTATAAGTTATAATGCTGAATTTGCATTAAACTGAAGATAAAAGTTGATAAAGTTCATTTTCATAGCAAATCTGTATAATGCAAAACATATACTAACATGCTTGAGATGTAGCTCAGCAGTAATTCTCTATAATGGAATATATGGGTTCATTACATATATATATGGAAACAACAAACTCTAAGCACCTGAGAGACTAGAAGGTGAATAGCATATGATTGCTGCCTAGGTACATAGTCTCGCGATGATAAATAAATTTTACATATAAAATTATGTATTGGGTTATCGTGGTTAGTAAAGCCATGGGTCTTGGAGGAAAACCTATAATTACCATTTAATTGAAACTGAATCATGCCCGGTGGTGGTGGCGCACGCCTTTAATCCCAGCATTTGGGAGGCAGAGGCAGGTGGATTTCTGAGTTCGAGGCCAGCCTGGTCTACAGAGTAAGTTCCAGGACAGCCAGGGCTACACAGAGAAACCCTGTCTCGAAAAACAAAACAAAACAAACAACAACAACAACAACAAAACTGAATCAGATGTTAATTATATTGTAAATATTCATCCTTATGTCCAAAGGTAAATGAAATTTACTCCTTGTTTGTCATCCAGGAAACTCCTATTTGCAACAGATGAAGACCATTACAGAATACCACAGCCAATTAAAATGCAGAGTTATGAAGCCTAGTTGAAAGGGATCCAATAGAACTCTCACAACTAAGGCTTAGGGATCATTGGAAAAAAGGGATCCAAAAGGGGAGTTGGGGGAGGGTATGGGGAACTTTTGGGATAGCATTGGAAATGTAATTGAGGAAAATACGTAATAAAAAAATATTAAAAAAAAAAAGAGCTAGAGCATCAGCTAGCTTGATACTGGATTGCATCTCTTAGGAATGTTAGACATTACACCCATAAAGTCACACTAATGTGGCTTGATAAACATAAGCTCTTCAAGGACAACAATAATAGGCATGCTAACATGGATGAAGGAAAGCCCAGGAAGCCTGAGTCCTATACATAGTATCACAAGCAACCAAGAAATGCTAAGAGTGGGAGAAACAGTCTTCATCTGTGACGGTCATATTACATTGGTTATGTAATACCAAATGATCAGACCTGATAACATAGTATAACAGACTCAACAAATTGTACATATGTATTTAGTAATATACACTATTAATCTATTTATATAAATGTAATTAGAATGTCTATAGTAGTCACTTACCCCAACTGTAGGTGGTAGGTTCTTCTAAGTTCAAAGCCAGCCTGGTCTAAATTGTGGCCTCTATTGAGCTTATATATAGACATATAACAATCACAAAATAGGTATGAATATGAAAGAGAGCAGGAAGGGATATGTGGGAATGTTTGGGGGAAAAAAGGAGAACAGGGAAATGATGTGATTTTATTATATGTAAAAAATAAAGTAATTAAAAATACGTACAGGGGTAATAGATGAAAAAAAACTATTCGGTTGAATGAATAGCATAGAAATAAATGAACAGATAGATGTACCTACAGTTAGGAAACTCTGGATAACAATAATGGATTGTACCAATAACAATATCCTGACTATAGTATGGGAAATTTGATTTGAGAGATGTTACAACAGAGTATATCACTGTTTAGAAATGTATAAATGTATTACTTAGTATATATGTATGTGGATCTATCATTATCTTCAAAAATGCTTTAGTTAAAAATAATCACAAATTTAACTCATTAAAAATAAAAACAAAATGTAGTATTATATCTTCAGAAAATATATTACTGCTGCTCATTTCCAGTTAGATATGTGATGTCAGTTATGCAAAATAATTGCGAAAATTAGTCATCATTTCATTTTGCCAAATATAGGACTTTTGTCTTCCTTGTGCCTTTTCTGAGGACTATGGAGTTAGCATCACCTTTTCAGCGTCTATGAGGAAATCAAAACATTTATTAAATTTCTAATACATGAGCTTGTCTTTTATTTATTTATTTATTTATTTATTTGATATTTTCTTTATATACATTTCAAATGCTATCCCCAAATTTCCCTATACACTCCCTCCGCACTGCTCCCCTACCCACTCACTCCCACTTCTTGGCCATGGCATTCCCCTGTATTGGGGCATATAAAGTTTGCAATACCAAGGGGCCTCTCTTCCCAGTGATGGCCGATTAGGCCATCTACTGCTACATATGCAGCTAGAGATACAAGCTCTGGGGGTACTGGTTAGTTCATATTGTTGTACCACCTATAGAGTTGCAGACCCCTTCAGCTCCATGGGTGCTTTCTCTAGCTTCTCCATTGGGGGCCCAGTGTTCCATCTCATAGATGACTGTGAGCATCCACTTCTGTATTTGCCAGGCACTGGCATAGCCTCATAAGAAGCAGCTATACCAGGGTCCCTTCAGCAAAATCTTGCTGGCATATGCAATAATGTCTGGGTTTGGTGGCTGATTATGGGGTAGTCTCTGGATAGTCTATCCTTTCGTGTTATGAGCTTGCTTTTTGCAATCTCCAAAGTTTCAAAAATCTTGACTAAATTTTCAGAGAAATTAGAAATCATCGTTGAACAGCTGCACATTTTATCTCACTTCTTTAAAATTTGCTTTAAGTTACTTTAAAATTTATAGAAACTCTTATGTCTTAGCACTTTAAAGAAGCAAGTGAGAGTAATTAAAATCTTTATGGTAGCCACTTATCCAACTGTATCTATTACAGGCCCTGTCAGTTTTAGGGAAAGTGCTGCTTAAGAATATTTTTGCTTAGAAGCTGAAGTGATGGATAAGTGGCTAAGAGCATTGACTGATCTTCCAGACGTTCTGAGTTTAATTCTGAGCAACCACATGGTGGCACATAACCATCTGTAATAGGATCTGATGCCCTCTTCTGGTGTGTCTGAAGACAGCTACAGTGTATTCATATACATATAATAAATAAATAATTAAAAAAGAGTTCATCAAGAATATTTTGATTTAGAAACATCATCATCTAGTGTAGTGGCACATAGATACTCAGGAAGCAAAGGCAGAAGAATCTGTTAGTTCAAGACCAATCTGGTATCGATATTGAACTCCAGTGAACCAGGAATGCATACTAAGAGCCTATATCAAAAGGAGAGTGGAAGAGGAAGAAGAACAGGAAGAAGTGGAGGAAGAAGAATTTTCTGAATCTTTTTCCAACTTACACTTGCAATTTTACTATTCATATAGGTAATAAAATATTATTTCCATAGAAAATAGAAGCATGTTAGAAAAGCACACACTCAAGTTGTTTTCTTTCCTTTATCTTTCCTTTAGATATAGGTAGGAGCACAGTTCAAAAATAGGTGTAGCAAGTAATATTGATGGGGAAACAATAAATCTATACTTGATGCTATGCACCAGGCATTATTGGAGTGAAGCATCTAATTTACTTTATATGTCAATCTTTTTAAACATGTGTAACAAAACCAGAGATTTACTTGATACTCCATCCTGAATGATCAAAGTAACCTTGTATCCTAATTTTAAAAGAACCTGATGTAATTTTATTATAAGTTTTTGCAAATGTTCATTTTACAGGTTTTGCTAATGTCTTTACTTTCTAGGTTACTAAAGATAAATTTACCTTCAAATACATAAATAATATTTATATATAATTCATACTTTCTTTACTTCAATATTCATGCACAGACTGTACTTCTCATTGGTGACAGTAATAGCACCTGATGTTAGCATTTCTTCTTCGCTCTGCCCAATAATTAACTAGCAATAGCCGGATATGAGCCTGGCTTGCTATAAAAGTACTGTTTGATCTCTCTCTCTCTCTCTCTCTCTCTCTCTCTCTCTCTCTCTCTCTCTCTCTCTCTATCTCTCTTTCTCTCTCCTTCTCTGTTCTTTTTCCCTCCTCATCTCTGTCTCTCTACATGCTCCAAGATGGTCTCTTTCCTTCCTTCTTTCTTCTCTGTCTGTGTCCTTCTGTGTCCCCTCTCTTTCTCTGCCTCTGCTTCCTTTTCAACCCAACTTCTCATGCCCTAAACTTTATTGTATACTAGACATGTTGTATAGTTTGTTCCTAAAAGGGAAATATCTCAGCATGGGTCCACTTTGCACACCCTCCCGCTATATCATACCACTTTTATAAAACATAACAGCTGCATCAATAAAGTTACAGTAAAATGTCTGTTTATATTAATAACTGTAATATTTCAAACATACATTAAATTTCATAACACATGCACATATTTCAATTTATTTTGTTACATTAGGCTCAGCTCATTGAGGATAAGACTATTATTACATTCTGAGAAGTAGTTAAGAAGCAGAATCAAACTAATTCTCAGTTCTGTCTGATTTAACAAATATAATACACTGATATATTTTCAGAATAAATTCTCAATCTCTTAAGAATAGTCTAGAAATATTTTTGGTAAAAAATGTTCAATCTTTTAAGAATATAATAATGTCTAAATTTTCACATGTATGGTTTCTTTTAACTATCATACAAATGTAAGCCTCTTCAGCTTTGAAAAAGAGATTACATATTCATTACACTTAATTTTAATTTTCTACTCAAATCACAGAAATATTCATTGCTGATTGATCCTTTAACAATATGTGTAATTGCTCATCTAGTACTTCATTAGGCTTTTAGTGGACCTCGGTTCTTCAGCTGCAGCTGAAGATTTCATTAAGATATTTTGATGAAGCTCTTTTATACTTCCATTCTTAGCACTTAGATTTAGGGGCACTGGTGCGTTCTTATGAATCTGCCAACACTTCTATCTGCTAGTCACCACAGTTGATCAAACATCAAAGCATTTTATCCCAGCAACTTATGTTCACACTTTTCACAGCATTCAATAGAACTTACTTTGCTTCCCCAATTTATCTTAAAGTTTAATAAGTTCAAGATGTCCACATGTGGCCTATAGGTACTGATTGTGTATCAGGAGGCTTCAGATGTCAATAGATTATAACTATGAATAGATATGATACTTTCATTTATCATGGATTGGCATTTTATAACTTAGAGTACGTTTTCAAGGAGAATAAATATATTTATTCTGAGTAAATCAATTGGTCACTCACAGTCCACCTTTATTAAATAATTATTAACTCAATAATAGGCTGTAAGCTGGGCATGGTGGCGCACGCCTTTAGTCCTAGCACTCTGGAGGCAGAGGCAGGTGAATTTCTGAGTTCGAGGCCAGCCTGGTCTACAGTGAGTTCCAGGACAGCCAGGGCTATACAGAGAAACCCTGTCTCTAAAACAAAACAAAACAAAACAAAACAAAACAAAACAAAACAAAACAAAACAACACAACACAACACAACAAAAGAATAGACTGTAGAGGAATTTTAGTCCAAAATCATGCCTTCTCTGATTACATCCACAGACATTCTAGGTCTGTGTGATTTGGCTGGAAGGACACACCTTTAATCTGTCTGGCCAGACAGACATTCTCTTAGTCCACACCTTTAATCCCAAAATAAATAAATAAATAAATAAATAAATAAATAAATAAATAAATAAGAAAAAAGGAAAATAACGTTAGTTTGCAGAAGGAAGCAGCCATGTTTGACACTGAACTTTAATTGAGGGCTGACAAAGTGATTAATCAGAGATATATTTGACAGAATAGGTCAGAGATAGGACATGTCCAACTCTCACAAGAGCAGCATAGGAAGAAAAGCAATTTAAGAGAAGAGTAGGGAGAAAGAATCAGTTGGGAGTTGAGTTAGTCGTGAGTCAGTACAGTGAGTAGAGTGCCGTGGAGTTGAGGCCCTTCAAGATTTCATGCTTTCCAGGGCAGGTCAGCAAATGCAGTAAAGCCAGAAGATAAGAGGAGAGAGAAGATGAGAACAAATCGCCACCTTCCCCATGGTCCTCGCTGCTGGGGGCAGCCTCCTAGTTGGTCTGCTTATGTGAAGACTCCATATCCCAATCCATCCTAGAGGGCCTGCTGCACTCAGAGCAGTTGGTAAGAAACCTCCTCACTCTCCAACCTCCAGTCCCAGAACTGCTGCTGGGAGCCTGGTGGCTTCCAGATCCATCACTCACCAAAACTCCCACCCTCGCAAATACCACTCCCCTCCCTTCTGTTCCTTCCACCCATTCTGCCTGGTCCTTGCTGTTGGGGTAGACCCGTAGCTGGTCTGCTCCCCTGAAGACTCCATATGCTGATACATCGTAGAGGACCGGCTGCACTCAGAGCAGTTGGACCCATTGCACTCAGAGCAGTTGAACAGTTGAGGAACCTCTGTACTCAGAGCAGTTGAGAATCCGCTGCTCACAGAGCAGTTGAGGATCAGCTGCACTCAGAGCAGTTAGACAACAGCTTGACTATTCCACTGAAGAACCAAGAGTCTGAAGGACTCTCAGGAGATCTACTGCAGTCAGGGCAACAGATCAGCAATTTCTCTGCCCCTGTGAAGAGCCCCCAGTTGGAAGGCCCCACAGGTGGTCTGGCACAGCCAGGGCTGCAAGACTACCAGGAGACCTGAGGCAACCCAGGGACAAAAAGAGGCAGGGTCCATACAGTCACCCAGATAAATAAACACCAGGGATATCCAGATGGCAAAAGGAAAGTAAAAGACCATAAGCAACAGAAGACAAAATAGGTGGGCATCATCAGAACCCAGTTCTCCCACCATAGCAAGCCCTGAATACACCTGAAAATCAGGAATCCTATCTCGTGAAGATAATAGAAAGAAATACAGGAAAAAACAAACAAACAAACAAACAGGCAAATAGGTGAAGGAATTGAATAAAGCAATTCAAGACCAAAAAAAAGGAAGTAGAAACAATAAAGAAAACACAAATGGAGGCAAACCTGGAAATGGAAAAGCTAGGAAAAAGGTCAGAAATTACAGATAAAAGTATTACCAACAGAATACAAGAGATAGAATAGAGAATCTCAGGTGTAGAAGATATGGTTGAAGAGATTGATACAACTGTCAAAGAAATTCAAAACATAAACAACTGCTAACCCAAAGCAGGAAATACAGGAGAAAATGAAATGACCAAATCTAAAGATAATCAAAATAAAGAAGGATGAAGATTCCCAGCTCAAATGACCTGAAAATGTTTTCAACAAAATCATAGAAGAAAACTTCCCCAATCTAAAGAAAGATGGACATTAAAATACAAGAAGCCTATAGAACACCAAATTAATGGAATGAGAAAAGAAAATCTTCTCATCACATAATTATCAAAACACTAAATGCACACAGCAAAGAAAGAATATTAAAAGTTGCAAGAGAAAAAGGACAAGTAACATACAAAGATAGACCTATCAGAATTACACCAGACTTCTCAACAGAGACTATGAAAGCCAAAGAGCCTGGTCAGAGGTCATGCAGTCTCTAAGAGAGCACAAATGCCAGCCCAGGCTACTATACTCAACAAAAGTCTCAATCAACATAGATAGAAAAATCAAAATATTCCAGGACAAAAATCAAATTCAAACAGTATTGATCTACCAACCCAGTGCTACAGAGGATCCTGGAAGGAAAACTCCAACACAAGGAAGATACCTGCACCAAAGAAAGGTCAAGATATTAAGCATCTCACAACAAAGTCAAAACGAGAGAGCCACAAGCACATAAAGCCACCTACAAATACAAACCTAGCAGGAACTAACAGTCACCTCTCTTTAATATCTCTCAATATTAATGGACACAACTTACCTATAAAAAGACATAAGCTAACAGACTGGATAGGCAAATAGGCAAATAAGCATTTGGTTGCATACAAGAAACACACCTCAATAACAAAGACAGTACTATCTCTAAGTAAAAGAATGGAAAAAGGTCTTCCAAGCAAATGGTCCCAGGAAACAAGAAGGAGTTGTTCTCCTTCCTTGTTCTAATAAAATAGAATTTCAACCAAAAGTTATCAACTGTGATGAGGAAGGACACTTCATATTCATCAAGGGGAAAATCCACCAAGAGAAAGTCTCAACACTGAACATCTATGCCCCAAATGCAAGACCACCCAAATTCATAAAAGGAATTTTACTAAAACTCAAAACACACACTGAACCCCACATAGTAATAGTAGGGCATTTCAACACTCCACTCTCACCAATGGACATATCATTGAAACAGAATTAAACAGAGACACAGTGAAACTAAGAGAGGTTATTAACCAAATGGATTTAACAGATATCTGCAGAACATTTCACCCTAAAACAAAAGAATATACTTTCTTCTCACCATCTCATGGTACCTTCTCCAAAATAAACCATTTAATTAGTCACAAAACAGCCCTCAACAGATACAAGAAGATTGAAATGATACCATACATCCTATCAGATCACCATGGTCTAAGGCTGGTTTTCAGTAACAGCAAAAACTACAGAAAACCCATATACAAGTAGAAACTGAACAACTCTTTACTCATTGATTACTTGGTCAGGGAAGAAATAAAGATAGAAATTAAAGACTTCCTAGCACTTAATGAAAATGCTGACACAACATACCCAAACTTAAGGGACACAATGAAAGTAGTGCTAAGAGTAAGTTCATAGCACTAAGTGCCCTGGTAAAGAAATTGGAGAGATCTTACACTAACAACTTAACAGCACACCTGAGAGCTCTAGAAAGAAAAGAAGCAAACTTACCCAAGAGAAGTAGAAAGCAGGAAATAATCAAACTCAGGGCTGAAATCAACCAAATAGAAACAAAGGAAACAATACAAAGAATCAGCAAAACCAAAAGCTGGTTCCTTGAAAGAATCAATAAGATAGATAAACCCCTAGCCAAACTAACTAAAGGGACAAGAGGCAGTATCCAAATTAATAAAATCAGAAATGAAAAGGGAGACATAACACAGAAACAGGAAATCCAAGAAATCATCAGGTCCTACTATAAAAGCCTATACTCAAACAAGCAGACAAACAAACAAACAAAAAAAAAACCTGGAAAATCTAGATGAAATGGATGGTTTTCTAGACAGATGTCACATACCAAAGTTAAATCAAGAGCAGGTAAACTATCTAAACAGGCCCATACATATCACACAAGGAAATAGAGAGGATGGGGTGGGGAGGAGGTGTCAGAAGAGATGGAAGGTGGATGGGGGGTGGGGAATGGAATATGGAGTCAGCCCAAGTTCAGAAAGAACCAGAAAGGGTAATCTTATTCAGGTGTAAGCTTCCAATACAATAATTACATCAGGTAAATAAAATTTACTTTTGAAATAGCCAGCTCCTCTTTTTGTGATTAAAGTCAATTTCTGTAAGACTACAACATCTGCTGTTTTTGCCATGCTACAATGCAAAGCCATATATAGCAGGGTGTATTAGAATCACAAAAGAGATTTTAAGATTTTAAAAATGGTAAAAGAAAGAAGACATACAAAGTTAGATGGACAAGGAAGTAGGCATAGCAGGTGAATCTAGGAAGAGTGGCAAGAAGGAATGAATATGTTCAATACACATCATGTGAAATTCTCTAAGACCTAGTCAAAATGGTGAACCCTACCAAACTAATGTCTGATATGTGGAAATGGAGTGTATTCTATACATTCATATGTTTTGTAACCTAGCAGCAACTACCACTACCACCACTACTACCAACACACACACACACACAACACACACACACACACACACACACACAAAATCACACCTTGCAATTCTTTCTCTGTAATGTTATATTTACTCTTTGTTCTTATAGTGCAACATCTTGATATCATTATTTATTCTACCTCCAATTTAAAAACAATCCTCATTCATTATGCCTTTAACCTTCCATTATAATTTAGTTCTTTAAATTTTTTCTAAAATGCTTCATACTCTTTTTTAAAATTTATTTTTAATTAGGTATTTTCTTCATTTACATTTCAAATGCTATCCCAAAAGTCCCCCATACCCTCCCCCCACTCCCCTTCCCACCCATTCCCACTTCTTGGCCCTGGCAATCTCCCTGTACTGAGGCATATAAAGTTTTCAAGACCAAGGGGCCTCTCTCCTCCCAATGATGGCCAACTAGGCCATCTTCTGATACATATGCAGCTAGAGGCATGAGCTCCGGGGGTACTGGTTAGTTCATATTGTTGTTTCACCTATAGGGTTGCAGACCCCTTTAGCTCCTTGGGTCCTTTCTCTAGTTCCTCCATTGGGGGCCCTGTGTTCCATCCAATAGCTGACTGTGAGCAACCACTTATGAAATTCCTAGGCAAATGGAAGGACCTGGAGGGCATCATTCTGAGTGAGGTAACCCAATCACAAAAGAACTCACATGATATGTACTCACTGATAAGTGGATATTAGCCCAGAAACTTATAATACCCAAGATACAAGATACAATTTGAAAAACACATGAAACTCAAGAAGAATGAAGACCAAAGTGTGGACACATTGCCCCTCCTTAGAATTGGGAACAAAACACCCATGGAAGGAGTTACAGAGACAAAGTTTGGAGCTGAGATGAAAGGATGGACCATCTAGAGGCTGCTTCTTACTCTTAATCTACTGAATCATGTATTTATTTTAAAGAGGACTATTTCAAATATGACTTTTCTTTTTAGGTGTTCCACTGCACACTGGCAAGATCTTTTACTCTTTTATTTAAACTGTAAGATTTCAGTTGTTGACCAACATAAATCTGTGCTAAATTAGTAGGTGATAAGTTAATGAAAGTTCAAGTCTTGTTTTTCCAATTTTTATTAAATCATAGAATCCTACTGTATGACAAGACCTTAAATGACTTTTTCATCCTTGTGACTTTTTAATGTGTGTAAGTAAAATATCAAATATGTGATTACAAGCAAAATACTGAATCAAAGATGGAAGCATGCATATGTAATATGGTATTTAAATAAATGGTCTCTTGCCTTAGTGTTTGATATTAGTAAAACCACTTATTAATTTATGGATTCTAGAAGTTAAATAACATTACAAGTAATAAAAATAGAGAGAATAAACATAGAACAGAAGAAGTGAACTTACAATATAGAAAGGCAGCAAGGTAGTATCAGTAGAAGACAAATGTTAAAACAAGAAGATAGAATAGTAGATTGCCAAAGAGGACCAAACGTACGGAAAACTGTTAAGTCTGACAAAAAAATTCTCTAATAATCAGAGTTCTTTTGATGTGATAAAGCACCATGAAGAGAAAAGCAACCTGGGAAGGAAAAGATTTGTTTTATCTTATACTTCCCAATTAGTGATCATGACCTAGTGACATCAAGAAGAGAACTGAAGCAGAGCAGGACCCTGAAGGTAGGCTCTAAAGTGAAGTTATAGCTGTTTAGTAGGTAACTCACTATGGCATGCTCCACTTGCTTACCTTTCTTTTCTTTTAAAAGTAATTACTTAATTTTTATTTCTTCTTCTATATATTATATTGAGGCTGCAGTTTCTCTACCATCCTTTCATCCCTGTCACTCCCCACCTCTCTATTCCCTCACTACTTCTCTGTGTCCCTTCAGAATAGGGCAGCTCATCCAGACATATCAGTTAAATATGGAACATAATATTGCAACAAAATTATGCACCTCCCTTCATATTAAAGCTTAATGAGACAACTCACTAAAAGGGGAAGGTTTAATTAGGCAAAATGTCAGAGACAGTTCCCCTTTCCCCATTGTCACTATTAGGAGTCCCACAAGAAGACCAACTACACTACCATAAGATATATGCAGAGGGACTAGTTCGGACCCATTCAGGCTCCCTGATTGATCAGTCTATGTGAATGTCTATGAGTCCAGGTTAGTTGATTCTGAATGTTTTATTGTGGTGACCTTGACCCCTCTGTCTCCTACAGTACTTCCCCTCTCTATTTTGCAGGATTCCCAAAGCTTAGCTTATGTTTGTCTGTCTGTATGTCTCTGCACCTGTTTCCATAAGATTCTAGAAGAATCCTCCCTGATGAAAATTACCAACTTGATTATCTTAATCATCTAAGATTATCTTTACATGGTTGGCAAAATTCACTATGGGCTGGGTTTTCTTACATCAGTCACTAATTAAGAAAATGTCCTATAGTCTTGTTTATAGACTAATCTTATGAAGACCTTTTCTCAAGAAAGATTTCTTCTTCCCAGACATGTCTAATTTTGAGTAAAAAGCATAAACTTGTAAGCACTTGGTTAGGAAATGAAAATAATACAAATGGTACATGGATTAAAAAAATCTGTCTTTCTGTGGATTTTATTTGTTATTTGAGACATGGAGCATAAATAACACTGTAATGTAATTGCAGATAGTATTGAAGTGCTAAGGATCAATTCTAGAGCCCTTGACATGCTAGGCAATCACTATATCATTGAGGTATAAATTTACTCTTTATTTTACTTTCACCACTTTATGTATGCTATTGCAGAACTCATATTTTAGCATAGACAGGACTTGAACTTGCAATCATACAACCTCAATTTCCTCACTAGTCAAGATCAGAGGAATACCTCATCAAAAGCCGTCAAATGAAAAATAGTTACTGTTTTCAATAGGCTCTATCAAGTTTTTTAAATATTGAACTTAATAATAGGGCATTCTTGCTATTATTCTGAGTTAATAATAATAGCACCCTCCATGCTTTGTATGAGGACCCCATGTCCTGTCTAATCAGATTCTATCCTTCCACTCTTCTGTCCATCCTGTAAGATAATAAGAGAAGGAATATTTCTATACTCATTTTATGAATCTTGCATTATCTTGAAACCAATACCAAAGAACACCTAAATTAGAATTTATGAATCTCTTTGATAACACAGATGTAATACCTCTCAGTAAAATATTTACAAATGGAAGCTTAATATAGTAGAAGCCATATGTATAAATATATATCTGAATATATTTTTATGAAGGTTGCCTAAGTGAAATTTCCAAAAGATGGGGAGACAGAACCCCAAATGGGCATCTTTTATTACCAAATGAAGTTTCTAGTACCTGATTCAGTTACATCTAATTGAATTGTTGACCAAAGGAGTCCATGAGAATCCTCAAAACAATTCAGGTTATTGGTAGTTATTGGCTACTCTCCCCAAACTGATGGCAAGGTCCCATTGTTTAAGACAACATCTATATAACTCACTTAACTCTGAGGATTCTAGCTAGTGCCTACATAGAGCCTTCACTCCTACAATGCCTTTGATACAAGAAGGCACTCTGCATGCTACGGAAGGAGAGACACTAAGCCAGTCACAAACCCTTTGGCCCACACTGGTGCCCTGCCTATAAGATATACTAATGAAATGAGGAGACAAACCTTCTAGGAGTAACCAACCAATATATGATTTCACTTAGGCCCACTCTAAGAGAAGCTACGCATACCCAATACTGATTGGGTAATTAAGAATCAGAGACCTAACATAAGAATTACTGTTCTAAAACAATGAATATGAGAGAGAGAGAGAGAGAGAGAGAGAGAGAGAGAGAGAGAGAGAGAGAGAGAGAACCTTTTTCAAAAAGGGTGAAATTAATGACTCCTAAAGTTATTCTGCTGGAGTCATAGATTAGTGTGTTACTCATCCATTGCCAGAGACTTGTCTTCCTATAGCAGATGGGAACAAATACTGAGACACACAGCCAGACATTATGCAGAGAGTAAGAGATCTTGGAACACTCAGTCCTAAGAGGAGGTCTACATTACATCCCTCCTCTCAGGGATCAGGGAATTCTGCAGAAGATGAGGTGAGAAGAGAGTTATAGCCAGGGGGACAGGAAACAAGACATTATAAATACATCACAGCTGTCACACATATGAATTCAGACTATGACAGAATGCATAGGGCCTGCAGAGTTCTGTACTGGGTTCTTTGTATATTTATTATGAGTTCCAGTTTATTGCTTTACCCTTTCTGGAATTCCTGAGTGTATGAGTGAGTGGGTTTCTGTTTCTTATGCCTTTTGGGGGGCTATTTTTATTCTGATTGTTTTATCCAAAAGCAATGTGTTTGTGTTTGCTTTATCTTATTTTATTTTATTATTATCCTTTTGAAATTTGTTTCTTTTAAAAGATAGAAAGAGAATAGATATGGATGGGCAGGTATATGGAGAGAAATTGGGAGGAGTAAATGGAGTAGAAACTCAAATCAGGCTGTATTATATAAGGGAAATCTATTTTCAGTAAAAGGAATAAAATGAACTAGTGTTATTCTCTGCAACAATAAGAAAAAAAGTACTAAATATATAGCTTTTACAAACTGAAGTCAAGAACATATAAAAAAAATATCACATTATTTACACTAATCAATGCAGCCTAAATCCTTTAACATAGGGATTGAAAACACAAACAAATAAAAAATTTAGAGTTTAATACCTAAATAGAATTGATGACAGAAACAACATGGTTATCTCATTTGATGCATAAAAAGTCGAATAAAATCTAAAATACATTTATGGTTAAAGACCTGAAGGTTCTAGGGATGCAGGGGTGATATCTCAATATAACGAAGTCAATATATAGCAATTTCACAGCCAACATGCTAAACTGAGCAAAGAAATCAAAGTATTTCCTCTAAAATCACATACAATGCTGGATAGTCATACTCTTCAGTGTTGTTGCATGTACCGTTTGAATATTAATTAGAGAAGACAAAAAATAAAGAATATATAGTTAGGAAAGACATGAGTCACAGCATCATTATTTACAGGTGATATTTTATATAAAAAATTAAGGACCCCTCAAGAATGCACCTAAGCTGAAAAACATATTCAACAAAATAGCAGGACTCAAAATTAACACATAAACATCTGAATTCCTTATTTACAAACCATAAACATAAGGAGAAACAATAACAAACACACAGAGGGGAGAGAGAGAGTGAGAGAGAGAGAGAGAGAGAGAGAGAGAGAGAGAGAGAGAGAGAGAGAGAGAGAGAGGGAGAGAGAGCGAATTTTGCCAGGAAGGTAAAAGACTTATACAATTTCAATATTAAGACACTGAAGAAAAAAATTTAAAAAGCTCATACAGAAATAGAAAGAAAACATAATATTTGCAACATAACTGAACAACATATATATTCATGGAAGTATTAGCATCTTAGATTTAAGGTTTATACTACTGAGAAATAAAAATAATTAAGTGGACTATGATTCTTAGATAAACCATCTACATGTTTTGTGGAATAAAATTGAGGACCCACATGTAAGTCCCATTTTTAGAGCCACTTGATATTTTTTGCAATGAGGACAATACACATTGGAAAGAATAAAGCATATTCAATAGACAGTGCTGGTGAAACTACAGAGGTACATATAGAAGAACAAACTAGATCCTGACTGCTCATCCTGCACAAAACTGAAGTCCAAATAGACCAAAAACATTATTGTAATTCTTGATGCCCTGAATCTTGTAAAGTGACAGTAGGGTATAGATTTGAACTTACTGGTCCAAGAAAGGACTTTCTGAAAAAAACTTTGGTAGTATAGGCATTAAGAACAAAAATAAAATGTAGAATCAAATGAAACTAAAAATTTTCTGTACAGCAAAAGATGCCATCATTTAAGCGAAGGCACAGTATTCAAAAAAGTGTTACTATCTACAATATACAGAAAAGTGAATAAATTGTGATTAAGAAAAAAGAAAAAAGGAAAGAAAACTAAACATCAAGAAAACAAATATGCCAGTTAAAATTAGAGAATGGAATTAAACAGACTTTTCAAAATATGAAGAGATAAAAGAGAGCCTAGAATAGAATGTAGGTAGGGGGATGGAAGAAAAGGTTCAAGGGGGGAATACGGAGAGGAATAAAGAAACACTAATGGCTATTTGAAAAGAAATATGGAAACCTAAAATTTTTTAAGCTTCTAAAACATATACATTTGTGAACAAAATATCCTTGTATTCATCAAATAATAGAACAGACAATACTTCAATTAGACATTTTATACAATTACATAATACCTCCAGTGACAGGAGTGTGTTATGTCCTGATACATAGATTGTAGGCCAAAGAAATCTAATGGAACCTCTCAAACATTTCAGGCTATTTGCAAGACTATTGGTTGTACTTCACAACCTGCTACTAAGGCTGTATTGGCAAAGACAACACTTATTTTTGTAATTAAACATAGAGAAGTTAAGCTGTTGCCTACTAGAAGTTTTACTCCTAATGACCAGGCATTCATGGTGCTCAAATGTACTCTGTCTGATACCACAGAAGAGGGTTAATCATCAGGATGACACAGCTACATTCTGCATCTACAAAATTCTGCATCTACAGATCTAGTGAACTGTCTGCAATACTTGTGCACTAGTGGCATGAGTTCTATGGGAATAATAAACTACCTTTTATTGGAATTAAGGACCATTCCACAAGAAGTAATTTATACTAGACACTGTTAAAGTGGCCCCAAACCTGAGATTAGATAAGCCACAGACTTTTGGGAAAATCTCCCAATATTATTCTGCAAACGCAATAAAATGACTTCTAAAAGCACACTGCTGTACAATAGACTATGAACAGTGCCTGGCTTGAATGACATCAGGAAATCTTGCAGTGAAGAGAATTAGTAAATAGACCCACAACTGGAAAATATCCAGAGAGTGTGACTCTAGAGCATTCAGCCTTGGATAAAAATTTTTTTTTTTCAAATTCTTCCCCTCAAGGTTCAGGGACATGTGCAGAAGAGGAGGAACGATTGTAAAAACTCAAGAGGTAAAGATTTATTCCACACATTTAGTCTTCCAGAGACACAAGAGGGCATGTCATATGAACTCTTTGAGACTGTAGTAATACTACATACACGACCTGCATATGTTCAAGCAAAGTGGAATTCTAGTACTGAAAGGGGAAAGTGGGCATGGGAAACCCTCTCCTAGCCAAGAAGCTATTTGCAATTGATACTCATTAGAAAAGGGAACATTGTGTTTCTCCTATGGTATGCCATTGGACATATATGAGTAAATCTTTCCATGGAATCCACATTCTTGGAGAACTGGAGTTATAGAGGGTTATGTGCTACTGACCTTGGATCTGGGAACCGAAGTCTGGAGTTAGGAAAAAGCTTTATGAGCTCTGAACCATTGAGCCAACTCTCCAGACCCTTAAGTAAGTTTCTTAAAAGCTTAATTATCTACTTTTCCTTCTCTTTTCATTAACTTATATATGCTTTCATTTTAATTTTTTTTTTTTGCTGAATACCCTTTGCTCTCTGGATATGCTGATGCTACTATAGGTTAATCTGAGTTCCCTGGCATATAGGCATGAATATCATTTCTCTTTATAAGGGGAATGACAAGAAAAGTAATAAGCACCCATTTTGCCATGTAATTAGTCCTTTGCATATGTATTTGTAGAGTACATGTGTTTATATATATTCTAGCTTATTTAAACTCATACAATATAATGACAAACCTTAATTACTTAACAATCAACTTCTTGGTAAATTTTCATATCATCTAATCTACTTAGATCACAATATTTTATTGCCTCTATATTTCATCAACTCTAAAGAAAGTGCATTTAAATTATATATATATATATATATACATACATATGTATATATATACAAACATATATGTATATATAAATCTTTCTCTTTTACATACTAAATGATTACAATAATTATATGCATATTTGTATTCAGTTTTCAGAATGTACTGTGGAATATGCAATTTAAAGTTGCAATTTAGTATCTCCTTCTACTACCACAATATACCACGAAGGCCATTCTAGCTACTGAAAGAAAATAAACCAGAGACATATGCCCTGATTAGAAAGAGTGGTTACCATACAGTACAAAACTTAAAAGAATAGTCAGTTAAATATTAAATATTTTTAAATGCAGGAGAGTAAAGCTGCATGAAATGATTGATCTTCAGTGGTCACATACTACAGTAACATTGGGACATGACTGTAAATAAATGAATAAGAAATAAAGTGTGACATTTGCATGATGAAATATGAAGCACATTTTCAATAATTTCAGTGATCATCTAAGTATCATTCAGAAATGTTAGCTGACCTAAATTTCCATTTGGCTAATGACTTTCTCTACAAAGCATATGACAAGCTGTCACAACCACAACACTAGTAATACATCAATAGATTATACTATAAGTTTTTATATATTTTCTGAAGCAGTGGACAATTCCCAGGTAAAATAGAAATTAATAACTTACAGAACCAAGATAGAATATTAAAGTTTAAAACATTCATATAATACATAATACATAGGAGGGTACTTTTCTTAAATAAAGAACATTTAACTCTATCCCACAAAAAATTTCTTAATCAACACTTTTGATGCTAAACAAAATCACCCTGAGAAGTCTATAACAAAACGTTTTATAATAAAGCATGTAGAAAACTAAGAGGATTTTAAAAGGCCTTTTAGGGCTTTCTCTCTTCTCCACTGCCTGGATTAAATCCATATCAAATACTACTGTGTTTTTTAGTATCTGCTTTTGATTCTTACAAAAGAAAGTTTGAGTTGCACATATGCAAATGAGGAAAAACATATATTTTATTATTTAGTTAAAACACGTTGAAATAGTCATTAATTTGTATATTTGAATAATTATTATTTCACATTCATGCATCCTGAACATTGAAAGACATGGTCATTTAACCAGGGCCAAAAGAATGGGAATGGGTGGGTAGGGAAGTGTGGGTGGGTATGGGGGACTTTTGGGATAGCATTGGAAATGTAATTGAGGAAAATACGTAATAAAAAAAAAAAGTTAGCTTTGATGAACAGTTTTATTTTTTTAATTTTATTTTTCATAGGAAATTGGGGCAGAATTGTCAAATGCCTTTTATTAAAGGCAAATTGTCATACAACAAAGAAAACAAGAACAGCATGTTAGCTACTTATATAGGAGAACTATACTCCGAAGAAATAATATCAGTACTCACATGGTGAAATAATATCAACACTCACATGGTGATTGCGGAATCCTTCACAATAGCTAAAACTGAATTAATATGGTGTATAACTTGTAGTGAATGAGTTGAGAAAACATAACATTTATACCCAGTTAAATTCTATGCAGTTGCAAAATGGACAAGGAATTATTAGTTATGATATGAGCAAACCTAGAGGACATAAAATTAAGTTATATAAGAAGAAAAAGAAGGTATATGTTGAATATTCTTTCTGAGATGTCCGATCTAAAACAGAGCATTATAGCAGCAAATAGAGGTCATTAAGTGGAAAAGTCAGACTGCTGGGTCCACCTGGGACACAACCAGCAGAGGGGAGCTCCAAGTTGTCCCCTGGGTTCCACTGCCTGCTTTCCCATAGAGGCCTCCAGGAGCCCAGAAACATCCAGGTTAGACCTCTCTGCCTCAATCCCCCTACCTGCCAGATCCTCATGGGGCACAGCCAGCAAAGGTGAGCTGGGTCTCTGTCCCCTGAGATCCATCATCATGCTCACAGCTATGATTCCCTTCCTGGGGAGGCCTGTGAGACTGCAGAAACATTCAGGTCAACCTGGGGCACAACCAGCATGCTGTTCCCAAAGAGCCATTGTCAGGCCCAAGGCTCTGAGTGTCTCCTGAAGAGTGGAGAGAGGAAAATTTAAGAAATTCTAGACTGGCTAATAACTAGAAAGTTACAGCCAAGCAGGAAGAATATATTCTTGTCTTATATCATCCATAAGGAATAATGTGCTTAATAATACATTAATGTATAAAAATATAGAATGGAGAATGTATGTTTTGTATCGTTTTCACCAAGAAATGACTGTTGAGGTGTTTTATAAACCTAAATAATCCAGGTTGATTCACTAGCAATGGGTAAACAATACCCTGATATGTAAGCATGCTCTGACAATAAAATAACCACTAAGAAAAACACAATACATTTTATAGATGCTAATTATGTCAGTTGTTAGTAAAGTTAGCAGTGACATCCTGTGACTTACAGTTAGGCAATTCACACTCCTTGTCATTCAAAATCTCCTCCCCCTCCCCATCAACCAGTTCAACTTTATTTTGGGTTAGTTTCTAATCCTTGCTGATAGTTGGGTTCCTGATGATTTCCTTTGTCTTTGTACACAAAGTTACTGATTTTTATTCAGGGACAATACATTTAAGACCTGCTCCAGTAGAGGCTTTTACCAACCTCCACATGAAAGAGCCAATGAAGTTAAAATAAAAAAGATGTTTTGATTTGAAAATTCAGCAATTTGCAACAGGTGCACACCCAATGCCAAGGATTTATGGCAAGAAGAGAGACACACAGACTTGGAAGCATTCTTTATAGTAGCTGAAGCTAGTTTATGCATGGAGACTTACAGAACTTTCGTTCATTTTATTTTTTCTGGGAAAACTTAAGTCCAGTTGAAAATCACTGACCTTCTGATACATATGCAGCTAAAGACATGAGCTCTGGGGGGGGGGGGCGGGGGGTACTGGTTAGTTCATATTGTTGTTCCACCTATAAGACTGCAGATCCCTTCAGCTCCTTGTGTACTTTCTCTAGCTCCTCCATTGGGGGCCCTGTGATCCATCCAATAGCTGACTGTGAACATTCACTTCTGTGTTTGCCGGGCCCCAGCATAGTCTCACAAGAGACAGCCATATATGTGTCATTTTAGCAAAATCTTGCTAGTGTATGCAATGGTGTTAGCGTTTGGAAGCTGATTATGGGATGGATCCCAGGATATGGCAGTTTCTAGATGGTCCATCTTTTCGTCTCAGCTCCAAACTTTGTCTCTGTAACTCCTTCCATGGGTGTTTTGTTCCCAATTCTAAGAAGGGGCAAAGTGTTGGTCATCAGTGGAAAGAGAGGCCCATTGGTTGTGCAAACTTTATATGCCTTAGTACAGGGGAATGCCAGGGCCAAGAAGTGGGAGTGGATGGGTAGGGGAGTGGGTGGGGGAGCGTGTGGAGGACTTTTGGGATAGCATTGAAAATGTAAATGAAATAAATACCCAATTAAAAATATGAAATAAAGCACTAAATTATCCCTCTCCAGAAGTATAATCAGCTAGACAGTCCTAGAGGGCAGCTACCTGCTCTTCTCCTGGTGTACAGCCAGAAGCATAACTCTGAGTGAGAGCACCTTGTCTAAATGGTCTGCTGCCAGCACAGAAGGCAGCTTGTACTTGGTGGAGACACATGGACATTTCAGAAAGACAAGGAAGCTAGACCATGGCTTACCATGGCTTCTGATGTGGACAGCTGGTTCTGCAGCCCAGTTCTGGGAAGATGCTTCCTCTGACTCAACAGGTGCAGCTTCAACTTGCCAAAGAGGATCTTTAACAAAAGCAATACATGTAAAAAAGATCCAGATTTGAAAAAAAAATGAAAAATGAACATAACCATCACAGCTGTAGACACTACTCTGAGGATACATACCTGAATAGATAGTACAACAGGCTTAAAAAAATCACAAATTTGATAGTGTTTTCACCATTGATATTATTTAGCTTATATTTAGTTGAACTCTAGTGTCCTCTGTAGCTCCCATGTAAGAATGAGGAAACAGGAATTCTGAAGTATTTTACACATACTAGAAAAACGCAAAGCAGAGGGTGGCTATAAAAGGGAACTGGCACTCCGTGTGTTAATGACACACTGATGGCAGGAAGGAGATTTGAAAATAGGTTTCTCAAAGGAGGTCATCTTTGATCTATATATGAAGTGGAGGGCATGCTTACTAAAGAAAATCTGGGTGTCCTAGAAGCCATATTTCTTGGCATTCAGAATAGTTTGTAGCATTCTTTATTTTCTCATATTTAAACGAATGTCATATCTATTTACTAAACCAAATGTAAATCTAGATTTTTCTCAAAATTAAATTTCAGAATTAAGTGTTAAGCTATGTCTTTCAAAGACTATTGCATGGCTCTTATTTCACTAAGCATTGGGATCCTATGTATGCTACCATTTTCTTTCTAGCAATGTTTTTGAAGCAAGACCAACGCCAGCTGTGGTAAAACACCCCTGAGCTCCTCATCTTCATCCTCTCAGGTTCTTAGCTTATCCAAGTATGATCTATAACACAGAAAATCTGTCAAGTCATCCTCTGAAATGCTGATAATGAAAAAATCCAAGCACAATGGTGAAGACAAGGCACCCACTCAAACTGCCTTGACAAATGTGTGACCATTGTATCTAACAGAAATGCTCTTAGCTCTGAGTGACCTTCTCATCCCAGCTTTCTTAAATAACACACTTCAACTCTTTAAGCCTCAATTAGCTTTATTCTGAACCAAGCTGGATTTTTGACAACTTTCACCTTTCTTGTGATATCTTTGTTGGGTTTTCTCTCCTTATACATATAAACATTCTGAGGGGTTAAATTTATTCACATATATGTGCTTCCAACACAACTCCTAGATCAAAAAAATGTTATCAATAAAGTGAGTAAAGACAATATTGTTTATATAATTTCTCTAAACTTTGCAGTTTAGTGAGCTATCTTTCACCTTCTTGAAATATAAATTTAATAAAGGTACAAGTCTTTCTGATTTCCTTTCCTCACTTGTGTGGAAGTATTTTCTATTTGTACATGTGGATAATGACACAGATAATATTTTGGTGACTTCCCACAACCTAATCTAATCAGACAGTGGCACAGATGAGAATACTATTTAATTCTTTGACTTCTAATTGATGTTTCCTACAATGTGTCACTCAACTACAGGAAAAAGAGTTCTATATGAATTAAATATTTTTCTTTGAACTGAAACAAGTTTTTCTTTTCTGCATCAACACTTTCACTACAGGGTGTTTTGAGACCTGAAAAGAAAGGCTCTGTGCTAAAGCTGTGACTGGTAACACTTCAGCAGGCATATTAACTACCTGTGGGAGAGCTATTTAATTTGAATAGAATCTGAACAGTGGTAGGAAGGCTGTATGTAACCCCCATTATTCTATTGATAAAAGTTCTATTGCCTTTAAGATCTGAAAAGCAAGACCCCTGTATTAAAAAGAAAATAAGTTGTCTGGAAGAAATAGTCAGAAGCAGTTAAACATATATTACAAAAGACTTTACTCATTATGACGGCAAAGAGAGAGGAGACAATGAAATTGAGAATCCACTGGTTTTAGAAATAGAAAATAATAAATACTTTATTAAAACATGGTAAAACTTATCTTTGGAAGTATTTAAATTTCAACTGAAAATACAAGAATATAGGAAAATATCTAGTGTTTTAGCTAAAATTCAATGAATATAATTTTCTAATAAATGGGGCCTATTAAAAAAGAATCACTTTAACAAATAAAAGTAATGTATCCTAGAATATTGAGTTTAGGAGGTCTGTGGCAATGTATATTTGATTACTCAGAACCGATGAGTGTCTTATAGTTTACAGAAGAGAGAGTCCTGATCATTTGGTGTGCTGTATTCCACTGCATTGTACAGTGTTCTCTCACATGAAAGTAAGTAAACCCAGGACTTTTAGAATGTGCTTTTGTGTCTGTCATAGTATGGCTTCATTTTTAATTGTCTTAAATGAGTTTGGATGGGGTCTGTATACTTTCCAGAAAATGCCTAAATGAAGCTCTTGTTGAAATGAAAAGATAGCCGGGCCACCTTGGGGGCAAACTCCACGGATGGTCCTATGGTCCCCAGAGAACTCTTCATCCCCCAGGTGCCTTTTCACACTCAGAATCTTAGGATCACTGGTGAGTGGAACACAACATCTGTTCCAGCACAACCGTGAGGGCATGGGGCCAGCAGGAGCAGGGACACAGAAGACACACCCAACCAGCAGCTCAGGTTCCTTCCTGTCTGTGATGGCCTACCTTGGTTTCAAACTCATTGCACAGCCCAGGTTCCTAGAGAAGGTACCACTTCCAGGCACTCTAATATGCACAGGATCTTAGGATTCCAGGATTCCAGGGTCATAGGACTTGGTCACACTAGGACCTCAAGGTCTCAGAGGAAGTTTGACTGCCACAAACTCTGACACACCCAGAATCTCAGGATCACAGGATTCTGGAATCACACGATCACAGAGAAAGCTGGACTCTGAGGAGTTCTGACTCAACTGGGATTACAGGAAGGACAGGCTCCAATCAGATATATTGAGGGCAGGGAGAACTTCAGATAATCAGATGGTGGGAGGCAAGCATAAGAACAGAAGCAACATAAACCAAGGTTGCTTGGCATCATCAGATTGCAAGTCTCCCACCATAGCGAGTCCGTCCTGAATACACCATCACACCAGAAAAGTAAGATATGGATCCAATGGCACTTCTCATGATGATGATGGAGGACTAAAAGATAGACTTAAATAACTTCCTTAAAGAAATAAAGGAGAAAACAGGCAACCAGCTAGAAGCCCTTAAGGAGGAAACACAAAAATCCCTGAAAGAGTTACAGGAAAACATTACCAAACAGGTAATTGAACAAAAATATCCAGGATCTAAAAATGGAAGTAGAAACAAAAGAAATCACAAAGGGAGACAACTCTGGAGATAGAAAACCTAGGAAAGAAGTCAGAAGCCATAGATGAAAGCATCACCAACAGAATACAAGAGATAGAAGACAGAATCCAGCCCTTCAAAGAATAATAAAGGGAAAACTCCAACACAAAGAGGGAAACTAAGCTCTAGAAAAATCAAGAAAGTAATCCTTCAACAAAACCTAAAGAAGATAGCCACATGAACAGAATTCCAACAACAAAAAATAACAGGAAGCAACAGTGACTTTTCCTTAATATCTCTGAATATCAGTAGACTCTATTCCACAATAAAAAGACGTAGACTAAAAGACTGATTATGAAAATATGACCCAACATTTTGCTACATACAGGAAACCCACCTCATGGACATAGATAGACACTACCTTACAGTAAAAGGCTAGAATTTTACTCTAAGCAAATTTACAAATTTACTCTTGACAAATTTCCAAGAAAAGGGTCAAAGAAACAATTTGGAATAGCCATTTAATATAGAATAAAATCAACTTTCAACATAAACTTATTAAAAAAGATAAGGAGGGACACTTCTTACACATCAAAAGTAAAATTTACTAAGATGAATGCTCAGTTCTGAACATATATGCTTCAAATGCAAGGGTATCCACATTCATTAAAGAAACTTTGCCAAAATTCAAAATACACATTGTACCTCACACAATAATAGTGGGAGACTTCAAAACCCCACACTCATTGATGGACAGATCCTGGAAACAGAAACTAAACAGAGACACAGTGAAACAAACAGAAGTTATGAAACAAATGGATTTAACAGATATCTATAGAATACTTCATTCTAAAACAAAAGGATATACCTTCTTCTCAGCACCTCATGGTACCTTCTCCAAAACTGACCATATCATTGGTCACAAAACAGGCCTCAAAAGATACAGAAATAATTGAAATAATCCCATGCATACTATCAGATCACCATAGATTAAGGCTGCTCTTCAACAACATGAATAATAGAAAGCCCATATACACATAGAAGCTGAGTAACATTCTACTAAATGATAACTTGGTCAAGGAAGAAATAAGAAAGATATTAAAGACTTTTTAGAGTTTAATGAAAATGAAGCCACAACATACCCAAACTTATGGGACACAATGAAAGCAGTCCTAAGAGGAAAACTTATAGCTATGAATGCCTACAGAAAGAAACTGGAGAAAGCATACACTAGCAGCTTGACATCACACCTAAAAGTTCTAGAACAAAAGGAAGCAAATTCACCCAATAGGAGCAGATTGCAGAAAACAATCAAACAGGGCTGAAATCAATCAAGTGGAAACAAAAAGAACTATACCAAGAATCAACCAGACCAGGACTGTTTATTTATTTATTTATTTATTTATTTATTTACTTACTTACTTATTTGAGAAAACCAACAAGATAGATAAACTTTTAGCCAGACTAACTAGAGGGCACTTAAAAAAATCAGAAGTGAAAAGGGAGATATAACAACAGAATCTGAGGAAATCCAAAAATTCATCATATCCTACCACAAAAGCCTATACTCAACAAAACTGGAAAATCTGATGAAATGAACAATTTTCTAGACAGATATTAGGTACCGAAGTTAAATTGGGATCAGATTAACTATCTAAATAGTCTCATATCTGCTAAAGAAATAGAAATAGTCATTAATATTCTCCCAACTAAAAAAAGCCCAGGACTAGATGGATTTAATGTAGAATTCTATCAGACATTCAAAGAAGACCTAATTCCAATTCTCCTCAAATTAGTCCACAAAATAGAAACAGAAGGTACTCTTCCCAATTCATTCTATGAAGCCACAATTACTATGATACCTAAACCACACAAAGATCCAACAAAGACAGAGAACTTCAGACAATGTTCCCCTATGAATATTGATGCAAAAATACTCAATACAATTCTCACAAACTGAATCCAAGAACATATTAAAATGGTCAGCCAGTCAGGTGTGGTGGCACACGCCTTTAATCCCAGCATTTGGGAGGCAGGGCAGAGGCAGGTGGATTTCTGAGTTCGAGGCCAGCCTGATCTACAAAGTGAGTTCTAGGACAGCCAGGGCTACAGAGAAACCCTGTCTTGAAAAACCACACACACACACACACACACACACACACACACACACAAAAGATCATCCACGATGATCAAGTAGGCTTCATCTCAAGGATGCAAGGAAGGTTCAATATACAGAAATCCATCATCATAATCTACTATATAAAAAATCTCAAAGTAAAAAACACATGATCATCTCATTAGATGCTTAGAAACCATTCCACAAAATCCAACACTCATTCATGATAAAAGTCATGGAAAGATCAGAAATTCAAGGCCCATACCCAAAAATAATAAAAGCAATATACAGAAAACCAGTAGCCAGCATCAAAGTAAATGGAGAGCAACTTGGAGCAATCCCAATAAATCAGGGACTAGGCAGGCTGCCCACTCTCTCTCTCTACATATGCAATATAGTACTTGAAGTCCTAGCCAGAGCAATTAGAAAACAAAAGGAGACTAAAGGGATACAAATTGGAAGGAAGAAATAAAAATATCACTATTTGTAGATTATAAGATAGTATATTTAAGTGACCCCAAAAATTCTACTAGAGACCTCCTAAACTTGTTAAACAACTTTTGTGAAGTAGCTGGATATAAAATTAACTCAAACAAATCAATGGCCTTTCTCTACACAAAGGATGAACAGGCTGAGAAAAAAAATTAGGGAGACAACACCCTTCACAATACTCACAAATAATATAAAATATCTTAGTGTGACTCTAACTAAGGAAGTGAAAGATCTGTATGATAAGAACTTCAAGTCTCTGAAGAAGAAATCAAAGAAGATCTCAGAAGATAGAAATATCTCTCATGTTCATGGATTGGCAGGATTAATATAATCAAAATGGCTATCTTACCAAAAGAAATCTAAAAATTCATTGTGATCCCCATCAAAATTCCAACTAAATTCTTCACAGAGTTAGAAAGAGCAATTTGCAAATTCATCTGGAATAGCAACAAAACCAAGGGTAGCAAAAACTGTTCTCAACAATAAAAGAACCTCAGGTTGAATTACCATCCCTGACCTCAAGGTGTACTACAGAGAAATCATGATAAAAACTGCATGGTACTGGTACAATGACAGACAGGTAGATCAATGGAAAACAATTGAAGACCCACAAATGAACCCATACAGCTATGGTCATTGATCTTTGACAAAGGAGCTAAAATAATTCACTGGAAAGAAGACAGCATTGTGAACAAATGGTGCTTGCTCAACTGATTGTTAGCATGTAGAAAAATGTGAATTGATCCATTCTTATCTCCTTACACAAAGCTCAAGTCTAAGTGGATCAAGGAACTCCACATAAAACCAGAGACACTGAAACTTAGAGAAGAGAAAGTGGGGAAGAGACTTGGAGATATGGGAAAAAGGGAAACATTCGTGAAAAGAACAGCAATGGCTTGTGCTGTAAAATCCAGAATCGACAAATGGGACCTCATAAAATTACAAAGCTTCTGTAAGGCAAAGGTCACTTTCAATAAGACAAAAAAGCAACCAACAGATTGGGAAAAGATCTTTACCAATCCTAAATCTGATAGAGGGCTAGTATCCAATATATGCAAAGAACTCAAGAAGCTGGACTCCCGAAAATCAAATAACCCCATTAAAATTGGGGCTCAGAGCTAAACAAAGAATTCTCAACTGAGGAATACTGAATGGCTGAGAAGCACCTAAAAACATTTTCAACACCTGTACTGGCTGGTTTTGTGTCAACTTGACCCAGCTGGTGTTATCACAGAGAAAGGAGCTTCAGTTCAGGAGATGCCTCCATGAGATCCAACTGTAAGGCATTTTCTCAATTAGTGATCAAAGGGAAAGGCCCCTTGTGGGTGGTGCCATCTCTGGGCTGGTAGTCTTGGGTTCTATAAGAGAGCAGGCTGAGCAAGTCAGGGGAGGCAAGTCAGTAAAGAACATCCCTCCATGGTCTCTGCATCAGCTCCTGCTTCCTGACCTGTTTTGAGTTCCAGTCCTGACTTCCTTTGGTGATGAAGAGCAGTATGGAAGTGTAAGCCGAATAAACCCTTTCCTCCCCATCTTGCTTCTTGGTCATGATGTTTGTGCAGGAATAGAAACCCTGACTAAGACAAATTGGTACCAGAAGTGGGGTATTCCTGTGACAACCTGACTATGTTTTGGGGAGGACTGTGGAAGGACTTTGGAACGTTGGGCTTAAAGATCCATTTGTTGTTAAGAGCTATGTCAGATGTTGTGTTGGAGCTTGGGAGATAATGTTGAGAACAGTGCAGAAGATGGAGGCCTGGTTTGTGAAATTTCAGAGGGAAAATTAAAGACTCTTTTCAGGGCCATTGTTACTTTGGTTGTGAAGATTCAGTGGTTCTGGTTAGCTGGGGCTGAAGAATCAGCTGTAATTAACAATATACCAGAACTACTAAAGCAAAAACTTTGCATTACTGGGACTATTGATGCTGGTTAGCTGGAGCTAAGAAATTAGCGGTGATTAAGAAGTGACCAGCATCGTTGAGGTTTCATCTTCTGGGAAGTGTTTTCTGAAAGCACAAAGAGGCTGTGTTCCAAAGATAGCCAAGGTTGTACTCTTGCTGCAGCGGGACTTGGAATTATGTAAGGGTCACCCAGGTGGTACTGGTTTTGAAGGCATGAAGGGGTCATGCAGAGCAGCTGAGGCTCGAGGCTCGGCACTGTGAGAGGGCATGGAGGGCCATTGGTGAAGGTGCAGCCTCAGTTGCAATTGAAGGCCCAGGACTGAAGGGGTCACACAGTGTTTTGTCGATGCCAGTACCATGAGATTACCACCAAGAGCAGCAGCAGCAGTCGAGTACAGGCATCTGGAGCCTAGAGGATGACACGTGTGCTACAAAGGGCATGGTTGGAGAAGTGACCCAAGTCCTTGGAGGAGCCCAGAATATCGTGAGTTGGATCCTAGACATTGGACGGTTGGAGATTGATTTTTGCTTTTAATTGTGACTGTGCCCTGATATTTTCCCTCTTGAAGGAAGAAACTGTTTTAGTGAAGCCCACAGTTAAGAGACTTTTAATTGTAAAAAGACTTTGAATTTTAAAAGAGATGGATATTTTAAAGAGATTGAAAATTTAAGAATATGTAAAGACTGGGACTTTTAAAGTTATTTAGATCTTGGGGATGAATAAGAATGTAAGGGTTGAGGCTTACTAGTGATGTGTTTGTGTGTCAAGTTGACAAGGGGTCAATTGTATTGGCTAGTTTTGTGTCAACTTGACACAGCTGGTGTTATCACAAAGAAAGGAGCTTCAGTTCAGGAGATGCCTCCATGAGATCCAACTGTAAGGCATTTTCTCAATTAGTGATCAAAGGGAAAGGCCCCTTGTGGGTGGTGCCATCTCTGGGCTGGTAGTCTTGGGTTATATAAGAGAGCAAGCTGAGCAAGCCAGGGGAGGCAAGCCAGTAAAGAACATCCCTCCATGGCCTCTGCATCAGCTCCTGCTTCCTGACCTGCTTGAGTTCCAGTCCTGACTTCCTTGGTGATGAAGAGCAGTATGGAAGTGTAAGCTGAATAAACCCTTTCCTCCCCATCTTGCTTCTTGGTCATGATGTTTGTGTAGGAATAGAAACCCTGACTAAGACAACACCCTTAATCATCAGGGAAAACCAAATCAAATCAAACCTGAGATTCCACCTCATACCAGTCAGAATGGCTAAGATCAAAAACTCAGGTGACAGCAGATGCTGGTGAGGATGTGGAGAAAGAGGAACACACTCCTCCATTGTTGGTGGGATTGCAAGCTTTTTACAACCACTCTGGAAATCAGTTTGACAGTTCCTCAGAAAACTGGACATAGTTCTACTAGAAGATCCATCAATACTACTCCTGGGCATATATCAGAAGATGTGCCAACTGGTAATAAGGACACATGCTTCATTATGTTCATAGCAGCCTCATTAATAATAGGCAGAAGCTGGAAAGAACTCAGATGTCCCTCAACAGAAGAATGGATACAGAAAATGTGGTACATTTACACAATGGTGTACTATGTAGCTATTAAAAACAATGCATTTATGAAATTCTTAGACAAATGGCTGGATCTGGAGGATATCATCTAAGTAAGATAACCCAATTTCAAAAGAACACACATGATATGTACTCACTGATAAGTGGATATTAGCCCAGAAGCTCAGAATACCCACGATAAAATTTATAAAACACATGAAGCTCTAGTAGAAGGAAAACCAAAGTGTGGATACTTCGATCCTTCTTAGAAGGGGAAGCAAAATACCCATAGAAGCAGTTACAGAGACAAAGTTTTGAGCAGAGACTGAAGGAACGACCATCCAGAGACTGCCCCACCTGGGGATCTATTCCATAAACAACCACCAAATCCAGACACTGTGGCAGACGCCAACAAGAGCTTGATGACAGGACCCTGATATAGCTGTCTCCTGAAAGGCTTTGCCAGTGCCTGGCAAATACAGAAGGGAATGCCCACAGTCATTCATTGGACGGAGACAGAGTCCCCAATGAAGGAGCTAGAGAAAGTACCCAAGGAGCGGAAGGGGTTTGCAGCCCCATAGGGGAAATATCACCACAAACTAACCAGTACCCCAGAACTCATTGGGACTAAACCACCAATCAAAGAAAATACATGTTCGGACTTGTGGCTCTAGCTGCATATGTAGCAGGGGATGGCCTAGTAGGTCATCAATGGGAGGAGAGGCCCTAGGTCCTGTAAAGCTTCTGTGCTCCACTATAGGGGAATGCAAGGACCAGAAATGGCCATAGGTGGGTTGAGGAGCAGGGGGAAGGGGGAGGGGATTGGGGGATTTTCCGACCAGAAACTAGGAAATGGGATAACATTTAAAATGTAAATAAAGAAAATATCTAATAAAAAAAAGAAATAAAAAGATAAAGTCGGGTTTTTACATTTTCTGTTACTCTGGGTGAATGATTTTAAGTTGATATACTTATTTAAGGGTGAGTTTATTGGCAATAATAAATGGTAACTGTAAACTTTTCTTAGAAAATGTCATGATATTTTAAGATATAATGCTTGTACTAAATTGAACATAGATTTTGTACATTTAAATGTTACCAGATTATTTCATTAGTTGCAATATTTACTATTGAACATGCACTAAGGTCAGGTTTTCATTAGATGCAATGATAAATAAAAGCTTCTTGCCTACATCCCTTTGCATACTGTCCTTGATCTGTCATCAGGCTGATACTGTACAATATATATATATATATACATACTGTACTATATATATATATATATATATATATATATAGCCAGAAAATTGAAAACTCAGTATTGTGTTTCACTTTTTTTTCTCATTATATAGCTACTTTGATTGGTAGTTGATTATTTTGAGTACTTTTGAATTTTTTATCTCTTTGTCATTATTATTACTATCCTTAAAGTTAAAAGTCTATTACTTTAAACTATATAAAATTTTTCTTACATGCCTTAACCCATCAAGTACTATCATTTTGCTTTTCTTAAAGAGAAATCTGTGTCTTGAGTTTGAGTTCTCCTTAAATAGTCATTGCATGTGTTGTATATATTTTCGAGAGTAAAATTTAATAACACAAGTAACTTATGTTTATCCAAAATCTTTTTATCTCTTGAGTACAGTTATCTCAACCTATTGTCTAAAATTAAGGATTCAGTGTTGTGATCTATACTCTAACTTACATATCCTATTTCATATTGTTTTCTATCTTGATAGCTTTAAATAAAATTATCAGTGATCAATGTGTTTTTCTCTGTTCCTCACCTTGAAATTTCTTTAAGTCTCATGATGTTTGTTTGTTGTGAATTTCCAAGTAAAATGGATCTATTAATACCTATTTGTGTTCCCTTTCAGACATAAGATTTAGTGCTTGATAACATTGAAGTATTTACTAAAAGGTCATTCAATGTATTTTCAACTAAATTAGTAAAATGATTATATCTTCCTTTGAGATAGCATGACATTTCTTTAGAATATTATGTTTTACAACTATTATTTTGTACCCATGAAGAAGCTGAAGTTTACACATAATAATAAAAGCAATCTCAAACAAGTATGCTTTTTTAACGCTATTGTAGCTTTTAAAAGTTGTTTGATGATTGGGGTGTCTTCAAACACTTTGAGAAGAGCAAATGAATTAAGAATTTATAAGAATTTATAATTCATTTTATCAAGTTCTTCATGTTTATTCTGAGAAAATGTTATCACAGATATAGACATAATATCATCATCACAAAACAATTGGCAAAACCTAAAACAAAATCAAAGAAAAAAATCATTTAATAAGATAATTACCTAATAGTGTAAAGCCCTGTATTCCGTTATCCAGTCATAATAAGTCAGTAATATACTTGACTAGAAAAAGGATTAACTTAGGTTATCCAAGATAGAAGATACAATTTGCTAAACGCATGAAAATCAAGAAGAATGAAGACCAAAGTGTGGATACTATGCACCTTCTTAGAATTGGGAACAAAACACCCATGGAAGGAGTTACAGAGACAAAGTTTGGAGTTGAGACAAAAGGATGGACCATGTAGAGACTACCATATCCAGGGATCCATCCCATAATCAGCTTCCAAACGCTGACACCATTGCACACACTGGCAAGATTTTGCTGAAAGGACCCAGATATAGCTGTCTCTTGTGAGACTAGGCCGGGGCCTAGCAAACACAGAAGTGGATGCTCACAGTCAGCTATTGGATGGATCACAGGGCTCCCAATGGAGGAGCTAGAGAAAGTACCCAAGGAACTAAAGGGATGTGCAACACTATAGGTGGAACAACATGATGAACTAACCAGTACCCCGGAGCTCTTGTCTCTAGCTGCATATGTATCAAAAGATGGCCTAGTTGGCCATTACTGGAAAGAGAGGCCCATTGGACATGCAAACTTTATATGCCCCAGTACAGGGAAACACCAGGGCCAAAAAAATGGGAATGGGTGGGTAGAGAAGTGTGTGGGTGGGGGTTGGGGGACTTTTGGGATAGCATTGGAAATGTAATTGAGGAAAATATGTAATAAAAAATATTAAAAATTAAAAAAAATGATTTCAAAGACACTACATAGAAGAAATAAAATATTCTGTTAGTGGCCTTGGCATCACATATCCTGTTAATCTTTTCTCATTGTTCAATATTAAAAGACTAAAATTGTATTAAATAATACTACAACACATCATGACATATATTTTCCAACATTAAAAGATAATACCTTTAAGCTGGGCGTGGTGGCGCATGCCTTTAATCCCAGCACTCGGGAGGTAGAGGCAGGAGTATGTCTGAGTTCAAAGCCAACCTGGTCTACAAAGTGAGTTCTAGGACAGCCAGGGCTATACAGAGAAACCCTGTCTCGAAAAACCAAAAATAAATAAATAAATAAATAAATAAATAAAATAATACCTTTAATATATCATATTTCTGTGCCTTCAAATGTTAAAAATGTTTGAATACAAGATCATCTCTTCTAGAACTCTAGTTAGATTCCAAAGTCAGAGTGTCATTTATGCCATGATTTGTTCTGCAGAGGTTATGATTCTTTTTAATATCTATAATGTCAAAGTTTCTTTCAATAAAAAGAAATTGTCAGTAGGGTTAAGACAACTTTGTCCAATAGAAATTAAGAACTTTTAACATCTAGGTTATTAGATGCAAACCTTTCCTGCTATACTAAACAATTCACTGAATGATTCCCAAATGCTCTGGAAAAGACCATGAGCTCCATAAAGCACTTAAGAAAGGAACAGATTGGAATCCACAGGATTTTTTTTTTTATTGTTCATGTTTAATCAGTAAGATACAGGGTTAGTTTTTGCTTAATTATTTTGTTAATATTATAGAATAATGTTGCACAAAATATGAGTTTGCTCCAATGCAAGTTTTTAATCTATTAACTTGAACTCTCAGTGAGTAACCAAATCTACCTCATGAAGACATTTAACTGAAAAGGCACTATTTATCACATCCGGTAACTTGATACTCTGTAGTAAGCAAATGAGTCATGAATCAAAGATGATGTTTAGAATTTGCTTTGAACACAGTTGTGTTTCCATCTACATATTTTTGACAATTTTCTATGTAACTGTTCTTCAAAATTGATGTTTGGATCGGGTAATAGCCACTCCCTGCTACCCCACAACTACTTGAGAGCAACTGAACTAATGCCTGCACTCCAACAAAACATACAAAGAAGAATTGATGCTATAATGAAAGAAAGTGTTTAATATAACATTCCAAGCAATTAGTGAGCAAACATTTGAATCTCCCACAACTGTGACATTTTTCCAATGCTTTTCTTATTGGAAAATATGTTAATATCACTCTGAAGCTTTTTCAACACAAGATGATACATGTAATTGTTAATTTTTCAGTCACCAAGGTGCCATAATAAAAAAAAAAGATTTTCCATACTTGAGGGGTTTTTCAAAGGCAAGATATTACTCACCAAACATCAAAATGTAAGCTGTGGAAGTGTCTGAAGAAAATGTCAGTAAACTTTAGTTTTACATGCTGTCTAGGGTCTCTGGAGAGACCCTGGATGTCCTTGGCACTGTACTGTAGGGTTGTTTCTGCAGTTCTAGGAATGTGGTTAAGTACTGTTTTTATCTTTATGAGTGAGAAGTCATAAACAGTTTGGAAAAGTTGAAATAATACCTAAAATCAGGGACTAGACAAGGCTGCCTACCTGCTCCCTATCTATTCAGTATAGTGCTTGAAGTTCTAGCTAGAGCAATTATACAACAAAAGGAGGTCAAAGGGATACAAATTGGAAGAAGTGAAAATATCAGTATTTGCAGATGATATGATCATATATTTAAGTGACCTCTAAAATTCCACTAGAGAACTCCTAAACCTGATAAACAACTTCAGTGAAGTAGCTGGATATAAAACTAACTCAAAAAAATCAGTAGCCTTCCTCTACTCAAATGATAAACAGGATGAGAAAGAAATGTAAAAAACAAAATATCTAATTAAAAAAAAAAAGCCAGCGACAAAAGGAGACAGGAGGAGCAAGAGGGAAGTATTAGTGGATTGTCTTTTAATGAATTTTACATGCCTATTATGTTTAGAGAACACAGTGTCAAAAAATGTTCATATATGTGTGCCCGATGAATTTACTTGATGTAAAATGACTCATTATATTTGCAAATTTGAGTGACCCTAACATGATGTATTAGATATTTCAAATTGAACCAGTATTTAATTATTTATCTATTTATTCACTAATTTATTCAATTTAAATCCCCCTCACTGCTCCTCTCCTGATTATCCCCTCCTACAATCACCTTGGTATCCCCACCCTGGCATATTAAGTCTGCTAGGTTAGCCACACCTTCTCCCATTGAGGACAAACAAGACAACCTAGTTAGAAGAATATATCCCTCATAGAGGCAACAGCTTTTGGGTTAGCCACTATTCCAGTTGTTAGATAACCACAGGAAGACCAAGGTAGATAGACACCTGCTATGTGTATGTGTGTGTATGTGTGTGTGTGGGGGGGGGGTAGGCAGGGGTGGGGAGTGCTAGGTCCAGCCCTGTATGATCTTTGTAAACCAGTATTTTGAAAGCTCTTTTATGCATGAATTTAGGTAATATTTAGATATTTAATCTTTTTTCTTTTTTTAAATTATTTTTATTACTTTTATTTTTTTACAGTCCAGTCATTACCCCCTTCAATATCCACACTCCCCCTAATTCTTTCTCCCCACTGTCTTCAAGAGGATGTTCCCCTCAACCCTGCTCCCACCAGGCTTCCACACTCACTGGTTATGGAATTTATTTATTTTTTTTATTTTTACCTTTTAATAGTTCTTTGTGAATTTTACATCATGTACCCAAATCCTGATTATCTCCCCCTCCCCTCATATCTGCCTTCCACCCTTGCAACAGTCCCCGTAACAGAGGGAAAAAATATTCTTGTGAAAGTTGTAGTATGTCACAGTGTGTCCCACCGTATACCCTTTAGTCCATACTTCTTTGTTTGCAAGTGTTTATTGCAGTGACTCATTGATCTGGTAAAAGGTCTCCAGCTTCTACTACTTTATCAATACTGGAAACTCAGTGGAACTCATCTTAGATATTGTTGCTATATGTCATGAAGATTCTATAGTTTTTGATCTGCAGAACACCCCTTCACAAACTCCAGCAATTTATCAATGGCATAGATGTTAGGGTGGGACAATTCAAAGCCCTGGATGTGGGTCTGATAGAGTATCCCCATGTGCAGGTCATTTGCCTTGGGCTTGTGCCCACCTGAAGCCCTCAGTCCCAGGTGGGGTTCTTCTAGTCTCAGCTTGCCTCTGGTTCTGGGAGGTAGTGGGACCTTCACAGGACTTGTTTTTTGTTGTTGTTGTTTCTTTTTGTTTGTTTTTTTATTAGATGTTTTTTATTTCAAATGCTATCCCAAAAGTTCCCTATATCCTCCCCCACCCTTGTTCCCCTACCCACAAAAATGTGGTACATTTACACAATGGAGTACTACTCAGCTATTAAAAACAATGAATTTATGAAATTCTTGGGCAAATGGATGTATCTGGAGGATATCATCCTGAGTGAGGTAACCCAATCACAAAAGAAGTCACTTGATATGCACTCAATGATAAATTGATATTAGGCCAGAAACTTAGGATACCCAAGATACAATTTGCAAATCACAAGAAAATCAAGAAAAAGGAAGACCAACATGTGGATACTTTATTCCTCCTGTGATGGTTTGTATATCCTTGAACCAGGGAGTGGCACCATCTGAAGGTGTGGCCTTGTTGGACTAGGTGTGACCTGGTTGGAATGGGTGTGTCACTGTGGGTGTGGGTATAAGACCCTCACCCTAGTTGCCTGGAAGTCAGTCTTCCACTAGCAGCCTTTGGATGAAGACATAGAACTCTCAGCTCCTCCTGTGCCATGCCTGCCTGGATACTGCCATGCTCCCACCTTGATGATAATGGACTGAACCTCTGAACCTGTAAGCCAGCCCCAATTAAACATTGTTTTTTATAAGACTTGCCTTGGTCATGGTGTCTGTTCACAGCAGTAAAACCCTAACTAAGACACCTCCTTAGAATGGGGAACAAAATATCCATGGAAGGAGTTACAGAGACAAAGTTTGAAGCTAAGACAAAAGGATGAACCATCCAGGGACTACCCCACCTGGGGATCCATCCTATAATCAGCCACCAAACCCAGATACTATTGCATATGCCAGCAAGATTTTGCTGAAAGGATCCTGATCTAGCTGTCACCTGTGAGGCTATGCCAGTCCCTGACAAATATAGAATTGGATGCTCACAGTCATCTATTTGATGGAACACAGGGCGCCCAATGGAGGAGCTAGATAAAGTACCCAAGGAACTGAAGGGGTCTGCAACCCTTTAGGTGGAACAACAATATGAACTCACCAGTACCCCCAGAGCTCGTGTCTCAAGATGCATATGGAGCAGAAGATGGCCTAGTCGGCCATCATTGAGAAGAGAGGCCCCTAGGTCTTGCAAACTTTATATGCACCAATACAGGGGAGCACCAGGGCCAAGAAGTGGGTTATGGAATTTATAAAAATATGTAATAACAGAACACAGCATAGTCTGTTGTTTCCATGTACAGATTTTAAAGAATTTTCACAGTTCTGTTCCCCACTTATACATCAGAAAACCTTAAGTTATATTAATTTTTTTCTGAAATAAAATTTTCTATCACTCATACTGATTTTTAAATAGCCTAAACATCTTCTATACAGAAATCCAGTGAAAGTTAATATATACTTGAAATAGTTTAGGATTTTTCAGTCTGATATGTCTGATAATGAGAAATCCTTAACATTATTATGAAGCAAAATTCATTTAGAAATATATTCCATGAACTGTAGCATTATCACAGTTGACATAAAATTATTAGAGTTTTTGTAAAGGAAGATATTATGTATATCATTTGACTATTTTATTGAATATTAAATTACTCATGATATCTTATTTAATATAAAATATTGTCACTTTAGCCTCACACTGTCACAGAAATAGATTGCACAATTTGAACAGATTTGCAAAATACAGTAATTTGAAACTGAAAGCCAGAAAGGTGTTAACCTCAACCCTTCTCCAGATGATAATATAAAATAGCTCAACTTCCTGTTCTGAATTTTATTATCTAAAGTATTAGTGCCTTTTCTTGTTGCACTGACAAAACATCTGACACAGCAATGTAAGGAAGGAAGAGATCCTTTACAGGTTAACAAGATGTATATCAAGAAGGGGAGACATAAGGGCAGGATTGTGAGGTGACCCCTCACATTGTGTCAGCATTAACAGAGTGTCCACAGGAAATGTGGTTGGACTATGAAATCTCAAGGTCAGCACTCAGAGACTCACTTCCTTAAGGGAGACCCAGTTCCATTATTTCCCCAAATACCACCACCCCCATTAGCTGTATACCAAATGTTCAAACATGTGCGCCTGTAGAGAGATATTTCACCTTCAAACTATATCATTTGATAGGAAATAATAAGAGAAATTAGACTTTCAGTACTTATTTGTACTTGAAATGTCCCTTGTACATATTGCTTTTCTTATTGTTACTGTCACCATTGTTAGATATGACTGAAGGAGGTAAGACAGTAAAAGCCCATCTTCTATCTTAAGGTATAACCAACTTCCTCCTGTTTTATGATGTATATCCCATAGGATAGACTGAGGCCCAGTGACCTAAGTAGAGCCTTTCAGGCTACATCAGTGTATTTTCCTTGCTGAATTCTAATACAACAAAGAATGATCATGAATCCAAAGACTATGAGAGTCTGGCTATCAGAGTATTTTTTTTCATAGTTAAAAATACATGTTACATGTAAGACTCATATCATCCAAGGAATAAGTAACAAGCAATTTAAGAATTATCCTTCCTTTATACAAAAGATAAATGGACTGAGAAAAGAAAATAATATAAAATGTCTTGGTGTAACTCTAACCAAGCAGCTGAAAGATCTGTTTGACAAGAACTTCAAATCCCTGACCTCAAGCTGTTCTACAGAGAAATCATGATTAAAAACCTCGTGGTATTGGTACCCAGACAGGTCAATCAATGGAATAGAGTTGAAGACCCAGAAATAAACCCACACATTTATAGACACTTGATTTCTTTTTTTAGTTATTTTTTTAATTAGCTATTTTCTTATTTTACATTTCAAATGCTACCCCAAAAGTCCCCCATACTCTCTCCCCGACCCACTCTCCTACCCACTCACTCTCACTTCTTGGCCCTGGTGTTCCCCTGTACTGAGGCATATAAAGTTTGCAAAACCAAGGGACCTCTCTTCCCAATGATCTTTGACAAGGGAGCTAAAACCCTCCAGTGGAAAAAAGACAGCATTTTCAACAAATGGTGCTGGCATAACTGGCAGTTATCATGTAGAAGAATTCAAATTGATCCATTCTTATCTCCTTGTACTAAGGTCAAATCTAAGTGGATCAAGGAACTCCACATAAAACCAGAGACACTGAAACTTATAGAGGAGAAAGTGGGGAATAGCCTCGAAGATATGGGCACAGGGGAAAAATTCCTGACACTTGATCTTTAACAAAGGAACCAAAAGTATACAATGGAAAAAAAGAAAGCATCTTCAAAAAATAGTGCTCATCTAACTGACAATCTGTATATAGAAAAATGAATATAGATCCATATTTATCACCTTGCACAAAGCTCAAGTCCGTGTGGATCAAGTACCTCAACATAAAACCAGATACACTGAATCTAATAGAAGAGAAAGTAGAAAAAAAAAATCCTGGAAATAATTGGCACAGGAAGAAATTTTCTGAACAGAATGCCAGTGGCTCAGGCTCTAAGATCATCAGTTGATAAACAGGACCCAATGAAATGGGAAAGCTTCTGTAAGGGTTAAGATACAGTCTATAGGACAAGTCACCAACCTACAGGTTGGGAAAAAAATCTTCACTAACCCCACATCTGATAGAGGGCTAAGTTCCAATATATATAAAGAACTCAAGAAGCTAACCTCCAAAATAAATAAATAAATAAATAAATAAATAAACAACCCAATGAAAAAATGGGTTACAGAGTTAAAAAAAATTCACAACAGAGGAATCTCGAATGGCCAAGAAGCACATAAAGAAATGTTCAGAGTCCTTTGTCATTAGCAAAATACAAATCAGAAAGACCCTAACATCCCAATCAGAATGGCTAAGACCAAAAACTCAAGTGATAGCAGATGCTGATGAAGACATGGAGAAAGGAACACGGGATTGAAAGCTGGTACAACAACTCTGGAAATTAGTCTACTGGGTCCTAAGAAAATTGGCAAGAGATCAACCTAAAGACCCAGCTATACCACTCTTGGGCATATACTCAAAAGATGCCCCACCATTCCACAGGGACACCTGCTCCACTATATTCATATCAGCCTTACTTATTATAGCCAGAAGCTGGAAACAATCCAGATGTCCCTCACCCAATAATGGATATAGAAAATGTGGTTCATTTACACAATGGAATACTATTCAACTATTAAGAACAAGAGGGCATCATGAGTTTTGCAAACAAATTGATGGATATAGATTTTTAATTCCATCCTGAGTGAGGTATCCCAGACCTAAAAGGACATGCATGATATGTACTCACTAATAAGTAGATAGTAGCCAAAACCAAATCAAACCAAATCAAACAAACCAAACAAACAAAAAACCCAGAATACCTAGGATACAACCCACAGAACTTAAGTTTAACAAGCAGAATGGCCCATGTGAGATTGCTTCAATTTCATTTAGAAAGGTGAAGAAAATAATCTTGGGAGGTAGAGGGAGGGAAGGACCTGAGTGGAAGAGAGGAGGGGGAGGGGCAAAGGGGAACAGGATAAGGTATGGGGCAGAAAATAGGAGGTTAGAGACTCTTGAAACTCAATGGGAGTGGCCTTAGATAAAATGCCCAACAGTGGGGAGAGGAAACTTGAAGAGGGCCTCAAGAGGAGGGCTGGTGTTATCAATCCATAGATAAAATTTCTGACCTAGAATTGTTCCTGTCTAAAAGAACATTTGGGACAGAGTTGGAGAAGAGACTAAAGGAAAGACAGTCCATCTTGGGAAGGTACCAAGGCCTGACATTATTAGTGATGCTACAGTGTGCTTACACAAAGGAGACTAGAATGGCTGTTCTCCAAGAGACCCAAGGAGCAGCTGAGCAGCTGACTGAGGCAGATTGGGATACTTATACCCCACCATTGGACTGAAGTTGGGGACCCCTGTGGTTGAATTAGTGAAAGGCTGGAAGAAGCTGAAGAGGAGGGAGACCCCATAGGAAGATCAGCAGTCTCAATAAACCCAGACCTCTGAGAGCTCTCAGACACTGAGCCACCAACCAGGAGCATAGGCCAGCTGGTCTGAGACCTCAACACATATATAGCAGAGGACTGCTTGGTCTGGAGTGGAAGAAGATATGCCTAATCCTGAAGAAACTTGATGGCCCAGAGAGTGGGGAGGCCTGGTTGTATGTTGAACATCCTCTTCAAGACAGGTGGGTGGAAGAAAGGGATACGGAAATATGGGAGGGGGAACCAGGACGGGGAGCAAAGGCTGGATTGGAAAGAAAGGAAGAAAGAAAGAGAGAAATAAAGAAGGGAGGGAAGGAAAGAGGGAGGGAGGAAGGAAGGAAGGAAGGAAGGAAGGAAGGAAGGAAGGAAGGAAGGAAGGAAGGAAGGAAGGAAGGAAGGAAGGAAAGGTAGGCTTAACTGTCAAATGTGCAAGATGCTTAAAATGCTATGTCCTTTTTTATGTTCATTAAAAACAATTTTCATTATTTCAGATGACCTATGTTACACCCTTGATATTGACATTGCATAAGATGACATTTATCTTAATGTGTTGAAACAGCTCTATTTTAGAAAAATCTAACTTACCACCATAGACACATCAGAGTCTCCAGAGATACTGATAATCTGAAATTTCAAAATCCGTAGAGAAAACCTACATGAATTTGTGACTAAGAAATTCTGAATTATGTATGAGAGTTGGAAATCATTTCTTTACAATTTTAGAGAAAATCTCCAAAGAATTTGACTGTGAAAAATAACATCAAAATTTATTTGTAACTGAAAACTGAATGAAATGAACTGCAATAAATACTGGAAAAACTAATCAAATACTCTTGTTATATTTTACTACTTTTTCATGGATGACATTTGGGAAAATAATTAGTTTTTCTTACATACCTTTGCAGAAAGTTCGGAAAGCTCCGTTCAAAGTTATGTTTGAAGAGAAGTATCTTAAAATTTAATAGTATTGTTAATTACATGGTTGGAGACACTGTACATTCTTCCTTAAAAGGTCTGTATATTTTGAAACAAAGATCAATTCTTAATCTATTCCAAGACAGTTTGAAAACATAAGAATTACACTTCACTTTTCAGTGAAATTCTAGGCATACACAATATGGAGAAGCCTAGAGGCTTGCAGCACTGAAGGGGCTGAGCATCAAAAATGAGGTTCTAAAGGTTGGTGACCAGAATTGAAGCTCAGAAAGCCATCACCTAAGTAGAAGAATTTAGATGCTGTTTACAAGAGGCTCCTGATGGTCAAGACTCTGTGAATTGAAGTTTCCTGAACTTCGAAGCAAGTGATGCTGAGCAGCATAACTCTGTCACTGGCATAAGAGCCAGTGTACCAACAGATAGGACTTTGTGTTCCTGCCTGCAAAGCTCAGAGGGGGCAAAGCCAAGAGAACAGTGCCTTTCTCTGCAAGTACTAATGAGATTTTATCAAATGATTATACTTATTGTGGCTGACTTTCTCTGAACATAAATTCAAGCAAAGCAAGCACTTATGAGACTCATAAAAATGACAAAAAAAAAAGGCAGCTTAAGAAAAGAAAAATCTACAAACTCTTGGACACACATATCTTAGAAGATGCACAAAACAATAATACTAACAGTCTTCCCCTCCCCCAAAAATTATGAAACAACATTCCACATTGAGTGCACTTTAGTTCCATGGAAACAAAGCTAATAGAGAGCAGAAATAAATTCTGATTACTTCATTTATGAGCTCAAAAAGGGGCTGAAAGGATTAATTTTCCTACCCTAAAACACTTAATTGTCAATAATCTATTAGAAGGAATGAGACCTCATGACCTCTCAGTTCAGTACATTCCAGATCTTGTAAAAAAAAAAAAAAAAAAAAAGCTACATCTTCAGTAAGTTTATGATTACAATGGTTATATCATGGCCACAAGACATCAGCTGATACACATATTTCCAACATGGCTTCACTATTTCCACTCACTCTTTCATATTGGTTCCTGAGCCTTGAAGGGATTGTTAAAACTGCCATATTAAAAGACTAGCATTCCAACAATACTTACTCTGTGCACCTTAAGCAGTTATAGACTTCTTCACTAACCTCATCCTGATGCAGTAACAAAAGTTCTCTATTTGTTGAATCCCATAATCTACAACAATGACAAAACTGTTAAAATGTTCTCTCTAAGTTATGACACCAATGGCATATTTGGGTAACCAGTATTCTGATTTGAGTTAAGGACAATTCAAAAAAAAAAAAAAAAAAAGAGAGAGAGAACTCCCCAGTAGTTGTTTTCCAGACTCTATGGCTGCAAGGTCATAGGACCTAGGTAAACATACTACAATTGTCCTAATAAAACATCATATTGTCAAAGGTCAAATTGCAAATACTTTAGATGCTTGTAATCATAGCATTAGTGATATGCTTGTCATTTATCAAGGAGAGAATTTTCAACAAATATGTATAGCAAAAACGAATTACCAACCTGTGAAAGGAAAATTATAGGTCTACATCATGCTTCCTGCAGAAAAATCAATTCAAACTGGATAAGCAAGTATTCTTCCAACTGGAAACACTCAATTTTCTTTCTTTATTTTCTATTTTTTATTAAATATTTTTATTATTTACATTTCAAATGTTAGCCCCTTTCCTGGTTTCCCCTCTGAAAACCCCCTAGCCTATCCTCCCTGCCTCTCCTCACCAGCCCACCTATTCCAGCTTCCCTATCCTGGCATTCCCCTACACTGGGGCATTGAGCCTTCTCAGGGCCAAAGGCCTCTCCTCCCCCTGATGTCCAACAGGGCAATCCTCTGCTACATATGCAGCTGGAGCCATGGGTCCCTCCATGTATACTATTTGGTTGGTGGTTTAGTCCATGGGAACTCTGGGGTACTAGCTAGTTCAAATTGTTGTTCTTCCTGTGGGATTGAAAACCCCTTCACCTCCTTGGGTCATTTCTCTAGATCCTTCATTGGAGATCCTGTGAGCATCCACTTCTTATTTGTCATGCACTGGCAAAGCCTCTCAGGAGACAGCTATATCAGGCTCCTGTCAGCCATCACTTGTTGACATCCACAATAGTGTCTAGGTTTGTTTACTATAGGTGGGATGGATTGCCAGGTAGGGCAGCCTTTGGGTGGTCTTTCCTTCAGTTTCTGCTTCACACTTTGTCTCTGTATTTCCTCCCATGGGCATTTTGTTCCCTCTTCTAAGAAAGACTGGAATATCCATACTTTGGTCTTCCTTCTTCTTGAGCTTCATTTGGTCTGTGAATTGTATCTATGGTATTCCAGGCTTTTGGGCTAATATCCACTTATCAGTGAGTGTATGCCATGTGTGTTCTTTTGTGATTGGGTTACCTCTTCACTGAGGATATTTCCTAGTTCCATACATTTGTCTAAGGATTTCGTGAATTCACTGTTTTTAATAGCTGAGTAGTATTCCATTGTGTAAATTACCACATTTTCTGTATCCATTCCTCTGTTGAGGGACATCTGGGTTCTTTCCAGCTTCTGTCTATTATAAATAAGGCTGCTAAGAACATAGTGGAGCATGTGTCCTTATTATATGTTGGAGCATCTTCTGAGTATATGCTCAGGAGTGGTCTAGCTATGTTCCAGTAGTACTATGTTCAGTTTTCTGAGGAACCATGAAACTGATTTCCATAGTGGTTGTACCAGCTTGCAATCCCACCTGCAGTTAAGAAGTGTTCCTCTTTCTGCACATCCTTCCCAGCATCTGCTGTCACCTGAGTTTTTCACCTTAGCCATTCTGATTTGTCTGAAGTGGAATCTCAGTGTTGTTTTGATGTGAATTTCCCTGATGACTAAGGATGTTGAACATTTCTTTAGGTGTTTCTCAGCCATTCAATATTCCTCACTTGAGAATCCTTTGTTTATCTCTGTACCCCATTTTTAATAGGGTTATTTGGTTCTCTGGAGTATACCTTCTTGAGTTAGGATTGGTAAAGATCTTTGCCCAATCTGTTGTATGCCTTTTTGTCCTACTGACATTGTCCTTTGCCTTACAGAAGCTTTGTAATTATATGAAGTCCCATTTGCCAATTCTTGATCTTAGAGCATAAGCTATTGGTGTTCTGTTCAGGAAAATTTTCCCTTTGCCCATGTGCTTGAGGTTCTTCTCCATTTTCTTTTCTATTAGATTCAGTGTATCTGGTTTTATGTGGGGGTCTTTAATCCACTTGGACTTGAACTTTGTATAAGGATATAAGAATGGATTTATTTGCATTCTTCTGCATGCCAGTTGAACCAGCACCATTTGTTGAAAATATTGTCTTTTTTCCACTGGATGGTTTTAGCACCTTTTTCAAAGATCAAGTGATTGTAGGTGTGTGGGTTCATTTCTGGGTCTTCAGCTCTATTCCATCGATCTACCTGCCTGTCACTGTACCAATACCATGCACTTTTGTCACTATTCCTCTGTAATGCAGCATGAGGACAGGGATGCTGACTCCCCCTGAAGTTCTTTTATTGTTGAGAATAGTATTCACTATCCTGTTATTGTTATTATTATTATTATCATTATTATCATTATTATTATTATTATTATTCCTCATGAATTTGGCAATTGTTCTTTTTAACTCTATGAAAATTTGAGTTGAAATTTTGATGGGGATTGAATAGAATCTTTAAATTGATTTTGGCAAGATGGCTATTTTTACTACATTAATTCTGCCAATCAATGAGCATTGGAGAACTTTCCATCTCCTGAGGTCTTTTTCAATTTCTTTCTTCAGAAACTACAAGTTCTTGTCATGGAAATCCTTCACTTGCTTGGTGACAGTCACGCCAAGTTATGTAATATTATTTGTGACTATTATGAAGGGTGCTGTGTCCCTAATTTCTTTCTCAGCCTGTTTATCCTTTGAGTAGAGGAAGGCTTCTGATTTGTTTGAGTTAATTTTATATCCAGCCACTTTGCTGAAGTTGTTTATCAGCTTTAGGAATTCTGTAGTGGAATTTTAGAGGTCACTTAAGTATATGATCATATCATCTGCAAACAGTGATAGTTTTACTTCTTCCTTTCCAATATGTATCCCTTTGACCTCATTTTGTTGCATAATTGCTCTAGCTAGGACTTAAAGTTCTATACTGAATATATAGGGAAAGAGTAGGCAGCCTTCTCTAGTCCCTGATTTTAGTGGGATTGCTTCAAGTTTCTCTCCATTTAGTTTGATGTTGGCTACTACTTTGCTGTATATTTGATGTGATAGTATTCAACACTAAAACTGCTACATCCACTCTAGTAGTGACAAGCGCAACAGGCCCCAAAAACCGGGGTGCTGTCCTGAGGCGAAAAGTTCATGGAAACTTAGTCTCCTGGATTCGTGACATCCTGTATTATGAATGCTCCAATGTCCTTGCTTTAGTTGGTAAATGGATCTGTGTGCTTTCCCTTAATATTGTGTTATTATAAGTGCCTCTATTTGACATATAGCTAAGTTAGATTCTTCACTAGTCCTATTCAGTCCTTGAGCTGACCTTGGGCATGGATAGCTAAGTCACTGCCCTACACAGGAATTTATCATTATCTAGGAAGAAGGAAGTTTGTGATCTAAGGAGGAACCAGAGTGATACTTAGAACTATAGATAGCTGAGTTACACCCATACACAAGAGTTTACAATGGCCTAGGGGGAAGGTGGACTATACAATAAACTAGAATAGGAACTATGGCAAGGGCACGAAGCCCTTGCCCCTGACTTCTAAGATTAAGCTGCCTTACATGGGGCTGCATTCGAATCCCAGTTGTTAACATTGAGTTTTATCCCAGCTGATTCCTTTCATGTTTGCATTTCTCTGTTTTATGTAAGAATCCAGTAACCTCATTGTACCTTGCCAGTGTGTCACCTAAGTTCCCTATTATCTTCTGTATAAAGACGCAGGTGGATTTTTGAGTTCGAGGCCAGCCTGGTCTACAAAGTGAGTTCCAGGACAGCCAAGGCTATACAGAGAAACCCTGTCTCAGGGGAAAAAAAAAGTTTGATGCTCAATTTGACAAATTACATTCAGATCCACACTCCCTTGTGTTGTGTCTGTTTGTCACTTTTGTGTACTCCTTTGTCCACCTACAACCAGAACCTGTTCCATGCAGATAGGAGACCCACAAGGAGTAAGTCTGTGGCATAAAACCATCTGGTCCTGGACTTTTTTTGGTTGGGAGACTTTTAATGGCTGCTTCTATTTCTTTAGGGGTTAGGGTACTATTTAGATAGCTTATCTTATCTGTTTTAACTTTTGTATTTGGTCTGTCTAGAAAATTGTCCATTTCATAAAGATTTTCCAGTTGTGTTGAGTATAGACTTTTTTAGTAGGGTCTGATGCTTTTTTGCATTTCTGCTGTGATATCTCCCTTTTCTTTTCTGATTTGTTATTTTGGATACTGTCTGTGCCCTCTGGTTAGTCTGGCTAAGGGTTTACCTATCTTGTTGATTTTCTCTAAGAACCAGCTCCTGGTTTGGTTATTTCTTTGTGTGGTTCCTTTTGTTTCTACTTGGTTGATTTCAGCCCTGAGTTTGATCCTTTCCTGCCATATACTCCTCTTGGGAATATTCGCTTCTTTTTATTGTATGGCTTTCAGGTATGTTGTTAAACTGCTAGTGTATGTTTTTTCCAGTTTATTTTTAGAGGCACTCAGGTCTATAAGTTTTCCTCTTAGCACTGCTTTCATTGTGTCACATAAGTTTGGTTATGTTGTATCTTCATTTTCATTAAATTCTAAAAGGTCTTTAGTTTCTTTCTTTATTTCTTCCTTGACTAAGTTATCATTGAGTAGAACGTTATTCAGATCCCGTGTGTATGTGGGCTTTCTGTTGTTTTCGTTGTCATTGAAGACCAGCCTTAATTCATAGTGATCTGATAGGAGGCATGGGATTATTTCAATCTTCTTTTATCTGTTGATGTTTGATTTGTGACCAATTATATGGTCAATTTTGGAGAAGGTACCATGGGGTGCTGAGAAGAAGGTATATTCTTTTGATTGAAGATGATTTGTTCTATAGATATCTGTTAAAGCTATTTGGTCCATAACTTTTGCTAATTTCACTGTGTCTCTGTTTAGTTTGCATTTCCATGATCTGTCCATTGCTGAGAGAGTGGTATTGTAGTCTCCCACAATTATTGTATGAGGTGCAATGTGGGCTTTGAGCTTTAGTAAAGTTTCTTGTATGAATGTGGGTGAGCTTGCATTTGGAGCATAGATGTTCAGACTTGAGAGTTTTTCTTGGTAGATTTTCCTTTGATGAGTATGAAGTGTCCTTCCTCATATTTTTGGTGACTTTTGGTTGAAAGCCAATTTTATTCGATATTAGAATGGGTACTCCCATTTGTTTCTTAGGGCCATTTGTTTAGAATTTTTTCCAGCCCTTTACTCTAAGGTAGTGCTTGTCTTTGACACTGAGGTACATTTCCTGTATTCAGAAAAATGCTGGGTCCTGTCTATTTATCCAGTCTGTTAGTCTATTTCTTTTTATTGGGGAATTGAGTCTGAAAGACTCTAAGACTCCCAAAGGGAGACACTCACTCAAGCCTCGGGACAGCCGTGCACCCAAGAAGACACTGAGACCGAACTTAAGATGTAGAGAGTAAGATTTAATACAGCAACGACAAGAAAGCACATAAAAAGCACATATACCAGAGACTCTGGGGTCGAATCTCATACACCCAGCATGGTGCAGAGGAGAATCGGCCACTAGCCCAAATTTTCACAGGCTTTTATAAGAAAAGGGCAAGGGGGGAACAGGGTGGAAAAAGTACAAATTTACGTCACTAAGGGGTCTTGCCAAGGGGCTTTACATAACCAAGGGGTCGTGTCCTATATTTTGGCAATGTACTCGATCTATTGGAACATTCTGGGGTAGTACCAGGAGGCCCCTATCTCAAAAATGTTCTTGGAACAGTCTTCAGTTAGGAGGGGTAGGACTAGGTTTGTTCGTTCCAGGAGACCCTTATCTAAAAAATGTTCCTGGAGCAGTTTCCAATTGGGAGGGGGTACCTTGGGGTAAAAAGTTCAGGAGTGCTCCGGGAACAGTCTCTGGATGGGAGGGGTAAGAGAGTTCAGGAAAAGTTCAGTTTTTCTTCTTTCAAGTCTATTGATGTTAAGAGATATTAAGATAAAGTGATTGTTTCTTCCTGTTATTTTTGATGTTGTTTTTATGTTTGTGTGGTTTTCTTCTTTTGATTTTTTTTTTTTTTTTTTTTTTTTTTACAAGATAGGGTGTCTCTGTATAGCCCTGGCTGTCCTGGAACTCACTCTGTAGACCAGGCTGTCCTCAAACTCAGAAATTTGCCTGCCTCTGCCTCCCAAGTGCTAGGATTAAAGGCATGCGCCATTATGCCTGACTTTGTTGAAAGATTATTTTCTTGCTTTTTTTTTGGGTTTAGTTTCCATCATTGTGTTTGTTTTTTCCATTTATTATCCTTTGTAGGACTGAATTTCTGGAAAGATATTGTGTAAATTTGGTTTTGTCGTGGAAGATCTTTGTTTTTCTATCTATGGTAATTGAGAGTTTTGCTGGGTATAGCATAGTCTTGGCTGGCATTTGTGTTCTCTTACGGTCTATATGAGATCTGCCTAGGATGTTCTAGCCTTCAAAATCTCTGGTGAGAAGTCTGGTATAATTCTGATAGGTCTGCCTTTGTATGTTACTTAACCTTTTCCCCTTACTGCTTTTAATATTCTCTGTTTAGTGCGTTTGGTGTTTTAATTACAATGTGATACGAGGAATTTCTTTTCTGGTCCAATCTATTTGGAGTTCTGTAAGCTTCTTGTAAGTTTTCTTCTGTAATTTTGTTGAAGATATTACTGGACCTTTAAGTTGGGAATCATCACTCGCTTCTATATCTTTTACCCATATGTTTGGTAGTTTCCTTGTGTCCTGGATTTCCTGGATGTTTTAGGTTAGGAGAATTTTTGTATTTTGCATTTTCTTTGACTATTGTTTCAATGTTTTCTATAGTATCTTCTGCACCTGAGATTCTCTCTTCTATGTATTCTCTTTTCTTGTATTCTGTTGGTGATACTTGCATCTATGACTCTTGATCACTTTCATAGGGTTTCTATCTCCATAGTTATCTCCCCTTGTGATTGCTTTATTGTTTCTATTTTTATTTTTAGATCCTGAATGGTTTTCATCAGTTCCTTCACCATTTTGCTTGTGTTTTCCTGGGCTTTTTAAGGGTTTTTTTTTTTTTTTCTTTTGGTGTTTCTTTTTAAGGTCTTCTACCTGTTTACCTTTGTTCTCTTGTATTTCTTTAAGGGATTATTTATGTCCTTAAATTCCTCTATCTTCATCTTGAGATGTGATTTTTAAATCAGAGTCTTCCTTTTCTGGTTTGTTAGGGGTAACCAGGGTTTGCTGTGGTGGGAGAACTGGGTTCTGATGGTGCCAAGTAGCATTGGTTTCTGTTGCTTATATTCTTGCCCTTTTCTTTTGCCATCTGGTTATCTCTGGTGTTATCTGGTCTTGCTGTCCCTGACTGTGGCTTGTCCATCCTGCAAGCCTCTGTTTCAATAATCCTGGGAGATCAGTTCTCTCCTGGAGGAATTGAAGTATGGAGCTCTGTGGTACAGTGTCAGCTCTGGGGTGAGGACAGAAAGAAGAAGGATCCTGATCCCAGCTGGTCGTTGGTTCCTGGGACCTGATGGCTCTGGGAGAGTCCCTCTAGGGTCAGGAATTTGATGAGAAGTAGTGATCTTTCCTGTGCTCACAGGGGTGTAAGCAGTCCTGGGAAACCAGCTGTCGCTTGGCTGTATTTGTGTGTGTTGCTCTGTGGCACAGGATCAGCTCTGTGTGCAGATGGGAACTGTAAGGCTCCTGTCCCAGGCAGAACTTTGGTTCCTGTGTCCTGAGGGTTTTGGGTGAGTTCCTCTGAGCAGCAGTGGTGGTCTTACCTTCACTTACAGTCCTGTCCATACTCCAACACTGAATTTTTCTAAAAGAAAACAGAAAAAGCACATCAAGTAATTGGGATGGACAAAATATACCCAAGAATTGTGAAATGAGATACCATGTGTATTAAAAGCATAATAAAGTATTAGTAGAAAAAAATAGTCTGCCTAGAGAATGGGAGATAATCTTTTCTAGGTATTTAGACAAGGTATTTTTAAAAGAAAAAAACTGCAAAATTACTTCCTCTGCAAAAAGAATCTCCAATTTTTCAGACAAAAATAGGACAATGGTCTAAAAAGAATAGTTCCTGAAGAAGAAATAAATGGCTAGTACATATATTTAAATTATCTCATATTTATATCCTTTAATAATCCTAATCTAACCATCAAAAAGTGATATTACTTTGAAATATCATCTTACCCCATTTGTAGGAATCAACATCAGAAAGCAAGGACAACCATTGACATCAAGAAGTTGTAAAACAGGCTCCCCTATCCATAATTGATGGGAACATAAACTAGTGCAGCTTCTGTGGCTACCAATATGGAGACTTCTCTAAAATCTAGAAAAAAACCTTCAGAATGGCATATCTATATGACTGGTCAGACACAAGAGGTCTGTCCACAATCCTACAGAAATACTTATATGTCTGTTTGTTGCTGTTTTTATTTTGCAATAGCAAGAAGGTAGAATTGGCATAATTGTCGATTACCATATTAATGGATATTGAAATATTATATATATATGTATATATATACATATATATATATATATAAACTGTGAGCCTACAGAAAAATGAAATTTCATGAGAAATTGGGTGGAGCTCAAAAACAGAAAGTGATATAAGCAAAGCTCAGAAAGACAGGAGTGCTTATCCTTTATAGTACATCAATCTTCTCAGGATTGAAGGTATATGCCCAGGTATAGGTGAATATATAGGAAACTAGAAAGGGGTCAATGTGACTAAGGAAAACAACAACAAATCTTATAGAGGGGAGTGAGGAATGTAATAGAACAACACAGAGAGAGAATACCAGGAATCAAAATGTATAGAAGGGAGAAGGGGAACAGGAAGATTCAGAGAATGTGGAAAACCAATGAAAATAAACTGTGAATGAAAACCTATGTGGAGACCTATTTTAAACTAATTTTAGAAAGGAAAAAAACATATATGAATCTACTTATTTACTCAATAGACACTTGTTAAGCACCTAGTAGCTAAGGGTGGTATATTCTACATTTGGAAAAAAATATATATGTAAATGAAATATTTTTTCTTGAGTTTTCATAATTTGTTGCATGTGTACTAATGAATACAAACAAAAATTTTGATTTTTAAAATGAAAAATGATAAATGAAAATCCAGAATTGCATATACAAAGTGTGCAGCATAGACTTAACACTTCCAAATGCAAACTTGAAAATCCTTGGTGTGTCTTGAGGCTGTAGATGGCATCTGCCTTCTCAGACTAACATTTCTTACTTGAGTTCTGCACCTTGTCTATCATTTCTCTCTTAAATCTGACTTCCCAATGTTTCTTACTCTTAAAATTTTTTTCTCAAAAATTCCTATTCCTATTCTTAAATTTATTCTTAGAGGTTCACCATATTTCTTACTGAGAGAATCCCACTATTAAAAATATTAAATTATTTTGATGTTGAGAAGGTCTTACCATACAACACTGGCTCATAAATTAACAACTTTCAACCTACAAACAAAACTTGTACAGTTCATCATATGTGGTTGGATATTTTCCTATTTAGAAGGTTGGAATGAAGAAATCTAATATGTAATAACTTCAATAACCATAGCATAAGTATTTCACTTTGGTTGATTTAATGCTATCTCATCACTGGATATATATGAATTTTATGTTAGTGTATACACATGTACACATGCATGGCCTTTATATATCATATATGAAACAAGATCTAGTGAATTAGAAGGCATTCTATCTGGAATGAGTGTGTGTACATGTCTGCACTGAACTGTGGAATACAGAACCTCCACAATATGGTAGCATCTATTGGCAAGGAAGGACTTAACAAAATAGGTAAAATTATATAACTCATGAGGTTAGTGTGGGATTCTTGTGGTAAAATTTGTGTCCTTACAAAAGCAATGGGAGTAGATTCTCTCTCTGTATCCCTCTGTCCCTGTCTCTGTCTCTCTCCCTTTTCCTGTTACTTCTCTATAACTCCCTTTATATTCTTCCCTGTCTCTCAGTGTTAATCCTTCTACTTCCTCTCTCTCTGTATGTGTGAGTTTATGTGTGTGTGTTTCTATCTTCTGTCTCCTTTTTTTTTTTTTACATTTCTCACTCCTTATTGTACCCTGTCTTCTTTACAGACTGCTGTAGAAGAAAATAAAGAAATTGTCCTCAAGAGTAATTAGATCTATTAATATCTTTATCTTGGATTCCCTATAAGTCCAGAATACACCATTGAACATGGCAAAGTGGACAGTGAATGAAGAAAACCCTGGATGCCTCAATAAACAGAGCTTTAGGTAGCTGAGGATATCTGAGTGCAAAAGAGGAGGTTTTCCCTCGAGAAGAACACACCAAATAGTTATACCAAATGGTCAGCTCTCAAAATACACATACAAGTAAAATTTTATGAACTAAGTAGTTTATATTTACAAATACATTTCTAAATATAAACATATTTATATGCATATACATATTTATTTATGCACGCAATGAAAATCAATGAAAAATGCCATGAATTTGAAGTAGAATGGGGAAGGGTATATATAGAAGTAGGAAAGAAAGGAAGACATGCTATGATTTAATAAAAAAATACCTGTTATTTTAACTCTGCTGTCCATGGAGAGGTCTATATGCTTAGATTTTTCAAAATCTACTTTTAATATGGGTCCTTAACTGCTTTAAACCCCCTTCTAGTCCACCACCCACCAGAGGTAGTAGAAAAGAAAGATTCTTAGGATACTGGGAAAGTGGACTTGTTTAGAAATTGTTCCTTGGAGCAAGTCCCATCTGTGTTGTCAGGAAATCAGCAGTTCCGTTCACAGGATTCAGCAGCTGCAGCTCGATCCATTTGCAAGTACTTCACGTGCAAATAAACCTACAGTCCAGTTCAGCAGTGTTGGAATAACAAACATGAATCAGCAGTGGTGGCAAGATCTAGCAGAAAGAGTCAGGCCTTAGCAGAATTGGCTTGAGTCAGCAGGAGTGATTAGGCTAGGAGAAGTTAATTGCCTTGTCTCTCTCATAGAAGATGGGAGACCAACAAGCATTGCAACACTAGTTATGTAAGCGAGCCTCTATCACTGTCCATTGAGTCCTATTTATACTTCCTCCAAACATCAGTTGTCTTCCATAGGTCTTGCCTCACCAATTGTCTTGCTTCAGCAGGTGCATCTATCAATTGACATCACTCTGCTAATAGGCCAACTGCAGAAGTGGCAAGAAGCCACAGGGGGAAAAAATGGTTCATTTCTCTTTATAGAGTCACAATGACTGGAGCTCAACAAGAGAATGGAAGACAAACCAATACATGCATGCAATTAGTGAGTAATCTTCATCACTCATTCTTTCATGTGCCTACTTCAACAAAAACATTCCTTTCCGTGTTTGCTTCAGTGAAACATTCTTTCACCTGTGTCTGCTTTAGGAAAACGCTCCTTCAGATGTTTTTAAACAACTTGAGCATATCAATAATGCACAATCAGTTACAACTGTTGTAAGTTGTTACAGGGTGGTCCATTTTAGTTTTTATTTTCATCTTTATAATAGGTATCTTGAAATATCTGCACATTCTTTGTATATCTTCTCCCCTGGATCCACAGTGGAAACACCATCTGCAAATAAAATCCACACCACTCAGCTCACAAGTCTCCTGGATCCTGCTCATAGCTGCCTTCTTTTCTCTCTCTCTCTCTCTCTCTCTCTCTCTCTCTCTCTCTCTCTCTCTCTCTCTCTCTCTGTCTGTCTCTCTCTCTCTCTCTCTCCCTTTCTCTCTCCCTCTCCCTCTCTCTCTAGCATTTAATTTTTAATAAAATAAAGAATTTTATGAATATCACAAATAGTACTGAAAGAGAAAACCCATTAGAATAAATGCATGCTTGTAATCAAGTAATTATTATGACATCACTAATAAACAGTCTTACATGGATCAAGGTTCTCTGTTCAGTTTCTTTTTGGAGGCATTTAGAGCTATGAGTTTTCCTCTTACCACTGCTTTCATTGTGTCCCATAAGTTTTGGTATGAAGTGTCTTCATTTTTATTAAATTCTAGAAAGCCTTTACTTTCTTTCTTTATTTCTTCCTTGACCAAGTTCCAAGTTATTGAGTAGAGCATTGTTTGGCTTCCATGTGTATGTGTGCTTTCCCTTGTTTTTGTTGGTATTTAAGACCAGACTTAGTCCATGGTGATCTGATAGGGTGCATGGGATTATTTCAATCTCCTGGAATCTGTTGAGGCCTGTTTTGTGACCAATTTTATGGTCAGTTTTGGATATGGTACCATGAGATGCTGAGATGAGATTCTTTTGGTTTAGGATGAAGTGTTCTATAAATATCTGTTAAATCCCTTTGGTTCATAACTTCTGCTAGTTTCACTGTGTCTCTGTTTAGTTTCTGTTTCCATGATCTGTCCATTGCTGAGAGTGGGGTGTTGACGACTCCCACTATTATTGTGTGGGGGTGTGATGTGTGCTTTGGGCTTTAGTAAAGTGGGTTTTTTTTTTGTTTGTTTGTTTGTTTTTTTATGAATGTGGGTGCCCTTGCATTTGGAGCATAGAGGTTTAGAATTGAGAGTTCATCTTGCTAGATTATTTTTTCTTTGACCAGTATGAAGTGTCCCTTCCTTATCTCTTTTGATAAGTTTTGGTTGAAAGTTGATTTTACTTGATATTAGAATGGCTATTCCAGCTTGTTTCTTGGGACCATTTGCTTGGAAAATTGTTTTCCAACCTTTTACTCTGAGGTAGCATCGGTCTTTGTCACTGAGGTGCATTTCCTGTATGCAGCAAAATGCTGGGTCCTGTTTACATATGCAGTCTGTTAGTCTATGTCTTTTTATTGTGACTTGAGTCCACTGATGTTAAGAGATATTAAGGTAAAGTGGTTGTTGCTTCCTGTTATTTTTGTTGTTAGAGGTAGAATTATGTTTGTGTGGCTATCTGCTTTTGGGTTTGTTGAAAAATTACTTTCTTGCTTTTTCTAGGGTGTAGTTTTCATACTTGTGTTAGTGTTTTCCATTTATTATCCTTTGTAGGGCTGTATTTATGGAAAGATATTGAGTAAATTTGGTTTTGACATGGAGTATTTTGGTTTCTCCAGCTATGGTAAGCTCTTTTTGATGTGTGGTTCAGGTACTTGCTGATCATTCAAGTTGTTTGTTTTCTGAAGGAAACTTTGTCGCATTAAAAACTGTGTCTTTGCTGCTTAGTTTATGATATTAAAACATTATGCACACTTGGAAAGGAAATTTTAGGATCAAATATAATTTATCTTCCTCTTATCTTTTGGATTTGAGCAACATATATCATACTTTTAAAGAACGTTTAAACTTTCATCTTTTACTTTTCCATCTTAATCTAATCTTTTTTATTGTGGTATTCATATCTTTCCCTATGACTCACTTCGTTTTTTTTTTTCATTTTTTATTAGATATTTTCTTTATTTATATTTCAAATTTCCCTACCCCCTATCCCTGCTCCCCAACCCACCCACTTCCATTTCTGGTCCTGGCAGTCCCCTATACTGGGGCATAGAGCCTTCACAGGACCAGGGACCTATCCTCCCATTGATGGCCGACTAGGCCATCCTCAGCTACATATACAGCTAGAGCCACAAGTTCCACCATGATTTTTCTTTGATTGGTGGATAGCCCCAAGGAGCTCTGGGAGTACTGGTTATTTCATATTGATGTTCCTTCTATGGGGCTTTAGACCCCTTAAGCTCTCTGGGTACTTTCTCTAGCTCCTTCATTGGGGACCGTGTGTTCCATCCAGTGGATATATGTCTCACTTCTTGTCCCTTTAAAATACAGTTTTCAAACTTTCCAAATATAAAAATCAGTATTTAAACTTTAGTGCTAATACTATTTATTACTTTATATTTTATGTTTAGTTTCATGAATATTTATTTTCTCCTTTATTTTGGCCTAAATTTTCACCAACATTAAAAAATAATATTGTAATATAATTATATCACTTCTGCCTTCCCTTTCTCTTCATTCTGCTCCATATAACCCTTCTTGTCCTTTTTCAAATTTCTGATTCATATCTTCTTGGTGTCATATACCTTGTTTGCTTCAGATTTCAATTTTGAAGCTGTTGAGATGTCATTGCTTAAATTAATTAGGGCTTATTTTATTAACTAGATGAGAAATTTAATGAAAAATGCTTCCTAACCCAAAACAGAGAGAAAACTAACAGAGATTTCCAGGATTCAACTCAAAGCTATCTTTGAGTAAAAACGAGTTAATAACCATTATTTATTTGTTTCCATGTGAAGAGAGGCCATCTCAACCCTTTACTAGAATGTCCTCACCAACTGAAAACCATTCAAGTTCTCAACTTTGATTTGTTTTTCTACAATAAATAAAGGTTACATGTATAATATTTATTTGAAATGTGCTAAATTATCACCCAATGGATTAATTTCCTATGGATGTGACAAATAAATTACTATAAATCATATGGACTAACATAACAAATATCTGTTTTTTATAGCTCTTGTAGAGTCCAGGGACTCAAAGTCACAAAAGGAGGGCTTCTGTACTCTCTCTGGAGTCTCTAGAGCTGGGGGTGGCAGTCTATTATGGTCTTGGCTTATTTCAGTTCGCTAGTAACCTTTCTTAGCTTTCTTACCTTGTGATCTCCTTAATTCAACCTCTCACACTGATTTTATGTTATCTTCTGATTTTTTATGTCCTTAATTTATCCTCTGTATGTTTCCTCTTCTCTACATTATAAAGACATTGAAATTAAATAATTTTAGATAATCTACAATGATTTTGTCAACTTTATTCTATGTCTCTAATGAATGACACATTTGGTAAAGGTACTTGCTGATAAGCATGACTATCTGAGTCTATTCTACAAGGCCTATGGTATAGAAGAAGAGAAGCAATTCTTAAAAGTTGCTATCTGACCATGCATGTCATTATACACACTCTTAAACACAGAAACATGAACACAGAATAAATAAAAATGTTTACAAACTCCATTCTGTGAACTAAAAATATTCATACTTTAGTCCCTTAAAGTGATAACCAAACATTTCTAAGTTTGGACATGTATTTCTCCTTTGCTTATACACTATTGGGGTGATTACACCTTTCCAACTCACATTGCATATTGAAACCCCATTATTAGAATCCAAGCACAGTGGCTTTCTTCCCATTCCTAGGTGATGAAGTTTGTCTTCCGTCCTTACCTTTGTAATGGTCTTACAAGACCAGTTTAATCTTATTCAGATATCAGTGTATTTTCAATTCATGCATACTTACCTTCCTCTTCAAATAGTAGATACTACTTGTCAAATCGTATCATTTTGTTTAAATTTTGTACAATCTCTCAGTGTTACCTGTTATGCTTATTTTCTATTTTTCTTATTTAGTCACTCATTCGTTTATTTCAAAAATAATTATCTTTTATTCTCAGATCAAAAGTATAATAAAATTGCTACTTCCTCTATTTGGTTAAAGTTGTTAAAGTAGCATCCTTACTCCCAGAGTATTTAGAGTTTAATATTTGAATAGATTAGTAAATAAGTTACTTAATGAATTTTTTGTTGATGGTCTATCCCTCAGGAGTGGAGTGATTGCATGGTGTCTTCCTAATAACATGGAAATTGCCTTATTCATTGCTGAGAAGTGGTTGTAAATATGGCTTTCTTCTGTGGTATTTCAAGTGGCAGAGGGACAACAGATTAGCTCTCTGCATCAAAGCATACAAGATTGCAAGGTAAAGTTCTCAAAGAGCATTTGAATCCTCCATTATTACTCTTTCCTAGGTGCAAAGTGGGGGAGGACTGAATCTAAAAATGAAATTTAATCATGGGTGAATACAATAAATGTTCATGGTGCAGTTATGCCATTGTGCACTACTTATTTAGCTAAATGCACATGGGAAAAAATGTCCATTTGAAGAAAATCTATGAAGGGTAGAACAAGAACGTGAGAAAGGAGGGGGAAGAACATGAAGAGGAAGGAAAAAACAGATGACAAAGTTATTTTGTATGGATTTGACTCTTAAATATAAATTATTCAACATGCTGACATTGTTAAGGCCACCAAAGCCCATGCTGGAATGGCTAACTCCCAGCTTTTTGCTGTTTGGAATACTGGGAACTTTTAGGAGGTCAAGCCAACCAAGTTTGGGCCTAAAGCAGATTGCTAACCACCATCCTCTTTTCTTCTCAGTATCACTATGTATATATGGCTACTTTAAAGTTCATTGTGATCTTCAACTAATGTCTCTTCTGCTTCAAACTTCTGAATACTGGGGCAGGTATGTACTGCCATACCCAAATATTATTTGCAGTTATTTTGTTCTTTAGACTTGAAGTGAATGGTTTTGCTCTAGTAAACACTCCTGTCAGGTCTCTGATGTGCTTTATCTTCACAAGCCTAAGTAAGAATACTAAAATAATATATGGAAGATGCCAGAAGGCATCCTTGGTTCACAAGCATTGGTCACAGTGAGGGATAAGCTGATTAAGGCAATATTTCAAGGGGGAATAAGAACTGGCATTGGGGACCATACAGTACCACCAAATATGACACACAGGTGGGATGATCACTTCTCTTCCACATCAGTTCAGTGTAGTTCCAGGTTGGGATTTTGTCCCTCTGGATAACAGAGGAATTATCTTTGAAATATAACTGAGAAACTTGGGGTGGAAAGTGATGAACTGTTATGACACTGAAGCATCCAATTTTACATCTCATTTTTAACACCATTTGTCCTAGAAAAGGACCAGCATTTTGAACCTACAACAGGGAAATTCTGATGAAATCTGTATTGGAGAATAATACTGTAGAGAATGTCAACCTAAATGAAAACCAAAACTCGTATCATGCCACATAGTTATGTGACAGTTTTAGTAGGAATGCCTCCTGTAGACTCATGTATTTGAATGCTTAGAGCATAAGTATTGGCACTCTTAGGAGGTTTGGCCTTTTTGAAGTTGGTGTGGCCTGGTTAGAGGAATTATATCACTGTTTGTGCTGAACTGAAGGTCTCAGATGCTCAAGATAGGCCTAACATGTCATTCACTGCTGCTGCCTGTGGATAACGACATAGAACTCCCAGCGGCTTCTGCATGACCAAATCTCCAAGCATGCTGCCAGGCTTCTTACCATGGTGGTATTGATTGAACCTTTGAAACCACAAACCAGACCCAATTAAATGATTTACTTTATAAGAGGTACAGTGGTCATGGTGTCTCTTCACATGAATGAAACCCTAAACTAAAACCTTAACATAGGGGAAACAAAACAAACATAAACAAACAGAAAACAGAATATGATCATTATTTGCCATCTTTATTTTTTAGGTAGAATTTGTGAAAAAACTGACTTGTAGATTTACCTATTATCATGGTTGGACAGATGTCTTAATTTATGATTCAGGTTTGTTTACATGTGACAATTATTTAAAAGTTGTAAATTTTGCAGGAATATCTTAGTAACAAACTGTATATTGCAAATATGTCAAAATTAGCTTTTAGGCAAAACTAGTAGTATTAATTGTGCTGTTTTTCTTTAAAAATTTATTCCTCTCTCTCCTTGCTCCCCTGTCTCCCTCCCTCCCTTCTCTCTCTAATATATATATATATATATATATATATATATATATGAAAGAAAAATTATAGTTGTACTTAACAGTTATAGGAAGATTGCCCCTTTATGGATATGACTATAGGTTACCTTCTTTTGTAGAATAATATTTTATTTGTAGTAAGTCTATGTAAATAACAATGTTTCTAAATTCTGTGCAGCATGTTTTAACATCTTGGCACCTTGTGCTTGCTATAGAGACTTCCTCTAATCCCCCACACAAGTTAGTCAGTTTAGCAAAGACTTTAACTTCAAACAGCATTCATTTGAAAATTAGTCTGGAATTCCTACTTCAGTTATTCCTCAGATTTTCACACTAAAACCTGATCATAAGGTACCTAAGCCAGACGACAAAGACCAGCTTCAGCTTGGAGAGGGCTTCTAAAGAAGGGGTGTTTGGAAGCAATGAAAGAAACAACTCAAAGTCAAATTGAGGGTATAAGAGGACAGCCTATGTTCTGCTCAAGACAGCTTTTTGAAGATTAGCTGACAGCTCAGCTCTTGCAGACCAAAGCCCAATCTTGTATTTACAAATCAACTCAATAGTCCATGTTCCCTTTTGATTATCCTACCAATCAACACATTTTTATCAGATATTTTCCTTATTTAAATTTCAAATATATTCCCCTTTCCAGGTCTCCCCTTCAGTAGCCCCTATCCCATCATCCCTCAACCTGACTCTATGATAGTGCTCCCCCATGCACCCAAACACTCCTGTCTTCCTGCCCTAGCATTCCCCTACACTGGGGAATCAAAGACCCTCAAGACCAAGGGCTGCTCCTCCCACTGATGTTTAACAAGTCCATCCTATGCCACATAAGTGGCCAGGGCCATGGTTCCCTCCATGTGGATTCTTTGGTTGGTGGCCCAGTCCCCAGGAGCTCCTGGGGGTCTGGCCTGTTGACATTGTTCCTCCTTCCACTGGGCTGCAAACTCTTTAGCTCCTTCAGTTCCTTCTCCAACTCCTCCATTAAGGGACCAATGTGCTTGTCCAAAGGTTGGATGCAAGCATCTGCCTCTTTATTTGTCAGGCTCTGGCAGAGACTCTCAGGAGACAGCCATATCAGACTTCCATCAGCAAGCATTCCCAGAGGCCCCCACAACGTCTGGGTTTGGTGGCTGTATATGGGATGGATCCTCAGGTGGGGCAGTCTCTGGATGGTCTTTCCTTCAGTCTCTGCTCCACCCTTTGTCTCCATATTTCCTTCTGTATTTTTTTTCACCCTTCTAAGAAGCATTGAAGCATCCCCCTTTTGGTCTTCCTTCTTCCTATGCTTCATGTGGTCTGTGAATTGAATCTTCGGTATTTTGAACTTTTAGGTTAATATCTACTTACCAGTGAGTACATACCATGTGTGTTCTTTTGTGACTGAGTTACCATACTTAGGATGATATTTTCAAATTCTATCCATTTGCCTGCGAATTTCATGAAGTCATTGTTTTTAATGACTGTGTACTATTATATTGTGTAAATGTACCACATTTTCTCTATCAGTTTCTCTGTTGAGGGACATCTGAGTTATTTCCAGCTTCTGGGTATTATAAATAAGGCTGCTATGAACAAAATGGAGCATGTGTCCTTGTTATATGTTGGAGCGTCTTCTGGGTAGCCCCTGGAATCCCACGAAAAGACAACAAGCACATTTTTTAACATTGCAAATCAATTCAGAGGTGTTCCTGCTTTTGTATGCACAGCTAATTAGCTAGCTGCATGGGTCCTGACACTGAGATCACCACTCACACCATATCTGGGCCTAAATTTGCTCTGTCAGGCTGACCTTGAATTCAGCAATCTGCCTGCCTTTGTAAGCATAGACTATAAACTTAGCTGGGTGGTATCTTGCCCTATGATCACCATTCTCCAAATCTCTTTATCTTCCTTTTTAATATCTTTCTGACAAGGTGACTCATAGTGTAGCTGCCTTTGTTCTTTAGATCCATGTTCCCCCTCATATAATAAATATTACATCCTTCTGTTTTACTTAGGTGAGAAATTATATATTTTGAACTCATGCTTTTATAGTTCTTTCCCACAGCCTTAAGGGCTGTCCTAAATGTCACAGCATTCTACCATTTTGCTAGGCATTAGACATACCTTGGCATCCTGGACTCATGCTGTCTCTGATTATGTGATTATTAACCTTGGCAGAGAAGACATTTCACCTTCTCAGGGATAATATTTTCCAAAACAGGGACATAAAGCGTGGTACATATAGGCAAGGGGAGTATGAAATAACCGATCTCCAGATGCTCTGATTCTCTGTGGTAAACAGGCTATGGCTTAGACCAACTTCACTCATACCCAACTGTTACCATTTTGAGGGATGCCATTGGGAAACATTGTCAACTTCACTTTCATTATATGAATTTATAGCAGTACAGTAAGAACACTGAAGATACTGTCACTATATACTGAATATTTACTGTCTCTGCATTGTCCTGATGCTATTCATGTGTAGCTTTGCAGTAATTTATCACTCAAAAAATCCAGTGATATAAATAATATAATCTTTACCATTTAACAGAACACAACTATACTACCAAGCAATGTGAATTGCTTATATAACATGACTATTTGACACAACTACATGAATTTGGCTTTAATTTTCTTAGTATGTAAATTGATCAAATATAAGTAATCCTTATATTGAAGAGCTTCACTATCAGCAGGCAGTTATTACATGATGAGCATAATTTTATCCTACTTAAAAGTGGATTACAGTGAAGACTTTTAATAGTTTGTCTTCCTTCCTCTCTTCATTGTCCCATTCCTCCCTTACTTTCATTTTTCTTTTTAAAATTTATTTATTTCCATTATGGACATTGCTTCCCACACACACACACAGTTTCTCATTCCAATCTTCCTCCCCTTTGCCTCAGAGAGGTGCCCCCCCTCCACCAGGCCTTCCCTACCCTGAAGCCTCAAGTCTCTCAATGATTATGCACATCTTCTCCCACTGAAACCAAACCAGGTAGTCCTCTGTTATATATGTGCCAGGGGCCTCAGACCAGGCAGTGCATGCTACCTAGTTGGTGGCTCAGTCTCTGGGAGCTCCCAGAAGATGGGTTAATGGAGACTGCTGGTCTTCCTATGGGGTTGTCCTCCCCTTCAGTTTCTTCAATGCTTCCCCTAATTCAACCACAGGTGTCCCAGACTTCAGTCCAATGATTGGGTATAAGTGTTTGACTCTATCTCAATCAGCTGCTAGTGGAGTCTCTCAGAGGACAGCTAAACCAGAGACTCCTGTCTTCAGTCTCTTTTTAGTTTTTGTCCCCTAAGTTCTTTTTGGTTGCAATATTTCTGGGGCAGAAATTGTGACTGTGGGTTAGTAACCCCATTTCTCCACTTGAGGTCCAGTCTATCTACTCTCTCCCCATTGTTTGGCATTTTGGCTAACATCATCCCCACTGAGTCCTGAGTCCTCACCTCTCAGGTCTCTGGTACTTTTAGAGCATTCCCCCCACCTCTCACCATCCCCCTCCAGGCTTCATATTTCCATTCAATCTCCAGGCCCTCTGGGCTTTTCTTCTGTCCACCACCCCCCCTACCTGTTCCTGATCCCCTTCACCACCCCCCCCTTCTCCTACCCAGCTTTCTCCCTCCCTCTGCCTCCAAGATTATTTTTTTTTCCATCATCTAACTGGTATTGAAGCATCATCTCTTGCACCTTTCTGCTTGTAGGGTTAAGTTGCTTGGGGAGGCACAACACAGGAATTTTGAATGCACTTTTGTCATACCAGTGCCAGGTGGGTGTTGGGCTATGGGAAGCTGAGGGACACAGCTCAAAGGGGGAATAGGGGAGCATAATCTAAGGTCCCCAGAAACAGCCAGAGCTAGCTCAGGGGTCCCAGGCCTGGAGAGAGGTCAGGCAGTCTAGTTCTCAGGCTCTTGGTCACCCAGGCTCTCCTGGATGTCTCTGAAGAGCTGAGAGTGGAGGGGTGGCCTGCAGGCTGGATCTTGCCCTGGGCCGAAGGGAAAAGGGGTGGGGTAGCTCTGGTTGAATGGGTCCTTGGCTTGGTGGAGGCCTGTGGCTGGGAGTGCTGAGAGACCTTCTGCAGGAGATTAGGCAGCTGGCTCTTTAGGCGAAGGCCCGTTCCATTGCTCCCCATTGTGGTTCCCAATAGAAAAAAAAAAGGCAGTTCAATGATTTTAAGACATTTATTGTCATGGCAGAAAGTAGATGAGTGAAAACCGTACCCCACTTCTGAAGGGCAGACATGAGGTTAAATACCTTTTACAGGGAGGAGTGTCTGAGAAGGGGAGTTTATTGGCAAAGCCTCCGGGCCTTTAGATACCCCATTAAAATGGAGATCTATCTTGAGCCTACATGAACACAGGTCACATCCTCTACCTGTGGAGGGACTTACATGACTGATGGCTACAAATCTATGGAGGGCTGCCACCTCCTGTCAGGAGCCTGGTGTCTGGGAGCATGGCAAAATGGTTTTTTGTCCCTCAGGGTCACTGGGGTTTCCAGCCTGTGCTCAACCAGGAACCAGGCTTCCTTTCACTGTCCTACATCTGCTTGTTACACTTCTTAAAGTCTGTGAATTGTATCCTAGGTGTTCTGTACTTTTTGGCTAATATCCACTTATCAGTGAGTAGATCCTTTGAATGTCCTTTTGGGTCTGGGTAACCTAACTCAGGATAATATTTTCTAGTTCCATTCATTTGCCTACAAAATTCATAATGCCCTCATTCTTAATAGCTGAATAATATTGTTATGTAAATGAACCTCATTTCTGTATCCATTTTTTGATTGAGAGAGATTTGTCTTGTTTTTAGCTTCTTGCTATTGCAAATAAGGCTGCTATGAACATAGTGGAGCATGTGTCTTTGTATGTGCTGGAGCGTCTTTTGGATATTTACCCAGGAGTGGTATAGCTGGTTCTTCAGGTAGCCCTAATTCCAATTTTCTAAGTAACATCCCGATTGATTTCCAGAATAGTTGTAACAATTTGCAATCATACCAGCAATGGACGAGTGTTTCTCTTTCTCCACATCCTTGACAGCAGGTGCTATCACCTGAGATTTTGATCTTAGCAATTCTTGTTGGTTTAAGGTAGAATCTCAGGGTGAACTCCTTTACCTTCTTCAACCATTACTTTCTTTCTTTCTTGTACTTCTCTTTTCCTCTCAAATACAAATAGTTTTATTTTTCAGCTCTTAATTTTTCTTTCAATGTGTATCTCTTCTTTCCTATTTTTAGTAAGTAACCATCCCCTTAAGCATTTCTATCTCATTAATCACTATCTTTGCAGAGTAAGCTCATGATGTCTATCTTACTGGAGCCATTGTGCTTTTCATTGGTGATAGACGTAAGCATTGTGAACTAATCTGGCCAATTCTTGAAGTGAAAGACAGCACCAAGGACTTGTCATTGAGATCCTGACCTATGGCAGTGTCCAAAAGTATGTCCCCCTTCTCCACTAAAGTAAAACATCCTTTGACATACAGATATTCAGTTATGCTTAGCGAAATTAAATTTACTGATTATTGTTTGGATTTCATTTTTATCTTGGATAATTTGCTATGACTTTACAACATTTATTTTAATTAAACCCTAGATTTGCCTAAGATTAATTTTAAATATTTTTTTATATTTATTCATTCTAAGTGAATGAGCGTTTGAGGACTGTGCCTGCAATTTTCACTGAGAAGAGTTATTTTTTTTTCTTTTTCCCTCTTGGAATTATACTTCTGAGAACTAAATAGAGAAATAATACTTAACTGACTAACTTCAACATTACAAAATTAATCTTTTCAAAAATAAATACTACTGCATTATTCAAAGGTATCTTAAAATTTGGCTTGAACATCAGAAGCATCACACAGAAAATAATCCCCAACTGTCGGCTAGTCAGAAATATAGAGAAAGAATATTTTGAGGGATAAATGTGTTTACCCAGCACAGGGTGTAAGTCATATATATCATACACATGCCTTGCCACTTGTTTATCATCAGTCCCATAGGGACATGTGAGTTGGTTGGTGCCCATTAAGTGAGTATTTCAAAATCAGTGTATTTAGTAATATATTTGATGGGTTGAAGAAATTTGAAATGAAATTAAGCTGATGCTCATAATTTTAAAACAAAAGTTGGGATGTGACTTGTATTAATTTCACATTTTATAGAGTTCCCTCCACTTGTTTTTAATGTGTGTGTGTGTGTGTGTGTGTGTGTGTGAGTGCTATCATGTGGCTGGGGACATGTGCATTTGCAGGTGCATGGGAACATATGTGTATGTATATGGATGCCCGTGGTCGATGTGACATATCTTTTTTCCATACCTGCTTAGCATATATAATGAGCCACGGGTCTCTTTCTGAACAGTGAGCTCTCAAATTCAGACTAATCTCTTAGTTGTCTTGCTTGGATGACACAGTATCTCTACCGCTCAGCTACTGAAGTGACAAGAAGCTACCATGCCTATCTGGATTTTTTTTTTTTTTAAAATCATTTTAATGGGGATTGCATTGAATCTGTAGAATGCTTTTGGCATCTGCAGACATCAAACTCCCACACTTTGCTGATGCCAAGAAAAGCTTGCTGATAGGAGCCTGGTATGGCTGATCCACAGGAGATTTTACCAGCGCCTGAACAATACCTGCACAGATACTCACAACCAACCATCGGACTGAGCCTGTGGGTCCCAATGGAAGAGCTAGGGGAAGGACTGAAGTACTGAAGGAGATTGCAACCCCATAGGAAGAACAATATTAACTAACTGGACCTCCCACAGCTCCCAGGGACTAAAATACCAACCAAAGAGTATACATGGAGGGGGCCAGGACTGTAGGTATATATGTAGCAGAGAATGACCTTGTCTGACATTAATGGGGAGAGGCTAGAGTGGGAGGGGGGTGAAGCTAGTGCATGCTACAGAGTGAGTGGGTGGAGCAGCACCCTCATAGAAGCAAAGGTGAATAAGATAGGAGGAATGGGATAGGGGATTTGTAGAGGGGTAACCTGGAAGTGGCATATCATTTGAAATGTGAATGAATAAAATGATTAATAAAAAAAAAAGATAATTTTAAATTACGTTGTCTGTGTAGGGAGGTTGGTAGTTATTTAAACACAAATATGTATGCACATGGGTGTCAGACTACACATGCAAGGACATGTGCACTAGCTAGAGAACTTCTAGGAGTTGGTTCTCTGCTTACACTATGTAAGTATCAGGGATCTAACTTAGACTGTCAGGCTTGGGGTTAGACACCTATGCTCCTTGAACATTTACCTTCAGGCCCCCATTTTGTTTTGCTTTAAAAACATGGGTGCTGGTTTTTCAAACTCTTGACATCAAATTTATGGGACAAATACTCAACTTACTGAGTAATCTCCTCCACTGCTACCTCTGATACGATGGTAGTTACTTTCTTTTTCTGCTCTGCTTTGAGATTTGTCTAGGAGTCAATAAAATAGCAATTATTTAGTTACTTTCTGATACATCTGGAGAAGAGTAGGAATTTTTGGAAGGATAAAAAGCCTGGCTATTCATTAACGACAGTTTAGGAACTAGACTAGACAGTCTAGGATGGCTTCACTGCAGTTACTTCATGCAAAGAATGCATACACACAATCCTTCCGGCTGCAGCTCAGGGAAGCACTGCTGATTTCACGCTGTTGTTTCACAACAAACAATTCTAAAGTCAATGTGTACATATTAGTTCACAGCTGGGAGGCTGAGCTTCAGCTCTCAGGTTCTGCCCAGGAACACTCTTAGTTAAAATCAAATTTTCTTCTAAGGCTGTGATCTCCACTAAAGATGGAGGCTCTTTTCTTCCAGACTCATTAGTTTTGGGAAGAATTCATTGCCCTGAAATTGTAGGACTGAGTTCTTCTCCGCCTGCTTGCCTGGGGTTGCAGGTTTCTGTCTGCACAATTGGGCAGTTTACTTCTCTTCAACCACAGAGAAAGTGACTCAAGCATTTCAATTCACTTCTCAATTTGACTTCTTGCTCTTTTAAGAGAGCTTATCAGGTTAGGGGAGGACATCTAAGAGGATCTTCCTTTTGATTAAAGTCTGCTCTCTAAAAGCTTTAATTATATCTCCAAAATCCATTCACTTTGCTACATAAACTAATTACAGGAGTGATTTCTCTTATTTGCTGGGCCTTCCCACAGTTAAAGTGAATGTCCAACACAATGTCTGTTCCAGGGTCATTGGAAGCCAGATTTTTTTTCAAAGAATTAATAATATGAGGAGTACATTATTGTAAATAGTTATAATGGAATTGATATATCTACAGTATGTTGTTATAAACACATAATTTACAGTGCATGTCATTTCAGAAAAACTTACTAATTTTTATTTGATTAAGATGACTTTAAATCTGGTGAAACAATATTAATGTTACATTTTGGCTACAAAAATATAACAGCATTTTGTGAGACGGTATTAATTGCTCAACGGAATTTTAGAATTTGATACAACAGTTAGGATACTCTTATACTTTCATTTACTTGTAGTATCTGAACAAAATAAATTTATATGTATTTGTTTAGTGTAAAGAAAAACAGGGCAGTTGGGCTGTGGTGGTGCACAGCTTTAATACCAGCAGTCAAGAGGCAGAGGCAGAGGCAGAGGCAGGGATGTCTTTGAGTTCAAATCTAGCCTTGTCTATAGCGCAAGTTCCAGAACAGCCAGGGCTATACAGAAAAATCTTGATTTGAAAAAGAAAATATAAAAGAAAGAGAGGGAGAGAGAGAGAAAGAGAGAGAGAGCATGCAGGGCTTAGAAAAGGAAGGAAAGGAAGAAAGAGAGAGAGAGAGAAAGAGAGAGAGAGAGAGAAAGAAGGAAAGAAAGAAAGAAAGAAAGAAAGAAAGAAAGAAAGAAAGAAAGAAAGAAAGAAAGGAAGGAAGGAAGAAAGAAAGGAAGAAAGAAAGGAGCTCTCTGATGCTCTGATATCTGTAGCACCCAGGTTGGTGAATTCATAGTGATAGCTTGAACTACTCTCTTTCCACGTATTAAAAATTAGAGAATAAAATTCTACATTTATATTGATAATATTCTACCACTTACATATTTAATTTAAAGTTTTAGGAACATTTAGCATGTGTTAATATCATGCATCAATTAAAATATTATTTATCATAAACAATAAAATACAAACAAAAAGGTTGAATGAAAAGTATAAAGTACTGATTCACAAAAATGGTTTTGCAATATACAGTTATTACATCCTTGAGACCTGAAAATATTTTCCAACTTCTAAGTACAAACTAAGCTTCAGAGATTCTTGCTAATGAATGGTAGCCCTTACATCCCTGCTCAGCTTGCTTGATTTAAATAACCAGTGAACCAGAGGAGACAAAAATAATTTAATTCTTTTCTTCCATACATTAAACAGGCATTTTAACAGAGAAAAACCCTCCTAGGACTTTATTTCCTTATTGCTTTTACCATTATTTTGTTTGTCTTTTTGGAATGGCATATTATTTCTGCAAAATTAAATGCTAAAGAGTATGAAAAGATATTTCTACATTATGTCAGGTCAGCTTACACTGCTTTTGCATGAGAGATCAATACTCAACTCTATAGACTCTTTTCATAATTTTTAAAATTTAAATAAAACCATTTATTGCTATATTATCATTAATCAAAATGATAGGATTCAACAATCCATGCCATACATGCCTATAATGCACTTTGGTCATGTAAGGTCATTGGACATTTTTCGTTCCTGCTTCCTTCTGCTGCCTTCCTCTTCCCCAATAATATCAGTTACGTTTTTCTATCTTTTTTGAAACTATATATTCTATATATAGTATTTCCTGAAGTGACTATCCAACTGTGTTATTGAAGAAGACTACATGGCACTTCTATTAGTTTCTTTTCCACATGACCACCCTTCATCCAACAAGGCCATACCTTCTAATCTGCCCCAGACACTGCCAGACAACAAGAGTTCAAGTGTTCAAGCATATGAGCCTATGTGGTCATATGTCATTGCATATACCGCAACACTGTTTACTATAGATTTGTTAGAAAAAAACAAAAAAGACTTTCATTTTGTCTAGACACTTCCCTTGACTAGTTATTGAATTAAATAAATTAAATTAAATATGTTTTTCATTCATTAAATCAGATGTTAAAACATGATATACAAAAATTGACTTGAATACTGTCAGACACATTAAAGTCTGAGTAAGTTAGGGTTAACACTGATATTAGAATGTGACAATCTTATGATTCCTAATAGCATCTAAGCAGGCTTTCTGGCTCCATTTTTATTCTTATTTTTGGATCATTTGAAGAAGAATATGATAATTATGCTCTATGATTTGATAACAATGACTTATGAAAAAGGACACAAGAGCAGATTTTTGGCCCAATGTTTTTGGTCAATTAAATGAGAAGTTAATGTTATCTAACTATCATCTTATGGATCCTGTTCTGTTACTACATTACATTGGTTCCATACTTGAAATACCTAGACAATATTTTAAAGCTTCATGTTAAGAGCGGGAGAGAAAAATTAACTTTTGACAACATGACTCACTCCAGATGTGCAATAATTTTGTTTTGGTCATATTTGTGTCTATACATAATATCCCTAGGGAAAATATATATGTAATTGAGATGTTTCAAATAATTTTGAACTCATTATTTCAAGTTGTTTTTTGTTGTTGTTGTTGTTGTTTTTGTTTTGTTTTGTTTTTAATTCTGCTAAACAGAGCAGAGATAATCTAAGTTTTGCCGGTGTTTTAATGGAGGGCTGTTTTGACATTCTCAGCCTGCCTCAAGTCATCAGAACATGATAAGTCTTTAGCAAAGACAGATGTTTATCTGACCCCTGCACTAAGTGCTGACCCATGTCAGCCCCCCATCTGCCAGCCACTTGATGTTCACATGGAAGGGCAGTGATAACTGTCAACACTCTGCCTACTTTCCCCTTACATAAAAACATTTATGATTAGCTTCTAACATCAGTTCACCAAGTTCTGAAATCAGTGTACTACACTTGGGGACATATGTCTGACCACATCACACACAATTCTAAGCATTCTACATTTACTCAGCAATTATTCTTCATTTAAATATACATGTATGTATTTAAATTTGGACAATGTGCATATTTTTAAATAGTATTTCTTCTTGCTTGAGACTCACTGTGTCTTAATGAAACAAACAACTATATTACCAAGGTAATGCTAGAAAAGAATTATTTATTTGTTAACTTAGTCAGTACAATTCAGCTGGAAGAGTAGGTAGAAAACAAAAGACGTGTTCCTTGCCTTAGAGAAACTTAGATTTTGTTTGCCATCATGATCTAGAGTACATTAAAAACCCTGACTTTTAAAGTTATGCTCATTAAACACATTGTCTTGTTTTTTATTCCTAACTGCATTTTGTTCCTTCCATTCTCATGCTTGATTCATCATGACTCCTAGTTACATGGCCTTTTCTAACTCATTATGTCTCAAAAGATTCATAGTATTCTTTTATAAAAGAGAAATAATATCAGTACTTAAAGACTATGTTGAGGAAGAATAAGATGATAACAAAACACTCTTCTCTGGCCGTGATAAGTAAGGACCAGTAATCAGGAAAATAATTGTGGTTATCTGAAAAATATTTATGAAAATGGGAAAATTACAACAGTAGTTTTATGCTAGTTCAAGATTGAACTTCACCGTAACAGAGTTCAGAACAAGATCACATATAATTATAGCTGCAATAAAAGAGAATCTTCATATTAGATTAAACAGAAGAAATTAAGTCAGTAATACTACTAATTTTATGGATAAAGACAGCAGTGTCTAGAAGGCTGTGCAATTTGCTTTTAAGTGAGAATTTAGTTACTTTCTATGTCACTCTTCATTACAAAAACTAACACTCATTGCATATTTACTAACTGTAAGCACTGAATTGAAAGCACCAGTATTATCTCATTTGCGTTCATAGAAATTCTAAGATATAAGGATGCTATTGGTACTAACACTGTTTCTACATATAAGGAAACAGATTTTGCTTCTTTGTTTCCTAGCCTGAGAGTGAACACTGGCAATCTCCATCTCATATCATATTGGAATGCATAATCATTCAGCCACCTGTGAACCTGTGCACATTTTTCCTTTGTTTTTATTGAGGTAAATAAACATGTCAATTTTTATAGTTTCATTGCCCTTCATCCTTGTTTAGGCATTAAAGAGTGTTATTTTAATCTTATCATAGTCCCTTAGAATGAGAGTAATTGATATCTTAGTGAAAGAATTATGAGAAATAATCCTGCTTTACATGGCATTGAAGTCGGTCTCTTTAAAACATGAAACATAATCAAATGCAAACATATACATAGATTGACAAATTATTTAAGCAGGACTTATTTGGAGCATATGTTCTAAAAAACATAGCAGTTCCAAGGCTTAACCAGGCAGATTTCTGTGAGTTGAAGACCAGCCTGATCTATCTAGTTCTAGGCCAGTCAGGGCTATATAGTAAGAGCTGTATCAAGAACAGCAGGGCCGGGCGTGGTGGTGCACGCCTTTAATCCCAGGACTTGGGAGGCAGAGGCAGGTGGATTTCTGAGTTCGAGGCCAGCCTGGTCTACAGAGTGAGTTCCAGGACAGCCAGAGCTACACAGAGAAACCGTGTCTCAAAACACCAAAAAAAAAAAAAAACACACACACACAAAAACAAACAAACAAACAAACAAAAACAAACAAATAAACAAAAAAACCAAAACAAAAAAAAGAACAAGAGGAAAAAATATATTAGGTTGATATGCCATATAGTTTGAATGAATTCAGTTCATCAAAGTCAGTAGAGATTTCTCTTAAAATAAGTTTTTATATGTTTGCAACTGAAATTACAGCTCCTTTTATCCAGGGCTTTAGAACTTTCCTTTGCTCCTCTCTTCACTGTCTGAAGAGGTGGATTACCTCCTTGCCTGAGAAAGGATGAACGTGAACATCAGCACGTGAGTAAAATAAGCCATTCGCTTTAAGACAACTCTTCATGCAATTTCTCATATGCATAAAATATAGGATAAAAACTAAAAAGATCATAAAATAAGGGATATAGAAAGAAACAGGAAAAAGAAGGGAATCAGAGAGATTACCAAAAATGGGGAAGAGAGCAATTAGAGTGTGAAGGTAATCAAAGAAGATTATATCCATGCATGGACAAGTCATAATGTGATTAATAGATAATAATAATAACATTGTACACTTGATTGAATAGAAAATACTTAACAAAGAATGAGGAAAGAATGAAAAAAAATGAACAATTGTACAATCAAGGAATGAGGAAAGACTTCTACACCAAAGAGTTTAAAAAGAAAAGACATTTCAATGAAATTTGAATATTATATGGCAATATTTTAAAAGGTGAATGTACAAAAGTGATGTTTTAAACACAACTTTCTCTAATGTGTGTTTTATATACATAAATTATACACATATATTACTTCTTCATTAATGGGAACATTTAGGGTATAGTTCTGAATGAGGCTCATAAGATTCTGTATCTTTTAAATGCAGAAGCACTGCATGCATTTGATCCAGAAAATATATTGAGGGATATTCTCACACCAGAAGGCCATGGAATACAGAGATAATGTTGTTCTCAGAGGTAAAGGCAAGCAGTATAAAAATTCAGTTTCTTTGTTCTCAGAGTCCCACTATAGAAAATAAAAAATGAATTGCAAATGCATCCTAGCCCCCAGGCGTCATGTTACTGCTTTCATATATTAAACTTATTAAGAGAAAAAGAAGAAAGAAAGCATTTCTATATAGTTACTGTAGTAATATATAGTAGGACATACAGTATATACACATGTGCTATACATATGCATATACATATACATATGCATATACATATACATATATGTACACATACATATATGTGGTATATGTTTATTTATGTTTATATATCTACAATAATCATTACTAAGGATTTGATTTCAACATCTTGTAATATTAAAAGTTCCATGATCTGTTGTTTGCAATTTTTCAATTAGCAAAGTCAGTAGTAAAGTCTCATGTGCTTCTTTGTGATGGGTCTACATGAGATTTCCCACTCCTTTGTTATCATGTCTGTTATTGTCAAGCTTGATCAGTTACAATCGGATCTGTGAAGTGGAAACATATGAATATAATTATTGTTAGCAATCAGGCATTTCCATAAACCTGCCCTCAGGGATCTAGGAACAACAGCTGTCAGGATGCAACACATGTTTGCTGTAGCCAAGAGTCTTATACCTTCTCTATGTGAATGCCCTATAACTCCTTATAAGAAGCACTGCCTCCTCTCCCCAAGTACTTTCCCCCTCTACCCTCTCTCAGAAGCAGCCTCTCCATGCTCCACACCCCCCAATAAACCTCTCATGTGTGATCATTGCATGGTTTGACTTTGTGGCATTTGCCACTTAAATCACAGTAATGATGCTTCCTCTACCAACATCCTCCAGTATCTGACAGTAGGAAAGCATTGGGCACCATTAGCACTTCTCCATTCATGGCTAATTATTTACAGGTTCAGCCTTGTGAGGACCCAGTATAGGAAAACAGACTATTGAGATTTCACACACACACACACACACACACACACACACACACACACACACACACACACACAGACACACACACTTTGGAAAAGGAACTTTAAGGAGGAAAGAAGAGTCACTAGGCATGAGCTGGAGATAAGAGTGAGTGGGGATGAGAACACTCAGAATGCTTTATGCACATATATAAAATTTTCAAAGAACAACTTTGATCATTCATAAAATTAAAAATAAATGTCAATTGTTGTGAAAACAGACATCCTTGCTCTCAAAGAAAAACACTAGGAAAATTGGCAATGTTACATATGTAAGGCTGTCTCTTCAGAAGAAAAGATGTATATCCTGTTTTTTGCACAGAAGTCTGGGAGGTTAATAGACTAGACCTCTGTATTATCTGTAGGTTCAGGCCAACCTGTCTGTCTTCACACTTCCCCCACAGCAGGACCAGGGTTGACTAGTAGCTTAGGTGACCTCTGTGCCATCTGTATTTCTGAGACCAAACCAGATCCTCTCTTGGATCTTTAAAGTAACACATGTACCCTATCTATAGAACCCATATTCATAGAAGAAGTGATAGTTACCTTGGAGAGTGTACCTGTGTAGTTTTGGCTTATTGTGCACATGAGATTGTGTCATACTAGGAATTTTTTTTTCAAATTGTACTTTATTTAAATATGTCCACACTAAACTTCCCATTGTCAGAGCCTAGAAGCTATAGGCAACACAGTCTACTGACTGGTATTGTAAAAGATTTCCTTCTTTCCTTAGGTGGATCATTATTGTGCTTGCTCTGGTGTTTACAGAGACCCACATCCTCACAGGCAATAGTCACTAGAAACTTTGTTGCTCTATAAGGTTTTTGTCTGTAAATTTGGAAGAAAAAGAGAGAAAGACTAGTGAATGGCACAGTGTGAGGAATATTCAGATTCAAATGGTGTGAGTCTTAGTCACTGGTAACTCCTAAAAAAGAAAGCATTTATTTGGGGCTTGCTTAAATTTCAAAGCTTTGTCCATTATCACCATTGTATGGAGCATGGAGACACAGTGCTGCTGAAAGAATTCGGAGCTACATTCTGATCCAGAAGCAGAGAGAGGGGGAAATCACTGGACCTGGCAATGGCTTTTGAAACCTCAAACTACACCCCTTAGACACACACTTCCTCCAACAAGGATACACCTCCTAATTCTATGAAATAGTTCCGCTCCCTGGTAACTAAGCATCTAATTAGTCCCTTTCGACTAGTGAATCAGGCAAGAAGGCAAAAACTAAACGTTTATTCTTTCTTAAGCTTTTATGTGGGCCAGAAAGTCTGGGTCAGATTTAGGGTTGATTTTCCTACCTCAGATAATCTTATCAAAAAAAAAAACAAAACAAAACAAAACCCTCAAAGATATGTGCACCTGATTAGATTTTAGTTGAGTCTAGAGATAGCCCAGTTGACAACCAAAATTAACCATCAGAGTTACATAGAGAACTCTAAAATAAAGGATTTAAGAAAGATTGAAAATAGATTAAGCAGGTTTAATTGAAAGAAAAATGGTCTTTTTTTTCTTTTTCCAATTTTTCATTAAGTATTTTCTTCATTTACATTTCAAATGTTATCCCAAAAGTCCCCTATACCCTCCCTGGTGGTACAGGTTAGTTCATATTGTTCTACCTATAGGGTTGCGGATCCCTTCAGCTCCTTGGGTACTTTCACTAGCTCCTCCATTGAGGGCCCTATGTTCCATCCAATAGCTGACTGTGAGCATCCACTTCTGTGTTTGCCAGGCACTGACATAGTCTCACAAGAGACAGCTATATCAGGGTCCTTTCAGCAAAATCTTGGTGGCGTATGCAATAGTGTCTGCGTTTAGTGGTTGATTATGGGATGGATCCCCAGATGGGGCAGTCTCTGGATGGTCCATCCGTTCTTCTCAGCTCCAAACTTTGTCTCTGTAACTCCTTCCATGGGTGTTTTGTTCCCAATTCTAAGAAGGGGCCAAATGTCCGCACTTTGGTCTTCGTTATTCTTGAGTTTCATGTGTTTTGCAAATTGTATCTTGGATATTCTAGTTTCTGGGCTAATATCCACTTATCAGTGAGTGCATATCATGTGAGTTCATTTGTGATTGGGTTACCTCACTCAGGATGATACCCTCCAGATCCATTCATTTGCCTAGGAATTTCATAAATTCATTGATTTTAATAGCTGAGTAGAACTCCATTGTGTAAAAGAAAAGTGATCTTTAATGTTTGTATTAAATAGTAAAAATTCTGTTTCTAAAATTTAGAGCTGTTATATATTCTATAATCATTCAAAACTTCATGCTACTTTCTCTACTTTTTCTGAAAATCATTAAGAACATCATTTTCAGTAAAAGCAATTTTAGTATATCATGAAAAATTGCCAGCCTGGTCTACAAAGTGAGTTCCAGGACAGCCAGGACTATACAGAAAAACCCTGTCTCAAACAAACAAACAAACAAACAAACAAACAAACAATTCAGTTATGGCAAAAGATTCTTCCAGCATATGTTAATGGTATTTGGATGTTGGAATTTTGGGAGGTGACTTCTATTAAGTCAATATATGAGGAGGAAGTCCTATAGTGACCTGCTAACTTTTAAAAATAAGAACGGCCCCTGATGTCCTGTTTACTCCAATTCACCATAGTGTATCCTTTGATGTGTTATGATAGCCAAAGTATGGCTTCATTGTAAGTATAATATTTGTGCACTGCCTAAAGATTTTTCTTGTATTATTCAACTGCTGATTTCTCTACCCCTGTATCTTGTTGCAATCCAGACATGGCATTGTCATGCATATTCCAATTATTTCCTGTTTCTAGTTTGTGTAAACATTGCTTTTCATTTATTTTTTGACTTATCAATAACAGCTAATCAGCCAATGACTAGTCAGAAGAGAGAATAGGGTTGGGCTTCCAGTAGCCAAGGGTAGGAGAGAGGGGAGAAATAGGGATTTACCATGAGGAGGGACTTCTACAGATATCATGGGTGAACACACCTGATGCTCAGAGAGCTAAACTAATACTAAAATGCAAGTATCTCAGGATTTTGACTTGGGGTAGCCAGATTAGCTTAGAGGATTAAAAAAGATCAGTGACTGCTCAATTACTACAATATAAATCTAATTAAGAATTATATTGTCTCAATCTTACTTATTTTTGAAGAAGTCAAGATAAATACTACTACCCACGTAAAAATGCATTTATACCTTTTCAGATGGTAATGGTTTTCCCTTTGACTCACAGCCTCCAGAGTGTAAGCTAATGAAGTCTGCAGCTTGCATTATCTGACCTCTTTTATTATGATGACAGTAATAACTAGATGAATAAAACTGCCATATTCATCTTAATCATACTATTTTGGAACATATAAATTTTTCTGGACAGAATATGTGTAATTGTTTAGATATCAAATCTAAAATTTAGGAATTAAAACTTATAAGAAAGTGATTTGTAGAAAATTACACAGAACTGTCAGTCATTTTTAGGTTTTAAAGGGCTAAGGAAAGCATTTATACTGTATCTTTGTTTTAGAAAAAAAAAAAGTTTTTCTCAGGCACTATGATGTTAGTTAGTCCAGGTACTCAACTGTCTTAAGATGAGAAAAACCCAAAATTCAAGATCATAATAGAAAATAATATTATATACTAAATCAAACTAAAATATTTGTAACTCTGAACTTGATTCTCGATGGTTTTAAAAATTCAATATTCTGTAATACACCTACAGATATAGATGTAAAAGTAGAGAAGGGACAGATTGCCAAGACCCCATCTGTTCAGGCCTTGCCAGGGATCCTTGAGTACCCCTGCTTTGTTCTGTCTATGTGTAATTAATATGTTTCTCATATTTTTTTATGTGTGTTGTGCCATACTAGACCTAGGCAAATAGGTAAGCAGTACTTACTGGTAGTTAAAGATGTAGTAGATAGATAATGGTGAAATATTCTCCAGGTTTGTATAAAGAAGACCATTAGTGTTTTTAAAGAGAGATTCTTTTTTTGGTATTGACAATTTATAAACCTGTCATGAAGTTAATTTAAAAGGACCCTAAAACTTTATACCAACACACTCTTCTAAGTCCTACCACTTAAAATCTTTCCTATTCTAGGAATGTAACCAGTGGTAGTCAGCATGTGTGGCATATGCAAGGCACTTGATTCAATCCCTACAACAGGAAATAAAAGTCATAAGATTATGGTTCAAGAAGGCATATGCAGCTTCTTAGTCCAAGATACTTTGCTAGATGTTGGTGTATTACCTGAAACTGGTTTGCATTGTTATTTGCAATAACCTTATTTACTATCAAGGTAAAGCATCCATAAATTTTGGAGATATTGTCCCACTAATATGTCTGTCATTAGAAGTATAAATTTGTTAAATACATAAGTACACTCATTTCACAATAGAATTTGGGGGAAATGGAGCTACTGTTTTGTAGGTTTGTGAAATATATTCTTTTCCTTCATCATGTTTCTGTGTGTCATAACTTTTCTTCTTTATCAAGCAAAGTTAATCCTGGAATTAAAAAACCATTCTTACCATGTGGACCATATCACAAAGCAAAGTATGGACATAACTTCAGAAAGAGACTTTTTCTATTTATTTTAAACTATTTAGAGTACTACATACATTTCCTCTATGCCACAATGAATATTTCATTTTAGGTAATGAATGTTTTCATTTAGTATTTCATATGAGTGATCACACATAGAAAATAAGAAATATTTATTAAGTATACAAAGTATAAATATAATGTAGAGTTCCTGATTTAAAACAGAATCCCAAAGCAAATCTATAACCAACTTGATATCAAATAAGTTTACCAAAGAGCTAAGAAGAAAAACAAGAATGGAACACTTTGATTCTAAAGAACAAACTGCTGTGTTCAGAGTACTTTTCTATTCTTTGTTAAAGAAAAAAATCTTTTACAAAAAGCCAGGAATCAAAGATGAAAATTGTTTGATTCTATTTAAATAGTTGTCCTGTGGGGAGAAAAGTCTTCTTCACATGACTCAGAAATCTTACAACTTCAGAAAACTCTTAGAGTTCCCTGGAGAGATGCAAGGCCTATAAAGGCTAAAGTCCAGCCTTTCTTAAATGGAAGAAATAGTTCTCCTCTACATTACCCTTTTAAAGCGTGCCCTCTGCTTCCATAATTTTGTCATCCACAGCTAATTTGAGAAGTCATTTGCTCAAGAGTATAGCTCTCTGCCCTATCCCACACAGGAGTGGGAGGTTATCAAAGTATTCTCTAGTTTTTATGGTTATTAATATTTTAATAGTTCTTTTACATTATTGAATTAGAATGTATACCATAACTTATACATATGAATACCATAACTTATACATATGAATATCTTATACTTTCCAATTAATTTTTTTATATTTTAATTTAAATATGTAGGTCTAAGGGATGGAGATGTAGTCAGTTGGCAGAAACCTTGGCATGAATTCCATTCTTGGTACTACATGAAAACATGACTATAATCCTGGATCTCAAATAGCACAGGCATGAAAATCAGAGGTTCAATGCTATCTCCCAGCAACAGATGTAAGACAAACTGTCTCAAAAACATACTTCTGAATTTCAAGATTGTTTCTAGACCAGTTTTCATTTTAGTTACAGATTCTCAGTCCTTTCTGCCTGAAAGAATCTACTGAAATAATCGTTAAACCTTATTCCCAAATCAGAACTTGATCCTTCATGTCCTCTTTTATTTGGCCAATTCACAGAACAGTATTTCTGCTAGCTATACAATAGCAAACTACCAATTAATTAACTGAGATCTCAGTCTTGGAAAGGTGGTATTGAATAATTAATTGTATCTCATTCTGAGTCACATGTAAATTAGAGCACTGTATAAATTCTTTCATGTCATCATGATTATCCTAAAATATTAAGTCACAACTATACTAGATGTCATAGAGCTCCTCACTGGCAGTGTTGCTTAACTTTGATATGTATATGTGTAAACATGTTTACATATATACATAAATATATTTACATCTATGTTGCTATCATTGCAAATGCTTTGAAAGCCATACCATACCTTCTACCTACTACCAGATGTACAAACTACAATGGTCAGATTAAAATACCACAACACTGAAAGGTTAAAGCAGAGATTAAATTAATATTTTTAAAAATTAAAATAAAATAAGACATAATAGTAAAGAGATAGTTCTTATTAACCAGTTACTACTAATAATGTGGTCAATACCCTCCCCCAACACAGCCAGAAATATAAAAGAAATTACTGCATGTATTTTGATGAGATAATTCCATTTTAGTAATTTTTTTCTTTTTTTTTATTAGGTATTTATTTCATTTACATTTCCAATGTCCCAAAAGTCCTCCACACCCTCCCCCACCCACTCCCCCAACCACCCACTCCCACTTCTTGGCCCTGACGTTTCCCTGTACTGAGGCATATAAAGTTTGCACAACCAATGGGCCTCTCTTTCCACTGATGGCCGACTAGGCTATCTTCTGATACATGAGAGGATATATAATTTCTTTTTAAATAAAATTCGTTAGTATTACTAAAAAGGAATTATTGTATCATCTGTTATTCTTTAATTTTAAGCCTTGAGTGTTTGACAATGGATGAATATAACATGCATAAACTTGTCTGGCTTATAAGCATTAGGTCTAAACATCTAGCAATCTCCATAAAACCATCTCTATTTCCTTTCTGTATTTGGAAACATGAGTAGTATATACACATTAGTAAAATGAATAAATTCCTTGGTAATGAAACATGCTGTAGCTTATTCTTCTTAAATATAGTTAGTGTAACAGCAAGCCATGATTCTTTCCCCTGCAGAAACTGATAGAACTTTGTGAGAATCAAGGAAATAAAAAGAGCTTCCAACTTTCAAAGCTACAGTTCACATACTTCTCCCTTGCTTAAATTATCTCATCGCCTTAACCCAAGATTCTGTATTTTTTACTCTATTCTTCAGCTAATGCTAAGTTCATAAATTACTTTAAATTCTTTTTCAAAATCTCCAGGGAGTGTTTACAGCCTTAATGGTATTTATCAAAAGGTAAGAAGACACAGGAACTAAAAGCAAATTTGCCAGATAAAAGGGAGGAATCCATGGATCTCTGCATACTTTGTGAACAGAGTTCTAACTCCCATTATATTGTAGAGTTATCTTTTCACTGATGTCTATATAGTGAACAGTCACAAATTCTGAGGTATTGTCTCCCTCTGGAGTAAGCTAAAATAAAGTAAATATAGTCAGTAAAATAAAATCAAAGTCTATCTCCAGAGCCAAGGCTAGGAGGCTTTTCTTATTGTCTATCATAAAACATCAAGTCTCATAGGTTCAGATTTTCTACTTTGTGACACAGACCCCTGTATATGTGGCATCAAACTGGGTCATTCTATGTTGTCCCTCTGGGACGTAAGGGCAAAGAAACACACAGAAACATAAAGCCAGGCTGTTTACTGTGCCATAAATAATAAAGCCCTTTTCTTTTTCTGACCCAGAAGCTTTGTGTTTCATCCATGAAACTGTGACATATAAAAATTGGTTTGGAATGACAAAAAGTCATCTTTCAGTGCTGACAGACACAAATAATGATAAAAACAGTCCATTTTTCAAAATCTGAATAAAAATATTTGAAAAATATGGAATTTGCAGAACTTATCTTCAATAGAACTTTGCAAAGACTAAATGAGATTATAAATGATGTAAACAAATGTCATGTGTACCAGTACTGTTAGTAACAGTACTAACAGTTGATGTGTATAAGTTACTATGGACCAATGCTGCTTTAATATAGCTAAGGTTTTATAGGTGACACATTATTTTTGGATCTAATCAATGATGAAACTCTTCCTATCTATGGATTTTGCTCTTAGAATACTATTAAATTCCTCCATGCCTTTCCATTATTATTTTCCTCACAGTGACTCAGATTCTCTGACTTACTTTCCCCATTTTTAGTAAATATTTAATTGACAATATCAAGAATGATTGTTTGCATAGCATATGGCACTGAATGAAGCAAATAGGGGATTATTCACACCCATTTGAGCTCCCATGAATCAATTTAATAATTTCTTTCTAAAAATCAAAGCAAAACAAATATTTATTCACTCTTGAAAAAATAAAGTGCACCTTGAATTTCAGACACCTATTCAATAATTTCTTTGGAATTATAATGTCCTTATGTCTTTCAATCATGTAGGTTCATGGCAATGACATAAATATAAATTATCAACTATTTCTGGATTTTGATTTTTATTGCATAGCTCGAGAATACCAATATTCCTCCCAGTTTTTTCTTGGAAGCTTTAGAACATCTGTGTTTTGGAGAGGACAATAGACAATGCCTGCACTGGTGTTCATTTCAACTGAAGGCCTGCTTGCTGAATGTGACTGCTGTCTCCTCTGTGGCATATCCTTCCCTTAACACTAAGAGTCTGTTATATACTTTATGAATAACTAGAAAAAAAAACCCTCAAAGGTCCAAGAAATTAAGTGATTTTGAGGTGAAAATATTGAACTATCTGACTTAGTTTGTATTATATACATATATACATATACACATATACACATTCATAATGCATACATTTAAATGTCATACTATACGTCATAAATATGTAGCTATGTGTCAATGAAAGTTTAAAAAAACTAAGAAAATAGAAATTATAACTACCCTGATTTAATTTTTCCTTTACTTGAGATACTAATGATTGTACAAGCACAATTTAAATATTTTTATAAATGCATTATTAAAATAATAAAAATAATGACAAGTATTTTCTCAAGTCAAAAATTTAAAATTTTTTCTATTAGGGGGATTTGGAAAGATTGTTTAGTCATTAAATGCACTTCCTGCTCTTGCAGAGAACCTTGATTTGGTTTCTATCATCCACACCATGGTTCACAGACATGCTGACTACTGTGAGCATAAGATATGCATGTGGAACACAAACATATATTTGGACAAAACACTTATACTAAAAAATTAACAACTTATAAACAGAAAATTAAGAGAAGGCTTTATTTGGGGGACAAAGAAATATCTCAGCAGTTGAGAGTATATAGTGCTCATGAGGAGGATCGATCCAAGTTTGGTTCCCAGTGTGTATGTCAAATGACTTACAGCCTCCTGTGATTCCACATTTAGGGGATCCAGTGTCATCTTCTGGACTTTTATTGACATCTTTACTCATATATCCACATGCCCTAAAACAGGCAGTCATATATACACATAGTTAAAACTAAAAGAAGTCTGTTTAAAATGTGTTTTCTTAAGACTCTTATTTTAATAAAATTAGCTTTCATTTCAATTCCATGTATGCACATCTGTGTATGGGAAGGTATGTATGTAAGTGGAGGTGCCCTTGGCAGTCATGAGTATTGGATCCCTCTGGAGTGACATTACCGGTGGTTGTAAATGAGATATTTAAAAAAATATATTGGTATATATTCATTGTAATGACTAATAAATTTTTCTTGATGACATTTAATTCAGGTATAAACCCCAACACACACACACACACACACACACACACACACACACACACACACACACAAACACACATGCATACAGAAAGTAACCCAGTCATTAAACTCTTAGCCCACATTCTCAGAGTACTAGGCAGCAATGACCTCCTCATGTCAAGATTGTGGAGTTATTTTTTAGTGGTCAAGAGTATCTGATGCTCTTTGAGAGGTTCCAGGCTTGTTCTGAAGAATATTTTTGTTGAACTTTGGATTCCATTTTGAAATTGCATCCTTTAACATTCTGGGAGTGTCCACTGCTTTTTTTATTTATTAACTTCACATTTCATTCTTATTGCAGTACTTCTTACATAAAGGCATGGCATTTATTCCCAAGAGCTTTTAGGACCTTCTTTGTTCTTGATTACTTTATTACTGCTGCCTACTCTATAATCAGTTTGTATAAAGGCATTTGTTTTTCTACTGTTTTCTTGCCACTTTTCAAAGACTTTTGTTTTTATTTTATTATACATTATTTTAGTTATTTCTCCTCATTTTTTCTCAACTTGACAAATCTTATTAAAACGTTGCACAATTCTTGGCTTATGTTTTTGATATAATTTTCCATTATAATTCTCCTTTGAGTTTCATATGATATTCTCTGTTAATTAGTACATAATAATAGTTTTTGGTCCATGACCAAATGAACCGCTTAAGATCCTTAACTGACTTCTTAATGGAGTTTTTCAGTTTCACTTTTAGAATGTACATTTAATTAAACAATCAAATTCTCAGTTCCCTGATGAGACGCTCTTAGTCCTGTATGATCTTACCAGTTACCTTGAATTTAGTGTGTGATAGTTCCAGGGGAGTAGTTTGTTGCCATTTCCCCATCTTGTTTACTGTTATTTCTTCTCAACTCTATGTTGAACAGTTATTTTTTTCTCTCAATTTGACAATGCCCATCTAGAGAACAAAGGGAAACTCATAAAACTCAGGAGATAAACAGAACTCACATATAGGAATTTCTTGAAGCTTATAGGTGTCACAAGGTGCATGTCAAGGCTATTGTGGCAGTTAAAATTACTTGATGGAGTGATGTGGTGGGTAGGATGGGGGCTTGACAGCTATAGGACAGCTTTGTTCTTGAAGAGGAATAGGGGGAAGAGTTACCTGAGGAAGTACAGGGAGGAAAGGAGGGCTGATACTGGTTTGTAAAATGAATAATTAAATAAATTTAATTAAAAAATGTTCATGGAGTGATGAGATTGATTAGCTAAGCTACTTGCAAAATGTGCAGGGATCTCTTGGGTGCAGCTCTTGGGAGTCATTCGGGCTTCAGAAACTACCACCTCAGCTGTGCTCCTATGACCAATCCCAACCAGTTCACTGGTTCACTAAGCTACACTTTGTTAGAGCTTTTTCTTGGCCTATCGTTGATTCTTTCTACGTAGTGAATGGGCATTCGTTCACAAATCCACGGGCAAAATTACAGAATATTTGAATATCTGGATAGACTGCAGTAAATTCGACCAGAGATAATATATGGTCTTGCATATTGTTGGTTGGCTATTACTTTTCATAGTAGTATTTTTCTCTCCTATAGGCAATCATACTGAAGGAAAATAATACTAGCCCAGTTAGTTTTGAGTAAAAGCAAAAACTCGAGTAAGAATTGGTCTACATCCAGTTTCCTTTCTATCACATGTTTTTCTTATAGGAAACTGCATGTTTAGTTAGTACTGGTATATTTCTGTATTTTTCTTACATCTGGGATATACCCTTCAGGGTTTTTAATTAAAAGCTTGGAATACTTTCCACCTCTCTCTTTCTTGGCCAAATCTCATAATTTTAATTTAATTCTTTCAGTTTCAACCAAATGCCCAGAACTTTTATTTATCTCCTTAGTGACTAGCAGAAATATCAAATTAGCAACTGAACAAAGAAGTAGGTTACAGGAGACATAACTAAAATGAATGTGGATTTGTGTTATTTTACTTTGTTCTTGAAGCTTGATGGCATGTATTAAAATTTCATATCTGTAACACTTTTTAGTAGATATTTTATATATTTTGTTGATTTTTCTACTTGCCTTTCTTTTCAGCATTTATGTTAACTAAGTGAATTTTCCTTTACTTCAATTTTCCTCTTTAGTATTAGTTGACACTTGCATTCTCATTTGTACTCATTGTATGCTGAGCATTATTGTCACCCAAACTTCTAGTCATCCATATTCCCCTGCTTTCTCCCATTAGTCTGCTTTGTATCCCTAGATAGATCTAATTCATTCATGACATATGTGTGAGTGTGTGACATTCGTATCCACATTTGAATATCTCTTTGTGGATGGCTATGCACATGTGTAGGCTACAGGAAAAATACTTTAATGGTCACCTTTAATTTTTTTTCTTTATTCTTTCCTTCCTTGCTTCCTTCTTTACCTCTTTTTTTTGTTGTTGTTTTGACATTATCTCTCCTAAATTAATCAATTCTGCTAGGCTGTTTGAAAAAAATAAACTCCCAATTTGGACCCGTCTCTGGACCTGTTTTTCCTCAGGTTCCACTTTTGTTCCTGCAGTTCTTTCAGACAAGAACAATACTGGGTCAGAGTTTTTTACTATAATGATGATTTGCCAGTCGATGACATGAATTTCTCAGCACTGGAATCTGGATCAGAGAATACTTATCTCTATATATATTTTGAAGTGCTTTCTTTAGAGTTTCACCTGATTTCAAGTTGTGCTACAAAGATATAGTATCAAAGACAGCATGCTACTTACACAAAACAGACATTTAGTTAAAAAAAAAGAGAAATGTACATCACAAATATAAATCTAAACTACTATAGTTACCTTAAAAGAATGAAGTAGCTAAAATTAATATTTGAGAAACATTTTGTAACCAATGTTGCCAGAGAAGCTCTATACACATGTAAAGATAAAACTAGACCTTCATAATTTGTTCTGCGTTAAAACCAGCTCCAGATAAGTAAAATTAATGTCAAATTGTTTCTCAAGTTTGATCAAATATAGTTGATTACATATAATTTTTAAATTTAGAAAATATATGACACTTAATAAAACTAAGAATATAGGTCGAGTTTTTTTCTATATTTGAGTTTGGCTTAATCTATATCCAGAATAATTAGCTAATGCATCTACCATAATCTGTGAATTTGAAGTTAGACACTAAATTCTATATAGGGAGTTAGTTTTAAAGGATATTTTTTTATTATTTTAATGAATATTTTAACTTATGCTTATCTTTATCCTATTTTATACATGTCTTACATGTCTTATCATCTCATTTAACTTTAGAAAGACATGTAGTAGTTTTTAGTATGTACTCAACATTTTGTTTTTCTGTATCTTTCTACTTGTAGTTATTCATTCTATTTAAACAATTATTCCTTTGGATCCCACATCTCCCCATGTATAATTTTGCATTCCACATCAAAGCACAATTTCTATGTTCTTTTGAAATTGACATAATCTCATTCATTTCCTAGCATATGGCTTTTTTTTTATTTTGAATCAATTTTTCAATTTTCAACTAACATAAGGCCCCAAGTAACATCTTAGAAATATTTATCTTGAGATATTACTCAGAATTGTTTCAGAGAAAATAATTTAGATAAAAAATAATATACATTAGCCTTAAAACCCTAAAGGCTAAGGAAGAAACTGTTTAAAAGATAATTAAATATGTCTAACTGTTTTATCATATATCAGGAAATTTGGAAACTTACTGAATGACTCCTGTCCATGAAAGCTGTAGAATATTTTTATGGCTATACAACTCAGGAAGGCACAGTCTAGATTTGTGATAAAATTGATGTTTAGAAAAGAGAAAGCAAAAGGAATTATTTTCTGAACGTGTCAAGAGTTTTCTACATGTATTCAAGTAAGAATCTCAACCACGTAACTTATCTGAAAAGTAATTTAAACACAACAATGATCCTCTGAAAAATAAACACATGTTCTTAGTCATATTTTATTTTTGGTCAGCCAAATGTTGCAGAATATTGTTATATAAATTTCAGATGTTTTCCACTGAGTTGAACCAATTTTAAAAACTAGAAAATGTGATTAAAATCTGGTACTCAGGAAATTTAGAGTTCAAATGTGGTAAATCACAGTAGAATTTTAAAGCCATGGTATTACTATGTCTACGTTTTTACCAAATGCAATTTAGAGAAAATAGATTTATTTTGGCTTACATTTTAGGAAGGGTAGAATGTTTTATGGTAGGGAAGGCATGGCAACAGGCAGAGAAAGCACTGTGGGGGGAGCAGGAAGCTGGCTGAACATTGCAGACAAAGTGGATCATTGGCACAGTGAAACAAGGGTGGAAGCTCCAAAACCTAGTGGCCTTCTCCTCCAAGAGATTCCACCACCATCAGACCTCATTACTTTCCAGTCAGTGTCATCAACTGGGGGTCAGATATTCAAACATACAGGACTATGCAAACACTCCTTATCTAAAATGCTACAACTTTGGAGACTGAAATTTATTAAACTAGGCTTTAAGAAATGCATTCCCCAAATCCTACACTAACAAACCAAACTTAAAGAAATTATCTAAAGTGTAAATTTATCATTTGAATTATTATAGCACTGGATTTTTGAGGGACACGGGAGTAAGAAAAGGTTTAATGTCCTTGAACATCCATTTTAACACCAGAAATCAGAGATTAATAGTGATCAGAGGATCTGTGACCTGTTACACATACATCCCAGTAATTGAAATACTTATTTAAGTCATGTAGTTAAGTGAATTATATCACATCCTATTGATAGAGACTAAGTCAGACTTTTAAGACTTTCATAACCTTAAGAAAATTTAAAGTTTAATACAGTCTTTTAATTTACTAGATGAGAAAACAAACCAAAGTCAAAATATACTAATGACAAGTTTCTGTGTTAACTATGTAATTCAAATGAGAAAATTAACTTTGTCCACAGATAGTGACCCTGTGATGAGGATATGGGCATGGGGAGATGGAGAAGAAGAAAGAGAAGAATAAGAATAAGAATAAGAATAAGAATAAGAATAAGAATAAGAAGAAGAAGAAGAAGAAGAAGAAGAAGAAGAAGAAGAAGAAGGAGGAGGAGGAGGAGGAGGAGGAGGAGGAGGAGGAAAAGGAAGAGGAACAATAACGACAACAACAAGTGACAAACCAAACAAACATATTAAAACCCCACTACTTTCAACAGAAGTTGTTGAATTTCTCTTAGCTTTAGTTGCAAATTTGTAAAATCAGGACTGGACAGAACAAAAGTAAAATGTTATCTATAGTTTGTTCACATTTTAAATTTTTTATTGTATTTAGATTGTAACCTTAAATTTAGATATGTCACGTTTCTTAAAATTTATTGTATTAATAAATTTGACTTGAAATTTGTATGAATTTGAGATTAAGTTTAGCTCTTATTTTATAATATATATTACTTAATAAAGTAGTTCATATATTTTTGTGTTTCTATATTGCAAAATGTCAAAAAACAAAAACCAATTAAAGTACATTTCTGAGATTTCTAATTATAACCCCTGAGTCACTCCACAAATGCAGCTGGGATTATAAATTAAATGAAATAAATTTGATATTAGAGTAACAGAATTGAAATTTCACATATTGTTTGCCACACTAGATCCATGCTATAAGGACTTAACATTTATATGAACTTTTCTGTACTGATTTTTAGTTACATTCAAATATCTCATCACAGCCAAGCTTTTGAGTCTCTTCTTAGTAATAATCTTGTTTAGAGAATTTTATGATCATAATATAACTAAACACCAATGAATTGCATGATTTAACCTGGAAACTATAAATTTCTTAATGATTAGGTATTGGGTGGAAAAGGAGAGAGGTCCTGAGGGCCAGCAGAATGAATGGAAACAGGCAACTTCTGGAGGTGGGAGGTGAGAGGACCCTTTAGAATGTACCAGAAACCTGGCAGGTGAGGGATGATTAGGACTCAAAGGGAGGAACCGTAGATGAAATGCCCAGCAGTGGAAAGAGGGAACTTGTAGAGTCCACTGCCAGAAGAAAGATAGGACATCAAGTGGAGGGATGGGGTTGCCATCCCACAGTCAAAAACTCTGACCTAGAATTGTTCCTGTCTAAAGGAACTGCAGGGACAAAAATGGTGAAGAAACTGAGGGAAAGGAGATTCAACTTGGGAAACATCTCAAGGGGATGCTCCAAGGCCTGATAACTATTACTGACACTGTGGTGTGCTTACAGAGAGGAGCCTAGCATAGCTGCCCTCCGAGGGGCTTAACAAGCAGCTGACCAAGACAGATGCAGATACTTACACCCAACCAATGGACTGAAGTTGGGAACCACTGTGGTTGAATTAGGGCAAGGCTGGAAAAAGTTGAGGAGGGCAACCCCTTATGAAGACCAGGAGTCTCAACTAACCAGGACTCCCAAGATCTCTCAGACACTAAGTACCAACCAGGCCGCCTATTGGAGCTGTTCTGAAGCCTCTGACACAGATAGAGCAGAGGACTGCCTGTCTGGTCTCAGTGAGAGAAATCACACCTAACCCTTGAGAGACTTGAGGCCCCAGGAAGAGGGGAGGTCTGGTAGGGTTTGAGGGTGTGTGGGGACATCCTCATGGAGACAGGGGAGGAGGAATACAATGAGAACCTATCAGAGGGCAGCCAGGAGGAGGATAACTACTGGATTGTAAAAATAGATTAAAGATAATTTTTTGAAGAATTGAGTTGGAAATTTGATGGGGATTGCATTGAATCTGTAGATTGCTTTTGGCAAGATAGCCATTTTTATAATGTTGATCCTGCCAATCCATGAGCACGGAAGATCTTTCCATCTTCTGAGATCTTCTGTAATTTCTTTCTTCAGAGACTTGAAGTTTTTATCAAACAGATCTTTCACTTCCTTAGTTAGAGTCACGCCAAGGTATTTTATATTATTTGTGACTATTGAGAAGGGTGCTGTTTCCCTAATTTCTTTCTCAGCCTGTTTATCTTTTGTGTAGAGAAAGGCCATTGACTTGTTTGAGTTAATTTTATATCCAGCTACTTCATTGAAGCTGTTTATCAGGCTTAGGAGTTCTCTGGTGGAATTTTTAGGGTCACTTATATATACTATCTTATCATCTGCAAAAAGTGATATTATGACTTCTTCCTTTCCAATTTGTATCCCCTTGATCTCCTTTTGTTGTCTAATTGCTCTGGCTAGGACTTCAAGTACAATGTTGAATAGGTAGGGCAAGAGTGGACAGCCTTGTCTAGTCCCTGATTTTAGTGGGATTGCTTCCAGCTTCTCACCATTTACTTTGATGTTGGCTACTGGTTTTCTGTAGATTGCTTTTATCATGTTTAAGTATGGGCCTTGAATTCCTGATCTTTCCAAGACTTTTATCATGAATGGGTGTTGGATTTTGTCAAATGCTTTCTCAGCATCTAACGAGATGATCATGTGGGTTTTGTCTTTGAGTTTGTCTATATACTGGATTACGTTGATGGATTTCCATATATTGAACCATCCTTGCATCCCTGGGATGAAACCTACTTGGTCAAGATGGATGATTGTTTTGATGTGTTCATGGATTCGGTTAGCAAGAACTTCATTGAGGATATTTGCATCGATATTCATAAGGGAAATTGGTCTGAAGTTCTCTATCTTTGTTGGGTCTTTTTGTGGTTTAGGTATCAGAGTAATTGTGGCTTCATAGAATGAGTTGGGTAGAATACCTTCCGTTTCTTTTTTGTGGAATAGTTTGTGAAGAACTGGAATTAGGTCTTGTTTGAAGGTCTGATAGATCTCTGCACTAAACCCATCTGATCCTGGCCTTTTTTTGGTTGGGAGACTATTAATGACTGCTTCTATTTCTTTAGGGGATATAGGACTGTTTAGATCATTAACTTGATCTTGATTTAGCTTTGGTACCTGGTATCTGTCTAGAAACTTGTCCATTTCATCCAGGTTTTCCAGTTTTGTTGAGTATAGCCTTTTGTAGAAGGATCTGATGGTGTTTTGGATTTCTTCAGGATCTGTTGTTATGTTTCCCTTTTCATTTCTGATTTTGTTAATTAGGATGCTTTCCCTGTGCCCTCTAGTGAGTCTGGCTAAGGGATTATCTATCTTGTTGATTTTCTCAAAGAACCAGCTCCTTGATTGGTTGATTCTTTGAATAGTTCTTCTTGTTTCCACTTGGTTGATTTCACCCCTGAGTTTGATCATTTCCTGCCTTCTACTCAGCTTGGGTGAATTTGTTTCCTTTTGTTCTAGAGCTTTTAGGTGTGTTGTCAAGGTGCTAATATGTGCTCTCTCTAGTTTCTTTTTGGAGGCACTCAGAGCTATGAGTTTTCCCCTTAGGAATGCTTTCATTGTGTCCCATAAGTTTGGGTATGTTGTGGCTTCATTTTCATTAAACTCCAAAAAGTCCTTAATTTCTTTCTTTATTCCTTCCTTGACCAAGTTATCATTGAGAAGAGTGTTGTTCAGTTTCCACATGAATGTTGGCTTTCTATTAGTTATTTTGTTATTGAAGATCAGCCTTAGTCCATGGTGATCTGATAGGATGCATGGGACAATTTCAATATTTTTGTATATGTTGAGGCTTGTTTTATGACCAATTATGTGGTCAATTTTGGAGAAGGTACCATGGGGTGCTGAGAAGAAGGTATATCCTTTTGTTTTAGGATAAAATGTTCTGTTGATATTTGTTAACTCCATTTGTTTCATTACTTCTGTTTGTGTCCCTGTTTAGTTTCTGTTTCCATGATCTGTCCATTGGTGAAAGAGGTGTGTTGAAGTCTCCCACTATTATTGTGTGAGATGCAATGTGTGCTTTGAGCTTTACTAAAGTTTCTTTAATGAATGTGGCTGCCCTTGTATTTGGAGCATATATATTCAGAATTGAGAGTTCCTCTTGGAGGATTTTACCTTTAATGAGTATGAAGTGCCCCTCCTTGTCTTTTTTGATTATTTTGGGTTGGAAGTCGATTTTGTTAGATATTAAAATGGCTACTCCAGCTTGGCAATCAGCAGATTCATCTGGAATAACAAAAAACCTAGGATAGCAAAAACTCTTCCAAGGATAAAAGAACCTCCGGTGGAATCACCATGCTGACCTAAAGCTGTACTACAGAGCAATTGTGATAAATCTGTATGGTATTGGTATAGTGACAGACAAGTAGACCAATGGAACAAAATTGAAGACCCAGAGATGAACCCACACACCTATGGTCACTTGATCTTTGACAAGGGAGCTAAAACCATCCAGTGGAAAAAAGACAGCATTTTCAACAAATGGTGCTGGCACAACTGGTGGTTATCATGTAGAAAAATGCGAATTGATCCATTTCTATCTCCTTGTACTAAGATCAAATCTAAGTGGATTAAGGAACTCCACATAAAACCAGAGACACTGAAACTTATAGAGGAGAAAGTAGGGAACAGCCTCAAAGATATGGGTACAGGGGAAAAATTCCTGAATAGAACAGAAATGGCTTGTGCTGTAAGATCAAGAATTGATAAATGGGACCTCATAAAATTGCAAAGCTTCTGCAAAGCAAAAGACACCGTCAATAAGACAAAAAGGCCACCAACAGATTGGGAAAGGATCTTTACCTATCCCAAATCGGATAGGGGACTAATATCCAATATATATAAAGAACTCAAGAAGGTGGACTCCAGATAATCAAATAACCCCATTAAAAATGGGGTTCAGAGCTGAACAAAGAATTCTCACCTGAGGAATACCGAATGTCTGAGAAGCACCTGAAAAAATGTTCAACATCCTTAATCATCAGGGAAATGCAAATCAAAACAACCCTGAGATTCCACTTCACTCCAATCAGAATGGCTAAGATCAAAAATTCAGGTGACAGCAGATGCTGGCGAGGATGTGGAGAAAGAGGAACACTCCTTCATTGTTGGTGGGATTGCAAGCTTGTACAACCACTTTGGAAATCAGTCTGGCAGTTCCTCAGAAAACTGGACATAGTACTACCATAGGATCCCGCAATACCTCTCCTGGACATATATCCAGAAGATGTCCCAACTGGTAAGAAGGACACATGCTCCACTATGTTCATAGCAGCCTTATTTATAATAGCCAGAAGCTGGAAAGAACCCAGATGCCCCTCAACAGAGGTATGGATACAGATAATGTGGTACATTTACACAATGGAGTACTACTCAGCTATTAAAAAGAATGAATTTATGAAATTCCTAGGCAAATGGATGGACCTGGAGGGCACCATCCTGAGTGAGGTAACCCAATCACAAAGGAACTCGCACAATATGTACTTACTGATAAGTGGATATTAGCCCAGAAACTTAGGATACCCAAGATATAAGATACAATTTGCTAAACGCATGAAACTCAAGAAGAACGAAGACCAAAGTGTGGACACTTTGCCCCTTCTTAGAAATGGGAACAAAACACCCATGGAAGGAGTTACAGAGACAAAATTTGGAGCTGTGACGAAAGGATGGACCATCTAGTGATTGCCATATGCAGGGATCCATCCCATAATCAGCTTCCAAACGCTGACACCATTGCACACACTAGCAAGATTTTGCTGAAAGGACCCAGATATAGCTGTCTCTTGTGAGATTATGCAGGGGCCTAGCAAACACAGAAGTGGATGATCACAGTCAGCTATTGGATGGACCACACGGCCCCCAATGGAGGAGCTAGAGAAATTACCCAAGGAGCTAAAGAAATCTGCAACCCTGTAGGTGCAACAACATTATGAACTAACCAGTATCCCTGAGCTCTTGACTCTAGCTTCATATGTATCAAAAGATGGCCTAGTCGGCCATCACTGCAAAGAGAGGCCCATTGGACTTGCAAACTTTATATGCCCCAGTACAGCGGAACCCCAGGGCCAAAAAGGGGGAGTGTGTGGGTAGGGGATTGGGGGGGTTGGTATGGGGGACTTTTGGGATAGCATTGAAAATGTAAACGAGGAAAATACCTAATAAAATAATAAATTAAAAAATTAATAAAAAAAGATAATTTTTAAAAAAAGCCTTATTGAACTCCTAACAGGTCTTCCCATAAAGAAGATGAAGGTTTCCTCACAGGTGAATGTATTATGATTTGTTTGCATATGGATGTTTGAACAAGTTATGAGTCTTTTTTCTTGTAAAAAACAAAACACCACCACCTCCACCTCCACCACCACCACCAACAAAGCCAACAGCAAAACATATTTTTGGCTTCCTTAACATTACCATGTAAGTATAACCCCTGAAACATTCTTGAAAACCTTCTTTTTTCTATTCCATTCACTAGGTATATTTTATTTCCCTAAGAAGCACCATTCCTAAGATTTTTGAGTATAACAACAAAAAAATTTCTATATTCCTCAGATATATGTGTAAACTTGTCAAGTATATTTCTCTTGTTTCTGAGAACAGCTTTAAACGTTATTCAGTATTGCAAGTGTACCAGCAACAAGAACCTTTTATTACTCTTTAATTTATTTTTTACTCATTTACCTGAATTTTTCCTTTCAAATAACCAATTTTTGAAAATGAATGTCCTATTAAGAACTGCTTTCTGAACAGAAGTGCTTATTTTTCAAAAACAGAGAAGGGGGAAATGGGGGGTTTGGAAGGAGCTGCCAAAGGGAGAGACTGAAAGGAGGGAGGACTGATATTGGGATATAAAGTGAATAAATTAAGAAATAAAATTTAAAAAGAATGTAGTAAATAAACCTATGTATTATTCAATTTCATTATTTAATACCATTTGACTACACTTGATATTTTAAAACTGTATTTCCTTTCATCTATAATGAAAAGGATTCTTGTACAAAGCACGTTCTTCTGTTAGTTTATTTTTTATTTTGAATAAAGTACTTTAGAAAGCAGCATAAATGTTTAAATAAATGCCTCAAACTTTTTGTGGAGAAAAGCCTGATTGATAATTAGATAAATGTGTATCTTTTATGTATGAATACTGATATATTTATAAAAATAATCTTTTTACACTTTCAAAAATACTTCATGTATGTATATATAATATTTATATAATTTTATTTTCAAATTTTAAATATACATATACATTTATGTTTTTAATTTTATAAATACATGGTAGATTACACTAATATTACAGTAGTAATTACTACTAGTGTCAAGCCCTACACATTTTGTACGTTCTCCCTTCCCTAATTTTCTAGTGGTGCAGTGGGCACTTCCACATCTGTGGCTGTAATTCTCAAACTTTTGTCACTATAGCCAAGGTTGGTATAAAATATTAAATGAAAATTTCTAGATGTGACTAATTCACAGGTTTAAAACACTTTTTAATTCAGTACTATATACTTTTAATTTTTACATTTTGTTATTAGTTGTTATTGTCAATTTCTTACTCTGGATATTAAATACTATTGCTGATACATCTACACAGGAAACATACAGTATAGATGCAATTCTCTTGTGATTCCTGATCTACTTGATATCTTAGAATACAGTTTCCATTGATGAATGGTTATTATGCTCTCAGATTAGGACAGAAAAATGAGAATATCAACAGTCTCAGTTTTATGTGAGGCACATTGTCTTTAAACTGTTGCACAATTTAGATGACTATATAATAGCTGTGAGACAAGAGTTTGATGATAAAATTCTACTAATTCTTCAAGCCTTAAAACTCCTTGTATGAAGTCTACTGGTATAGGATTTGATGTCTAGCTGAAAATAAAAAATTTAAATAGAAAGTGTCTAAAAGGGTAGAGAAAAATATTGGCATTGAATTTTATGTTTTTATTTGATTTTGCAAGAGGCATTTTTAAAGTATGAAAATAGCACATTTCAACTATAGTTCAACTATACATGAAGACAATTGTAATTTGTCCTCCAACTTGAGTAAGATAAAAATACTTATTACTTAAATTATATTTGTTTAATCCTTCATAACCTTATCAAAACCCAGGATGATTTTACAAACCACAATACAGAATAATACACAATGGTGTAAATGTGTGCATTAAAGTTTTATAGGAATGAGGTTCATGAGGAAGTTTATGACATTTTCCTTTGGTTTCCCAAGCAAGTTTTTTTCTTAAACTTAATTTATAATATTTAACCTAAGATTTCCTCTATTTCATGTCAATTTTCTTTAAGAACTGAAAGAATTCTATTCTAATAGAAGATTATAATAGGACCTAATGTACTTTAGTTCTTACTTGGTTTTTGAAATTTTGTGGCCTGGTCTTAAAGATTTTTCAAAGCCCCATGAAGACAAGTTTCTATGTAAGACACCTTCCTTCATTAGCAGTACCTTTCAGGAAAGCATGGCTTTTTTCTATGTGTATAATACTTGAAGTTTTCATTTGTTATTTTGCTATAAGTTACTGACTCTTCATGGTTCAGAAGGATAAAAAATGAGTAATATTTTAAGCACTTTTATAAATATTTCATAGTAACCAAATTACTATAGTAATTGAAAAAGGATGACCACTTTAATATTTTGTTCATCATTTCTGGATAACCATGAAAAGTTTTATTCTTATCTCAGATCATTTTGAAATTGATATTATACTTTTATTCTAATTGTGAAGTGTTGGCTTATGGGTGTTCCATGTCCACTCTGCCCCAGGCCACCACCATCTTGGTCTCAACCTATTGGGCACTCAGGTGCTGCCGGATGCCACAGAAGAGCTGAGAATGGAGTGGGGGCCCGCAGGTTGGGTCTATCCCGGAGCTAAAGGAGAAAAGAGGGAAATCTCCAGTTGGGTACCATGTGGAGGAGAGTCTTTGTCTTTTTCAGTGACTTGGCTTGGTGGAGGCAGTGGCTGGGAATGCTGAGAGGCTTTCTGCAGGAGACTAGCCAAGGCTCTTTAGAGGAAGGCCTATTCTCCATTGCTCCCCATGGCCAATCCAGCTGAAAGGGACCGTCCATGTGTTTAAAGCATTTATTGTCATGGCAGAGAGTGGCAATGAGTAAAAACTGTACCCCACTTTTCTCAGGGTGGGCCTGAGGTTAAATACCTTTTTTCAGGGAGATGTGTCTAGGAAAGGGAGTTTATTGGCTAAGCCTGCAGGCCTTTTGGTACCTCATTAAAATGGAGATCTGTCGTGAGGCTACTATCTGTTGTCACTTCCTCTACCTGTGAAGGGGCTTGGGGCATTATCCCCTGCAGGGTCACTGGGGTTTCTAACAAGAAACCAGACTGCCATTCATGGTCCTACAGTAAAGGACATTTTACCAAGTAACTCTCTCACATGCTCTAAACTAAGACCCTATAACTGCAAACACATTAATTATTAATATTCAGTTTATTTGAGGGTGGTTTAGGAAGTAGATATAAGTCATTGATGTGAATAGCTGTCAAGTTCTCTTTTGTCTTCCCTTGATGGCTGTATGGATTAAATGGTTAGACAATCTTGCAATTCTATTTCATTATTCATGTTTTTGTTTTGAGACAGGATAATATGTGTGTATTCCATGCTGGCTTTGAACTCATTACAGAGATGAAATGATCTCTTTTTGACTTCTGACCCTCCATTTTTATATCTTCCTGTTGGTATAATTACAAATCAAATGGGTACTACCACATCCAGGTTATAATGCACTGGGTACCAAACCCAAGGCTTTGAGCACATTGGTCAATTGCTCTACGAACAGAGCCACATTTGTGGCTCATTTAAAAAATATTTTTATAATAAGTAAAGTAGCAAATAAATCATCTATATTATTTATACCATTTTATAGTAGACCCCATATGCATATTCAGATGATTTTAATGCAGACATTCAATGTTTTGTCCTACCTTAGCTGTGTCAGGACAAGTTTAAAATTAGGTACTCCATAGTTTAGGAATGATGTAGATCCAAGAGCCATCAACTGTGTTTGGAAATGACAGCAGGTATCAGTCACTGATTAGAGAGAAGATATTTTCAAAACAAACTAAAGAGAATTTTTCTGTGATAGTATTTCCTAGAGGTACACAGGGGTTTGGAAATATGAAAATCATTCATACAATAAAAGAGAGATTTATTCATCCATTGAAGCTAATCACAAATAAATTTGGTGAAGAATAGGGAGGAAATGGAGAGAAAGAAATAGGAGGGGGAGGAAGAGGAGAGACGATGATGGAAAAAGAGGGGAAATTGGAGGAAAGAAAAAAAAAGTTTTGAAAATCACTCCTTGGTGGGTGAACCAAAGAACAATAGGATAATGTAATTTGAAGACTACAGAGACAAATAATCCCACAGTGATTATGGAAATAAGATAGATGGCCATCCTAATTATTATCCTGCCCAGCCTTCATTTGAATGAGTCACTAGTTATTGATCTACAAGAACTGTATCTGTCTTTCTTCATGTATTTGCAAACAAGAATTATACTTATTAAGAAACCATCATTGAAATGATGATTATGCGGGGCAAAATAAATAAATAAACAAATAGAAAATAAATGTAAACTTTTATGAAAGAAGTTACCTAGCTTACATAAATTTGATATAAATATTAGAATATTAATACTATTGCTTAAATGTGTTATTGTTCAAGTGTCCATAGATTAGGTGTATGTGTCATGAAGCTATTCGTGGGTTTTGATTTGACATAAGGAGTCCTCTGATCAACTTGGTTTTGTTTAACCAACACTTATAAATATGTAAATTCCTTAGTTTGCTCATTAGCAGGTCCAAACACTAGCCAATGACTGAGTAGTCAGATGGAGTCACTATCTGCAAATCTCCATGTGCTTCAGAATTCCTTTTTGTTGTTGTTAATCACAACTGACTATATTATTTGATACTACCAGCCCTTCTAGCATTGCCCATACCAGAGGAACACATCCATTGAACTCTATACTGTATCCCCATAACTAGCTTCTATCCAACTCCCCATATGAAAGCTGTGCACTCCTGTATTTCTGTTAAAATATAGTTGAGTTATGGAGTCCTGGCCATATTCAACTCTATTACAGGTTTCTCTCATTCTAGACTTAATATTGAGAAGAAGAAAAAGAGACTTATATACTATCAAATATTAATGTTTTAGCACTAGCAGAAACATGAATATAATTAGTGAAATTCTTACTTTTTGTAAATAGTAGAACAAATTCACACTGGCTATACCTCACTGTGCAAAGTAACAGAGTGGCTGTTCTAGGACAGCAAGTATAAGGATCTAATCTTCCTCATTTCTGGGGAGCATTTCTACTACATTAAGTTTTTCTGTCTGTAAGTAGAGCTGTAGAGGAATTTTAATCTGGCAACATGGGTTCTCTGTCAAGGAATGACATACAAAGACATGATCTAGATGGAATGCATATATGCCTTGGATTACAGTATTATCTGGCTGGACTACAGACACACATTAATATACAGCTTTAATCTCTAACAGTGGATATAAGGAAAGTTTGTAGAAAGAAGCAGCCATATTTTAAAAATACATCTAATTGAGGAACAGAGAAAGTCATGGATCAGAGAAAGATTTGACCAAATGAGTCTGAGGTAGGATATGCACAACTCACATGGGAACAGTAGATTAAGAGAGGATACATATGAGCAGGGAGAGAGAAAGAGGGTAGTGTGATGTGGTGTGAGCATGTGTGTGTGTGTGTGTGTGTGTGTGTGTGTGTGTGAATTTTACAAGAAGATTTTACAGAGATAGGTTAAAGAGAAATATTAGATATAAGGGAAGACTGAACAACCCAGAGAATGGAAAGGAGCCAGAAGTTTAGAACACATTGCCAAAGTTTGTATGAGGTCCCAGAGGATTCAGTCAGAAGCCAAGAGAAACCACACTGAGTCAATCAGCTTGGAAAATTAGATTGTAAGGAGGCTACAAGCCTCCAGGCCTAGGTCAAGAGCTAGCTACAATAGAGAAGAAAATGCTCTGGGCTCAGCCCAAGCAGTGTATTCACATAATTAGGTATGGCTCTCATCTCATCAGTTAATTGGAGGAAATAAAAGAGTCATCTACAAGAACAGTAATAAACAGTGTAATTTAAGTGAGAAAATAGAAGTAATCATCTGGAAAGTATCACAAGATCCACTCTAAAAATTTGGCTATACTCACCTATACCTTGATGGTCTGTTCACATCTGTTCCTGTAAGTAGTCTCTCAGTCGGCATTCTGGAAATATTTTACCTCCTACTTATAATTACAAAGTTGCTTCCAGGAATGCACTCATGAATATTTTTTTTTTCTTTTCAAACTTTCCTTCCTTCTTAAAGGTATTAAGTTCTGGAGATATAACTCAGTGTTAGCATGCATGCTTTTCATGCACAGAAATTTGTGCTTTGTCCTTAGCACTGGAAGACTCTATGTGTGTAAAATCCTTTCCTACTGTAGATCATTTCTATTAGCATCCAGAGTCTCTCATTTTTCTCTTGAAAAAATCAACTTACTTTGATTCTATCTTTCTCTGTCCTCTTCTCTCACAATAAAATCTTCCAGAATTGTTCATCCTAAGTTCTTTGTTTAGAGTTGTTTTTTTTTAATTCTTCTTTGCATTTGTAAACTTAAGGATGAAATTGTTGCCAAGGTGAGCATTATGCCGTACAAGCTGAAGCCAAATTTGTATCTTCACTTCTTACTGTACATGACCTATGCTATGGTTTGAATGTGTTCTATCCAAATTTTATGTTACAATATTATGCCCTTCATGATGAAGTTAAGAGGTAGGGTCTTCAGGAAAGTGAATATCTCATGATAGCTTCATCCTTATGAGTGGATTAGTGTTCTTTTAAAACCCTGCAAGAAACCAGCTTAGGCCCTTCTGACAGCTTCACATTTCCACCTGCTGAGGACTCAGCAAGAAGGTCTTCATCAAACACTAAAGCTGACTTGATCTAGGGTTTCTGAACCTCCATAATCATAAGAAAACGATTTTGGGTTGTATATAATTTATGTGGTTTCTGTTACTTCCTCAGAGAAGCAAAAATAGATTAAGATAATACACCATAAATCTATATAGAATAACCCAGCTTCTGTTTTGGAATACTAGTTTCATTTATAATTATAATATCGTGTTCTCATAGTTTTTTTCTTACCTCATTACCAGCTTCTATGAATATTTTATTGTATTGTGCTCAAATTATCCATTTTAATTATCATTCTCTAAGGGCACAGTAGTAATCCTTTATTTTAGCTTCTAAACTCATTCACTTGTTTACCTCTTTATTTACATAAGTTTAAGTGACATGGGTTTAAATTCATTGAATATGTGCTTCATAGGCAAACTCATAATTCTTCAAACATTATTTGTCTTCAGGCTCACATATGCAATATTGTACCAGACAGATCGCTTACTCATGTATTAGATGTTCCCAAAATTGAAGGTTTCCTTTCCCTGCATCCTATTTCTGTTCTACATATGTTATAACTCATTTCAATTATGGGCTATTTTTTAAGTTACTTATATAAAAATCTCAAAAATTGTTCTCATTCACCACTTTGTTCTGGGACTTCCTATTTCCTCAATAGGAAGCCTAATTTGCTCATCATTTAAACACAGGCATGCACAAAGCATGCATGCGTGTACACACACACACATGCACTCACACACATCTCTCACTCATTGCCATTGTAGCCTGAATCATCACCCTCCATCCTCTTCAAACTGACTTCTGTAACTCTTTTCTTTTCTTCATTAAAAATACATTTCTTTTCCATACAATATATCCTGATTGCAGTTTCCCTTCAGTTCCTCCTCACAATTTCTTCCCACCTCCTCTCCCATCTAGATCCACTGCACTTCTGTGTCTCCTTAGAAGAATAGGGGCTGCTAAGAGAAAGCAACCAAATATAACAAAATATAATATAAGAAAAAAAATACCCTCAAAATTAAAAATGCTCCTTGTCTTACTCAGCAGAATGATCCTTAGGTCTGTCCTTCTGAATTTTTTGTTTAAAGATTTTGTTTAAAGATTGTTAAAATATAAAAATATTCTTTTCATTATTTGCAAGGACTACTACTACTCTTCTACTCTGTCATTACCACATTCCTGAATTCTTTCTAAAGCTCTTTCCTAAATTTCTAAGCATTGTACCAACTGGATTTCCCTTCCTGGTCTTCTTGGCACAACTCAAGGGTTCTTTAGAACTGCTTCTGCCTACCAGACTCAGTTCTTGCATTCTAACCTGGAACATTTTTCTGTTGATTGAATACTTTTGTCTGGCATTTGCCTACTTGTCTCTGCAAATTCAGTTAAGACATCCTTGTTTAATGATCATATTTAAAATTCTCGTTTCTCACAGAACTGGTCCTAGATGTATATTTGAATATATAAATAATATAATATATTTAATGTTTATATAAAATATACACACATACATATCCATGTTATGCCAAATACTCTATTTGATAAGTATTAGTGTATTTAGCAAAATTTATAATTGAGACTAGACACAGAGGTAGATTGATGATTTAATATATGTGAGGTTCTGAATTTATTATCTAATGAAAAAAATAATTTAGGGGAAAATTCCAGAAATCATAAAACTAACTCCTAATCGGGCATGATGGTGATGCACATCTATATTTCTATTACCTGATATGCGGAAACATAAGGATTGCCTCAAGTATGAAGCCAGTCTAGGCTACATAAAGAGCTTGAGGGAATCTTATTTTACAGAATAAGTACTTATATACAGTACAGTAGCATTTTACAACATTTTAAATTAGTTTATGTCCTTTTACTAATTTTCTTCAAAGCTTCTTACATGTAGTGATGCTTTGCTTTACAGATGTGATTTCAAATAAGAGAACAGCAACTAATATATAATTGGCAGTTGTATTAGGATTCTGTAATGCTCCAAGACTTTCAGTCCCTAACTTACATATATTGTACATCAACAAACACTAATCTGACCATTAATATAGAAAGTCTTTGCTGATGTAATTAAGGTCACAAGTCAATGGCAATTCAAAAAGATTATCTAGGTTGACCCAACTTAGGAGGATAGCCTTGGAAGTCAGAGAAGGGGAAGTAAGGGAAATCTGAAGCAAGTAAAGACCCAGAATCAGATCTTGACTTGAAATTGTTGTGCTAGATGACAAAGTATGAGAACAGATTCTAGAGTGCTGAGATGGATATTTAGATGATAGCTACTAACAAGATGTATTTCTCAGCCTCACAGGATGAAAAAAAAAAACTAAATTATAACTATTTCAAGATGAATTCTGCATGCAGATTTTTCTAAAGAGATAACATAAAATTCAGCCAAATCAATGCTTTGCTTTCAGTCTTTACGTTTTTAAATAGAGAACCCAGACACCACACCCTTCCTTCTGAGCTAAATAGCTGAGTAAATATGAAGCTGTTATTTGAAGATACTATGTTTTCTTGGCAATCAAAAGTGTAGAGATCTAATAAAGCATTCATAAAAAGGAAACTTAACTTATAGCTTTTTATTTTAGCTGTGTCATATACTTGATTTTTATCATGCCATGAATTCTGACTTAGATCATATATAAGAATTTGTTTCTCTATATTATCAGGCCTGTCTCTTCCACTACTCATTAAATGTAAAATATTACTTTCTAATTTAACATCTTTAAAAGCATTTGATAATGTTAGACATTCATTCATTGCTATGAATTATGTTACAATTTTACTAAAAGACTATATGTCATTAAGGTATTGAAATTCTCACATTTAACTTGCAATGATGGGCTTAGAGTTTAGCCTGTTTTGCTACCTTGATGTCAAATTATTTTTAATTTCCCTTTTTAATGCTGCTGGCAACTAGTGACAGCTGTTGCACTTTCCTGTTATGTGATCACAGGTTGAAAATGACTGAATGTGCTAAATGAGAGAACTGAATGTTAGTTTACTTCTTGCACTACTTTCCAAGCTCCCATCTCCCCCTGCACCGTTTTGGCAACAGGCAAGTGTTACATTTTAATCACACTTTCTGACCTTAGCTCTCTCCTCATCTATTGAAAACTAAATTAGGCCTTATACCCTTCTGAATTTTCAACGTAAGGCCTAAGTTACAGCTATTTGATGTTAACTTGATTTGAAATTATGTTAAAGTGATTATTTTGAAAGTATTTCAATTTTTTTATAATGCATAAAATTATGTGCTCATTTGTTGGGAGCCATGGCCTCAGCCATGGCCTTGTGGAAATTTTCTAGCTTACATAAACAATCCTGAGAGAACATTCGTGGTCGTGACAGAAAGTATATTTGTGGGAAAAGAGGACACTGTGACTGTTGGTTCCAGGAGCTGAAGATTGCTACCTGACCTTGGTAGAGCCCCCGGGCTCTTCCCCCTCCTGTGAAGCCTCCTCTTGCTTATTGCTACTCCTGAATAAAGTTTTTCAGAGCTTGATCAGTCTAATTGACTTGCTCTCATTCTTTGTGTTTCTTGTCCCTCCCACTCTCTCTTTCTCTCCTGTCCTAGGTCCCCGTTGGTTATTCCTGCAGGTTGGGGCAAATTGGTGTCTATCCTGTGGCTCTGGATCTGGGGTCTGAGAGAGACCACTGTTTGCACTGGACCGCCACTTCCTCAGGAAATGAGAGATGACCCATACTGAACCGCCTCTTTAACTCACTTTAGGAAGTGAGTGAAGATCCTCACAGAGATCTCTGCAGTGTCTACTGCACTGTGAGAATGATCCAAGAAAGGTAGGAAGGGTGCCTAGACTATGGGACAAGCATTAAGTAAACGTGGATTGTTTTTTAGGGGATCTCAAGGAATCCCTCAAGACACGAGGAACACGGGTTAGAAAATTTGTTCACAGCCAAGTGTTGCTCCAGGTGGGAGGACTAGGGTTTTAAATATAAAATAAAATAAAAAGGGTAGAAAACAAAACCATAAAATCAAAAAGCACAGGTGTTAGAAAAAAATCTTAGCTCAAGTACATTTATTTATTTTCCAGAAGAAGGAATGGTAAATATATAAATGAAAGAATTGGACAAGTTGAGGAGTAATTGGGAAAATTAAAAAAGCAGGGCGCTGGAGAGCAACTACCAGTAGCTACCACTCTGCCACCTCTCCCTTCTCTGGCAGAATTCCCAGAAGAAGGAGATAAAGAGTTAGACTTTGAACATAAGAGAGAGAAAGAGAGAGAGAATAGGTTTCAGAAAAGCAGGTATCCCCTGTTCCGGACATTTTAGCAAAAGAGAAGGAAAATCGAAATAAGCTATTTCAGAGCTCTCCTAGGGACAAAAGGAAATCGGGAGACGTCCTGCTTCCTCTCTGGCTCCTACGGAGACTTTCTTAGTTCTGGTTAGGATATCTAGATCCCTTTGAGACATCAAGTTCTCTTCCCTCTCTGCCTATTGTCTGTCCTTGGTGCACCAATTTGTCCATGTCTGTTGATTTATGTTTGTTTTTGTTTTGTTGTTTGAATGATTGTTGTTCTAGATTTCATGTTGAAAAAAAAAATCAAATCTTTATCTGCTGGTTGTTCATTCTTTGATTTAGTTTAAGTTGTTTAAAAGGCAGTCTCAATTTGCACAGCAGAAACTGATAAGTTACACTGCACTATGGCTGGGAGTCAAGCACAGCTGGAAAAGCCCTGCTAGAGGCTGATTATCTACACATGCTGCTCTTAAAGGGGCCAACAGCTTTTTGCTTGTAACATTGGTAACAAAAAGTCAGCTTAAAATTGGTAACTCAGAGTTGGAGTCATTCTAAACAACACATGGCATGAACCAACACAGGAAAACAGATCTTTAAAGATACTTCTAAATTGCAAGATACTTCTATATTGTGTAATTCTTATTCTAGAAACTAGACTTATAAAGGATAGAATTTAAAACAATGTCTCTTTAATGATGTATTAAAAGCTGCAATGTCATGCATTCATATATAAGAGCTGGCACCCAAACTTTGTAACATGTAAGTGATAATTTTGGTATTGATTTATACAGAATGGATTGTTTAAAATTGGGTTTTGCTTTTAAAAATGTATGCATATATTCTAATATTGTAAAAGAAACTTAAAAATTATGGTTAAAATTGCCAGTGTTCCATTGACTGCAGTTTGCAGTTTGATCGAAAGATCAGGATTTTTAACTCAACCATATATTCTAATTAGGATGACTATAAGAGTTTATCTTATGAGAATACTAATGCAACTCCCTGCAGCCATCTGACCATACAAAGCAAAGACAGACTTATTTGGATATATTCGTCTTTTTGCAGAAATTGCACCCTCATACAATCAGTTTGGCTATGATTGCTGCGCAGGGGACTACAGTAAAAACAATGCTTTCACAGCACTAAAGTTATAAGAAATGTTTTAAGTATAAATCATCTTAAGAAAGACTGTCCAAAAATTAGAGGCATAGACGGACAGTCAAATTGTTCCCCTGGAATCTGTCCAGGACTCTGGCAGTATGCTCAGATTAAAAAAAAATATTTACATTTGAGTTAATGCAAAGCTCACAGCCACCTCAGTGAAGCTTGTGTGGTGTTTCTTTTGTTTTGCAAACACTGCCTAAGGAAGTTTTGGGACTTTACCTCTCCTTGCCTCCAGGGAATTATTTTTAAACCAAAACAACACTATTACAGATCTATCCAGGTGTTGTTCAAAATAAAGTTTAAACTTAAGACATATGAAATGTCAATGAGGATGTGGAACTTCTAAAGGCATTACAAACTGGCCTGCCTACTCCATATAGAGTTGAGAAAGCTTTCTATAATCAATTGTTATCAATTGTCATTGGATTCATGGTAATCAAACATTACCTGCTTATTTTAGTTATTCTTACTCAATGTGCCCACAGCAATTCTTTGGTATCATTTTTCTTCATCTCAAGTAAAGTTTTAACATCCTATTATGAAGCTGTGGTGGTGTTAATAAAACATTGTAAAATAAGCTCTGGGCGGTGGTGGCGCATGCCTTTAACCCCTGCACTTGGGAGGCAGAGGCAGCCAGATTTCTGAGTTCGAGGCCAGCCTGGTCTACAAAGTGAGTTCCAGGACAGCCAGAGCAACACAGAGAAACCCTGTCTTGAAAAAAACCAAAGCCACTCCCCCAAAAAACAAACAAAACAAACAAACAAAACACCAAAAACAAAAAACAAACAAACAAACAAACAAACAAACAAAAAAGAATTGTAAGATAAAATCATGAAGATATATTTTTTAAAAGTCTTAAAACCCTGAGGAGACATCTATTCCTTGTCTCAAACAACAATTAAATTGGTTATTGCAGATATTTGGTCTATTGCATAGTAAATTTTTAAGGTAAAATTGATAATCATTATCCAAAGCATACGTTGTTAAAAATTGCTTCTATGCATACTTTTGTATTTCCTGTAAATCTATGCATGCATCCCACAAAGAATACATCTACTGTATTTATAAACAGCCCTTCTATGGGAGAGAAGTATATGTGATTTGATCGCTTGTTTATTCTTTGATCGCTTGTTTATTCTTTTGAGTTTCCTCCTGCTTTAGCACAGATAATTGAATTGTGTGCTGTAGCCATTGTTTTGAAATGTTGAAAAAATCAAGCAAGTGGAGACATTCATAAAGGATTATTATTAAATAGTAGTGGATTTTGAAAGATTGTTACTTTACTATTCCCTTGCATCCTCAGGATTGTGAAAGATTTGCTTTCAGTGTTCTTTCTATTAATTTTAAAGAGCCAATGAAAAGGTACGAATGGATAGTTCTTTCTCAAGGCATGACTAACAGTCCTTCCTTATGTCAAAAATTTGTAGCACAAGCCATTCAGCCTATAAGACAGCAATGATCAAAAATATACATTATACTTACATGGATGATATCTTATTAGCAGGAAAAGATCCTCAGAACTTGCTTCTATGTTATAGAAATTTACAACAGGTATTATGTGATACAGGATTCCAAATAGCTACAGAAAAAATGCAAACTCAGGATCCTTATAATTATTTAGGTTTTAGGCTTACAGATCAAGATGTTTTTCTTCAGAAAATAATTATTCATAGGGATGATTTAAAAAGTTTAAATGATTTTCAAAAGCTGTTCACTGATATTTCTTGGCTTTGTCTTTATTTAAAGCTTATTACATGAGAATTAAAACCCTTATTTGATATTTTTAGGGGGAGTGCTGATCCTACCTCTCCTCAGGTTTTAACTTCAGAAGGGTTGTTGGCCTTATAACAAATAGAAAGATCTACTGAAAAACAATTTGTTACTTAGATAAATTATTCTTTGCTTTTACATTTGTTGATTTTTAATATGACTCATAGACCTACAGGAATTTTTGAGGTCAATTACCTCCGTCTGTGGAACTTGTCACACAGATCCTACTGGAGGTGGCGTGGCACAAAACACCATTCTTGCTCAAAAAAAAAAAATCCTTTTTATATTGGTCATGTAAGAGCTCATTCTGATTTTCCCAGACCTTTAGCTGCAGGCAATGATTGTATCAACAGAGAAGAACCTTTAGTTTCGGTTCCGATGGTTTTGGCCAAACGTGATCATATTTTTCTATTCATACCATAAGGCTCTGACATAAGATTGCTTAAGCAGTAAGATAGAATGATTGTAAAACAATGTCCTCTCTGTCTTACATTATCTCCAGTTCCTTGTTCAGGGGTTAATCCATGAGGCCTTATGTCCAATCATATTTGGCAAATAGATGAAACTCATTATTCAGAATTTGGAAAATTGAAGTATATACATGTCTGTATTAACACTTGTTCAGGATTAATTTTTGCTTCTCTACATAAAGAGAAGTTTCTAGAAATGTAATTGATATTGCTTGCATGCTTTTACTGCTATGGGAATGCCTAAAATTATCAAGACAGATAATAGCCCTGCTTATACTGGAAGCACCTTTATACAACTTTGTAAGGAATTTAGAATTGAACATAAAACTGGAATTCCTTATAATCCATGGGACAAGGAATTGTTGAACATGTGCATTGCACTCTGAAAAAAATGGCCTTTTGAAAACAAAAAAAAGGGGGAAATCATATCCCTGTACACCACAAAAATTTTAAAATTTTGATGCCACTCTCTGAGTGTGGGGAAGAGGGCATGCTGGTGGGTTTTTTTTGCAGGATGCTGAAGGAGCATGCTAGCTGCCAAAGTAGTTAATGAGATATACTGATGCTGAGACAAAGAATGATGATGATCATGAGTTTGTAGAGTGTCCTGACAATGACGATAGAGAAGCTGTATTGGGCTTAAGTCCCTGATCCACTCTTTTTTTACATCCAACACTATGGGAAGGTCTAGAAGTTGTAGTAGTGGTAAACAACACTAAGTTGATGGATATGCCTTCTGGAGGAAATTTCACTATCAATAGAGAAATTAATTACTAAAGATTTAGAACTGATGTCTCCATATGCTTTTGTGGGAGGTGCAGCTACAGGTGCTTCTGCCCTAGTTTTGCAAGGAAACAACTATGAGCTTCTTAGAACAGCAATAGATACAGAATAAAGAAAAGGAGCTTAGTACAAAGCTCTCCACATTGTCCACACATCACCCTTTTTCTTGGCTATTGCTCTTAAGAGGGGGCCTGATACTTGTCAATATTACTGGATTAAGAAATGTCTCGGGGGCAGCTGGGGCGCAGGGTCAGCTGACACTTGCCAGCTACCCACAACACCCGCCACAGGATCTTAAGACTTCTGGTGAGTGGAGCACAGCTTCTGCTCCAATCCAATTGCGCGGGACCTGAGACTGCATTAGTTAGGGAAGCAGAAACCAGCCTGAGTAGGGCCACAGGCCTCACCCGGCCGGATCAGCGCCGGGGTAGCGGGAGCGCAGGGTTGCCTGACACCCGCCAGCTACCCACGACCCCCTCCGCAGGATTTTGGAACTGCTGGTGAGTGGAACACAGCTTCTGCTCCAATCCAATTGCGCGGGACCTGAGACTGCATTAGTTAGGGAAGCAGAAACCGGCCCGAGTAGGGCCACAGGCCTCATCCGGCCGGATCAGCGCCGGGGTAGCGGGAGCGCAGGGTTGCCTGACACCCGCCAGCTACCCACGACCCCCCGCCGCAGGATTTTGGGACTGCTGGTGAGTGGAACACAGCTTCTGCTCCAGTCCAATCACGCGGGACCTGAGACTGCTCTGGTTGGGGAGAGAGAAATCCGGCCTACTTAGGGCCACAACCCTCTTCCGGTCAGAAAAGCACCAGGGCAGCTGGGGCGCAGGGTCAGCTGACACTCGCCAGCTACCCACAACACCCGCCACAGGATCTTAAGACTTCTGGTGAGTGGAGCACAGCTTCTGCTCCAATCCAATTGCGCGGGACCTGAGACTGCATTAGTTAGGGAAGCAGAAACCGGCCTGAGTAGGGCCACAGGCCTCATCCGGCCTGATCAGCGCCAGGGTAGCGGGAGTGCAGGGTTGCCTGACACCCGCCAGCTACCCACGACCCCCGCCACAGGATTTTGGAACTGCTGGTGAGTGGAACACAGCTTCTGCTCCAATCCAATTGCGGAGGACCTGAGACTGCATTAGTTAGGGAAGCAGAAACCGCCCGAGTAGGGCCACAGGCCTCATCCGGCCGGATCAGCGCCGGGGTAGCGGGAGCGCAGGGTTGCCTGACACCCGCCAGCTACCCACGACCCCCCGCCGCAGGATTTTGGGACTGCTGGTGAGTGGAACACAGCTTCTCCTCCAGTCCAATCACGCGGGACCTGAGACTGCTCTGGTTGGGGAGAGAGAAATCCGGCCTACATAGGGCCACAACCCTCTTCCGGTCAGAAAAGCACCGGGGCAGCTGGGGCGCAGGGTCGGCTGACACTCACCAGCTACCCACAACACCCACCACAGGATCTTAAGACTTCTGGAGAGTGGAACACAGCTTCTGCTCCAATCCAATTGCACGCGGGACCAGAGACTGCATTAGTTAGGGAAGCAGAAAACCGGCCTGAGTAGGACCACAGGCCTCTTCCAGCTGGACCAGCACCGGGGTACCATCAGCTACCCACGACCCCCGCCGCAGGATTTAGAGACTGCTGGTGAGTGGAACACAGCTTCTGCTCCAATCTTTAAACAGTGACAACCATAACAACTAACCCCAGAGATTACCAGATGGCGAAAGGTAAACGTAATAATCTTACTAACAGAAACCAAGACCACTCACCATCATCAGAACCCAGCACCCCCACTTCGCCCAGTCCAGGGCACCCCAACACACCGGAAAAGCTAGACACGGATTTAAAAGCATATCTCCTGATGATGATAGAGGACTTCAAGAAGGACTTTAATAACACACTTAAAGAAATACAGGAGAACACTGCTAAACAGGCAGAAGACAATAAAGAGGAAGCACAAAAATCCCTTAAAGAATGGCAGGAGAACAATGCTAAAGAGTTACAAATCCTTAAAGAAAAACAGGATAACATAATCAAACAGGTAGAAGTCCTTACAGAAAAACAGGAAAACACATCCAAACAGATGATGGAAATGAACAAAACCATACTAGACCTAAAAAGGGAAGTAGACACAATAAAAAAACCCAAAATGAGGCAACACTGGAGATAGAAACCCTAGGAAAGAAATCTGGAACCATAGATACGAGCATCAGCAACAGAATACAAGAGATGGAAGAGAGAATCTCAGGTGCAGAAGATTCCATAGAGAACATCGGCACAACAATCAAGGAAAATGTAAAATGCAAAAAGATCCTAACTCAAAACATCCAAGAAATACAGGACACAATGAGAAGACCAAACCTACGGATAATAGGAGTGGATGAGAATGAAGATTTTCAACTCAAAGTACCAGCAAACATCTTCAACAAAATTATAGAAGAAAACTTCCCAAATCTAAAGAAAGAGATGCCCATGAACATACAAGAAGCCTACAGAACTCCAAATAGGCTGGACCAGAAAAGAAATACCTCCCGACACATTATAATCAGAACAACAAATGCTCTAAATAAAGATAGAATACTAAAAGCAGTAAGAGAAAAAGGCCAAGTAACATATAAAGGCAAGCCTATCAGAATTACACCAGATTTTTCACCAGAGACTATGAAAGCCAGAAGATCCTGGACGGATGTTATACAGACACTAAAAGAACACAAATTCCAGCCCAGGCTACTATACCCAGCCAAACTCTCAATTAACATAGATGGAGAAATCAAAGTATTCCACGACAAAACCAAATTCACACATTATCTCTCCACGAATCCAGCCCTTCAAAGGATAATAACAGAAAAAAACCAATACAAGGACAGGAACCACGCCCTAGAAACAACAAGAAGGTAATCCCTCAACAAACCTAAAAGAAGACAGCCACAAGAACAAAATGCCAACTTTAACAACAAAAATAACAGGAAACAACAATTACTTTTCCTTAATATCTCTTAATATCAATGGACTCAACTCCCCGATAAAAAGACATAGACTAACAAACTGGCTACACAAACAAGACCCAACATTTTGCTGCTTACAGGAAACTCATCTCAGAGAAAAGGATAGACACTATCTCAGAATGAAAGGCTGGAAAACAATTTTCCAAGCAAATGGCATGAAGAAACAAGCTGGAGTAGCCATTCTAATATCTGATAAGATTGACTTCCAACCCAAAGTCATTAAAAAAGACAGGGAGGGAAACTTCCTACTCATCAAAGGTAAAATCCTCCAAGAGGAACTATCAATCCTGAATATCTATGCTCCAAATACAAAGGCAGCCACATTCATTAAAGAAACTTTAGTAAATCTCAAAGCACACATTGCACCTCATACAATAATAGTGGGAGACTTCAACACACCACTTTCACCAATGGACAGATCATGGAAACAGAAACTAAACAGGGACACAGTGAAACTAAGAGAAATTATGAATCAAATGGATCTGGCAGATATCTACAGAACATTCTATCCTAAAACAAAAGGATATACCTTCTTCTCAGCACCTCATGGTACCTTCTCCAAAATTGACCACATAATTGGTCACAAAGCAGGCCTCAACAGATATAAAAATATTGAAATTGTCCCATGCATCCTATCAGATCACCATGGACTAAGGCTGATCTTCAATAACAAAATAAATAATAGAAATCCAACCTTCACGTGGAAACTGAACAACACTCTTCTCAATGATACCTTGGTCAAGGAAGGAATAAAGAAAGAAATTAAGGACTTTTTAGAGTTCAATGAAAATGAAGCCACAACATACCCAAACTTATGGGACGCAATGAAAGCATTTCTAAGAGGAAAACTCATAGCTCTGAGTGCCTCCAAAAGGAAACTAGAGAGAGCACACATTAGCAGCTTGACAACACACCTAAAAGCACTAGAACAAAAGGAAGCAAATTCACCCAAGAGGAGTAGACGGCAGGAAATAATCAAACTCAGGGGTGAAATCAACCAAGTGGAAACAAGAAAAACTATTCAAAGAATCAACCAATCAAGGAGCTGGTTCTTTGAGAAAATCAACAAGATAGATAAACCCTTAGCCAGACTCACTAGAGGGCACAGGGAAAGCATCCTAATTAACAAAATCAGAAATGAAAAAGGAGACATAACAACAGATCCTGAAGACATCCAAAACACCATCAGATCCTTCTACCAAAGGCTATACTCAACAAAACTGGAGAACTTGGATGAAATGGAGAAGTTCCTAGACAGATACCAGGTACCAAAGTTGAATCAAGATCAGGTTAATGATCTAAACAGCCCTATATCCCCCAAAGAAATAGAAGCAGTCATTAATAGTCTCCCAACTAAAAAAATCCCAGGACCAGATGGGTTTAGTGCAGAGTTCTATCAGACCTTCAAAGAAGATCTAATCCCAGTTCTTCACAAACTATTCCACAAAATAGAAAAAGAAGGTACTCTACCCAACTCATTCTATGAAGCCACAATTACTCTGATACCTAAACCACAAAAAGACCCAACAAAGATAGAAAACTTCAGACCAATATCCCTTATGAATATTGATGCAAAAATCCTCAATAAAGTTATTGCTAACCAAATCCAAGAACACATCAAAACAATCATCCATCCTGACCAAGTAGGTTTCATCCCAGGGATGCAGGGATGGTTCAATATACGGAAATCCATCAACGTAATCCAGTATATAAACAAACTCAAAGACAAAAACCACATGATCATCTCCTTAGATGCGGAAAAAGCATTTGACAAGATCCAACACCCATTCATGATAAAAGTCTTGGAAAGATCAGGAATTCAAGGCCCATACCTAAACATGATAAAAGCAATCTACAGCAAACCAGTAGCCAACATCAAAGTAAATGGTCAGAAGCTTGAAGCAATCCCTCTAAAATCAGGGACTAGACAAGGCTGTCTACTTTCTCCATACCTATTCAACATTGTACTTGAAGTCCTAGCCAGAGCAATTCGACAACAAAAGGAGATCAAAAGGATACAAATTGGAAAAGATGAAGTCAAAATATCACTTTTTGCAGATGATATGATAGTATATATAAGTGACCCTAAAAATTCCACCAGAGAACTCCTAAGCCTGATAAACAGCTTCGGTGAAGTAGCTGGATATAAAATTAACTCAAACAAATCAATGGCCTTTCTCTACACAAAGAATAAACAGGCTGAGAAAGAAATTAGGGAAACAACACCCTTCTCAATAGTCACAAATAATATAAAATATCTTGGCATGACTCTAACTAAGGAAGTGAAAGATCTGTATAATAAAAACTTCAAGTCTCTGAAGAAAGAAATTATAGAAGATCTCAGAAGATGGAAAGATCTCCCAGGCTCATGGATTGGTAGGATCAACATTGAAAAAATGGCTATCTTGCCAAAAGCAATCTACAGATTCAATGCAATCCCCATCAAAATTCCAAATCAATTCTTCAACGAATTAGAAAGTGCAATCTGCAAATTCATCTGGAATAACAAAAAACCTAGGATAGCAAAAACTCTTCTCAAGGATAAAAGAACCTCTGGTGGAATCACCATGCCGGACCTAAAGCTCTACTACAGAGCAATTGTGATAAAAACTGCATGGTACTGGTATAGTGACAGACAAATAGACCAATGGAATAGAATTGAAGACCCAGAAATGAACCCACACACCTATGGTCACTTGATCATCGACAAGGGAGCTAAAAACATCCAGTGGAAGAAAGACAGCATTTTCAACAAATGGTGCTGGCACAATTGGTTGTTAACATGTAGAAGAATGCGAATCGATCCATTCCTATCTCCTTGTACTAAGGTCAAGTCTAAGTGGATCAAGGAACTTCACATAAAACCAGAGACACTGAAACTTATAGAGGATAAAGTGGGGAAAAGCCTTGAAGATATGGGCACAGGGGAAAAATTCCTGAATAGAACAGTAATGGCTTGTGCTGTAAGATCGAGAATTGACAAGTGGGACCTCATGAAACTACAAAGCTTCTGCAAGGCTAAAGACACCATCAATAAGACAAAAAAAAACACCAACAGATTGGGAAAGGATCTTCACCTATCCTAAATCAGATAAGGGACTAATATCCAATATATATAAAGAACTCAAGAAGGTGGACTCCAGAAAGTCAAATAACACCATTAAAAAATGGGGCTCAGAACTGAACAAAGAATTCTCACCTGAGGAATACCGAATGGCAGAGAAGTACCTGAAAAAATGTTCAACATCCTTAATCATCAGGGAAATGCAAATCAAAACAACCCTGAGATTCCACCTCACACCAGTCAGAATGGCTAAGATCAAAAATTCAGGTGACAGCAGATGCTGGCGAGGATGTGGAGAAAGAGGAACACTCCTCCATTGTTGGTGGGATTGCAAGCTTGTACAACCACTCTGGAAATCAGTCTGGCAGTTCCTCAGAAAATTGGACATAGTACTACTGGAGGATCCAGCAATACCTCTCCTGGGCATATATCCAGAAGATGTCCCAACCGGTAAAAAGGACACATGCTCCACTATGTTCATAGCAGCCCTATTTATAATAGCCAGAAGCTGGAAAGAACCCAGATGTCCCTCAACAGAGGAATGGATACAGAAATTATGGTACATTTACACAATGGAGTACTACTCAGCTATTAAAAAGAATGAATTTATGAAATTCCTAGCCAAATGGATGGACCTGGAGGGCATCATCTTGAGTGAAGTAACACAATCACAAAAGAACTCATACAATATGTATTCATTGATAAGTGGATATTAGCCCAAAACTTAGGATACCCAAGATATAAGATACAATTTGATAAACGCATGAAACTCAAGAGGAATGAAGACCAAAGTGTGGACACTGTGCCCCTTCTTAGAATTGGGAACAAAACACCCAGGGAAGGAGTTACAGAGACAAAGTTCGTAGCTGTGATGAAAGGATGGACCATTTAGAAACTGCTGTATCCAGGGATCCGTCCCATAATCAGCTTCTAAACGCTGACACCATTGCATACACTAGCAAGATTTTGCTGAAAGGACCCAAATATAGCTGTCTCTTGTGAGAAGATGCCGGGGCCTAGCAAACACAGGAGTGGATGTTCACAGTCAGCTATTGGATGTATCACAGGGCTCCCAATGGAGAAGCTAGAGAAAGTACCCAAGGAGCTAAAGGGATCTGCAACCCTATTGTTGGAACAACATGATGTACTAACCAGAACCCCGGAGCTCTTGTCTCTAGCTGCATATGTATTGAAAGATGGCCTAGTCGGCCATCATTGGATAGAGAGGCCCATTGGACTTGCAAACTTTATATGCCCCAATATAGGGGAATGCCAGGGCCAAAAGAATGGGAATGGGTGGGTAGGGAAGTGGGGGGCGCTATGGGGGACTTGTGGGATAGCATTGGAAATGTAATTGAGGAAAATATGTAATAAAAATATTAAAAATCAAAAAAAAAATGTCTCAGCCTGCTTCCTTTGTGCTGCATTAGGACACACTCCATTGACAGCTGTCCCTTATCCCATCCCTTTGAATAAGTCTAGAATCAGTCCTAAGACCTTTCCTGAAATTTTTGAAGTATTGTTGCTCTTGATCCATGAACAATAGCAAGTTAAATTCTGCTATACTAGTCCCTATGATAATTTGTGCAATCAAGCTAGTTCACCTAGTCAGGATCTGATTGCCCCTAAAGGATTCTATTTTTGGTGTAATGGTACCCTTACTAAAATTCTTTCCAAAAGTATAAAGAATTGCTGTGTTTTCCAACGACCCTACTTTCTCAGTTGACCTTGCTAACTCCCGCTGAGTATTTGAGCGAAATAGCTTCCCCCCCCCCCATATTAGAATAAAGTGAACTGTTTTCCTCTCTGTAGTGGTTGGTAACTTCTTGGTAACCTCTGTTGTGGTTGCCAGTTTGGCTGGAGGAGCATTAACCCATTCTCTTCTACCACCACCAAATTATCCCAACAACAACTTGAGTTGGCAGTGGAAGCCTCCGTTGAGTCATTAGATTTTTTTTACAGAGACAATTAACTTCCCTTGCCCAAGTTGCCTTACAGAATCAATGAGCACTTGATTTGCTGACCACTGAGAAAAGTGGCACCTGGTTCTTTCAGAATGAGTCAGACATTGTAGTATCCAACAGTTACATAAACTTAATCTGGAGCTCCAGAAAAAACAGTTTTCAGCTAGCTGCTGATAATTGGTGGAGGTCCTCCATGTTCACTCTCTTGATGCCCCTCCTTGGACCTTTAATAAGCATTTTATTATTAGTAACTTGGGGGGCCTTTTATTTTTAACAGAATTACTGGTTTTATAAAACAGCAGATTGATTCAATGGCATCAAGACCTTTTCAAATTCATTATCATAGACTTGATTTGGCTGACAGAGGCCTTGCTGGACCTGAGGTTGATAATTCTCCTTCAGGAGCTGCATGGGATTCAGACCTGTGCATGGTTCTTGACAAAATAAATCCAGTATGGGCACCAACTTGGGCTGTGAGGCTAAGCACTGCAGGGGAAGGTTTCACACAGACCGTCTCTGAATTCCCCCTGAGACAAACCTGATTTGCCAAGAGGTTGGTATCTGTTTTTTAATCTTATCCTAAGGATTTTTATAAGGCTCTACCTCCCCTCACCAAAAGATACCAAGAGCCATGACTGTGGGTCTTAATGGTACCCACAGAAGAAATCAGGTCAATACTCCTCCTGCTGGTTAACACCCACTCATCCAAGGATGAGATGACTATGGATCACCCCAGTTCCATAGGGCCTTAGTGAAAATAGTTAAAAGAGAGGAGATGCCAGGAGCCATGGCCTTAGCAGTGGCCTTGTGGAAAATTTCTAGCTTACATAAACAATCCTGAGAGAACATTCGTGGTCATGATAGAAAGTATGTTTGTGAGTAAAGAGGACACTGTGACTGTTGGTTCTAGGAGCTGAAGATTGCCACCTGACCTTGGGAGAGCCCTGGGGTCTTCCACCTTCCCGTGAAGCCTCCTCTTGCTTATGCTTATATTGTCACTCCTGAATAAAGTTTTTCAGAGCTTGATCAGTCTAATTGACTTACTCTCATTCTTTGTGTTTCTTGTCCCTCCCACTCTCTCTCTCTTGCCCTAGGTCCACGCTGATTATCCCTGCAGGTCAGGGCACTTATTAATCACTTTTCAAAACTTTTTTTTTATTCACAAGAAAATAGAATAAACATTTATAAAGTAGACTTAAAATTTATATCATATGACAAAGCCAAAGTAAAAACGTGATATGCGACAGTGGAATTTCGACATTTATCTTTCTCCAGAGACAGAAAAGTGAAGTGTCATCATTTGCTACATATTATATTCATTTGTTGAAAAAAACATTGATTACTTTTAAATATTTGCATGTTCCAGTTGGATATGCATACTGGTACACAGTGTGGGTCACATGTTCTTAAAATTGATGTCATTCTTTTATTCATTTAATAGCTAATATTTTTTAGGTACTATTACAATTCTTTCCAAGTTAACTATCTTGGAAAACTGGAACTTTTAACTGAGGAAATGCTATTTTTCAGTGCAAAATATTCTTGTTTTTCACATTAAAAAAGTAGTAACATTGCTAAAACATTTATGGAGAATCAGCAATATTTTTCCTGAGATGTGATTAAAAAGTAAAAATTCCATAAAGTTCAACTCAAAGAACATTGTTTGCTTGATTACTCAATATGACAATTTGCTTTTACCTGTGGATGGGATAAATATTACAAAATTTAGGGAAAAAGGAAAAGTCAGTTCTCACCATTGAGTGCAGCACTGAACTAGGTTTCGCTAATGCATAAATCTGAGGGTCCAAGTTGTGTGACCCTCTTTCCTTTCCAAGAGGCCACAATTTCTTTCTTCTTACATGCTCCATCTCCACAGTTCTCTGTAAACTGTCTCAAACTTTTTGAAAACAAGTATTATAAAATAGGTATCACCTTTCCTGGCCAAATAAGAAGAACAACAAAATGAGGGAAGAAATAATTGTAAATATGTTATGGAGATTAGAAATTAAAAGAGAGAGGAAGTCATCATGAACAAGTTTTGGGTAGTGAGACTATGATTCTAGGTTTGTTTATATGGCATTGGAAAGGGTAACTGTGGTCTTACCATATTATCAAATTATTTTTTATAGAACTATATTAATCTTTAAATTATGTGTGGTAAGGGGAAGGGATATATATATATATGTATATATATATATATATATATATATATATATATATATATATATATACACACACATATATATGAGTACAGGTGCCAGAGGCCAGACTATGAGATCACCACATATTTAGAGTTACAGGAAGTTGTGTGCTATGCAGAAAAGATGTTGGGAACAAAATCCTCTGCAATTTCAATTCATGCTTTTAGCTGACTCATCTGACCATCTCTGTTTTCTCAAATTCTTGAGTTTGCTAATCATATTACATCATTTAATATAGTATAATAAACTTCATTAAGTTGTTCTTACAGACCTAAGAAATTCTACAAGCCAAAGAGTATAAGTTATAATGTCTTTTCTTGGGAAATAAAAATGAAACTTTTATAATTATGCAAAGGATAAAATGATGTGTTCGATGTTTCTGTTCTATGCTGTCCTGGATATGCCTAAGTCAATATAATAATAACCCAAAACATTTTTTTTTGGAATTTCAAGACTGTCTTATGTGTAAAACTAGGACAGTGCCCTCAAATTTAGAGGAAATAGGCATTGCATTGAGTTAGAGAACAAATACGGACGTGTATGTGTGTTTAGCTGAAATAATTTTATAGAGATTGAAAATAAAAGAGGAAGAAGAACAGGAAAGAAGGAAAACAAGAAAAGAATGACAACAGCCATAGAACCAGAGGTTACCTGGGAGGTATAAAGGCTGAAGGTATAAGAAGGGTAGGATAGTGCAGAGCTGCTTGAAGAGATCAGCATGCCTGACTAGATATGGGAACATATCAAAATGCCTTTTTGTGAAGGTTAAATCTTTCCAAATCTCCCTGCTTTCTAAATTCCAGGGTCAGGAACTCTTTTAATGGTCTCTTGTGTGGCTAGGGGTGCCTTTTTCCTCAGCACTTGTAGTTATGTTGGATGAAAAAAAAAACAAAAAACAACAAAACAAAATAAAACAAAAACCCAAAACAACAACAATAACAAAAAAAACCTGGTAATTTAGTGAATTTGGTTCTCAATAGAAGAAGCAGTGTTCACATTTGAAAGAAACAACAATTTTCTATAGAAATCAATATAAGGATTAGTTTAGCTTATTCAGATATACTGGTTTTACAGCACAGAAACTTTAAGCCACAGCATTTGGAGGAAATAATGTAGGACTTTTGAGAGTCTATTTTGAGAATATTACCAAACCATGAAGAGCTCTTGAGTTTTGCATTTAGATAAAACTCTCTTTATGTAATTAATGTATTCCAAGCTCTGCTGAAATTCCACTTTTGTAGGGATGTTCTTAGCAATGCTCTCACCTCAGCTACAACTTCTGGCAGAAACAGTCACTTACAAAAGTTCCATTGGTACTTATATCTCTGAAGTAGGTTTGTGGAATTGCCATTATGAGACAGTGAGATGTCTGAGAAATACTAAGTACAACTATGTAACATCACCCTCTTCATTATCAAGCCTTATGCCACTAACATAGAAGGTTTAGGAGTTATTGAGTACGTGAGTCCACAGCAATTCAAAACCATAAACTAGACACATGCTTACCCAGACTGATGTGAAAGAGTTTAGTTCCTCAGTAGTTCTGTTTGGCTTTTGATAATCTCCTAATATACTCAATAAACCTTAGACACCTAACAAAATTCCATAAAGTACTTATTTCCTAATTGACATGTCATACATCTAAAATGTTTTGTCATTAGGATTTTTGTTTCTTAATATAACAGATATTCTTGTAGATTGATCAAAATCTGGATTTATTATAAATTTCAGAAAAGTCTACCTTTGATTTTCTGTTTTAATTTTGATAATTTGCTCACTTAGTAAAATAATAAGCACATTTTGAGAATAGCCAGAAAAAAAAAACCTCCTTCATACTTGAATTTATTATAATAACACTCCATTTGAGTAAAATAATTTTAAGGTCTAACAACTAATAAGAATTTAATTCAATTCCACTAAAATGATTGGTATACATTCAAGTGTGAAAGAGTCTTAGATGTTAAGATTTAATTTTAATTATGTGTCCCTGTGTCTATGTACACCTGAATCCATGAGTAGACAGAAGCCAGAATAGGGTGTCCAATCTCCTGGACCTTGAGTTACAAGAAATCCTGATAAAACTAATGTGGCTACTTGGGAAAAAACTTAGGTACTTTGGAAGAGCACCATGCCTGCCTTGTGTCTCCTGCCCTGGTATTGATGTTTTGAAGCCTAAACATCTTAGAACTTGAATCTGATAGTTATTTTACATACATTTAGAGCAAGTGTTGCATAAAAGATGATGCATAAACTAATGTTCCCTGGGTTTTTTTTTTCTGTTAAAAAATGAGAGACTAGAACACTAATTATATATTTTGATTATATGATAATTACCATGACATACATTTTGTTGTTATGAATTGTATTCATCTTGAATGAGAAAAAATATATCTGATAACATCATAAAAAGTAATAGAATACAATAAATAACAATATGTTAAAATTTCTACTAGTATTCTAGCAATCTGGAACCAGGTAGAGATAGTTGCAGATCATGACTTTGTCACACAGTAAATTATTTGACTTCCTAAAAGTTGGGTTTTTGATCTTCTCAGGGTGACAATTAAGAAATGTCAGAAATATTGTAAGCAGAAGATGAAATGACCATAAAAAACCCTCAAAAATTATTTAATACAGGGACAGCAAGGTGGATTAACAAACAAAAATACTTGATGCCAAACCTAATAACCTAATTAAATCTTTGGAGCCCTCATGTTGAAAAGGGAGAATTCACTCCGGAAAATTGTTCTCTGACTTTCATACATATTCATTGGTAGAAGACTATGAGCAATAACATACATACACACAAACAAATGTAAACAAATATGTAATATTATTACAGCTGTTTTCTAGTTGAATGACATTATCAGGTCTTTATTGTCTTTCTTCTCTCTACTTCCTCTTTCTATCAATTTGTTTTTTTATTCATTTATTTATAGACATTTTTTTTCTGGGGGAATTAGTTCCGTTCAAAGATGATTTTTAATATTTATTCACATTATTCTGAAAAATAATATTGGAGACTAAATGTTTGCCCCAAATATGATACAAAAGTGTAAAAGAGAGACAGATAAATACTTTTATTATACTATTTATAATCAAAGCTGGCCATCATTATTCCTTTCTTTCTGTCATACTTCTGTCTCTGCTTTATAAACCAGAAAACACTATCAACATGTGAATATACAAATTTAGGCCTAATGAGCATTTCATATTTCAGCATAAATGGATAATGTTGTAATTGGAATCAAGAGATGAATAGGCAAATAGAGTATGATATAATCATGATGAAATAATATTTCAAGTGAGATAGAAGTAAATCCTACAGTTTCTGATAATGTGGATGGATCAATCTAGAACACATAAACTTAAGTGAAATAATAAACAAAGCACAAAACCAATATTGTATTACTTCAAATCTAAAATGTTTGCACCCATAGAAGCAGAGAGAAAAATGGTGGTTACTAAGTACTTGGAAGGGTTTAGAAAGAAGGCATCAGCTGGGCATGGCGCACTCCTTTAATCCCAGCACTGGGGAGGCAGAGGCAGGAGGATTTCTGAGTTCAAGGCCAGCCTGGTCTACAAAGTGAGTTCCAGAACAGCCAGAGCTATACAGAGAAACCCTGTCTCAAAAAACCTAAAAAAAAAAAAAAAAAAAAAAAAAAAAGGAAAGAAAGGAAGAAAGAAAGAAAGGAAGGAAGGAAGGAAGGAAGGAAGGAAGGAAGGAAGGAAGAAAGAAAGAAAGAAAGAAAGAAAGAAAGAAAGAAAGAAAGAAAGAAAGAAAGAAAGAAAGAAAGAAAGAAAGAGGGCATCAGAGAGATGTTGGCCAAGTACACAAAGGTTCAGTTAAAGTGGAAGAAAAAGTTCAGATCTGCTGGTCAACATTTAAATCATGGTTAATAAAAATGTACTGTACTGATAAAGAGTGCCAAGAAAGTAGATTGCCAGTAAAAGACTAAATATGTGAATTTGTATGCTAATTAGCTCAAATTAGCAAATCTAAAGTATGTATATATGTCTTTTAAGTGATAAATTATATAAAATAAGTACACAATTTTTTATGTTTTAATTACAAAAACACATTTTTAAATAAAAAAAAATGTTTCCAGTCATGGTAGCTTAGGGATATAATTTAACCTTCAGAGAAGAGGAAGATCAGGTTTTCAAGGTCAACCTGGGATCCATTGTGATTTTGAAGCCCACTAAATTTCTGAGACACTGTTTCAAACAATATATATACACATATGCATATTTATGAGCATGAAGACCAAAAGAATGAAGTTACCAAAATATATAATGTAGATTTAAAATTTTTAGGAGGCTTCAGAATTATCTTTATACTTCACTGCATTTATGTTCCAGAAAAGAAAAATAGTTCAATCCAATGGAAAAAAACTAAAAGCAAAAAACAAAAACCAAACCAATTCCCACAACAACAAGTACAGAAATACTTAAGTTGTAACATTAGGAAGTGAGATCTTGCAACTGGGAAGTGTTATTATTCATCAGATACTCCTGACTAGTGTTTTAACTTCTCTTATTGCAGATATTGTTCTTCTCTGTGGAACTTCTTTCTTCTTGAACAAAACCACAGTTGTGTCTGGTAAACCAGGATATTATTCTGTCTGCTTTCCCCAAGTTTTTGCTTCCAGTCTATGGCCTACTGTACCACAAAAATCCATCTTAATTGCATCTTTCTTCTCTCAGCCTTATTACAGAAATCATGTTGGGTAATAGCCCTAGCCTAACAAGAAAAAAAAAAAGAACTAAAAAATAAAGGAAGCTAATCAAAACCTTATGGACTGTAGTTATGATAATATTATGGAACCACTACTCCATCTCAATATGAGGTATTTTACTAAACTTTTGGGTGCTTGTTCTCAGAAAATTAAGTGAAACTAGAACACTAATTATGTATGCTGAGTTTTCAAGTCATTGAGATAGGTCATTTTCTTTAAGTGTGCTTTAAATTTGCCACCAAAAAGTTTGAATGTGAAATCTGCATCTTCTAATTGTGATTTCATCTTGCAGAAGTGCTTAGCGGTTTCATCTTCATTATCTTGCCCATATCATAAAAATTTATACTTACACAGTATGTTTACTTTTCTAGTCTCTATATCACAGAAGGTAGGTGAATGAATACCATTCTTCTATATTTTGGAGAAATTTTTCATTATCTATATCTGTCGTTGCCATCATTATGAAGACAGTTACAAGGATAAAAGATAAAACTGTAATATAATAAAATTTACCAGATCATGCATTTAAGTAAACCCTAACTGAAACAAATTGTAAGTAGTGAGAGAAAACAGAAATGCTCTAAAATGGGGCTATACTTGTCCCTCTAACTGACCTGGGGGAAGTAGGCACATCATAGTAGAAGGAGAACCTTTAGCTTGCTCAGTTTTCTTACCATTTTCAAGTCACTGCAATTGTCCATGGGGTCCAAAATAAAAGGGACAAAAAAACAAAACAAAACAAAAAAAACAAAAACAAACAAACAAACAAACAAAGAAGACATTCCAAATCTTTAGTTTATAGATTACAAGTCCAGTTAATTTAAAGATACTCTCTTTTAGAATACAGGTAAATCATGAAAAGTTCAAAAGATATCAATATTAAAACGTAAGAGAATTCAGGTTTTGTTAATGTCATTTCTGTGAAGTTCTAGAAACTTTGAGAACCAGAATGTAGTTGAAATAAACAGGCTATTGGATCATGATGACCTTGAGGCTACATCTTGTCAGTAGGCTTCCCATTTCACCTTCTTTCTTCTTTCTCCCTTTCCTTTCTCATTCTCCTCTTTCTAACATGATCTTAAATACCTTTTCATCGTCACATCTCTCTCCCATGTTATTTTTTTCTTTACATGCAGATGTACAGTCTAAAAAGCTAAATGTCCGTAGACTAAATCTGAGCTACAGGAAATCTTTTCTCACTTAAGATGATTTCATAGGTATTTTGTCATGGTGACAGATTCCTGACAAATATCAGCAGAGAAAAGTCAAGTAGAGTGTTAAAGCATAAAAGATATTAGAACTAAGAAACTGTAACATAGAGCCTGAGATTAAGGCAAGAGGAAAGTGAAAAAGAAGCGTAGTGAGATCATTCAAGGCAATGAGTATTCTCAATAGAGATAGCAACAAATGATAAAACTACCAACAAAAAAACCCACATATTTTATTTAATAAGACATTTTAGACTTTCCAGATCACTTTCCTGAAATTATACTTTAATACCAGTCAAAAAAATGTTTTAAGTACTCCCAAGCAATTGAGGTTATTGCTTCAACTGGTAGTTGCTCTCCAAAAATAATAAAGCCCTATTTTTGGAAGAAAACGCCTGTACAACTCCTTGAACACAGAGAAGTGAATCTACTTCTACCTAGAGCCTCATCCCTACTTATTAGAATTCACAGTGCCTGAAGGTACTTGGCCTGCTACCAAAGGAGAGATGAAAACCTAACCAGCTACAAATTCTTTGATCTCCAATGATGACCTGACTATAAGCTGAAATAGTGATATAGTGTCACAAATCTAATGGAAATAAGCAATAGCTGATTGGATTCAAGGACCACTCCATCAACAGGAACCTATTCCCTACACTGTGAGGGTGGTCAAGGACCTGAGACAAAGTTGCCAGAGGTCTAGGAAAAAACGAAATACAACTAACTCTTCTGCTAGCTAAACACATTCATAAAATTACTATTAAGGAAATTATATTATATGCACAATTGCTTGTCATCAGAGAAATTTCCTGCTGCAGTAGATGGGAATACATACAAAGATTCAGAGCCAGACAATGTACAAAGACCTTGGGACTCAGTCCTAAATGAGGTGCCTCCACCAGATTCTTTCCCTTGGGAATTAGAGAACCCTGTGAAAGAGGAAACAGAAAGATTGAAAGGGCTGGAGAGGATGGAGGACTGAAAGAAAACATCGCTTTCTAAAAAATCAGGACCTATGTAATATGGACTCACAGAGACTGTGGCAGCATGTGTTAGTATTCAGTAATCTCCACACATTCCACTCAGACTCCAGTGTCTTTTAAATAGGGCTGGATTATTAAATGCACACTTGATTGATTAGGGTTACTGCCTATACTCTGGAGCTAAGGCCGGATCGCAAGCATTTCTCAGGGCCAGCTTATAACGGGAAACACACACACACACTCACACACACACACACAAAGCTCATATACAGTGTGACAGGGTGGTCAGCCCTGACTCAAGCTATTTTGGCTAGCTGGTCAGAACAGTTCTAACTGAATTTTATATTCTAATTTGTCCTAAGTGGTTCTTATGATTGTAGAATTTCTTAAGATTAACATACAGAACACAACAGGGTACTTGGTCAGCATGATCCTGCTCTGAGTCAAGCTATTTTCTGTGTCAACAGCCAAACTCTCTTTATTTTAGAAATATGAACTGGCTGTCAGTCAGGGAACAAAGAGTTATAGCTATGTTAGGAGACAGGTGTCAAAGCATGGGCAGGATCCACATGGGTCTGTGGCAGATGGGGTCCCAGACTTGAGAGGAAAAGTTTACACTAGCTGCCATCTGTACCCACTTAACCACTCATGAATAAAAATTTGTAATCTTCAAGAGTCTGACTCGGGATTCAAACCACCATGACCATCTCTAAATAGTTAACAGAAAATAAACTCAACAATGTGTTTGACGATTATTTGTCTCATAATGATTTTTGTTTTTTTTTCAATTATACACACATATTTATGTGTGATATACATAAGAAAAATTTTCCTTTTTTCCTTTTTAGAAACATATTTATTTATTCAGTTTTCATTTGAATTTGATGCACAGTTTATCTTGATTATATCTAAACCCACTTCCATTCTCACTACTTTTTTCTTTTCTTTTTTTATTAGATATTTTCTTTATTTACATTTCAAATGTTATCCCCTTTCCTATTTTCCCCTCTGAAAAATCCCCTATCCTCCCCCTGCTCCTCAACCCACCCACTCCTGCTTCCTGGCCCAGGCATTCCCCTATAGTGGGGCATTAGAACCTTTACAGGACCAAAGGCCTCTCCTCCCATTGATGACTGATTAGGCCATCCTCTGCTACATATGGAGCTGGAACCATGAGTCCCACCATGTGTTTTATTTGATTGGTGGTTTAGTCCCAGGGAGCTCTGGGGTTACTGGTCAGTTCATATTGTTGTTCCTCCTAGGGGGCTGCAAACCCCTTCAGCTCCTTGGGTACTTTCTCTAGCTCCTTCATTGGTGACCATGTGCTCCGTCTAATGGATGACTGTGAGTATCCACTTCTGTAGTAGTCAGGCACTGGCAGAGCCTCTCAGGAGACAGCTATATCAGGCTCCTATCAGCAAACTCTTGTTGGCATCCGCAATAGTGTTTGGGTTGGGCTGTTGCTTATGGGATGGATCCACAGGTGGGGCAGTTTCTGGATGGTCATTCCTTCAGTCTCTGCTCCAAACTTTGTCTCTGTAACTCGTTCCATGGGTATCTTGTTCCCTATTCTAAGAAGAATTAAAGTGTTACAGAGAACCTGTTTAATGTTCAACAGAGATGGCCCAATGTTCAGTGTCAGAATCCATGTTCCTCTGCTAGCCACCATCTAAGCTTCTGCTTCTAAGCTACAGGGTACCCAATCTCTGCAAAAGCTAGAAGAGGAGAAAAAAGTGTCTACAAAGGCTGACTCAGTTCATATAATAATGAATCTCTGTCATTCTGTACTGTCCCATAATTTGTAGCAGATATTGATGTAAAGATGCAGTCCCCTATTGTACTACCAAATTATTTTTATAAATATTTTCAGCAAAACTTTTATTTCCTATACTGTATACAAGTTGGAAACTGAATTTCTCCCTTTCCTTCATAGAAAATGAAATAAATTCTGTGTAGTTATTATGTTTTTTCATCCAAGCTTGAGATCCGAGAGAGAGAGAGAGAGAGAGAGAGAAGGGGAGACTATGAAGTCGATTATACACATCTATTACATCATGGTTTCTGTAGACTGAGTTAGCTGCCTAAGGGAAAGGATAGTTAATCCCATGTTCAGAGTCTTATGATGTTATGGTTATAGCTGCCGGGAAAGATCATGCTTAATATGCAAGTTCAGGAACTGAGTTTTGTCCCCAAGTGTCTTCTGTTAAGATTGTGTATTTCTATGGCTTATTCAGGGTTCTCTATAAAACAGAACCAATGGCTATAAAAGCTATATGAGAAATACATTGTTGAAGCTTACTCAGGTATTAGGTGTTCCAATATGACCCTACTTACTACAAGCAAAATAATTAGGGAAATAAAAAGTCTAAATTCATCAGTCTGATATCATAATAAATGGAATAGATTGGTTTAAGTGTGTCCTCCAAAGCTATGTGGTATGAAAGTGATTCTTGGCATGGTAATGTTTGAATGTGCTGCCTAATGAAAGGGATTTAATGCCATTTTTTCAAGTGCCATTTTTTTCTGTTCCATTTTTTTCAAGTGGATTCTATGTTAAGGAAGTTTCATGAGTGGGTTGTGGGCTGTGGATGGATTTAGCAGAAGCATTGCCCTCTCATTTTTCTCAACTATTCTCTTTGCCTTTCTGATATGGGATGGTGAAGCAAAGAGTTTCTTGCTAGATTTTGTCCTTTGGTATCTGACTTCAAATTCTATTTCAAGCCAATAAACTCTGCTGTCTGCAAATTCTGAGTATTCCTTTATTGCAGGATTAAAACATTAACACACAAAGCTGGGCATTAAACTAAATATCAGAGTTCAGAGTTCCCTTAGCCAGGAACTATTGAGCCTAAGACACATACACAAGAAAAACAAGTATTAGAAAATAATTCAATTACTGCTCTTGTGAGGAAGGCATCCCGTTAGGTTCTCCATTCCATTTTTCTTGGATGCTTTTTTTCTGCAATAGGAAATAAAATTATAATTTGATCCCCTTTGCAATTACTCATATCCTATGCTCTATGGTTTTTGTGGTAAAGCAAGTTTTTAATCTTCAGAAATGATTTCGTCTATAAACGGTGTTTGTTTTCCCAGAGAAAGGGAAAGTGAGATACAGCAGTAATGCTAGGAACATCCAGAAAAATGAAGACAGGCCTTGAAATACTTTCCTGGATTGACATCAATAGCAAAAACAGAGCATTATTTATGAAGGCAGCCTGGCTACTACTTTCCAGTGGTCTCTCAGTTCCCTGACTTACTCCTCCTTTAGCATACACAGTTAATGAAAACATCATGGAACAAAACCCCAAAACAGTCCAAAGCCAGACACACTTAACATGATGGAAAACACTGGGAGAACAAATTAGTATGACTAGGATAGGAATGGCAGAGACACCATTTCAAAGTGCCTGTGAACGAGGACTGCAGCAAATCAGGCAAATGAAGCAGCAGCTTTTGCCCTTGTGCAACATGGAAGACCACGTCTTTGTCTGACTGGAAAGCTAACACATCCCCCATTTTCCTAAACGCTGGAACACTTTTTTCCCCCCTCAGAGGCTGTTTCCCTGTGGAAATTATCACAATGGACCAGACAGCTGAGATAATGATGTAACCAGGGTTACTGAACATTTTCCTGCTTGCATTAGCAAGAAGATTATATAGTTAATCAATCCACAATACTTCCTGAGTTCCTATGAAATGCAAGACACATAGTGGCAAACCAACCACTATAATCAAGTGAGATAATGTTAATGATAGCATGCTGTGAACTGCGAATCCTGGTGAAATGTGACTTACAATCATCTAAAATGTCTTAGTGCCATGATCCTTATTTGGTAAAAGGGTGTTTCCACCTAGTTTGGTGAGAAATGATCCCAGTCTCTGGTTGAGACTAATGATTAATGCCAGAGGTAATGATATGCAAGTTGTATTTCTAGTATAGTGCCACCAAAAGTCACAAGAAACCAATCTTGTCTCCTCAGTAAATAAAAAGACGCATATGTGTTGAGATCAAGGCAACTCAGAATGCCAAACTGTCTCGGCAACATGTCTCCTCTAAATTATTAATTTTCTGATGTGTAGCATGCCTTTAAGCCAACATGTCACATTTGTTCTGATTGAAAATGTGTTATTTGGCATAACTGTGATACATTTTATACAGAGATCCATTGAGAAATGCCTTTTATTCGTTTCACTGATCAGGGAAGGGAAGCTGTGCTTTAGACTCAGGCTAAGATTCCTGCCTTAAGCTCTCTGCATTTCATTTTCCTGGTTTGTATTGCTTTATTATTTACAGAACAACTTCTGTTATTCTTCATTTTACTTCTACAGTTGGAGTTTGAATTCATGGCAGTATTTTTAGAAAAGAGCCATAACCCCAGATTCTTAGTAAGTGGGTCCAGAATACCTGTAATTCAATGGCATTGAATCTTTTTCAGTTATCAACTTCAGTGTTGCTGGAAGGCACAAACATGAAGCTCCCCCTCTCCCTTCTTTTTAGTTTGCAATCCTATACAGTAATATCAGAATATAGGCAACCAACAGCTCCCTACCCAGATGGCTCTGGCTCTGCCTTTATGTTCTTAAGTGAAGGAGAGTAAGACTCAGCAAACCATTATAATATCTTGCCAATCTGTCCAATACCAATTTGATGCTAATGTAGTATTCTTAAGAAAATATTCTCCAGACTTTGAATTGCTAAACAGAAACATTCTCCTTCATTCCTTTTTAGTTCATTGGGAGTTTAAATTTTAAGATGTACAAAACAGTCTTCATGGAGTGAACACATTTGCTTCTATTCTCAACAGATAAACTTGCATACATATGAGTAGAAGTTAATGTATCTTGATTTTAAATTTAACTACTATCTTTCATGAAGTTTTTTCATCATACAAATAAAGATTCTATATAATTTTTTCATTTTGTTAATTTAAGCAATAGAATTTATCATCTATTCATACTGTGTACTTCTCAAAGTAATTTGCATAGACCAGCCCACAACATAAAGATGACCCTTCAAATTGCTATATAAAACTAAATATTATCCTTACCCCAAAGTCATTTGGTCAGTATAAAACTTAAAAAGCAAAATAGCTTTACAAAAACAGCATTACAGAAGGAGTTGATGACTTGTATGTAACACAAGTAATCAGGACGTTGAGACAGTAACATCAAGACTTCAAGTTCACCCTAGGGTCATCAAGTGGTTGAAATCTGATTGTACTATAGAGTGAAAAGTAAATATAAAAATTACAACTAATGTGACTACTCTTAGAAGCATATAGAATTATTCCATATACTAATAGCTAAATTTGAGCTAATTTGATTAGATTACTAGAGCTTTGTAGAAGAGTTAAATGTGATCGGTGATGTTAGTTCATCAATAATACATTATTTATAAGGCTATATAAATAAAAATGTTGAAAAATCTATTTTTTAGAATTTCTTTTCATTTTTTATTAATTAATTAATTTTTTACACTCCATATTTTATTCCCCCTCCACCCTCTGACTGTTCCACATCCCATACCTCCTCCCCACCCCACTGTCTCTATGTGGATGTTCCCATCACTCATGCCACCTGAACTCTAAACTCCCTGGGGCCTCCAGTCTCTTGCAGGTTAGGGGCATCATCTCTGAATGAACACAGACCCAGAAGTCCTCTACTGTATGTGTGTTGGGAATCTCATGTCAGCTGGTATGTGCTGCCAATCAAAGAGTACACATGAAGAGACCTGTGGCTCCAGCTGATGGCCTTGTCAGACATCAATGGGAGGAGAAGCCCTTGGTCCTGGGAAAGCTCAATGTCCTAGTGTAGGGGAATGCCACAGCAAGGAGGCAGAAGTGGGTAGGTGGGTGGAATAGAACCCTCACAGAAGCAGGGAGAGGAAAGATGAGATAGGAGATTCCTGGAGGAGAAACCATAAAAGGGGATAACATTTGGAATGTAAATAAAGGAAATATCCCATAAAAAAGAAAAAAATAATTTGCAATGGGAAAACAAAAACAAAAACAAATAATAGTAACTTTTGTAAAATGCAAATGACTCTTCATCACTGTCATGGGTAAAGAAATGTTTTGCTTCTATTTTTACCACATTTCCTTATTTATTCATTAATTGATAAGCATCTCAGGTGATTCAAATTTCTTGCCGAGGTCTCTAGAAAAACAATTGAAAATTGAAGAACTCCAAAAACATATTCTTAACATTCAAATATCAAACAATATAAGGATATATTAATTAGATACTGGTACATGACAGATGTATACATTATATTGCTCAAATCAAATAAATGTATTTGCCTTCACAATGTACACGTGTATTTATAAATCTTTTGGTTCCAATCATCAAATGTTCTTTTTTTTGTTCTTTTAATGCTTTAGATTTATTTTGGCAGTTATAGACTAATACAATAATAGAAATATTAAAGATGAACCATACAATGTTTTGATAGGAATCAACATTGTGTAATATACATCATGTTTAACATATGTGTATCCCAAATACTTATGAGTACTTATTGTAAAATGATCAAAATAATTTATTTGTATCTTTTGCAACATATAGCACATCATCATCACCTATATTCTTGGAAACACTTATTAACTTCATGAGTTATGATTTATCATACACTGATTACTATCTTCCCACTGCTCCCTTGTAACTCAGACTCCATTTTATACTAAACGTTCTTAAAATATAAAACTACTACTCATATTAAAAGTAGTTTAGTTTTTGCACTTTCTTCTTCTTTCTTCTTTTCCCATTCTCCTCCTCCTCTTTCTCCTCCTCCTCCTCATTCCTCATTCTCTCTCTCTCTCTCTCTCTCTCTCTCTCTCTCTCTCTCTCTGTTTGTGTGTGTCACAGCCATTAACCACATCAGATAGTTGTGTCGTAACAATTTTGTTTCTTTAAAAACACAGAAATATTCTAAGAATGTGTTTTTGTTTCAATGTCAGTTGTGGGATATAAGGGTGCTTCAGATTGTCATAGCAGTTGACTATGATTTACCTAGTGCTTTGTCAGGGGCATGATTTTTCCAGGAGCAGATAGTTTCTGCAATACTGGGATGTTTGAAAAGCTGGGGACCTTATAGAGGGTATATAAATTCTAGGTCTCCAAGAGGTGGGGTCATTTGTTGTTTGTTTGTTGTTGGTTCTTATTGGTTGTGGTTTGTTAAGTTGTCATGTGTGAAGGAGGAAGAGAAGGGAGAGGAGAAGGAGGAGAAGAAGAAGAAGAAGAAGAAGAAGAAGAAGAAGAAGAAGAAGAAGAAGAAGAAGAAGAAGAAGAAGAAGAAGAAGAAGAAGAAGAAGAGGAAGAAGAAGAAGAAGAAGAAGAAGAAGAAGAAGAAGAAGAAGAAGAAGAAGAAGAAGAAGAAGAAGAAGAAGAAGAAGAAGAAGAAGAAGAAGGAGGAGGAGGAGGAGGAGGAGGAGGAGGAGGAGGAGGAGGAGGAGGAGGAGGAGGAGGAGAGGAGGAGGAGGAGGAGGAGAAGAAGAAGAAGAGGAAGAAGAAGAAGAAGGAGGAGGAGGAGGAGGAGGAGAGGAGGAGGAGGAGGAGAGGAGGAGGAGGAGGAGGAGGAGGAGGAATAATTATATATCCTAATGGCAAAGATCATATTTGCCCCCAAAGAACTGAACAAACTTAATCAGCAGAAAGGATTCTAACAAAAATGTAACCTCTTTTCCCCTGTATCTTTTTTCTTTCCCATCTAGTGTTAGGGGGTTGAAAGGGTTGAGAAATCTAGAAGAAAGAAAAACCCACAATGTAGCCACAGGCTGGCTACAGAGGTGATTGCCTTCTTCTATTTTTACATATGTTGGTTTTCTTAGCAAGTACTTTTATCAATTGAGGTATTTCCCATTCCATTTATACTCAAGTTCTATGACAGAAACATTTTGGTTTTAATTATGAATGAGATTATGTGGGATTTGTTCAAGAATACATGGGTTAATATTTTAATATTTGTAGAGCTTCCATATTTTGTTGCTGTTAAATTTTATTTTTATTTCATTGTAGAAAGAAAAAAATATGATTTATTGACTTGTGAGAGTTAATGTGTTTTGATATTATTTAACCAATTACTCCAAGCTTTTTATAGACCTACCTCTCTCTCCTTTACCACAAAAGATTGTCTGTTTCCTTAATTTTAAAAGCTTATCAAATTTAATTATGCTGCTCATATATGCTTTGTTGTCTGGCCTTCTTTTGGAGATGGTCAACTTATCAGAGACTATATATTTAGAGGTAACTGTCTTCCCATCAATAATAAATATCTCTTTGGTGGTGGGTAAGATTTCTAACCTACCTTCCTTCTTCATGCTAAGTTTTGTACTGACTTGTAGTTGGACAGGTCTTTTGCACATGTGCATGCTGTCATAATTGTTGAGTACATATATGGGTGGCTGCCCTTTGGTGTTCAGAAGATGCTGTTCTCTTGTAGTCATTTACTACCTCTCGTTCTTTTAATAGTTATGTTAGGTCCTTTTCCCACAGTGAAACCTGAGCCTTCATGGGAGAGGGTGTGAATAAATTTCCCATGTAGGACTGCAGATACTATACTCTTCTGAATACATTTGGAGAATTGTATATCTCTATGTTAATCTTCATCTACTACAAATAGTATTTCTGATCAAGATTGATATATACTTTAATCTATGAGTATAGTGATAAATCATTCAGAGATCTTTACTGCTGTGTCTGTTTACATTGAAGAATAAGGAGTAGGTTCTTTTTGAGGGTCTATGATCTATCTTAGACATAGTTTTCTGAAGCTATTGCCAGAAGATCTTGGGAGCAGGTTCAGAAACCCACTGCCAGGCATTAAGTAGAGAACAAGCTTAAATTGAAGAGGACCATTTGGCCCTTCCAATTGAAACTCTGAGAATTCATACGGAGGGAAGAAAAATGAAGAAGGGTTGAGGATACTAGGAGAATACAGCCTTGCAGATTTCAATGAAGTAGGGCTCATGGTTGCCCAAACGGGCCTAAAGGGCAATTATAGATCTTATATGTATCTTTGCTAGGTTCACTGAATATATGTTATGGTTATTACCTCAACTTTTTGTGGGATCCCTAACTGTGAGAGTGGGGGTGGCTCTGATGTATGCCTTGTCTTACACCCTTTTATTCCTATAGTATTGCCTCACCCAGTGTTCATATGAGCGTTTGTGCCTAGTTTTATCTGATCTTAGTGTTCTGTTTATATGGATCTCCTGGGATGACTGCTCATTTCTGAATGGAAAGAAATAAGGAACGAATCTGGGGGGAAAGTCAGGATGGGTGGAGAAGAATGAGAGGAATGGTAAAGGGGGGAAAATATTGAAAAAGGAAAACAAACCAATCATCAACAACAATGAAACAAATAAGCAAAAAGAAAGAAAGGAAGGAAGGAAGAAAGAATAAATGAAAGAAAGAAAGAAAGAAGAAAGAAGAAGAAGGGCTCCAGGACTCCACCGAACTTAGGAACTTAGTCTGCACAGGTGAGAGTGTGCACTACAGAGGCAGACAGCTTCTGGAACAGGCAGGAGCCACAGAGCCGCTGAGGCAGCACCCTTTTGGTGCCGCAGACATCCTGCACCCTCCCAGCCTGAGGACAGTGGTCAGCCCTGCACTGCAGCCCTCTGCCTCAGGGGCAGGGAGCGCCATCTTGGCTCTGGTACTCTGCCAAACTCAGGAACTTAGTCTGCACAGGTGAGAGTGTGCACCACAGAGGCAGACAGCTTCTGGGACAGGCAGGAAACACAGAGCCACTGAGGCAGCACCCTTTTGGGGCCGCAGACATCCGGCACCCTCCCAGCCTGAGGACAGTGGTCAGCCCTGCACTGCAGCCCTCTGCCTCAGGGGCAGGGAGCGCCATCTTGGCTCTGGTACTCTGCCAAACTCAGGAACTTAGTCTGCACAGGTGAGAGTGTGCACCACAGAGGCAGACAGCTTCTGGGACAGGCAGGAAACACAGAGCCACTGAGGCAGCACCCTTTTGGGGCCGCAGACATCCGGCACCCTCCCAGCCGGAGGACAGTGGTCAGCCCTGCACGGGAGCCCTCTGCCTCAGGGGCAGGGAGCACCATCTTGGCTCCGGGGCTCTGCCGAACATAGGAACTTAGTCTGCACAGGTGAGAGTGTGTACCACAGAAGCTGACAGCATCTGTGACCTGCCAAAGCAACACAGCATCTGGGAAAGGACATGTTTTGGGCCTTCTTCTTCAGCCAGGAGGAGGTCCAAACACCAGATATCTGTGTACCTTCCCTGTAAGAGGAGAGCTTGCCAGCAGAGAGTGCTCTAACCACTGAAACTCAGAGGAGAGAGCCTGTCTCCCAGGTCTGCTGATAGACGGTAATCAGAATCACCAGAAGAACAATCTCTAAACAGAGACAACTAAAACAGCTAACTCCAGAGATTACCAGATGGCGAAAGGTAAACATAAGAATCTTACTAACAGAAACCAAGACCACTCACCATCATCAGAACCCAGCACTCCCACTTCACCCAGTCCAGGACACCCCAACACACCCGAAAAGCTAGACCTGGATTTAAAAGCATATCTCATGATGATGGTAGAGGACATCAAGAAGGACTTTAATAACTCACTTAAAAAAACACAGGAGAACACTGCTAAACAAGTAGAAGACATTAAAGAGGAAGCACAAAAATCCCTTCAAGAATTGCAGGAAAACATAACCAAACAGGTAGAAGATATTAAAGAGGAAACACAAAAATCCCTTAAAGAACTGCAGGAAAACACAACCAAACAGGTGATGGAATTGAATAAAACCATCCAAGACCTAAAAAGGGAAGTAGACACAATAAAGAAAACCCAAAGTGAGGCAACGCTGGAGATAGAAACCCTAGGAAAGAAATCTTGAACCATAGATGCAAGCATCAGCAACAGAATACAAGAGATGGAAGAGAGAATCTCAGGTGCAGAAGATTCCATAGAGAACATCGGCACAACAATCAAAGAAAATGGAAAATGCAAAAAGATGCTAACTCAAAACATCCAGGAAATCCAGGACACAATGAGAAGACCAAACCTATGGATAATAGGAGTGGATGAGAATGAAGATTTTCAACTCAAAGGACCAGCAAACATCTTCAACAAAATTATAGAAGAAAACTTCCCAAATCTAAAGAAAGAGATGCCCATGAACATACAAGAAGCCTACAGAACTCCAAATAGACTGGACCAGAAAAGAAATACCTCCCGACACATAATAATCAGAACAACAAATGCACTAAGTAAAGATAGAATACTAAAAGCAGCAAGAGAAAAAGGCCAATAAAGGCAAGCCTATCAGAATTACACCAGATTTTTCACCAGAGACTATGAAAGCCAGAAGAGCCTGGACAGATATTATACAGACACTAAGAGAACACAAATTCCAGCCCAGGCTACTATACCCAGCCAAACTCTCAATTAACATAGATGGAGAAACCAAAGTATTCCACGACAAAACCAAATTCACACATTATCTTTCCACGAATCCAGCCCTTCCAAGGATAATAACAGAAAAAAACCAATACAAGGACGGGAACCAAGCCCTAGAAAAAACAAGAAGGTAATTCCTCAACAAACCCAAAAGAAGACAGCCACAAGAACAGAATGCCAACTTAAAAACAAAAATAACAGGAAGCAACAATTACTTTTCCTTAATATCTCTTAATATCAATGGACTCAACTCCCCAATAAAAAGACATAGACTAACAAACTGGCTACACAAACAAGACCCAACATTTTGCTGCTTACAGGAAACTCATCTCAGAGAAAAAAGATAGACACTACCTCAGAATGAAAGGCTGGAAAACAATTTTCCAAGCAAATGGTATGAAGAAACAATCTGGAGTAGCCATTCTAATATCTGATAAGATTGACTTCCAACCCAAAGTCATCAAAAAAGACAGGGAGGGGCACTTCATACTCATCAAAGGTAAAATCCTCCAAGAGGAACTATCAATCCTGAATATCTATGCTCCAAATACAAAGGCAGCCACATTCATTAAAGAAACTTTAGTAAAGCTCAAAGCACACATTGCACCTCACACAATAATAGTGGGAGACTTCAACACACCACTTTCACCAATGGACAGATCATGGAAACAGAAACTAAACAGGGACACAGTGAAACTAACAGAAGTTATGAATCAAATGGATCTGGCAGATATCTACAGAACATTATATCCTAAAACAAAAGAATATACCTTCTTCTCAGCACCTCATGGTACCTTCTCCAAAATTGACCACATAATTGATCACAAAACAGGCCTCAACAGATACAAAAATATTGAAATTGTCCCATGCATCCTATCAGATCACCATGGACTAAGGCTGATCTTCAATAACAAAGTAAATAATAGAAAGCCAACCTTCACGTGGAAACTGAACAACACACTTCTCAATGATACCTTGGTCAAGGAAGAAATAAAGAAAGAAATTAAGGACTTTTTAGAGTTCAATGAAAATGAAGCCACAACATACCCAAACTTATGGGACTCAATGAAAGCAATTCTAAGAGGAAAACTCATAGCGCTGAGTGCCTCCAAAAAGAAAGTAGAGAGAACACACATTAGCAGCTTGACAAGACACCAAAAAGCACTAGAACAAAAGGAAGCAAATTCACCCAAGAGGAGTAGACAGCAGGAAATAATCAAACTCAGGGGCGAAATCAACCAAGTGGAAACAAGAACTATTCAAAGAATCAACCAATCAAGGAGCTGGTTCTTTGAGAAAATCAACAAGATAGATAAACCCTTAGTCAGACTCACTAGAGGGCACAGGGAAAGTATTCTAATTAACAAAATCAGAAATGAAAAAGGCGACATAACAACAGATCCTGAGGACATCGAAAACACCATCAGATCCTTCTACAAAAGGCTATACTCAACAAAACTGGAGAACCTGGATGAAATGGAGAAATTTATAGACAAATACCAGGTACCAAAGTTGAATCAAGATCAGGTTAATGATCTAAACAGCCCTATATCCCCCAAAGAAATAGAAGCAGTCATTAATACCTTCCCAACCAAAAAAAGCCCAGGACCAGATGGGTTTAGTGCAGAGTTCTATCAGACCTTCAAAGAAGATCTAATCCCAGTTCTTCACAAACTATTCCACAAAATAGACACAGAAGAACTCTACCCAACGCATTCTATGAAGCCACAATTACTCGGATACCTAAACCACAAAAAGACCCCACAAAGATAGAAAACTTCAGACCAATATCCCTTATGAATATTGATGCAAAAATCCTCAATAAAGTTCTTGCTAACCGAATCCAAGAACACATCAAAACAATCATCCATCCTGACCAAGAAGGTTTCATCCCAGGGATGCAGGGATGGTTCAATATACGGAAATCCATCAATGTAATCCAGTATATAAACAAAATCAAAGACAAAAACCACATGATCATCTCGTTAGATGCGGAAAAAATATTTGACAAGATCCAACACACTTTCATAATAAAAGTCTTGGAAAGATCAGGAATTCAAGGCCCATACCTAAACATGATAAAAGCAATCTACAGCAAACCAGTAGCCAACATCAAAATAAATGGTGAGAAGCTTGAAGCAATCCCTCTAAAATCAGGGACTAGACAAGGCTGTCCACTTTCTCCATACCTATTCAACATTGTACTTGAAGTCCTAGCCAGAGCAATTCGACAACAAAAGGAGATCAAGGGGTTACAAATTGGAAAAGATTAAGTCAAAATATCACTTTTTACAGATGATATGATAGAATATATAAGTGACCCTAAAAATTCCACCAGAGAACTCCTAAACCTGATAAACAGCTTCAGTGAAGTAGCTGGATATAAAATTAACTCAAACAAATCAATGGCCTTTCTCTACACAAAGAATAAATAGGCTGAGAAAGAAATTAGGGAAACAACACCCTTCTCAATAGTCACAAATAATATAAAATATCTTGGCGTGACTCTAACTAAGGAAGTGAAAGATCTGTATAATAAAAACTTCAAGTCTCAGAAGAAAGAAATTATAGAAGACCTCAGAAGATGGAAAGATCTCCCATGCTCATGGATTGGCAGGATCAACATTGTAAAAATGGCTATCTTGCCAAAAGCAATCTACAGATTCAATGCCATCCCCATCAAAATCCCAATTAGAATTAGAAAGTGCAATCTGCAAATTCATCTGGAATAACAAAAAAACCTAGGATAGCAAAAACTCTTCTCAAGGATAAAAGAACCTCTGGTGGAATCACCATGCCGGACCTAAAACTTTACTACAGAGCAATTGTGATAAAAACTGCATATTACTGGTATAGTGACAGACAAGTAGACCAATGGAATAGAATTGAAGACCCAGAAATGAACCCACACACCTATGGTCACTTGATCTTCGACAAGGGAGCTAAAACCATCCAGTGGAAGAAAGACAGCATTTTCAACAAATGGTGCTGGCACAACTGGTTGTTAACATGTAGAAGAATGCGAATCGATCCATTCCTATCTCCTTGTACTAAGGTCAAGTCTAAGTGGATCAAGGAACTTCACATAAAACCAGAGACACTGAAACTTATAGAGGATAAAGTGGGAATAGCCTTGAAGATATGGGCACAGGGGAAAAATTCTTGAAAAGAACAGCAATGGCTTGTGCTGTAAGATCGAGAATTGACAAGTGGGACCTAATGAAACTTCAAAGCTTCTGCAAGGCTAAAGACACCATTAATAAGACAAAAAAAACCACCAACAGAGTGGGAAAGTATCTTTACCTATCCTAAATCAGATAAGGGACTAATATCCAATATATATAAAGAACTCAAGAAGGTGGACTCCAGAAAATCAAATAACCCCATTAAAAAATGGGGCTCAGAACTGAACAAAGAATTCTCACCTGAGGAATACCGAATGGCAGAGAAGTACCTGAAAAAAATGTTCAACATCCTTAATCATCAGGGAAATGCAAATCAAAACAACCCTGAGATTCCACCTCACACCAGTCATAATGGCTAAGATCAAAAATTCAGGTGACAGCAGATGCTGGCGAGGATGTGGAGAAAGAGGAACACTCCTCCATTGTTGGTGGGATTGAAAGCTTGTACAACCACTCTGGAAATCAGTCTTGCGGTTCCTCAGAAAATTGGACATAGTACTACCAGAGGATCCAGCAATACCTCTCCTGGGCATATATCCAGAAAATTCCCCAACCAGTAAGAAGGACACATGCTCCACTATGTTCATAGCAGCCTTATTTATAATAGCCAATAGCTGGAAAGAACCTAGATGCCCCTCAACAGAGGAATGGATACAGAAATTATGGTACATTTACACAATGGAATACTACTCAGCTATTAAAAAGAATGAATTTATGAAATTCCTAGCCAAATGGATGGACCTGGAGGGCATCATCTTGAGTGAAGTAACACAATCACAAAGGAACTCACACAATATGTATTCACTGATAAGTGGATTTTAGCCCAGAAACTTAGGATACCCAAGATATAAGATACAATTTGCTAAACGCATGAAACTCAAGAAGAATGAATACCAATGTGTGGACACTATGCCCCTTCTTAGAATTGGGAACAAAACACCCATGGAAGGAGTTACAGAGACAAAGTTTGGAGCTGTGATGAAAGGATGGACCATCTAGAGACTGCCATATCCAGGGATCCATCCCATAATCAGCTTCTAAACGCTGACACCATTGCATACACTAGCAAGATTTTGCTGAAAGGACCCAGATATAGCTGTCTCTTCGGAGACTATGCAGGGGCCTAGCAAACACAGAAGTGGATGTGCACAGTCAGCTATTGGATGGATCACAGGGCTCCCAATGGAGAAGCTAGAGAAAGTACCCAAGGAGTTAAAGGGATTTGCAACCCTATAGGGGGAACAACATGATGAACTAACCAGTACCCCGGAGCTCTTGTCTCTAGCTGCATATGTATCGAAAGATGGCTTAGTTGGCCATCACTGGAAAGAGAGGCCCATTGGACTTGCAAACTTTATATGCCCCAATACAGGGGAATGCCAGGGCCAAAAGAATGGGAATGGGTGGGTAGGGAAGTGGGGGGGGGGTATGGGGGACTTTTGGGATAGCATTGGAAATGTAACTGAGGAAAATACGTAATAAAAAATATTAAAAATTTAAAAAAAAAAAGAATGTTTGTCACTGTTGCTTTCCTGTTGGCTCTACCATAGATTCTGTCCATTGTGTCACCAAGTAAAATGGAGAATCTCTCTTTGGCCACCAATGATTCATCACAGTGTAATATGCAAATACGTGTAATAATAAGTGTTTGTGGAATAAAAAAACAAGAAAGAAGAAGAAATAAATAAAGAAAAAAAGAAGGAAAGAGGGGAGGAAGGAAAGAAGGAAGGAAGGAAAAAGGAGGGAAGGAAAGAAGGAAGGAAGGATAGAAGGAAGGAAGGAAAGAAGGAGGGAAGGAAAGAAGGAAGGAAGGAAGGAAGGAAAGAAGGAGGGAAGGAAAGAAGGAGGGAAGGGAAGAAGGAAGGAAGGAAGGAAGGAAGGAAGGAAGGAAGGAAGGAAGGAAGGAAGGAAGGAAGGAAGGAAGGAAAGAAGGAAGGAAGGAAGAAAAACCCAGTAAAAGCCCAGCAGCTTGGAGACAGCAGCATAGGCTTCCTCACATTAAGAACTAATAAAGAAAATGTCCATAACCCATTCTTATGGAGGATTTTCTTAATTGGAATTCCTATGCCCAGATGAATTTAGCTTGTGTCAAGCTGACATAAAACTGTCCAGCATAGATGGTATACTATAGTTTCCAATTATATGTTTTTATGGTCTCTCTCTCTCTCTCTCTCTCTCTCTCTTAATTGAATTATTTATTTACTATACAGTCCAATACAAACTTCCCTTCCCTCCTATCCTTCCAGGCCAGCCCTCTTACCTGCCTTCCTGCAACCCCTTTCACCCATTCTTCCCTTCTACTCCAAAAAGGAGAGCCCTACCCTACCCCCATGGAAATGTACCAGAATGTGCATCTTCTCATACTGACAGTAGACAAGGTAGCCCAGTTAGAGGAAAAGGATCTGAAAGCAGGCAATGTAGTCAGAGACAGTCCCTGCTCTAACCTTAGGAGTCCCACATGAAGACCCAGCTGCACAACTGTTACATACATGTAGAGGGGCTACATTTGTTCTGTGCATGCTCTCTGAATGGCAGTTTAGTCTTTAACAGCATCTAGTTGCCCAAATTAGTTGATTCTGAAGGTTTCTAAAGGTGTCCTTAATACCTTAGTTTCATGCAGTTCTTTCTTTCCCTCTCCCTCTTACACAGGATTCACCAAGTTCCACTTAATGTTTGGCTGTGGTACTCTGCATCAGATTCCATTCCTGTCTGTACGTATAACAGTATAATTAATAGTGTCAGTGGTCATTAATCCTTTCATGGAATGGACCTCAGATTGGACCAGTCATTGTTTAACTCTTCTCTCAAAATTTTCTTGCCTTTTACCACTGCACATCTTGTATGCAGGACAAATGGATCTAAGGTTTCATAGCTGGCTTGGAATCCAATCCCTCCACTGGAAGTTTTGTCTAATTACAAGAGATGGCCAGTTCAGTTCCCAGGACCAGTGTCAGCTTGGAGATTGGTTCTGAGAGAAGGGGTGTCTGGGATTTGAAGTCAAATTGTGAGTTACAAGATGGCAGCTTATGTTCTGTTCCAGATAGCTTTTCAGTCTCCTCTCTCTCTCTCTCTCTCTCTCTCTCTCTCTCTCTCTCTCTCTCTCTCTCTCTCTCTCTCTCTCTCTGTGTGTGTTTTCTTCTCAAGACAACTTTTCAGACTGCTCTCTATCTCTCTGGTCTGTTTAATTTTTCTTGCTATTCAAAAAAAAAAAAAAAACCCACACAAAAACCCACTGGTTAAGACAGCTAATTTTCTGCTTGATACAGCTCTCTCTTTCTACTAGTAAAAATTCTAAAAGCTCTCTGGATACTTCATGGCTTTTCTGATCAAAGAAAGAAAAGCTGCTATGCAATATTTTGTGGATTTCCCCACCAAGTCAGAAATCCTGTTACAAAATTTCTAAAGGTTGTAAGGGTCCGTGATTTGCCTAAGAATGATACTTAGAACTCAAATAGTATGCAAAAGCAAAGAACATTTTATTCTGCAGAAGTACAGATGCTAGGGTCTTTCATTTACCAAGATGGAGACACCCAAGTAAGTATTCTGGCCCATGTTAAGAATATTAGGGGAATTCCAGGGAGGGGTAGGTGATCTTTATCTTAAATTGTTGGCTGTATATCTAGGGACATTCCAGAATCATTGTTGGGCTAGGGTGGGACTGGGAACTGTTATTGGGAAAGCCTGGCACTGTTCCTAACCCACTACTCTTGCCTCAGACCAAGTGGAAGGGCAGATTCTTAAGGTGGGGCAGTTTCTGATTGGTTGCCCAAGACCTAGCAGTCACTGCCTGGCATGGATTTGCCCAGTTCTTGTAAACAGACATCTAGGCCCCATCTTCTGAACTGCTAATCTGAAGCCTGTCATGGAGTCAGCCTCTCTCAGTCCTCTCGAAGCATTCCTTGGGTTTTCCCCCATGAAAATCAGAAAGACAAAAAACATTCTAAAAGAGCTATGTTCCTTCTTTCAGAGAGCCTTCTCTGGATAGCTGCTAGAAAGCATTCTAAATAAGCTGTGTTCACTCTAAGTAATTATTTCCTATGAAGGATTTCCCATGAAGGTCAGAAATACTATTAGAAAAACTTCTAAAGGATCTATAAAACAGCCTAGTTCCCATCTGTACCCTGGATCAGACCCCATGCTACAGCCATTACCAACTTAAAAATACCCAGAGACAGATTGACCTCCCAGACTCTCAGGCTCACAGGAGGGAGAGTCTCCAATCAGAGACAGGAAGAACAGGAAACACCAAAAATAACCAGATGGTGAGAGGCAAACAAAAGAACATAAGTAACTGAAACCAATGCAAATTGGCATCATCAAAATCCAATTCTTTTTCCACAGCAAAGTCTAGATACCCCCAAAATACCTGAAAAGTAAGATTCTGATCTAAAATTCCATCTCATGATGATGATAGAGGAGTTTAAGAAGGTCATAAATAATTTCCTTAAAGAAATCCCTCAGAGCAGAGGCCACTAAGGGCTCCAGAGTACTCTCCACACTTCAGGACCTTGGGATCACCTCAGGATCACTGGTGAGTGGAACGCAACATCAGCTCCAAAGAATCACAAAGGGTGTTGTGCCAGCAGGAACAGGGATAAAGGAACCCCACCTGACCAGAGGCTGGGATTCATTCCAGTCTGGGCCAGCCCTGCCATCTTCCATGTGAACCCGGCCGAGGTTGCCAAGGGCCCCAGAGGACTCTCCACACCACAGTACCCCTAGCACACCAGGGAACTTGGGGTCACAGGAGAGCACATGGGCCGTAGCAACAGAAGCAACAAGAAGCAACAAAGCAACAAAGGGTCCCTTTGGGCCTTCATCCTCAGCCAGGAGGCAGAGCTGAGACCCAGACCCCTGGACACCTTCCTTTCCAGAGGAGAGTTGGCTGACAGGGAGGGCTCTGACCCCAGGACTCAGGAGGTGGAGCAGAGCTCCAGACTTCTGGACACCTGCCCTGTAAGAGGAGAGCTTGACTGCAGAGAGTACTCTGACCAGTGGGACTCAGGTGAGAGTTGGACTCCCAGGAGTGCTGACAGAGGCTAACAGAACCACAGGAGGAACAAGCTCCAGACAGAGACAGCTAGAACATTAACACCAGAGATTAACAGATGGCAAAAGGCAAACATAAGAATCTTACTAACAGAAACCAAGAACACTGGGCATCATCAGAACCGAGTACGCCCACCACAGCTAGTCCTGGATATCGAAACACACCCAAAAAGCAAGATGTAGATTTAAAATCACATCCCATGATGGTGGTAGAAGATTTTAAGAAGGGCAATAATAACTCACATAAGAAATACAAGAAAACACTGCTAAACAGGTAGAAGACCTTACAGAATTACAGGAAAATACTGCTAAACAGGTAGAAGGCCTTAAAGAGGAAACACAAAATAATCCCTTAAAGAATTACAGGAAAACACAACCAAACAGGTGATGTAATTGAACAAAACCATTAAAGATCTAAAAAGGGAAGTAGAAACAAACAAACAAACAAACAAAACCAAAGGGAGACCCTAGGAAAGAAATCAGGAACCATAGTAATCAGCAACAGAATACAAGAGATGGAAGAGAGAATCTCAGGTGCAGAAGATTCCATAGAGAACATGGGCACAACAATCAAAAAAATGCAAAATGCAAAAAGATCCTAACTAAAAACATCCAGGAAATCTAGGACACAATGAGAAGACCAAACCTACAGATAATAGGAGTAGATGAGAATGAAGATTTCAGCTTAAAGGGCCAGCAAATATCTTCAACAAAATTTTAGAAGAAAACTTCCTAAACCTAAAGAAAGACATGCCTATGAACATACAAGCAGCCTACAGAACTCCAAATAGACTGGAACAGAAAAGAAATTCCTCCCCAATAATCAGAACAACTAATGCACTAAATAAAGACAGAATATTAAAAGCAATAAGGGAAAAAGGTCAAGTAACATATAAAGGCAGGCCTATTAGAATTACTCTAGACTTCTCACCAGAGACTATTGAAAGCCAAAAGTTCCTGGACAGATATTATACAGACACTAAGACAACAGAAATGCCAGCCCAGGCTACAATACCCAGCAAAACTCTCAATTACCATAGATGGAAAAACCAAAGTATTCCATGACAAAACCAAATTCACACAATATCTTTCCAGGAATCCAGCCCTTCAAAGGATATTAAAGGGAAAACACCAACAGAAAGATAGAAACTACACCCTGGAAAAACCAAGAAAGTAATCCTTCAACAAACCTAAAAGAAGGCAGCCACAAAAATAGAATCCCGACTTTAAAAACAAAAATGACAGGAAGCAGCAATTACTTTTCCTTGATTTCTCTTAACATCAATGGACTCAATTCCCCAATAAAATGACATAGACTAATAGACTGGCTACAAAAACAGGATCCAATATTTTGCTGCAAACTGGAAACCCATCTCAGGGACAAAGACAGACACTACCTCAGAGTAAAAGGCTGGAAAACAATTTTCCAAGCAAATGGTCTGAAGAAACAAGCTGGAGTAGCCATTCTAATATCAAATAAAATTGACTTCCAACCCATAGTTATCAAAAAAGACAAGGAGGGGCACTTCATACTCACAAAGGTAAAATCTACAAAGATGAACTCTCTATTCTAAATATCTATACTCCAAATGCAAGGGCAGCCATGTTCATTAAAGAAACATTAGTAAAGCTCAAATCACACATTACACCATACACAATAATATTGGGAGACTTCAACACCACACTCTCACCAATGGACAGATCCTGGAAACAGAAACTAAACAGACACATGGACACTAACTGAAGTTATGAAAAAAATGGATTTAACAGATATCTACAGAATATTTTATCCTAAAACAAAAGGATATACCTACTTCTCAGCACCTCATGGTACCTCCTCCAAAATCGACCATATAATCAGTTACAAAACAGGTCTAAACAGACACAAAAATATTGAAATTATCCCATGCATCCTATCAGATCACCACAGACTAAGGCTGATTTTCAATAACAGCATAAGTAATAGAAAGCCAACATTCACATGGAAACTGAAGAACACTGGACTCAATGATACCTTGGTCAAGGAATAAAGAAAGAAATTAAAGACTTTTAGAGTTTAATGAAAATGAAGCCACAGCATACTTAAACTTATGGGACACAATGAAGGCAGTCCCAAGAGGAAAACTCATAGCACTGAGTTCCTCCAAAAAGAAACTAGAGAAAGCATACACTAGCAGCCTGACAGCAAACCTAGAAGCTCTAGAAAAAAAGAAAGTAAATTCACCCAAGTACGCTAATTAACAAAATCATAAATGATAAAGGAGGCATAACAACAGATCCTGAGGAAATCCAAATCATCATCAGATCCTACTACAAAAAGCTATACTCTACAAATCTGTAAAACCTGGATGAAATGGACAACTTCCTAGACAGATACCAGATGGTGCAGAGTTCTATCAGAAGACTTAATTCCAAAACTCCTCAAACTATTCCACAAATAGAAGCAGAAGGTACTCTACACAATTCATTCTATGAAGCCACAATTACTCTGATACCTAAACCACACAAAGATCCAACAAAGAAAGAGAACTTCAGACCAATTTCCCTTATGAATATCAATGTGAAAATATTCAATAAATTCCTTGCAAACCGAATCCAAGAACACATCAAAATGATCACCCATCATGACCAAGTAAGCTTCATCCCAGGGATGCAGGGATGGTTTAATATAAGGAAATCCATCAACATAATCCACTATAGAAACAAACTCAAAGACAATAGCCACATGGTAATCTCGTTAGATGCTGAGAAGGCATTTGTCAAAATCCTACACCTATTCATGAAAAGTCTTAGAAAGATCAGGAATTCAAGGCCCATACCTAAACATAATAAAAGCAATCTACAGCAAACCAGTAGCTAACATCAAAGTAAATGGAGAGAAGCTGGAAGTAATCCACTAAAATCAGGGACTAGATAAGGCTGCCCACTTTCTCCCTACCTATTCACTATAGTAGTTGAAGTCCTAGACAGAGCAATTCGACAACAAAAGGAGATCAAGGGGATACAAAATGGAAAGGAAAAAGTCAAAATATCACTATTTGCAGATGATATGATAGTATATATAAGTGACCCTAAAAATTCCACCAGAAAACTCCTAAACCTGATAAACAGCTTCAGTGCAGTAGCTGGATATAAAATTAACTCAAACAAATCAGTGGCCTTTCTCTGCACAAAGGATAAAAAGGATTAGAAAGAAATTAGGGAAACAACACCCTTCACAATAGTCACAAAATAATATAAAATACCTTGATGTGACTCTAACTAAGGAAGTGAAAGATCTGTATGACAAGTATTCAAGTCTCTGAAGAAAGAAATTAAAGAAGATATTAGAAGATGGAAAGGTCTCCCATGCTCATAGATTGGCAGGATTGCTATAGTAAAAATGGCAATCCTCCTGAGAGCAATCTACATATTCAATGCAATCCCCATCAAAATTCCAACTCGTTTCTTCACTGAGTTAGAAAGGGCAATTTGCAAATTCATCTGGAATAACTAAAAACCTAGGATAGCAAAAGGTATTCTCAACAATAAAAGAATCTCTGGAGGAATCACCATGCCTGACCTCAAGCCATACTACAGAGTAATTGTGATAAAAACTGCATGGTACTGGTACAGCAACAGACAGGTAGATCAATGGAATAGAATTGAAGACCCAGAGATGAACCCACATACCTATGGTCACCTGATCTTTGACAAGGGAGCTAACACAATCCTGTGGAAAAAAAAGACAGCATTTTCAACAAATGGTGCTGGCACAACTGGTGGTTATCATGTAGAAGAATGCAAATTGATCCATTCTTATATCCTTTTATAAAGCTCAAGTCTAAGTGGATCAAAGAACTCCACATAAAACCAGAGACACTGAAATTTATAGGGGAGAAAGTGGGGAAAAGCCTTGAAGATATGGGTACATTGGAAAAATTCCTAAACAGAACAGCAATGGACCTCATAAAATTGCAAAGCTTCTGTGTGCAAAGGATACTGGCAATAAGACAAAAAGGCCACCAACAGGTTGGGAAAGAATTTTTACCAATCCTAAATCTGATAGGGGACTTATATCCAATATATGCAAAGAGCTCAAGAAGCTGAACTCCAGAAATTCAAATAACCACATTAAAAATGGGGTACAGAGCTAAACAAAGAATTCTCAACTGAGTAATACCAAAGGGCTGAGAAGCACTTGAAAAAAATGCTCAACATCCTTAATCATCAGAGAAATTCAAATCAATACAACCCTGAGATTCTACCTCACACCAGTCAGAATTGCTAGGATAAAAAATTCAGGTGACAGCAGATGCTGGCGAGGATGTGGAGAAAGAGGAACACTCCTCCATTCTTGGTGGGGTTGCAAACTGTTACTACAACTCTGGAAATCAGTCTGGCCGTTCCTCAGCAAACTGGACGTAGTACTACTGGAAGATCCAGCAATGCCTCTCCTGGGCATATACTTAGAAAGGACCCAGATATAACTGTCTCTTGTGAGACTATGCCAGGGCCTAGCAAACACAGAAGTGGATGCTCACAGTCAACTATTGAATGGATCACAGGGCCCTCAATGGAGGAGCTAGAGAAAACACCCAAGGAACTAAAGGGAACTGCAACCCTATAGGTGGAACAACAATATGAACTAACCAGTACCCCGGAGCTCTTGTCTCTAGCTGCATATGTATCAAAAGATGGCCTAATAGGCCATCACTTGAAAGAGAGGCCCATTGGACTTGCAAACTTTATATGCCCCAGTGCAGGGGAACGCCAGGGCCAAAAAGGGGGAGTGGGTGGGTAGGGGAGTGTGAGGGGGGGTATGGGGGACTTTTGGTATAGCATTTGAAATGTAAATGAGATAAATACCTAATAAAAAATGGAAAAAAAAGGTGTTCCAACAGGTAATAAGGACACATGCTCCACTATATTCATAGCAACCCTATTTATAATAGTGAGAAGCTGGAAAAAAAACCAGATATCCCTCAACAGAGGAATTGATACAGAAAATGTGGTAAAATTACACAAATGGAGTGCTACTCAGCTTTTAACAACAATGAATTTATGAAATTCTTAGGCAAATGGATGTATCTGGTGGATATCATCCTGAGTGAGGTAACCCAATCACAAAAGAATTCACTTGATATGTACTCCCTGATAAGTGGATTAGCCCAGAGACCTAGAATACCCAAGATACAATTTGCAAAACACAAGAAAGTCAAGAAGAAGGAATACCAATGTGTGGTTACCTCATTCCTCATTAGATAAGGAACAAAATACCCATGGAAGGAGTTACATACACAAAGTTTGGAGCTAACATGAAAGGATGGACTATCCAGAGACTATCCCACCCGGGGGTCCACCCCATAATCAGCCACCAAACACAGACACTATTGCATATGCCAGCAAGATTTTGCTGAAAGGATGCTGATATAGCTGTCTCTTGTGAGGCTATGCCAGTGCCTGGAAAATACAAAAGTGGATGCTCACAGTCATCTATTGGATGGAACACAAGGCCCCCAATGGAGGAGCTAGAGAAAGTACCCAAGGCGCTGAAGGGTTCTGCAACCCTATAGGTGGAACAAGAATATGAACTAATCAGTACTCCCAGAGCTTGTGTCTCTATCTGCACATGTAGCAGAAGATGGCCTAGATGGCCAGCATTTGGAAGAGAGTACCCTTGGTCTTGCAAACTTTATATGTCCCAGTACAGGGGAATGCCAGTGCCAAGTACTGGGAATGACTGGGTAGGGGAGCAGGGAGTGGGGAGGATATAGGGGACTTTTGGGACAACATTTGAAATATAAATGAAGAAAATATCCCATAAAAAAATTTAAAAAAAAAGAAATACAGGAAAACACATGTATACAGATAGAAGACCTTAAAGAGGAAACACATAAATTCCTTAAAGAAAAGAAAAACACTTACAAACAGTTGAATGAGTTGAAAATATTCATCCAGGATCTAAAAATGGAAATAGAAACAATAAAAAAAAATGACAAAAGGAGACAACCTGCACATGGAAAATCTAGAAAAAAGATCAGGAGTCATACATGCAAGCCTTTCTAACAGGATATAAGAGATAGAAGAGAGAATCTCAGTTGAAGAAGATAATATAGAAATATTGACATAATAGTCAAAGAAAATGCAAAATGCAAAAACCTCTTAACCAAAAACATTCAGGAAATCCAGGACACAATGAAAAGTTCAAATCTATGAATAATTTTTGTAGTAAAGAGAGAAGATTTCCAACTCAAAGGGCCAGTAAACATTTTCAAAAAATTATAGAAGAAAACTGACCTAATGTAAACAAAGAGATGTGTATAAGTATACAAGAAGCCTACAGAATACCAAATAGATTGGACCAGAAAAGAAATTCTTCCTGTCACATAATAATCAAAACACCAAATTCATAGAACAACGAAAGAATAATAAAAATCGGTAAGGGAAAAATGTCAAGTAACATATAAAGGCAGTCCTATCAGAATTATACCAGACTTCTCAGCAGAGACTCTAAAAGCCAGAAGATCTTGGGTCGATCTCATATAGACTCCAAGAGAAAAAAATAAAAGTAAAATAAAATAAATAAAATAAAACAGCCCAGGCTACTGTAGCAAAATTCTCAATTAGCTTAGATGGAGAAACCAAGATATTCCATGACAAAATTAAATTTAAACAATATCTTCCAGAAATCTAGACCTAAAATGGAATACAAGGAAAAGTTCAAAACAAGGAGGGAAACTACAGCCAAGAAAAAGCAAGAAATTAATCTTCTCACAACAAACCCAAAAGAAGAGAGCCACACAAACATAATTCCACCTCTAACAACAAAATAACAGAAAGTAGCAATCATTCTTCCTAAATATTTCTTAACATCGATGAACTCAAATCCCTAATAAAAAGACATAGACTTACAGACTGGATATGTAAATAGGACCCAGAATTTTGCTGCATAAAGGAAATATACCTCAGAGTAAAATGCTAGAAAAAAATTTTTCCAAGCAAATGGCCCCAAGAAACAAGCTGGAGTAGTCATTCTAATATTGAATAAAATTTACTTTCATCCAAAAGCTATCAAAAAAGAAGTGGAAGGAAAGTCCATACTCATCAATGGAAAAATCTACCAGGATGAATTCTCAATTCTGAACATCTATTTACCCACATTTGTAAAGAAATGTTACTAAATCTCAAGACACACATTGAACCTCACACAGTAATAGTGGGAGACTTCAACATACACTCTCACCAATGCACAGATCATGGAAGCAGAAACTAAATAGATACAGAAGTAAACTAATAGAAGTTTTGAATTAAATGGATTTAGCAGATATCTACAGAATATTTGACCCTAAAACAAAAGAATATACCTTCTTCTCAGAACCTCATGATACCTTCTCCAAAACTGATCATATAGTTGGACATAAAACAAGCCTCAACAGATATAACATCATATATATATATACATGGAAGCTAACAACTCTCTACTCAATGATAGCTTGGTCAGGAAAGACATAATGCCAGAAATTAAAGGCTTTATAGAATTTAATAAAAATGAAGGTACATCATACCCAAATTTATAGGACACAATGAAAGCCGGGCTAAGAGGAAAACTCAAAGCTCTGAGAAATCAACAGGATAGATAAACCTTTAGCCAAACTAACTAGAGGGCATAGAGACAGTGTCCAAATTAACAAAACCATAAATCAAAAGGGAGATATAAAAACAGAAACTGAAGAAATTAAAAATATGTATATCAGATCATACTCTAAAGGCATATACTCCACAAAACTGGAAAATCAAGATGAAATGGGGTACAGAGCTAAAAAAAAAATACAACTGAGAAAACTCAAATGGCAGAGAAGCACCTAACAAAATGCTTCACATCCTTAGTCATCAGGGAAAGGCACATCAAAACGACCCTGACATTACACCTCACACCAGTCAGAATGACTAAGACAAAAAACTCAGGCAATAGCACAAGCTGGTGAGAAGGTGGAGAAAGAGAACTCTCCTCCATTGCTTGTGGTTTACGAGCTGAAACAACCACTCTGGAAATCAGTCTGGCAGTTTCTTAGAAAATTGGAAATAGTTCTACCTGAGGACTCAGCTACACTACTCCTGGGCATATACACAAAAGATACTCCAACATATAACAAAGACACATGCTCTACTATGTTCATAGCAGCCTTATTTATAATAGCCAGAAGTTGCAAACAACCCAGATGTCCCTCAATAGAAGAATGGATACAGAAAATGTACGTTTACACAATGGAAGACTACTCACCTATTAAAAACAATGATTTCATGAAATTTTAGGCAAATAAATGGAACTAGAAAATAACATCCTGAGTGGGGTATCCCAGACACAAAAGAACACACACAGTATGTCACTGATAAGTAGATGTTAGCACCAAATCTCAGAATACCCTGGATACAACTATATGGATCTCAAGAAGAAGAAAGACCAACGTGTCTTACTTCAGTCTTACTTAGAGAGGGGAATAACATAAGCATGCTATGTAGAGGAAGGGACTGTCTTGGGAAGGAGAAAGGAGGGGGAGGAAAAAGGAGGGTATGTCAGGTGGGAGTAGATGGGGTAAAAGTGTAGAGTCGGAAAATTTAATGGAGATGTGTAGCAGTCAGTGATGGGAAACTGGGTGTAGACACCAGAAGTTCCCAGATGTCAGGAAAGAAAGAGGTTCTTAGGGCCCAATGTGGATAGCATTAGCGAAATACTTAACAATGGGACAGACAGAACCTGTAGAGACTGTATCCATTGGATAGGCACAGCCCCCAAGGGACTCTAAGGAGTTTTCCAGTCCCATACCTTCTTTACAGCTTCCCCCTCTGCCTAGGGTTAAGGCTAGGTCAAGATCCATTCTTCACCCACAGGAACATTCTTGAGGAAAAAAAAATCAGAATGTACTGACTAATAGCCACCTGATCCTCTAGAAAGTCCCAGGGCGAGTTCAAATGCATGCCATGCTTGCTAGCCAGTAGATTTAAAGGTTGATTTGCTTAGCCAATAGGTTTGAACTGTAACCTTTCTGATGTAACCTGTGCCCCTAAAAAGTATAAAAAACACTTGTAATATTCATTCGGGGTCACCTTCTAGCCACTTCCCTGAGGGACTGATTGAGGGAACCCGATACTCTGGAAAAATAAATCTCTTGCTTTTGCATCTATCTGCATCTCGGTGTCTCACTCAGGGGCATCTCAAAGTAAGAACCACTGACAGAGGGTCAGGGTCTTACACCCCCAGTTGAGAGATGGGGCCACCCACCCATCTCAAAAACTTTAAACCAGAATTTTTCCTGTGAAAAGGAAATTCAGGGAGAGAGTGGAGCAGAGTCTGAAGGAAAGTCCATCCAGAGACTGTCCCACCTAGGGATCCATCCCATCTGTAGACACCAAACCCAGACAATATTGATCATGCCAAGAAGTGCTCTCTGACAGGAATCTGGTATAGCTATCCCCTGAGAGGCTCTGTCTGTACCGGACCAATACAAATGCAGATGCTCGAGGCCAATCATGGCAATGAGCACAGTTACCCCAATGGAAGAGTTGGAGGAAGGACTGAAGGAGCTGAAGGAAATTTCACTCTCACAGGAAGAACAACAGCATCAACTAGCTGGACCTCCCAGAGCTCCTAGGGACGAACCCCCCAACCAAAGAGTACACATAGAGGGACCTATGGCTCCAGTTCTACAAATAGCAGAGGTCTGCCTTATGTGGTATCAATAGGAGGGGAGGCCCTTGGTTCTGTGGAGGCCTAGCATAGTGGGAGGCTAGGGAGTGAGGTGGAAGTGAGTGGTTCCTGGGGAAACACCCACATAGAGTCAGGGGAGGGGTAATGGGATGGGGGTTGCTGAGGGAAAACCAGGAAGGGGAAAACTTTTGAAATATAAATAAACAAAATCCCCCCCCCCAAAAGCTATGAGAAATTCTAAAAGAGTTGTGTTCTCTGTCCATGGATATTCTGACAAATATAAGAAATCCTGTTAGGAAAAAAAAAAATCCGGATGTGTTCCTTTTCCAGAATTCTTCAACTCTTGCTGGAAAAACAACAACAACAACAACAACTTTGAAGAACTGCTATTGTTTTTTGCTAGCTCACCTCATGCAGAACAAAAGCCAGATTTTATTTACATACCAACTCAGTTATTCCGGGCTCCCTCCTGACTACCCCACAAATCAGCATTCCATTACCTTTGTAAAAGAAGAACAAGTCGATTTTGTCCATTTCTTTTATCATTGCTAAATAATTCAGAGATCTGCCTGCCTTTGTAAATTTAGCTGGGTGGGACCTTCTCTTGAGGTTTCCAGTTTGAACAAATCTAGACCGAAATTAGCTCATTGCTAGGCTGACCCTGAACTCAGCAATCTGTCTGCATTTGTAAGCATAAACAAAAACTTAGCTGAGTGGGATTTTGCCTTGCATTCACCACTCCCTAAATCTGTTTATCTCCTTCTGTAGTATCTTTCTGACAAGCTGGATCATAGTACAGCTGCATCCATTCCTTTAGATCTGTGAAGATCTTTATACAATTCATACTGTATTCTTATAGTTTTTCATAATGGAGAAAATGTATATTTTCAAATTCATGTTTTTAGAGTTCTTTTCCACAGCTCTAAGGCTGTCCTGAATGTCCCAGTATTTACCATTTTGCTGAGACATTAGCTACATATCTGCCTGCTGAACTCATTGCTTGATTATCATGGAGTCATTAACATTAAGAGGAAGGACATTCTTTGAAGGATGGATGTGGAAATATGTACACTAATATACAAGCATGCCTTATGTCCATAGCAGCCACCAACACTCACAGAGACCTATGCCTGCTAGCCCTGCCCCAGGGGCTGTTAGTTCAGGCCCCATGTTCTCCATTGCTAGGCTGTGGTCTTGTCTTGCAGGCTTGCCTCTGCTGGTGACCCAATACATGAACTTTAGATTAATGTCCTGGAAAGGAGTCTGCAGTCTTTTTTTTTTTTTCCTTCTAGGTATCAGAGCCAGAAGGGCAGAACGGGCCTGGACCAGCAGAATCCAGGTCCTGTTGGGATTGAGTACCAAGTGCCAAAGGAAAAGAGGGAATGCCTTCTTCAGGATTCTTAGTATTTCAGCTAGTTTAGGCAAAAGCTTTTTCTATGTTGAATTTTAATGAAGCAGCTCTCTGAAACAGTCTTATTTTGTTTGTATTTCTTTACTGTGGGTGGATTTAGACCCATATTGTTTATTCAGGGTGAACCAAAGATTGTGTAATTTGGGAAAAGTGTGTTAGAATATTCAGGAAAGGATGTCTTTGGCTAAAGGCTAAGGCTACTGAGATGCCTCATGAGCTTGGAGAGGCATTCTAGGTGCTGGGCTATATGACTGACTGTGTGTTCATCTTAGTTGAAGGTCATGGTTACATGCTTCAAAGCAGGCATGAAGGCAGGGAGAGAGCAGCCCTACCCCTCTTGTCTCAAATCTTGAGCATGTTCCACCTCATCAGGTGGTACAACCAAAGTGCCTTACAGAAGGAGTCTTAGCTAGGGTCACCATGATAGACTCCTGGGTGTTTTCATTGTTCTTGGTTTCTACTTCTTCCCAGAGATCTCCCCTGCCGCCTAGCTCAGGTGTCTCCCATGTCCTCCCAAGAACGCATCCAATCTTTTCCTCCTCCCCTCCCCCTCCCTTCCATCATCCATCCTGAAGGCTAATCTATTTCCACTTCTCAGTGAGATTCAAGCATACCTCTTGGAGCCTTTTTGTTACTTACCTTCCTTGGGTCTGTGGATTGCAGCTTGATTATCCTGTAGTTTATGTCTATAATTCACTTTATATGAATACATACCATGATTCTCTTTCTGGGTCTGGGTTACCACACTCAGGATGATCTTTTCTAGCTCCATTCATTTATCTGCAAATTTTATGATGTCATTGGGTTTAATAACTGAGTAATACTCTATTGTGTAAATGTACTATATTTTCTTAATTAATTATCAGCCTGTTTATTGTGTGTATACAGGTGGGCTACTCGTTTTTCAACTTAATTTTGTATCCAGGCACTTGGCTGAAGTTGTTTATCAGTTGTAGGAGTTCTCTGGTAAATTTTGGGAGTCACTATCTTATCATCTGTGAATTGTGATGCTTTGATTTATTCTTTCCCAAATTTTATGCCCTTAATGTCCTTTAGTGGTTTTACTGCTCTAGCTAAAACTTCAAGTACTATATTGAATAGATAAGGAGAGAGTAGACAGCCTTGTCTTGTCCCTGATTTTAGTGGGATTGATTTCTGTTTCTTCCATTTAGTTTGATGTTGCTATGGGTTTGCTGACTATTGCCTAATTGTGTTTAGGTATGCACACTGTATTCCTGATCTCTTTAAGACTTTTATCATGAAGGGGTGTTGGATTTTGTCAAAGGCTTTCTCAGCATCTGATGAGGTTGTCATATGTTTTGTTTTATTTTTCTTCTTCTTCTGTTTGTTTTTATGGTGGATTACCTTGATGGATTTTCATGTTAAACCACCCCTGCATTTCTGGGATGAAACTTACTTGATTATGGTAGACGGTGTTTTGATGTCTTCTTGGATTCACTTTGCGAATATTTTATTGAACATTTTTTGCATCAATATTAATAAAAGTGATTGTTCTGAAATTCTCTCTTTGTTGAGTCTTTGTGTGGATTAGGTATCATGGTGACTGTGGCCTTATAAAATGAGTTTGTCATAACTTCTGTTTTTATTTTGAGGAATAATTTGAGGAGTCTTGGTATTAAATTTTCTTTAAAAGTCTGGTAGAATTTTGCACTAAAACCATCTGGAACTGGGTTTTTTGTTTTGTTTGTTTTGTTTTGTTTTGGTTGAGAGACTTTTAATGACTGCTTGTATTTCCTTAGTGGTTATAGGAGTATTTCAATTGTTTACTTAATCTTTATTTAAATTTGTTGAGTGCTAATCATTAAGGAAATCATTCATTCCAATTAGATTTTTCAGTTTCTTGGCATACAGGTTTTTGAAGTAAGGCATAATGATTCTGTGGATTTGTTTGATGTCTGCTATTATGTCCCCCTTTTCATTTCTGATTTTATTATTTTGAATATTGTCTTTCTGTGTTGTGACTACTTTGAATAAGTTTTTGTTCAATCTTGTTGATTTTCTCAGAGAACTAATTCTTTGTTCCATTGAATCTTTGTATTCTTCTCTTTGTTTCTATTTTATTGATTTCAGCACCAAGTTGGACTGCTTCCTGCCATCTACTCTTCTTGGGTGTGTTGGTTCTTTTTATTCAGTTATGTACTTAAGTTGTTAATATGAAGACCAGTGGACTATTTACCTTTCTCAATTTATATATAATGAGTCAAACTTCCAGGAGAATCCAATGTTTTATTCTGAAGTAATGAATCTTAAGCTGACTGGTTCTGAAGGCAGTTAATGCTATGAAAATTTCTCTTAGCATAGCTTTCATAGTGTCATATAAGTTTGGGTATGTAATATCTTCATTGTCATTGAATTCTAAAAAGTCTTTAATTCCTTCTTTCATTTCTTCCTTGATCCAGTGGTAACTGAGTAGAAAGTTTTTCAGTTTCCATGAGTTTGTAGGCTTTCTGTTGTTTTCATTGTTGTTAAAGTCCAGCTTTAATCCATGATGATCTCATAAGATATAGAGGGATATTTTAATTTTCATATATCTTTTAACACTTGTTTTGTGATCTTGTACATAGACAGTTTTTGAGAAAGTTCCATAAGGTGTTAAAAGAAGGTTTATTATTTTTTGTTTGGGTTATATTTTCTGCAGGTATCTGATAGGTTCAATTGAGTCATAATGTCTGTTTGTTTCACTATCTCTCTGTTAAGTTTCTGTCTGGATGACCTGTGCATTGGAAAGAGTGGGGTGTTGAAGTTTCCCACTATTAATATGTGAGGTTCAATGTATGATTTAAGCTATAGTAATGTTTCTTTTACATATGTGGATGCACTTGTGTTTGTGACAAAGATATTCAGAATTATGACACCATCGTGATGAATTTTTTCTTTGATGAGTATGCAGTGTCTTTCACTATTTCTTTTAAATAATTTTGGATGAAAGTAAATCTATTTTATTAGCTATTAAAATGGATACTCTAGCTTTTTTCTTGAGTCTGTATGCTTGGAAAATCTTTTTCCAGCATTTAACTCTTAGGTAGTCTAGTTGATGTTCTGTTAGCTTCCTGTGCATTTAGAGGTGTCTCATTCTTAAGTTAGGAGAATTTTTTTTCTACCATTCTGTTGAAAAATTTTTCTGGGCTTGAGCTGGGAATCATCTTCTATTCCTGTTATTCTTTGTTTTTTTTTTTTTTCTTTTCATAATGTCACAAATTTCTTAACTATTTTGTCCTAGAACCTTTTTAGTTTTAACATTTTCATTGACCAGTGTATTAACTTCTTTTACTGTGTCTTCTAAGCTTGATATTTTCTCTCCCAACCTTTGTTTTTTGTTGACAATGTTTGAATAGTTTCAGTTCTCTTACCTAGGTTTTCCATTTCCAGTACTTCTTCATTGCTTTTATTTCCATTTTCAGATTTTGAATAGTTTTATTCATTCCCTTCGCGTCTTAGGTTGTATTTTTTTGTAGTGCTTCTTTAAGGGATTTATTCATTTTCTCTTTAAAGGCCTCTATCACATTCATAAGACAGGGCTTAAGATCATTTTCTTGTATATTAACTGTGGTAGAATACCAAGGGATTGATGTAGTACTAAACTGGTACTGCCATATTACATTGACTTTTGTGGGTTGTTTCTTTATGCTGGCCTTTTGCCATCTGGGTTTTGTGGTTTTTATAGGTATAGATGCTGATTTCAGAGTTTATCTTTATTAGCTGGGTGATTTTGGATTTTTCTCTTGGTTTCAGTTTCCCCTCTTTCTTCTGGTCTAGTTAACCTGGGTTCTGGTGACTAGTGATGCTTCAGATGTGGTAGGTTTTTTTCCCCTATGGCTTTCTGTGGAGTGTGTGGTCTCTGGGGTTTTAGGTGCTAACCTTGCCTTTAGGGTTCCTAGTACCAGTGTGCTCTGGGGTCCCAAGTGCCAGAGTAGCTTGTTGGAAATTAGGTTGTGTTGTGGGCCATAAAATGGAGTCGAAGGGTTGAGGTAAGAAAAGGCTTTTGACAATGTTTTAAGGAGACTTGGTAGGTGAGGGTTTGGAATGAGATACTTACCTGGTTGCCCTTGGTGCTGACAAGTCTCCAGGAAAGCAGGCAGAGTTGTGGGCCACAAAATGAGGCACAATGGCCAAGGTGAAATTTACTATTGTTGGGTGTGCTTTTGGTGGACTTGGCAGAGGCTGTTGTCTTACCTGGTTATCCCTGGAGCTGGCAGACCTCCAGGAATGCAGGCAGAACTTTAGTCTGGAAAATGAAGCATAAATGACAGGGTGCAGTTTATTGCTGTTTTGTGTGCTTTAAGAAGATTTGGCAGGCAGGAGCAGAAGTGTAGCTCCTATCTTGACTCACGGCACCCAGCAGCAGCAGCAGCAATCCTCTGACCACATCACACCAACCATTCAAGCATGTTCAGCTACAGAGCTGAACCTGTAGGTTTGTATATGTGAGTTTTGTTCCTTTTAGCTGGAAGTATTCTACAGGTTGCACAGGAGCTCTGGATTCCAGATTTTTGACTTAGAGATATGGGCATACACTTCTAGGACAACCAAAAAACAAAAAGAAATCCTCTAAAATGCTTGCTGCCACTATTCTGGTCCAATGTTGAGATGAAAGGATTTTCCCTAGATGTCACTCTTCTGCTTGAATTCAGTACCAGATGCAGTTGTAGCCCACAAACCCACCATCTGCTTTCTCTTAAGATAGAGTCAATCTTTGTTAGTATCTCTTTGTCCTAATCCATGGTTTTGACCTACAATTTTGATTATGTGCAACTTAAGGAAAATACTCCTTAGGCTTGTCAGAGGTCTACCCCTCCATGTTTTAATTTCCTTTTCTGTTTGGTTTTGTAAGGTTTCTTTTATTTCTTTGTTACTAAAACTAGTATTTTACTATCTTCCATCTCATTAGATACTTGCTTTCCAATTGTCCCCAGAGTTATATCCTGGGATTTCCAGCAGTTTGTACATGGCTCTCTTCTGCTCTATAAGTTCTGAGAAAGCCCTTTTCTTACATTGTATCTTTGAGAATAAAAGTATGCCTTGGGATGAATGTTATTGAGTTAAATTGGACTGCTAAGTTTTGACTTGATAGTATTTGAAATTTATATTTATATCTACCTGTTAGTTTGGGAAGGATTCTGCATGTATGTTATTCTTTCTTTAATGATCTATTTTCTTAGTGTGTGTGTGTGTGTGTGTGTGTGTGTGTGTGTGTGTGAGAGAGAGAGAGAGAGAGAGAGAGAGAGAGAGCACATACACTCACATATGTATAAGTGCTTCTGAAGGTAGCTGTGAACCAACCTCGATGGATACTGGGTATCAAACTCAGATATTTTGCAAGAGCAGTAAATACTTTTACACATGTCTAGCCCCTCCATTTTTGTTTGTTTGTTTATTTCAGTTTTAATAAATGTCCGGCCCCTTTATCATGTTTGAATCTCTCTTGAACTCAGATATGATATCCTAAAAATTATCTTTTTAAAAATGGTGTTCCTTCCTGAATTTCCATAAGCACTTAGCATTCCCAATTCCTTTCCTTATTTTGTTCCTACTCTGCCTATTTAATTTCAGCTAGCATATTTTCAAGCTCACTAACTCTTCCTTTGATTGATGTAGTCTCTTGACTCATTTTATCATGATTTTAATGTGCTTAATATACTTTCAGCTCAAGGATATCTCTTTAATTATTTTTTAATTACTTTAGCCTCTCTTCTTAGTTTCACCAATAGAATATCAAATCATTTCTATTTGTCTTCTTGAGTATTGCTGACTTTTCTTAAAGTAACACTTTTCAGTTCTCCATGTGGGAGTTTATGTATATGGCTTGCCATTTAATCAGTTCAGGTACATTATTTTATCCTTTGGGGAGTCATTATTCCTCAATGTTTTGATAATTGCTGGTGTACATACTGCATTATCTTTAAATACTTATGTATCAATTCCATTCTTCTTAATTTGGCTGTTTAAACATGTTTATCAGAACTCTTAACATGGTATTTATTCCTCATGAGTTCAGTACCATTTCTTTTTTTTTCAAAGCTTGGTGGCATGCATGGTGAGCATAGCCATCAGATGTTTGTTGGCATTGTGATAGGACTAGAGAGCTTTAAGCCCTTTCAACCCAGCTTTGCTCCAAATCCAAAATTGGTATTTTATTTGAAATTATTAAATAGAGGATTCTAAATGATGTTATGTCTTGATTGCTACCACTGTGATCTAGATATGTCTACAAGATTTATCCATGGTCAATAACCTGTGGTGAGAAACCATTGTGTCCTACTTATTTATTTCTGGGTCTTACTATGGAGGGCTAACCCATAGTTTCTCTATAATGACTTGTGGCTTATGTCTATGTTTAGCTCTAAGTGGAACACTGCTCTGTGTTTTAGTGCTGGATATTTGATGATCAGTGATGTAGGTTGTTCTCAAGATCAAACTGCTGGACCATGCTCATGTTCTATATCAATTGAAGAATAATGCTAGGATGGATGCCCTTGCTGTTGTGAGATGATTTCTCCTAGTGGACTCAGGCTAAGATTGCACCAAAAAACTGCAATTGAGGTCCTGATAACTAAATCTATATTTTCTTAGTTCCCTCTTCAGCTACTAAGTTAGGGTTTTCTCTCCCTATAATGGTGAGGCATAGATTGAGAAGAGGGGTGATATGGAAAATGTTCTTTTTGGCCTTCTTCATTGTATTTTTAAAATTGTTTTTAAACATCAGATATTATCATCTGTAGTCTTTAAAACCATTACATTGTGTGAATCACTCTCTTAACTGCTTTTCTCTTAAAAGGTGATTGTAAAGTATCCTACAGTCACTCTCCATCCTTCTTGATTATAGCTGGAAATTAGATCTGGTATGTTAAATTAAACATACCACATATCCTCTGGAAGGGATTTACACAAGAATATAAAGCCACAGTATTTTTGTCTGAGAAAATGCTGCCCTTTCTAACAGTTGTTAGTACACCTGGACAGTGAGTTTCATTTGGAGTATCTCCATAGCAGTGTGCATTCTCAGTTTTTCACTATCCTGTCCTGTTGTGTGAGTGTGTATGTGTGTGTGTGTGTGTGTGTGTGTGTGTGTAGTGTGTCAAGTTTTCCTTCTAGAACACATCTTTCATGGTTGAATCACAATGATAGTGGAACTTTAATAAAATAGCTGTCAGAAAGGTTTTCTTGTAAAGAGTCAGCTTCAGTTGATTAAAGTGTTATACTTCATTGGAATAGGTGGTGTTCTAGAATTCTAAGTCAGAGATAATTGTAGCCACAGGCCATGGTAATTTTACTTATAGTTTCAAGAAATCCTGTTCTGATTGCCCTGTTCACATTTTTACCTCATGCCTTCTATTTATTTTTCCTTTTCATTGTTCTGAAAGAATAATGTACACCTGCTTCCAACTTCTCATTTTTAGATTTTGCTTGTCTTTTTTGTATTGTGCCTCTTTCCACTTCATGGAAGTGTTATGTAGAGTTACCAGAGAGCATTAGCATAAGCTATTCATAACTCCTGTCTCTGAATGCAAAAATAGTACAAATACAGTTCTTACCACAGTAGGCATGCCTGCTTTCATGTACACAGCAATCACTTCACAAATACCTTTAGCTATAGGTTATAAGAACATTGGAAGGTAAAAGCCTTTATTTTTCCCTTGGGAAGAAAACTTAAAACTCATTTTGGAGTCATGATAATACTTACTCTATTTAATCCATAAATTATTGTGAAGGTCAAAGACCAGATCCCTTAGAAAATAATTTATAAAAAGATAAAGGCAAAATAGCATGATAGAATGACTCACTCACATGCCATTTTCTACTAAGTATTTTTTCCTTTTATTATTAATCGTTCAATTTGTTTACATCTCAAATGATACACCATTGCCTGGTTACCTCCTCCACCCATCCCCCATGGCATGTTATTGCACTTCCTGGTTACCCCTCCATCACCCCTGCATCCCACATTCACTCTCCTCCCTCCTTTTTGCCTGTATGTGAGTGCTCCCTGACCTACCCACACTCTCTTGCCCCTCTGCTCCAGCATCCCTCTTCTCTATGGCACCAAACCTCCATGAGAACATGGGCCTCCCCTCCTGCTGCTGTCGGGCAAAGCTATCTTCTGCTACATATGTATCTGGAGCTAGGGATCCCTCTAGGTAAGCTCCTTGGTTGTTGGTCTAGTTTCTGGAAGAACTGGGTGGTTGGATCAGCCTACATTGTTCTTCCAATGTGGTTGCAATCCCCCTCTGCTCCTCTAGTACTTCTGCCAGCTCCCTACTGGGTTTCCTGAGTTCAGTCTGATGGTTGGCTACAAGCATCCACATCTGGCCACATCAGTCAGTTGCTGGATGGACCTCCCCCGGAGCTGGCACACTAGGTTCCTGTCCTCAAGCGCCTCTTGATCACTGCAACAGTGTTGGTTTGGTGTCTGCAGACGTGATGGCAGACTCCAGAGAACCAAATAACCCTATTAAAAAGTATAGAGCTAAATAGAGACTTTTCAATCAAGGAATCTCAAATGGTTGAGAAACACTTAAAGAAATGTTCAACATCCTTAATCATCAGGGAAATGCTAATCAAAATGACCTTGAGATTCCACCTTACATCATTCAAAATGGCTAAGATAAAAATGCAGGTGACAGCAGATGTTGGTGAGGCTGTAGAGAAAGAGGAACGCTACTCCCTTGCTGATGGGGCTCTTCAGATTTTCAGATTATGAGAAATGACTTACTCCAATAACTTTATGTCAAGTGAGATAAAATGTATTTATTTGATTAATGTGTTTATATAAATAATACAAATTTTAGGCATGGGAGGCAACATATACTACATATTCAGTTTCTTCAATAGGACAAATCTCAACTACTTATTTTTAAATACTCTATTTCTTTTTAAGTTGCTTAATACAGTTAGAATAGTAATACATTTGATAGCCTTAAATTTATTAGGGTTACATTAACCAAATTTATTTAGCATCATTTTTGTGAGCAGTAAATATTATAGAGTATTTCAAAATAATTATACTGCCTCAGTGTACTTAAGCAGTGTGCTTGTTGCATTTTTTATTATTTCTTTAATTTTGATTTTATGATACAACTATGTCACTCTTTTCCTGTCCTTCCTCCAAACCCACCATATGCTGCTCCTTTTAATGATTTCTTGTTATATACCTATATGTTTATACATACATGTGTAGTTATCTATATATAGTCATAAATACAACCTGCTCTGTCTACATAATTGTCAATTGCATAAATCTTTTCCAGGTTAACCATTTGGTGTTGTATAATCATTTGGTGTGTTCTCCTCTGGAGAATATTATTTCTCCACTCAAAGTATCCTCCAGTTGTCTGTAGTTCTTTTAGTACACGGGATTCAGGGACTTTTCTCTGTCCCCTCTGGCATATCTCGGTCGGTGTCTTTATGCTCGTGATTAGCTAGTCCATGTTAGTCAGAACTAGCTTCTGACATTCCTGGGAGACACAGTCTCACAGCAAACTCCCTAAAGCTTTTTTCTCTTAAGAGTCCTTCTGATGTATTTTCCACTATGTTCCCTGCACTTTAAGAAATATCACTATGCAAGGCCAGAGAGATGGATCAGTTGTAAAGAGCACTAGCTGTTTTTCTGGAAGAACTTGGTTTGATTCTCACAACACCAGTGATAGCTCATGTCTGTTACTCTAATCTGGACTCCCTGTGAACTATTAATATGTGGTGTACTAACATGTTTGCAAGCAAACCACCCATAAAATAAGCATATATTAATAAAACATTAATATGTGAATAATTTATTCTTCATAAGTTTTAATTCAAATGAATAAATACTTATAAAATTTTTTAGGAATCAAAATTTGACTGACAATTTGATTTATATGCTGTCTTTGTTCTAATAAATTGAGAACTTGTACAAATATTTATTTTTATTGTGTTTAAGTGTATGTGGGTGAGTGTGTAAGTGTGCAATTGTTATCTATACCTTACCATTGGATGTGGAGGTCAAAGGTGAAGCTCCAATATAGGTCTTTGCCTTCTGCCTTATTTGACAGTGTCTGTCACTGCTGCATACTTGTTAGTTTCTTTCTAATTCTCTTGTCACTATCACCCATCCCTAGTTAAACACATGCTGGCATTGCAGACATATACACGGCAGGGTTTTTGCATGGATTCTTGTATCTGAACTTAGTTTGTCTGTTTTTCCCAGTGAGCTCTTTACCCTCTGAGCTACATTTTTTTTTGTCAGAAAAATAGAAACCATTTAAATTCTAAATGAACTGCAGATATTTATTGTGGAGTGCTGGCTTAATATACAGTTATTTTAAGATCATGACATCAATAAAATTCAGCGTCTGTTTATTTCATCCTCTGTCTGTCTAGAAAACATTTTCATTGTCACTACTTGAAATGCTATTAAAGACTTTTTCTTATCCTGAGTAATTTACAACTGTATCACTGTATGAACTGTATGAATTTGACTCAAGTATGTGAACAGATTCACATATGATTATTTTTGCAGGAATGGATTATTTTGTTAGTGTAATATTTTTGGTTTTTTCATGTTCTATTATATATTGGAGTATCACTACTTTTAAGGCTAAATGATGTTCCATTATATCTATAAACCACATTTTAAAATTAATTATTGAGGTGCTTTCATTTTTGGATGATCAAAATATCTGTTACTCTGATCACAATTTCTTTAATTAAAAATTTGAAATATTTGACATAAGATATGCTTAAGATGATTTGAAGGACTCAATGTCAATTTTGTAGGGAGTGATATAGCATTTCAATCTAAAAATATCCCTTTCTTGCTGAAGAAACACAAAGAAATGCAGAGATGTGACTGTAACTGCTGCTGAAGTACTTCAGTAAAGATTAATATAAAGAAAATATTATGAATAAATTAATGTTACAAACATTTGTAAATCCTGATGTCAGAACACTGAATTAAGACATTATGTTTGTACTGAGCATGTGTGTTAACCTGTTAAATATGGGCTGTAGATGATGTTCATTGAGAAAGATACTTATTATATAAACATGAGAATATGAGTGTGCATTCTGAGTAGCCCTTTTAAAGATCAGGTGCTGGTGACAAACATCTGTAACCTTGATGTTTATAAGCTTGAGACAGTTGGATCTTAGAGGCTGGAAAAATAATCACATTAACCAAAGTGGAGAGTTCCACGTTTATTCAGATAGATCATATGTCTAAAAGAGAGATAGAGTAGACTATAGAAATACAATCAACATGCACCTCTGGCCTCTACAGGTGCTTGTGTCTGTACATCCATGTGCATACATGAATATTTTACAGAGTACAAACTTTAAGAAAGAGATTTAAATAAAAGAAAAAATGAGGTTGGCCTTAATTATGCTTATATTTCCTATATATAATTTTGTTTTTCGTCTAGAAATTATTCCTAGTAGCAGAATTAACATTCCGCATTTATTTCTGGTAATTTCCTCACATATTCAGTACGGTAAAAATATATGGCACTCATGAATTTTTAAAGATATTAGAAAGAAAAATGCATTGGAGTAACCGAGAAACCTTTGGATGAAATGTGAACACCTGACTAATTGTTTCTTCTACGTATAATTTCATAATGAATATGTCTATGAAAACATTCTCTCCTCTCTCACACTCAGGACTTATCAGGCAATTACTAATCTGTTCTGCCTATTTCCAACATTGAGTTTTCATGTGCATTTATTGTCAATACTTATCACGCTACATCTCTTAATAAATGATCTGTGGTTAAATCAATAAACTTCTTCAAATAGCTTACATATATTTTATAAACATCACCTCTTACAATCAACATTATATGAATTCAACAGGCTATATGTAGGGATATATATGCATATATGTGTAAGAATATGAACATGATACCAATTAGTAACTAAAGAGGCCATTAATTTGAGGGAGAGGCATGAGGAGGGTTGTGAGGAATGGAGGAATATTGATATAAAGCTATAAATCTCAAAACAGCAGAACTAAATAGAAATATTCTACTCTAACGGCAATCTGTCTTTGTATACTTTATAAATATGTAGAGATTAAGCAAAACAAAACTGAAAGTTCTTTGACAGCTGCATAAGAAGAAACTCATGAAACATAGGAAAATATTGTTTATTTTAAATTCTATTGTCTAAAACTCTGATATTATTTCCTTCTTAGAATAAGTATGTAGCTTTGTTAGAGTTTTGTGTACACAGTTCATCACAGTCCTCCCCAAAAGTGTAAGTGCGGTGCCTAGAATGCACTCCTATGCTCTTTACAACCTGGTGTCTCTCCAGAATCTATTTATGTGACAGCAACATAAAACTATATTTAGTTCTGAGCAATAATCGTAATCTTCCTCAAAACAATCATGTTAATTAAAGGCCTTTTATGATCACAAGTTCCACATTGTTAGTTTGTATTGTGGTTTTGGTTTTCAGTTTATCAGTCAGGACTCACTATGCGCATGCTAGTTTGATATTATAATATTGCTTCCCTGCACTCTGAATGTTGCCATTATGTGACTGCTCACCGCACTTACCTTGGTTGAGTTCTTCTCATTACTTAATGCCACACCCACTCCAATGGAGTCTAAGTGACAAGTCCAAAAGCTTGGCTGCAGTTCTGAGGCCAAAAGCTTCATGGAATCAGGTCTCCTGGAGTCTTTGGTGTCCCATAACACGGATGTGGTCCAGATATGTCCTTGTGATAGTCGGTGAAGGATTTTGTGTGCTTTCTTTCAGTTTTGTTTTATTATAAGTGCCTCCAAGGAATGATTTGACAAATAGCTCAGTTAGATTGAACATTGCTTGCTGGCCTCCACCAGTGTCCCAATATCCTAGGAAATTGTTGAGCTGACCTTGGCCTTTGAATTTTATAAGAATGTTACTTATCTAGATGAAATGCCTCCAGTGTTGAAAGAGAGATAGTGAAAGAAATCAGGCACTGCAGTTTACTGGATAAGAGTAGAAATCTCAGAGAAAGTTCTACAAAGTAAACTTGGAATTCTCATTATAGTCATGTATGGCAGACCACATTACATTCAGATCCAACACTCCCTTGTGTTTGTGTCTGTTTATCACTCGCTGACTTCTTGCTCACCTAAATTCTGGGACCCTGATTTCTCCTCCAGGTTGAGGGACTCCAACAGAACCAGCCCGCAGCACTTTAAGATATTCTTAAGAAAAGTGCGAAAATATTTTGTATGGGGGTAAAATAGAGATATAAAAGCTTCATGGTTCTAGACAAAGTAGGAAGGAATACATTGCTGTAAGTTGACCTTAGAAGATCAGAAATGTTAGGAGTGAGACCTCTCTCTGTAGGGATTGTAACTGGCCAGGAATTTGTGACTTTATTTTAAAACTACATGAACACCCAAGATAGTTACAATTAAATCAGTTCAAAATGAACTGGTTTACATCTTTTTGAAAAACTTTTTAATTTTTAAAATGTTTTCATAGGATATATTGTGACCACATTCCCTCCCATTCCCAAACTGTTACCAGATATTTATCACCTCCTTACTCACCCAATTTCATATTATTGTTCTCTCTCTTTAAATTACAAAAAAAGATACCAGTAAAACAAAACTACAAAAACAAATTTATTTTTATGTTATATATGCATTACTGTATAGATGGGTAGTTAGATGTGTTGGAGAAAAGGGATACAATGAGAATATTATGTACATCTCACTTTTTATTTTTTATTTTATTTTTATTTGCTTATTCTTCTACTTCCTCTTTCAATCTCTCCCCACTCTGTAACTCTAAAATGTGACCTTTTGAGATTATGGTCCAAAAGGATTCTTAAATTCTTTAAATTCTGTACTATCAGACACCACTACCTGAAATTGTTTAAATAACTTTCATGAAAATTCTGGGTTTCTTTCTATTTCCACCTTCCAGATTTGGGTTCCCTTTGCTTCAAATTCACATTCAAACTAGAGAAACTATAGAAACATTGTTCAAATTGTGATAAGAAGTTTACATCATCCAACTTTTGACTTTTCCTAAGAGTTGAGAAATACTTGTGTTTCTACTTATCATAGTGGCGTAATTCAGTATCTGTGCACTGCTCTTTAGTGGATTATTTTTTTTTTATAGTTGAAGCATCCTGTGTCAGCTGCAATATATATATATATATATATATATATATATATATATATATATATATTTACTCATTGTAAATTTAAATTTGTGTAAATTGTATATTTTTATTTTAAAATTATTTCATGAGATAAATAAGATACATTATGTGGAACATATTATTTCCCTTTCTCCAAACTTCCCAGATTTTTATTACCTTATTATTCAAACAATTTCATGTTCTTGCCCTCTATATTTAAATCCAAAACCAAAATACTAATACCAATGAGACAAAACTACTACAGCAAAACCATTTGTATGTTATATGAGCAGTTGTGTATAGATGAGTATGTATGTATATATATATATATATATATATATATATATATATATATCTCAAAAGTAGTTTAGTGCTGTTTACAAACCTAAAGGATGTTTACACATGGAGAGAGAGAGAGAGAGAGAGAGAGAGAGAGAGAGAGAGAGAGAAGTCTAAATGAAGAGAAAAGGAAAAGAGAGGGCTCTCTCACCACCTTCTGCATATGAAAGAGGGAAGAGAGGCCCATTGGACATGCAAACTTTATATGCCCCAGTACAGGCGAATGCCAGGGCCAAAAAAATAGGAATAGGTGGGTAGGGAAGTGGGGGGGAGGGTATGGGGAACTTTTGGGATAGCATTGGAAATGTAATTGAGGAAAATACGTAATAAAAAATATTAAAAATAAAAAAAAAGAAAGAGGGAAGCAAACAGCTAGAAAGCAGATACATGTAAATTTAAACTTTCTGATCCTGTCTTTTCCTGTAACTAAGTTTCATTGAAATTGCAGTCTCCTTGACTGAGTAGTTTTAGAGCCCAAATTGAAGGGCTTCTACATACATGGTCTTAAGTGTTTGTAAATATTTTTGTATACATTTTTGTACCTGTTTTTATTAATTCAAATCATAAATATATTATAGAAACAGAAATGAGTATTTTACTATAATACAATGTCAAAGGTAGATTTCCCTTACTATATTTGTCACTTTAGTGTGGTGAAGAAAGGAGCAGATTGAAAGGCAGCAATCCTGAAATGACATCAGACTTTCAAGTTTAATGTAAAAATACAAAGCATTCATTTTACTTGTTATGAATGCCCAGGCACTGAACTAAATCTTTGGAGAGAGTAAATAATCAAGTGTTGCTAGGTAGTCCACATTTTTCCCCAATAGTCTTCAGGTAATCATTTTCTAACTTTATGTTTATCTGGGAAACTGGTAGAGAATTTGGAAGAGAAGGAGGAGGTGAAGAAGGAAAAAGTAGAAATAAAAGATGAGGAGGGGAGAAGTATCTACCTAACCGAATCAAAATTTGATACAAAATATAGTGGATTCCCTCAGCAGTTATTTGGAAATGTATAGACTGTGGATGTTGTAGCTCCCTCTCCCTCTCCCTCTCCCTCTCCCTCTCCCTCTCCCTCTCCCTCTCCCTCTCCCTCTCCCTCTCCCTCTCCCTCTCCCTCTCCCTCTCCCTCTCCCTCTCCCTCTCCCTCTCCCTCTCCCTCTCCCTCTCCCTCTCCCTCTCCCTCTCCTTCTCCCTCTCCCTCTTCATTTCTGTTCCCCCTCCTCTGTAGATTACATTTGAATCTCTTCTTAAGGTCTGTATTTCATCTTCCCTTTGTTCATCCTTGAAATGTTTGATGTCTGATTCTTTGTATTAATAGTAGAATAAATGATTAGCAACCTTACAAAGACCCATGCCTTTGCTATTTTACAGGTATACATTTAGTTGCTAAGAGAGGAAACATTTCTTGTCTACAATCATATATCTTGCAAACCATGTTCTGTGGTCCAAGAGAGAAACTGAACTCTATGTTTGCTCTGAGCATCTGTATTTTGTGGGTAGCAGACGAGGTGACTAAACAAGGACTTAAAACTGCAGCAGGATGAATGCTTTCTTTCACTGTGGTTTTCTCACAAGCACATAATAGTAGTTTTCAGCACTGTCTTCTCCAAAGTTGAAAGCTATAGCATAAGTAAAATAAATGTTTATAGCCATCAGGCCTTACAGCCAGTGAAACTGAAGCAAACATTCCCAAGTTGCTCCTTGGAGATAAACACAATTAATTGAAGACAGATAATTGCATGTGTAATGGCTTTTTATACACTAAGTACCTGTTTACAAATCAAATTATTCAATTTGGAGTCTCAAGGGTGTACTGTCTATGCTCAATTAACCCCTTGTAGCAGTGTAAAAGCACCCACTTTATAAAAATGTGGTCACTAATATTTTAGGCTCATTTAAATTTTAATTCAAATTTATATGAGGAATAAAATCTGTTATCATTATGCAAATTAAGAGATGTATTACTCTGAAATATTTCCAGCCATTAGTTGAGGGATACATATTTATTTATAAAACTTGTATTTAAACCTATTTTCTGTACCAGTAACATACTCCCTAAGAGATAATCAATTATGAAAAAAATAAGAAAAGAAAGAAGGTACTTATGTTGAGCAACTAAGCTGCTGCCAACTATGAAAACTCAGTGCATACAAATCAGTAATTTCACTTCCTGCTGTTCCACAGGGCATGTAGACACTGTGGATGGTGGGCACCAAAGGCAATGACATTGTTCTTACAAGCTCCAACTCTAGAAACTCAGCTTGGACACAGGCTCAGGTTGGATGTGGTAGGACAATCCTATCATCCTGCTTTTCAGAATACTAAAGCAGGAGGACACCAGGATCAAGAATAACATGGACAATTAAGTAAATATTAAATATGAAAGTGCTGAGAGGTGATTTCAGTAGTTATATTTGCCTAGTAGCAATGAGGACCTGCACTCAATCTACATAGAAACAAAGTATTAAAAGGCCAAAACTTAGAAACTCAAAGTGAATAAATAAGAATACATTTTGTTTTCTGACATTTATTTTTATTTTCAATTAATGACATATACGATGGCTTGCTGTGAATATATGGATATGACCATACAATATGGATTCTAGGAACTGAGTAATGTCCTCTATAATTGCAGTAAGTACTCTTAACTTCTGACTTATATCACACATTTGCAACAGTACAAATTGTTTGATCATCTTTTAAATAGACAAAGCTGAACTGAACAATATAATCAATTACTCAGGTAGAAATCTATGAACATAAAAATTGTTGGTCTTTAACATAAAAAGAATATGTATATTTTCTATTACATATTTTTCCGTGATTAAATTTCTATCAGTTTTTTATATTTAGGGTCATAAGTATACAAAGGATAATTTAAAACTATTGAATATAAAATAGTGTTACAGGTACAATCACATGCTGAATTTAAATTAGATTCATGTAGTGAAGTTGGACTATTCATCTGAAGGTTTTATGAACATGTGAAGACTATATATGAGACAAATGAGGGTAATATATTAAATAAATGAAATAGAGAAATATTATACTTACTGTTGTTTTATAGATTTAAGGCTTAGTTTCCTTGCTAAAAGGCATTTATATGAAAGTATGATGGATCTTAAAAAGTTATTTTAGAAGTTTATTTAATCCTTACTTGTATTACATCTTCTCCTTGAAGAAAATAAGATATGCTTCTTCTTTTGATATGAAAGTGGAAAACCATAGGACAATTGTGGGGAAGATAGTCCATATGTATGTTGTGGCTTTGTAATGTTTTCAAAAGGGTGTCTTTCCAGCATAGTCCTTAGTTTGCCTTTTAATGACAGTAACAACAACAACAAACAAAAAATGTAAGAGAGAAGCACGTGATAATGACAACTACTTGTGTTGAGTTTTCATACTGAGTTGTTATGTTTATCTTTGTGACTTAGGATATGCTATTTAAGTTGGGTTAATTTTAGCAATAATGAATATTCATTTTATTTGGTATCTAAAGTATTATGACTTTATATATCAACCAGTAGGCTCAGGAATGAAGACTTTTAAATATACATTATTTTCTATTTGTTTCTTTGCTGATTTGTTTCTCTTATTTTTCATTCTTTTTGTTTTCTTCTTCATAAATTTTCTAAAATAAGACAAATGATATTCTCTATTTGTCTTCTGACATTTGGTAACAATGTTATAATCATTGATTGTTTTGTGTGATAGGTTCAATCCTCATACTACATATGTGGGTATTTGCAAAGCTTAACTAGAAGAGATTGAGCCTTTTGTTAGAGCAGAGCCCCAGAATAGCTAAACTTTAACTGCATGTGTCACATTTGCTAAGAATGCCATACTTATTTTCCTCAGATTCAGCAATCCATTTCGTGTTTTCAAATTCATTGGGTTGTCAGTTTTAGTTCTAGAAGATCATATACCTAAATTTCTATTAGATGGAAGAAGAGTTATGAAAATAACAGAAATTTATTCATTAATAAAAAGTATGATCTTGTCACAGTGATTTTAGAAGTAGAATCAAATGGGAAAGTATCATTTATTCCAGCTGTTCTAATTAGCAATAATTTTATCTCTTTAACTCATGGCCATTTCTGTTTTGTTATCTTTGAAGACAAGTTCTACTTGAAAAATGGTGATTATATAGAGGATAAAATAATCTTGAAACAATTAGGAGCATAAACCTCTCAATTCACTGGTTTTGGGTTTTTTTTTGTTTGTTTTTTTTTGGTTTGTTTGATTTTGGTTTTTTGTTTTTTTTGAACAGAGAAAAATTCTACAGGCAGAATACTAAAATGAATTGTTAATATTATTTTTAAAAGCTGATTAGAAAAATGTGATTCATTCCCAAATGTGTTATGGCAACTGTTAGAGAGTTGATAAAAAAGAAAAGAAAATATTGAGAAACAGTTCAGAGTAATAGCAGACGTTTGAACATAAGAATAGTGTAACATCACATAATTTATTTTGCTCTGATTTCTTTTGAGGTAATATGAAAGAGCCGTATCTTCTGACATTCTAACATTTCATCGGATAAAGGAGTAAACAAGTAAAAAAAAAAACAGGGAGTGGAATGTGATGGTTTGTATATCCTTGGACCAGAGAGTGTCACCATCTGAAGGTGTGGCCTTGTTGGAATAGTTGTGACCTGGTTGGAATGGGTGTGTCACTTTGGGTGTGGGTATAAGATCCTCACCTGAATTGCCTGGAAGTCAGTCTTCCACTAGCAGCCTTTGGATGAAGACATAGAACTCTCAGCTCCTCCTGTTCCATGCCTGCCTGGATACTGCCATGCTCTCTCTCACCTTGATGATAATGGACTGAAATCTGAACCTGTAAGCCAGCCCCAATTAAATGTTGTTTTTTATAAGACTTGCCTTGGTCATGGTGTCTGTTCACAGCAGTAAAACCCTAACTAAGACAGAAGTTGGTAAACATGCTTTTAATGTTTTTAAGCAGCCTACATTCAAAATCAAGAGAATCACTAATATATCTAACCTACAGATGTCAACTTGGTAAATGAACAGACATTTTTGATATCTAGAATAAGTAAGAACTGAAATCTGATACAAGTCATTATTTGTCAACTAATCATTATTTTTTCTCAAATGTTCAAGTTGCTAGTAATAAGGCTCAGTGGTTAAGAGTTTTTAATGTGGATGTATCAGGACTTGTGTCCAGATACATATCCCCAGAAAATATGTAAAAAGCCACGTATGGTTGTGCATGCCAGGAATCTCAGTTTGGGTGAGCAGAGGCATGCAGATGGACAGCTAACCAAGAAGAAAGGGTAAGATTCAATTTCAGTGAGAGAAAGTGCCTCACATATGAGCAGTAAATCAGAGATGTGCAGAGGAGAACTCACTGTCTTCCCCTGGAGTTTGTATGCTTGTACATGGGTACAAACTCTTGCATACTCAGCCTATACACAGCAATCACACAAACACTTACACACACACACACACACACACACACACACACGCAAATGCATGCATGCACACACATGCATGCACATAGGCACACAAACACATGAACACTGAGAGAGATAGGGAGGGAAGGAAAGAAAGAAAGAGGGAAAGATGCAGGGAGAGAGGGAGAGGGAGAAACAGGACCTTTTTAAAAATTGAATATTTTATTTATTTACATTTCAAATGTTACCCCCTTTTCTGATTTCCCCTCTGTAAATGCCCTATCCCATCCCTCTGCCCTGATTCTATGAGGGTGCTCCCCGACCCACCCACTCCTGCCTTACTGCCCTGACATTCCCTGCACTGGAGCATCATGCTTTCACAAGACCAAAGGCCTCTCCTCCCATTGATGCTCTACAAGGCCGTCCTCTGCTATTTAATGGCTGGAGCCATGGGTTTCTCTGGGTGTACTCTTTGGTTGGTGGTTTAGTTTCTGGGAGCTCAGGGGGGTCTGGCTGGTTAATATTGTTCTTCCTGCAGGGTTGCAAAACCCTTCAACCCCTTCAGTCCTTTCTCCAACTACTCCATTGGGGTCCCTGTTCTTAGTCCAATGGTTGGCTGCAAGCATCTACATTTGTATTTGTCAGACTCTGGCAGAGCCTTGGGAGACAGCTATATCAGGCTCTTGTCAGCAAGCACTTCTCAGCATCAGTAATAGTGTCTGGGTTTGGTGTCTGTATATGGGATGGATTCCCAGGTGGGGCCATCTCTTCCTTTAGACAGGAGAAATTCTGGGTTAAAAGTTTGGAGATCAGTTGGTGGCCCCTTCCCTCAGCTGGGGTCCTTGCCTAGCTTCTTATGGTCTGTACAGGTTCTCCCTCTCCTTTGTTGGGCATTTCAGCTAATGTCAATCTTGCTGAGTCTTGGGAATCTATTGCTTTCCTGGCATTTGGGACTTTTGGGGAGTTACCCGCAATTCTCTACCCCCCATTGCTACACATTTCTGTTTAAGTTCCTGAACCTTTGTATATCATCCTCATCTCCTCTTATGCCTGATCCTGCCATCTTTTCCCCACTTCCTCTCCTCTCATCCTCCCAAGTCCCACCCACCTTCTACCTCCTGTAAGTATTTTGTTATCCCTTCTAAGAAGGACTGAAGCATCTACACTTAGGTTTTGCTTTTTCTTGAGATTCATGTGGTCTCTGAATTGTATCATGGGTATTCCGAGCTTTTGCGTCAATATACACTTATCAGTAAATGCTTATCATGTGTGTTTTTTTTTTGATAGGGTTACCTCACTCAGCATGATATTTTCTAATTCTGTCCACTTGCCCAAGAATTTCATGAAGTTACTGCTTTTAATAGCTGAATAGTACTCCATTGTGCCAATGTACAATATTTTCTGTATTCATTCCTCTGTTGAAGGACATCTGGGTTCTTTCCAGCTTCTGGCTGTTTATAAATTAGATAGCTATGGACATAGTAGACCATGTTTCCTTTTTATATGTTGAAGCATCTTTTGGGTATATGCCCAGGAGTGGTATAGCTGGGTCTTCAGGTGTGAGGCACCGGGCATGGGGAAGTAAAGGGGTGGGAGAGATGATCAGCATCCTGCCAGAGCTCCTAGTGGGTGTCTGCCTGTGAAAAGCCATGGGACCCCAGTCTACAGGTGTGTGGAGAGGGAGCAGTCTGGTGTCCTTCGGCCTCACAGATTCCAGGGACAACAAGTTCTAGCTCTGGGGCATTGCAGGACATTGCTGGACACCATGGAAGAGCTGAGAATGGTGGGGGTCCCTGGGGGCAGCTCAGTCTGCTTGGGGCCGAAGGGAAGAGGGGTATGGGGAGAAGATGCTGGGTGGTTACCATGCAGGCAAGAGTCTGGCTAGCTCAGACTGCTAGCTCAGCAGGCTGCTTGGTTTGGCTGGTGGCCATGGCTGGAGCACAGGGGGGCCTCTCCATAGGAGTTTAGAAGCAAGCTTATTAGGGGAAAGCCTGCTCCATTGCTCCAGCACAGAAGATCTCAATGAGCAGAGATGATTGATGATTTTAAGGTGTTTATTGTAGAAAAGCAGAGAGAGGAAGAAGAGTAGAGAAGTTGAAGCTTGCCATGACCACATGGAGAGAGAGGGGGAAGGGAAGGGGAGAAGGAGAGCAAAAAGTGAGAGTAGGAGCATAAGAGCTTAAGAGAGAGAGGAGGGGCCAAACAGCTTCTTCTAGAGTGGGCGGGCTACCTTTCTGTTGCCAGGTAACTGTGGAGAGGAGCTGTACTGGCTGGTTTTATGTGTCAACTTGACACAGGCTGGGGTTACACAGAGAAAGGAGCTTCAGTTGGGGAAGTGCCTCCATGAGATCCAGCTGGGGTTACAGCCGAATAAACCCTTTCCTCCCCAATTTGCTTCTTGGTCATGATGTTTGTGTAGGAATAGAAACTCTAAGACAGGAGCATACCTGGCTATTGACAGGTTAACTGTGGGGGTAGAGTCTAGCCAGAGTACCAGGAGCTTGGGACATTGTCTATGTGACTGATAGTCACTGGATTATGGAGTTGAGGACTTGTGGTGTCAGGCGCCTGTGTGTGGGAACATGGCTCACTGTTCCATCCTTTGTAGAGTTTTCTACTCAGTCTTTTGAGTAAGCATCGCTCAACCAGAACACAGGCTGCCTTTCATAGTCCCACACTCAGGTAGTACTATGTCCAATTTTCTGAGGAACTGCCAGACTGATTTCCAGAGTGGCTGTACAAACTTGCAATCTCACCAACAACAGAGGAGTCCTGTTTTTTCTCCAGATCCTCTTCAGCATCTGCTGTCACCTGAGTTTTTGATCTTAGCCATTCTGACTGGTGTGAGGTGGAATCTCAGGGTTGTTTTGGTTTGCATTTCCCTGATGATTAAGGTCTTGAACATTTCTTTAGGTACTTCTCGGCCACTAGATATTCCTCAGTTGAGAATTCTTTGCCTAGCTCTGTACCCCATTTTTAATAGGATTATTTGATTCTCTAGAGTCTAACTTCTTGATTTCTTTGTATATATTGGATATTAACCTTCTATTGGATATAAGATCAGTAAAGATCTTTTCCCAGTCTGTTGGTTGCTGATTTGTCCTTCTGACAGTGTCCTTTGCCTTACTGAAGGTTTTCAATTTTATGAGGCCCCTTTTGTGGATTGTATATCTTAGAGCATAAGCCATTGGAGTTCTGTTCAGGAAATTTTCCCCTATGCTCATGTATTTGAGGCTCGTCCCCACTTTCTCTTCTATTAGATTCAGTGAACCTGGTTTTATGTGAAAGTCTTTGATCCACTTGGAATTGAGCTTTGTACAAGGAGAAAAGAATGGATCATTTTGCATTCTTCAAATGCTGACCACTAGTTGAACCAGCACCATTTGTGAAAAATGCTGTCTTCTTTCTACTGGATAGTTTTAGCTCCTTTGTCAAAGATCAATTGACCATAGGTTTGTGGGTTCATTTCTGGCTCTTCAATTCAATTCCATTGATTTACCTGCCTGTCTCTGTACCAATGCCATGCAGTTTTTATTATGATTGCTCTGTTCTTTAAAAAGAGTTCTGTGTCCTATTTATCTCTTCATCACTATTGTATACACAATAACAGAAATCAAGTAGTTGGAAACTGAAGTCTGTTGACTGAGTGGGAAATAATCTATTTATAGAACCACACATACCACATTCCCAGGTTCTAGAGTTTGTTTTGTGGCAATACAATGATAAATTTTCATATTTTTTATACTGTGGAAATAAAGTCAACTTTAATGAATGATGCCTACAACACACAAGTCTTAGAGTATATACACTGGAAAAGTAGCTAGCTCAAATTCTCACCAGTTCTCTTTTACTAAGGCTATAGTTTTGATATATATTTACTTTGGTCTGGCTTTGGAATACATGCTAAATGCTGATATTGCATAAAATACTTTGACCTCACTTCAATTGCCATTTTCTAAGAAACTAGCTAACAGTTACCATTGAAGCGATATCTAAGTTGTGTAAGGAGCCGTCCTCACATTCGCCATTATAAGATGGCACTGACACCTGTGTTCTAAGTAATAAACAAACCATCTGCACATGCGCTGGGGTAGTTTCCCACCCCATGTGCTCTGCCTTTCCCGTGATGACAACTCTGGCTGATGGGCTGCAGCCAATCAGGGAGTGACACGTCCGAGGCGGAGGACAGTCCTCCATAAAAGGGAGGGGGCTCCGCCATCTCTCTCTCTCTCTGGCTCTCTTCTCCACTGGCTCCTGATGGGGTAAGCAATAAAGCTTGTGCCGCAGAAGATTCCGGTTGCCCTGAGTGTGTTCTTACCAGGGGGAACAAAAGCGGCGGGCAACAAAGTTGTACCATGTATTTAATGCCTTAGTAATTGACTTCTTTTGTATCTTATCTTTTTAAAAATTATTATTGTACATAAACTTTTTTTTTCCAGACAGGGTTTCTCTGTGTAGAGCTAGCTGTCCTGGAACTCACTCTGTAGACCAGGCTGGCTTTGAACTCAGAAATTCGCCTGCTTCTGCTTCCCAAGTGCTGGGATTAAAGGCATAAACCACCATGCCCGGCATTATTATTGTACATAAACTTTTGAGGTAAATGTAACTTAGTACAAAAATGTACCATAAATTCTAATAGAAAACAAAAAATGTTCAAGCTTTGTGAAAGCCTGTGTCAACAAAACTCCTCTAGGTTAGTAGTGGGATAATCAATGCAGAACATAGAATTCAGAAGACATCAAGAATAAGAACAGAGTTGGGGTTTAACTTAATATTGTCTATGTTGTTAGGTGTATCCATCTGGCTCTTTGGGTTGGAAGTGCAATGTCTTGTTTGTCTCCATATAACCATTGTATACAAAATAATTGATATTTAGTTATGGGAACCTGGAGTCAACTTCACAGAATTTGAAAACACTTGTTTTGGGGTTTTATCAGGGAAAGTACTCAGTAAGACTTTCTGTCAGCCTTTTGGTTTTTCACTAAAGCAGTATTATTTGTCATTAGCCTTCCCTAATTAGTAAATGAAACAAGAATAGTGTGAGGTAAAATTATCAGATTAGGAAGATGAAAATTTTTCCCCAATAATTTTCATTATTTAATGCTTGCTACTTACTCATGATTCTTTAAAATTTAGATATTCATTTGAAAATATTTACTATTGAGATTGTAATATGGAAAATTATATGACATCAAAATATAATTAAAGCACTTGAATTCTTTATAAATATTCATTATAAATATCAATTACATCATTACAAAACAGTTGAGAACATTTACTGTGCTCTTATTATGAGATATACATCTTCTAGATAGATAGTGACCCAATTACGATTAAATAACGTCATAGTTACTTTTCTGTTGTTGGAAAACCGTAATAGCAAAAGCAGCTTAAAGGAAAAATACTTTATTTTGACCTTTGTTTCAGAAAGAGTGCAATCTATCATTGTGGAGAAGATATGGCAGCAGCAGGCAGGGAAGTCATGTCCATAAGTTTTATAGACTATCTGGTTACAGTACTCCAACTTTCAGAACACAGGAATTAATCAAGAAGTAAACTGGAGTAGGACCCATTACAAAGTTCAAAGTTCACCCAAAATCCACTTTGTCTAGCAACATTCCAGCTCAGAAGCATTTTATAGCAATTTCAGCCCCTTGCAGACTCCCTGGTTGTTGTCTCAATCTCTGTGATACCCTATGAGCCCATGACCTAGGCTGTACTCTGAACAGTGGTAACAGGGTTGTCCCTCACTCTGTTATCATGCTTTGAGACCCTTTCCTCCTACTCGTTGTCTCATCTATCCTGAATACGAGATGAAGTACCTACTCTTTTATTTTTTCCTTATTTTTTCTTTTTTATTGGATATTTCTTTTATTTACATTTCAAATGTTTTTTTAAATTTTATTTTATTAGATATTTTCTTTATTTACATTGCAAATGTTATCCTGAAAGTTTCCTTTACCCTTCCCCTGCCCTGCTCCCCTACACACCCACTCCCTCTTCTTGGGCCTGGCTTTCCCCTGTACTGGGGCATATAAAGTTTGCAATACCAAGGGGCCTCTCTTCCAAATGATGGCCGACTAGGCCATCTTCTGCTACACATGCAGCTAGAGACATGAGCTCTGGGGGTACTGGTTAGTTCATATTGTTGTTCCAGCTATAGGGTTGCAGAACCCTTCAGCTCCTTGAGTACTTTCTCTAGCTCCTCCATTGAAGGCCCTGTGTTTCATACTATAGATGACTGAGCATCCACTTCTGTATTTGCCAGGCACTGGTATAGCCTCACAAGAGACAGCTATATCAGGATCCCTTCAGCAAAATCTGAATATGCTGGCATATGCAATACTGTCTGATTATGGGATGGATCCCTGGGTGGGGTAGTCTCTGGATAGTCCATCCTTTCATCTTAGCTCCAAACTTTGTCTCTGTAACTCCTTTCATGGGTATTCTGTTCCCTATTCTAAGGAGGAGTGAAGTATCGACACGTTGATCTTCCTTCTTGATTTTCTTGTGTTTTGCAAATTGTATCTTGGGTATTCTAAGTTTCTGGGCTAATATCCACTTATCAGTGAGTGCATATTTAGTGACTTCTTTTGTGATTGGGTTGCCTCACTAAGGATGATATCCTCCAGATACATCCATTTGCCCAAGAATTTCATAAATTCATCGTTTTTAATAGCTGAGTAGTACTCCATTGTGTAAATGTACCACATTTTCTGTATCCATTCCTCTGTTGAGGGACATCTGAGTTCTTTCCAGCTTCTAGCTATTATAAATAAGGCTGCTATGAACATAGTGGAGCATGTGTTCTTATTATCAGTTAAAACATCTTCTGGGTATATGCCCAGGAGAGGTATTGCTGAATCTTCCAAGTAGTACTATGTCCAATTTTCTGAAGAAACTCCAGACTGATTTCCAGAGTGGTTGTACAGGCTTGCAATCCAACCAGCAATGGAGGAGTGTTCCTCTTTCTCTACATCCTTGCCAGCATTTGCTGTCATCTGAATTTTTAATCTAAGCCATTCTGACTGGTGTGAGGTGGAATATCAAGGTTGTTTTGATTTGCATTTCCCTGGTGATTAAGGATGTTGAACATTTTCTTTCAGGTGCTTCTCAGCCATTCAATATTCCTCAGTTGAGAATTCTTTGTTTTGCTCTGTACCCCATTTTTAATGGGGTTATTTGATTTTCTGGAGTCCAGCTTTTTGAGCTCTTTGTATATATTGGATATTAGTCCCCTATTAGATTTAGGATTGGTAAAAATCCTTTCCCAATCTGTTGGTGGCCTTTTTGTCTTATTGACAGTGTCTTTTGCCTTATAGAAGCTTTGCAATTTTATGAGGTCCCATTTGTTAATTCTTGATCTTACAGCACAAGCCATTGCTGGAACAATATATCTTACTTGAGATATTTCTAAGCATTGTTTTTTCTTCTTTGGCAAACTGTCTCTTCAAATTCCAGCTCTATTTTGAAGGGTTGCTTTTATTCTTATTGTTGCTCTTATTTTTGATTCTTTGTATTTTGAATTCTTACTCTTTCCTAGAAATTATTTCTTAGTCAGATGAATAGCTAGTGCAATTTTTTTCTCTTTAGCTGACCTTCGTTTTTCTTCTGTTAACTGTTTCTTTATCTGGGCAGAAACTTTTAAGTTTCATGAAGTCTCATTTGTTAACTTCGGCCTTAATATTTGGGCAAATGGGTTCTATTCACAAAATTCCTTTCTATACTTGTATCATGTAGAGTATGGCCTGAAGTTTATTCTTGCAATTTCAGTGTTTCAGATTTCAAACTTAGCTCTTTGATCCTTTTGTGGTCAGTTTTTACACAAGATGACAGATATGGGTCTAATTTCACTTTTATGCAAGTGGACATTTAGTTTTCTGAGAATTCACTGGGATTGATTTCAGCTTTTCTCCACTGAAGATAACACTGGCTACTGTTACTGGTGTATACCTTTGATTATGTTAAGGCATGTTCCTTTTAGTCTTTCATTCTCCTCTATTTTACAATGATGCCCAGCTAGATTTTGTCAGTCTTTTCTGTATATATGTAGATAATCATGTGATTATTACCGTTATATCTATTTATATTGTGAATTACATTTATTGACTTTGACCATGTGAATCTCATTTGTTTTGAGCTTGTTTAGGTTATTGACTTCTTCACATAATTTTATTACATTGTTTAAATCAAAAATTCTTTCTCTCTGTCTCTTTACTTTCTCTCTCTCTCTCTCTCTCTCTTCCTGCCTTCCTTCTTTTCTTTCTATCTGTCTGTCTTTCTTTCATCTTTTTCTAGGTTATTGATGTACACACTTGAAAATATTCTCTGAAATTCTTTGCTTTCTATTGTAATGATTACTTATTAATTTCTGGTAATTTTAATCTTTTGGTTAGCTCTGTCAATCTCTTTTGTTTTTTCAAAAAAAACCTCCATGATTTAGAACATATGAGTGGTATAACATATTAGAATTTTGTTTCTATTTTATAGATTCCTGCTTAGATTTTAATATTCCTTGCTAATATCATAGCAATTTCATGGTTTTCTCTTGTTGTTACAAGTTTTCAAGTTGTATAATTAAAGCCATTTGTTTGTGCTTTTTTGGATTATTTAACAAAGACACTGAGAGTGATAAATTTCTCTCATGTGTATGCTTTTGTTGTGTTCTAGAGGTTTTAGTGTATTCTGTTTACATTTTCCTGTTGTTCCAGGAATTTTAAATTTTTTTCCTCAGATTTTTCTTTGACTAATTAATTATTCAGTAATGAGTTGTGTAATCACCTCAAGTTTGCACACTTACTAGAGATTGTTTGCAGTCAATTTCAACCATTTCTCTCAATTTCAATGAGAGAAATTTATCACTCTCAGTGTCTTTGTTAAATAATCCAAAAAAGCACAAACAAATGGCTTTGTGGTCAGTTATTTTAACCTTTGAACTTGCAAAGATACTCCTTTCCCAGTGTATGGTCTATTTTAGAAAAGTTTCCATGTGTTGCTTCATAGAATATGTACTCTTTTTGTTTTTTTAGGATATTCTGTAGATAACATTTCTATTTATTCTTTAATATTTCTTTTAATAGTCCAGACTTTATCCTCCTCCCGGCCTACCCTCTGACTAGTCCACATTCCATACCTTCCTCCACCCCTGTCTCCAATAGGATGTCCAGAACCTCTGTTTTAACCGTACCAGACCTCCTCATTGCTTAGGGCCTTAAGTCTCATGAGGGTTAGGTGAATCTTCTCTAACTGATTTTAGACCCAGCAGTATTCTGCTGTATATGTGTTGGGGCCACATATTAGCTGGTGTATGCTGCCTGGTTGGTGGCTCACTATGTGAGAGATCTCAGGGTCCAGGTTAATTAAGGCTGCTTGTCTTCTTATAGGGTTGCCCTCCTCCTCAGTTTCTTCCAGCTTTTCCCTAATTCAACCACAGGGGTCACTAGCTTCTGTCCATTGGTTGGTTGTAAATATAACTCTTTCAGCTGCTTGTTGGGCTTCTCAGGAAGGCAGTCATGGTAGAACCCTGTTTGTAAGCACACTATAGTATCAGTATTAGTGTCAGGCCTTGGGGTTTCCCCCTGAGTTGGATTCCAATTTCAGCCTGTTACTGGAGGTCTTGTAAGTCCACTTACTGTATTATGCCATTTAATTCTATTCTTTCTATTCTTTCTTTCTTTCTTTCTTTCTTTCTTTCTTTCTTTCTTTCTTTCTTCCTTCCTTCCTTCCTTCCTTCCTTCCTTCCTTCCTTCCTTTCTTCTTCTCTTTCTTCTTTTTTCTCCAAATGACCTGTCTATTGGAAGAATTTATCCATTGAAATCACCAAATAATGGATCACTATTATTTGTCTTACTTTTAATAGTAATGGACTTTCTTGTTTGTTTATCTGCTTTGTTTTGTTTTTATCAAATTGTGTGCCATACAGTTTGGTGCATATATGTTAAGGAAAGTAACATATCACATATGGTTTCTTGATGAACTGTTTGCTTGATTATAATGAAGTGTCCCTCTTTATTTCTTTTGGTTAATTGAAATTAATTATTTAATTTATTTATATTTTAAATGTTATCCCCCTTCCGGGTCCCCACTACATGAGTACCCTATGCCCCTTCCCCTTCATCTCAAAGAGGGTGCTCTACCACCCACCCAAACACTCCCACCTCACTCCTGTAGCATTCCTCTTCTTTGGGGCATTAAACTTCCAGAGGATCGAGCACATCCCCTCCCACTGAGGCCAGAAAAGGCAGTCCTCTGCAACATATATAGCAGAGACCATGTACCAGTGCACACATATGCTCTTTGTTTGGTGGCTTAGTCCCTGGGGGCTCTGAGGGGTCTGATAAGTTGATCCTGTACTTCTTCCTACAGGGTTGCAATCCCCTTCATCTCCTTTACTACTTCTCCTAACTTGTTTGTAGGGGGTCCCTGGGTTCAGACTATTGGTTGGCTGTAAGTATCTACATTTGTCTTAGTCAGGTGCTTGTAGAGTCTCTGAGAAGACTGTAATGCCAGGCTCCTGTCTGCAAGCATATCTTGACATTAGCAGCAGTGTCAGGGTATGGTGTATGATCATGGGATGAATCCCAAGTTAGGGTGGTCTCTGGATGGCCTTTCTTCCCCTTTTTGTCCTTGCATTTCCTTTAGACTGGAAAAATTCTGAGTCAAAAATTTTGCGATGGGAGAGTGGCCTCACCCCTTAATTGGGATCCACTTATCAGTGAGTATATACAGTATACCCACTCACCACGTACACAACAAACAGGAGTAGACAGCTTGAGATAATCAAGTTTGGGGCTGAAATCATCCTATTAGAAACAAAAAGAATGATATGAAGAATCAACAAAACTAAGAGCTGGTTCTTTGAGAAAATCAGCAAGTTAGATAAATCATTAGCCAAACTAACTAAAGGGCACAGAGACAGTAAACTTAAAAATTAAAAAAAAAAATCATAACCTACTACAAAAATCTATGCTCAACAAAACTGAAAAATCTAGATGAAATGATTTTCTAGACAGATACCGTGTACCAAGTTAAATCAGGATCAGCTAAATTATCTAACAGTCCCATAGCCCCTACTTAATATTGCAATATAATCAATCATTAGAAGTCTGCCAACCAAAAAAGAAAAAAGCCAAGGGCCAGATGGTTTTAGTGACGAGCTGTATCAGACCTTCAAAGAAGGCCTAATATGAATACTCATCAAACTATTCCATAAAACAGGAACAGAAGGAACACTACCCAATTTATTCTCTTGGTTACTTTTAATTTGAAGTCTAATTGTCAAACATCAGTGTAACAATATCTAACAATATCTGAGCCTATTTTGTCAGATATTAGGATAACAATATCCAATATCAGCTTCTTTCCTGTGATTGGAGTATTGTGTCCATCTTTATAGTCTAAGCAGAACAATTGATTGTCAGAAGTAGAATCTGGTGGATAGTTTGACAAACTTGTTGCAGTCACAAATATTTGTGAATGTGAGTAAACCACACGGTCTTTGCTCAATTATTTGTTCACTCAAGCTGAGTAAATATCCACAAGCATGGAATAAGGAACAGTAAATTGAAAAGGAGTGTAGGCTTTCAAGACTCTAAGTATGTGTCACAATATAAGCATAATTGGAAAGACCTTTCAAGATGATAGGTGATAATGAAGGGAGTTCTATAATTGATAGCCAGGGAATAACAATCATCATTCCTGTGCCTGTTACTTTGATATTAATCATTGGTGCTGAAGGTAATCTCTTTAGTATCTCACTTTCTTGGGAAAGTAGAACCATAGGAAATTACATCAATCTGGTTCTACACTTTCATAATTGGTACTGATAAACTAAAGTCTTCAACTAACACCAATTTTAAGTAGCCTCTTGGAGTAGAATACTTTTAGGGAATATTTTTATTTACATTTCAAATGTTATCTCCTTTTTCGATTTCACCCCCAGAAACCCACTATCTCATCCACCCTCCTCCTGCTGCTTCTATGATGGTGTACCCCCATCCACCCACCCATTCCTGCCTCCCTGCCCTCACATTCCACTACACTGGGGCATTGAGCCTTTGTGGGACCAAGGGCCTCTTCTCACATTGATGCCTGACAAGGTCATCCTCTGCTACATATATGGCTGGAGTCATGTGTCCTTCCATGTGTGGAGTAGAACTATTTTTTAATTCCAGATAAGTCTTTAGGTGATAACAGAGATCTTTAATTTATTCATAGGAGAAACATTTGGCTTAATTTTTAAATAAAGTTAATTTTCTACCCCCAATCTTGTTTTGAGCTACTATGTCATTAGAAAATGTGATATGCAGAAATATGCTTAAATTTACCACATATGCTCAGCAATTTTTCTTAAATATTTATGAGGAATTATATACATAGAAAAATTTTATCATATATTCATGACATATATATATACACATCTACATCTCTCTATATATATACATATATATGTATATATATATATACATCTATATCATGAGTCATTTTTAAGAAAGCTTTGATTGCCATAAATTTTATTAATTATTCTTGAATGGTTATAAAAAGCAAATTGTACTTAACATCATTATTAATAACTCCATGATATAGTTCCATTTTTTATTTGAATATGATTATGTCTGAGCATTCCTTTTGTAAGAGACAAAAAGCTTTGAGATATTTATGGCCTTGTTCTATATAATTTTCAACTAGCTAGAAATATGGATAATGAATACTATTCAACTACAAGAATTATAAGAAGCATATATGGAGGATAGAACAGCTGAAAAACACTACTAATCTTGAAGGATAGCAATTTTAGTAATGGAGTAGATATTCACAATAAATATATAGAAGTTTAAACAAACTAAAACAAAACAAAAAAAAAAAACAAACAAAAATCATAAAAAGAGAACAAAACAGCACAAAGTTTGGAGAGAAAAACCTATCATGAGACCCCTCAGCATAAGAAGTCTTGATCACACAGCAATTGCTTCCAGACACAAAATGCTAGAAAAGACAGTAATCTAATTTGAGTGGTCACTGCATTGTTATCTCTAAAGAGGTCAACAGTCTTTCCATGACTTTATTTCCAAGTGATCTTGACTCACAAAGTTCATGTATTCATTTACGTAGTGGTAGCCTGGAGAGCCAGTTAAGATACAGGGAGTATCATATCACAGAAATAGAACTTAATACAGTAGTTCCTGTTAGAGTCTCCTTGGGAAGTGAACGTTGTTTCCCTTTTGGAGTATTTAATTAGAGAATTTAGGATTTTGAAGGAAAGATTGATAACTACCATTCCAGTGCTGAGTTACAGGGCAATCAGGAGTATCCACAGTTGCTTCTGCCCACAAAGGACAGATTTTTGTTGTTGGGGAATCATGACAAGAAAAACAAGAAGATGAATAGCCCAAAGATTCTGCATTATCATAAGACACACTGTCAAAATGTCCATGTGTAAAAGATCTAGTGAGCAGAAAAATAAATAAATAAAAGCTTTTGAAAAATTCAAGATGTCATAATGATTAAAAACATTGAACAAACTAGGAATACAAAGATTATAACTCACACAATAAAGACTCTAGAACAATCATGTTAGTGGGGGTTAGGAAATAAATACTAGAAAGAAAGAGAATAAGTATTAGTAATACAATGGAGGTAAATATGACAGAGGTATGTGAAATATGCAAGAAAATATCATAATAAAACCCACAATGTCATAAAATTATTATAAGCTGATAAATGATAAAACATGAATAACATACTAAACTCTCGTGAAAGAAACAAAACATTTGATCATTTCTAGGTTTTTCTGTTACACAATTCAGACTTACACCTCTCTTACAGTTAAAATTAGATCAAAAGACAGATGGTGAAGGCTTAAAATGATGTGTTTATTAAAATCAGGTAGGCTGCAGAATTATTTCACACCATCACATGTTTCCATATGCTAGCTGTTCCACTGGGACAAGGTCAATGAAACTTGACTAAGAAGTCTGTTTTGTTTTTATACAGCATAGATTTATTAACAAAGAGGATATCAAGTAACCTCATAACAAAATTTAGAAATAATTTTAATAATGCTGACATGTAACAAACTTTCTAAGACATAATGTATTTCCTCAAAAATAATAAAAGTTGAAAAGAAATAATAAAGTATGTGGAATTTGGGGTGCATATAAGACACTCATATTAACTAAAGGTTTTTTCCATGGAAATAGATACACTACAAAACACTTTCAATATAAATAAATGTTATTATAAAGCAAATGCAATGACTCATTTTCTACTGCTGTACTAAGAGACCATGACCAAAACAACTTATGGAAGGAAGTTTATGTACTTACAGTTTCAGATGGAAATTCCTCACCTTCATTGCAGAGATCATGGTACCAGACAGGTAGGCATGGATTTGAAGCAGTATTGGAGAGGTTACATGTTGAGATGTAACCAATGACACACCTTCAAAAAGGCCATCCCTTCTTATCCTTTCCAAATAGTTCTACCAACTGTGGACCAAGCATTCATATATTTGAGCCAGTGAGAGCCATGCTTATTCAAATCATCACCACATGTTAAAGACAAATGAAGGTGGCCTTTTTATTTTCAAATTCATCTTTTTCTAACTTCAGATTACATTCCTCTAAAATTTGATCTACAATTATCTCAATAAATAATAAATTAAAAAATAACAACCATGGGCACCAACCAGCAGGTGCCAGGCTCTCTACAAGTATCCCATTTTACACAATCCTTAGGGGATCCTAATCTGCTCAGTAGAGAGAAATCATTTTGTTTGCTTATCATGGTTCTGCTTATCGCAGCAGTACAAGACTCCTTGAGAGAGACTGAATTGCAGTCTGAGTTCTAAATTCAAATTCACATGGAATAGCCTCATTCACTAGGCTTAGATTATACATACATACATACCTAATTTAATAAGTCATTGGGAGAGAATTGTGCTCAGATGGGATTTTCTTCTGAAACAATAGGGATAAGGGGATCATCACAGACATTTTGTAGGACTAAAAACTGCATGAGGTGACAGATGCTGGGTAGATTCCAAAATAAATAAGAAAATGTAAACAAGTAGTATTTTTGTTATATTTGGAAAATATACTATTTTAACTTTCTGAAGTTGTAATGAAGCTAATATTTTATGACAGTATTTACTCACACAATAAAAAATGCCAACTGATAAAAAGAAGTACAATTAATTGTAGAAGATTAAGGACAAACAGATCTCTAGTTAAAAAAATTATTCTTGAAACTACTGTTTAGAAAAATAGGAAGTATTCTTTCCTACGGCTCAATTTCAAGTTACATCGAATTAAAAAAATTCTGCATTGTATTAACATCCTTGAATATTACATTCAGTGTTGTGAAGAGTGCTTGCTGTAAGATTTGTGGTGACTTTATAACTTGGAGACAGTAAGACTCACTGTGAAAGATAATGTTTTAGTTATTGTTCCTATGGTGTGTTAAAATACTTTGATTAAAAAGCTAACCTAAGGGAGAGTGGTTTAATCTATGACACAGTTTGAAGATAGCATCCTCCATGGTGGGGGAACCCTCGTAGAAGGAGTCTGAGGCAGCTGGTCAAATTGCATCTGCTGTCAGGGATAAGGACTACAGTTGCTTGCTTGTGGACATGTTGATTTCTCCATTTAATGAAGTCCAGGACACAAGCCTAGAAAACAGTACTACTCTCTTTTATTGTGAGTTTTTACACCTCTGTGGAAGCAAAGGAAGCCTTGAGGGCATCACTTCAAAAGTGGATGCATGTAGTTGCTGTGAGCTATTTCTTGGTCTTCCTAGCAGTTACACCTGAATATCTATTTGTGAATAGCAAGTCATTAGCCCAGTCCAGGTAGGTTTTCCTTCCTGAATTTTACCTAAACTTTGTTGCTATGTTGACCATATTCAGTCATAGTCAGGTCGGCCATTGGCTGAAGGTAATACACAAGCCAATCCCTTGGTCTTGGATCCTTAATCTGTTTCCCTACTGCCAAACAGTCTGACATAATACAAGCTCCTGATAGTCATGTTCATGCATTCTCTTTATAAAAGGAATGTGCCATTCCCTGAGATCAAGTACAGCAAATAGTTAAACAGTTTACCCACTATATTCATTTTCCACCTTTCATGCATGAGGGTTATGTCCTAATGCTCTTTGGTTGATAGATGCTACTCTTGTCTCTTCATTTGGGAGAGTTCCTTTTGTATATATTTATACCTATCCTCATTTTGTTTATACCTCTGATCACACCAGGGAGGTTACAAAATATATCACTGCTCACTGCCTCACTGCATTTGCATTATGTGCAGTGCACATCCTGTTAAGATAGACAGTGCTCCTCCTGGTTTTATCTGGTCTGCATTTAAAATCTTTTCTGTTCAACCTATAATAGCTCACAACATGGGCAATCTTTATAATCCACAGGGACAGGCTATTGTAGAAAGATCCAAAAATGTTTCAAGCAACAATTAAAACAACAAAAGAGGGTAAATTCTTTTCCTCTACTAGTCTAAACAAGTTTTTTACATTGATTTTTTTCTTTAAAATTATACACAAGATGACCTCATTATCACAGAATATCATAGATTGCCAAAGTACAGGAGAATCAAACCTAAGATGATATAGAAAGATGTCACAACTGGAAAATGGTTCAATTCATCCCTTATGTGAGTGTGGGCAAAAGTGTACTTGTCTTTTCCATGTAGGTACTGAAAGGCTACTTTCAGTTACCTACAAGCTCTGTAAAGACCTTTAGTTCCAGTGTAAAGTATAACTTAAGTATGAAAATACTGAGAATGAAGCATACAGAGGAACCAAAATTGTGGCCAATGAAGCTGAACAATCTCAAAAGAGTCCTTTTCAACAAATTTCAAGCAGGATCTCAGCATGATGGTGTCAGATAAAAAGGATGAGGCAAATGGCAGAGAGGAGTGAATGAAGCCTTGGATTGGGAAATGATCCATAGAACTATAGCTTTGAAGAATCTGGTTATTATATTCATGCAAATAATTCCAGTTAGATCTACACGTTTTATCCAGTTTCAGGGATACATACTCTCACGCATGTTTATATTAAGATTCTTCCACTTAAGTAAGTGTACTGCTTTAATTACCTGGGACTCCAGTTGTCTAAGTTTTGTTATTTTGGGTAAGTTATGGCCCTGCCATTTAGACAGAATTTAATATGTCTCATAGGCTACCAACACACAAGTGCCACAGGAGCTTCTTATATTGATACTAATTATACTTGAGAGTTAGTTGAGACATATCTCTTGGGTGTTTAGACCCACAATAATAAATATGAATATGACCCACTCATGCCAGTAAATCATAAAACCAAAAAAATGATCAAATTGGGTTTTTTCTTGCTTATATTGGAAAAATACTATAAAATGAAATTTACTCCCTTAAACTTGGTAAAATATTCCTTTTATTTTTTGTTGTGCACAGTGGCTGTTATGTTCATTCTTTGTATCATCCTTTCAGTATAATGTCAAGCATTGCAGCAGGTAAAAATGATTAAATGTCACTAATAAAAAATAGTGGCCAGAAGGAGAAATTTATGTTAAGCAAATCTGCGTATTTTCAGCAGCCAGGACTTTTCTTTTCCAGGTTACTTTTCTTCTAGATACCTTCAGTACTGAACTGTGTGTGCATAGTATAAGTGGGTTGATCTTAGAGGATGATCTTTTATCCTCTAAGATACACTGTATTTTGCCCTTCATCCTCATACCTTAACTTCAAAAGCTACCCCTTAACTGTTTCAAATCTTGGTCTGTTTGATCATTTAAATAAACATGGCCCCTAACACTCATAGATTTGAATATCTGATCACCATGCAGTGACTCTACTTGAACAGATTATCTGTGTCCTTGTTAGAAGCAGTGTGTCACTAAAGGTGAGATTTGGCTTCTCAAGGGCCCAGTGTCTGTCTTTTCCTGCTGCCTGAGGATCTGGATGTAGCACTCTCAACTACTATGCCTGCCTATATGTCCCCATGCTCCTCTCCATACTAATAGTGGAGTAAACAAACCTCTGAAACTGAAAGCAAGCCTCAATTAAATGTAGTCTTCTCCATGGTCATAATGCCTATTTATAATAATAGAACAGTGAAAAATACAATCTTCTAGATTTGTTTTAAATGTTCTTATGCTATAAAACAAAATGAAAATCAGAAATGTATAATCATGACCTTATATGCATAGTGGGTAAATTTTTACTCCCAAATTTTAAAATGTACATATATCAGTGATTCTCCAGAAAATTTTATTCTTTCATGATCTTTAGGATGCCTTCATCTCATACTGTGTGTTTAATTAGATGCTTCATTTATACATAGAACTAAAAATTATTAATACTCAGTGTGCTAGAATTTCATAGTACACAATACATGCAATAGCTTAAGGGAGAAGGATTAATTTTGCATCCTTCTTTCAATAGTAATGAGTCCTTGGGTTGCTGTGTGTATTGTCTTAGGCAAAGGAGACTGATTGGTATTAGAGAATGCTCAGCTCATGAATAGCAGGAAGAAGTAAACCAATAATGGAAGGATCTCCCTGAAGCAACATATATCCTTTAAAGAGATAACTGTTGTTAGTCTAAAGCAGCAAAAAGGCACCCTGGCTGGTCAAAGCCAAGGCATGCCACTAGGAGATCATTATATCATGCAACAAAATTAACACAAGAGGTTTATTGGAGGATTAGGAAGAACAAAAAGCTATCTTAGACTGGAAACACAAGAGAGAGACAGACAGACTCAGAGACAAGAGAAGAGAGAGAGAGAGAGAGAGAGAGAGAGAGAGAGAGAGAGAGAGAGAGAGAGAGAGAGAGAAGACAAGAACTGGGGAGCTGGGAGCAGAGACCTTTAAAAGAGTGCATGTGTTACATAGTGAAAATTCATATCTTTCAGTATCAGTGGAAAGGCACCACGGAGAGTGATAACATAAACTGCTCCTGCTGAGTTGTTGAAGGGCAGGCCTTTGAGCCTCTAATTTACAACATTCCTCCTGTTTTTTTGTTTGTTTGTTTTTTATGGAACTTGTTGAAATAAGAAAATGGCAATGAGGCAGGAATGAGAGTCTAGGCTTTTGGAATGTTCCTACTGGCTCAGGTGACAGCATCTTTGGGGACTCCAGAAAGCTGGAGTGGTGGCCAAGTGCCTGGAGAGCTGGCTGTTTCACTAGATATCCAGGATCTGTGTGACCATCTAGGGCAAAGAAAGTACAAGCCTAGAAAGAAAGCAGTCTGAGAGGCTGGATAACCTATACCTAGTTCCTATGATGTTGTCCAGCATGCAGATTTTGAGAAAACATTTGGACCTGGAAGGACAAATATATGGCAGAAAAAATAAAATTAAGGAGTTTATGGAGAAATTTATTTTTCTTAGGTATACATTTGAAACTTTTAGGTATATGGTTTTGGTAGTTGAGAGAGGGAATTCAAAGGACTGGGAAAAGGGAGAGAGATCGCACCCTCAGGAATCACTAGTTAGGCAGGTGGGAAAACTGGTTGTTGTACTTATCTAGAGTTCATTTGACCTATGAGAGTTGGATTTAAGCCAATTCCCTGAAGCTTACAAGAATTTTATTTACAAAAAGAATGAAGTTTTAGAGACATGTTAGCATTATTGACATGACAGAGACAGACTGACTCCATAAGAGGCTTCAAACTGGTAGTTAAGAAGACTAGACCTAATTTCTGTTTGCCATACCTGGAAAAATACAGGCAAGTCAGTTACCGGAAAAACTACAAGCCTCGGGCAGCCAATGAGAAGTTGCTCTACCATCAGAAGCTGTCCTGCCACCTGGCCTGAGGCAAGAGAAGTGAGTCAGCAAGTTTTCTGACTTCTCCAGCAACAGTTCTGGAATGCCCCCAAGAGCCCTAGCCAATCCCAAAGATACCCCACCCTCATGTCCCTAGAGATGGAGCCAACCAATCAAGATAAACTCCCTCCCAGAAATCTTCCTAATCTGCTTTAAATTGGCCCTATGAGCTCACCTGGGCTTCATCTTGGTAAATTGTAGATCCCCACATGCTAGACTTCTGCAGAATAAAGTGCTCTTTTCTTTTGGATACTATTTGTGTATTGGGTATCATTCTTAGGAGACTCATGGACCTTTCATTTGGGGGCTTGTCTGGGATTTGCTGGAGAACCCTGACCCAAATAGACAAGTGTTCTTCCAATAGGTACTACGTCCAAGTCATAGTTCCTGTTCTATTGTTCCAACATAATCTCTCAAGACCCATGGTCCCATTAGGCCACAACAAGGTATTAACAACAGCCTTGTCCTCTGCTCACCATTGCTCCCTCATCAGGACCTACCATCCTTTCATCCCAGCAAGGTCCCACTTCATTGAACCAACCACTTCCTAAAAACATTCTATCTCCTGCATTACCCACTGCATCACCCAGGCCAGGACCCTACCATTATTAGGAGCCACTTTCCACCTGGAATTACCACATAACTATTGGTTATGTTTAAATGCTCAGCCCTCCTACTGTGAAGGAATAGCTAGCCCCGGAGACTATTCACAGACTACTGATGGTACTCGATGCAAGCAACCAGGTAGAACTAAGCTGAGTAAGGGTGATCCTTTGACCACCCCTGAGTGGTCGACATAGAAACAACATTCCTCAACTAAGGTTGCACAGACTCCTCCCTGCTTGAGAAACAGCAAGTTGAGGCTGTTTAAATTACATGACAAGGGCTCTGTCAACTTATTCCCAAATTTGTTACAGCATTGTAACGCCTACTGTTACAGATACATGCTTTGACCAAAAAGGCTTGGTGGGTTTGTAGTTTGGGGCTTACTCCATGCATTTATGGCCTGGTTCTATACATGACTGAGAATTTTCATGTTCTACTACCGATTATACATTGAGTGAGTTATTGCTCTGGGGATGATGTCTTCAACCAGCTAGTACCTCCAAGCAATTGGGTAAAAAGAGTGTCCATTTTCATTATGTTACTGGGCTCTCACATTGGCATGTCTGGAGTGGACAGTTTAGGAACCTCAGCTCTAATACTCAGAAGTATTGGGCTATACTGGGAAGAACTTCAAAATTCTGGAAAAGTACTGGGAAGATAAAAATTAGTTCTGAGTATTAGGGAATGCTGGGAAATACTGAGAAAATAAAAATTAAAATGTCCCATGGATAGCTATAGATGAAGATATACAGGAGATGGAAAAGTTCATCATGGCCCTGCAGGATTCCCTATCATCCTTAAGAGAAGTAGTCTTACAGAACAGAAGAGGCCTCAGCTTTCTGTTTCTCAAGCAGGGAGGAGTCTGTGCAACCTTAGTTGAGGAATCTTATTTCTATGTCGACCACTCAGGGGTGGTCAAAGGATCACCCTTACTCAGAAACAGACTAAAAGACAAAAGGATAGAAAGAGAAAAGTCTAAGGGATGGTATGAGTCCCTCCTCAACTGTTGTTCTTAGCTGACAATCCTGGTGTCTACTGTGACTTACCCTACTGATGTTGGTCTTATTTGCAGTTCCTGCATAATCATTCCTTTAGTCAGATTTGTTAAGTCAACTGATGACTGTTAAACAACTATACTAGCCCATAGAAACATCTTGAGGATTAAAGATGGCCCATTACTCAAGAGGTTAATACGAGGATTGAGACAAACATACTCCATGATAGGTTTCAAACTGGCAGTTCAGGAGATTAGGCTTAAATTTCTGTTTACCAGAACTGGGCAAATTCAAGCAAGTCAGTTATTGTAAAAACCACAGGCCTCGGGCAGCTAATGAAAATGTGCCTTGCCACCTGGCCTAAGGCAAGAGCAGTGAGTCAGCAACAGTTTCTGTCCCCCCTGTCCCTGAATAACCCCTCAAGTACGGGTTCTGTAATGTCCCAACATCTAATTCCAAAGCCCCAGCCAATCCCAAAGACCCCCATACCCTAGAACTTGAGCCAACTAATGAAAATAAAGGTTACCTATCCCCTCCCAGGAATTCCTCTAGTCTGCTCTAAATTAGGCCTAACAGTTCACCTGGGCATCTCCATCTTGGTTAATGGTAGAACCGCCACATGCTAGACTTCTGCAGAATAAAATGTTCTTTATTTTTGCCTAGTATTTTGAGTTTGAGTTATTATTCTTCGATTAATCACTGACCTTTACATAAGCATTGTTTGTAATCTGTATTGAAATCCACATTTTAGAAAAACAGTAAACTTATACCTTTGTGTCATAGGAAAAGCTTGGAGAAGCTTTTTGGGGTTAAAAGATGAACATTATTTAAGGTAAGTTCAGGGAAGAAACAAACCTTCCATGGGCAGAAGTGATTAAAGTTTGCTTGATTTTGTCTGCTTTTCACTTATGAATACAGATGTGAAAAGGGGCTTATTTCCTCTACCCAGGACACTGAATGTGCAAAGATAAGGCAGACATTTCTAGCACAGTGAGAATTCCCTTCAGATTTGTATTTAGAAGACAAACAAAATTTACAGTTGTGAGCTTCTGACCATGATAACAGTAGTAATTCTTTTATAGAGCTAGATTGATAGTTTATCAGAACTTCAATGATTAATGTTAAAACTCTGAATTGAAGTCTTAGTATAACAAATCCATTGTGAAGGAATAAAATCTGAAACATGTTTTTTTTATATATACTTCACATTACTCTCTTATTGTCACTTAATCTTGCACATCTTTTGACCTTTATAACTTGCATTTATAGATGCTAAGTTATAATTTGCACTTACACACTTTAAAATACATTCTTAGAACCTTAAACTGTTTTCTTAGATCATCAAAACTTAGTTTTTTGTATCCCCATCTAGACCATACATAAAGTTTATACATTTTCCTTCCAAAATTCACCATAAGACATAGGTAGTTGATTAATTGGAAAACTCATTTTAAGGAAGTTCTTTTAAATAAAGGAATAATAAAAAGTTATGGAATTGGTTTTGTGAGTACATGTCTTTTCTGAGTCTGATAACAAGGTAAATTATGTCTAGACCAAGAAGCAGCTCTAAGACAGTAAGGCCTGGACACAATTTTTACACATGGAGATGACTGGGAAGGCAGCTGAAGCTTTGGTTGCTGTTACTAAACCGACAAAATTGTCACACTAATAACATAATTAAGCTATCACTAGCCTGGTTCTCAGCATCATCAGAGACCTGAGAAGGATGAATTTCACCTGAGTAAACAGGAAACAAGACCAAGCAGCCTCCAAATCTATTAAAAATTACAGATCCTTACTGGCTACCTGGATAGTCACTCTAGATTACTCTGTGGTATTTGAGGGTAGAGATCTCAGGGAAGCCTCAGTTTTTGGCCACCAGGCCCAGAAGATCTGACAGACTTTCCTATGAGGTAGGAACTTGGTGGAACTGGCCTACCTTGTCCTGGCAAATCAGGGCAATTAAATCCCCAGAAACCTGCTTACCATAGTATGGACAATGTCCTGTCTAACAGTTAGGCCTAACAGTTCACCTGGGCATCTCCATCTTGGTTAATGGTAGAACTGCCACATGCCAGACTTCTGCAGAATAAAATGTTCTTTATTTTGCCTAGTATTTGGAGTCTGAGTTATCATTCTTTGATGAATCAGCAGTTGAGGTTTAGAACAGTTTTTTGTCCAGTGGCCTGCTTTGCCACATTTAAAACTAGCTCCAGGTTCTTCATTGCCCTTCATCTCTGGAGGAGAGTAGACTGCTTCCAGGAGATGTCATGTCTCTCTAACATAAGTTTGCTTGTTAAACACTTTAAATGCTATGTTTTATAGATGTCTGAAGCATTTGAGAACCATTATTTATTAAGTATATATAAACTAAAAAAGTTTTCTTGTTTCTACCTGTTTCAGTTTTAACTTTGAAAACATATACAGGAGGTGAATGTAATTAATTACATTATTACTTAGCATGAGTATGAATATAATTCTGAATTCATTAAAATATTAATTACTTATAAGGTGACTATTAACTTTTATTTCTCAATTATCCTTAACAATTTACAATTAGTTATCAGTTTTCAGAAGACTAGAGCATTGTATTCCATCCCTTCTTGGTTTAGCCTCAAAAACAAGAATTTTTGAATTGAAGCTCTTCTAATATCAAAAAAAGTAACCAAAAGAAAACATAAAACCCCAATCAACAAAAAAGAAAAATAAATAAAACAAACAAAAAAGAAAAAAAAACTTTTAATTGTAGCTATAGTCCATATTTATGAGACTAACAACTTTATTGATCCTTTTATAGTGCACCATGTTAGACCATTGTAGTTTTTTATATGGCTTGATTTCTCCAGTAGCTCGAGGTTATAATGTGAAGATAGATATATATTACTATGAATCCTAGGAGATCTTGGGAATATATAAATCTTGATTAAAGAAAAATAACCTAAACAAATATTGTGAACTATCATAGACCTTTAGAATTTTTGAACTATAGTTATCAATAAACTAATTTGTCAAACCTTTTATTTATATTTTCTATCAGTTTGGTGTTGAACAATTAATAAAGACATAAGCAGGTAGAATAGAAGTACATCATTTTTAACATTTTTCTTTATTTACATTTCAAGTGTTTTCCTCTTTCCAGGTCTCCACTTCAGAAACACTGTATCCTATCCACCTTCCCCCTGCCTCTATGAGGGTGCTCCCACAGCCACCCACCCACTTCTATGTTCTTTCTACTCTGGAATTCCCCTACACTGGGGCATCAAACACCCTCAGGCCCAAGGGCCACTCCTCCCATTGATGTCCAACAAGGCCACATATGAGGCCAGAACCATGGGTCCCTCCATGTGTACTCTTTGGTTGGTGGTCTAGTCCTTGGGAATTCCAGGGGGTCTGACTTCTTGACACTGTTTCTCCCCATGGGGCTGCAAACTCCCTTAGCTCCTTCAGTTCCTTCTCCAACTCCTCCATCAGGGACCTTCTGCTTTGTACAATGGTTGGCTCTAAGCATCCATCTCTGTATTTGTCAGGCTCTGGCAGAGCCTCTCAAGAGACAGCCATATCAGGCTACTGTCAGCAAGCACTTCCCAGCTTCCACAATAAAGTCTGGGTTTGGGGACTGTATGTGGAAGACATACATCTTAAATTATCCATTGTTAATCTGAATAGACCTTTATAACCTTAAATTTTCATCATCATATATAGAGCATTTTAAACAAGAGTTGGATTAAATACACAGTATGTTGTAGCAAATATAATTTTAAATTTGTACTATCATAAAAAGTCCAGGTCAATCCAAAGTATTTAAGACTTGTTATTGCTTAATTATTCTGAAAAACAAAAAACAAAAAAACAAAACAAAACCATTGGGGATAGTGTAGCCTGTGCTGTCCCTGTCTTTGTTCATTTTTCCCCGAGTCCTTGGGATACCTTGGATCCAGATTTTGTACCTTCCTCCCTACCAGAACCTATGGAAACTCGGTAACTCCATCATTTATCTCCTCGCTCCCTTTGGGATGTCCTTTGAAGACCCTTTAAACATTTTTTTTTCCAATCAAATCTGGCCTCAATAGTCCTAGAGATCTGGAGAATGTAAATAGATAGATAGATAGATAGATAGATAGATAGATAGATAGATAGATAGATATAGATATAGATATAGATATAGATATAGATATAGATATAGATATAGATATAGATATAGATATAGATATAGATATAGATATAGATATAGATATAGATATAGATATAGATATATAGATATAGATATAGATATAGATATAGATATCCATTCCTTATTTATTTTTTATTATCTCCAAGTCCTGTTTGTTTCTGTCTGGTCACCATCTCCATCTCCAAACTCCATAAATGTCCTGTCTGTTTGTTGCAAAGCAGCAAAGGGATGTGGGGCAAGGAGTAAGTCACCTGCATATCACATACTTGTTCTCCCCTGTAGCAGTCAGTGATCTAATCCTCCTCCTAAGGTATGTCTGTCAATTTGATTCCAAATTTTAGAGCCCAATTCTTTAGCTGCTGCTATCCCCCAGTCAACTTCTTAAGTTATTTATGTAAATTTCTACTGTGATTAGTACTTTTAACATTTATTAATATATTAAGACATTAATAGCTTATAACTTAAAACCTATTAATATTTTATTAGTAAGTCCAGCTTACAATTTTAAAATGTTGATTGTCAAAGATTGTGGTGTTTCGTATTGTCTGTATGAATGAATCCAGACAATTAACTAATAACCAATAGAATGAAATCTCCATGGAAATGCCATAATGACGAAATCCTTGTAGACTCACATGCATCTATAGACAAACATAAACATGTTAGAGTCTACAGCATTCTTACATAGTCACCCAGTCAACAGGAAAAAGGTGATGAAAAAAAGACAGAATTTCAGAAAGTAATGAGAAATTTTCCATAGATATACAATATACAGATTTGATGGTCAATCACTGATAAGCTGCTGAATGCATTATACCAACTATAAGGTAAACTGAGAGGGCAATCATATGACAGGAATGACAGATATGAGAACTAAAAAATGTTGAAATTAATAACACAAACACATGACAAGGAAAGAATGCTGAAGGACTTATTTATAATGGAATGAAAGCAGAAATTGAAAAAAAATCACATATTGAAAAAAGTGTGATGGGCCAGAAATGTCTCTGTAATAAGCCATACACTCATTTAGTATGTATCTCTTGAAAAAAAAGGTATTTATAAAGAAGCAAAGCAAAAGAAAACAATAAGAATAATAATTGGCATTCAACTCCTCAAATGTAAGGTATTTCTCTGCCATCCATATATACTAACTGTATTGAATGTTAACTACACATGAAAAACAAGCAGGAGATGCATTTTGGTCAGTTTTGTAAGTAATCAACATTGAAAAGAAAGGAGGATAAGAAAATGAACAGCATATTGATGAGCAGTAAAATACACTTGAATGATGTCCTCATAAAAATGCTGAAACCTATAATACTTAATGGATTAAGGTTAATTTTAAAATTATATATTTTTAGGAAAGAGCCTTGTAAGTTAACACAGAATCAAGATGTATTGAGGAAAAAAACGATGACAATAGAAAGAAGTTATGAAAATAAGTCAATTGAGAAAATTTAAATTACTAGAAAATAAAGTAAATGGAAAGGTATATAATTCAAATTGTAAATTTTAATTTTAATTCATTTTTAGTTATTTTTTTGTTGGATACTTCCTTTATTTACATTTCAAATGTTTTCCTCTTTCCTTGTCTCACCTTCAGAAATACCCTATCCTATCCACCCTCCCCCTGCCTCTATGAGGGTGCTCCCCCACCCTGCCCACTCCCATCTTCTTTCTGCCCTGGAATTCCCCTACAATGGGGCATTGAACACCCTCAGACCCAAGGGCCACTCCCACTGATGTCCAACAAGGCCATCCTCTGTCACACATGAGGCCAGAACCATAGGTTCCTTCATGTGTAATATTTGGTTGGTGGTCCAGTCCCTGGCAACTCCTGGGGGTCTGGCCAGTTGACACTTTTGCTCCCCTCCCCCATTGGGGCTGCAAACCCTCTTAGCTCCTTCAGTCCCTTCTCCATCTCCTTCATCGGGGACCTTCCACTTAGTCCAATGGTTGGCTGTAAGCACCCATCTCTGTATTTGTCAGGCTCTGGCAGAACCTTTCAGGAGACAGCCATATCAGGCTACTGTCAGCAAGCACTTACCAGCTTCCACAATAGAGTCATGGTTTGGTCATTGTATATAGAATATATCGCTGTCACCCCCTGCAGTGGGGCAGTCTCTGGATGCCCTTTTCTTTAGTCTCTGCTCCACACTTTTTCTCCATATTTCTTCCTCTGAGTATTTTGTTTCCCCTTCTGAGAAGCACTGAAGCATCCATACTTTGGTCTTCTTCCTTGAGCTTCATATGGTCTGTGAATTGAATCTTGGGTATTCCAAACTTTTGGACTAATATCCACTTATCAGTACGTGCATACCATGTGCTCTTTTGTGACTGAGTTACCTCTCTCAGGACAATATTTAAAAGTTTTATTCATTTGCCTGAGAATTTTATGAAGTCATTGTTTTAAATAGCTGAATAGAACTCCATTGTATAATTGTTCTACATTGCTGTGTCCATTCTTCTGTTGAGGGACATCTGGGCTATTTCTAGCTTCTGGCTATTATAAATATGGCTGCTATGAACATAGTATAACATTTGTCCTTATTACATCTTGGAGCATCTTCTGGGTATATGCCCAGGAGTGTTCCAGCTGGTCCTCAGGTAGTACTATGCTCAGGTTTCTGAGAAACTGCCAAATCGATTTCCAGAGGCATTCATTATACCAGCTTGCAATCTCATCAACAGAGGAGGAGTGTTGTTCTTTCTCCACATCTCACCAGTAGCTGCTGTCACCTGAAGTTTTGATCTTGGCCATTCCGACTGGTGTTAGGTGGATCATTTTGATTTCCATTTATCTGATGACTAAGGATGATAAATATTTAATTAGCTACTTCTCAGCCATTTGAGTTTCCACAGTTGAGATTTCTTTGTTTAGCTCTGTCACCCCTTTTTTTAATAGGGATATTTGTTTCTCTGGAGTCTAAATTTTTGAGTTATTCATATATATATTGGATTTTTGCCTTCTATAGGATGTAGGATTGGTAAAATATCTTTTCCCAATCTGTTGGTTGCCATTTTGTCCTATTGACATTGTTCTTTGCCTTACAGAATCTTTGCAATTTTATAGTCCCGTTGTAAATTCTTGATCTTAGAACATAATACATTTGTGTTCTGTTCAGGAACTTTTTCCTATGTTCAAGTGTTCAAGGCTATTCCTCACTTTCTCTTCTATTAGATTCAGTGTATCTGGTTTTGTGTGGAGGTTTTGATCCTCTTGAACTTGAGGTGTGTACAGGGAGATAAGAATGTATCAATTTGTGTTCATCTACATTTGACTGCCATTTGGACCAGCAATATTTGTTGAAAATGCAGTCTTTTTTCCACTGAATAGTTTTGTTCCTTTGTCAAAGTTTAAGTGTCCTTAGATGTGTGGGTTCATTTCTTTATCTCCACTTCTATTCCATTGGTCTACCTGCCTGTCACTGTACTAATACCATGCAGTTTTTATCACTATTACTCTGTAGTACAGCTTGAGGTCAGAGATGCTGATTCCCCTGAATTTCTTTTATTGTTGAGAATAATTTTCACTATCCTGGGTTTTTTGTTATTCCTAATGAATTTGGGAATTGCACTTTCTAACTCTATGAAGAATTGAAGTGGTATTTTGATGGGAATTGCAACGAATATGTAGATTGCTTTAGGGTTGGCCATTTTTACTATATTACTCCTGACAATTCATGAGCATGAGAGATATTTCCATCTTCTGAGGTCTTCTTTGATTTCTTTCTTCAGAGACTTGAAGTTCTTGTCATACAGATCTTTCACTTGCTTGGTTAGAGTCACAGCAAGGTATTTTATATTATTTATGACTATTGTGAAGGTGTCATTTCCCTATTTTTTTCCTCAGACTGTTTATCCTTTGAGTATAAGAAGGTTACTTATTTGTTTGAGTTAATGTTATATCTGGCCACTTTGCTGAATTTGTTTATTATTTGTAGGAGTTCTCTGGTGGAATTTCTGGAGTTACTTAAGTACACTATCATATCATCAGCAAATAGTGATATTTTAACTTCTTCCTTTCCAATTTGGATCCCTTTGACCTCCTTTTGTTGGCTAATTGCTCTAGTTAGAACTTTAAGCACTATATTGAATAGATAGGGAGAGAGTCGACAACTTTGTCTAGTTCTTGATTTTAGTGGTATTGTTTCAAGATTCTCTCCATTGAGTTTGATGTTGGCTACTGGTTTGCTGTATATTGCTTTTACTATGTTTAGGTATGGGTTTTTAATTCTGATCTTTCCAACGCTTTTAACATTGAGGGATGTTGAGTTTTGTCAAATGCTTTTCAGCATCTTATGAAATGATCATGTGTTTTTTTTTCTTTGCGTTTTTTATGAAGTGGATTATGTTTATGGATTTTTTTTTTTTTGTATATTGAACCATTCCTGCATCCCTGTGATAGTGGTGAATGATCATTTTGATGTCTTCTTCAATTTGTTTTTTGAGAATTTTATTATTTTTGCATCAATATTCATAAGGGCAATTGGTCTAAAGTTATTTTTCTTTTTGGGTCTTTGAGTTGTCTTGGCATCAGTGTAAATGTGGCTTCATAGAACAAACTGGGTAGTGTTCCTTCTGTTTCTATTTTGTGGAATAGTTTGAAGAGAGTTGGTTTTACGTCTTATTTGAAGGTCTGATAGAATTCTGCATTAAACCCATCTGTTCCTGGGCTGCTGCAGCTTCTTCGTCTTCTTCTTCTTCTTCTTCCTCTTCTTCTTCTTCTTCTTCTTCTTCTTCTTCTTCTTCTTCTTCTTCTTCTTCTTCTTCTTCTTCTTCTTCTTCTTCTTCTTCTTCTCCTTCTCCTTCTCCTTCTCCTTCTCCTTCTCCTTCTCCTTCTCCTTCTCCTTCTCCTTCTCCTTCTCCTTCTCCTTCTCCTTCTCCTTCTTCTCCTTCTTCTCCTCCTTCTTCTCCTTCTTCTCCTTCTTCCCCTTCTTCTCCTTCTTCTCCTTCTTTTTCTTCTTGAACTTTCAGTGAATGCTCTCTCAAGTTTCTTTTTGGATGCATTCAGAGGTATGAGTTTTCCATTTAGCACTGCTCTCATTGTGTCTCATGAGTTTGGGTACAATGTGCCTTCATTTTCAGTAAATTCCAAAATGTCTTAAATTTCTTTATTTATTCCTTGACCAAGTTATCATTGAGTAGGGTGTTGTTCAGCTTCCATGTGTACATGGGCTTTCTGTTGTTTTTGTTGCTATTAAATACCAGCCCTAGTCCATGGAGACCTGATAGGATGCATCATATTATTTCAATCCTTCTTGTATCCGTTGAGGCCTGTTTTGTGACTGATTATATGGTCAATTTTGGAGATGGTACCATGAGGTTCTGAGACGAAGGTATACTATTTCTTTTTAAGATGAATATCATATAGATATATGTTAAATCCATTTGGTCCATAACTTCTGTTAGTTTCACTGTGTTTCTGTTTAGTTTCTGTTTCCATGACTTTCCATTGCTGAAAGTGTGGTATTGAACTCTCCCACTATTATTGCGTGAGGTACATTGTGTGCTTTGAACTTTAGTAAAGTTTCTTTTATGAATATGGGTACCCTTGCATTTGGAACATAGATGTTGAGAATTGAGAATTCTTGTTTTCCTTTGATGAGTATCCTTTTTGATAACTTTGGGTTGGAAGTAGCTTTTATTTGATATTAGAATGGCTGCTCCAGATTGTTTCTTGGAACCATTTGCTTGGAAAATTTTTTCCAGAGTTTTACTCTGAGGTAGTATATTTCTTTGACACAGAGGTGCATTTTCTCTATGCAGCAAAATGTTCAGTCCTGTTTATGTATCCAGTCTGCTATTCTATGTTTTTTTATTGGTGAATTTCGTTCACTGATGTTAAGAGATATTAAGGAATAGTGATTGTTGCTTTTTGCTAGTTTTGAAGTCATTTTTATGTGTGTGTTTATATTCTTTGGGGTTTGTTGAAAGAAGAGTAATTGCTTGCTTTTTCTAGAGTGTAGTTTCCCTCCTTGTGTTGGTGATTTCCATCTATTATCCTTGGTAGGGCTGGATTTGTGGAAAGATATTTTATAAATTTCTTTTTGTTATGGGATATCTTGGTTTCTCCATCTATGGTAATTGAGAGTTTTGCTTGGTATAGTGGCCTAGGCTGGCATTCTTGTTCTCTTAGGGTCTGTATAGCATCTGCCCAGGATCTTCTAACTTTCATAGTCTCTGGTGAGAAATCTAGTGTAATTCTGTTAGATCTGTCTATATATGTTACTTGATCTTTTTCCACTACTGCTTTTGATAGTCTTTCTTTATTTTGTCCATTTGGTGTTTTGACTATTATGTGATAGGGATTTCTTTTCTGGCCCAATCTATTTAGAGTTCTATAGGCTTCTTATATGTTTATGGGCATTTCTTTCTTTAGGTTAGGGACGTTCTCTTCTATAATTGTGTTTAAGATATTTACTGGCTCTTTAAGTTGAGAACCATCACTTTCTTCTATACTTATTACCCTTAGGTTTGATCTTCTCATTGTGTCCTGGATTTCCTGGAAGTTTTGGGTTAGGAGGTTTTTCACATTTTGCATTTTCTTTGACTGTTGTGTCAATGTTTTCTGTACCTGAGATTCTCTCTTCTCTCTTTTGTATTCTGTTGGTGATGTATGACTCCTGATCTATTTCCTAGGTTTTCTATCTCCCGGGTTGTTTCCATTTGTGATTTTTTTTTATTGTTTCTATTTCCATTTTTAGATCCTGAATGGTTTTCATCAGTTCCTTAATGTGTTTGATTGAGTTTTACTGGATTTTTAAATGTTGCCTCTTTAATATCTCCTACCTGTTTATCTGTGTTCTCTTATATATCTTTAAGGGAGTTATTTATGTCCATCTTAAATTCCTTTATCATCATCATGAGATGTGATTTTAAATCAGAGTCTTGCTTTTCTAGTGTGTTGGAATATCCAGTGCTCACTATGGTGGGAGAACTTGGTTCTGATCCTAAGTAACCTTGGTTTCTGTTGCTTATGTTCTTGCCCTTGACTCTTGCCATCTGGTTATCTCTGGTGTTAGCTGGTCTTGCTCTCTCAGACGATGGCTTATTCCTCCTGCAAGCCTGTGTTTCAATACTCCTGGGAGACCAGTTCTCTCTGGGGGGAATTTAGGTATAGATAGCTGTGGCACAGGTTCAGCTCTGTGGTGCAGATAGAAACTGGAATGATCCTGTCTCCAGCTGTTCCTTCATTCCTATGTCCTGATGGCTCAGGGTGGTTGGCTCTTGGGTAAGGAATTTGATCAGAAGAGGTGGTCTTATCTATGTTCACAGTGGGTCAGCACTCCTTGGAAATGAGCTCTCTCCTAACCATATTTGAGTATGGAGAGATGTGGCACAGGATCAGGTCCAGCCACAGAAGGAAACCAGAAGGATTATATCCCAAGCTGCTCCTTGGTTCCTTTGACCTGAAGATTCTGGGAGGGTCCCTCTGAGCAGAAGTGATGGCCTTACCTGTGATCACAGGCCTGTCACCACTCCTGGGAGATCAGCTCTCTCTCCAGGAATCTCCCTTTTAGATGCACTGAATCATTCACACTTTGGTCTTTCTTCTTCTTGGTCTTCATATGGTCTGTGAATTGAATTTTGGGTATTCCAAACTTTTGGGCTAATATCCACTTATCAGTGAGTACATACCGTGTGAGTTTGTTTATGCCTGAGGTACCTCACTCAGGATGATATTTTCAAGTTCCATTTGCCTGAGAATTTCATGAAATCATTGTTTTTAATACCTTAGTAGTGTTCCATTGTGTAAATGTATCATATTTTCTGTATCCATTCCTCTGTTGTGGGACATCTAGGTTGTTTCCACCTTCTGGCTATTATAAATAAGGCTTCTCTCAACAAAGTGAAGCATGTGTCCTTATTACATGTTGGAGCATCTTCTCACAGGAGAAAATATGGAGACAAAGTGTGCAGCAAAGACTGAAGGAAAGCCCACACACAACTGCTTCTCCAGAGAGAACCATCCTATATACAATCACCAGACCCAGACTCTACTGTGGATGCTGGGAAGTACTTGCTGACAGGAGCCTGATATGGCTGTCTCCCAAGAGGCTGTGCCAGAACCTGACAAACACAGACATGGATGCTTACAGCCAACCATTGTAGTGAGCACAAGTTCCCAATGGAGGAGTTTGAGAAGAAACTGAAGGAGCTGAGGGGGTTTGCAGTCCCATAGGGTGAGCAACATTGTCAACCAGCCAGACCCCCTGGAGTTCCAGGAGACTGGACTACCAACCAAAGAATACACATGGAGGGACACATAGTTATGGCCACATATATGGCAGAGGATGGCCTTGTTTGACATCAGTGGAAGAATGGCCCTTGGGCCTGAGGGTGTTCAATGCCCCAGTGTAGGGGAATTCCAGAGCAGAAAAAAGATGGAAGTGGGTTGGTGGGTGGGAGATCATCCTCATAGAGGCAGGGGGAGGGTGGATGAGATAGGGTGTTTCTGAAGGCAAGACCTGAAATGGGAAAAACATTTGAAATGTAAATAAAGAAAATACCCAATTTTTAAAAAATCAGTATATATATATATATATATATATATATATATATATATATATGAATCTGATAGCCTGAGTAGTGTGTGAAATGAGAATCCCACAGAAGTTCCTTACTGAAACATGCATGAGTCAAACAACCAAAAAATAGATACATATTAAATAAAGATGGGACACAGAAAGTTATGTCTGTTACTCTTTTGTCCTGAGCAAAATAAAAGTTTAATATGCAACCTGCTAATACATGTTTGATAAATCTTTAAAGAAAAGAGAGAGAAGCAGAACTCACTGTAAAGAGGTAGCAAACAGGATGAAAAGTCTCTTACTTAGATTTGAAGAAGATACAGTGTTGTGAAATGGAAAGATAACTAGTTCAGCATAGAAAGCTTTAAAATGTGGATGAAAGGAGTTAAAGCTCTTGTAGTAAATTATTTCCCCAATTTAAAGATCCAAGCACAACACTTTTAAAGTAACAAAATGCATGCCCAGTCTTATTATAAACTCTTGCCTTAGCTTCTGATTCCTGTCACTGATATGAACTATAATATTGGGCTTTTTTTTTAACCATTCTTGAACTTTTAAGAAGTTTTGAGCTCATTTTTTTATGCTTTCCTATCACTCCTTATCATCACCATCCCTTTAGATATCTCATACTCATTGCCATTTTCTTACTTCTTAACCTCTAAATTCCCTGTAAGTTAAACCTCAAAGCTAAAAATCAAAAGCCAGATTCCACGTAGGAGGGAGATAGTTAGTGTTGTGACTGTCTGTGTTCCATATCTTCACTCATGTTCATAAACAATCTTAATTAAGTGGAAAAAAATGAGCTAAAGAACAAGACTTGGAGACTTGAAAAGAAGAACGGATTTGGGAGCTAAGGAAATGGGATAAGAAAGGATAAATAGAGGGTTTGATCAAAGAACACTTTATACCTTTGAAATTTTAAGGTAGTGTCTGAATAATCACAGAGACTTCTGATGTTAGGGCATCAAAAGTAAGAGATCAACTACCACTGTTCTGTTGCTGGTCACAAAAGCCAGACACTGGGTTGTGAGGAAGGCTAGACTACATAGGAAGTCTTACATAAGAAGTGAAGTATTCGAGTTAAATCTTGCTTGAATTTGAAGTTACCTTGGAAGTACACTTTTCAGCCTTTAGTCTGGGGTTAATACTGCATAGACTGTACCTTCTCCAGAACCTAGTAAATTATTGTTTGTTTCTTTGTTTATTTGTTTTGGGTTTTTTTTTTTTTTGAGAAAAGTATGTGACAGTAAGCTACTTTATGCCATTGGATTTTGAAATTGTCTGTGGCACAACTTAGAACAGTCATTTGATGTGGATCACTCTGTAAATCTCTTTTATCTGTTTTATACTAAAATTCAATGGCCAAGTGATTCTGATAAGCATTGGATGTAGATGTTACTTTCCAGACAAAATAAATAAAATCACACTGTTTATAAGCAAAAACTGGCTAGCAGAGAACTCTAATTACTCAGGGTCTTCCTTCTCTTTTCTTGTTCCTGTGTATTCTCTGTGTATTGGGAGGTTGGAGCAAATTTGACTGTTTATATCTTCTTGCTTGGAGAGTTTTCAGCGTCAGTTAATGCTTGATCCTTTAGGCAAAAGGCTAAATAAGGTTTTCAGTAAAGATGTTACAGCAATTTCATTGAACTGCTCTGTAGAATTAGAAAGACATACACTATTAGCAAGACTTTAATGTTAGTGTGAACATTTCTTCATTTTAAAAAGAGACAATTGTTTATAATTGAAATAACTGCCTTTTATAGAATTCAAATACTGTAATGCTGAACACATTATTCATTAATCAATTGTTTTCATTATTGTTTTGTTTTCTTTATGTAACGTCTTAGAGAACGTAAACTATTTAAGAAAATGTAGAAGTTTTTCCAAAATGTTAATTTCCACTAAAACTCGGAATATTTTCTTACTTTATTTTGCAACTTGATTATTTTACTTTTGAAAAATTCACAAAAATGTTAGAATTTAAAAGTTGTTTGTAGTGGTGGCACATGCCTTTAATCCCAGTATTTGGGTGGCAGAGGCAGGTGGATTTCTGACTCTGAGGCCAACCTGGTCTACAGAGTGAGTTCCAGAACAGCCAGGGCTACACAGAGAAACCCTGTCTCGGAAAACAAAACAAAACAAAACAAAACAAAACAAAACAAAACAAAACAAAACAAAACAAAACAAAACACAAAAAAACAGAAAGAAAGAAAGAAAAAAAAAAGGTCTTTGTACTTCTGTTCCCATAAATTTTCCTCCACAAACTAAGTCCTTAATATCATATTAGCCCACTTTATATATTTTTTAATTTTTTTTAAGTTTTTTGAGACAAGGTTTCTCTGCATAGCCCTGGCTGTCCTGGAATTCACTCTGTAGACCAGGCTGGCCTCAAACTCAGAAATTCACCTACCTCTGCCTCCCAAGTGCTGGGATTCAAGGCATGCACTACCACCACCCGGCTAGCCCACTTTGTTTTTATACAGTACAATAAATTTTTTAAAGCTGCTTTTAAATCAAACTACATTGCTTAAATTGTTTTACTTGTACATATTTATATATTAGGGGTAATGTGACTTTTCTGAAACCATTTGACATTGGAAAACAACTGTGAGAAAAGAGTAGTTAATTCTAAATATGTTTCAAGATTTAAACTATTTTTTTCTTAATTGTCACTCCTCTTCCACTTGGGCCCAAGTAAGGCATTAAGTTCCTGAAGTCTTTCTCTGTTCTGTTACTGAAAGTGTATCCTTTAATAACATGGTTCTGAATGACTCAGTGCTAACCCAAAGCAAATCCTGGGCTTACAGCCCTGTCTTGAAAATCGTGGTTGGAAATTACACCACTGATATTTTCTAAATGCCTTGATGATGTATTAAATAACAGGGGATTTTTCAGAAGCTGAAGCTGAAATAATAAAAACAGAAGGTCAAGACATTAAGACTATTTGTTCTTTTATCTGATTGTTAATTACAAATAAAATGTTATGTTGTGTACATGGAAGCGAATAGTTCAGAAGTTTCTTCCTTTCTAGAAGTAATTGGATTAAATTAATGGAGGAACTTTTCTTTAGAGTTGTTGCTAGACAGAAGAGAGAACTGAAATCATTCCTAATAAGATCTTGATTAACACAGGAATTTTATAAGTAAATGAAGAAGAAAGTTCTAGACCCAAGGATATATAATGCCAGAAACTCTGACTAAGGGGAAAAGATGCTTCTGTGGAAGAAAGGAAAAACTGTGAATTCATTAAAAAGGAATTTGGGAGAGGTTTCAAGAAAAGAAAGAAGGGGAGTTAAGTTACTTTAATGGGAAAATTACTGCTTATAGAACATGATCTAAGCCATGTCTTTGAATTCAACCATCACACACACACACACACACACACACACACACACACACACACACACACACACCGAGATAGAGAGAAAGAGAAAGAGAGAGAGAGAGAGAGAGAGAGAGAGAGAGAGAGAGAGAGAGAGAGAGAGAGTTAAAAATGTACTAGGTACATATTTCAAGTATTACAGGTTGGATCACAGCATGTGAACCCAAAACTTTAGATATTACATCCTGTTTGGAAATCCAAAGATTTTTTTGATTTGCATCTTATATACTGACAATAAATGAATAAAGATTTCTTTCTATCTTTTGGTGTGTGTGTGTGTGTGTGTGTGTGTGTGTGTATTTTAGGTCTCTTAAAAGCAATTGCTCAGCTCTCTGTTACACTCCAAACTTTAGTCTGTTTTTTTTTTATTATTAAATAACCACATTATATGTTTTTAATTGGTATGATATCAGAGACAGAATCAATAAATTATAGGCTTGTATATCTTCCCTTCTAGATTATTGTTTGCCAAAATGAATACAACTTGATTTGTCAGCAGCTCCCATCTCCTCCTTATCTGGAGAAAGTTGGGAGTGGGAACAGATATAGCATCTCTAACAGTTAAGTTGGGCTATGTAATTCAGAATGTATCCACTAAGGCGATTAAGCATCAGTCTTCTTATAGAGCTTTAGGGAATAGAGTGAAGTAGAAGAAGTGAATTTTCTGATGTTTCACTGAAGAGCAATTTCCCTGGTAGTTGGCAGAAGGTAAGTTAACAAATATTCATCAATAATTAACAGCACATTAGTGTGAGTTAGCTTCCCAAAAGCTCTATGAATCTTTATTCATTGTGTTTGTACACACTGTGAAACCCAGTGCTGAAGATATATTAGGGTTGGGATTTAAGTGGTAGAATAAATTTGACATATTTACTTGAGTGACTTTGTCAGAAGTGTGTCTGGAAACTTAACATACTGAATGCCACAGAGTCATTTGCAATAATCCAGATGACAGAGTAAGCCAGGGAAATATTTTCCCCAGCATGTGGCAGCATCATTAACTGTTTTGATGCAGACTCATTTTTCTGTAGGAAGTGACATGCGTATATTTTGTCTTGCAAGGAAGGTACATTACATACAGTAGAAATATTTAGTGGTCAATAATATCCAGTTATATGATGTGATTAACCAACAAAAGTGCCTATATATGAAATCACAGAGAAGATAAATAAAAGCTAAAATATTCATAATATTAATAAGGGGTGGAAATGTGTGTGTAAAACAGAAAAATTAAGTAATATAAAGAATACAAGACCCATCGATTAGTTTATCAAAATCATTATAATTATGATCTTAAATAATAGGCCTGCATTCTGGATTTAGTAATCCTAATCCCTTTATATTTGAGAATACATTTAAGTAATCATAATCATAAGTTTTTTGATGTTTTTTGCTTTCTGGTATAGTAACTATCTGATAGAAGAGCAATCTGTCTCATGATTATAAGAAAGTCACTGGTATTTCAAACATTGAATTGAAAAAGAGATTTGCAGGCTGCAAATTAACATATAATAATGCCGAATGTCATATGATATTATAGAACTAGAGATGGAAAGAACCAAAAGATATCACTGCAAAATTACACGCAAGGCGAAAGGCCAAAGCTGCTCATACCCTTTATGCTCTTGGTCATCAAGGCTCTTTCATATTATTTGTGAATAATAAAAATTCTTTCATATTATTTGTGAATAATAAAAATTAAGCAGGATTTTAAAGTTTGCAAAGCTTAAAGTATCACCTAGGTATTATGTTCATGTTCTTCAGCACAAACCTTGATTGACTGACAAAAGAAGACTCTGGTCAAACAAAACCTTTAAAAATTGTTATTGTCAGGACTTAAAATAAGTCATGTGTCCTTCAACAGATGAATACATGATCGGTAACACATGCGCAGACTGGGAAACTACTAAGAAGCAAAAGTTGTCAAATTATGAAAGAGCAAAATATGTTTCTAAATATGTATCTATACTTATGTGTCTATACTTATACTTCCCAAGAGTTTTCAGGGAGAAAGATAAATTAAATGAAAGATAGGTAGAATGTGGGATATTTTGGAGAAACAAAACCATTTCGTTAATAAGGAAAACTTAGAGAAACCAGTGTTATATGAAAATTCTATACTCTATTGAGGTCTAAAAATAAGTTCTGCAAATTAAACTTAAAACTAAAATTAAATTAAAATACTTAGTTACTTGTTTTATTTGGAAACCAATTTTCAGTGAATGTTTAAAACACTTATTACATTATCATTCAATATATCACTCTACTTTTTTGAAGATAATATCAACATGATTATGTATCAATAAGCAGTGGAGACAAAAAATAGCTAGGTTTAAGTGCTAAAGCCAAATAATGCAAAGATTTATTGTGATAGAGCTTTTCATGAAAATCATAACACATACACACACACACACACACACACACACACACACACAAGTAGTAAGCCAAGTTTATATAATACTTTAGTATTATATAAACTTATATAATGTTATATTTATTATTAATACTTTAGTATTATATAAACTTATATAATGTTATATTTATTATTAATACTTATATAATATTTCTTATATAATATAATGAGGACAGGATAAGCTGTCCTTCATACTTGTAAATGTTGATAATTTTTCTACCTAGCAATTTGCAATATTTTACATTAAACATAAACTACCGGCCACCTACACCATCTAAAGCATCACATAATCTGGTGTCACCTTAGTTTGATACAATATTAATCTAGGAAATATATTACCTATGTTCTGTGCTATGCTTTCATCTTATGATATATTTGTTGACAGGGAACATTATCACAATTTAAAGAAGATTTTACTTATAGACATCAATGGACTTATGATCAGAAGTGAATTTGCATGATTATATTTGCTGAGAAGTCCAACATAGACTATCCGTAAAAAAAACAAAAAAAGAAAAAACAAGAAGAACATTAATTTGAAATGGAGATGATGTTTCTCATTAGGATCAACTGAAAACCTCAGTTTTGGGTGCAAGCCCAGGAATCCAAAACTCTGAGACCACTGAATAATAATATCCAAGGTTGGGGAAATTTGAATGTCCTTTTCGCAAGGAAATGAGAGCTTCCCCTTCTGTGTATTCTGTAATCTACAGATATCTTTCATCAGACAGCTAAAGTGGCTAGGTTTTTACTCAGGCAACAGTGTTCTTTGGAAATATCTTCATGAGCATATGAAGCACTATCCTTTACTTGCTATAAGTATATAGGTTAGGCAAATCAATTTAACACCTAAAATTAGCCATTTGCATTACTAATAAGGTATAGGTCAAGAAGACAGTAATTTGTTTACTTTCAAAGGAGGGTGTAAACTGATGATCAGAGTGGTATGTAATAACATGCTCCACGTTTAATCACCCTTTCCGAAGGTATGCGAATGCTAAAGAGACTCAGGAAATAAACAATTCACAAGTGCAGGAAAATCACAAGTAACAAATTTCCAAGGTTTCTCCTAAAGCTTCTAGAGTGAGTAAGAACAGTATAAGCATTTTGGTGATGAGGGTACCTTAGAAACATATATGCTGCTGTAATTAACCATCCAAATATACTTCTGCAAGTGAACCCAATATTTTATAATATTTATTATGTATATATATAATATTTTATATTTCTTTTATTGTGAATGAAATTATATGCATTTAAAGGTAAAACTGAAAAAAAATCTTTGTCTCACAAGGCTACTTGTAATTTTGTTATTTTATTAAAATAATATATCCATATGAACACAAGTTGTAAATAAGGCTGGACTCTGATGAAACAGTTGGGTTTACAGTTTATGGACATTCTTGCCTCGTTTGCATGTTTTCTTAGTATTGCTGTTGTTACTGCTTCAACCCAACCCCCTTTCCCTGAAATTTATGTGGTTTTGTTACTTACTTCTAAAGAACAGGAAATTATCAAAATGTGTACATGTCAGAATGGTTGAAACAATGTTTCTCCCGGCTCATGTTGAGGAAAGCTTTTTGTTTGTTTGTCTGTTTGTTTGTTTTTTTGTTTGTTTGTTTTTCCTTTTTCTTTTTAAAAGGCCGAGAAAACAGAATTGTTCATTGGAGTCACACTGAGAATAGGGTCAAAGAGATTCTTCCAGTTTATGAGTCCTTGTGTAAAATTGAACTTAAATGCTGGACCATGTAAATAGCCCTGTAAGCACTCCCAGTAAAGGTTGACTTCTGGGGACCACTCACCATCATCTTGAGAGCTTCAGCCTTATCCTTTTAGGTTGTTTGACAGGCTGCAAGTCTCTTTCCAGGAGACCAAGTTCTCTTTCCGACTGATTTTTCCTGTTGCCAGTATGGGATATTCTGGGGGCTGCGGGGGGGGGGGGGGGCTAGGAAAGCTTCCAAAATTTACCTTGTAAACTAATAAAATGGGGGTGAAGTGTTTGTTGTGTTATGTGAGCCACAGCCTGAAAGAGCCTGGGGTCAGTGTAAGTTATTTGATGTTATCATAAATTTTTATGTTGGTTCCTGTGTCCTTTACCATATTTTCAAATATTCTTGCTAGGGCTATAGGCATACTTTATGATTGTGAATTACAGTCTTGCTTACTTTCATTTCTGTTAATAGCATCTTTCTTCAAACATTTCTGTGAGTCATACTTAATTTGTATTACTGGCTTGGAAAAGGTAACAATTGTATTTATGATTGGCTTTTTGCAGACATTTAAAGTATTATATCTAGTTCACAAAGCATAGCTCTCTATGGTTGTGTGGTACAATATGATATTTTTTAAGCTGTTTCTTTCTTTTTTTTTTCTCCCCTAACTACTGACTTTAATTGGGTTTGTAACCTTGGAGCAATATCTTTCCTTTTCTCCCCAGTCCTCTTTACACTACTCTGGTGTGTATTTGACAGTACAACCATTTTAGTAAACTTAAATTTATACAATCTAAATTTAACGAATCCTTTTCAGAATATAAGGATATAATTTACACTTGTAGTTAATAATTAGAAGAGTTGAAGACTGGCATTAATAAGGACAGCTTGTAAGTAATAGTTGGTTTTGTGCTGATATATCAGGAGAGAATATTTTCATTACACATCCAGGATAAGGTGTAAATGACAATCACCTTTGAGGTTCTACTGCCATAAGATTGTCAGACCAGGATTTTGAAAAGGATTGAATTCATTTTATTCCTAGTATGTCTTCAACTTTAACATATTTAATTTCTGACGTTAGCCATACACATACCTCAAAGAAATTATTGTAATCTCGTTATGTCATCATGGTCAACAGCAAGCAACAGGCTAATAGCTTGCTCTCAAAGATGCAAACTTGGGAATAGCTTCAAATGCCATTTTAATAGTGGATAGTGATGAATACTTCTGAGGTCATAATTTCAGAAATAGTCTTCTTAAATTTTCTCCCCTAACTACTGACTTCATTAGATACAATCATGAGATAAAGCAACGGTATTCTGCTGCTCAGCAGTCTGGCTTTACAAAATCAAGCTGTCTTCTTCCTAAATCAATGAACATGAAATTACTGTAATTTGTGACCTAAGATTCAGTAACCTATGTTATGATGGTGACATTTCACACAATATCATGTGATTTTTTTTTAAAAAGAAAGCCACATATGTAAGGGAGAGTCATAAAAAAATACATAGTGCCTTTTGTATATAGCAAGGGAAAAAAGTCAAATTTCTGTTTTAACTTTTATGCATCAAATTTCAAATTTGTTTTCATTTCAGTCAAAGATATATAAATCTAGGCTGCCATATGTTCCTTACTAAATTCACTGAATGATTTATGTGTGACAAAACTCATTTTAACAAAGGAAACCTATAAAAAAAGTTTCCCAGAAGATTGAATGCTTCAAAAGATACCTTAAGACCTGGTGTTAGTGATTATGAGTTTCTACTTAAATTTATAATTTGGAAATATTTATAAACCCTTTTTCTATTTTTTCCAGAACATCATTTATTGTTTCCCTGGCAAACAATGCTAACTAATTTTTCTGAATTGATCATGCTATATGTTTTAGTCTCAGAAGGGAATCTAGCTCCAATATTCTAATAATCAACTAAAGAAGCTTTCAAAGAAACCAAAGACCCATGTTTAATCTTTTTCAGTTGCACACTGTACTAATTTTGTACATATTGTGATAAAATCCATTATATATTTTCCTCTACTTTATAAAAAAATATTCCTGAAACTAATGAGCTCAAAATTACTGTGGACTAACTTAATCTTATCTGTTCATATGACTAGTATGTACCTTTAAATATTTCTGTCCCATATTTGTGCTTTGAAAATATTTTCTAGTGCAAGTGTTGCTATTTCATTTTATTAATTATTGCAAACAGTATTGTAAGGTTCTAATTGAGTTTTGAAACATTGCAAATAATTTTAATTTCAAATAAAAATTCATTTCAATTTAATTTCATATTAAATCCTTCCCTAAATCTTTCAAGGAACCAAAATTCTTTGTCTTATCAAGCATTCAGTCCAAAACTCATTCATGGCAGATCATATTATTTGCTTAAATAGGATTGCAAGTTCAGAAGATACTGTCAATGAAACTTCATAGCTTCATGTAAAAGAAACTTTTGTGGAAAACTCTTGAAATGCAGTGGGCTAACTATTGTGTTACAATACAACAGCAGAAAAGACCGGTTCCCTCCAAAAAAGTTTGATATCACTTTGTATATTATTTCAAGTCACAGTATATGATATTTTGTCTTTTTTGGTTGTTTAAATAGTCTTTTATAATAAACTTTTTAAAAAGTAGCACTTCAAAACACATTATTTTTAAAAAGCAACTGTAATGCATTTATTACATTAATATCTACTGAAATGGTTGAAGTCTCCAGAAGCCATAAACACTCAAGAAGAGACTTATCTGCATGAATTCAAACCTTGTTTAAACATTACTAACTGTATATTATAGGAAAAATCTCACAGACTTTCTAATTTATTTTTCTAAACCAGAATTCAGGATGGATATCTATTTTTGATATATTTTCACAATATGAATGCTATATAATCATAATGTTTAGTTTAGGTATAATAGAGAAAACATGAATGCAGAATATTGGAAAACCAGAAATACCTGAAAATACTTTACATCCTAACATGATCTGAAGTTGAATAAACACAATCTTTGCAAAGCTCTTTTCCACCCAAGTAATTAGAAATTAGTTTTCCAGTATTTTACCCACAGAATGAGTTATAAGGGCAATCATATTCTTTGTCTTGTGGATGTTGTCTCATAAAGATCACAACAGCTATGTGTGAATAACAAATAGGTTTTCTTCCAAAACAGAAACAAAACAAAACAAAACCTTTCCCTTTTTAAAATGTAAAGTTTTAAAAATATGAGCCCATTCATTTATATATATGCCACATATATAATATAAGCATTCATTATCATCCAAAATAAAGTGATCAGAATTTAAAACTACAAAATCCTTGGGAAGCTGGAATGAACTTTATACTGACTGCTTTATTTGCAAAATGATATTGTTACAAAACAGACAATAAATTTAAAACTATAACAAATAATGTTCCAATGATGTCTTAGTAGTCTTCTTTAGCCCAAGGATGCTTAACCTATGATTCAGGTGTCCTAACGTGAGAAACATTTTCACTGTATGGCAGATAATAAAAACTTCAGTTGATAGCTGTCATTTCTCATGGCATCAAATTAATTACATCAACATTTGCAATATTGTCTTATGTGGCATATTTAATAAATGGCTTCAGTTTTGATTTTGTAAATTAGGATACTGTCCCTGTGCCCTCTAGTTAGTCTGACTAGGGGTTTATCTATCTTGTTGATTTTCTCAAAGAACCAGCTCCTGGTTTGGTTGATTCTTTGTATAGTTCTATTTTTTCCACTTGGTTGATTTCAGCCCTGAGTTTGATTATTTCCTGCACTCTACTTCTCTTGGGTGAATTTGCTTCCTTTTGTTCTAGAGCTTTTAGATGTGCGGTCAAACCGCTAGTGTAAGCTCTCTCCAGATTATTTTGGAGGCACTTAGAGCTATGAATTTTCCTCTTAGGACTGCTTTCATTGTGTCCCAAGAGTTTGGTATGTTGTGGCTTCATTTTCATTAAACACTAAAAGTCTTTAATTTCTTTCTTTATTTCTTTCTTGACTCAGTTATCATTGAGTAGATTGTTGTTCAGCTAACATATGTTTGTGGGTTTTCTATTATTTATGTTGTTATTGAAGATCAGCCTAAGTCCATGGTTATCTGATGGGGAGCATGGGATTATTTCAATGTTTTTGTATCTGCTGAGGCCTGTTTGGTGACCGATTATATGGTCAGTTTTGGAGAAGGAACCATGAGGTTCTGAGAAGGTATATTCTTTTCTTTTACGATGAAATGTTGTATAGATATCTGTTAAATCCATTTGGTTCATAACTTTTGTTAGTTTTACTGTGTCACTGTTTAGTTTCTGTTTCTAGGATCTGTCCATTGATGAGAATGGGGTATTGAAGCCTCCCACTATTATTGAGTGAGGTGTAATGTGTGCTTTGAGTTTTAGCAAAGTTTCTTTAATGAATTTGGATGCCCTTTCATTTGGAACATAGATGTTTAGAATTGAAAGTTGATCTCAGTAAATTTTACCTATGAGTTTCCCTCCTTGTCGTTTTTTGAGAACTTTAAGTTGAAAGTTGATTTTATTTGATATCAGAATGGCTACTCCAGCTTGTTTCTTGGGACCATTTGCTTAGAAATTTGTTTTCCAGCCTTTTACTCTAAGATAGTGTCTATCTTTGTTGCTGAGGTGGATGTTCTGTATGCAGCAAAAAGTTGGGTCCTGTTTACATAACCAGGCTGTTAGTCTATGTCTTCTTACTGGGGTATTAAGTCCATTGATATTAAGAGATATTAAGGAAAGATTATCATTGCTTCCTGTTAAAAACAACAAAAATGTTTCTAGAGTTAAAATTCTGTTCATGTGGCTATCTTCTTAAGGTTTGTTGAAAGATTACTTTCTTGCTTTTTCTTGAGCTTAGTTTTAGTTTCCCTCTTTGTGTTGAAGTTTTCCCTTTTTTATTGAAGGGCTGGATTTGTACAAAGATATTATGTAAATTTGGTTTTGTTGTGGAATACCTTGGTTTCTCCATCTATGGTAATTGAGAGTTTTGCTAGGTATAATAACCTGGGCTGGCATTTGTCTTTTCATAGGTTCTATATGACATCTGACCAGGATTTACTGGCTTTCATTGTCTCTGCAGAGAAGTCACATGTAACTCTTATAGGTCTGCCTTTATATGTTACTTGTCCTTTATCCCTTACTGCTTTTAATATTCTATCCTTATTTAGTGCATTTGTTGTTCTGATTATTATGTGTAGGAAGGAATTTCTTTTCTGGTCCAGTCTATTTGGAGTTCTGTAGGTTTCTTGTATGTTCATGGGTGTCTCTTTCTTTAGGTTGGGGTAGTTTTCTTTTATAATTTTGTTGAAGATATTTACTCTCCTTTAAGTTGGAAATCATCCTTCTCAGCTATACCTATTATTCTTCGATTTGACCTTCTCATTGGGTCCTGGATTTTCTGGATGTTTTGAGTTAGGATCTTTTTGCATTTCACATTTTCTTTGGTTGCTGCTTCAATGGTTTCTATGGTATCTTCTGTACCTCAGATTCTCTCTTTGATCTCTTGTATTCTGTTGGTTATGCTTGCATCAATGGCTCCTGACTTCTTTCCTAGTTTTTCTACTTCCAGAGCCGTCTCCCTTTGTGATTTCTTTATTGCTCCTACTTCTATTTTTAGATCCTGGATGGTTTTGTTCAATTCTTTCAATTGATTGGATGTGTTCTCCTGTACTTCTTTAAAGGAGTTATTTATTTCCTTACTATAGTCCTCCATCATCATCATGAGAAGTGACTTTAGATCCATATCTTGTTTTTCTGGTGTGATGGTATATCCAGGACTTGTAATGGTAGGAGTGTTTGGTTCTTATGATGCCAATTTACCTTGGTTTCTGTTGCTTCTGTTCTTATGCTTGCCTCATGCCATATGATTAGCTCAAGTGCTTGCTGCCCTCAGTATATCTGATTGGAGCCTGTCTTTCCTGTAATTCTGGTTGATTCAGAATTTGTCTGAGTCCAGCTTTCTCTGTGATCCTGTGATTCCAGGATCATGTGAACCTGAGATTCTGGATATGTCAGAGTTCTTGGCAGTCAAGCTTCCTCTGAGACCCTGAGATTCTTCTGTGACCAAGTTCCTGGGATGCTGGGATGCTGAAATTCTAAGATCCTGGGCGTGTTACAGCATCTGGAAGTGATATCTCCTCTGGAGACCAAGGGGCAGTCCGATGTGTTTGAAACCAAGGTAGACCAGCAAGGACCAGAAGGAATCTGAGCTGCTGGTTGGGCAGGATTCCTGTGTCCCAACTCCTGCTGGCACAGGCCCTTCACAGTTGTTTTGACCCAGATGCTGCATTTGACTCACCAGTGATCCTAAGATCCTGGGCATGCTAGGGTACCTGTGGCATGGAGAGTCCTCTGGGGTCCATGGGACTGTCCACTGACTTTGAACCTAAGGTGGCCGGGGGCTGGTTCTGGCCAGAAGGTGTCTCCTATTTTTTATCAGCAGTTTATTAATATAAAATAAGAGCTATGAAACTCTAGCTTCATGAGTTCTTTATCTGTATATGTAGATTGATTATTTGAAAAATAATTTTCAAATTCCCATTGACTAGAATTTATTTTTATGGAGTGGTTCTATTAATAAAAAAAAAAACAGTGTATAAAAAAAACAACAAGATTTAGATAAAAGTCACTTCATTGAAGACTGTGATTCATGGTACACTAACATTTTTGGCACTCCTTAAAGAACATGTTAAAATATCTGCAAGAACTCAACTATATCTTTCAGTCACTTATTCCAGTTTAGATTCATTTATTCTTCTTTCATTAGCATATATTTAACATGTTCATTATGAATTTTTATGCATATATGTGTCATGTGTTTTGCTCACATTCACCCCTCCATTATCCCCCTTTGTTCCCTCTCTTATTTTTACTGTTTTTCCTATTTTTTCCAGTTTTGTTTTGTATTTTCAGGAAATATTAGGAAATCCATTGTACTTGAGGTAAAAATGTGAGCTATGATAGTGGTGTGTTATTTCAAACTGCTAAGAGAAAATGTTCTTTGATTGGCTGTCTCTCTTTTAGTGTAGATTTTTACTTCCTATCATTGCTATATACTTCATATTTATTTGTTTTAGGAGAGGAAGTAATTTTGTGCACTACCTTGGCCAGAAGGAACAGCTGGTATTTTCTATTCTTGGAAAGGGTGCCAAGAAAAGAAGTACGTGGGTAACTGATGGTGTAAATGACTTTGAAATCTGTCTCAGCAGATGTCACTGTGGTGGGCATGGTACAGATATGGAGAAGGCTGCTCTTTGCTGCCAAGGCCTTCTGTAGTTTTGGCTTTCTGTTCTCCCAGCTCTAAACATTGTGTGGTTGCTATCAACATCACAGGACTGGATGGGTTAATGTTCAGAAAGATGCTGTACCTTCTCTTTCTCAGCATGTTTGACAAAGGAAAGCAAAGGGAAGGACTGATATCTTTCATTTTACACTTTGTGTTCCTCCATCATTCCAAGTTGTCTACATCTTGAAAGTGTTGTGTTCCTGGGGACATTATTTGAAGGAATGCACATAACCTATAGGAACAGAGCCTATCAAATGACTCAAAAGTTTAAACATAAATTTTATACAATCACTGATTTTCTATGAAAAAAATTTCTAAAGGTTATTATGACAACTTTAAAAGACCTATAAATAATAGAAACAATTTGTTTAATAAATTGTTCAAACTGAGTCTTTCTAAATGTTTACAACACGTTTTGTCTTTTTAAGTTTAATATACCTTAGAAATATTTGAAATGTTTTATGTAGATTACTTTGTATAATTTGACTAGTTATATAAAGAAAAGGAAGAAATATTGATATTCTTTTATAAACAATTGACTGAATTTAATTTGATATGGGATATTTAGTTTGCCAAATTGATAACTGCTTTAGACTATTTAACCCTTCAAGTGGAGTGAAACATTAATTGTTTAAGGGCAGTTGGAATCATTGTACCAAGTATCTCTGATAAACATATGTGGTAAAGTCCAGCTTGGTCACTCTTTCTTAGATCTTTTCTTTTTCAATGGAAACCTCAATATGATATTATAATATACATTGATTCTATAAGTACCTACATAAATGAAGTAGTGGTGGTCTCTGTGTTTTTAGCAGTGCATTCTCAATGGAAATATCAATAATGGAATGATTTTCTAAGACATTTTGGTTAAAATATATAAAGAATACTAAAGAAAAATATTGTCTTATTCAAATGTTGATTTCTTTTAATTTCATTATTGTTATAATATATAATAATCTTTTTGTCTAACTCTAGAAAACCAAATATTACTTTGTGGTTTTTCTTTTTGTGTTTGCATTCATATTAAAATTTTCTTCTTCTAGTTTAGTTATACTGGTAAGCTATGTCTACAACCCTAAGTCCATGCAGACTGTCAGGTCATAATCTATTATAAGTTTGACTGGATTTTTACCACTTAGACAATCTATTAGAATTTTGATTTGGTTTTTATCACTTATTAATTTATAAATCATAAAAAAATTTAAAAACCTAAATATTCTACTTAAGAAAATAAAAACCCATGCCATTATTAAAAATAAATATATGCTAGGAACATTTGCATATCAAATTTAACAGGAGTTCTAAAGGCTGCTTCATTGCCTCTTCCAAGTAAGCCAGGCAAGAATGATGATACATTGAACAGATGACACTGGAAACGATATTTCTTGGCCCAGGATAAAGGGCAACTTCAAGTATAATATATATAATGTGACAAACTTTGTAGTATAGTCATTTACTTTAATTCAGTTTTAATACATTAAGATTAAAACTTTATAAATGATCAAATTTACTGAAGTTATAATTGTGATAACAGTACAAAAACACCATTAAACACAGGAGACATTACAAACTCAGCTGTGTTAAAATTTAAAAGCCTAGGAAGAATTACATAAACAAAGATACCTTGATGTCATGAGATGACCACAGGAAAGACGACCCTGAGGAGGAATGAAGGATAAGGTTTACTAGAGATCATAGTTGTGAGTAGATGCAACAGAAGAATGATTGACAGAGACAGATATTGATGACATTCAGGAACTCCTTTCCTTGACCAAGTCAGTTGGTGAGTCTGAAGTGAAATCTTGACCTGGGTCTATATCCTACATCCCACTACCTTGCTCTCTCACCGGGCTAAAGGTTCTGCAGTAGAGGCTCCTTTAGGAGCTTATAGTAGACACTTCAAGTCACCCTACTGATATCAAAATGCTTGGTAAAGAAATAAAAATCCCTTCTTATTGCTGAAGCTATGTTATATATAATTGATAATTAATATTTGGTACTCTAATTGTATACAAATTATTCATCATACCATAAATATTATTTTTAAATGGTATTTTATTTGTAGAGCAATTTTAATTTTACTAAAAAATGTTACACAGAGTAATGTCTTATTCCTGCTCATGAACCTACTGTTTTCTTCCTTTACTGTTAACCTCCTCTATCATGGCAATACAATTTAATATAGTCAATAGATTCAACTATTGGCCCATTGCTACCACTCATATTCATAGTGTATATTAGTTTATTATTAGTTTATATTGGTGTTGTCTGTTGCAGATATTTTGATGTATTTGGAATGATTTTTTTTTTTTTTTTTCTTTTTTTTTTTTTTTTTTTTTTTTTTTTTTTTTTAATATTTTTATTACATAATTTCCTCAATTACATTTCCAATACTATCCCAAAAGTCCCCCATAGCGCCCCCCACTTCCCTACCCACCCATTCCCATTCTTTTGGCCCTGGCATTCCCCTATATTGGGGCATATAAAGTTTGCAAGTCCAATGGGCCTCTCTTTCCATTGATGGCCGACTAGGCCATCTTTCGATACATATGCAGCTAGAGACAAGAGCTCCAGGGTTCCGGTTAGTACATCATGTTGTTCCAACAATAGGGTTGCAGATCCCTTTAGCTCCTTGGGTACTTTCTCTAGCTTCTCCATTGGGAGCCCTGTGATACATCCAATAGCTGACTGTGAACATCCACTCCTGTGTTTGCTAGGCCCCGGCATCGTCTCACAAGAGACAGCTATATTTGGGTCCTTTCAGCAAGATCTTGCTAGTGTATGCAATGGTGTCAGCGTTTAGAAGCTGATTATGGGACGGATCCCTGGATACAGCAGTCTCTAAATGGTCCATCCTTTCATCACAGCTACGAACTTTGTCTCTGTAGCTCCTTCCCTGGGTGTTTTGTTCCCAATTCTAAGAAGGTGCACAGTGTCCACACTTTGGTCTTCATTCTTCTTGAGTTTCATGCGTTTAGCAAATTGTATCTTATATCTTGGGTATCCTAAGTTTTGGGCTAATATCCACTTATCAATGAATACATATTGTGTGAGTTCTTTTGTGATTGTGTTACTTCACTCAGGATGATGCCCTCCAGGTCCATCCATTTGGCTAGGAATTTCATAAATTCATTCTTTTTAATAGCTGAGTAGTACTCCATTGTGTAAATGTACCATAATTTCTGTATCCATTCCTCTGTTGAGGGACATCTGGGTTCTTTCCAGCTTCTGGCTATTATAAATAGGGCTGCTATGAACATAGTGGAGCATGTGTCCTTTTTACCGGTTGGGACATCTTCTGGATATATGCCCAGGAGAGGTATTGCTGGATCCTCCGGTAGTACTATGTCCAATTTTCTGAGGAACCGCCAGACTGATTTCCAGAGTGGTTGTACAAGCTTGCAATCCCACCAACAATGGAGGAGTGTTCCTCTTTCTCCACATCCTCGCCAGCATCTGCTGTCACCTGAATTTTTGATCTTAGCCATTCTGACTGGTGTGAGGTGGAATCTCAGGGTTGTTTTGATTTGCATTTCCCTGATGATTAAGGATGTTGAACATTTTTTCAGGTGCTTCTCTGCCATTCGGTATTCCTCAGGTGAGAATTCTTTGTTCAGTTCTGAGCCCCATTTTTTAATGGGGTTATTTGACTTTCTGGAGTCCACCTTCTTGAGTTCTTTATATATATTGGATATTAGTCCCTTATCTGATTTAGGATAGGTGAAGATCCTTTCCCAATCTGTTGGTGGTTTTTTTGTCTTATTGATGGTGTCTTTAGCCTTGCAGAAGCTTTGTAGTTTCATGAGGTCCCACTTGTCAATTCTCGATCTTACAGCACAAGCCATTACTGTTCTATTCAGGAATTTTTCCCCTGTGCCCATATCTTCAAGGCTTTTCCCCACTTTCTCCTCTATAAGTTTCAGTGTCTCTGGTTTTATGTGAAGTTCCTTGATCCACTTAGACTTGACCTTAGTACAAGGAGATAGGAATGGATCTATTCGCATTCTTCTACATGTTAACAACCAGTTGTGCCAGCACCATTTGTTGAAAATGCTGTCTTTCTTCCACTGGATGTTTTTAGCTCCCTTGTCGAAGATCAAGTGACCATAGGTGTGTGGGTTCATTTCTGGGTCTTCAATTCTATTCCATTGGTCTATTTGTCTGTCACTATACCAGTACCATGCAGTTTTTATCACAATTGCTCTGTAGTAGAGCTTTAGGTCCGGCATGGTGATTCCACCAGAGGTTCTTTTATCCTTGAGAAGAGTTTTTGCTATCCTAGGTTTTTTGTTATTCCAGATGAATTTGCAGATTGCACTTTCTAATTCGTTGAAGAATTGATTTGGAATTTTGATGGGGATTGCATTGAATCTGTAGATTGCTTTTGGCAAGATAGCCATTTTTACAATGTTGATCCTGCCAATCCATGAGCATGGGAGATCTTTCCATCTTCTGAGATCTTCTATAATTTCTTTCTTCAGAGACTTGAAGTTTTTATTATACAGATCTTTCACTTCCTTAGTTAGAGTCACGCCAAGATATTTTATATTATTTGTGACTATTGAGAAGGGTGTTGTTTCCCTAATTTCTTTCTCAGCCTGTTTATTCTTTGTGTAGAGAAAGGCCATTGATTTGTTTGAGTTAATTTTATATCCAGCTACTTCACCGAAGCTGTTTATCAGGCTTAGGAGTTCTCTGGTGGAATTTTTAGGGTCACTTATATATACTATCATATCATCTGCAAAAAGTGATATTTTGACTTCCTCTTTTCCAATTTGTATCCCTTTGATCTCCTTTTGTTGTCGAATTGCTCTGGCTAGGACTTCAAGTACAATGTTGAATAGGTATGGAGAAAGTGGACAGCCTTGTCTAGTCCCTGATTTTAGAGGGATTGCTTCAAGCTTCTCACCATTTACTTTGATGTTGGCTACTGGTTTGCTGTAGATTGCTTTTATCATGTTTAGGTATGGGCCTTGAATTCCTGATCTTTCCAAGACTTTTATCATGAATGGGTGTTGGATCTTGTCAAATGCTTTTTCCGCATCTAAGGAGATGACCATGTGGTTTTTATCTTTGAGTTTGTTTATATACTGGATTACGTTGATGGATTTCCGTATATTGAACCATCCCTGCATCCCTGGGATGAAACCTACTTGGTCAGGATGGATGATTGTTTTGATGTGTTCTTGGATTCGGTTAGCAAGAACTTTATTGAGGATTTTTGCATCAATATTCATAAGGGATATTGGTCTGAAGTTTTCTATCTTTGTTGGGTCTTTTTGTGGTTTAGGTATCAGAGTAATTGTGGCTTCATAGAATGAGTTGGGTAGAGTACCTTCTGTTTCTATTTTGTGGAATAGTTTGTGAAGAACTGGGATTAGATCTTCTTTGAAGGTCTGATAGAACTCTGCACTAAACCCATCTGGTCCTGGGCTTTTTTTAGTTGGGAGACTATTAATGACTGCTTCTATTTCTTTGGGGGATATAGGGCTGTTTAGATCATTAACCTGATCTTGATTCAACTTTGGTACCTGGTATCTGTCTAGGAACTTGTCCATTTCATCCAGGTTCTCCAGTTTTGTTGAGTATAGCCTTTGGTAGAAGGATCTGATGGTGTTTTGGATGTCTTCAGGATCTGTTGTTATGTCTCCTTTTTCATTTCTGATTTTGTTAATTAGGATGCTTTCCCTGTGCCCTCTAGTGAGTCTGGCTAAGGGTTTATCTATCTTGTTGATTTTCTCAAAGAACCAGCTCCTTGATTGGTTGATTCTTTGAATAGTTTTTCTTGTTTCCACTTGGTTGATTTCACCCCTGAGTTTGATTATTTCCTGCCGTCTACTCCTCTTGGGTGAATTTGCTTCCTTTTGTTCTAGTGCTTTTAGGTGTGTTGTCAAGCTGCTAATGTGTGCTCTCTCTAGTTTCCTTTTGGAGGCACTCAGAGCTATGAGTTTTCCTCTTAAAAATGCTTTCATTGCGTCCCATAAGTTTGGGTATGTTGTGGCTTCATTTTCATTGAACTCTAAAAAGTCCTTAATTTCTTTCCTTATTCCTTCCTTGACCAAGGTATCATTGAGAAGAGTGTTGTTCAGTTTCCACGTGAAGGTGGGCTTTCTATTATTTATTTTGTTATTGAAGATCAGCCTTAGTCCATGGTGATCTGATAGGATGCATGGGACAATTTCAATATTTTTATATCTGTTGAGGCCTGTTTTGTGACCAATTATGTGGTCAATTTTTGAGAAGGTACCATGAGGTGCTGAGAAGAAGGTATATCCTTTTGTTTTAGGATAGAATGTTCTGTAGATATCTGCCAGATCCATTTGATTCATAATTTCTCTTAGTTTCACTGTGTCCCTGTTTAGTTTCTGTTTCCATGATCTGTCCATTGGTGAAAGTGGTGTGTTGAAGTCTCCCACTATTATTGTATGAGGTGCAATGTGTGCTTTGAGATTTACTAAAGTTTCTTTAATGAATGTGGCTGCCTTTGTATTTGGAGCATAGATATTCAGGATTGATAGTTCCTCTTGGAGGATTTTACCTTTGATGAGTATGAAGTGTCCCTCCCTGTCTTTTTTAATGACTTTGGGTTGGAAGTCAATCTTATCAGATATTAGAATGGCTACTCCAGCTTGTTTCTTCATGCCATTTGCTTGGAGAATTGTTTTCCAGCCTTTCATTCTGAGGTAGTGTCTATCCTTTTCTCTGAGATGAGTTTCCTGTAAGCAGCAAAATGTTGGGTCTTGTTTGTGTAGCCAGTTTGTTAGTCTATGTCTTTTTATCGGGGAGTTGAGTCCATTGATATTAAGAGATATTAAGGAAAAGAAATTGGTGTTTCCTGTTATTTTTGATGTTAAAGTTGGCATTTTGTTCTTGTGGCTGTCTTCTTTTAGGTTTGTTGAGGGATTACCTTCTTGTTGTTTCTAGGGCGTGGTTCCTGTCCTTGTATTGGTTTTTTTCTGTTATTATCCTTTGAAGGGCTGGATTCGTGGAGAGATAATGTGTGAATTTGGTTTTGTCGTGGAATACTTTGGTTTCTCCATCTATGTTAATTGAGAGTTTGGCTGGGTATAGTAGCCTGGGCTGGAATTTGTGTTCTTTTAGTGTCTGTATAACATCTGTCCAGGATCTTCTGGCTTTCATAGTCTCTGGTGAAAAATCTGGTGTAATTCTGATAGGCTTGCCTTTATATGTTACTTGGCCTTTTTCTCTTACTGCTTTTAGTATTCTATCTTTATTTAGAGCATTTGTTGCTCTGATTATTATGTGTCGGGAGGTATTTCTTTTCTGATCCAGTCTATTTGGAGTTCTGTAGGCTTCTTGTATGTTCATGGGCATCTCTTTCTTTAGATTTGGGAAGTTTTCTTCTATAATTTTGTTGAAGATGTTCGCTGGTCCTTTGAGTTGAAAATCTTCATTCTCATCCACTCCTATTATCCGTAGGTTTGGTCTTCTCATTGCGTCCTGGATTTCTTGGATGTTTTGAGTTAGGATCTTTTTGCATTTTACATTTTCCTTGATTGTTGTGCCGATGTTCTCTATGGAATCTTCTGCACCTGAGATTCTCTCTTCCATCTCTTGTATTCTGTTGCTGATGCTTGCATCTATGGTTCCAGATTTCTTTCCTAGGGTTTCTATCTCCAGTGTTGCCTCATTTTGGGTTTTCTTTATTGTGTCTACTTCCCTTTTTAGGTCTAGTATGGTTTTGTTCATTTCCATCATCTGTTTGGATGTGTTTTCCTGTTTTTCTGTAAGGACTTCTACCTGTTTGATTATGTTATCATGTTTTTCTTTAAGGATTTGTAACTCTTTAGCAGTGTTCTCCTGCAATTCTTTAAGGGATTTTTGTGCTTCCTCTTTATTGTCTTCTTCCTTTTTAGCAGTGTTCTCCTGCATTTCTTTAAGTGTGTTATTAACGTCCTTCTTGAAGTCCTCTATCATCATCAGGAGATATGCTTTTAAATCCGTGTCTAGCTTTTCCGGTGTGTTGGGGTGCCCTGGACTGGGTGAAGTGGGGGTGCTGGGTTCTGATGATGGTGAGTGGTCTTGGTTACTGTTAGTAAGATTATTACGTTTACCTTTCGCCATCTGGTAATCTCTGGGGTAGTTGTTATCGTTGTCACTATTTAAAGATTGGAGCAGAAGCTGTGTTCCACTCACCAGCAGTCCCAAAATCCTGCGGCGGGGGTCGTGGGTAGCTGGCGGGTGTCAGGCAACCCTGCGCTCCCGCTACCCTGGCGCTGATCCGGCCGGGTGAGGCCTGTGGCCCTACTCAGGCTGGTTTCTGCTTCCCTAACTAATGCAGTCTCAGGTCCCGCGCAATTGGATTGGAGCAGAAGCTGTGCTCCCCTCACCAGAAGTCTTAAGATCCTGTGGCGGGTGTTGTGGGCAGTTGGCGAGTGTCAGCAGACCCTGCGCCCCAGCTGCTCAGGTGCTTTTCTGACCGGAAGAGGCTTGTGGCCCTGTGTGGGCCGGATTTCTCTCTCCCCAACCAGAGCAGTCTCAGGTCCCGCGTGATTGGACTGGAGCAGAAGATGTGTTCCACTCACCAGCAGTCCCAAAATCCTGCGGCGGGGGTCGTGGGTAGCTGGCGGGTGTCAGGCAACCCTGCGCTCCCGCTACCCTGGCGCTGATCCGGCCGGGTGAGGCCTGTGGCCCTACTCAGGCCGGTTTCTGCTTCCCTAACTAATGCAGTCTCAGGTCCCGCGCAATTGGATTGGAGCAGAAGCTGTGTTCCACTCACCAGCAGTCCCAAAATCCTGCGGCGGGGGTCGTGGGTAGCTGGCGGGTGTCAGGCAACCCTGCGCTCCCGCTACCCTGGCGCTGATCCGGCCGGGTGAGGCCTGTGGCCCTACTCAGGCCGGTTTCTGCTTCCCTAACTAATGCAGTCTCAGGTCCCGCGCAATTGGATTGGAGCAGAAGCTGTGCTCCCCTCACCAGAAGTCTTAAGATCCTGTGGCGGGTGTTGTGGGCAGTTGGCGAGTGTCAGCAGACCCTGCGCCCCAGCTGCTCAGGTGCTTTTCTGACCGGAAGAGGGTTGTGGCCCTGTGTGGGCCGGATTTCTCTCTCCCCAACCAGAGCAGTCTCAGGTCCCGCGTGATTGGACTGGAGCAGAAGCTGTGTTCCACTCACCAGCAGTCCCAAAATCCTGTGGTGGGGGTCGTGGGTAGCTGGCGGGTGTCAGGCAACCCTGCGCTCCCGCTACCCTGGCGCTGATCCGGCCGGGTGAGGCCTGTGGCCCTACTCAGGCTGGTTTCTGCTTCCCTAACTAATGCAGTCTCAGGTCCCGCGCAATTGGATTGGAGCAGAAGCTGTGCTCCCCTCACCAGAAGTCTTAAGATCCTGTGGCGGGTGTTGTGGGCAGTTGGCGAGTGTCAGCAGACCCTGCGCCCCAGCTGCTCAGGTGCTTTTCTGACCGGAAGAGGCTTGTGGCCCTGTGTGGGCCGGATTTCTCTCTCCCCAACCAGAGCAGTCTCAGGTCCCGCGTGATTGGACTGGAGCAGAAGCTGTGTTCCACTCACCAGCAGTCCCAAAATCCTGCGGCGGGGGTCGTGGGTAGCTGGCGGGTGTCAGGCAACCCTGCGCTCCCGCTACCCTGGCGCTGATCCGGCCGGGTGAGGCCTGTGGCCCTACTCAGGCTGGTTTCTGCTTCCCTAACTAATGCAGTCTCAGGTCCCGCGCAATTGGATTGGAGCAGAAGCTGTGCTCCCCTCACCAGAAGTCTTAAGATCCTGTGGCGGGTGTTGTGGGCAGTTGGCGAGTGTCAGCAGACCCTGCGCCCCAGCTGCTCAGGTCGTATTTGGAATGATTTTATGTTACTTACATTATTGTGTATAGGATATCTTCACTGGCTCAGAATCGATTCATTTCCATCCTTTGATTGTCTATGTTTTCCAATAAACTCTACACAACTGATCTGTTTGCTCTCTTCACTTTCACTGTCCCCAGAATGTCATATAGCTGAGACTATACAATATTTTTAATGGGACTCTTTCCAGATTGGCTTCTTCTTTGCCTTAATTACATGCATTTAAATTACTTCTTTCTACTTTCCTTTTAGTACTGAAAACTATTCTTTTATCTGAATGTACAACAGTTTATACATCATTTCACCTGCTAAGCACATTTTTATTGCTTCCAAATTTTTACAGTTATGAATAAAACTACTATGAACATCTGTTATAAGGCTCTTGTAAAAACTCATACCTTCAGCTCTTTTGTGGAAATGCAAAGGTGTGTGATTACCAGATGAGATGGTAAAACTGTATTCAGGATCACATGAAGTTACTGAATGTTGCTCCAGATAATGGCTTTCCTTAATTATTCCTCTCCATTCCTTGATGTTATCAGTGTTGGACTAAGGTGTTGAAAGGTTTCTCAGTTTTATTAATATTTACTCTCTGTTGACATATGGCACTGGTCACCTTTTCTTCTTCTCCAAATACTTTGGGTATTTGATTATTTTGTAATACATTCCTTATTTTACTTATGCATTATGTATGGGTTTTGCATATTTTTATTTTATTTTTTTAATTTTATTTTTATTTTTTTCTGAGACAGGGTTTTTCTGTATAGCCCTGGCTGTTCTGGAACTCACTTTGTAGACCAGGCTGACCTCGCACTCAGAAATCTGCTTTTCTCTGCCTCCCAAGTATTGGGATTAAAGGCACGCACAACCACTGTCCCACATACACTTTTAAACAACTGTATTTTATCAGGTATTGCCTGTCCTAATGATTTCTTTAGGCTTGTACATTCTTCTTTGTTTTCATATGTTTTAATAAGCTTAATGTTAAGAATGTAATGAAGGTGTCTCTATAATTATGTTTTTGTTAGATAAAGACTTCAGTATTGTTAAGAAAAAAAAATCACCCTATTTAAGATATCTAGATTCCTCTTTGACTAGGATTGACTGTAGAGTTACTGCAACCAAAACATCACATTACTGATAAAAAAAGTAGAAAAACAGATCAGAAGAGCAAAACTGGGTGTCCAGTATTCTGCATACAGTCAAATGAATGTGGATTAAAGTAGTGGAATGAAGGTAAGACAAACTTTTCAGAAAAACATTTCCAGATAACTTTATGCAAACAATGAGTATAAACACAGACTTTGCATGCTCCAACACTACTTCAAAAAACTTCAGAGACCTTGTGGGACTGTGATAAGCAGCCTATTTTGGTTGAATGGGGCTTGTTTCCATGACCCAGTAGAGAACTCTACAAGGGACAGAAAAGTGAGCCACATTCTCAGAGACAGGTGCCTGACACCACAGAGCCCCTAACTCCATAATTCTGTGACTATCTGTCATGCAGACAATGTCCCAAACTTCAGGCATTCTGGCTAAGCTCCACCCCCACAGTTACCTGAAAACAGCAAGATAGCTCAGCCCACTATAAAAGGGGCTGTTTGGCCCTTCCTCACTCTCTTTAAGCTTTCACCTTTCTTACTCTTCTCTAGTTCTCTTTCTCTCTCTCTCTCTCTCCCCTTTCTGCCTCTCTCTCCACATGGCCCCAGCTGGCCTCTCTCTTTCTACCTTCTCTCTTTCCCCCTGCCTTTCTAAAATAAAACTCTAAAACCATAGACAGACTCTGCTCATCAAGGCCCGCCATGCATGAAGGATGGGATAGGCTTTCTAACCTCCCACCAGAAGGTCTTCTTATGCTGCAGCCATGGACTGCACCAAGGACTCTCACAAGTGTGGGAATTATCAAGCGTCCTCTCCCCCCCCTGCCCTGTCCCCTTGCCCTCTCCTCCCTTCAGCCCCAGGGCTGACTGACCTGTTCCCAGGGCACCCATTTTGTTCTCAGCTCTTCTGTGGTATCCAGCCTGGGTGGGATGCCCAATGCTGAGAACCTGGTACCTAGGGCTGCCTCTTGTCTACCCCCTACCGAGCTGGGATTCTGTGGATTTCCATAGCCAAACACCCACCCGAGGCCATGTGGAAAGTGTGTGGCAGTCCTCCAGTGTCCACCTGCCTAGAGCACAGGAACTCTGGGGGGGGGGGATGCAGGTTCTCTCCCCTCTTTCTTTAACATCCATGGCCCCACAAGACCTTAAGATAATATTTAGATATCACTGAAAAAATAGTAGTACTTTTGTATGCTTCACAGCTTTATTTAGTTGTTTGTCTTCTTTCCATTTGTTTGGACTTCTTAGTTAAAAATCTGTTTGAATTTTATATTAGTTCTATATTAGGATTTCTTATTCTTGATAATTTGATTCTTCTTGTAAAATACTGTTTTACTATTTTGGCAAGGATTTAAAAATTATTACTTAAGCAGTGTCTTCCTAGCCACCATGTGTTTTGTTTGTTTGTTTTGTGTTTGTTTTTGTTTTGCAAGGTATGCCTTTTATCTCAGGGTTTCATTGCTGTGAAGAGACAGCATGACCAAGAAAACTCTTAAAAAAGGAAAACATTTAATTGGGACTGGCTTACAATTTTAGATGGTCAGTCCATTATCATCATGATGGAAAATGGGCACCATCCAGGCAGACATGGTATTGGAAGAGTCAAGAGTTCTACATCTTGATCCAAAGGCACCCAGAAGGAGACTCTCCTCTACATCTTCCTATACAGGAGGAGGCTCTTTCCTGTCTTTGGAAGAGCTTGAGCATAGAGGCCTCAAATCTCAACCCCATAGTGATATACAACTGTTGCAGGAAATTAAAAAAATACGAATGTAGAACCAGCATGGTCCTGTGCTTGTGCCTCCACCTGGCAGCCTGGCCAGCCAAGCACTGGCTGTTTTTTTCTGGTGGAGACTCCCTGGCCTGGAACTCCCGAAACATCTGAATCTGACTCTCTAGGATTCCACTGGCTGGTCAATACCCTGCGCTTCAAATCTCCCACAGCCTTTGTGGTGCACATCTGGCAAATACACACTTTGCCACAGTACCTTTCTCCCTTGAACCCAGATGAGCCACTGCATGAAGGAAAATGCAATTTCAGAAATAAGAGTAACTCAATCTCTGGACACAACAACTAAAACCTAATCTTGTAAACCTTATTACAATCTGATTCCTTCAGTAGCGAATCCTTGAGGATCCACCATGATACCAAAAAACTCTAGCAGCTACATCTTACCTTTCTGCTGTTCCATTCAAAATGGGACCTAACTTTCTCCTGCTTCCTCTATTCCTCCCTTCATCCCGGAAGTCCCACCTACTTGCCTAGTGATTGGCTCCTTTATTCATTAGGTGATTGGTTCACAAGAACAGCACCAGGCCCATCCACAACATACAACAAGGCCATAGCTCTTCTAACAAGGCCACACCTCCAATAGTACAAGCTCCCAGGAGCCAAGCATACTAAACGACTACACTTTTCGTCTTGCTCATTGTGTCTAAATTTTCTCTCTTCCCTTCCCTTCCCTTCCCTTCCCTTCCCTTCCCTTCCCTTCCCTTCCCTTCCCTTCCCTTCCCTTCCCTTCCCTTCCCTTCCCTTCCCTTCCCTTCCCTTCCCTTCCCTTCCCTTCCCTTCCCTTCCCTTCCCTTCCCTTCCCTTCCCTTCCCTTCCCTTCCCTTCCCTTCCCTTCCCTTCCCTTCCCTTCCCTTCCCTTCCCTTCCCTTCCCTTCCCTTCCCTTCCCTTCCCTTCCCTTCCCTTCCCTTCCCTTCCCTTCCCTTCCCTTCCCTTCCCTTCCCTTCCCTTCCCTTCCCTTCCCTTCCCTTCCCTTCCCTTCCCTTCCCTTCCCTTCCCTTCCCTTCCCTTCCCTTCCCTTCCCTTCCCTTCCCTTCCCTTCCCTTCCCTTCCCTTCCCTTCCCTTCCCTTCCCTTCCCTTCCCTTCCCTTCCCTTCCCTTCCCTTCCCTTCCCTTCCCTTCCCTTCCCTTCTCTTCTCTTCTCTTCTCTCCTCATTTGGGGATGGTATGTGGGGAATTCTGCTACTTTTATTTTTGCATGTAAACCACTAGAGGAATCTTGATGCTGGGCACCCTAGAGATTACACTGGAGGTTTGTAGGCTCCAGACAGGAGCTGGGAAGTCAGGTGATAGAAACAATGATTCAGATCAATCACATGATTACAAAGCTGAGGTCTCCATCAGGGTTCTTGGTGGTCAGGCATGGACATCTAAGGAAGCAGTGACATGGCAGGAGCAAGTACTAGGAAGGCCTTGAACTGCCTGGATGTCATCAGGGACAGAAGATCTAAGCAGCTGGTGGCTCCATGCCAGCTTACACTTCTGCAGAGACTGGTTCACAGAGCTGATCTGGTTCATTTTGAGCAGGAGGCAGTTGCAGGACTACTTGCCCACAGCCTTGGCAATGCACTTAGGGTTTATCACTATGAGGTTATCATGTACCACCTAGATGCCGGCACTAGCACTGAACTTTGGCCAAGCATCCCAGTTTTCCTGGTCAAAGGGGTCTTCAGTGGACACTACTGGGTAGTCCTGGATGAAGGACTTGTACAGGTCAGCCAGATGGTCAGTGTGATGTACCTGCTGGGGCCATCTGGAGACTGGAAGTCCAGGTCATACTTGCCAGACCTATAGAACTCAGAGGAAGCCACATCCATGCTGATGGCAGACTGCTCAATTGCAGTCTTGAGTAGCTCCAGTTCTTCTTTGTTCACCAGGATGTTAGGTGCAAATCTGCCCTTATCACCCACATTGGTGGCAATCCTTCATGTACTTCTCCTTGATAATGTTCTTCATATGATATACCTCTGCTCCAATGTGCATGGTTTCCCAGAAACAGGATCCCCCAAAGGCAGGATTATGAACTCTTGCATGGCTAGCTTTTTACTTGCATGAGAATCACCATTGATCACATTGAAAGCTGGGACTGGCAGGAGGAATTCAGGGTTGCTGGGCAAGTCAGCAATGTAACAGTAAAGGGCATGCCCTTTTCTACGGCACCAGCTTTGCAGACAGCCAGGGACATTCCCAAGGTGGCATTTGCACCAAATTTAGATTTATTCTCCATGCCATCCATCTCCATTATCAGCTGGTCAATCTTCTTGTTCCATAACATTCACTTTCTTGCTAATCAGAGCAGGTGCTCAACAACCTGAGAGACACCCTTCCCCAGGAAGCGATCTTATCATTGTCTCGGAGTTCTAGGGCCTTGTAGGTGCCAGTGGATGTACCACAGGGCACTGCAGGTTGGAAGAGACCTTCTGCTGTGAAAAGATCCACCTCAACAGTGGGATTCCCATGGGAGTCAAATATTTCTCTTGCATGGATGTTGACAATAGTCATGGTGAATTTCTGGCAGTCGGATGGCTGCAAAGGAAGGAAAGAGAGTTCTATAGACACTGAAGAGAGCATTAAGGACAGATGTGAGCACAACCCTGTATGGGACCTTTTCTGAATTTTCAATGTTATGCATTTGAATTTGTCTGTAATTCATGTAAAATTTTCCTGTTTTAGTATCTATTAATTTGTTTTTGTATTTTCTATTTCCACCCTTTCATTAGTCCACGAAGAGTCACTTATATTTTTATAGTAGCCTAGGTTCTATGTGGAACAGATGCTAAAGTTTAAAGTAAATTTATATTAAGGCATATACCTGAGTCAGTAAAATAGGGGGGTGAGCTGAGAAAGAACTCATGTGACTACCAGATCAGCAAGCTCCCTCACACAAAGAAATAAAGGAATAAAAATTGAGTGAATTCTCCTTATCCAACTATGTAATATACAGCAGCTTTGGAAAGGTATTTAGAAACTTTATGAGATGAACATCATGGGAGAAGTTCAGTGTTGCCAATACCAAAACATATGTTATTATCACTGATCTTGATTTTAATGTGTATGTGATACTGAGTTTCAGAGTGGAGATAAGGGTGGTTGCCCCTTGATCATACTCCCTGAAAGAAGCTTTGATTGGTACTTGCACAGCTTCTAAACTTTACCACTGCAGAGAGCCCTGCTTCTATTTTGTAACTGTCCTGTATTGTAAAATAGTGTATTGTGAAACTAAAAAAAAAAAAAATTCATTCACTCTAAAATCATAAGTTTCATTATGACATTTTATGCATATTTGTCATATATTTTGTTTATCTTCACCAATTACTACCTTCCTATCTATGGCATCCTTCTTTGTTTCCCAAGTGATGCCTCTTTAATTTTCACGTTATATGGTACTGTCATAAGTACATACACACATCGGAAAATAATCCTACATTCTATTGATATTTTGAAAGAATATTTCCTTAATACTCTATGATTGAATTGAGAAAAAGCAGGAGAAAGAACAGGTGCATTTTTAGTATAATAATTTTATGAATTTTATATATAATATAAAGAGTAATTTGAGGAAGAAAGAACTAGTCTTTGTTGGTAAGTTTTTTAGTTTCCAGAGAAGGGATAATAAAATTGAATAAACACTAAAATTGTTGTTTAGATGTGAGTTTTTCCGCCTTATTTGTATATTTTCTTCTTCTTTTTATAATGCATAGTGATTTTCCATAATAATACTTGTTCACCCATAAAATAATCATTTTAAAAACAAAACTGTTCATAAGTGACTGAATTAAAAATACTACTTACAAAACAATGTTTGACAAATACTGATTTATTTCTCAAAAAAAAAAACCCCTGAGATCTCACGTTTAATCAGTGTTTTCCAACAACCTCATACACACATCTAAAAATATATACTATGTAAATGTTAGGTAGAGTTTAATGGTTCACTGTCCATACACTAAAAATTTAATATCTATTATTAAATTGATTATATTGATTTTATAATTTTAAAGAATTATATAGAATAGTTTTAATAGTGTGGAAAATAACATAGCAGGGAAGGTTTTTGTTTGTTTGTTTGTTTGTTTGTTTGTTTGTTTTTGTGGTTGTAAGAAGATCCTGTGTCTCAAAGACCATGAACTATGAACAAATTGGTACAATAGTCAAAGAATTTCTTTGCATAAAGAGTACATTTTTCATACTTTCTTTAAATTATCATTGTTATTTTCTATTGTTTAAAATTAAGATACTTGTTGACATTGAAAAGCAAAAGAAAATTGTAAAATTTTCTATTGTGAAGAAAAATCAAAAAGAAGAAATATATCCAAGTGGAGTAGATAGAAAGAAATAATCAAACTCAGGGCTAAAAATCAATCAATCAGAAACAAAAAGAGTAATACAAAGAATCAACTAACCAAGAGCTGTTTGTTTTTAGAAAATCAGAAAGGTAGTCAAACCCTTAGCTGAAAGGCAGAGAGCCAATATTCAAATTAACAAAGTTGGGGAAATAACAACAGACACTGTGGAAATCCAAACAAACATTAGATACTACTTCAATCATTTGTATTCCAGAAAACTAGAAATTCTAAATGAAATGGATGATTTCTGAATACATTCTAATTACCAAAGTTAAATAAAGTTCAGAAAAACAACTTAATAGTCCTAAAACCAGTAATGGATTAAGAGCGGTCATTAACATTTCCCAACCTAAAAAAGCATAGGGCCAAATAGTTTTAGAGCAAAATTCTACCAGACTTTTAAATAGGAGTAAATAAAAATTCTGTCCAAATTATTGCACAAAATACAAAACTTTGCCAAGCTCATCCTAAGAGGCTACAGGTATCATGATACCGAAACAACACAAAGAGTCAACAAAGAAAGAAAATTTCAGATTAATTTCCTTTATGAACATTGATGCAAAAATAATTAATAAAATACTTGCAAACCAAATCCAAGAAGTGTTGGGAGCAACCTTGTTTGAACATTTACTGCCTTAAGTCTTGGCCTCTGTGGGTAAGTACTACCCAGCTGAGTACAAATAGACATAGATCCTGAAGTCAGCAGAGAGCAAATAGCTATAAATCTTGTGGATAGTTGCCTAATAACCCATTCGGTTCTGATCTTCCTGCTGAACTGTTTATCCAGTCAATATCCTGGTCCTGGGAACAGGTGCATTACCCAAAGACAAAGCAACCCCCTCCACCCCTCTTCCTGCTCCTCTGAGTATATAACCTATGTGAGAAAAATAAAAATTTGTCAGCTTGAACAGGACGTCTTGTCTTGCTGTCCATTCTTTGTGTTTCTTGTCCCCCATTCTCTTCCAGGTCACCAAGTCCCTGTTCAACTGTCCTGCGGGTTGGGACAAACTGGCACCCAGAACATGGGGTTTCTTGGGGATCGCTGAGGAAGAGAATGCCACTTATCATTGGAGGGTTGGCCTACCTGCTCATCTCAGGAAGTGGCAGAGAGCAGCTTCGGTTTGGCACTATTCCATGGTCCACCTAAGCATGAGACAGTCTGGGAAAGAGAACATAAATGGTACAGATCTTGGGAGGAATACCTTAAGACATGGGACAAGCATTTTATAAGCAATCACTTTTTGTGACAGGGCTCAAGGAGTCACTCAAAACGCGAGGAAGTAGGGTTAAAAAAAGTGGGGGGATTTGAAGAAATTTTTAGATTTTGTGGAAAGATTTGCCCATGGTTCCCCCAAGAGGGAACAATTTATATAAAGGAGTGGAACAGAATTGGTGATTGTTTAAAAGATTACTGTGAAGCATTTGGACCTACAAAATTACCTGCTACAGCCTTTAACTACAGGTCTTTTATTAATGACATTCTTAAAACCACCCCTGAATGGCCAGATCTCCAATGCTTGGTGTCCAAGGGAGAGCAATCTCTTAAAGAATCCATCTCCCGTTCCCCTTCTGGTAACGTAGCAATTCACACACTGCATCCTTCCCCTTTAAGAGAGGAACCTTGGAGGCAGAGGCAGGCAGATTTCTGAGTTCGAGACCAACCTGATCTACAAAGTGAGTTCCAGGACAGCCAGGGCTATACAGAGAAACCCTGTCTCGAAAAACAAAAACAAACAAACAAACCAAAACAAACAAAAACAACAACAACAAAAAACCAAACAAACAAACAAGAGAGGAACCTTTATCTGCTCCACCTTCTGTGGCTGATGGCATCACAGGTCTTCCCCCTTTACTGCCCATTAAGGATCTTTCTTCATCCCCACCTAGGGAGGAATTAATTACAGCAGAACATTTTTCTTCCCTTATTGAACTTGATAGCGAACTGCCACCTGCTAATGAAGAGACTCTCATGGAGGAGGCAGCTTGCTATGAATAGGAGCACTATATCAATTCACCAAAAGCAGCTACAATTGCTTTAGAATCAGCCCCTCCACTGAGAGGCACTGCCAAACTCCTGTCTTTCATCCTTCCACCACCCTTTGGGACTTTAGGTATAGATGAGAATAAAGATTTTCAACTTAAAGGACGAGTAAATATCTTCAACAAAGTTATAGAAGAAAACTTCCCAAACTTAAAGAAAGAAATGACCATGAACATGCAAGAAGTCTACAGAACTCCAAATAGACTGGACCAGAAAAGAAATTCCTCCTGACACATAATAATCAGAACAACAAATGCACTAAGTAAAGATAGACTATTAAAAGCAGTAAAGGAAAAAGGTCAAGTAACATATAAAGGCAATCCTATTAGAATTATACCACACTTCATGATAACAACCAGTTGTGCCAGCACCATTTGTTGAAAATGCTGTCTTTCTTCCACTGGATGGTTTTAGCTCCCTTGTCAAAGATCAAGTGACCATAGGTGTGTGGCTTCATTTCTGGGTCTTCAATTCTATTCCATTCGTCTACTTGTCTGTCACTATACCAGTACCATGCAGTTTTTATCACAATTGCTCTGTAGTGAAGCTTTAGGTCAGGCATGGTGATTCCACCAGAGGTTCTTTTATCCTTGAGAAGAGTTTTTTGCTATCCTAGGTTTTTTGTTATTTCAGATGAATTTGCAGATTGCACTTTCTAATTCGTTGAAGAATTGAGTTGGAATTTTGATGGGGATTGCATTGAATCTTTAGATTGCTTTTGGCAAGATAGCCATTTTTACAATGTTGATCCTGCCAATCCATGAGCATGGGAGATCTTTCCATCTTCTGAGATCTTCCTTAATTTCTTTCTTCAGAGACTTGAAGTTTTTATTATACAGATCTTTCACTTCCTTAGTTAGAGTCACGCCAAGATATTTTATATTATTTGTGACTATTGAGAAGGGTGTTGTTTCCCTAATTTCTTTCTCAGCCTGTTTATTCTTTGTGTAGAGAAAGGCCATTGACTTGTTTGAGTTAATTTTATATCCAGCTACTTTGGTTGGATCACAGGGCTCCCAATGGAGAAGCTAGAGAAAGTACCCAAGGAGCTAAAGGGATCTGCAACCCTATAGTTGGAACAACAATATTAACTAAACGGTACCCCGGATCTCTTGTCTCTAGCTGCATATGTATTGAAAGATGGCCTAGTCGGCCATCACTGGAAAGAGAGGCCCATTGAACTTGCATACTTTATATGCCCCAATACAGGGGAATGCCAGGGCCAAAAGAATGGGAATGGGTGGGTAGTGAAGTGGGGGGGTATGGGGGACTTTTGGGATAGCATTGGAAATGTAATTGAGGAAAATATGTAATAAAAAGAAAAAGAAAAAAAAAGAATTATACCACACTTCTAACCAGAGACTATGAAAGCCAGAAGATCCTGGACAGATGTTATACAGACCCTAAGAGAACACAAATGCCAGGCCAGGCTACTATACCCAGCAAAACTCTCAATTGCCATAGATGGAGAAACCAAAGTATTCCTTGACAAAACAAAATTCACACAATAACATTCCAAGAATCCAGCCCATCAGAAGATAATAGATGGAAAACATCAACACAAGGAGGGAAACTACTCTGTAGAAAAACAAGAAAGTAATCCTTCAACAAACGTAAAAGAAGACAGCTGCAAGAACAGAATCCCAACTCTAACAACAAAGATAACAGAAAGCAACAATTACTTTCCTTAATTCCCTTAATATCAATGGACTCAATTCCTCAGTAAAAGACAAAACTAACAGACTGGCTACATAACAGGACCCAACTTTTTGCTGCTTACAGGAAACATACCTCAGGAAAAAGATAGACAATACCTCAGGGTAAAAGGCTGGAAAACAATTTTCCAAGCAAATGATCGGAAGAAAAAAGCTGGAGTAGTCATTCTAGTATCGAAAAAAATCTACTTCCATCTCAAAGTTATCAAAAAATACAAGGAGGGGCACTTCATACTCATCAAAGATACTATCTTCCAAGATGAACTCTCAATTCTGAATATCAATGCTCCAAATGCAAGGGCATCCACATTCATTAAAGAAACTATAGTAAAGCTCAAAGCACACAATGCACCTCACACAATAATAGTGGGAGACTTCAACACACCACTCTCATCAATGGACAGATCCTAGAAATAGAAACTAAACAGAGACACATGGAAACTAACAGAAGTTATGAAAGAAATGGATTTAACAGATATCTACAGAACATTTTATCCTAAAACAAAAGGTTATAACTTTTTATCAAAACCTCCTGACACCTTCTCCAAAATCAATCATATATTTGGTCACAAAAAAGGCCTCAACAGACACAAAAATATTGAAATTATCCCATACATCCTACCAGATCACCAAGGACTAAAGCTGATCTTCAATAACAACATAAATAATAGAAAGCCAACATTCACGTGGAAGCTGAATAACACTCTACTCAATGATACCTTGGTCAAGGAAGAAATAAAGATATTAAAGACTTTTTAGAGTTTAATGAAAATGAAGCCACAACATACCCGAACTTATGGGACACAATGAAAGCATTTCTAAGAGGAAAACTCATAGCTCTTATGGCTGCCAAAAAGAAACTAGATGAGCATACACTGACAGCACACTTAAAAGCTCTAGAACAAAGCGAATTCACCCAAGACGAGTAGACAAGCAGGAAATAATCAAACTCAGAGGTGAAATCAACCAAGTGCAAACAATAAGCACTATTCAAAGAATCAACCAAACCAGGTTCTTTGAGAAAATCAACAAGATAGATAAACCCTTAGCCAGACTAAATAGAGGGCACAGGAACAGTATCTTAAGAACAAAATCAGAAATGAAAAGGGAAACATAACAATAGAACTTCAGGAAATAAAAAACACCATCAGATCCTACTACGAAAGCCTATATTCAACAAAGCTGGAAAACCTGGATGAAATGGGCAAATTTCTAGACTGATACCAGGTATCAAAGTTAAATCAGAATCAGATTAATGACCTAAACTGTCCTATATCCTGTAAAGAAATAGAAGCAGTCATTAATAGTCTCCCAACCAAAAAAAACAAAAAAACAAAAACAAAAACAACAACAAAAAAAACCCAAGCATTACCAGATGGGTTTAGTGCAGAATTCTATCAGACCTTCAAAGAAGACCTAACTCCAATTCTCCTCAAACTATTCCACAAAATAGAAACAGAAGGTATTCTACCCAATTCATTCTATGAAGCCACAATTACTCTGGTACCTAAACCACATAAAGACCCAACAAAGATAGAGAACTTCAGACCAATTTCTTTTATGAATATCAATGCAAAAATAGTCAATAAAATTCTCGCAAATGGAAACCAAGAACACAACAAAACAATCATCCATCATGATCAAGTAGGCTTTATTCAAGGGATGCAGGGATGGTTTAATATATGGAAATCCACCAATGTAATCACTATATAAACAAACTTAACGAAAAAAAAATCCCATGATCATCTCATTAGATGCTGAGAAAGCATTTGACAAAATTCAACACCCATTAATGATAAAAATCTTGGAAAAATCAGGAATTCAAGGCCCATACCAAAACATAATAAAAGCAAGATACAGCAAACCAGTAGCTAACATCAAAGTAAATGGAGAGAAGCTGGAAGCAATCCCATTAAAATCAGGGACTAGACAAGACTGCCCACTTTCTCCCTACCTCTTCAATATAGTACTTGAAGTCCTAGCCAGAGCAATTAGACAACAAAAGGAGGTCAACAGGATACAAATTGTAAATGAAGAATGTGAGGAATGGGTGCGGTCACTGCCCCAAGATGGCGCTCAGGATGGCTGCCAGGTCTTATGACCTGGGCCTGACTTCCTCATTATCTCAGACTTATCCACATCCCAGCCACCTGCACTGCACAGATGCCATGCTTCTTCAGTTCGCCTAAGGTGTCGTCACTTGCTGTGAACCTGTGGACTGCCATTGTGACTGGGGTGATTGGGAGGAGTCAGTAAAGTATTTAAGGTGCGCCCAGGGGTTGTTCGAGAAATTCCTGTTTCTGCATTGCAACGCTAAGTGTTCCTGAATAAACCTGCTTGAAGAAGGACAAAGTGGTGTTGCGTCTTTCCTGCTAGTTGGGTGGATAAGAGAGAAGAAGTCAAAATATCACTATTTGCACATTATATGATAGTATATATAAGTGACTCTAAAAACTCCACCAGAGAACTCCTAAACCTGATAAACAGCTTCAGTGCAGTAACTGGATACAAAATTAACGTGGATATCATGAATTTTACAGGCAAATGTATGGAACTAGAAACTATCATTCTGAGTGTGATAACCCAGACCTGAAAGGAAATGCATGGTATATACTTACTAATAAGTGGATATTCCCCAAAAAGTACTTAAGTTTAACAAGCAGAAAGACAAAGTGAAGATGCTTCAATCCCACTTAGAAGGGTGAAGAAAATTATCACAGAAGGCAGAGGGATTAATATGGAGGGGAAAGGAGAACAGGATCAGGTATTGGGTTTGTGGGATATGAGAGAAGCCTAAAGGGCCAGTAGAATGAATTGAAATATGCAATCTTGGTTGGGATTGGTGGCAGGTGGGGAGAGGGTCCCTCTAGAACGTACCAGAGACTTGGAGTATGAGAGACTCTCTTTATTTAATGGGAATGATTCACCTCCAGCAGATATGTAGTACCTTAAGTGAAGTGATATGTCTGCCACCCCCAGTCAAAATTTATGACCCAGAATTGTTCCTGTCTAAAAGAACTGCAGGGACAAATATTGGAGAAGAGACAGAGGAAAAGGTAATCCAGTAATGGACTCAACTTGGGATCCGTTTCATTGGGAGGCACCAAGGCCTTACTCTATTACTGATGCTATGGATTGCTAATGGACAAGAGCCTAGCATGGTTGTCTTCTGAGAGGCACAAGCAGGAGCTCACGGAGGCAGATGCAGATACTTACACCCATTCCTTGGACTGAAGTTGGGTCCTGTATGGTTGAATTAGGTGAAGGATGGTAGAACCTGAAGAGGAGGGCAACCTGACAGATTTAAGACCAACAGTCTCAACTAATGTGGACCCTTTGTGAGCTCCCAGGAATTGAGCCACCAACCAGGCAGCATACAAGAGCTGGTCCCAAACCCTGAAATATTTATAACAGAAGACTACCTGTTCTAACCTCAGTGTGAGAAGGTGTACCTAATAATCCAGAGACTTGAGGTTCCAAGGACGGGACGGGAGAGTTCCACTGGTAGAGGGGGGGCAAGCTCTCAGAGACAGGGATTTGGAGGAATGGGATGAGGAACTGGTGGGGTGGGGGCTGTCTTGGAAGGGGCAATGTCTTGAATGTAAATATAATAATAATAATAATAATAAACAGATTGATGAAAAAATAAGCAAATATTTCTACAGTCTTCCTTCTTGATCCTCCACAAACAAAAATAAGTGTGATCTAACAATTAACACCTAGTTTTCCAGGCAAATGATTTCACTATATTATCACTATATTTTCACTTTCTGTAAATAGAAGAATGATGTATTTGTTACTTTTCTCATTGCTGTGAATAAACATCTGACAAACCAAGAAGAAGAAGAAGAAGAAGAAGAAGAAGAAGAAGAAGAAGAAGAAGAAGAAGAAGAAGAAGAAGAAGAAGAAGAAGAAGAAGAAGAAGAAGAGGAGGAGGAGGAGGAGGAGGAGGAAGGGAGGGAGGGAGGAAGGGAGAGGGGGAGGGGGAGGAGGGGAGAAGAAATTTCTGGAAGTATTGATTTCAAGGTAGATTATAAATCTATAGTAATAAAAACTGCATGGGGTTGATATAGTACCAGACAGATTGATCAATATAATATAATTAAAGATCCAGAGATAGCCCCATACATCTACAGACAATTGATTTTTGATAAGACACCAAAACCAAATTAATACAATGGATAAAAGAAAGCATCTTCAACAAATGAACTGAATGTCTGCATGTCAACAATGCAAAATAGATAAAAATCTATCATCCTGCACAAAATCCAGCTAGGTTAAAGACCTCAACATAAGACTGGATACACTATATCTAATAGAAGAGAATGTAGGGAATAGCTTTGAACTTATTGGTACAGGAGAAAATTTACTGAACAGAACATCAGAAGCTCATGCACTAAGAACACCAGTTAATAAATGGAACCTCATGACACTGAAAATCTTCTATAAGATTTTCTTCTATAAAGACACCATCAATAGGACAAAATGGCAGTCTACAGAATGGGAGTGACACTATTAATATTAATCTGGTATACTTGCAGACAGGAGCCTCTTATTATTCTCTCTTTAGAGGCTTCACCTAGCAGTTGATCGAAGCAAGATGCAGGGATTCACAATCAAATATTAGGTGGTGCTCAGGGAGTCTTGTGGCAGAATGAGAGGAAGGATTGAGGGAGTGGAAGCAGTCAAGGACACCCTGAAAAGACCTGGCCTGAGTCAATTAACCTGGGCCCATAGGGCTCACAGAGGCTGAACTACCACCTTAAGAGCATATATAGGCTAGATCTAGACCCCCTACATACAAGTAGCAGATGTGCAACATGGTCTTCATATGGATATCCTAACAATTGAAGTGTGTGCTCTCTCTGACTCTGTTGTTTGCTTTTGGATCATTTTCACTTATCTGGACTGCTTTGTCTGACGTCGTCGGAAAGGATATGCTTACTTCTGCTCTGAACTCACATGCAGGGCATATGGTACCCATGGGGGTTACCCCCTTCTCTTAAGGTGCATACGTCTCAAAGAGACTAAAGCAACAATCATGGGCCCTGAATGGTTTTATATCTTGGTATTCTTGTGGGCCCCTAGCAGTGGGAGTGAGGTCATTTTTGGTATTTTTGGCTCCTTTTGGAATCCCTTTTCTCCTAGTGAGTTTTGTTCAGCCTTGATATGATAATAAGGCCAAAAGTTATTGCATTTTGTTATTCCATGCTTCACTGATATAGCTAGGGAGGTCTGGTGTTTGTTTCTTTGGTAGGGAAACAGAGGAGAAGTTGATCTGAGGCAGAGAGGACTTGGTGAGTGGGTAGGAAGAAATGTGGTTGGGATGTAACATATGTAAAGAATCAAAATAATATATTTATACATGACTCTAATGTGACTTAATACTTCTTTGGGTTGAAGATTAATTTATAATACGTGTGATTCACAAGGTGGAATTTTTCCATTGGCAGGGACAATGAAGTAGGAAAAGGGATAAGAAAAACAGGCCAAGTTCAAGCAGGAAAATCCAGGCACATCACCAAGAAAAAGCCTGGCACATGTGTCATACACATTTGCTTCAGAATTGGAGTCCTGTGTGACAGGGCTGATGGTTTCTTTTCTTGTCATTTTTTTCATAATTACTCTTATACAGAACTTTGTCCCTGTTTGTGTATATATATATATATATATATATATATATATATATATATATATATATATATGTGTGTGTGTGTGTGTGTGTGTGTGTGTGTATATATGTATATATATATCTTTTATATAGAATATGTATGTTAATTATACACAGTGTAGAATGTTATTAAATGTGCATACACATATACAACACACTTAATCATATTTATTACATTGCTCTTAATTCTATCCCTTCTCTTACTTTCATTCACATGTGGTCATATTCCACTCCAATATTCCTACATATATGCCCAGGGATTTTTTATTCTTTAATTTCTTTTTGAGTACTTGAGAAATTATAGATGCGATATTGGAATTTTCAAATCTGGCATATTTTAAGTATCATGGTAACTTTGAAAAACAGAAAGACTATTTATTGTGAAGGGTCTTGTTTCCCTAATTTCTTTCTCAACCAGTTAATCATTTGTATAAAGGAAGGCTACTTATTTATTTGATTTAAATTTATATCCAGCCACATTACTGATGTTGCTTATCAGCTGTACAAGTTCTCTGATAGAATTTTTGGGGTCACTTATTTATACAAGTGACCTTGACTTCTTTACCAATTTGTATTCCCTTCATATCCTTTTGTTGTCTTACTGCTCTGGCTAGAACTTCTATAGCCCATGTCTTAGGATTCCCAGATTAACTCAAAGAAATTGCCAACCTGATGCAAGGTAACAAAAGAGCCTTTTATTCAAGACAGACTCAGATCGAAAACCTTCCCAATGCCCCGGTTAAGAGTCTGACCCCATTTCTAGGAGCTTCGTGTTTTTATACAAAGGTAAGCAGGAATTCTTGGGCTTTGGAGGTGACAGTGGGAGGTGAGAAGCAAAGTCCTCCTTCAAACTTTGTTCAGGCAGTGGGATAGAATCTAACAACTGGAAGGGGAGGACCCTTCTAACCTGGGAAGTAACTTTATGGTGCTATCAGGAAGTAATGCGTTTTTACAAACTGGCCACAGCTGTCTAGGAATGCTTAGTTGTCCTCCTCTCCTGGCCTAAAAGTGGGGAACTTATCTCTTCAAAGATGTTTGGTCTTTGCTTCTCCCAAGGACAAGTGCCACCTGCATTGAGAAGTGCTATCAGGGAGAGTGCCAGCCTCAGTGACAAAGGGGCTGAGAGATGTTGCCATTTGTCTATTCTCAAGCCTGCATCTGTTGTTCTCGGGCAGGGGAAGGAGGTTGTTAGAGAGTGCCACCACGAAAACGGGGATGTCAATATTTCGGCACCAGGCCGAGCCCTCTCTAAAATTTGAGGTGGTGAGGTAGTCTCTGCAAATGAAGAGGAGGCACTGAGGCAGTCTTCCCATGTCTCTTCACTTTGAGTACTATATTGAATAGATATGTGAACAACCTTTTCCCTGATTTTAATGGGATTGCTTCAAGTATCTCTCCATTTAATTTGATATTGGCTGTTGGTTTGCTGTAAATTGCTTTATTCTATGTAGGTGTGGGCCTTGAATTCCTATTCTCTCTAACCTTTTAACTTTAAATACTTTTTTCACAAGGGGTATTGTATTTTGTCATATGCTTTTTTAGCATCTAAGGAGATGATTTTGTGATTTTTTTCTTTTGAGTTTGTTTATATAGTGGATTATGTTCATGGATTTTCATATATTGAACAAACCTTGCAAACCCTGGGATGAAGCCTATTTGATCGTGGTGAATGATGGTTTGTCAGAGACCATCCCGTGAGAAAGCAAGTCCTTCACAATCTCCCTGACAGGCCAAATGGCCTCGTGCTAGGAGCTGGTTATCACTCCCTCCTCCCTATCCCCTTCCTGGCACCTGAAGCTGTAAAAGCTGAATTATAGTCCCCTCTTCCCTATCTCTTCCTGAACTCCCATGTCATCCAAGGACATGAGTTACACCTGAGCCCAGCCTGACACCCAAGGCTGTCAGGGAGAATCTATGCTCCGGAGATAAGATGCAGAGTGCCCACTGCCTTGCACCTGCTGACTTCGGCCCCCATGTCAGCAGATGCCCACTTTGTTCTTTGTAAAATTCCCCCTCGGCCCCTCCCCTATTCCGCACGATGTATGCTTTAAAACAAGGCACCTCAGCCTAATAAACGAAACCTTGATAGGTAACATCTTCTTGGTCTCCTGCTTCTCCTTCTCTTCCTCCCATTTCCTTCCAGGTTTGTGGTCCCCCTCACACCCACGAATAACTGAATCCCACAAGACTAGATAATGGTTTTGATGTGTTTTAAGATTTTCTTTGCGAGGATTTTTTTAAATCAATATCTATAAGCTAAATTGGTCTGAAGTTCTCTTCTTTGTTGGGTCCTTGTGTGATTTATGTATCAGAGTAATTGTGGCTGCATAGAGTAAATTAAGTATTGTTCATTCTCTTTTATTTTATGGAATAGTTTGAGAAATATTGGTATTAGACCTTCCTTGAAGGTCTGGTAGAATTCTGCAGTAATTCCCCATCTGTCCGTGTTTTTTTGTTTGTTTGTTTGGTTTTTTTTTTGTTTTTTGTTTTTGCTTTTGTCTTGGAGGACTTTAATGACTTCCTCTATTTTCTTAGGACATATGGGCCTGTTTAGGTAGTTTTACCTGCTCTTGATTTAACTTTGGTATGTGTTCATTGTCTAGAAAGTCATTCATTTTGTCTAGATTTTCCAGTTTTGTTGACTAAATGTTTTTGTAGTAAGATCAGATGATATTTTTTATTTCCTCAGTTTCTGTTGTTCCCTTTTCATTTATGATTTTGTTAAATTGGATACTGTCTCTGGGCCCTTTAGTTAGTTTTGATAGGAATTTATCTATCTTGTTAATTTTCAATCAGCTTTTCTTTTCTTTTTAAATTAATCATTCCATTCTTTTATATCTCAAATGATATTCCAATTCATGGTTACCTCCTCCATCATCCCCCCACCCCCCAAACTCCCTCTTCTCCTTCCATTTGCCTCTGTTTTTGTTGATTCTTTGTATCATGCTCTTTGTTTCTATTTGATTGATTTAGGCCCCAAGTTTGACTATTTCTTGCCATGTACTCCTCTTGGATGTATTTGCCTCTTTTTGTTCCAGAGTTATCAGGTTTGCTGTTAAGTTGCTAGTGTAGGATCTCTCTAAATCTTTACCAGTGCACTTAGTGCTATGAAATTTTTTCTTAGCACTGCTTTCATTGTTTCCCATAAGTTCGGGCATACTATGTCATCATTTTCATTGAATTACATGAAGTCTTTAATTTCTTTCTTTATTTCGTTCCTGATCAAGTTGTCATTGAGTATAGAGTTGTTCAGTTTCCATGGCTATATGGGTATACTATGGTTTTTGTTGTTATTTAAGATCAGCAGTAGTGATCTGATAGGATGCATGGGATTGTTTCAATCTTTTTGTATAGGTTAAGGCTTGTTTTGTGTCTGATTATATGATCAGTTTTGGAGAAGGTACCATGAGTTGCTGAGAAGAAGGGATATTCTTTCGTCTTAGGGTAGACTGTTCTGTTGATATCTATTAAATCTGGTTGGTTCATAACATATTAGTTTTACAGTGTTTCTGTTTAGTTACTGTTTGAATGGCCTGTTTATTAGTGAGAGTGGGGTGTTGAAGTCTCTCATTATATTGTGTGTAGTTCAATGCGTGTTTTGGGCTTTACTTAGAGTTTCTTCTATGAATGTGGGTACACTTGCATTTGGGGCATAGATGTTCAAAGTTGAGACTTTCTCTTGATGGATTTTTCCTTTGATGATTATGAAGTATCCTTCCTCATCTCACCTGGTAACTTTTTGTTGAAAGCCTGTTTTATTAGATATTAGGATCGCAACTCCAGCTTGTTTCTTGTGACCATTTGCTTAGAAGCCTTTTCTCCATCATTTTTCTCTATCTTTTTTTCTCTGATGTTATGGCTGTCTTTGTTATTGAGGTGTGTTTCTTGTATGTAATGGAATATGTTTACTTATCCAGTCTGTTAGCTTATGTCTTTTTATAGGTGAATTAAGTTCATTAAGAGATAATATAAACCATTTTGGGGTAACTATAACCAAAGAGAGAGAGAGAGAGAGAGAGAGAGAGAGATCTGTATGACAAGAACTTCAAAGTCTCTCAATAAAAACATTTAAGAAGATCTCAGAATATGCAGTGATCTTGCATGCTCATGGATTGGCAGAAATATCATTGTAAAAATGTCCATCCAACTAAAAGTAATCTACAGATTCAACACTATCCTCATCAAAATGCCAATAAAATTATTCAAAGACATGGGAAGAACAATTTTAAATTTTTCTGGAAGAGCAAATACTTAACAATAAAAGAACTTCTGGGGGAATCACCATCCCTGACACCAAGCAATAGTACAGAGCAATAGTGATAAAAAGTGCATCGTATTGGTACAGAAACAGGCATGTTAATCAGTGGAATAGAATTGAAGACCCAGAAATAAAACCACATGCTTATAGACACTTGATCGTTGACAAAGAAACCAGAAATATACAATGGAAAAAAGAAAGCATCTTCAATAAATGGTGCTGGTCTAACTGGCAGCCTGTATGTAGAAAAGTGAAAATGGATCCATATTTGCCACCTTGCACAAAGCTCAAATCCAAATGAATTAATGATCTCAACATAAAACCAGATATACTGAATAGAAGAGAACATGGGAAAGAGCCTCAAACTCACTGGCACAGGGGGAAATTTCCTAAATAGAACTCTGATTGATCAGGCTGTGATATAAAGAATTGGCAAATGGAACATCATGAAACTAGAAAGCTTCTATAAATCAGAAGACACTGTCAATAGGACAAATGGCTAACTTACAAATTGGGAAAGAACTTCACTAACCCCACATCTGTTAGAGGGCTAATATCCAAAAAAAGAACTCAAGAAGTTAACCACCAAGAAACCGAACAACCCAACAAAACATGAACTAAACAGAAAATTCACAACATAGGAATTTCGAATGGCTGAGCAGCACTTAAAGAAATGTTCAAAGCCCTTAGTCACTAGGGAAATGCAAATTAAATGACACTGAGATTCCACCTTAAACCAATCAGAATGGCTAAAATAAAAACCTCAGGTTGCAATACATGATGGTAAAAATATGGAGAAAGAGAAACACTCCTCCATTGCTGGTGGGATAATAAACTAGTACAACCACCCTGGAAATCAATCTGGAGGTTACTCAAGAAATTGGAAATAGGTCTACCTGAAGATCCAACAATACAGCTCTTGGAAATATACCCAAAAGATGTCTCACCATGCCATAGGGACACATGTTCCACTATGGTCATAGCAGCCTTGTTAGTGATAGAATCTGGAAACAACCCAGATGTCTCAGAACAGTAGAATGAATACAGAAAATGTGGTTTATTTATACAATGGGGTACTACTTAGCTATTAAGAATGAGGCCATCATGAGTTTTGCAGGCAAATGGAAGGGACTAGAAAATATCATCCTGACTGGGGTAATTCACACCCAAAAGACATGCATGGTATGTATTCACTAATAAGTGGACAGTAGCCAAAAAATACAGAATAACCAAAATACAATCCACCGAACTCAAGAACAAGTTGAAGGGCCCTACTTAATCCTACTTGGGAGGAAGTAGAAAGCAATCACAAGAGGAGTGCAAGGAGGGTGTCCTGGGTGAGAAAAGGAACAGGAAGGGGAACAGAGTAACATAATCAGGTCTTATGGTATAGTACTGAACCCCAAGGGCCAGCAGAATGAACGGAATCAGGCAACCTCAAGAAGTAGGAGGTGTGAGGACCCTATAGAATGTACCAGAGATCTGGAAGATGAGAGACTCTCAGGACTCAAAGGGCCTTAGATGAAATGCCCTGAAGTGGGGAGAAGGAACTTGTGGAGTCCACCTCCAGTAAAAAGACAGAGCATCAAGAGGACGGAAGGGGTTGCCATCCCACAGTCAAAAACTCTGGCCCAGAATTTTTTCCATCTGAAAGAACATCAGGAACAAAAATGGAGAAGAGCCTGAGGGAAAGGAGTTCCAGTAACAGGCCTAATTTGGGAGACAGCTCAAGGGGAGGTTCCAAGGCCTGATACTATTACTGATGCTATGGTGTGCTTATAAACAGGACCCTAGCATAATTGTCTTCAAAAAGGCCAACCAGACAACTGAAAGATTCAGATGCAATACAACCCAACCAGTGGATAGAAGCTGGTAACTCCTGTGGATGAATTTAGGGAAAAGCTGGAAGAAGCTGAGGGGGAGGTTGACCCTACAGGAAGACTATGGTTTTCAACTAACCTGGACTCCCAAGATGGTACAGACCCTGAGTCACCAACTAGGCAGCATATATCAACACATATGAGTTGATATGAGGCCCTCAACACATAAACAGAATAGGACTACCTGGCTTGGACTCAGTGAGAGAAGATGTACCTAACCCTCTAGAGACTTGAGGCCCCAGGAAGCAGGAGGTCTGGTGGGGTGGGGTAGGGACATGGACACATCCTCTAGGAGATTGGGTGTGGGTTGGGGAGGAGGTATGGGATGAGGAACAGTCAGAGGTCAGACCAAGAGGGGGATAAAGACTGGGCTGTAAAAAAAAAAAAAATCTTTAAAAATTGAACAAAAAAGCAGAAAGACACATACAGAACATATTCAACATCTACATTCTTGTGTTAAACAAATATTAAAATAGTTGGCTTTATCTTGGACTTCTCAGAAAATTCAAATCATAGTAATTGGGAGGTGGGAAAAATAGAAACATACTATTAAAGTGTAATGAAGGACTTGATTAAAAATAGAGTTACAATTAGGATAATATTTGGGATCTACTGAAATTGATATTTATGACTCAATTTATTTCAATATTTTTGAACTTGTTGGATAATATCCAATAGTATTGTTTTTTAGGGCCACTTGGGATTTTACGTTTTAAAGATATATCCTTATTTTATAGGAAACAATCCACATGGAATTTTGTGTGTTTTATCTGATTTTAAGGACTTCCTAGATTTGAATTAAAATGATTAAATTCCCTTTTCCTCTTACAAATTTTAGACAGTATCATTTTACACATAGTACCTTTATAATAATAAACAGTCTGCAAGATGTAATAAAAACAAATTAAGCTTTCAAAATACTTACTAGGCATTGCTTTGTTTTGAGAACATCATTTGTTTTTAATGTGTATATTTAGCAGAACATTTTCTTTTCTGCTTTGAATACTTGCAGATTGTTTTTACTTTTGTACAGACTTAAATTAAAATTTTGCTTACAATTGAGTACATCTTTTTTTATATAACTTAAATTGCTTATTTAATCCAAATTAAATTGTGTGCTGAAGAAGCCCCTTTCAAGTAATGAGAAAGTGTCTTTATTTTAACAGAGATCAAGTGCTTATATTTAAAACTCATGTGAATTGTCTCTTTGGCAATTACCTGAAACCTGTGTCTGAGCTTTTGACATTAAACACTTAATCTCTGTTTCTTGATTTTCAATTAGTATGTTCACTATCCTACTCCATATTTGATAAGTTGATTAATGAATCAGCAGAGCAATTTCATTCCTGTCAAAATAATGGAGAAGCCATGGTATTTGTTCTTACTAACTAAATTTAACATGTTAATTTAGCCTTTGAAGCAGAGATGTATGCTAGGATCATAAGAAAGGATGTGGAGTGGGAGGGAAGAAAAGGTTCAGTGGCCCCCAAAACATGCTAGAAAAGATACTGGAAGAAAAATTAGATGTGAACATTCCTCAAAACTTATAATACTCTTACAACATTTCTTGGTAATTCTGTAATAATGTTATAGAATATTTGGACTTCAAATATGCTATAAAAGATTAGCTCATAAATGTCTTCTTCAATACTTCCACATGCAAAGAACAGCTTTTATGATTTTCATTTGGAGACACAATGCCCACTCCCACTCTTCCAGGAACCAATTATTCCTGGTGAAATTTCTTTGTTGCTATTGCCATGTATACAAGGGCTAGAAGACAGAGATCACAGCATTTTGAAAGATTTTTTTGCATGGCAGAGAAAAAAATATCCTATAAAGAGCAGTGGAAGCAAGCATGGAAAAAACCTCCATGGAAAATCTCAGCACTAATGGGAAAAAAATCTTCCTTTTAATGTTTCAGAGAGGTGAATGAAATGTAGATATTCTCTTGTTTAAGTGGAATTTTGTACCTGCATGAAATAACCTCTGTGTAAGATGACTCAGTTAGAGAACAGATAGTTGGAAATTAACCTGTTTCTTAGGGTCAGAAATACCAGAAATAACCTGGACTCCATTGTGGAAAACTGATGAATTATGACATAAATAATACAGGTAAATTTTACTAGCCCCACAAATTAAAAACACTTTAAAGTTTAATGAATGTGGATGATATTTTGAAAACATCATTCTAAAATTACTGCTGGCTAATTTTAGCTTTGCCACATCAGAAATTAACAAAGGTAGAGTTCTTTTTTTTTTTAATTAGTTATTTTCTTCATTTACATTTCCAATGCTACCCCAAAAGTCCCCCAAACCCTCCCCCGCCACTCCCACTTCTTGGGCCTGGCGTTCCCCTGTACTGAGGCATATAAAGTTGCAAGACCAAGGGGGCTCTCTTCCCAGTGATGGCCGACTAGGCCATCTTCTGCTACATATGCAGCTAGAGACAGGAGCTCTGGGAGATACTGGTTAGTTCATATTGTTGTTCCACCTATAGGGTTGCAGATCCCTTTAGCTCCTTGGGTACTTTCTCTAGCTCCTCCATTGGGGGCCCTGTAAGTTCTGTAACCCAGTATTGCCACTAAGCAGTCATGAACCAAAGTCCTTATTCCTCAAATATATTGAAGTACCCTGTAACCAAGATGAATATTATCAGTTAATCTCAAATTACAGACCTCATTCTCTGAATTCTAATATTGTAGAATTTTGGCTATGTGGGAACCAACTGTCCTTCATCCCCTCCAGAAATATGTGGAGTTTTTCATATCCTTTAATAAGTCTCAATTCTTGAATGTATTTGTTCATGGTTGGCTGTCCTTTATCAATTGATATTACTCTTGCCCATTACATTTTCCACATAATTCCCATTTTTCAATGATACTTTTTAACCCCTTTTCTCTACTAGAAATAATGGAGTCACTCATTTCAAATGGTTAAGTCATGTGCAACTTGTCTCTGGCTATAGAAACCTTCTCTTTTCCAGAATAACTCTACTCATTACCTACCTATTCAATCTGATCATTTCTCCTGAAGCCTTTCTTTATGAAAGAGCACCATGCTGTTTTCTACCGTTGTTATTACTGTAAAATATTTCTTAATTTTGTAACTGTGTCATACCATGTTAAATCATTTATTACAACCCGTTAAAATGGTCTGATTACTTATATTTCAAAATAAAAAGCTCCATAAGTGACAGGTGTTCTTGAAGTGGAGCAATCTTCCTTAGACCATCTTATTAAGAGGGATTTATGTGGACAGTTCCACTTTACCTGCATAAGACAATGAATTTTCACTTTCAGTGTTATGTTTCATTCTAGATTTTAATTATCATGATAATTGTGTACATTTTAAAAATGTCATGTGACCCTTTGACACATATCCAAATTACATAGTGTCTAATCAGGATAAAGTTCACTAATCACCTCAAAAATTGGTCTTTAAACCTTTGGTGATATATATTTTTCCAAAAGGAAATTAGAAGAAATGTCAGCTACGGTAATGATGTGACCTAGGAGGATGACAGATAATCTATTCCAATTGAGAAGTCAAATCTTTTAAGTTAAGACTCCATTTTAGAGAACCCGACCTAAGTCTGAATTCAGGTAAATTAACAGTCTGGTACCTAGCCCCCCACCCCCAACAAAACCCAAGCCTAGCTCCAGACTCTAGGCTAATCCCCAACAAGACCAATGTTTCCTTCCAGGTTACACCCTACACATGAGCAGCATCTCCAACAAACCTGCACTCCCAGGACAACTCCTAGTATCAACCAGTTTCTGCACACTCACCCCCTGTCACCTACTGTTTACTGTACATTCTTGCCCTGATAGATATATGGGGCTCCTCCACCACCCAAACTGTCCTGTGTGATGGTGTTGCATTGGAGGGGCTGAGCTAGATGAAATAAAGACCCTGTTGTGAGTTGCATCAGATCGGCTCCTGTATGGTTTTGGAGGGAATCACTAATATTTCCTTGGCACTGCAAAATGTGATCAGTGAGTGTTAGAGAGGATCCATGGAAGTAACAATGTTTGAATTTGTCTTCTGTAAAATGGTCAGGAGGCTGAAGTATGCGTCAAGAAGCAGCAATATTGACATTGAATCCCCATACCTGGTTATTAGCCGATTCAAAAGGCACTTATAGCTTTTCTAGTGAATCTCCATACACTATTTGACAGTCAGAGATGAAGTGTCTCTAGCTGCATTTTTAGCAGAAGATGGTCTAGTCGGCCATCATTGGGAAGAGAGGCCCCTTGGACTTGCAAACTTTATATGCCCCAGTACAGGGGAAACACCAGGGCCAAGAAGTGGGAGTGGGTGGGTAGGAGAGTGGGGGTGGGGAGTAGTATAGGGGACTTTTGGGATAGCATTTGAAATGTAAATGAAGTAAATAGCTAATAAAAATTGGAGAAAAAAATAATCTAAAAAAAAAAGAAAAAAAAAAGAAAACCTCTACTAAACTATTTTAACGTGAATCAACTTTTATAATACAGAATTTTTGGTGTTAATTAAGTGTTAGATTAGTTCAAGAGTTATGCCTGTTTTAAAATATATTATAGATTAGAATATATGAAGATACCTCTAGATTAATTTCTGTTATAGCTATATCTTTTTCATAAACATTACAGCATGAAGAAAAATAATCATAAATGCAGATGGAGCAGGATCGGCCAAGTAATAGTTGCTGAGACTGTGTTTGACATACAGAAGGTACTTGTTCTAGTCCTTATGTTTTTGTTTATGTTAAAATTTGTCCATACTAGAGAATACTGTAATTATAATATTCAGTCTTGTTGAATCAATGTCTATTATTTAATATAAACATCTGCAATAGAGAAAATATGTACTGGTCTATCTACTAATATTTTAAAAGCGATGTATTTGATATTAAAATAATACATGTATATTAAATGTATCTTCAAACACTTCTGTGACTTTAAAATTATGTTCCATTTTTGGTACCTGGAAATAGAGATAAAAATTTCATTTTAACTGCTTTAACTTTATATTGTACTGCTTTGTACAAGAGAAAACACGTTTCTTCCTGAAGTTCTGATCCAAGCATGAGTGTGCCTGACATTTCCACCTTAGATTATATTAACAAAGTTCTGTGTCTGTTGCCATTACCAATACTCATGATGCACTGAAGAAACTTTAGTAGTGGCAGCAGGTGCAGAGGATTCGATTGACTGCTTAAGTAACTCTAAAGAATACTTTGCAGTTTGTTTACAAAATCATGATGTTTCCTTTCTTTAAAGGAAATACCAGATAATCTAAATACTTTGCGAATGCACTAGTAGAGAAAGTTGAAAACCAAAGCATAATTCTTATTTTGGAAACTTAGTGTGGCTTAAGATATAAAATCAGTAACTTAAAATGTTAAAAATAAGTTTTCAGTCATAAAGAAGACTTTATCTCTGTTATAGGTATTTTAATAAGTCCTATGCATCTGAAAAGAAAGAGAAATGGCTTTAATATAAATGTGGTCTAGCTACAACTATCTAGCACAAAATTTTAGAATTGAAATATCTTATGTATATAAATAAAATATCTAATAATATAAATAATAAAATAAATAAATAAAGAAGAAAAAAAGAAATATATTTACTGTGTTTTTCCTTTGACCATTATTTGGGGCATCATTCACACTATTTTAAATGTACAGTAATCATCTCATGTTTAAAAGAATTAGGTCCCATTTATCAATTGTTGACCATAGAGCCTGAGCAATTGGTGTTCTGTTCCGGCAATTGTCTTTTGTATCAATGCATTGAAGGCTATTTCCCCCTTTCTCTTCTATGAGATTTAGTGTATCTGGGTTTATGTTGAGGTCCTAGATCCACTTGTACTTGAGTTTTGTGCAAGGTGATGAATATGGATCTATTTGCATTCTTCTACTTGTAGACATCCACTTAGACCAAACCCATTTGTTGAAGATACTTTTTCCCCCATTGTGTGGTTGTACCTTCATTGTCAAAAATCAAGTATCTATAGGTATGTGGTTGTATTTCTGGGTCTTTGATTTAGTTTCATTGATCAACCTGTCCGATTATGTATCAATACAATAAAGTCTTTTGTTTTATTTTGTTTTTTGTTTGTTGTTGTGGTTGTTTGGTTTTTACCACTGTTGCTTTGCATTATAATTTGAGGTCGGGAATGGTAATTCCCCCAGAAGATTTTTATTGTTCAGAATTGCTTTACATATCCTGGGTTTTTGTTTTGCTATATGAAGTTGAGAATTGATTTTCAAGATATGTAAAAAATTGTGTTGAAAGTTTAATGGAGATTGCATTGAATTATGTAGATTGCTTTTGGTAAAATGGCCATTTTTTACTATGTTAATCCTATTAGCATGGGAGATCTTTCCATCTTCTGATATCTTCTTTAAGTTCTTTCTTCAGGTACTTGATATTCTTTTCATATACATCTTTCACTTGCTTAGTTAGAGTAACACAGTGACATTTTATATTATTTGTGACTACTGTGAAGGGAGTTGTTTCCAGAATTTCTTTCTCAGGCTATTTATAATTTGTATAAAGGAATTCTACAGATTTCTTTTTTTTTTTCAGTCCTTCTCTCCAACTTTTTTGTTTGTTTGTTTATCATTCCATTTGTTTACATCTCAAATGATATCCCACTTACTGATTATCCCTCCACAAACCCACCATTCCACATTCAACATCTCTTCCCTTCCCTTTGCCTCTATGAGTGTGTTTCTCCACCCATCCACCCTCTCCTTCCCCAGACCTCCAGCATCCCTTTATGTTGGGGCATCAAACCACCACAGGTTCAAGGGCCTCCCCTCCCATTGATGTCAGACAAGGACATCTTTTGCTATATATGTATCTGGAACCATGGATCCCTCCCTGTACACTGGTTGGTTGGTGGTCTAGTCCCTGGGAGGACAGGGTGGTCCACCCAGCCAATATTGTTCTTCCTATGGGGTTGCAATCCCCCTCCATTCCTCCAGTCCTTCTACCAGCTTCTTCACTAGGGTACCTGAACTCAGTCTGATGGTTGGCTTCAAGCATACACATCTGTATTGGTCAATTTTTGGCTGAAGCTCCCAAGGAACAGCCACACCAGGTTCCTGTCAGCAAATACCTCTTGGCAGTAGCAACAGTCTCTAGTTTGGTGTTTGTAGACAGGATGGATCCCCAGGTGGAGCAGTTCCTTTCCTTGAGTTTCTGCTCTAATTTTTTGTCTCTGTTCTGCGTTTGGACAGGCACATTTCTAGGTTAAACAATTTGAGATAGATGGGACGGGGGCAATCCCTAAATCGGGGCCATACAAATTTCCTGGAGGTGATCTCTACAGGTTCTATCTCCCCTTCTGTGTACATTTCAGCTAAATTCATCTTCACTGGGTCCTGGGAGCCTCTCATTTCTCTGGAGTCTGGAATCTTCTCCAGTGGCTATCCACTGTTCCTCATTTACTGCAACATAATTTTATTCAATATCCTGACCCTCTGTACCTCTCTCCTGTCCCCTCTAGTACTTTATACTGCCTCCAACTTGTTTCTCCCATTCCTCTCTCCCACCTAGTAGCCATTCCTTGACCTCCAGTGATCATCCTGTTCGACTCTCAATGCACGACTGAAGCATCCACATCCTGGTCTTTCTTCCTCTTAAGTTCCATATGGTTTGTGGGTTGTGTCATGGACATTGTGAGCCTTTGGGCTAATATCTACTTATCAATGAGTATATACAATGTTTGTTATTTTGTGTCTGAGTTACCTCACTCAGGATGATATTTTCTAGTGCCATTCATTTGCCTGTGAATTTTATGAAGTCATTGTTTTTAATAGCTGAATAGTACTCCATTGTGTAAATGTACCACATTTTCTGTACCCATTCTTCTGTTGAGGGACATTTGTGTTATTTGCAACTTCTAACTATTATATATAAGGATGCTATGAACATAGTGGAGCATGTGTCCTTGTAATATGTTGGGACATCTTTTGGGTATATGCTCACTAGTGGTATGTGGAGAGCCATGCCGTGAGCAATCGTGAGCTGCTAGCAATCACCATTATAAGATGGCACTGGCCTCCACTGTGCCTAACTAGTAAACAAGCCTTGTACGCAGGTGCGAGAGTGAACTCACTCCTAGTCACTGCTCATCTAGGGGCGTAGTAGTGGGGTGATGGGCGAGCAACAAATCAGGAGCTGACACGCCATATCAGGTGCTGAAACGCCATGGCTGAGGGCTATATAAGTGACTCCATTTTCTGGGGTCAGGGTCTTCCCTCTTAAAGAAGCAATAAAGCTTTTACCGCAGAATATTCCAGTTGTTCCGAGTGTGTTCTTGCCGGCGGGGATAAAAGCTCGGGATAAGTGGTGCCGAAGACCTGGGAACTACCATTACACTGGCACAAGGGAGATCACCCGTTCACGGGGCGGAACCAGAATTGTGGGACACGTAAGGCTCTGTAAGGTATGTACAGTCTTGAAATTTCTCCAGAGTTAGACTCCCTTTTGATTGTTTGCACAGCGATTGTACTTTCCATTTCGGTTTCGTTTTGCTTCTACCACTGGAACTGCTGACTGGTTTTCAGTCATGGTCAGGCCTGGACAGCGACCAGTTTCAGTCGCTGTAAGGCCTGGACAGCGACCAATTTCAGTCGTGGTCAGGCCTAGACAGCAGCAGTATGGGAATCTCCCACTCTGTAGTAGTGGCTTTACAGTCGGTCTTGAAGCAGTGTGGCCTGAAAATCGCCACTAAGACTATAGAGGGTTTTGTCAGGGAGATAGACCGTGTGGCACCATGTTATGCTTGCTCAGGGTTGTTAACTGTCACCTCATGGGACAAACTGAAAGGAGATCTAGTTAGGGAACAGCAGATCGGCAAACTTAAAGCAGGGATCATGTCGTTGTGGAAATTAGTGAGATCGTGCTTAACAGACGAGGATTGTCAGCAAATGGTAGAAGCAGGGCAGAAAGTTTTGGATGAAATTCAAGACAGTCTATCAGAAGCAGAGAGGGGAGAGAGAGTAAAAGTTGAGAAGAAACAAGGTGTATCGAAGAATATAGGCCTTTCTACGGGCCTTGAGCCTGAGGAAAAGAGATATAAGGGACAAAATGCCCTGGGAGAGATTAGAAAAAGGGATGGAAAGGGAGAGAAAAGGAAAGGTCGAGCTGTAGAGGCATATAAGGAAAGGAGCCTCTACCAGCCATTAGATGAGTTCAAGGCACTAGCTGTCAGTAGCTCAGAATCAGATAAGGAACTTAGCCCCTCTGAGGAAACAGACTTAGAGGAAGAAGCAGCAGGCTATGAGGAAGAAAAATACCAGCAAGATGAAAGACGAGCTAATCAGTCAAAGAATAACATAAAGAAAGCAAAAGTAGCTAGAGACAAATGTCAAATTGCTGCGCGGTCTTCGAATCCGCAACCTCTGGGTCCTAGTACACCTCCGCCCTAAGTGCAGAGGTATCATTCATACTCATTCATTTCAAAAGAGGAACAGAGAAAAGTGCAGCAAGCGTTCCCAGTCTTTGAAGGCGCTGATGGTGGACGCATTCACGCCCCAGTGGAGTATATACAGTTTAAAGAACTTGTGGAGTCAGTCCATAACTATGGGGTCAATGCCAACTTTACTGTGGCCCAAGTCGAAAGGCTTGCGACTCTGGCAATGACCCCCGGCGATTGGATGACCATAGTAAAAGCCGCATCTCCTAACATGGGAATGTATTTAGAATGGAAAGCTTTGTGGCAAGACTCCTGCCAAGCACAGGCAAGGGCCAATGCCAATGTTGAAGGGGACCAAGGAACATGGACTTTTGAGTTGCTTACAGGTCAGGGACAACTCGCTAATAACCAGACAAATTACCATTGGGGAGCGTATGCCCAGATCTCAGCTGCTGCCTTTAAGGCATGGAAGGCACTCTCTAAGAAGGGAGAGGCAAGTGGGCATTTGACAAAGATTACTCAGGGCGCCCAGGAGTTGTTCTCAGATTTTGTAGCTAGAATGACAGAAGCGGCAGGGAGAATTTTTGGGGACCCAGAAACAGCTATGCCTTTAATTGAACAGTTGATCTATGAACAGGCTACCCAGGAATGCAGGGCAGCTATTACACCTAGAAAGGACTGTAGGACTGGTTGAAGGTTTGCCATGAGCTTGGAGGGCCACTCACTAATGCCGGTTTAGCAGCTGCCATTCTACAAGGGCAAAAACGCCCTGACACGGCTGAGCTCAAACTCTCCTATAATTGTGGCAAACCGGGACACTTACAAAAGGACTGTAGAGCCCTTGTCAAAAGGAGAGCGCCAGGACTGTATACTAAGTGTGGGAAAGGATATCATTGGGCTAGAGATTGTCGTTCAGTCAGGGACATTCGAGGCAGGCCCCTGCAGCCAGGATTCCCTCAAGCAGTAGATAATGAGACCATTCCAAAAAAACAGTACAGGGCCCCCAGGTCTCAGGTCCTGAAAACATATGGGACCCCAACAGGCAAAAGGTGGATCCCACAGTCCGCAGGGCAACAGAAGGATCAGCTGGGTTGGACCTCCATACCACCACCCGATTCATGCTGTTGCCCCAAATGGGGGTGCAGCCTATTCCTAGTGACTATAAAGGACCTCTGCCATCCGGGAGTGTTGGCTTAATATTGGGCCGGGCCTCCCTTACCTTACAAGGTCTTATTGTTCACCCTGGAGTCGTAGATCAAGATTATGAAGGGGAACTTCAAGTTCTCTGTTCCTGTCCTCAGGGTGTCTTTTCTATTTCACAAGGGGATAGAATAGCTCAGTTAATAATTTTGCCAAGCCTACATAACTGTTTTCCTTCTTCTGGTGTCACTCGAGATACCAGAGGGATTGGTTCTACTGGAAATGATTCTGCTTACTTAGTAATGCCTCTTTACTCCAGGCCATTCTTAGAATTAGTTATAGAAGGAAAACAATTTAAAGGGATTTTAGACACAGGAGCAGATAAAAGTATCCTTTCTTCCCAATGGTGGCCAAAAGCCTGGCCAGTTACTCAGTCATCACGTTCTTTGCAAGGTTTAGGTTATCAGTCCTGTCCCACTATTAGTTCCCATTCCTTGAGCTGGACAGCGCCTGAAGGTCAAACGGGACGATTTACTCCCTATGTTTTACCACTCCCAGTAAATCTCTGGGGGAGAGACATCTTACAGGCACTAGGACTGACCTTGACTAATGAATACTCGCCACAAGCTGTTCAAATGATAAAGAAAATGGGCTATAAGGGAGGAAGGGGATTACGGAAAGGAGAGCAGGGTAGACTTGAACCTATCCCTCAAGAAGGTAATAATGGGAGACAAGGTTTGGGTTTTTCCTAGGGGCCGTTGAGGGCTCCATGCCCATACCATGGCTTACAGAGGAAGTTGTATGGGTTCCTTAATGGCCTCTCTCCTCTGAAAAATTAGAAGCAGCCACAAAACTAATTTCTGAACAGCTACGATTGGGTCATTTAGAGCCCTCTACCTCACCCTGGAATACACCTATTTTCGTAATTAAGAAAAAATCTGGCAAATGGTGCTCATTACATGATCTTAGAGCAATTAATGTACAAATGCGCCTGTTTGGACCAGTTCAACGAGGGCTACCATTGCTTTCTGCCTTACCCAAAAATTGGGAAATTATAATTATAGATATTAAAGTTTGCTTTTTCTCTATACCTTTATGCCCTCAAGATAGGCAAAAATTTGCATTTACCATCCCAGCCATTAATCATTTAGAGCCGAATCAAAGATACCAATGGAAGGTCCTACCTCAGGGGATGGCGAATAGTTCCACCATGTGTCAACTGTATGTCTAATTGGCACTTAAGTCAGTTAGAGAACATTTTCCACCATTACAGGTGATAATTTATATGGATGACATTTTGATTTGCCATAGAAATTCACAGTTATTGCAAGATACATACCCTATATTAATAAAAATGTTAGGGCAATGGGGATTGCAGGTGGTCACCGAAAAGGTGCAAGTTGCTCAAATGGGAGCCTTCCTAGGGTGACTCATTTATCCTACAAAATTGTTCCTCAAAAATTAGAGATTCGCAAAGAATAATTGGCTAAGACCATTTTTGAAAATTCCATCAGCAGAATTAAAGCCCTTATTTGACATATTAGAGGGAGATACCCACATCTCCTCCCACAGAGCACTTACCCCAGCTGCATGTCAAGCTTTACAAACGATAGAAAAGGCCTTATAAGATGCTCAATTACAACGCATTGAGGAGTCAAAGTCATTTGAATTGTGCATAATAAAAACCGCAGTTACCAACAGCAGTCTTATGGCAAAATGGACCCTTATTGTGGGTCCATCCTAATGCTTCCCCTACAAAAATCATTGAGTTGTATCCTAATGCAGTTGCTCAACTTGCACTTAGGGGGATAAAAGCAGCCATTACTCATTTTGGGAAAGAACCTCATATGCTAATTGTACCTTATACTTCTGCTCAAGTTCAAACCCTGGCAGCAACAACTAACGATTGGGCAGTCTTGGTTGCCTCCTATTCAAGTCAAATTGATAATCATTATCCAAAACATCCAATTTTACAGTTCGCCTTAAGACAAGCCATAGTGTTTCCAATAATAACAGCCAAACACCCACTTCTGGATGGGTAGTAGTGTATACAGATGGATCTAAATCTGGTATAGGTGCATAAGTAGTAAATGGCTAAGTAACATCTAATCAATATAATGAGATATCACACCAGGTTGTAGAGTGTTTTGGTAGTTCTAGAGGTCTTTTCCGGGACCGCTCAATATTGTATCTGATTCCTTATATGTAGTTAATGCAGTTAATACGCTTGAAGTTGCTGGTTTAATTAGACCCTCTAGCAAGCTTGCTCGCATTTTTCAGCAAATTCAGTCAGCCCTGTTAGATAGAAGACATCTTGTGTATATTACTCATGTTAGGGCTCATTCTGGCCTTCCTGGCCACATGTCTCATGGAAATGACTTGGCAGACAAAGCCACTAGAATAGTGGCTGCTGCTCTGTCCTCGCAGGCAGAGACTGCAAGGGAGTTTCATAAATGCTTCCACGTGATGGCTGAAACATTACGCCGCCGTTTCACTTTAACCAAGAAAGAAGCTCATGACATTGTCACCCAATGTCAAAACTGTTGTCAATTTCTGCCTACTCCTCATGTAGGGGTAAACCCCCGAGGCATCAGGCCATTACAGGTCTGGCAAATGGATGTCACTCATATTTCCTCCTTTGGATGAAATCAATATTTACATGTTTCCATTGACACCTGCTCTGGTGTTATGTTTGCTACACCTTTAACAGATGAGAAAGCCTCTCATGTTATACAGCACTGTTTAGAAGCATGGAGTGCTTGGGCAAGCCCACAATTCTTAAAACTGATAATGGGCCAGCATATACCTCTACTAAATTTCAGCAATTTTGTCATCAAATGGATGTCACTCACCTGACTGGCCTTCCTTATAATCCTCAAGGACAAGGCATTGTGGAACGTGCCCATCGTACACTCAAGTCTTATTTTATAAAACAAAAGGGGGGGGTGATGAGACTCTGCCCTCAGTGCCAAGAGTAGCTGTATCTATGGCACTCTTTACACTTAATTTTTTGAATCTTGACGAGCAAGGTCTCTCTGCAGCTGATCGACATAGCTCATACCCTGATAGACCAAAAGAAATGGTCAAATGGAAGGATGTCTTAACTGGTCTGTGGAAAGGCCCGATCCTATTTTGATAAGATCCAGGGGAGCTGTTTGTGTTTTTCCACAGAGTGAAGACAACCCATTTTGGCTGCCAGAATGACTCACCCGCAAGATAGTAATCAAGGATGGTGTGGAGAAATCTTTGCATATTTGACAATGAATAATAAAGGATTAAAAAAGTGTGAGTTGTTTTTTGTTTGTTTGTTTGTTTGTTTGTGTTTTGGCCTATGCAAGACATTAAAGATAATAATTGTAGCCACAGTTTAAACCTATCTATGTAAATGTTGTATATTGTAGCCTACTCATAGATGGTATATTTTTTATTTATCTATTTGCCTACGCTGTAAACAGTGTTCACTATTTTCACTCAAGGCAATTCATTTTATTTGTCTTGTTTTTTGTTTGTTTCTTTGTTTGTTTGTTTTGGGTTTTTTTTTTAGATGAAAATTTTATTATGTAGCTGTTGCTGTCCTAGAAATCAGTATACAGATTTGGCTGTCCTTAAACTTAGATGTAATAAGCTTGCCTCTGTCTCCCCAGTGGTGGGATTAAAAGTGTATGCCACTACACATGGGTCATTCAACATAATTTGTGTTTTCCTTGCATATTTAGATTATACTACATTTAATTTATCATATTTCTTTTGTATATATTAAATTATTATTGATTTTTCAAGAAAGATTAAATTTACATATAAGATATTATTACTTCAGCAAAATCTACTCTGACTTTTAGGTATTATAATGTCTCCACATATCCCATGTTATTCCCAATGAACTTTGCTGAGTAGAGAAGTTATTCATGTAAGAATGTGATTTCTTTTTGAAAATACATCAGTAATCTCAGGAAAGACAAAATTATGGCCTGAAACGTATTTCCTTCTCTTGGCTAATTTTGGTATTGTTAAACTGAGCAATAATGTCCAAACATTAAATTCAAAAGAAACTTAAAAAAATCTATGATCTGAATTATTCCTAAATATACCAAATTGTGAATACATGAAACAACCTTCTGAAATTGGCAGTGATAAATGGCATTGACTCTCCACTATTAAGGAATATTGGAAGGGAATAAAGAGATGACAGATGAGGCTGCAGAGATAGTTTGGTACATCACAGGTCTTGCTGAATATGCCTAACAATGAGTTCAGGTAGCCAAAGGTGACTCTCATATATGAATTCTGGGGATCAGAAACAGAAGGATAACTTGTGAAGTTGCTGGTTTTGAGCCTACCTTTGAATTCAGTAAAAGACTATGAATCAAAGGAATATTCTGGAAATTGTTAGTGTAGGGAGTCTGATATCTGGGCCCTATACTTGAGCATACATATCCACAGGCATAAATATCACATAGAGATGTAACGCACACACACATACACACACACACATGCACGCGCACACACACACACTTAGATTAAAGGGCATTGGAAGTGAACATTTGGAGACTAAGTTCTGTCTTTTTTTTTTTTTTCCTGGAAATTGTCTTATGAGAGGATATTTTGTTGAGAACAGACACATGGTGTATTTCTGAAAAAATGGCATGTGATGTTTGCTAGAGTGGATGCTTGAGAGAACACATGATATTTGGGAAGGGTGTATATATATATATATAACCCCACAGACAGAGACAATGCTGTGTGGCATTGGTTTGCCTTGCCACTCTTTGCTGGTCTTCACTGGATTTTGTTTATACTGGTCTTTGCTAATGACACTGTGACATTGGTTTGCCTTGCCTTCTTTACTGACTTGAAGAGATAAACACACTGAAGAACTTCTTATATTCTGGCAGGTAATTTCTGTTTTTATGGACTCAGGATGTTTGGCCGAGCCTCACAGTTTGTTCTCAATTGAACTGCCTTTGATGACTCATGAATGGTATTTGTGAGTGGATTGAACTACTGTTGCTCATTCATGTGAATTTAATCCCAGCTATTTTGACAGTGAAGATTGGTATGGCCCCAAAGAACTATTTTTAAACAGGTCCATATCTCTCTTTTCCCTATTAACCTCTCCTTTGCAGTACTTCTGGTGGGTGGTGGGCTAGAGGGGATATCAATGCATTTATGATCCCTTATTAAAGTAGGTTTTGAAAAATATAAGCCTAAAGATATTTACTATCCTCAATGTAAAAAACAATAGAAGAGTAAAACGGTGATATTAATACACACACTAACACAAAACAGGAAAATCTCCAATGGAGTTTTCATCTCTAGACAGAGAACTACAGAAAATTATTGTGTAGGTTATTTAGACACATGTATTTATCCTGTTTCTCTTGAAAATAAAATAAAAGAGTTCAGGCATAAAAATATCCTGGAAAATAGATTTTGATCTATAATTGTAATGAATAATTATCAGATTGGGTATCAATAGGATTTAAGTAATAATGACTATTAAAATGCAAATCACTTTCATTGTTCCTTGCTTAGCTTTAGGCATTAGGATATGGGTGTAGTGAGTGATTTCTTAGACCCTTTTCTTTGTATAATGACTACAAATCAAAACAATCATTTTTAATGTGTCACTGACCTATGCTGTAATATTTTGCTGCTATTGTTGTTGTTGCTGAAAGTAATGGATTTTCCATTATTAAAGATTTTAGCCTCTTGGTCATTTTCCATTTATGTTGTCATGAATAATTTGGCATTATCATTTACATACCTTCCAAGGGATGGGAACTGCTTTGCTTGGTTCAGGTTATTACAATTCTCCGACCCATACAGGGTGTATCACTTTTGTTTGCTTTTTCTATCCATTCTTTTCAAAATGTTCAAAGTGTATTGATGGTGTTTAGTGGTTACATACTGAGATTGCTTCTATAATGTAAGACTAAAGGGAGAAAATTTTAGCTTTCTGCTTTTCTTTCTTAGATCACATATTTCTACTTTTTATTTATAAATAAGTATGAATGATTAAGACATCTAATAGTAGACACATCTTAAAACAGAAAGGCATTTACTTTGTAAAAGAAACTGCCTACAGGGGACCTTAGCAGCATCTTTTTGTCTGAAATTAGGAACAACATTGTCACTCTAAAACAGTGAATAATTTTACAGAAACTTGTTTCATTTGTTTCAGCTTATAACAATTTTATGGTCTTCAGTTGCAAAATGTCTGATGCCAGCATAGCTGACTGATGAAATATAACTGGGTTGCTAAAATATGAGATCTTTTTAACCAGTATGTTTTTAAATCAAGTAGTAATGAAAAACAATTTAACTAAAGAGATTGTAGGTAAAGTGGGATATTTAAAAATAGCAGTAAAAGTCTTGAGTCACTGCTGTGCAGCCTGAACTTGCCTTGCCAGTCTGACAGAGTCCAGGCCCATCCTGCTCTGTACTATGACTTGACTTTTCTGGAAACATGCTTGAGGAAGTATACAATGGAGAGGAAGAACTGGAGCCTATTGTCTTTCAGGACAAAATAGCCCAGCTCATTTCCCTCATCATCAACATTTTCTATTCAAACAAGAGAATTATCTTTTTTGAGATGCTTCTGATGTCTTGGACAAGATTAGGAATGAAAGTCTGACAGACTCTTCCAAGTTTAACAGCAGGAAATAGATGAAAATTGATATCATCTGCAACCCTCAGGAGTGCATACTGACTTTGTTAAACACAGACACTGCCATGACCAAGGCTGACCTCATAAATAGCTTTGGAACCATTGTTAAATCTTGTACAAAGACATTAATGGGGACTCTCCAGGCTGGTGCAGAGATCTTCATGATTAGGCAGTTTGGTGCTGGATTCTATCTGGCCTATTGAGTGGCAGAGAAAGTGCTTGTAATCACAAAGCACAATGATAATGAACAGTATACCTGGGAGTCTTCTGCTGGTGAATCCTTCAGAGTTAATACAGTCTATAGTCAGCCCATTGCCCTGGATACCAAACTGATTCTTCTCTTCAAAGAAGATCAGGTAGAGTACTCAGGGAAGAGGAGGGTCAAGAAATGGTGAAGAAGAACTTACAGTTTATCGACTACCACCATCACCCTCTACTTGGTGAAGGAATAAGAGAAGGAGATCATTGATAATGAGGCAGAGGAAGAGAAAGGAGAGAAAAAGGAGGAAGATAAGGATGATGAATAGCAGTCTAAGACCGAAGGTATGGAATCTGACAAGAAAAATGACAGCAGCAAAAGTAAGAAGAAAAATGAAAACTATGGAGAAATATATTGAACAAGACTAGGTGAGTAAGATTAAGCCTATTTTCACCGGGAACCCAGATGACAGCATTCAAGAGGACTATGATGAGTGCTGTAAAGGAATCACCAATGATTGGGAAGATCACTTGGCAGTCAAGCATTTCTCTGTAGAAGGTCAATTGGAATTCAGTGCTCCGCTCTTCACTTCCTGGCAAATTCCCTTTGACAGTTTTTGAAAGCAACAAGGGTAAAATCAAACTGTATGTCTGTCATGTGTTCATCATGGACAGCTGTAATGAGCTGATACCTAAGTATTTCAACTTTAACCGTGGTATGGTTGTCTCTGAGGACCTGTCCCAGAACATCTCCTGAGAAATGCCCCCAGCAGATCAAGATCCTGAAAGTTATCAACAAAAGCATTATGAAAATATGCCTTAAGCTCTTCTCTAAGTTGGCTGAAGATAAAGAGAACTACAAGGAATTTTATGAGGAGTTTTCCAAGAACTTAAAGCTTGGAATCCATGAAGATTCCACTAACCATTGCAACCTCTCTGAGTTCCATCCCTATCACACCTCTCAATCTGGAGATGAGATGACTTCCCTGTAAGAATGTATGCTTTGCATGAAGAAGAGACAGAAGTCCATCTACTACTTCACTGGTGAGAGCAAAGAGCAAGTGGCCCATGTTGTCTTTAAGGAATGTGGGCCAAAGTGGGGCTTTGAGGAAGTGTATATGACTGAGCCTAAAGATGAGTACTGAATCCTGCAACTCAAGGAATTTAATGGAAATAGCTTGGTCTCAGTGACTAAGGAGGGGCTGGAACTTCCAGAAGATGAAGAAGAAAATGGAGGAGAATAAGTCAAAGTTTTAGAATATGCAAAACTCATGAAGGAGATCTTGGACAAGAAGGTTGAAAAGGTGATAATCCTTAAGAGGCTTCTACCTTCATTATGACAAGTATTTACAGCTGGACAGCCAACATGCAGAGGATTATGAAGGCCCACATTTTTTAGGGATTTGAGCAAAACAAAGAGCTAAATGACCAAAACAGACATATGTACATTTAAGTCCAAAGTCTAAAGTCTTAACTAATATTCATGAGAAGAAATATTCAGAGTTAAATGTTATTTCAGAACAATCTACAATGGACTATATGATGACAAAAATCATGCAGAGATCAATCTTGAAAACCACATTGTGAGACCCTTTTGCAGAAGGCTGAGACAGACGAAACTGACAAAGCTGTCAAGGACTTGGCGGTGCTTCTGTTTGAAACTGCTCTGGAGAGATAACATGTCCCATATACTGTATTTACACTCAGGAATCAGAGATGAATTAGCTCTCCTGTTTTCTCTCTCTCTCTCTTTCTTCTTCTTCTTCTCTCTCTCTCTCTTTCATTCTTTCTTTCTTTCTCACTCAGAAACCCCAATGTAAGAAATGGTACTACTCTTTGATAAATGAGCTCCCCCACCTTAGTTTACCCAGTCTAGAAATGATTTCATGTATGTATGTATGTATGTATGTATGTATGTATGTGTCTGTACATATATATTTACAGGTAAATATTCATATTTTTAAGTTAAAAGATAATTCTGAAACAAGTCTTTGTTCCTTGAAAGTATATTCATCAATCAGTTATAATTCCTTAATTTCCATTCTGAGAACTAAAAATTGAGTTAAAATAGAGATAAACAATTTTTTGCTAATTGTGTATGGTACTTGTGTGGGAGAGATAAAAGGATGAACTCTAGGGAAAAATATTAAAAATAATGTGTAGTGTATGAGGAGGCAAAGAGAATTCAGCATATTAGTTCTATCATTTAAAGAAAAGAAACTGCCTATTTAAAATGTAAGACATCTTTAGTTTAAACTTTAGCAAAAGTTTCCTATAATCTTAATGTAAAGTAGCAATTTTTGACTGGCACAGAATAATTTGAATGATCTGATTGAGAGACAGGGTTACTAGTATAGGAATGTGTTCTGAAACCTAATTTTATGAGACTAACTGAATTCTCTGAAGCTGTTAACAGGGCATGAGAATGAAAGTTTGAAACTTTGCATCTACGTACCAATCCAGCTCATGGATTTTCCATTTCACTGATTTCTAGAAAAGAAGAAAAGGGTGAAGGACTCTTTCTTTGTATTTATATTATATGTTTAATTAGAATTTGATAAACCTCTTCTGGTGAAGTAGAAGATCTGTAAGGTGTAAATGAATAAAGTTCTAAGAGAACTTTGTAAACACTGGATATGTAATTATTATTTAACTATTTATGTAGAGAGAAACTTGTTTCCAAAATATTTATCTTATAATCATTCCTACCTAAAAGAACATTTAAAACAAAAATATGTTGTTAATGGAATGAAGAAACCACAATTACTATTTGATAATCACAAAATAAGACATTTTAAGAATATATTTACATAGTTTGTAGTAAACAGCAGCTTAGCTACAAAAATATCCTTAATCACATGAACATATAAATATAACCTCCTGATAGGATTCCATAAAAATAAAAAAAATGATAAATTGTAATATATTTAGAAATTTAGTACTTTCTCATATTCTGTAAAAGCTACATATTTACTCTGGGCATGGCATTATAGAAGACATGAAAGATAAATCTATTTTATACATTTAATTTGACAGTGAAAATTAAAAATTAATTCACACCTCTGACTTTATTGCATGTCAAAAAATATAATCTACTTTATCCTTTATCTGCTTACTAAAGTCCAGTCATTCATTAAGAATAATGTTAAATATCTCATTTTCTGTAAGCTTGAAATGAATATATCATAATCAAATATTCTTTATTCTGACTATACATGATACTCTATCTTTCATAATAATTGAGCTTTCTTGGAATTTATGTTATTTGTTTATGTCATTTCAATAACATCTTTCTTTCAAGAAACTATATTCACATATGAAAAGGATATGAGGGAAATGTTCATATATGGCAAATGCTCAAAGGAATAACTAAGTGAAATAAATATATAATATGGTATATTAACTCAAGAGTTCATTTTGTACATTGGATAGCTGCCTCCTTATAATTAAGAATTGTGTTCAAGAGTCTCTGATGCTTGTCCTAAAAAGTCAAAGTATGTTCACCCTGAAACATCAATTAGTTTATTTTTAATTAATTATTTTGTTTAAAATGTATTGCATATATTTTAGGTTTAAAATATTATGTTATACAGTATATATTTGTGTCTAACAGAACTTATTGAACATAGTCATTTAGGTTCATGCATACTATTTCATATGTTAGAATAACTCTTTAGTGTCTGAATAATGTCTGCTGTAAACATATAGAGAGCATTGTATTGATCCACTTATGAGTTAATGGAGAGATGGTTTCAGTAGATTAGTCATTAAAACTGATGCTGACTATAAACACAGTCATGAAGCAATGTCCAAAGGTGATAGTTTTGATTTATTTGTATATTCCAAAGAGAGAACCCTAGGTCTTATAGTGACAAAATCTTTAGATAGAGCCTCTGCACTACAATTTATAACATTTGCATCAATTTCTATGAACAAATGTGCTATTATTTTTCTATAACCTTTCCAAAATTTGTTACATTTAGATTTTTTACTAGTAAGCATACCATTTTATGCCAAAGAACCAATAAGAAACCTACTACTACCATTTAGGAAGATATTTAATAGGTGCTGGGGTTTTCTGCAAGGTTATACATGTAAAATATAGAGACCCTTGACTTTTGCTAAGACTTGATTATAGTGGAAAACTTTAAGAGATTTTAAATACTTTTGAGTTTATCTACTTATTTGTTTATTATTTATTTATTTATTTATTTAGTATGTTTAAATTTTAGGAGTCCAAAACTGACTGGAATAATTTTTAATTGAGGAGAGAGAGAGAGAGAGAGAGAGAGAGAGAGAGAGAGAGAGAGAGGCAGAGACAGAAGCAGAGACAGAGACAGAGACAGAGAAAGAGAAAGAGAAAGAGAAAGAGAAAGAGAAAGAGAAAGAGAAAGAGAAAGAGAAAGAGACGGAGAAGGAGAAGGAGAAGGAGAAGGAGAAGGAGAAGGAGAAGGAGAAGGAGAAGGAGAAGGAGAAGGAGAAGGAGAAGGAGAAGGAGGAGAAAGAGACAGAGAAAGAGACAGAGTAACAGAACTGTGATCAGTACTTTTCACTGTCATGTAACTACTTCAGTAGACTAAGCAGATTTTTTGGAACAAAGCCGGGTATGGGTATGTGATTTCAAACTATGACTATAAATGAAAAAAATAGAACTGTACAGTAAAAGGCTGTGGAAGAACTGTAGAGACAGTACAAAAATGAAGATTGTGGAAGGTTATTAAAGTACATGTGTACATATATAGAAAGAGTGAAAATGGAATTATTCCATAACAGAACAGTAATACCAATACTAGACAACAGAGACTATAACATCCAATTTTAAGAATTGGTTGTTACCTGGTGAGATACCAAATCAATTGTTATAGGCCTTTTTTTTTTAGGGGGGGGGGTGTTTCGAGACAGGGTTTCTCTGTGTAGCCCTGGCTGTCATGGAACTCACTCACACCAGGCTGGCCTCGAACTCAGAAATCTGCCTGCCTCTGTCTCCCAAGTGCTGGGATTAAAGGCGTGCGCCACCACGCCCGGCTTGTTATAGGCTTTTGTCAGTGCTCTTAGTTATCCTCTAGAATTTGATGATAACACCTTAATTCTGAATATACCACATACAGTGTAGTAAAACATGAAGAATCAACTTGGTATTAGCCAGAAATCATTATCCCTGTTGGCAAGTTTCTATAGTGCTATAAAAGGTGCTATAAGAGAGAAAAAGAGCAATTATTAATTTTACCCAGCAGTGAACTCTGTGAACTACAATAATGACTGATCTAACATGACATGACTATGGGTGTAACAGTGCCATGATCTTAATGGGACTAACCAGGAACTTTCTGGTTGGAATTGAGGCCTGTTGTACAAAGAATGGTATATATGGCACCATTATCTGGCCAAGAACCTATGGCTAGACCTATTACAAAAACTAAAATAAACCTATTAAAATTGTACTTCTAACTGGACATGATATTAAATCTACTCCCAATGGCTTTTTATTAAAACCACATGTTAAGACTTTGAAAGTTTTATAGCCTTACTCCAATTCAAGTTTTTTTCTCTGTCTGTATTTCATGTTTGTGGTTCAAGACATTCTGAGTTTCTTGCCCCATCCACCATGTCAGCCACTTGATTGACTTTTAGTCCCCTGTAAACATAATTCAAAATAAATTTCTTCTCGTATAAATAGCTATCAAAGAGTATGTTACCATAGGATTCATAGCAGTGGAGAAATAAGTAATACAGCAGTAGTTACAGAAGAGTAATTGTGAAGAACAATAAAGAATCTAACTATTTTATTATTGTTATTGTTTGTTTGCTTGCTTTAGACTGATGTGTGTGTATGCAGTGACTGACAGGGCCAATGGCAAAGCTCTACATCAGCAATGGTGGGGCAGAGGCAAGGCCAAACAGGTCTTGCTGAGTCACCCAAATATAGAAGTAATTGAGACAGGTCTCAAAACTCAAGCCAGGCTTAGGCTTTTCCACAAGGCTGCAGAAACTCAAGCTAGGCTCTAGTTTGTCCTCAAGGCCCAAACCAGGGCCAAAATTGTGCCCAACAAATCTAGACCCCTGAGATCTCTCAAACACTGGACCAACAAACAGGCAGCATACACCAACTGATACGAGGTCCCCAACATACATAAAGAAGTCTTTTCATACTTTCTATGAGGGGAAACACCAATATTTTCTTGTAGTATAAAGAAAACAATTGTTGATAACACCCATAGCAGCCTACATAGCACCCTTCAGTATCATAAAAACAGACAGCAGGAGAAAAAAAATCTTCTATTTATGGTCAGGTGCATAAATATTCTATTTGTTTACATGCATGTAGACTTTTAAGGCTTTACCGTTATGTTGGGAACACAATAGCAAGAACAATATCATGTACAATTCGAAGGTCTCTTGAACACTTCTGGTCAGCAACCCCAGGGGAATTATGTCATGTCTGGTATTGGGTTTATTATTTGGCAGTCTATCGGAGGAGTAAAATATGTAATGTAACTCCAATTAAAATCTTGCAAAAAATGAGTAGCCCCATTGATGTATTATTAATATCAATATCTATCTATCTATCTATCTATCTATCTATCTATCTATCTATCTATATCTATATCTATATCTATATCTATATCTATATCTATATCTATATCTATATCTATATCTATATCTATATCTATATATCTATCTATATATATAGCAGATATACCAAACAGCAAACCAGGCCAAGGCAGTTCCACATGAGAGGGGTTTATTGTGTAGAGACAAAGGGGAGCAGCGAGGCGAGTAGAGGGACAGAGAAGAAAGAGAGAAGAAAGAAAGAGAGTGAGAAGGAGGTGATCTCCTAATTTATATGGAAAATGAAGTCACACAAGTGAGGGGGGGAGTGAGCTAAGTGGATTCTGAGATTGAGGGTCATTGGCTTGGCAACATAGGTCATGGGTCACATTGTTAGGGCCTGAGTTTGGAATGCCCTGGTAATAGCATGCCTCCCTTCTTGTTATTATAAAAAGAAGGGAAGGAAAAGTGAGGGGGGAAGCCAATGGTGAAAAGGGAACAAGGGCATAGTATCTCTCAAACTGCTTCCTGCTGTCTAAGGGGTGTCATCAATTTCAGGGTATATCTGGCTTTCACCATCAGAATCCATTTGGTAATTGTCTGAATCAGGTTCTTTTATGGACAGTGGCTCTTCTGTGGGCAGCGGCTGGTAATCCTGTAACAGGAACTGAATAATAGTTTGGTTAGATTTTTTTTTTTGTACCTTTTGTTGAAGGAATGTAGAGACAAGATTAATAAGACAAGGAACCAATAATATCACCAGGAATATGACTAGGAAAGGTGTTTTGAAAGGGAGTATCCACTTCCATATGGGGTTTTCAATAATCCCAGAACTGGAGGTCTTACAGTCACTGAAATTTTTGATGTCTACCTGTAGTTACTGGATTTAATTTTCACTATCCCAGATTGGTTGACGTAAAAACAGCATTCTTCTTGTAGGAACAGGCAAAGACCACCTTTTTTAGCTGTCAGGAGATCTAGTTCCCGCTGGTTTTGACGCAGCGGTGGGCACAGAACACAGCATCTACTGCCTTGCAGCTGCACCAACTAATCTTGGCACGGCTGCATTTCACTTCCCCTCCTCCTTTTCCCAAGCCACAGCTGCAGCCTGAGTCAGGATGCTAGTCATTAAGTACGCTGCTAAGCCTCTGTTGCTGAGCCTCTGCTGTTGCACAGAAACTGGGAATGGGCACTCACACAAAGGCCTGTGGGGGAGAGAGGTATAGCTGCCTGCCATTTTCACCATATGACCCTCCACTGCTGTTACGAAGCACCATAACAAAAGAAACTTCATGAGTAAAGTTTTTTTTTTTTTTTTTGGGTTACTTTTCCACACCACTGCTCATCAATGAAGGAAGTCAGGACAGGAACTGACAGGGCTGAAAACAGGAGTCAGGAGTTGATGCAGAAGCCATGGAAGAGTGCAGCTTACTGTAATGCTCATAGAGGCTTACCCAGCTGCCTTTTTTATTTTTTTTACCAGCCCAGGAAGACACCTCCCACAATGGGCTGGCCCTTCCTCATCAATCACTAATTAAGAAAATACACTGTAGCCAGATCTTATGGAGGCATCTTCCCAGTTGAGGTTCTGTTTTATCAGATTACTCTATCTTCTGTTATGATTTATACTCAATAAGACAGCACAACTATGCAGATTTTATTGAAGCTTTGATGTTTCTACTTGAGCAAAAATTGTTTTATTGTCTTATTTATTAATGTATTACTGATTGAAAAGACATTGCATGTATAAATTATAGAAAACAAGGCTATTCATGGTGACTTCTGCCTTAATTCTAGCCCCAAATCCAGAAAATATGAAAATTTATTGACTTTCATGTTTTATGTAGAATACTTTTTGTTCAAATTGCATTGTTTTGAGTTTGACTAATTGTTTTACTATCTGTTAAGGAAAATTCTGATTATTGATGAATTGTTTCAACATCTATCATGGCTATTTATGTAAAGAATACTTCAGTAATAATTGTTTTAAATTATCATGACTGTAATATTCCTCTATCCTTTTGAATTTAAATTATTCTCTTGGAAACTATAAGGTAGTAAAATAAATACTTCATTAACCAAATAAATGAGCTATTATCTCAGCCTCCACAGAGAAGATGTCTCTCATGAAACTCTGGTGCAAGTACTCAGTTGTGTGATGATACTGGGCAGGTTCTTTCTTCCCTGCTTGTTCAAGACCTAAGAGTATTTCATAGTAAATTCAGGACAAGGCCATTTTGCTGGTGTATTCTATGTCTGCTATCATTGCCATAGTCTGCTACAAATGGTCACTATTTTTCTTAAAAGATAGATTTAAAAGAATCACGCAACTTTTGAAGATCAGAAAAATATCACACCTGTCATAAACTGAAGATTTGTAGGGGAAAATCCAGGGCAGATGAATGCTTGTGTTTATACATTTTTATTTTCATGGCTAGGCAAAATCAGAATAGGAATCCTATAGTATAATAATTGTATGTAAACTGCAGATTTGGAATAATCACCCAGCTCCTGCTCCCTTGCTAATTAGTGTGTTTTTATTACCAGAGGTAGCCAAGCAAGATGAAATTACCATGTATAGGTGATTTTATTGAAGTGTCACACACTTAAAGAGGTTTGACTTACTGACCTCCACAATCCATTCAAATTAAAAGATTCTGTGAATTAAATGCACAGAGCAGCCAACTGTCCTAGAACAAAAGTATCCCCTTAGGCTCTTTTCCCATCTTTTCTCCTTTTCTTAATTTCTACTAAATCTAGAGTGCAGTATGCTTAAAGTGCAGAATCCTTAGAGGCTATGTTCTTTCTATTTTGAGTGAAACAGTATTGAAACTGCATACTAAGAGCAAGAGCGGACCCCACATGACTCATTTGGCTTAGGGGCAACCCTAGTACTGTCACATTGTGGATCCTTGCTTTAGCAAAAGAGAGGCTAAGTGTTTAAGCATCTTTTACTTATTAATAAAAATAGAATTTATTTTTCATCTTGTGACTATATTTTAACATTAAATTGGTTGCAAATAATTACTCAGTTCAGAACCCTGCTTTAAGGGTTTGTTTGTAATCCTTTACACATATTTAATGCAATTCTAAAATTTAACAACCTTGAATATCAAGTTCAATACACAAGTTGCACAAACACATCCCTACTAAATATGTCTGATCTGTTGATAAAGATCTTGTACAATGGTGTCTTTATCCATGACTTCAGCTAGAGCATGTATTCTCTCTCTCTAGTCATGCCATACCCAGGTCACAATCTGTCCTTCAAACTTCATAATCAGAGTGCCTTGAGGTAAGTGTTCTCATTGTTCCTGTGTTTGTGAAATGTATCTTGGCACTTTCCTTGTCTTCGTATTAACATATGTGCTGAACAGTGGAAAAGATATACCATTCATCCTTTCACTAATAGCATTCAAAAGCAAATGAACTATCCTCTCATTTACACACTATTATTACCAAATCTTATTGAAGATAAGTACTTACCAATCCAGCTGAGATCAGTATCAGAATTCAAAATTTGATTTTCTGTTCAAGAATTCAGTTCCCACCTAAAACACCTAGAATGAGGAACACTAAGGAAGACTTATGGATAAAGATTATTTTGGGGAGGGGTGCAAAGTAGTATTACAAATATCATATAATAGATTTACAAGGAGGAGTTTCATTGTGATGTTTTTAAATAGCTACACAATATATTTCATTCATGTGCACCATAATTACCTTTTCTTGTCCCAATGCCATTCAAGTTATTCCCTTTTCTGTTTTTATACAGACATTGCCCTATTTATTATTTCCTTTAGTTAACCAATGAGTTCCATTAAAGTTGTTTGCAGGAGCATAAATGGGAGTTTGTTTACAGAATCATGTGCAATTTATCAGTGAACACTCTCCCTTTCATGACAGTGTGCTTACAAACCTAATCTTGTGAAGATCTTACACAGATGACTACAGCTGGTGAAAGTTCAAGAATACAACATCCACACCATGCCCTGGTTTCAGTATTCTGCAATGCTTATTCCTTTTCTCCAGCATTTACATTCTTTTGCCCTTTGTTCTATGCTGTCCCTCAGCTTTGGAGATGTCCCATTTGTAGGTGGACAGTAAACATGTAGATTTCTCAATTGACCAGGATTTCATCCCATAAATCATTTCTGGCCACTGCAAAAAGATCCTTCTCTAACCAAAGATGGGAATAGCATTAGTCTATGGGTATACATGCTCTAGTTATTTAGAATGGACTTTGAAAGGTATACCATGTCTACTTATTAAACAATAACAAGCAATAGCTTCCACATTAGAGTCCTTGACCTGCTAGTCATGGGGTTTTGACAAAGTTTAAAGTACCTAAAGTGAACTTCCTCCTGTGAAGCAGGTATCAAATCCAAACAAAAAAACAGTAAGCCATCCTGATAGCAGACTGGCCATTCCTTTTCCCATGGGTATCTCTTGACTGAATGGTTGATATTATCTTTTTTTTTTTTTTTGATAAGTTCAGACTGACCCTCCTCTCCAAATTCTTCTTTTCTCTGTTTACCTATCATCCCTGAAACATTTTCACTTCTTGATGCCCCCTTCTATTTTTAGTATCACATTTTTTTTTAATTTTTAATATTTTTATTACATATTTTCCTCAATTACATTTCCAATGCTATCCCAAAAGTCCCCCATAGCGCCTCCCACTTCCCTACCCACCCATTCCCATTCTTTTGGCCCTGGCATTCCCCTATATTGGGGCATATAAAGTTTGCAAGTCCAATGGGCCTCTCTTTCCATTGATGGCCGACTAGGCCATCTTTCGATACATATGCCACTAGAGACAAGAGCTCCGGGGTTCTGGTTAGTACATCATATTGTTCCAACAATAGGTTTGCAGATCCCTTTAGCTCCTTGGTTACTTTCTCTAGCTTCTCCATTGGGAGCCCTGTGATCCATCCAATAGCTGACTGTGAACATCCACTCCTGTGTTTGCTAGGCCCCGGCATCGTCTCACAAGAGACAGCTATATTTGGGTCCTTTCAGCAAAATCTTGCTAGTGTATGCAATGGTGTCAGCGTTTAGAAGCTGATTATGGGATGCATCCCTGGATACAGCAGTCTCTAAATGGTCCATCCTTTCATCACAACTACGAACTTTGTCTCTGTAACTCCTTCCCTGGGTGTTTTGTTCCCAATTCTAAGAAGGTGCACAGTGTCCACACTTTGGTCTTCATTCTTCTTGAGTTTCATGCGTTTAGCAAATTGTATCTTATATCTTGGGTATCCTAAGTTTTGGGCTAATATCCACTTATCAGTGAATACATATTGTGTGAGTTCTTTTGTGATTGTGTTACTTCACTCAAGATGATGCCCTCCAGGTCCATCCATTTGGCTAGGAATTTCATAAATTCATTCTTTTTAATAGCTGAGTAGTACTCCATTGTGTAAATGTACCATAATTTCTGTATCCATTCCTCTGTTGAGGGACATCTGGGTTCTTTCCAGCTTCTGGCTATTATAAATAGGGCTGCTATGAACATAGTGGAGCATGTGTCCTTTTTACCGGTTGGGACATCTTCTGGATATATGCCCAGGAGAGGTATTGCTGGATCCTCCGGTAGTACTATGTCCAATTTTCTGAGGAACCGCCAGACTGATTTCCAGAGTGGTTGTACAAGCTTGCAATCCCACCAACAATGGAGAAGTGTTCCTCTTTCTCCACATCCTCGCCAGCATCTGCTGTCACCTGAATTTTTGATCTTAGCCATTCTGACTGGTGTGAGGTGGAATCTCAGGGTTGTTTTGATTTGCATTTCCCTGATGATTAAGGATGTTGAACATTTTTTCAGGTGCTTCTCTGCCATTCGGTATTCCTCAGGTGAGAATTCTTTGTTCAGTTCTGAGCCCCATTTTTTAATGGGGTTATTTGACTTTCTGGAGTCCACCTTCTTGAGTTCTTTATATATATTGGATATTAGTCCCTTATCTGATTTAGGATAGGTGAAGATCCTTTCCCAATCTGTTGGTGGTTTTTTTGTCTTATTGATGGTGTCTTTAGCCTTGCAGAAGCTTTGTAGTTTCATGAGGTCCCACTTGTCAATTCTCGATCTTACAGCACAAGCCATTACTGTTCTATTCAGGAATTTTTCCCCTGTGCCCATATCTTCAAGGCTTTTCCCCACTTTCTCCTCTATAAGTTTCAGTGTCTCAGGTTTTATGTGAAGTTCCTTGATCCACTTAGACTTGACCTTAGTACAAGGAGATAGGAATGGATCGATTAGCATTCTTCTACATGTTAACAACCAGTTGTGCCAGCACCATTTGTTGAAAATGCTGTCTTTCTTCCACTGGATGTTTTTAGCTCCCTTGTCGAAGATCAAGTGACCATAGGTGTGTGGGTTCATTTCTGGGTCTTCAATTCTATTCCATTGGTCTATTTGTCTGTCACTATACCAGTACCATGCAGTTTTTATCACAATTGCTCTGTAGTAGAGCTTTAGGTCCGGCATGGTGATTCCACCAGAGGTTCTTTTATCCTTGAGAAGAGTTTTTGCTATCCTAGGTTTTTTGTTATTCCAGATGAATTTGCAGATTGCACTTTCTAATTCGTTGAAGAATTGATTTGGAATTTTGATGGGGATTGCATTGAATCTGTAGATTGCTTTTGGCAAGATAGCCATTTTTACAATGTTGATCCTGCCAATCCATGAGCATGGGAGATCTTTCCATCTTCTGAGATCTTCTAGAATTTCTTTCTTCAGAGACTTGAAGTTTTTATCATACAGATCTTTCACTTCCTTAGTTAGAGTCACGCCAAGATATTTTATATTATTTGTGACTATTGAGAAGGGTGTTGTTTCCCTAATTTCTTTCTCAGCCTGTTTATTCTTTGTGTAGAGAAAGGCCATTGATTTGTTTGAGTTAATTTTATATCCAGCTACTTCACCGAAGCTGTTTATCAGGCTTAGGAGTTCTCTGGTGGAATTTTTAGGGTCACTTATATATACTATCATATCATCTGCAAAGAGTGATATTTTGACTTCATCTTTTCCAATTTGTATCCCTTTGATCTCCTTTTGTTGTCGAATTGCTCTGGCTAGGACTTCAAGTACAATGTTGAATAGGTATGGAGAAAGTGGACAGCCTTGTCTAGTCCCTGATTTTAGAGGGATTGCTTCAAGCTTCTCACCATTTACTTTGATGTTGGCTACTGTTTTGCTGTCGATTGCTTTTATCATGTTTAGTTATGGGCCTTGAATTCCTGATCTTTCCAAGACTTTTATCATGAATGGGTGTTGGATCTTGTCAAATGCTTTTTCCACATCTAACGAGATGACCATGTGGTTTTTGTCTTTGAGTTTGTTTATATACTGGATTACGTTGATGGATTTCCGTATATTGAACCATCCCTGAATCCCTGGGATGAAACCTACTTGGTCAGGATGGATGATTGTTTTGATGTGTTCTTGGATTCGGTTAGCAAGAACTTTATTGAGGATTTTTGCATCAATATTCATAAGGGATATTGGTCTGAAGTTTTCTATCTTTGTTGGGTCTTTTTGTGGTTTAGGTTTCAGAGTAATTGTGGCTTCATAGAATGAGTTGGGTAAAGTACCTTCTGTTTCTATTTTGTGGAATAGTTTGTGAAGAACTGGGATTAGATCTTCTTTGAAGGTCTGATAGAACTCTGCACTAAACCCATCTGGTCCTGGGCTTTTTTTAGTTGGGAGACTATTAATGACTGCTTCTATTTCTTTGAGGGATATAGGGCTGTTTAGATCATTATCCTGATCTTGATTCAACTTTGGTACCTGGTATCTGTCTAGGAACTTCTCCATTTCATCCAGGTTCTCCAATTTTGTTGAGTATAGCCTTTGGTAGAAGGATCTGATGGTGTTTTGGATGTCTTCAGGATCTGTTGTTATGTCTCCTTTTTCATTTCTGATTTTGTTAATTAGGATGCTTTCTCTGTGCCCTCTAGTGAGTCTGGCTAAGGGTTTATCTATCTTGTTGATTTTCTCAAAGAACCAGCTCCTTGATTGGTTGATTCTTTGAATAGTTTTTCTTGTTTCCACTTGGTTGATTTCGCCCCTGAGTTTGATTATTTCTTGCTGTCTACTCCTCTTGGGCGAATTTGCTTCCTTTTGTTCTAGTGCTTTTAGGTATGTTGTCAAGCTGCTAATGTGTGCTCTCTCTAGTTTCCTTTTGGAGGCACTCAGAGCTATGAGTTTTCCTCTTAGAAATGCTTTCATTGCGTCCCATAAGTTTGGGTATGTTGTGGCTTCATTTTCATTGAACTCTAAAAAGTCGTTAATTTCTTTCTTTATTCCTTCCTTGACCAAGGTATCATTGAGAAGAGTGTTGTTCAGTTTCCACGTGAAGGTTGGCTTTCTATTATTTATTTTGTTATTGAAGATCAGCCTTAGTCCATGGTGATCTGATAGGATGCATGGGACAATTTCAATATTTTTGTATCTGTTGAGGCCTGTTTTGTGACCAATTATGTGGTCAATTTTGGAGAAGGTACCATGAGGTGCTGAGAAGAAGGTATATCCTTTTGTTTTAGGATAGAATGTTCTGTAGATATCTGCCAGATCCATTTGATTCATAATTTCTCTTAGTTTCACTGTGTCCCTGTTTAGTTTCTGTTTCCATGATCTGTCCATTGGTGAAAGTGGTGTGTTGAAGTCTCCCACTATTATTGTATGAGGTGCAATGTGTGCTTTGAGATTTACTAAAGTTTCTTTAATGAATGTGGCTGCCTTTGTATTTGGAGCATAGATATTCAGGATTGATAGTTCCTCTTGGAGGATTTTACCTTTGATGAGTATGAAGTGTCCCTCCCTGTCTTTTTTGATGACTTTGGGTTGGAAGTCAATCTTATCAGATATTAGAATGGCTACTCCAGCTTGTTTCTTCATACCATTTGCTTGGAAAATTGTTTTCCAGCCTTTCATTCTGAGGTAGTGTCTATCTTTTTCTCTGAGATGAGTTTCCTGTAAGCAGCAAAATGTTGGGTCTTGTTTGTGTAGCCAGTTTGTTAGTCTATGTCTTTTTATCGGGGAGTTGAGTCCATTGATATTAAGAGATATTAAGGAAAAGTAATTGTTGTTTCCTGTTATTTTTGTTGTTAAAGTTGGCATTCTGTTCTTGTGGCTGTCTTCTTTTAGGTTTGTTGAGGGATTACCTTCTTGTTGTTTCTAGGGCGTGGTTCCTGTCCTTGTATTGTTTTTTTTCTGTTATTATCCTTTGAAGGGCTGGATTCCTGGAGAGATATGTGTGAATTTGGTTTTGTTGTGGAATACTTTGGTTTCTCCATCTATGTTAATTGAGAGTTTGGCTGGGTATAGTAGCCTGGGCTGGAATTTGTGTTCTTTTGGTGTCTGTATAACATCCGTCCAGGATCTTCTGGCTCTCATAGTCTCTGGTGAAAAATCTGGTGTAATTCTGATAGGCTTGCCTTTATATGTTACTTGGCCTTTTTCTCTTACTGCTTTTAGTATTCTATCTTTATTTAGAGCATTTGTAGTTCTGATTATTATGTGTCGGGAGGTATTTCTTTTCTGGTCCAGTCTATTTGGAGTTCTGTAGGCTTCTTGTATGTTCATGGGCATCTCTTTCTTTAGATTTGGGAAGTTTTCTTCTATAATTTTGTTGAAGATGTTTGCTGGTCCTTTGAGTTGAAAATCTTCATTCTCATCCACTCCTATTATCCGTAGGTTTGGTCTTCTCATTGTGTCCTGTATTTCTTGGATGTTTTGAGTTAGGATCTTTTTGCATTTTACATTTTCCTTGATTGTTGTGCCGATGTTCTCTATGGAATCTTCTGCACCTGAGATTCTCTCTTCCATCTCTTGTATTCTGTTGCTGATACTGGTATCTATGGTTCCAGATTTCTTTCCCAGGGTTTCTATCTCCAGTGTTGCCTCATTTTGGGTTTTCTTTATTGTGTCTACTTCCCTTTTTAGGTCTACTATGGTTTTGTTCATTTCCATCATCTGTTTGGATGTGTTTTCCTGTTTTTCTGTAAGGACTTCTACCTGTTTGATTATGTTATCCTGTTTTTCTTTAAGGATTTGTAACTCTTTAGCAGTGTTCTCCTGCAATTCTTTAAGGGATTTTTGTGCTTCCTCTTTAGTGTCCTCTGCCTGTTTAGCATTGTTCTCCTGTATTTCTTTAAGTGTGTTATTAAAGTCCTTCTTGAAGTCCTCTACCATCATCAGGAGATATGCTTTTAGATCCGTGTCTAGCTTTTCCGGTGTGTTGGGGTGCCCTGGACTGGGCGAAGTGGGAGTGCTGGGTTCTGATGATGGTGTGTGGTCTTGGTTTCTGTTAGTAAGATTATTACGTTTACCTTTCGCCATCTGGTAATCTCTGGGGTTAGTTGTTGTCGTTGTCACTGTTTAAAGATTGGAGCAGAAGCTGTGTTCCACTCACCAGCAGTCTCAAAATCCTGTGGCTGGGGTCGTGGGTAGCTGGCGGTACCCCGGTGCTGGTCCAGCAGGAAGAGTCCTGTGGTCCTACTCAGGCTGGTTTTCTGCTTCCCTAACTAATGCAGTCTCAGGTCCCGCGCGCAATTGGATTGGAGCAGAAGCTGTGTTCCACTCTCCAGAAGTCTTAAGATCCTTTGGCGGGTGTTGTGGGTAGCTGGCGAGTGTCAGCCGACCCTGCGCCCTAGCTACCCAGGTGCTTTTCAGTCTGGAAGAAGCTTGTGGCCCTATGTAGGCCGGATTTCTCTCTCCCCAACCAGAGCAGTCTCAGGTCCCGCGTGATTGGACTGGAGCAGAAGCTGTGTTCCACTCACCAGCAGTCTCAAAATCCTGTGGTGGGGGTCGTGGGTAGCTGGCGGGTGTCAGCCCACCCTGCGCTCTAGCTCCCCTGGTGCTGATCCGGCCGGATGAGGCCTGTGGCCCTACTCAGGCAGGTTTCTGCTTCCCTAACTAATGCAGTCTCAGGTCCCGCACGCAATTGGATTGGAGCAGAAGCTGTGTTCCACTCACCAGAAGTCTTAAGATCCTGTGGCGGGTGTTGTGGGTAGCTGGCGAGTGTCTGCCGACCCTGCGCCCTAGCTTCCCAGGTGCTTTTCTGACTGGAAGAGGCTTGTGGCCCTATGTAGGCCGGATTTCTCTCTCCCCAACCAGAGCAGTCTCAGGTCCCGCGCGATTGGACTGGAGCAGAAGCTGTGTTCCACTCACCAGCAGTCTCAAAATCCTGTGGTGGGGTTCGTGGGTAGCTGGCGGGTGTCAGCAGACCCTGCGCTCTAGCTCCCCTGGTGCTGATTCGGCCGGATGAGGCCTGTGGCCCTACTCAGGCCGGTTTCTAGTATCACATTTTTTAATACTCTTCTATTTTATGCAATCTTTCCTTCCCTGTCATGAGCTTCTCTCTAGTTTCCTGGGTTCTATACAAACTTACTCTACACATATGTACCTTTCGCAGTACTTCATCCTTTTGACATTTGTCATCTACATTAACATCCTTAATTCTTTTAAATAAGCTGGGCTTTATATTGTTGTTCTAAATTACTTTTGATTTTGGCTTCATTTACTGGAAGGGGCTATCAAAGATAATTTTAATACCATCCACCTCAGGTTCCACATTACAACTGAAAATTTTAAAATGTCATTGAATTTACTTGGCTTCTGTGTACATATTTAGTGAGGCAAATATTTTAGTGCATTTGATATTAAAAGAAAACTAATGTAATATGATATAATGATCGAAATTCAGCTTTTATTTTCTTGTCTGTATTAATATAAAATCCCACTTACATTCGGGGATTCTTTTTAGGCAGATCTTGGAACTTTACTTTTTAGATAGGTGCTCTATTTTTATATTTCCATAAGCACCAGAAAGAGTCTAATAGTCTGAAACAATGAAGTTCAAAAAGATGCATCATTTAAACACAAGGCATATGCATTAAAGCTGTGGCTAGAATGGAATGGTTAACTATATGAAGTACTAGATAATTTTGGGAATGACACTTGAGGCAGCCTTGCTAAGAGTAGAATAGGAGGAAGGTTGTGATGAGAGTATAGAGAGAATATACTTTGTGTTGTATGTATGCATCATCTGACAATTAAAAAAAAAAGCTATGACCTATAAGAAAGAGTTAAATAGGAGGTGGGACAATCGGTAGAAGAGAAAGGTTTCTGGAATAGAGCCAATCAGGAGATTCCCCCAGAGGATTTGAGGAGGTGAATGCATCATACCTGAGTACAGGTAACCAGCTATGTGGCAAAATATAAGTTAAAATGACTGTGTTATGTAAGTTGTGATCTATTCAGAGTAGAGCCTAGCAATACAGCCAAAGTATTTGTAAATATATGTTGAGTTTGGGTCTTATTTCTTGGATCATAGGGCTGGGAGGCAGAACCAGACATATGAGACTTACACAACTCTAACTTACCTTTACTGTAATAACTTATCAGAAAATCGGCACTCACAATTTTAGAACTGCTGAAAGTTTATATAAAAATGGGAATCTGGCTCTTCCGGTCAGAAAAGCACCGGGGTAGCTAGGGCGCAGGGTCGTCTGACACTCGCCAGCTACCCACAACACCCACCACAGGATCTTAAGACTTCTGGTGAGTGGAACACAGCTTCTGCTCCAATCCAATTGTGCGCGGGACCTGAGACTGCATTAGTTAGGGAAGCAGAAACCGGCCTGAGTAGGGCCACAGGCCTCATCCGGCAGGAACAGCACCAGTGTAGCTAGAGCGCAGGGTCGGCTGACACCCGCCAGCTACCCACGACCCCCGCCACAGGATTTTGATACTGCTGGTGAGTGGAACACAGCTTCTGCTCCAATCTTTAAACAGTGACAACGACAACAACTAACCCCAGAGATTACCAGATGGCGAAAGGTAAACGTAATAATCTTACTAACAGAAACCAAGACCACTCACCATCATCAGAACCCAGCACTCCCACTTCGCCCAGTCCAGGGCACCCCAACACACCGGAAAAGCTAGACACGGATCTAAAAGCATATCTCCTGATGATGGTAGAGGACTTCAAGAAGGACTTTAATAACACACTTAAAAATGGGAATCTGTTTTATATTTAAAAAGTACTTGTCACTTTAAAAGTGGTTGTTGATAGACATAACCATGCACACCTCTATTGTCACCTATAAGCAAGGCTGAAACATTGTGAATCTCAGAATGTACTCTGTGATCTGTTCTAAATTTTAAATTATGAATGCCGTACAATGAATAGTTCTAAAATAGATGTCTGGTTTGTACTTGAAGACACTCCAGTCAGCAGAGGATCATGTTGAGCAGTCTGCAGACAGAAATGTTTGAAGTCTGCAGCTGCCTGAGAAACCTTCATGTGACTGAGCTCAGCCTCCAGTTGGTGGCTACTCTGGAAGAACCTGATATGGCACAGCCAAGCTGACTCTTCAGTTCAAGTAGGGGGTGGCAAGACACAGGACAGAAAAAGTGGCTTTTATTTTCTACACCAAACCCCAGTTCAGTGTTTCATACTAGTGTGTTTGTATTAGCAGTTGTCTATGTGGAATGTGTGCCACTGTATGTCCATAGTGGGCAGTCTGGAGATACCATCTTTTTATAATGGTATCTAAACGCAGAGAATGACTATTTAAGACAGTACTAGTATTAGTAGGTAAGCAAAACTCACAACCCATGGGCCACATCTGCCCATATTTTTCAAAGAACACAAAGGTGAATGGGTAGGGACGTATAGGGTGATTTGGGGAGGAGTTGTGGAAAGGAAAAGAATATTATTAAAATGTATTCTATGAAATTGTCAAAGAATAATTAAAAACAAATCTTTTAACAAGTGTATTTTTAGTTTTCTTATTTACAGGAAGAATTAAGATTTTAAAGAAATTCATGTAAATACTGAATAAATGTATTAATATATGATGTTATTGCTTTAAAGTAAACCTGAATTGTATTAAAAACTAAAGCTTACTTCCTCAAATACTTACTGTCTTTGTCTTATTTAGAGATGATGCCATGAATTTACTAATCTATAGTTGATTTCTTTTACATTTTACCTATGCAAAATTTTTCTTTTTACTTTCCTTCTACTTCTATTATTTCAGAATTCTGTGTGTATCTCGAGTTCTTAATATGACTTTTCCCTTGTAATACATCTTTTTTACATTTGATACAACTTCATGAGATTTTTTTCCCATGTATTTGTCACCTTCTAGTAACTACATGTGAAGACAAGTAATGGTTTTCTTTTGGAAATTAATAACTTTTCATTACTATCATATATTAGCAGTGAAAAACAATGCATTTCATTGTGATATTGTCATGAAGGGATGTAGTATATAACGCACTTGAATCATTTTCAGGTACCATTCTGATAAAAATTGAGGTGTCTTCAGAATTATTCTTCACTTTCTAATTTTTTCTAGATTTGTTCACCCCTTCTTTCTCAGTGATATAATAAATATGGCCTTCAGATATATAAACCCAAATATAATATACATCTACAGATTCTCTCTCTCTCTCTCTCTCCCTTTCTTATTTCTCTCTCTCTCATACACACATACACAATGAAAGAATAAAAATAAAATTTTAATATAACTCCTACTCAAAGTACACTTAAGGAAGAAGATATGAATTCTGTTACATAAATGTAAGATCAAATCCAAATGCAAAGTTGAGGAAGGGTTGAGCAATGAGTTCAGTATGTTTCCTTCTTCTGTTTTCTCTTCAACCACAGCACCTAGAGTTTTTCTTTTCTGTGCATTCTCACAAGAGTATCTCCCCCTGCCCCTCTTTTCTTTCTTTCTTTCTTTCTTTCTTTCTTTCTTTCTTTCTTTCTTTCTTTCTTTCTTTCTTTCTTTCTTTCTCTCTCTCTCTCTCTCTCTCTCTCTCTCTCTCTCTCTCTCTCTCTCTCTCTCTCTCTCCCTTCCTTCCTTCCTTCCTTCCTTCCTTCCTTCCTTCCTTCCTTCCTTTCTTTCCTTTTCTTTTTTTTTTTTCTTTTCTTTCTTTTTGCAGTCCTGGTACTTTATTTCTTTTGTACATTAGGCCATGAATTCATCTGGAATGGGCTCCAACAGCTCAGGCTCTTTTCCGTTAGTCCTCACAAAGTGTGCTTCTCTGGGTGTCGCAGGCTGGCGCTTCAGCTGCACCCAGGTGCCCTTCTCTTTGGCTTCCTTCTTCTTCTGGTCGTTCTCCTTCACCCACTTCAGGAAGCTGTCCCTGCTCTTTGAGTGCTTGATGCGCTCAATCAGCACATTGATCCTCTTGGCCAGAATTTTGCCCTTAACCTGCTTGTTGACAACGATGCCCACAGCATGCTGGGTGACATTGTAGACTCTTCCGGTTTTGACGTGGTAGCACTTATGGTCATTCCTTTTTGAACAGTGCCCATTCCCTTCATGTCTACAATATCACCCTTCTTGTAGATTCGCATGTATGTGGCCAAAGGAATAACGCCATGTTTCTTAAAAGGCCTAGAGAATATATACCGGGTACCTTTCCTCTTTCCCTTTGTGTTCATCATTTTGGCAAGTTACTGGAAGATGGCTGTGGCGGCCCAAGTATTCCCCTTTTTATAAGAAACATGGAAGCCAAATTTGATAGACTTACCTATGTTCTCCAAATTTCATTAATTTCCCCTAAAGGTAAAAATAACACTTTTAATAAATATTGTTTATTAAATACTTTTACATTCATAAAAAATTTGAACATACGTCCCTCTCAAAAGCAACCCGAGACTGCACATTTTTGTGAGTGATATTGCTTCAGAAGCCAGTAGACATTCCAATGAAATACAAGGACCTATTTAATATTAGGGATTATTTAAGAGATTGGAGTCAAGGAATAATAAATGGTTATTAAATTCATAAATATATGATTTGTTGACCAAAACAATAGCTATATATTTATAGATGTTTTGAATTAAGTGAACAATAAAATATTTAAACTCAAGTCCTTTATTTTTCCTACTATGAATATTTGTTTTTCAGTGGATATGATCAGCTATAAGAGCAATTGGAGACAAAATCATGTAAGACTTAAACAGGGAAAAGATAAATTGCATATCCAAGAAAGTCATTCTCAACCTTTCTTTATTAACAATATAAAATATTTCCATCAAATTTGGTTTTAAATTAAGCACCGATGACTTTCTTCTATACTGGTGAATATATCTTTTTGATATAATTTATTAAATTGCTTAACATAAATTAAAAATTATACTTTTAATTCACAACATTGAGCCTGGTAACCTGAAGCTTTGCTTTGGTGAATACTTCTAGTCATGCAGTAGGTTCTGAGTACTGGGTTTATTCTAGGTCTGCAAAATACATTTGATAAAGTCTGATAACATACCTTCTTTCATACATAAGTATATATAATCCTTGTCTTTATTCTAGCTAGTCATCAGGCAGAATGAATTTAAGGAATTAATGTACAACACTTTTTTGCTCTGAGACTGTTCCCAAATGCTGCTTGCCTACACTTTGAACAGGATTACATTATTTAACTCTCTTAAAGCCAAAGCCGGCATAGTCAGGGATGCCCTTTTGGCTCACCAGCTGTTGTTCTCAGTAAGTTCAGAAGGAATTATGCAAGTAATTTCCTTTCCCGATCTTTCTGTTTTCAAGAGTGTTTCAGTAGTAATGGAATTTTGTAAGAACATAGAGATGTCACTCCTCATGGATTTGTAAAGCTCTCTGCCAACCAACAATATATTTTCACATAACAGTTCAGTAAAAAACAGTGTGTGTGTGTGTGTGTGTGTGTGTGTGTGTGTTTGTGTGTGTGTGTGTTATTGGCCTACTGAAATTTGGGTGTTTTCTCTTATTTTAGCATGGTAGAGTCTGAATCAAACATATTGAGAAAATTACTTAGATATGTATACTTTCTAAAAGAATTTGCAATTGTAGAAAATTTGTGGACACATAAATTCAGTGAAAGAATAGTGGATTTAGATAATTGAGAGACTTAGGAACATTGACATTTAAACAGTTTTGAATTAGACTGATACAATAAATAGGCAGAACAATATATAGCAGAACAAAGATCAATCTAGTTAAAGAAAAGTTCTATTTAACTTAAAAATAAAAATACAGCAATTGGAATCATTTTATTACTCTCTAAAGCGAATGCATACTTAACTCAGGCTGATTTTAAAAAGAAAGAAAGAAAGAAAGAAAGAAGGAAAGAAAGAAAGAAAGAAAGAAAGAAGGAAAGAAAGAAAGAAAGAAAGAAAAGAAAGGAAGAAAGAAAGAAAGGAAGGAAGGAAGGAAGAAAGAAAGAAAGAAAGAAAGAAAGAAAGAAAGAAAGAAAGAAAGAAAGAAAGAAAGAAAGAAAGGTGAGACTACCAAATGGAAGTAGTTTATCATTTACAGCAACTTACAACTTCATGGCTTTCAAAACTTTTTCAAAAAAAGAGTTTAGTTCAACTTCCTTTAAAAAATATCTTTCTGGAAGAAAAGGACATGCCAAACTGCCCTTGGATTGATGTGAAAGGAAAGGGAAACTTTATTATCTCTCTGAAGTTACTTAGAGAAGATTTCTAATGCTGCCACAGAACCAGGGAGGAAGGCTGAAGTTAATGAGCTACTTGCATTGTGATCGCCTCTTTGAAAGATACTGTGGTTCTCCATGGTAGAACCACCAGGAACAAAAGGCATCGGCAAGGCAGCAGGAAGCCTCATAATTAATAAGGGACATACAACAGAATGCTGTTTAATCTAACATGACTATTCAGAATTGAAGACAGTAACAGCATGAGTCTTCATTTGCAAATGCAATCTATCACTTTCCCTTCCAAGAAAATGAGAAAGCATCAAGATTTTCAGAAGCTGATTTAAAACTTCACTATAAATACATTTCCTAGAGATTTTTTTTTAAATGTTAGAAAAGATGGAGAAAGAAATGTGAGTGGGGAGATTTAACCTTTGCTAGCTGGGATGCAGCAGACAGAGAAAATTTTATTTAATATCTGTGAATAAATATTTTAAAGTCAATCATGCCCGATCAGTAGTATTTTCAAATTGTCAAATAACTAAAAGCTAAAAACTTGTGGATTGTAGCTTCTAATAATTTGGTGATGGTGGTAAAGTGTGGCTTCTCAGAGGAATGTCTGATTAATCAAAAATAAGTCTGCTGCCCTCATGTTACATCTTGGGAAGCAAGTAGGTCTAGAGAGTGGAAGCCTTTCTTGAAGCCTTTGTTTAAGTACTCATAGCTTTATTTCAACGCTGGGTTCTTTATTACTGCACAGCTTCTTTGCTCTATATGTTATAAGCACTGAAATCCTCAGATCAAACCTGAAAGCTTAAAATCAAAGGTGACTACAAATATATTCTGTGCATCCTCCTAATTTTAAAGCATCAGATGATTCTTGTCCTGTAGAAAATAGGCAAATATTTAAAAACACAAAACAAAAATCAAAGAGCAACAAAAAAATCCCTATATTGACCTGAGGAAAACTGGCTCATTAATAAGTATTTATACTGCTCGATCAATTGATGAGGGATGCACTCTGGAGGATTGACAGTATAAAAATAAATTTAAGTAATAACTTGATTGTGGATAGTCTATTACTCTTTACATTTATTAAAATTATTTTAACTGACAACATTTTGTAATAAATCTGTTTATAAGGAGGGGTTTTAAGAAGAAAGTGTTAAGTATATTAGAGACTGGGCTTATTAACTGATCCTGAAAAGCATTCAAACAAAGGCAGGAAATGGAGAATTGTTTACTAGTGTGGTGCTTTCTCATATGAATTTTTTGGTATAATCTTTTGTTGTCTAAATTACATTAGCTTGATTAATTTATGTTTTTCCCCCTCTAAAGCCAAATAATTTTTTCTTAAGGCAAAAGCAAAGTGATGAATTGCTGAGATTAGTTTGTGTCTATCCTTAAAAGCCAAGTTTCTAAGTAATTGAAATACTTTACTAAAATTCCAGGTTTGTTATATGAATTCCTATTGTTTTCTTGAAAATTCACCAAGATGACCTCTCAATTCTGAACATCTATGCCCCAAATGCAAAAAAACACAGATTTGTAAAAGTAAAGTTACAAACAATCAAAACACACATTTAATCTCACACAATATAGAGACTTCAGCATAACCACTCTCAACACTTCAACACTCTTACCAATGGACAGGTCAAAGAAACAGAAAAATAAATAGAGAAACAATGGAATTAGCAGATGTCATGAACCAAATGGATTTAACAGATATCTAGAGAGTCTTTTTTTTTTTTTTTTTGAGAGAGACTTTCACCTAAAAACAAATGAATATACCTTCTTTCTGAACCTCACAGTATCCTGCAAAATTGACCATATAATCAGGTACAAATAAAGAAAAGAAAAAAATGAAAAGGAGCGGGGGGAAGGCCTCAATAGATACAAGAAGAAAGAAATAACCCCTAGCATTCTATCAGGTCACAACTGATTAAGACTGGACTAAACCAGGAGAAAAAGAGAAAGTGGTCCACGCAGCAGAGTGTAGGCTGCAGAAGCAACAGAGCTTCTTGGACACAGTCCTACTACAGGCCAACAGCCAGGAGGTGGAGCTAACCTTCAGTCCTCTGTGCACCTTTCCTGGCAGAGGAGAGTGTGCCTCCCTGGAGTGCTTTGACCCCTAGGTCTCAGGGGAGATCACCATTTTCTATCCAGTATCTCTCTAAGGCTGGTCCACTTAGGAGAGCACAGGCAACATAGCTTCTAAGAACAACACTCTCCTCAATGATATCTTGGTCAAGAAGAAATAAAGAAATTAAAGACTATTTAGAGTTTAATGACAATAAAGCCACAACATACCCAAATTTATGGGAAACAATGAAAGCAATCCTAAGAAGAAAACTCATAGTTATGAGTGTCCCCAAAAAGAAACTGGAGAGAGCATACACTAGCAGCTTGACAGCACACCTATAATCTCTAAAACAAAAGGAAGCAAATTCATTCAAGAGGAGTAGATGGCAAGAAATACTCAAACTCAAGGCTGAAATCAACTAAATGTAAACAAAAAGAACTATACAAAGAATCAACCAAACCAGGAGTTGGTTCTTTGAGAAAATCAACAAGATAGATAAACCCTTAGCCAGACTAACTAGAGGGCACAGGGGCAGTATCCTAATTAACAAAATCAGAAATGAAGAGGGAGACATAACAGAATCTGAGGAAATCTAAAAAAAAAAAAAAAAAAAAAAAAAAAAAAAAAAAAAAAATCACATCCTACTACAGAAGCCTATACTCAGCAAAACTGGAAAACCTGGATGAAATGGACAATTTTCTAGGCAGATATCAGGTACTAAAGTTAAATCAGGATAAGATTAATGATCTAAACAGTCCCATAGCCCCTAAAGATATTAAAACAGTCATTAATATTCTCACAACCATTAAAAAAAAGCCTAGGACAAGGTGGGTTTAGAGGAGAGTTTTATCAGACCTTCAAAGAAGACCTAATTCCAATTCTCCTCAAACTATTCCACAAAATAGAAAAAGAATGTACTCTACCCAATTCATTCTATGAAGCCTCAATTACTCTGATACCTAAACCACATAAAGATCAAACACAGAAAGAGAACTTCAGAACACTTTCCCTTATGAACATCAATGCAAAAATACTCAATAAAATTCTCGCAAACTGAATCCAAGAACACATCAAACGATCATCCATCATGATCAAGTAGGCTTCATTCCAGGGATGCAGAGATGGTTTAATATACATAAATCCATCAATGTAATCCACTATATAAACAAACTCAAAGACAAAAACCACATGATCATCTTAGATGCTTAGAAAGCATTTGACAAAATCCAACACACAGTCACAATAAAAGTCTTGGAAAGATCAGAAATTCAAGTTCCATACCTAAACATAATAAAAGCAATATACAGCAAACCAGTAGCCAACATCAAACTATATGGAGAGAAACTTGAAGCAATCTCACTAAAATCAGGGAGTGGCAAGGCTGCCTACTCTCTCTCTCTACATATACAATATAGTATTTGAAATCCTAGCAAGAGCAGTTAGACAACAAAAGAGATCAAAGAGATACAAATTGGAAATGAAGAAGTCAAAATATCAGTATTTGCAGATGATATGCTAGTGTATATATAAGTGACCCCAAAGATTCCACCAGAGAACTCCTAAACCTGATAAACAACTTCAGTGAAGTAGGCAGATATAAAATTAACTCAAACAAATCAGTGGCCTTTCTCTACACAAAGAACAAACAGGGTGAGAAAGAAATTAGGGAAACAACTCCCTTTCTAATAGTCGCAAATAATATAAAATACCTTGGTGTGACTGTAACTAAGGAAGTTAACGGTCTGTATGATAAGAACTTCAAATCTCTGAGTAAAGAAATCAAAGATCTCAGAAGATGGAAAGATCTCCCATGCTCATGGATTGGGAGGATTAATAGAGTAAAAATGGGCATCTTGCTAAAAGCAATCTACAGAATCAATGCAATTCACATCAAAATTCTAATTCAAATTTTCACAGAGTTAGAAAGGGAAATTTCCAAATTCATCTGGAATACAAAATATCTAGGATAGCAAAATTTATTCTCAACAATAAAAGAACCTCTGGTGCAATCACTATCCCTGACCTCAAGCTGTACTACAGAGCAATTGTGAAAAAACAAAAAAAAAACAAAACAAACAAACAAAAATAAAACAAAACAAAACAAAAAACAAAACAACAACAACAAAAGAAAAACCTACATGGAACTGGTACAGTGACAGACAGGTAGATAAATGGGATAGAATTGAAGCCCCTGAAATGTACCCACACACCTATATGCCCCTTGATCTTTGACAAAGGAGCTAAAACCATCCAGTGGAAAAAAGACAGAATTTTCAAAAAATGGTGCTGGATCAACTGGCAGTTAGCATTTAGAAGAATTCGAATTGATTCATTCTACTTCTACAAAGGTCAAGTCTAAATGGATCAAGGAACTCCACATATAACCAAAGACACTGAAACTCATAGAGGAGAAGGTGGGGAAGAGACTGGAAGATATGGCCAAAGGAGAAAAATTCCTGAACAGGACACCAATGGCTTATGCTGTAGCATGAAGAATCTACAAATGGGACCTCATACAATTTCAAAGCTTCTGTAAGGCAAAGGACACTGTCAATAAGACAAAAAGGCAACCAATTGATTGGGAAAAGATCTTTTCCTATCCTAAATCTGATAGGGGTCTAATATCCAATATATATAAAGAACTCAATAAGTTGGACTCCAGAAAAAACCATAAAACCCTATTAAAAATGGGGTACAGAGCTAGACAAATAATTCTCAGCTGAGGAATACCAAATGGCTGAAAAGCACCTAAATAAAATTCAACATTTTTAATCATTAGGGAAATACAAATCAAAACAACCCTTAGATTCTACCTCACACTAGTCTGAATGGCTAAGATCAATCTCTCAGGTGACAGCAGATGCCAGCAAGGATGTGGAGAAAGAGGAACACTCCTCCATTGTTGGTGAGATTGCAAGCTGGTACAACCACTCTGGAAATCAGTTTGGTGGTTCCTCAGAAAATTGGACATAGTACTACTGGAAGATCTATCAATATCAGTCCTGGTCATATAGCCAGAAGATGTTCCAACTTGTAGTAAGGACACATGCTCCACTATGTTCATAGCAGCCTTATTCATAAGATCCAGAAATTTGAAAGAACCCAGATGTCCCTCAACAGAGGAATGGATACAGAAAATGTGGTACATTTACACAATGGTGTACTATGCATCTATTAAAAACAATGAATTCATGAAATTCTTAGGCAAATGGATGGATCTGGAGGATATCATCCTGAGTGATGTAAACCAATCATAAAAGAACACACATGATATGTACTTGCTGATAAGTGGATATTAGCCCAGAAACTCAGAATACAGATGATACAATTTGCAAAACACATGATACTCAAGAAGTAGGAAGACCAAAGTGTGGATACTTTGATCCTTCTTTTAAGGGGAAACAAAATACTCATGGAAGGAGTTATAGAGACAAAGTTTGGAGCAGAGACTGAAGGAATGACCATCCAGATACTGCCCCACCTGGGGATCCATACCATAAACAAGCACCAATCGCAGACACTATTCCAGATTCCAACAAGATTTTGAGGACAGGATCCTCATAGCTGTCTGCTGAGAGGCTCTGCCAGTACCTGGCAAATACAGAAGTAGATGCTCATACTCATCTAGTGGAAACTGAACAACTCTCTACTCAGTGATCAATTTTATAAGAAAGAAAGAAAGAAAGAAAGAAAGAAAGAAAGAAAGAAAGAAAGAAAGAAAGAAAGAAAGGAAGGAAGGAAGGAAGGAAGGAAGGAAGGAAGGAAGGAAGGAAGGAAGGAAGGAAGGAAGGAAGGAAGGAAGGAAGGAAGGAAGGAAGGAAAAAAGAAAGGAAGGAAGGAAGGAAGGAAGGAAGAAAAAGGAAGAAAAAGGAAGAAAGGAAGGAAGGAAGGAAGGAAGGAAGGAAGAAAGAAAGAAAGAAAGGAAGGAAGGAAGGAAGGAAGGAAGGAAGAAAAAGGAAGAAAAAGGAAGAAAGGAAGGAAGGAAGGAAGGAAGGAAGGAAGGAAGGAAGGAAGGAAGAAAGGAAGAAAGGAAGAAAGGAAGGAAGGAAGGAAGAAAGAAATTTAACATTTTGCAAAATTCAATGAAAATGAAGACATAACATACCCAAACTTAGAGCACACAATAAAAGTGATAATAGAAAGAAATTCACATCACTAAGTGCCTTCATAAAGAAAACAGAGAGGTCTCATCCAAGCAACTTAAGAGCATATCTGAACCCTTTAGAACAAGAAGAAGCAAACACACCCATGAAGAATATACTACAGGAAATAGTTAAATCCAGAGCTGAATAGAGTCAGTTAGAAACAAAGAAAACATTACAAAGAATTGACAAAACCAAAAGTTGGTTCTTCAAAAAAATCAACAAAATAGATAAACCCTTAGCCAAGCTAACTAAAAGGCACAGAAACAGTATCTAAATTAATAATATTAGAAATGGAGAAGATGACAAAATATAAGAAACTGAGGTAATTAAAAGCCATTAGGTCTTACTACAAAAGTCTGTCCTTCAGAAAACTGGGAAAAATAAATGAAATAGAGGACTTTCCATACATATACCACTTACCAAATTTAAATAAAGACCAGGTATGCTGTCTAAACAGTCAAGGATTCATGGCACATACCTAAACACAACAATAGCAATATACCACAAGTCAATAGCCAATATCAAATTAATGGGAGAGAAACATGAAGCAGTTCCTCTAAAATCAGAAATGAGACATGGCAGCTCACTCTCTCCCTATTCAGTCAACATAATACTTTAAGTTCTAGCTATAGCAATAAGGTAACAAAAGGAGATCATGGGGGAACAAATTGGAAAGGAAGAAATCAAGCTCTTGGTATTTGCAGATGATAACACCTTCAAACAAAATGTCTTGTTATAAAATTATCTAAAAAAAAAAATCAGCATCCCTGATTATACAAATGATAAATTGAGAAAGAAATTAGGGGGAAAAACACCCTTCATAATATCCACAAATAATATGATACCCTGCAGCATTCAAGGCAAGATTTTTTTGGTTCTTTGTTTTTTGTTGGTTTGTTTTCTTTCCTTGTGGTGGGTAACTGCAAGGGTGGAGGGCAGATATGTACAGATGTGGAGATGGGTGAGATTGCAGTGTATGGTGTGACATTCACACAAAATTTTGTTTTAGTTAAAAAATGATGCTCACAAACTGTAGTGTATGTAGTCTTTGTTCTCACTTTGGTAAAACTGACTCATCCCATAAATGCTGATGTATATACTTATATATTCACCTACCTCATTTGTAATGTACTCATGTTTAGGTTTGAATATTTGTACCATTCCATTCAAAAAGTAAAGCTTATTGATTTTACAACATGCACAAACAAAATCATGGGACAGTTACTTTGGATGTGTTAAGCATTTTGTTTGACGTGTGGAATGAGTAACAGGTATGTTTCTTAACTGCAAGATAAAAAACTGTGCCTTAACTATATTTTAAGAAGCAATCTCTAATGCCTGATGGAAGAAGCGAAATTAAAAATACCACTGACGAATGTCAATAGTGACCTAGATGCATGAATTGATGTCGGTCTAAGAGAAAATTATTAACCAGATTTACTAGAGGAATCCTAAAAGTATAACATGTGGCAAAGGGTGCACAAATGGAAAGGATGTCCGAGAGAGAAAATTTGCTAACATATCAGAAACAACAAATTGTTAGGTTCTTTTTGTTTGTTTGTTTGGATTTTTTGTTTGTTTTTGTTTGTTTGTTTGTTTGTTTGTTTGTTTGTTTGTTTTTCAAGACAGGGTTTCTCTGTATAGCCCTGGCTGTCCTGGAACAATCTCTGTAAACCAGGCAGGCTGGCATCAAACTCAGAAATTCACCTGTCTCTGCCTCCCAAGTGCTGGGATTAAAGGTGTGTGTCACCAAGCCCAGCTAAATTGTTAGGTTCTTGCATGCTGTGAAATACATGTAAATCAATCACCAAGTTATAATCTATAATCACCAAGATTACACCTTTCTATAGATCTATAATAGCAAAATATTTTAGTTTGCACACAGAAATTAAGATGCCATCAAAAAATGGAATGAGGAGTTTAACTGAAGAGCTAGGGAGATAATAATGCAAACCCAAAGCTTCACTGGCATATTAGTCAGGGTTTCTATTCCTGCACAAACATGACCTAGAAGCAAGTTGGGGAGGAAAGGGTTTATTCAGTTTACACTTCCACATTGCTGTTCATCACCAAGGAAGTCAGGACTGGATCTCAAGCAGGTCAAGAAGCAGGAGCTGATGCAGAGGTCATGGAAGGATATTTCTTACTGGTTTGCATCCCCTGGCTTCCTCAGATTTGTCTCTTATAGAACCCAAGGCTACCAACCTAGGGATGGCACCACCCACAAGAAGCCCTCCCTCCTTGATCACTAATTGAGAAAATGCCCCACAGCTGGATCTCATGGAGGCATTTTCCCAATTGAAGCTACTTTCTCTGTGATAACTCCTGCCTGTGTCAAGTTGACACATAAAACCAGCCATTACAACTGGCAAATACAATGGCATAATACATTTCTTACATGCATTGTTTATATAAGATATGTACATTGTAAATGTATATTGTGTGCATAATATGTATGTTTATTATGTATGGAGGAAGAAGCAGCAATTTTGAATATAAAATTTTATAGTGCAATCCAGAGATTACCCATCTTCACATCCATGAGACAACTACATATCCATGTATGAAAAGTAAGGTAAGGAAGAAATAAAAGTCAATTGCAAGATTCGAAGCACAAAGTGAAAAAGCAGAACGTGAATTTGAGAGAGTCACATTGCAGTAGTTTAATAAGGGAAAGAAAGAATAAAAATGATAAAGTTCATATGAAACTCTGAAAAATAAGTAAGTAAAGGTAGAAGAATTCTTTTTAAATCGATTGGGACCTTAGTGTAAAAACAAACAAACAAACAAAAAAAAAACAGACAAAAACAGCCCATACCTTGCATGATACCTTATAGAATGGTCTCAAAACTAACTGATAGACAGACATAATTACCAGAATATACTCTTGAAAATATGTCCTAGAGGATTACCTGATAGTCGAAAAAGAAAATTTAATTTGTTAAAATAAATAAATAAATAAATATCAGATAGATGACCTAAATGATATTATTCATACTTAAAACTCTTTAAGGTCTAGACAGATTCAAAAGTAGATTAGATAGTGTTAAGTGAAATTAATTCATGAGCCCTCTGATCAAAGTTCTGTTCCTTTTCAGTCTGAATCAAGTTTCCTTCTCAAGTTCATAGTGCTCCCAGTATTAAAAATGTACTGTCATCATTGATAAATATTTTCTATGCCTCATTGGATGCAATATGAAAATTCCATTCCATATATGAAAAATCACCAAATTTTCAGCTATACAAATTCTAGCTTCTTAACTTTTAAAAAACATTCATTTGCTTAAAAGGAAGTAGTATCTTGCCATGAAAAGAAAGAACTGCATTTCTCATTACAGATCTATTATCACTGTAGGTAGAGATAACTTCTTCCTCATGGCATCCCTAGAACCTAAAGCAACCAAATTTTAGATACACAGACAAATAAGTTTTAAATGTAAGATCTAGGAATCAGGTTAAAAATGAATGTTACAGAAATGAAATTTAGAAAATTAAACATCTATTAGTATGACTAGTTTTATGATGTGTTTTTACTGAGTCTTTACGTTCATCCCTGTTAGGCACTGAGAATTCCATCATTTTAATTTGAATAGACAGCATGAACATTTTATTGGAAAAGACACATTATACACAAAATAGGAAAAGAAAACTCAAAAACCAAAAACCTTAATCCCTTGACATGTCTGTGAGAAAGTGCTGATCAACAATATATCAAAAATGTTAGTATAATATTGAAGAATATGTCAGTAAAGAAACTTCATTTTTCAATGAAGTTTCCCTAGACATAGTGTAGATTATACAGAAAGCTTTTCTACTTCGTTCTAGATTAAACTTAATTTTGTTCCAGCCACAAATCTTCAGGTTTATGTGATTTGCATGAATGAAAGGAGCTTTCATTATTTTAAACATATTGAAAAAAAATCACCTGAAATTATTCTCCTGGAGGTTGCTTCAGGCCAAACAGACAATAATAAGGTAATAAATAAGATTTTATGTGAGTCCATGGAACGAACTTTTTGAAGGATGATTATTCCCCTCAAAACCTTTTCTCTGAGGTAGTCTTGCAAAGCAGGGTTTCAGAATTTAGAAGATTACTGTTCAGATATGAGAGTCTGGGTATATCTGTGATAGAGTTTATTGTAATTAAATAAAGTGAGATGTGCATTTATCTTGTTAAGAATATTCCTTCCTCTTTCTGATCTAAATTAAAATGATTCTTCACTGAGCATAACTCTCAGTTTATGCTTTATTTTACTGAATATGCACCTAGTCAGTGTTTCAGCACCAAGGTAAGATTCTCTCAACTTTAAGGTATTTAGTGAAACGTTCGTGTTTTCTGGACAAATATAAGTCTGTAGTTTATTTATTGAGAGTCAACATCAGTTAGGCTTGTTTCTTGATTTGCTTTAACTATCTCCTGTTTTATGGTTGTAATACATATATGGGAACATTTCTCTGCTTCATGGTTAAGCAAAAAGACATTGACAGCATATCTTCTTGTCTGCAAGGAAGGTACACAAGAATGAATGTCAGGAACCAAATAGTTTCAATCACGAAAATAATAACATAATTTCTAAGAAAAAATACTCCCTTAGTTACTTAATTTTATTAAAAAATATAGATGATAAAAATATAATTACCTAGAACATATGGATCCAGTCATTATTATTACTAATTTTTATTTTGGGGCTGTGATGTAAATCAGTTGTTATACCCAAACCACAGACCTGATTTTCAGTGCTGCATAAAGCAGTAGTTGGTAGATACCAATAATCTCAGTACTTCAGAGGTTAAAACAAGGTCAGGTCATCTTACAGGGTATATGGACCTTGTGTTAAGAAGGCAAAACAAATTCAAAAGAGAACAGTAGATTAATTCAGAGGTATTGTATTTGTTGGTAAATCAGAAAGACCATTTCTATCAAGAGATATTAAGCTATTTCACATTCAGAATCTCCTTATATTCTATTGGCATTCCCAAGTAAATGCTTATTTCTGCAATTTGTATGACAGCTAAGCAAGAAAAATATATCTCAAGAGAATCTAGTACAATGAATGAGGATGGAGATCTCATTTATTATTTGTTATAGAAACTCCAGAAGCCAGATGATGAGAATCTCATAGAAAACATGGCACTAAAACCCCTTTTCTTTGTTCTTGACGATAAAAAGTATATCAATAATACAAAGTTATAAAGTCAGTGTTTTTACCTTGTTCTTCCTAGGGAACAATGTAAACTTCAATCTTGCGATGCTTTTAAATTAATCGCATGATTACCAAAAGATATGAAGCTTTACTGAGTTAGTCATTTTGTAAAACGTAGATACGCTAGGTCAAGAGAGCTTGGCATTTTCACTCTATTAGTCTCATGAAGTTGACAGAAAGCTCAAGACTGTGAAACTAAGTTGGCCTTACCAGGAAAGGCTAATATTGGGTAATTTTGTTGTATGTACAATCCCAGGAACACATTCCTGATGCTCTTACAGCTTATCAAAATCACCACTGTTGCTGAGTAAAATCAGACTTCCAGGCTGTCCTGTAAGACTTGAATTATCTTAGACAAAGCAATAAACCCAGCATAGATTCAAATGTTTTAGTAATTTCTTAAACCCTGAAAATTAAATAAATGTGTCCTTACTCTTTAACAGTAAACTACAAATGCAAAAAAAAATAGTTTTAAACTTTTTAAAGTAAAATTACTTTTACTTTAATATGAATTAAATTGTGTAAAATATATACATGTCTGAACTTAATAACACTGCAGTGATTAATTATTATTGAGATTGAAAAATATCAGCTAAAATAAAGACACATAAAACAGTTTTTGTATTTATGATTTCTTTTAAAGTGTAACGCAAAGTTAAAGGCAAAAGGTATGAGATTTTATTTATGTAATTTAAACAAGTGTTTGTGATAAGGAACATAAATTAACAGTGTTTCCTGTGCTGCTGAAATATGCTTATGAGACAGATATGAAGTGTTATGAATGCATATACACACAACAGCTATATGAGAGGATGTCTATATTCATGAAGTTAATTGTGATTATTGCTTCACATGTATACTTACACCAAAACATCAAGCTTTGTGACAAATATGCTTATTGGTATGTGTGAATATGAAGACACATAAAATTTTATACTTGTCTCTTTCATCTTCCAAAAGTCAAAACAATGCTTCTGTAATTTCAAAAATATGAAAATAAAACCATAAATTTATGTTTCAACAATTACTATTTTGATGCCAATTGAGCTTTGCTATGAGCAAAGCCAAATTTCAAATTCAAGGGGTCTTATTCTAGGCATTTTAGTAATACTTTCAATGTGACAAACTTCAATCTGCTTTGCAGTAGAAACTGGAAATACCTATAGACTTAGCAAACCATGTTTGGAAATAAGCAATTCATTCAACAGACTACTTGCAAAATTTACAACACACTTATATATTATAAACAATTGTCAGGAAAAACCAAAAGTCTATATCCTCACATGTAGCAGTAATTTGGGTAACTGCATTTTGCTCTTCATGGGTCACACATGCACACCCACCCAAGAGTAATCTGTATTCTCGAATTAGAGATTCACATGCACAGGTACATGCATTAGTTTTAAATATGCCTTGACAAGCTCAAAGGTTCTAATCCTCGCCATGGCTAGCACGTGTACCCTGCACCCCTCCTCTCCCACACACCTGGCTTAATGCCCTCTAATTCTGTATATTATCTTTGCTGCATTGGCTCCTTCTGGGTGGCTCCCTAGTCTTTGCTGCCTGTTGGCATTCTGTCTGGACTCCACCCCCACAGTTACCTGGCAACAGCCAGGTTTGCTCCTCCCCAGGTAGGCCTTGACCACTATGAAAGAGGCTGCTTGCTTCCTCCTCTCTCTTTTACTCTCACATCTCTCTTTTGTCTCTTGTTCTCTTCCTCTCCTCCCCTTCCCATTCCCTTCCCCCACCCTACTTGGTCAAGGCCTGTCTCTTTTTCTCTTCTCTCTCCCTCTCTGTGCCCTTCTTTGCCTCTACTACGCTATTAACTCCCGTTCCCATACCCTGAATAAACGCTATTCTACATTATACCTTCATGTGACTGGTCCCTCGGGGAGAAGGGATGCCTTGGGATGGGCCCTCCTAGACATCCCTTTGCCCCACACCTCACCACACCCCTGTAGAACATATCTTAATAACTCTTTTTATAATAGCAACACTGCTCGATACATTTCTGGGCAGTTCTTCCATGGGCAGCATTCCTTCTCACCTACATTTTGGATGATGTTCCTTCTGCAACTGTAAATCGTATCTGTCTCCCTCCATCTTATGGCAATTCTCCTCCTTTCTCTTTCCCAGTCCCTAGCCTGCGCAAATCTAAAGTCCCCACCTCAAACTAACTGCCTAACCATTGGCTGTTGGTTCTTTATTGATTAAACAAAAACAGATTGGGGACCAAAAAAAACTTAAGCATTTGAACATGCAGATGCCAATATTTGGGGACCCGAATTAACTCAAAACATAAGAACCTATCCCCAACACTTACATCACTTTTACCCAATAAGATATTAACATCCTTTCAGCTCTTTCTTAAATTGTATGTGAGATAATACAGCTGAAATACGGGGGGGGGGGGTTGTTTTGTTTTGTTTTGTTTTGTTTTTCTCTTCCACAACCTCAGAATCTTCTCTTTGTTTTAATTCTCTTACATTTTAAGGTCAGTTTTTGTCATCTTTCCCTCTTTTGTTTATTAAAACAAACAATATTTCTCTGCATTTACAGTAGATATTTCATAACAATTTAAATAATTATTTAAGTACAAATAATACAGACGTATTCCTTTATAAATTTTAATTAATAGCAAGCAGAATGTTACATTCAATTTCTATTTGCAGAATGTAGTGAACATAATATACAGTTCATAGAAACTACAATTTTCTTTTGTCTCAAGAATCATCTCTCACTTTGTAAATTTTGTATGTATCTTGAAAAACTTAAACTATTTTTTTCAGTGTTCAATTCATTTCAAACCATAAGGTCAAATTTGATATGTGTTTCATTCATCAAGCTATTTCATCTTTGGGCTGAATCTGAATGTATTATTATATTTCAGTATTGTTGTGGAAAATGCCATCATTATACATTCAGCTGAGGTTATATCCTTTTGGTATAAATTCAGATTAAGTGCTATTTTCTGAAAACACACACACACACTCCTACACCCCTATTTTCACTTTATAAAATTCTGATTGTAACTTATATAATTCTTCATTCATGCTCCATAAAGTCCTTTTTATATACAAGGTTTAGAATAAAATAATGTAAGAGAAAAATTTTGGTGTGGGGTTAGAACTATACTTATCTTTAAGTATAAGAGTAACTATTTCGAAAATAATTGGATAATATGTTGAATTTTCACCATCTGTTTCAATGAGACATTTTTTTTAAATGAGGGGTGTCTTATTCAGTGTTCTATTGTTGTAAAGACACAAGTACCATTGTAACTTTTAAGAAGGAAAGCATTTATTTTGGGCTTGCTTACAGTCTCAGAAGTTTAATCCTTTATCATAATATCATGGAACAAAAACAGCATACAGGAAAGCATAGTGCTAGTGAAGTACCTGGGATTTCTACATCTGTATCCACTGATAGTGGGAAAAAGAGAGAAAGGAAGAAAGAGAAAGAGATAGAGAAGAAGAGAGAGAGAGAGATTGAGAGAAGCAGAGGGGGAGGATACTGGGTTTGTTATAGGCTTTTGAAACACAAAAGCCTCCAATGGCACACTTCCTCAAACTTCCAGTGTCATACTTCATCAAACAAGGCCACACCTATTGCATAATCTCATAAATTAATATATAAAATTCCCTCTTTATTATGCATTTCCATGAAGAATATACAGTAATTTATTTTATGTCTAGCATCATAAGGAAAGTTAAGAAAATGAACCTTTGGCATGCTGAAAAATGACACATAAGAAAATATTAATTCACAGGAGGTGCAGGATTCTTGCACTGTGAGAGGAAGGATGTGACTGGTTAATTCATGTTCTACCACTTTCTCCAGTCTGCATTTCCCAACCTTTCTACAACGCTAGGCAACCTTGACTTTTTGTTCTGGCAGTGGCTTAACCTTCATATCCCTCTTTCCCCATACTGGTAGAAAGTGCTTGTCTTAAAGGTGCATGCAGATGGGTTACTGTGGCTGAGTGTCTCTTGAATTTATTTGTTCAACTCTATAACATATGTTGCTAGAGGCCCAGAACAATATTAAAGGCAAAAGTGTCTGATAAGGTAGAATTAATTAGTAAAGATCTCTTACAGAGAACAAATAATAATATCAAGTATAACATTATGGTTTCTCAGATCCATTGTGATACTCTTGTGATTATTTCTTATAAAATTATTTTCTCTATGATCTCTATATAAAGATAGCTAAGGGATTCTCCCCAATGTTATGCAAAAAAAATAGAATTACTCATGGAAAGAGTTACAGAGACAAAGTTTGGAGCTGAGACAAAAGGATGGACCATCTAGAGACTGCCATATCCAGGGATCCATCCCACAATTAGCCTCCAAACAATGACACCATTGCATTCATTAGCAAGAGTTTGCTGAAAGGACCCAGATATAGCTGTCTCTTGTGAGACTATGCCGGGACCTAGCAAACACATAAGTGGATGCTCACAGTCAGCTATTGGATGGATCACAGGGCCAATGGAGGAGCTAGAGAAAACATCCAAGGAGCTAAAGAGATCTGCAAACCTGTAGGTACAACATTATGAAATAATCAGTACCCCGGAGCTCTTGTCTCTAGCTGCATATATAGCAAAAGATGGCCTAGTAGGCCATCACAGAGGCCCATTGGACTTGCAAACTTTATATGCCCCAGTACAGGGGAACGCCAGGGCCAAAAAGTGGGAATGGGTGGGTAGGGGAGTGGGGGGGAGGGTATGGGGGACTTTTGGGATAGCATTGGAAATGTAATTGAGGAAAAAATGTAATAAAAATATATAAAAAAAAGAAAAAAAAGAAACATAGAATTATTATAAAATTATCTAGTGAAACAAAATTGTGTATAAGATGGTTTCAAATATTGATGAAGACCTAAAATATCACAGTGATTATAATTATAAAGTCTTAGAAATATTGACTTATTTTGTGTGAGAATGACTTACATCACCATATATTGTACTAAACAGCTAAGTAGATGTGCCCTTGTATTTTCAATTGTTAATTGCTCAGCATGACACTTCCTCATCTGCCCAAAAAGAAGATTCTCTGAGATTGTCATATTAAAAAGAAAACTGCCATGGGGAAGGTCACAGAAGGTCAGATTGGCCTCAATATAGCCCAAAGACAACACTAAGAAATAAGATGGGAGATGGTTGTAGTCTAGCTGTATATCAGCTCAGAATAAGAGGAGGAACTTCTTCCACTATGGAAATAGCTTTTTTTGTAAGTGAAAAGAATTTGGCTTTTTGTAAAATAGAGAGCTCCTGAGTTTGTCACAGAATGACCCTGAAGACAGAGGGGAGAAACAGATGCAGAGAGGGAAAAGCAAGGTTGAGAGTGCAACAGGGACTTAGAGCAATGAAAGCCATGTATAATGGCGGAAAAGCTGGGTTAAGTTAAAACCTAGCTGAGAATCCAGCAAATAGGCCAACAGTCTTAAAATACAGAGATCTATTCATGACTTTATTATTAAACCACAAGAAGGACCATGAAACTCTGCAATAATGTTTTGTAAATTAGAAAAAAGAAAGAGAGAGAGAGAAAGAGAGAGAGAGAGAGAGAGAGAGAGAGGAGAAAAAAGAAGTAAAGAAAGAAGAAAAAGAAAGTAAAAGACTAATGAACTGAAAGTTCCTAAGTCTTGATTTTGAGATCAGTTTTGTGATTGACAGAACGTTGTAGTCATTATTGTTTCTCTTATGCAAATTGTATAAGAAGCAAAAGGGTGTATTGTCTAACTCTATGAACCTAGTGATAGTTACAGTATATTTAACAAGGGGATTGAATAATGTTTGGCAGAGAAGAGAAATGCTTGGTCTATCTTTCCATAACTATGTTTTGGAAAATGAGTTTTTCATAAAGCATCAATATTATAAGAAATGATTGGAGGCCTTAGACCACAGTGATGGAGTTGAGAGCTAAATTTAGGGCCAATCAAAAGAATATTTACCCTTTTTAAAATGTACAGAGCACTTGTCAAAGTTGAAGATGTAGGTTCTTCATTTAGTATTATCAAATCTCTATCAGCTGAGAATTGCTCAAACAAAACCCAGTATTCTTCCAAATACACATTACAAAGGAAAAATTAATAAATTCATTGATGATTACATAATTACAAAACAAAGTTACTGTGTAATGGTTAATTAATAAGTATTTGATGAAGTCCAGTCCACATAGTAATGCTTAGATTGCCTTGTTTTTAAAGTAAAACATGTTGAAGTCTGTGTTTTACTTTAGTTGTATAAAGAACTGGAGAAATCAACATGCATCCAACTAGTGGACAGATCTGCTTGAGAGTATCCACTCAGAGAAATTAAATTAAAGAAGAAAAAGTTATAAAATATCTGAAATAGTTTTCTAAATAAGGGTATGAATGATTGAGACTGAAGTTCATACAAATGAAACTGCTAAAGTAGAACTATTTGTGTTAAGAAAGTACTTATTTGCTCTTGTTAATTTTTTCATGCTAAAAAGGGTTAAGAATTTGAGATATTAGGGAATATTTATATGAATGATAACTGTTTTTTGGGGCTTCTGCAAAAGTTACATGTTATAATTCATCACCAGTGTTAACAAACTATAGCCTATTGAATGCTGCAAGAATAGAAGAAACCAGGAAAGGGGAGAAGTAAATGTGTAGAGTAACTGGACAATGAGCGCTTTCAAGTAAGAAGTGTACCATTGTATTCCATTGTACCACGACCTTTCTGCCTGCCTTTTCCCTCCCCAATCCTGTGCCTGCCCTGTCCCCAAAGGCACAACCAGTTGCTGAGAGACTTGCACTGCCACCAGAGTTTTATTATCTAGACCAAGGATACCTACCAGAGGACTGTAACATGAGAATCATCAAAGATAGGCCCCCTCTGAATTCCTGCTACAAGAACATCCAGGGACAATTAGATGGTTGAATGCCTGCATAAGAGCATACTCAGTGAAAGACAGAGCAATATGTTACCTTCTTAGCACAGCTATCCTACTACAGCAGACCTGGATGTCTAAACACAACCAAAGCAGGAGAAAATGAGCTTAAATCCAGTCTTATAAAGATGATAGAGGTCTTTAAAGAAGAAATTAATAAATCCCTTAAAGAAACAGAGGAAAATACAATCAAACAGTTAAAGGCCTTTAAAGAGGAAACAAATATATCCTTTAAAGAAATACAAGAAAATACCATTAAAGGGTTGAGGGAAATAAATAAAACTGTCCAAGAATAGAAGATGGAAAAGGAAGCAATAAAGAAACCACAAACTGAGGCAGTCCTGGAGATGGAAAACCTAGAGAAAAGATCAGGAACAACAGACACAACCATCATCAACAGAACACAAGAGATGAAAGAGAGAATCTCAGGAATCTAAGATACGGCAGAAAAAATATGATAAAATGTAAGAGTCCATGATTCACTGAAGAGTAATTCCCTGGACTTGTTAGACCTAGTGGGGAAACCCCCACCCCATTCCCGATTCGGCGTGCACCCAAAAAATCACGAAGGACCATCTCTTGCTGTAATTACATGAGGACGTTTAATTACGGAGCTCCGGTCCGACATGCATCTCACACAGGAGATAACGGATGCTGGCCACGAGGCTCGAAAACTAGGAGTTTTTATGGGGTAAGGGGCTTAGGGGTGTGGAATTCAGCATAGCGACACACTATTGGCTTATTTAAACATTAACAGAAGGATTACAGAGCAACAGGACTTTGTTCCTGTGGGCTGGGGGCTTATCTTTGTTCACATAGCAACCAGTTGATGTATGACTTTTACCTGGCGCCAAGGGGCAATAGAGAGAGGGGAAGGTTCCGGCCAAATGGTGGGGACTCAGACAAGATAGCCTTGCCTGCTTCCTTGAATTCTTTTCATCTTCACAGTTAAGATATTCTTAGGAATGCCTTAACAACAGCCCTGCCCTGGCAGGCCTGGGGCTGTTCGCTTTGTTCTCAGTCCCAGGCCTAGGCAGTGGGCTCTTAAACAACTCACAAGTTACAATATTTTACCTTCCTTCAGACTCAAATAGAATGTAAATACAGAGTGTTTTATTCTGCAGAGTCCAGCATACCAGGGTCTCCCATCAGCAAGATAGACAACCAAGTAAGCTCACAGGCCTGATTTAAAGCACTTTAGAGTATTCCTGGGTAGATGACCCTTATCTTGCTCCGTCTCTAGGGACATTCCATTACCTGGGTATAGGGTTTGAAAACGGTTGCTGGGGAGGTCTGGAAACTGTTACCGACACATTGCTCTTGCTTTTGGCCAGGTAGTTGGACAGCTGATGGCAGGGAAGTTTCTGACTAGCTCTCCTGAAGTTTGGGTGTGGGGGTCGGGGGGGGGGGGGGTTGTTCTAATAACTGCCCATGTTTTTAGGCCTAGTCTCCTGGACTGACAATTTGAAGCCTGTCATGGAGTGAGTCTGTCTCAATATTGGTCAAAGAAAATGTTATATTTAAAAATTCCTGATACAAAATATTCAGGAAATTGGGATACTCTGAAAACACCTAACCTAATAATGATAGAATTAGAAGTTGAAGAATATCGGTTCCAATGACCCAGAAATATTTTCATAAAATCATAGAAGAAAATATTTACAACCTAAAGAAAAAGATGCTTATAAATGTACAGGAACCTTCCAGAACATCAATTAGATTGCACCAAAAAAGAAAATACTGCCATCTCATATTAAACAAACACTAAATCTACAGAAGAAAGAAAGAACATAAAAAGCCACAAGGAAAAAAAAAAGAAGCTAAGTAACATACAAAAGCAGACCTATCAGAATCACATCTAACTTTTCAGAGAATCTGGAAGCTAGAAGGGCCTAGAAAGATGTATTGAGCCTGTAAACAACCACAGATGTCAATACTAGTCTACTATACCCAGCAAAACTCTCAACCATCATAAATGGAGAAAACAATATATTTCAAGACAAAACAAAATTTAAGCAATGTCTACTCACAAATCTAGCCCTACAGAAAACACTAGAAGAGAAACTACAATCCTTACCAAGCCCGCTCAGTCAATCAACAGGTTCTCCAGTGCAGGAGTGAGGATTAAAAAGAAAAAAGACAGTTAGACAACATTGTAGCATGACCCCAGTCAATTCTAAGACTGAAGGCAAATTTAATTTTCCCAAACTTCTTTTTATACCATTTTAATTATATGCAAGTATTAAGGGCAAGCAGTACAATAAGGAACTAACAAGGCAGTAAGCAAAGTCCTGTGATTACTCCCATGACAGTTGTTTAAAAGGGTTTGTCATAATGACCAAAGTGCTTGAACCCACTTCCTTGTCCAAGCCCAAAATCTTGCCTGAAGCCTACTTCTTTTGTTGCACCCTAAGATTAAAATTCCTGCCTTACCCTACTTCCCTATTATAACCTGAAGTTAGATTCTTGCCTTACTTACTTCCTCATCATGCTCTAATGCCAGATTCCTGCCTGAGTTTATGTCACTGTCATGGCCAATGTCAGATTCCTGCCTGAAGGCCATTTCCTTGTCCTTGGCCAATGTCAGACTTCTGCCAAGCGGCACGCCAAAAAGCTCTCCACACAAACCAAAGAGGATAACTACTCCCAAGAAAATACAGGAAGTAAGTAATTCCATACCATCAAAAACAAAACAAGGGAAACACACAAATACAAACACACACACACACACACACACACATGCACACAATAACATCACTAACATCAAAATATCATGAATTAATAATCACTGGTCTTTAATATCTCCCAAAATCAATGGACTCAGTTCCACAATAAAAGATAATATAACAAAATGGATGTGTGATATGCTTATAAAAAGATAAAGAAAGGGGGATATCTTTTCTGGAGTTGTGATGTATGGAGGAAGGGCTTGCCTTGGCAGGTCCATGCTGAGGCATCCCTTCCGCCTGAGGGACCAGCTACATGATGGTTTAATATAGAGCAGAGTTTATTTAGGGTATGGGGAGGGGAGTCAAGAGGGTAATAGAGGCAGAGAAAGGCCCGTGCGTGCACACACACACACACACACACACACACACACACACACAGAAAAGAAGAGAAGTAAAGGGGCCGAGGCCAGTCATGAGTATGTGGAGAGAGAGGGGGAAGGTAATAGGGAGAGAGGGGGTGGGGGAGAAAAAGCCAGAGCAAAAGAAAGCAAGAGAGCAAGGTTGGGGCAAGCAGCCCCTTTTATATTGGGTCAGACATACTTGGCTGTTGCCAGGTAACTGAGGGACAGAGCTTAGACAGAATGCTAACAATATATAAACAGGATCTATCATTTTGCTGCATATTAGAAACACACTTCAACAAAAAAGATAGACATTTTCACAGAGTAAAGGGCTGGAAAAATGTTTTCCTAGCAAACTGATCCAAGAAGCAAGCTGAAGTAGCCCTTCTAGTATCTACCAAAAAAAAAAAAAAAAAATTCCAACCATAATTAATCAAAAGAGAAAAAGAAGGATACTTCATGTTCATCAAAGGAAAAAAATTACCAAGATTATATCTCAATTCAGAACATCTATGCCCTAAATGTAAGGGCACCAACATTTATAAAAGAAATATTATTGAAGCTTAAATTGCACATTAAACCACACACATTAATACTGGGAGATTTTATCGCCCCACTTTCACCAATCAACAGGTCATCTAGACAAATATTATGGAGAGAAATAATGAAAATATCAGAGGTTGTGAATGGAATGGACCTCATCGATATCTATATAACATTTTACTCAAACCCTAAAGAATATATGCTCTTCTCATCACCTCATAAAATCTTCTTTAAAACTGACCATATAGTCTGTCACAATGGAAGCATCAACAGATACAAGAAAATTGAAGTAATGCATCATATCTTATCAGACCACCATGGATTAAAGCTAGACTTCAGCAACAACAGAAACACCAGAAAACTTACAATCTCATGGAAACTAACTCTCAATTCAACAATCTCTGGGTAAGGGAAAAAATAATTAATGAAAATTTTTCTAGAATTCAATTAAAATGAAGGCACAGCATACCCAAACTTATGGGACACAATGAAAGCAGCACTATGAGGAAAGTTCATAGCATTAAGTGACTCCATAAAAAAATCTGGTAGTTCTTATACCAGTAATTTAAAAGTACATCTGAAAGCTCTAAAAAAAGAAAGAAAGAAAAGGAAAGCAAAGAAAAGAAGACAGAAAGACAGAAAGGAAGGAAGGGAGGAAGGAAGGAAGGAAGGAAGGAAGGAAGGAAGGAAGGAAGGAAGGAAGGAAGGAAGGAAGGAAGGAAGGAAGAGAAGCAAAGACACCTAAGAAGAGTAAACTTCAGGAAAGTATAAACTTACAGCCAAACATTAGACAGAGCCTGAGGTGTTTTGTGGGAAAAGTGGAAGACAAAGTCAGAGAGATCAAGGACACCAAAAGAAGACCCATAGAGTCAAGGAACCTTGGAGCATGTGGGTTCACAGAGCCTGGACCATCATTCAGGGAGCATATAGAAGCTGGAGTTAGACCTATATTTGTGGCAATTGCGCAGGTTGATCTTTATGTGGATCCCATAATAAGTGGAGCAGGGGCTATCTCATTCTCTGGTCCCTGTCATTGGATATGATTTCCCCCTATTTTGGACTGCCTGGTTAGGCCTTAGTGGAAAAGGAGCTACCTAGGCCTGCTGGGAGTACATGCCCTAGTGTAAAGTGGTACCCAACAGGGTTTCCCTTCCATGAGTACAGCAATAGGAGGAGGGATTTGTAAGGGTAAAGATGGAAAGACCGGTAGGAGAGGGCTGTGATCAGGTTGTAAAGTGAATCTAAAAATAAAAATTGAAAAAAGAAAGACACACACACACAAAAAAAAGTGATTTGAAAAATATTGAGAGGAATGCATGTTTTGAGAATTTTCATTTAATTATATCCAGAATTTAATCATAAAAATATATTATCAGTTGATAAACAATTACATTTTGTCATGTGCAGGGCAAGGACACATCTGAATTTGAGGTTTACTGTGAGCTCAGGCACCAGACACTCTGATGAATCTGATTATTCACACATATGAAAATTGGGTGGATTCTCTTACGTTATTTTAGCTCATAGAATGTATGTATAGAACTGTTTTAACAAGGATTACTTATTTCATTGTACTATATGTATCACATAAGCATAAAAGCAAGAAGGAACTAGTGACTATTCATGCCCTTAGGGACTAAGCTATAGCAAACTGTAGGAAAGAGTGATCTTTATGAAAAGTAGAGGTTTTTAAGAACTCAGAAATATACTAATGTCCCATTTAGAGAATTTATGGCATACATTTTAATAATAAAAAACATTTGTCCATAACTTTAGTATTAAAAACAAAATAAGCGTACAGTCATTAAACAAAGTAGAAAAGACAAACTTTTGCACTGAAACATTAAAAAATCATATGTAAAACAGATGTATAATTTATCCTTCAGTGAAGACATTTGTAGAAATAACTTAGAGAAAGACAATGGAAATCAATAAAAAGAAGATGAAACTGTTCTGCAAGCTTCTTATGTTTCTATCAAAATCTCATTAGATAAAACTCCATAAAACTAAATCCAAGATTACTTTAAATCCAAACTTCAAGGTAGATTATGTATTTCAGTGATTATGAAATAGATCTATTTCACAACTACTGTGGTCTCCTAAGGGAACTTAGTATCTGTTTAGTAAAGTGAGAGTCCATGTGTAATATTAAAGTTGAAAATTATTTTAAAAAGAAACTTTCATTGTTATAAATCTTATAATCTATTTGAGGGAAAAAAGAGATTATAAATTGAGAGAAGCCAGAAGATATCTTAGTGAAATTACCAGTGAAAGGAACATTTTATTGAATCCTAAACAAACACTTTGCTGTGTTTAATGCTTGTTTTTAATATAAGGTTTTTTCTCCCCACCCCTAGCCTGGAACCTGCATGTTCAAGGGTGGAGTTTCCAAGAGAGGTTGGAGACCGTACTGTTGAAAGGGCAAGCTCTTCACTGTCTCCCACCCAAAAAAAAAAAAAAAGGCAATTGGCCTTGTACTATGGAGCTGGTCATACCCCTTCTCCCTGTTTCCTGCCTGTCATCCAAAAATGCAGAGGAATATCAACTCAGTGTTATTCTTAATAAAGTGTATTTCAAATTTGTTCAGTCAAACTTAGCCAGGGTTCCAACGCCCTACTTAAAATGCAACCAGGAAGTTACCTATTCAGCACTAATTAGCATTATAAAATCAGAGCCTATAGCTCAGGGCCTTTCTGTTGTTCACTAGGATAGAAAGGACAGTCTTAGCCAGATACAGTTTACCATAAGAAAAGTTAGGGAATCCCACGGAAGCAGGTTTTTTCTTTAGCCCTAAGAATTCAGGCAGAACTATTGAGCATAAATAATTTTTTTTTTGCCTCAGGCCAGCCCTTCCCTTTTTTTTTTTTTTTTTTAATTTTTTGTTAACAAATGGGAGGAGATGTAGTCTCCCCACGCCCAGCCTGGAACCTGCTTGCTCAAGGGTGGAGTTTCCTGCTCATTTGTTCTGCCATGCCCACTGCTGGACCTTGCTGCTTTGCTGCTTGGAGCCACACACATGTTCACCCTGCTACTGGACCCTGAGACCATTTGGCGGGAATCGGGTTCCCTCCCCCTTCCTTTATAACTGAATGTCTGAACTAGTAAAATTAAGCTTTGAACACTATGAACTTGTCTTGGCTCCGTTTCTTCTTTCTCCCTGTCTAGTTCCTCCCTTAGCTCAAGTGGCCATCTCATGTTGCTAGCTGCTGGCCAGCCACAACATAACTCCCCTAATCTCTTATATCTGTCTCTCCCCTATTTGTCCCTATCTTTCTTACACTCCTGTCTTTAAAATGAGTACTATTTCTCAATGCATCCACATTTTTCTATTCAGAATTATGGTGCTTTTTTTCAAAAATCTTTCAATACCAATTTGTTGTATCCAAATATTATTAAATTTCTTATCACCTACAAAAGAGTGATCAGCATATATACGCTAGACTCTTTTTTTTTTAATATTTTTATTACATATTTTCCTCAATTACATTTCCAATGCTATCCCAAAAGTCCCCCATAGCGCCCCCCACTTCCCTACCCACCCATTCCCATTCTTTTGGCCCTGGCATTCCCCTATATTGGGGCATATAAAGTTTGCAAGTCCAATGGGCCTCTCTTTCTATTGATGGCCGACTAGGCCATCTTTCGATACATATGCAGCTAGAGACAAGAGCTCCGGGGTTCTGGTTAGTACATCATGTTGTTCCAACAATAGGGTTGCAGATCCCTTTAGCTCCTTGGGTACTTTCTCTAGCTTCTCCATTGGGAGCCCTGTGATACATCCAATAGCTGACTGTGAACATCCACTCCTGTGTTTGCTAGGCCCCGGCATCGTCTCACAAGAGACAGCTATATTTGGGTCCTTTCAGCAAAATCTTGCTAGTGTATGCAATGGTGTCAGCATTTAGAAGCTGATTATGGGATGCAACCCTGGATACGGCAGTCTCTAAATGGTCCATCCTTTCACCACAGCTACGAACTTTGTCTCTGTAACTCCTTCCTTGGGTGTTTTGTTCCCAATTCTAAGAAGGTGCACAGTGTCCACACTTTGGTCTTCATTCTTCTTGAGTTTCATGTGTTTAGCACATTGTATCTTATATCTTGGGTATCCTAAGTTTTGGGCTAATATCCACTTATCAGTGAATACATATTGTGTGAGTTCTTTTGTGATTGTGTTACTTCACTCAAGATGATGCCCTCCAGGTCCATCCATTTGGCTAGGAATTTCATAAATTCATTCTTTTTAATAGCTGAGTAGTACTCCATTGTGTAAATGTACCATAATTTCTGTATCCATTCATCTGTTGAGGGACATCTGGGTTCTTTCAAGCTTCTGGCTATTATAAATAGGGCTGCAATGAACATAGTGGAGCATGTGTCCTTTTTACCGGTTGGGACATCTTCTGGATATATGCCCAGGAGAGGTATTGCTGGATCCTCCGGTAGTACTATGTCCAATTTTCTGAGGAACCGCCAAACTGATTTCCAGAGTGGTTGTACAAGCTTGCAATCCCACCAACAATGGAGGAGTGTTCCTCTTTCTCCACATCCTCGCCAGCATCTGCTGTCACCTGAATTTTTGATCTTAGCCATTCTGACTGGTGTGAGGTGGAATCTCAGGGTTGTTTTGATTTGCATTTCCCTGATGATTAAGGATGTGGAACATTTTTTCAGGTGCTTCTCTGCCATTCGGTATTCCTCAGGTGAGAATTCTTTGTTCAGTTCTGAGCCCCATTTTTTAATGGGGTTATTTGACTTTCTGGAGTCCACCTTCTTGAGTTCTTTATATATATTGGATATTAGTCCCTTATCTGATTTAGGATAGGTGAAGATCCTTTCCCAATCTGTTGGTGGTTTTTTTGTCTTATTGATGGTCTCTTTAGCCTTGCAGAAGCTTTGTAGTTTCAGGAGGTCCCACTTGTCAATTCTCGATCTTACAGCACAAGCCATTACTGTTCTATTCAGGAATTTTTCCCCTGTGCCCATATCTTCAAGGCTTTTCCCCACTTTCTCCTCTATAAGTTTCAGTGTCTCTGGTTTTATGTGAAGTTCCTTGATCCACTTAGACTTGACCTTAGTACAAGGAGATAGGAATGGATCGATTCGCATTCTTCTACATGTTAACAACCAGTTGTGCCAGCACCATTTGTTGAAAATGCTGTCTTTCTTCCACTGGATGTTTTTAGCTCCCTTGTCGAAGATCAAGTGACCGTAGGTGTGTGGGTTCATTTCTGGGTCTTCAATTCTATTCCATTGGTCTATTTGTCTGTCACTATACCAGTACCATGCAGTTTTTATCACAATTGCTCTGTAGTAGAGCTTTAGGTCCTGCATGGTGATTCCATCAGAGGTTCTTTTATCCTTGAGAAGAGTTTTTGCTATCCTAGGTTTTTTGTTATTCCAGATGAATTTGCAGATTGCACTTTCTAATTCGTTGAAGAATTGATTTGGAATTTTGATGGGGATTGCATTGAATCTGTAGATTGCTTTTGGCAAGATAGCCATTTTTACAATGTTGATCCTGCCAATCCATGAGCATGGGAGATCTTTCAATCTTCTAAGATCTTCTATAATTTCTTTCTTCAGAGACTTGAAGTTTTTATCATACAGATCTTTCACTTCGTTAGTTAGAGTCACGCCAAGATATTTTATATTATTTGTGACTATTGAGAAGGGTGTTGTTTCCCTAATTTCTTTCTCAGTCTGTTTATTCTTTGTGTAGAGAAAGGCCATTGATTTGTTTGAGTTAATTTTATATCCAGCTACTTCACCAAAGCTGTTTATCAGGCTTAGGAGTTCTCTGGTGGAATTTTTAGGGTCACTTATATATACTATCATATCATCTGCAAAAAGTGATATTTTGACTTCATCTTTTCCAATTTGTATCCCTTTGATCTCCTTTTGTTGTCGAATTGCTCTGGCTAGGACTTCAAGTACAATGTTGAATAGGTATGGAGAAAGTGGACAGCCTTGTCTAGTCCCTGATTTTAGAGGGATTGGTTCAAGCTTCTCACCATTTACTTTGATGTTGGCTACTGGTTTGCTGTAGATTGCTTTTATCATGTTTAGGTATGGGCCTTGAATTCCTGATCTTTCCAAGACTTTTATCATGAATGGGTGTTGGATCTTGTCAAATGCTTTTTCCGCATCTAACGAGATGACCATGTGGTTTTTGTCTTTGAGTTTGTTATATACTGGATTACGTTGATGGATTTCCATATATTGAACCATCCCTGCATCCCTGGGATGAAACCTACTTGGTCAGGATGGATGATTGTTTTGATGTGTTCTTGGATTCGGTTAGCAAGAACTTTATTGAGGATTTTTGCATCAATATTCATAAGGGATATTGGTCTGAAGTTTTCTATCATTGTTGGGTCTTTTTGTGGTTTAGGTATCAGAGTAATTGTGGCTTCATAGAATGAGTTGGGTAGAGTACATTCTGTTTCTATTTTGTGGAATAGTTTGTGAAGAACTGGGATTAGATCTTCTTTGAAGGTCTGATAGAACTCTGCACTAAACCCATCTGGTCCTGGGCTTTTTTTAGTTGGGAGACTATTAATGACTGCTTCTATTTCTTTGGGGGATATAGGGCTGTTTAGATCATTAACCTGATCTTGATTCAACTTTGGTACCTGGTATCTGTCTAGGAACTTCTCCATTTCATCCAGGTTCTCCAGTTTTGTTGAGTATAGCCTTTGGTAGAAGGATCTGATGGTGTTTTGGATGTCTTCAGGATCTGTTGTTATGTCTCCTTTTTCATTTCTGATTTTGTTAATTAGGATGCTTTCCCTGTGCCCTCTAGTGAGTCTGGCTAAGGGTTTATCTATCTTGTTGATTTTCTCAAAGAACCAGCTCCTTGATTGGTTGATTCTTTGAATAGTTTTTCTTGTTTCCACTTGGTTGATTTCGCCCCTGAGTTTGATTATTTCCTGCCGTCTACTCCTCTTGGGTGAATTTGCTTCCTTTTGTTCTAGTGCTTTTAGGTATGTTGTCAAGCTGCTTATGTGTGCTCTATCTAGTTTCCTTTTGGAGGCACTCAGAGCTATGAGTTTTCCTCTTAGAAATGCTTTCATTGCGTCCCATAAGTTTGGGTATGTTGTGGCTTCATTTTCATTGAACTCTAAAAAGTCGTTAATTTCTTTCTTTCTTCCTTCCTTGACCAAGGTATCATTGAGAAGATTGTTGTTCAGTTTCCACGTGAAGGTTGGCTTTCTATTATTTATTTTGTTATTGAAGATCAGCCTTAGTCCATGGTGATCTGATAGGATGCATGGGACAATTTCAATATTTTTGTATCTTTTGAGGCCTGTTTTGTGACCAATTATGTGGTCAATTTTGGAGAAGGTGCCATGAGGTGCTGAGAAGAAGGTATATCCTTTTGTTTTAGGATAGAATGTTCTGTAGATATCTGCCAGATCCATTTGATTCATAATTTCTCTTAGTTTCTCTATGTCCCTGTTTAGTTTCTGTTTCCATGATCTGTCCATTGGTGAAAGTGGTGTGTTGAAGTCTCCCACTATTATTGTATGAGGTGCAATGTGTGCTTTGAGATTTACTAAAGTTTCTTTAATGAATGTGGCTGCCTTTGTATTTGGAGCATAGATATTCAGGATTGATAGTTCCTCTTGGAGGATTTTACCTTTGATGAGTATGAAGTGTCCCACCCTGTCTTTTTTAATGACTTTGGGTTGGAAGTCAATCTTATCAGATATTAGAATGGCTACTCCAGCTTGTTTCTTCATACCAATTGCTTGGAAAATTGTTTTCCAGCCTTTCATTCTGAGGTAGTGTCTATCTTTTTCTCTGAGATGAGTTTCCTGTAAGCAGCAAAATGTTGGGTCTTGTTTGTGTAGCCAGTTTGTTAGTCTATTTCTTTTTATCGGGGAGTTGAGTCCATTGATATTAAGAGATATTAAGGAAAAGTAATTGTTGTTTCCTGTTATTTTTGTTGTTAAAGTTGGCATTCTGTTCTTGTGGCTGTCTTCTTTTATGTTTGTTGAGGGATTACCTTCTTGTTGTTTCTAGGGCGTGGTTCCTGTCCTTGTATTGGTTTTTTTCTGTTATTACCCTTTGAAGGGCTGGATTCGTGGAGAGATAATGTGTGAATTTGGTTTTGTCCTGGAATACTTTGGTTTCTCCATCTATGTTAACTGAGAGTTTGGCTGGGTATAGTAGCCTGGGCTGGAATTTGTGTTCTTTTTGTGTCTGTATAACATCCGTCCAGGATCTTCTGGCTTTCATAGTCTCTGGTGAAAAATCTGGTGTAATTCTGATAGGCTTGCCTTTATATGTTACTTGGCCTTTTTCTCTTACTGCTTTTAGTATTCTATCTTTATTTAGAGCATTTGTTGTTCTGATTATTATGTGTCGGGAGGTATTTCTTTTCTGGTCCAGTCTATTTGGAGTTCTCTAGGCTTCTTGTATGTTCATGGGCATCTCTTTCTTTAGATTTGGGCAGTTTTCTTCTATAATTTTGTTGAAGATGTTTGCTGGTCCTTTGAGTTGAAAATCTTCATTCTCATCCACTCCTATTATCCGTAGGTTTGGTCTTCTCATTGTGTCCTGTATTTCTTGGATGTTTTCAGTTAGGATCTTTTTGCATTTTACATTTTCCTTGATTGTTGTGCTGATGTTCTCTATGGAATCTTCTGCACCTGAGATTCTCTCTTCCATCTCTTGTATTCTGTTGCTGATCCTGGTATCTATGGTTCCAGATTTCTTTCCTAGGGTTTCTATCTCCCGTGTTTCCTCATTTTGGGTTTTCTTTATTGTGTCTACTTCCCTTTTTAGGTCTAGTATGGTTTTGTTCATTTCCATCATCTGTTTGGATGTGTTTTCCTGTTTTTCATTAAGGACTTCTACCTGTTTGATTATGTTATCCTGTTTTTCTTTAATGCTTTGTAACTCTTTAGTAGTGTTCTCCTGCAATTCTTTAAGGGATTTTTGTGCTTCCTCTTTACTGTCTTCTACCTGTTTACCAGTATTCCTTTGTATTTCTTTAAGCGTGTTATTAAAGTCCTTCTTGAAGTCCTCTACCATCATCAGGAGATATGCTTTTAGATCCGTGTCTAGCTTTTCTGGTGTGTTGGGGTGACCTGGACTGGGCGAAGTGGGAGTGCTGGGTTCTGATGATGGTGAGTGGTCTTGGTTTCTGTTAGTAAGATTATTATGTTTACCTTTCGCCATCTGGTAATCTCTGGGGTTAGTTGTTGTCGTTGTCACTGTTTAAAGATTGGAGCAGAAGCTGTGTTCCACTCACCAGTAGTCTCAAAATCCTGTGGCGGGTGTTGTGGGTAGCTGGTGTGTGTCAGCCGACCCTGCGCCCTAGCTATCCAGGTGCTTTTCTGACTGGAAGAGGCTTGTGGCCCTATGTAGGCCGGATTTTTCCCTCCCCAACCAAAGCAGTCTCAGGTCCCGCGTGATTGGACTGGAGCAGAAGCTGTGTTCCACTCACCAGCAGTCTCAAAATCCTGTGGCGGGGGTCGTGGGTAGCTGGCGGGTGTCCGCCGACCCTGCTCTCTAGCTACCCTGGTGCTGATCCGGCTGGATGAGGCCTGTGGCCCTACTCAGGCTGGTTTCTGCTTCCCTAACTAATGCAGTCTCAGGTCCAGCGCAATTGGATTGGAGCAGAAGCTGTGTTCCACTCACCAGAAGTCTTAAGATCCTGTGGTGGGTGTTGTGGGTAGCTGGCGAGTGTCAGCCGACCCTGCGCCCTAGCTACCCAGGTGCTTTTCTGACCGGAAGAGCTATGCTAGACTCTTAAAGACATCTCTCCATCTCCCTGTAATTAAATAATTTCCAATAACTCTATTGCTTGGGATGTGACATATTGCTTGACTCCCCTCTATGAGTTAATTTCACAAAGTTTTATGTATGTTGTCCAAATCATTGGGGATATATGTGAAATCACCATGCTGTGTCTCGAATACACTGCTTCGTATTGTTATATTCTACCTGACTTCTGCAATGATCCCGGAGCCTTGGGGAAGGAGAGATGTAATATATATCTTCTTTATAAGGCAGAACATTTCTCAGTCTCATATTCTCGGAATCACTGACCTTTTGTGGATCACTGTAATAAGCAGCATACATTGAAAGTAGTAGTTTCTTCGATGAGGGATGAGAGACACAATGATACATAGTTGTAAAGAGAAGTCATCATGAATTAGTTTAAATTTGTTCATTTAGCATTATAATTGTAGTTCTCCCCTAGGACCTGTAGCATGATAATGGTTCCAGGTTCCTAGTAATGGTTCTAGGTAAGGCTCATCCTCTGGAGCTTGTCCTAAATCCCAAAAGGGTATGATATTTACTGTTTTGATATTGATACTACTATTGTAGCAGAAGCCTTGTCTTGCCATGGCAGTGATTGTTACATTTTGCAGAGTTCACAGCTTGGAAAGACCAAGGATTTTTTTTTTTCTGTGAAAACTAGTCAAAAAGGAACTACATTTCTAAGAAGTTTCATCTTGATATCTTCATGTTCTATAACTCAAATATGTGCTGTCTTCTGCATGGCATGATACTGTGCATCTGCAATTATAGTACAGGGAAAAAGAAACAGGGAGAGATCTGGAGCTTTCTGACCATCCAGTGTAGCTAAATCAGTGGGTTCCATGTTCAAAGAAAAACTTTCTCAAAATATAAGATGCAGTCAGTGAGCAAAAAGGTATCTAATGTTGACCTGTGCCTCCTCACAGGTATGCCCACACATTAATAACACACACAAACAAACACAAAGTCATTCTTTGTGTTTATATTCTATATCACTTGTTTTTATTAAATATTTTATCTATTATTATATATTTTAATGTTAAGACATTAAAATTTTATTTTAAAATATGATACAGAAATGAAGTGGTCACACAGTATTAAGAAAAGGTGATGTCAGAGGATGTGTTGAATTCAGGCTACCAAAACCTTCATTTTAAAAAATCTTAGTATTCAACTAGAGCATAAAAGTAATGCATGATAAATTAGCAATTTCTGCAATTTCTTTAAGTAAAGTTTATCATTAACATTGTGTCAAAGTGTAAATAAGCAGTGATTAGCAAGTATAAAGAAAAAAATGTATAAATTAGCAAGTATAGAAAAAAATGTATAAATTAGCAAGTATAAAGAAAAAATGTAGAAAAATGATTGAAGAAAATACACAACATTGATTTCTGGCCTCCACATATATGCATAGATGCATGAAGACATGTACCCAGTAAAGAAAACACATACAAGCACACACAGACACACACAGACACACATAGACACATACATTCATAGCAATAAGAAAATATAGTAATTAATCCTATTTGAGGAAATGTTCAATTTGTTTTAAAACAAATTCTAATGTATAAATCATAAAACCCTGAATGTCTTAAATTTAGAGCAACATATAAACAAGGCATAAAATAATTCCCTTAGTATAAACTAATATAAAATAAAAATATGTCACAACTTAACCATGAAATATCTTGGGGGTATATATTTAGATGAAACTAACATTAATGTTGCTACACAGGACTTAAACTTTTCTCTGGGAATGTTGAAGGTGTTTGAACATATGAAAACTTTGATCAGAAAATTTGTATTACATTTTTCACAACTGTCAAGAATGAATTTTTGAGTGCTTTCATTTTTCAATATTTTTTGTGTTTATTCCTTTTTCTGTAATATTACCTATACATAAAAACATTAAAATAACTTGCAATTATATACCTTGATTACTGTTCCATATTCCCTTTTCAAAATATGTCCAATTTTTTTGAATGTAGATCATGGTTAAAAATCATTGTTATATTAATTATATTTCTTTACCTATAATTTATCTCAAATTTCTTCCCTCACATAATCAAATGGGGATTATATAATTTCAAAGGAATAAAAGACTTTAGAGTAGATAAAGAAAGCTACAATAATTTTTGCTATGCCACTTTTTTTGCTCACATTTGAAAAATATCATAAAATATTTACACAGAAGTCTCTACAAAATATATTAGCTGTTATTAGGTGTACTGAGTTACTTGTTGGGATTTGTCTTATATATTCTATATTTATTTGCTGACTTTTTTCTTGTTCTGAGGTATAGGTTTACAGTAAGGAAGATGGCATGGTCAAACATCTTATCTCTCAATGATATTTAAGAATTGTTTTCCATCATCTCTAACTGGTTAATAAATTGTTGAACAGCCTATGGCTGGGCAGGAGTGGACAGCAGACGCAGACCATTGGATCCCAATAAATCCCAGGTTGAGGTTCCTAGCAGGTAGAGGGGGAGAAAGAGAAGAAAGGTGTGGAGAGACCATGTGGAGACAGCAGAAATATTCACCAAAAGGTCACAGTGAAAATGAAGCCATGAGGGCATTTATGGAGCAGAGTAAGCCATGGCGAGACTGAGATGGTAAGTAACAGGGCATTTTTTCTGGGTATTAGTAGCCTTAGATGGTTAGAATAGCTGAGAATGTGTTCATCCTTGTGCCAGCAGGTTGTTAATAAAAATACCACGTCTCCATGTCTTTTATTCAGCAACTACATGAGGTAGGTGGGTGTAGATACCCCATGGAGTTATTTGGGAACAAAATAGACTGTTAAGAAACTCATAGGTAAAAACACTTCTATGGTTATTTTGTATTTACTTGGTTACGGAAATGTATGTTTTAAGTTACAAGAGTGTTTATGAGGGCAAGACTCAGAAATCTAAGCTGTAACAAGTACTCTCTCAGGATTGACAAGTAAGCCCATGTTCTCATTATTGCTAATCAGTAATGTTTATTGTATGGCCAAACTTGAACTTTGGTTTCTTTTAGGAAACAACTGTTTTCCTTATTATCATCTCAACACAGATCAACTTATATTTCTTATTATATATATATATATATATATATATATATATTCATGATATCCAAATTATTTCATTTTTTACATGCATAAATGAAGATAATATTAAAGATAATACGATGTGGACAAATTGAGTCTTTTACTCAACATTGTATATTTACCTGTATAATATTAGTTATTAATTATACCTGGCATAGGGCTTGCTATCTGCCTCAGTGATTTAGGTTCCATAATAAAAGACATACACACACAGCCTTTATATTTAATATGACTTAAACAGCACAATAGCTGAGCCACTGCCTAACCTCCATGCTGTTAGTCCTACGTTATTACTTACTAATTCTATATGCCATCTTGGCAGGCTCAGTTAGTAGAGCATGAGATTCTTAATCTCAAGGTCAGGGGTTCATGCCTCATGCTGGGCACGATCTGTAACACTGTTAATTAAATCTGTTGCAGGGTTTGCAACCCACCTCTATGGTTTAGGTTCCAAAATGAAAGACACACACCTGCATGTTTCTTCGGAAATCTGTCCCAATACAATGCTCTCTTCATTCTTCTCGAAGAAAACCGTAAATGTAAATTATTGAGAGTTATTGACTCCAAAGCAGGGCTCAACAAAATTTTGTAGATTAGGTATAAAGTATGATATATTAATGTGTAGGACATTTTTATACCTTTAAAAATACACAGAAATGGAAATGCTTTAATGAAAGAGAAAAGCATGAGTTGCTTGCACATTAATACAAACTAATTAACACTCATTTAAATATGTTAAATTTTAAAAGTTAAATAATACTACACAATAGATTCTCTAAAGTAAAATCAAAATTGTTGTAATAGTGTCCAATTTCTAAACAAAATTACATTTCTTAGTAACATTTTAAAATCTTAAAGAAATTTGGAAGAAATAAGTAGCTGTAAAATTAGAGACTTTAAATAAATATACTATACTATTTTTAACTAAAAGCTTTATGATGGAATGGAGACAAAGGATAGTAAGCCACTGTAGAATCCAAAACAAGCATCATGAAACACAAAGCAACCTAGTAAACAAATAAACCATGGAAAGCTGTGGTTTTAACAGTTTATATAACTGCAAGAGAATTTCTGATATCAGTAACTAGTAAGAAACAGAAATGCACTTCTCACAGTCTAGACTGGGAAGTTTTATATTAAGGTGCTTCCAGCCTCAAGTTTATCTTCTTCCAAGGCAGTATCTTGCTGCTGCATACTCTGAGGGAAAGCCTGCTATGATGCATAGGAGAGAAGGCAAGGAAGCAGAAGGGTCAGAGAGGATGAATTGCTTTTAGTTCACTTTTTTCATATTGAGGCTTAAATACTTTTCTGTGATATTTATCTGTGAATTACACTCTCCCAAAATACTGGAGTAGGACTACTCATGTTCATAAATACAGAAATATTTCCTCTTTGGATTTGTTAAATGTTACATAAACTGACCAACATATTTTTTTTTGTCTCATTTATTTTCATTCCAGATGATGTTTCTTTCCAAGTTCCCCTTCCAAGATTTCTTTGTTTCAGAATTTTCCCTGTCCAAATACATTAGAGAAGAGGAGGCCTATGATTGTACAGGGAAAAGGGAGGTGAAGTGAAAGGTTTCAGAGACAGCATCTCAGGACAGAAAAGGGGGAAGGTGAATGGAGGCAGATGTGAACCAGTGTGGCTTGAACCAGCCATAGGTAGTTATGATATCATAAGGATAGAATAATTGGGATAAAGCTTTTACTATCAATTGGCTCTGAAATTATTTTATTGGTACCTTATAAATTGTGATTTTATTGATACATAAATCTGATTGGTTAACTATAAGCTTGAAGTTTATATTAATGTCCAAGCAACTCATGCTTTTCTCTTTCATTAAAGCATTTCCATTTCTGTGTATTTTTAAAGGTATAAAAAGGTTTTGAGTATACCAGGTTCCTGGCTTTTGCGTTATCTAAACTTGAGATTGGTTGTTCAATTTGGATACTGGAATGTGGGACAGAGCCAGCTGGACCCCGCAGGCGCATAGTGTTGTAGCCCTTCGGTGCTGGCACTAGAGAGGGAATGTGCCGGCTCATTTTTAATATTTACCACAACATTTCTTTACCTCATTTCCCTTCCCCACCACCCACTTTCAGCTCAATCTCTCCCACCCTTCCACCCCCTTTCCCTGGTGTTTCAAATCTTTACAAGATTACCTGCTTCCTCTCCCACTGAAGTCAGACAAAGCAGTCCTCTACTATACATATGCCTGGGGCCATGGACTAGCCCATGTATGCTCTTTGGTTGGTGGCTTAGTCTTTGGGAGCTCCCAGAGGTCCAGGTTAGTTGATACTGTCGGTGTTTCTATGAGATTGCCATCCCCTTCAGCTTCTTCAATCCTTCTACTAATTACTCCATGGGGTCTCTAACCTTGGTCCAATGAGTTGTAACTATCTGCCTCTGTCTCAGTCAGCTGCTGGTAGAGTTTTTCAGAGGTCAACCATGCTAGGTTCCTGTCCTCAAGCACAACATGGCATCAGTAATAATATCAGGCTTTAGTGACTACCCATGGGATAAATCCAAAGTTAGGCTGGTCACTGGTGGTCCTTCCCTCAATCTCTGCTCCATTTTTGTCCCAGTGGGTGCCCTATCTATTGGAGGTAGTCTCCACAGGTTTCATCTCCCCACGGTTGGGCAATTTGGCTAAGGTCATTTCCACTAAGTTGTGGGAGCCTTTCACATTCCAGTTCTCTGGGACTTTCTAGGGGTACACCCCCAAACAGCTGCATATTTTCATTCATCCTCCTGAGCCCTCTGGGCTTCTATCCTATTTCTCCCCTTCTTGATCCTGCTCTTTACACCCCACCTCCCATCCAGGTCCCTTTCTCCCTCTGCCTCCCATGATTATTTTGTTGCCCCTTCTAATTGTCATTGAAGCATACTTACCTGAACCTTCCTGCTTGTTAAGCTTCTTACAGTCTGTGAGTTGTATCCCACGTATTCCGTACATTTTGGCTGATATCCAGTTATCAGTGAATACATACCATGCATATCCTTTTAGGTCAGGATTACCTCAGGATTATATTTTCTAATTCTATCCATTTCACGATGTTCTCCTTTTTAATAGCTGAATAGTATTCCATTGTGTAAATGAAGTACATTTACTATATTTGTTTTTTTATTTGAGGGACATCTGGGTTGTTTCCATCTCTGTATATTACAAATAAAGATCTATGAATATAGTGGAGCACATGTCCTTTTAGCATGTGCAGGGTATACGCCCAAGAGTAGTATAGCTGGGTCTTTAAGTAGAATTATTTTCATTTTTTAAAAATCAAAATTAGGTACCTTATCTCAGGCCACTCTCTCAAATGAGGACATTAACATAAAGTATTCATCTTTGAGTTGTAGAGTGTCAAAGGCTGTGCTTTATATGATTTTAGTGCTCATATATCAACCAGAAGTTTTTGTAATTTTACAGTCATTTATTCATTTATGGAATTAGTAGCTAGCAGCTTTGAATTTTCTTCAAGTCAGTACAGTAAGTTGAAGAAAAAATTTCCTGATGGAAATAAGAAAGATGACCTGTTTAGAATCCAGAATTCCACTGTAAGGGACTGTAGGTCTGACTAAATAACTGGACAAACTGTTTAGAGAGATGACTCTTCCAATAATTATTTCAGAAACTAGTATCTGGACAGAATGCAGAGACATCTATGATCATGGCTTTCTTTTTGCAAAAAGTAATACTCCATCTTCTTCAGAATATTGAAAATTCCCACCCAGATATCTACAGTTCTCAATTTGTATGCCTGTCGAATTCATCTGAATTTGAATGCACATGAAAGTTCAATGAGACAATGAAAAGGAAGAGAATTGTGACGCAGATCAGGATTCCCTAGATGCTTGGGGACCATGATAGAATTTTCACAGCTAGGCTTCCTCTGATTTAAGATGCCCTTCCCAAGTAAGGATCTTGCAAATGGTGTTTCTCTTTCTCCACAGAACAGCCTCTGTAAATTTCCCTGGAACTTCAGCAAGTTAATCATGGCTGCTGCTTTCTGTGGTAACCTCTCAAATCTGGATAGGTAATCTAGTATGATTCATTCTCCTCTGGCTCTCACAGATTCTGTGTGTGATGAATGCTGGAAAAACACATGGAAGCTCTGCCTTGATAATACGGTTTGGGGCCTGGTTTTGCAAATCTTTTGCTTTAACTAAGGATATGCTTTAGTACTAAAATGCCAGTGTGCATCACAGTCAAATTACATCACGCAGAACTGGAAAGAAATTTTGCTTGCAAAGTATAAGATGACATTATTGAGATGAGAGACACATGAAGATAATGCATGTTTTCTGTTGGATATACCTATTAACTGTTTTGATGGAGTGTTTCCACTGCATAGCTTTAAAAATGGACTATTTTTACCGTTTGAATCTAAGTTAGGGTGGGGAGGGCCTAAGGCAGATGAACACAAAACATTTGTGTAAGTGAGTAATATTCAGACAAACCTGAATACTGAATAAATTGTTGACTCCATATACAAGGGAAAGAAGCATAAATCTTTAAGGCTTTACATATATTTACTACTATACTGACTACTGTGTGTGTTCATGTGTATGCAAATATATCAAATATTAAAAGCCTACATATTAATCTCTGGAAAAATAAAACAAATTAGTTTTCATAAATGCAAGCATTTAGATAATGTATCTCTCAACTTTAAGTTTTATTCCAATGTCCTCCAGGCTATGGTACCTGTCTGTGATTCTCAGGGTAGGATCACTTACATTATTGTTGCCTTTCTTATATACAGGCCATCTTCCCTTTGTTCTTTTTCCTATCCTTTCTCTTGTTTTTGTTGTATTTACTGATAAGAATTGAACATAGTGTCTGATGTACGCTTTGGTAGTGTTACATTATGGGGCTGTATCTTGAATCTTTGTTTCAGTTTTAGCATTGAGACAGTGTGTCTCTAACTTGTCTAATCTGGCCTTGAACTCACCTTGCAGGCCAGATTGCTTTTGAACAGGAGACACTCCTGCCTCAGTCTCATCATTATATGAGAATCATAATTTGAACAATCATCTTGTATTCATAAAAGATTTACCAATGGCTTCTACATAGGATTGAAAGATAGTGGTAACTAAGTGGGAATAAGTGACCCTTAAGGAGACACAGACAAAAAGAAAGTATGAAAAAAAAAGGACCAGAAAAATACCCTTCACAAAAAAAGAGTCCTGAGACATTAGTCTTAGACATGCAAGCCTAGCTTTTTGGGGAGGCATAGGAAGTGTTATAAGTCATGAATAATTTTGGATCTAGCTAGAATATAAATCCCCCCCTCTCTCTTATTTTATGATTTCTCTCTCTTTCTCCTTCTCTCACAATTGTCCCCAGTAATCCTGCCTTTATCCTTTAATTCAGTGTGAATAAGCTCATATCATTGGTAGAGAATTTTTATCACAGTAGCCAGACGACAGTACTATTAAATTGAACAGGAAGGTAAGGTTATTACCATTCAGTAACTAAAATAATTGAAATGAGTTATCATTATTTCAATAGGTTAGAACTGTACTGAAGCATGGATAATTCTTTATACCATTGCTGTATTTATTGATGTTTGTCAATATTTTTCAAGTGTTCTATTTATTTCTTTTGTTCAACATCTCTCCCACACAGAGGGAATAAATGACTCTAAGAATACAGTTTCTTACAGAGTACACAGAGTTATGAACATATGAACTCCTAGAGATTGTGACAGCATATAAGAGCCTAGACATGTTCCTCAAGATTTAAAGTGTGTTGGTCAATCAGTCCCTTAGCATACAATTACTGTCTTGCTTTGCTAATGGCCTAGATTATCTTCATATATTTCAAAACTTTAAAAACAACAGTTTATACATGTTTGTCATGTTTGTGTGTGTGTATATATAGCTTTAAAAGCATATATACATATACATATATACATATACATATGCATATTACAACACATAATAAATATAACACACAAATATAACACACACAATGTTGCTTCTTTGATAATTTTGGTATTGCATAGTACTTAGGAGTCCTTCATCTTCTTCTTCTTCTTCTTCTTCTTCTTCTTCTTCTTCTTCTTCTTCTTCTTCTTCTTCTTCTTCTCCTTAACTGCCATAAACTTTACAGTCAAAATATTTGTCTCTCATGGATGAATACTAAGAATATTAGCGGTGTTCTCAGTTATATCTGTGTGTTTACAGTTACTAAAAAATCCACTCATTATGTTGGCTAATATTGGTTGTGAAAATGATCTAAGAAGAGTGAACTTCAAATGCATAAATGCAAACAAAGAGAGAAGAAAGGTAACAATGATATGTTTGAGTCCCATGATAGGGCAACATGCAATTGATTGACCTTGTTTTAAATATGACATACCTGGGGGAAAGGAAGATTCAGTTAAGAAACCCCTCCATTAGATTGGCCTTTGGGCATATCTTTGGAGGATTTCTTTGATTATGGTTTATGGGGGGTGGTGTTTATGCACTGTGGGTAGTACTATTTCTGGGCAGGTATCCAGGGTTTCAAAGAAGCAAACTGATACGACCACCTGATAGACTCCTGCTTCACTTTGTTTTTGGTGGATGTTTTCATTTTTACTATTGATGGTCAGAATATTTTCAAGAAAGTATTGTCATTCCAGATGAATTTGCAGAATGATCTTTTTAATTCGTTGAAGAATTGAGTTGGGATTTTGATGGGGATCACATTGAATCTGTAGATTGCTTTTCGCAAGATAGCCATTTTTACTATATTGATCCTGCCAATCCATGAGCATGGGAGATCTTTCCATCTTCTGAGATCTTCTTTAATTTCTTTCTTCGGAGACTTGAAGTTCTTATCATACAGATCTTTCACTTCCTTAGTTAGAGTCACGCCAAGGTATTTTATATTATTTGTGACTATTGAGAAGGGTGTTGTTTCCCTAATTTCTTTCTCAGACTGTTTATCCTTTGTGTAGAGAAAGGCCATTGACTTGTTTGAGTTAAATTTATATCCAGCTACTTCATTGAAACTATTTATCAGGTTTAGGAGTACTCTGGTGGAATTTTTAGGGTCACTTATATATACTATCATATCATCTGCAAAAAGTGATATTTTGACTTCTTCCTTGCCAAATTGTATCCCCTTGATCTCCTTTTGTAGTCGAATTGCTCTGGCTAGGACTTCAAGTGCAAATTCATCTGGAATAACAAAAACCTAGGATAGGAAAAACTCTGCTCAAGGATAAAAAACCCTCCAGTGGAAGCACCATGTCTGACCTAAAGCTGTACTACAGAGCAATTGTGATAAAAACTGCATGGTACTGGTATAGCAACAGACAAGCAGACCAATGGAATATAATTGAAGACCCAGAAATGAACTCACACACCTACGGTCAATTGATCTTTGACAAGGGAGCAAAAACCATCCAGTGGAAAATAGAATTTTCAACAAATGGTACTGGCACAACTGGCGGTTATCATGTAGAAGAATGTGAATTGATCCATTCCTATCTCCTTGTACTAAGGTCAAATCTAAGTGGATTAATGAACTCCACATAAAACCAGAGACAGTGAAACTTATAGAGGAGAAAGTAGGGAAAAATCCTCGAAGATATGGGTACAGGGGAAAAATTCCTGAAGAGAACAGCAATGGCTTGTGCTGTAAGATCGAGAATCAACAAATGGGACCTCATGAAATTGCAAAGCTTCTGCAAGGCAAAAGACACTGTCAATAAGACAAAAAGGCCACCAACAGATTGAGAAAGGATCTTTACCTATCCTAAATCAGATAGGGGACTAATATCCAATATATATACAGAACTCAAGAAGGTGGACTTCAGAAAATCAAATAACCCCATTAAAAAATGGGGCTAAGAGCTAAACAAAGACTTCTCACCTGAGGAATACCGAATGGGTGAGAAGTACCTGAAAAAAAATGTTCAACATCCTAATCATCAGGGAAATGCAAATCAAAACAACCCTGAGATTCCACTTCACTCCAGTCAGAATGGCTAAGTTCAAAAATTCAGGTGACAGCAGATGCTGGCAAGGATGTGGAGAAAGAGGAACACTCCTCTATTGTTGGTGGGATTGTACAACCACTCTGGAAATCAGTCTGGCAGTTCCTCAGAAAATTGGACATAATACTACTGGAGGATCCAGCAATACCTTTCCTGGGTATTGGAACATCCAGAAGATGTTCCAACCGGTAAGAAGGACACATGCTCCACTATATTCATAGCAGCCTTATTTATAATAGCCAGAAGCTGTAAAGAACCCAGATGTCCCTCAACAGAGGAATGGATACAGAAAATGTGATACATTTACACATTGAAGTACTACTCAGCTATTAAAAAGAATGAATTTATGAAATTCCTAGGCAAATGGTTGGACCTGGAGGGCATCATTCTGAATGAGGTAACCCAATCACAAAACAACTCACACAATGTGTACTCACTGAGAAGTGGATATTAGTCCAGAAATTTATAATACCCAAGATATAAGATACAATTTGCAAAACACAGGAAACTGAAGAAGAACGAATACCAAAGTGTGGACACTTTGCCCCTTCTTAGAATTGGGAACAAAACACTTATGGAAGGAGTTACAGAGACAAAGTTTGGAGCTGAGACAAAAGGATGGACCACATCCCATAATATGCTTCCAAACGCTGACACTATTGCATACACTAGCAAGATTTTGCTGAAAGGACCCTGATATAGCTGTCTCTTGTGAGACTATGCTGGGGCCTAGCAAACACAGAAGTGGATGCTCACAGTTGGCTATTGGATGGATCACAGGGCCCCCAATGCAGGAGCTAGAGAAAGTACCCAAGGAGCTAAAGGGATCTGCAATCCTATAGGTGGAACAACAATATGAACTAAACAGTACCCCTGGAGCTCTTGACTCTAGCTGCATATGTATCAGAAGATGGCCTATTCAGCCATCAGTGGAAAGAGAGGCCCATTGGTCGTGCAAACTTTATATGCCTCAGTACAGGGGAACACCAAGACCAAGAAGTGGGAGTGCGTGGCTGGGGGAGTGGATGGGCGAGCGTGTGGGGGTCTTTTGGGATAGCATTGGAAATGTAAATGAAATAAATACCTAATTTAAAAAAAGACTAAAAAATTATTAATCATTCTATTGTTTATATTTCAAATGATATCCCACTTTCTGGTTACTCTACACCAATCCCTCAAAAAAAAAAAAAAAAAAAAGAAAGAAAGTATTGTCCTTTTCTGCCTGCATTTGAAATTATTTTTTATAAACTTTCATTGATTTATATTAAGTTTTAAACATTTTTGTTAATAATTTATAAATTCTCTTTACATATTTTCTTATAACCTAAGCAATGACCATATGTGTGCAGACATTGGTTGCAAATAATATGTATTTTACACTTTTATTTTCTCATGTATAATGTCACAACTGAATTTTGATGTTCTTTTCAATAAAACATATTATTTCTTTTGTCTTCTTTCCCAAAAATTTTATCGTAATTTTATGAACATATCCTTTCTCTTTCTTTTAAAAAAACTTATCCTCTTCATAATTCTGTCTAAAATTTATTTCAAATTAAATTGCATAGTGTAAGGAAGTAGTTACAAAGTCTATTTTTTTCTACTGAGGCATCTAGATTAAGATGTGGAGGAAAAAAATGGTACTGTTTTCTTTACTACTGAGATGACATTGGGACCTTCTCTGAAGTTCAAATCAGTGGTCATGTGTCCACTTTGTTATCTTGATATAAACTATCTATTATCAATTTCATACTCTGCTGTTTGGAACTTTGTAATGTGTGTTAAGGTGAGATACCATAACCCTTAGTAATAAATGTACGTACCAAATATCTAGTGGCCACAAGTTTATTGGAATCTTATCATAAGCATTAAGGTTTCTCATGTAGCTCATAGTTATTCTTGAGAAGTTGATCCTGAGATAAAATACAGCATATCATTGATACAGACTCAGAAACAGAGGAGCAGGTCAAGTAAGCATTTTAACTTAATTCACAAAGAAACTAGCCGTGATAGACCCATAATAATCTGATTTCCTCAGTAAATATTAAAATATTAATTGAAGAGAAAATTCTTATATTTCATTATATCTTTTATATCTTTTATCTTGGGAGAATTCCTTCAGTATTTTAAAATTTCTTCTCTTGGCCCATTGGTCTTGCAAACTTTATATGCCTCAGTACAGAGGAATGCCAGGGCCAAGAAGTGGGAGTGGGTGGGTAGTGGAGTTGGGGGGGGGGAGGGTATGGGGGGACTTTGGGATAGCATTGGAAATGTAAATGAAGAAAATACCTAATAAAATAAATAAATAATTATTTCTTCTCTCAAATACCATATATTTAAACATACACATATCTTAATTCTCATCGTTGTTACTTCTAACAAACTTATCTAATTGTCCACTCAGAAGTCTCTTCTTTCTTTGTATGGAAGCAGAACTGAACTTCTAAAAACAAGACAAACTGCAGTGGTTTGAATATGTTTGGCCCAGGGAGTGGCACTACTCAGAGATATGGCCTCATTTTAGTAGGTATGTCATTGTGGGCATGGGTTTTAAGACCCTCATCCTAGCAGCCTGGATGCCTTTCTTCTTCTAGCAATTTTTAGATGAAGAGACAGAAATCTGAGCTCCTCCTACACCTTGTCTGCCTGGGTAGTTGATGCCATGCTTGCACCTTGATGAAAATAGACTGAGCCTCTAAACCTGTAAGACAAACCAAATTAAATGTTGTCCTTATAAAAGTTGCCTTGGTCATGATGTCTGTTCACAGCAGAAAAAATCCTATCTAAGACACAAATAAACAATATATCAAGCCTTAAAATTTATGAAAACTTCAATTATGAACCTATTTAAGTTTTTATCTTTTCCTTCTCTACAGCTGTTTTGTAAATTAACACTTTATGATAGTTTTTTTCCAGCCAATAAAATAAGCCAATTCAAGCCAAATTAAAATTATAAAAGCATGTTTATTAAGAGCAGCTGTGGGAGGGTTCACTGGTTTCAGAGACTAAGGTCAGGAAAATCTCCATACATACAGGGAGACAGAAAGTGGGGGGAGAGAGAGAGAGAGAGAGAGAGAGAGAGAGAGAGAGAGAGAGAGAGAGAGAGAGAGAGAGAGAGAGATCTGTTTATTCACAGCACATACCTGGCTCATATGGCCAGGATAGGTGATGATTTAAACAGTTGTTAGATCCCTGAAAGCAGGCTAGTGGAATTACTTGTATATTTACAGGATTAGGATTAGGCCACATGGTTTTGAAGCCTAATAACTTCTTACTATCTTTAGAGTCTTCAGTGTCTTTGAAGTTTTGTGAAAGTGTCAGTGATCCCTCTCTATAGATGTCTACTCTTTTGACTGGAACATCTGATCTTCCCACTTCCTTCTTTGACCTTCTCCCTCAGTTGCTCCACCTACCCTCCCCTTTCTCCCATTTTCATTCAATAAATTGCTATTGAAGACAACTAAGTTTCTATATCTCCTTAAATCCATAGTGAATACATGTACTACAGCACTGGGTTTAAAATTCTGGAAAGTATGTTTTGAGGTATGATTTAAGTGAAAAAAAAACCTATTAAATTATGGCATTAATTTGGGTGGGAAAAGAGTAACGTTTTATATAACAAAAACAAGTTAAATTTAAAATATCGGACCATTTGATTCAAGTCTACAACATAATTATTAAATAATATGTTCATTTTAAATGTTTAATATGCTCAAATAGCAAAAATGGGACATAAATTTTAGCCTTCCAGATATGATATTTAACCTCCCCAAATTATTTACCCATTTAATGAACATTTAATGAGTATGTAGCTGGTCCATAAATTCTGCTGATGAAAGCACATAAAATAGTAATGAAATGAAGTCTTGCTTTCAGGAATTTCACATTATAATGAGGAAGAAATTTATTTACAGATTTAATATTTTTATATTGTATACAAAACTGCATAATTAACATATGACACTAACATGAGCTACAACAGATGTGGAAAACAGTAGAAATAAAATAAGTTTGTAAATTGCAAAAAAAGAGCATTATAGTATAGGAAGAAAGTCAGATATTGATCTTACAGGATAATTTGATTATTGAATTTTTTTTTTCGTTTTCTCTTCTGAGTCCACTATAAGTTAAATTGTTGCTATACTGGAAAACAGACTCTCTCAATGACTTGTCAGGAGTCTACCTTTAGTTTATGACTCATTGTTTTGTGGGGAGGAGGCAACAGATTGGAAGTTTAATATAAATGATATATATTATAATATATACTATATATACATACATGTTTGTATGTGTATTTAAATGTGCACAAAGAAACACCAAAAGGGGGGACTATAAGAACACCGTGGTAGGGCAGTCTCCTGATGGTCCATCCTTTCGTCTCAGTTCCAAACTGTCTCTATAACTCCTTCCATGGATATTTTGTTTTCTATTCTAAGGAGAAATGAAGTATCCATGCTTTGGTCTTTCTTCTTCTTTTTGATTTTCTTGTGTTTTGCAAATTGTATCTTGGATATTTTAAGTTTCTGGGCTAATATCCACTTTTCAGTGAGTGCATATCAAGTGAGTTCATTTGTGATTGGGTTACCTCACTCAGGATCATATCCTCGAGATGCATCCATTTGCCTAAGAATTTCATGAATTTATTGTTTTTAATTGCTGAGTAGTACTCCATTGTGTAAATGTACCACATTTTTCTGCCCCACCCGGGGATCCATCCCATAATCAGCCACCAAACCCAGATACTATTGCATATGCCAGCAAGATTTTGCTGAAAGGACCCTGATATAGCTGTCTCTGGTGAGGTTAAGCTAGTGCCTGGCAAATACAGAAGTGGATGTTCATAGTCATCTATTGGATGGAATACAGGGCCCCAAATGGAGGGGCTAGAGAAAGAACCCAAGGAGCTGTAGGGCTCTGCAACCCTATAGGTGGAACAACAATATGAACTTACCAGTATCCCCAGAGTTCATGTCTCTAGCTGCATATGTAGCAGAAGATGGCCTAGTTGGCCATCATATGGAAGAGAGGCCTCTTGGTCTTGCAAACTTTATATGACCCAATATAGGGGAACACTGGAGCCAAATGTGGGAGTGGGTGGGTAGGGGAGCAGGATGTAGGGAGGGTATAGGGGAATTTTGGGATAGCATTTGAAATGTAAATGAAGAAAATATCTAATAAAAAATTGTAAAAAAAGAACATCATGGTATCTTGTATCCTAGTATATTTTAGTTGATAGTCTAGGGTGCCTATTTTCATCAGCATGTACCTAGAAGTATATGAAGATTATAGTATGATAACAATCTTATATTAGTTTACACTCATACTTAATTTTTGAAATATTTAAGATAATGGTAGCAGACAGCAAAGGATTACATGTTTTGCTTTGTTTTGTTTTTAATTTTGTTTGAGCAGAAGAGAAAAAATGGCAAAGATATTTTCAAAGACCTGAGTTCATGAGCATAAGAAGTAAATAATTTATTGCCTAAGTATAATAATTATGTCCAAACATATCCAATCTTAAGATTCTGTCATACCAGTTGTTTAAGAAAGGACTTATAATGATTTTGCCTTTATTTTATGATTAATTAGTTTGTGGGAAAGAGACATGAGACTGGAAGTTTAATAATTTTTAGTTTGTGTTCAAAATTTTAAAAAGATGTTATGTTATAGCTTTATGTGAAGGTAATGGCATTAAACTAAAACTATAGAATATGTGTATGTAGAAGGTGAGTATTGATAAATATTGACCTTGAGATAAATTTTATAAAACTTATTAGATACACATAGTGACAAAACTGGTCACACGAGTTGAAAATCTTGCAAATGTCTTCCTACCCTTTACTTCTGGCACTTTGCAAACAATATTGTCATTTATTATCTTTTGTTGTTGTTTTTGGCTACATAAACAATGGCATATTGCTTATCAGTTCTAGTTTCACATAAGGTTACAAGTACTTCTAGTGTCTAGAATTCCTTTTTTTCCCATCTTATACATTTGTTTCACTTCTTGGGATTTTTTTTTGTACCATTACATTCTAGATTTCAGTTTTTTATCCTCCATAAAGGTACAGATTCAGATATGCCTCTTGGTGTAGTCTGCCTTAAAGTTAGTGCACATCATTTAGCCTCTCCACCTTAATTTCTTTTAAATAGTGTATTTCAACCTCCATAAGATTAAGTGATGTGGGGAGCAGGTGTGGCAGCAGTCCCAAGAAGGCGCCAGGGACTGCAGCTAAGTCGTATGACTTGCACCTGACTTCCTCATACAAACCACAAACATCGTGAGAGCTGCGTAGGTGTACCAGGTTACTGGCGAAGCCATTTTGGTGGAGATATGCCCCTGCTGCCCTGATTAGCTGAAGCTGTGTGCCAGGTTAGGTGGCATGGCCTGCTGTGCATGGATGAGAACTGATAGTATATAAGAGTGAGAGGCCCAGGGCTCGGGGTCTTTCGCCTATACAGTCAATGCGCAGCCCAATAAACGTGTGCAGAAGGATCCTATTGTGGTGTCTTACTTGCCAGAAGTAAAGGGTAGTAAAGACGGGCGCTCACAAATGGTGCTGAAACCTGGGAAGTAACATCTTCAGGCATGAGCGAAGACCCCCTGTTACAGGGAGGATTCAGAACTGTATCACGGGGAAGGAGCGGTTAATGAAGTGTTCCCACAACACAGACTGTTGAGAAGGATTCAACTGAGTGGATTCAGAACTCTTCAGCTGGGGAACAGTGGTACCAATAAGTAAAAAGAAATTAATGTGAGTCTCTGAGAGGTATGCTTTCTTACGCAGTACATCCAGTAATTGTCGCTTGCCTTGATAAGGGTAGCAACTTTTGCAGGAGCACCAGGGAAGCATATCAGAAACAGAGAGAAATGAAAAAGAAGGCATGCGCAGAAATATAAGTAAAATAAGAAATATAAGAAGAGAAACGTGAAAATAAGCTATTTCAGAGCTCTCCTAGGGACAGAAGGAAAACGGGAGATGTCCTGTTTCCTCTCTGGCAATAACGATAAGGTTCATGGTTTTGGGACAAGTTAAGGTTCATGGTTTTGGGACAAATTAAGATTCACGGTTTGGGGACAAGTTAAGGAACTATGATAACCTCAGTGTAGTGATCAATAGATCCTCGCTGTGTAGTTATGCTTTTTTATCCCATTGACCCTTTGTGGGTAGGTCTGATAATATTGGTCTTGTTTGTTCTGATATATGGACTCTGTTACTGTTTGAATTGTCAGGCAGTCAAGACAGGTCAGAAAATCCTTATAGAGCAACAAGAAAGTACATCAGAAGAGGAGAAGGGCTTAAAAAGAAAAAAGAAAAAGAAAGGAGACACAGTGTTATCAGGTGGACAGAAAGGACAAAAGAGCCGAGGTGGAGGAGGAAGGCAAGTTGACTTCTGCGCCCCCTCCCTATGCCTCCTTGGCAGCTGCCTATAAGCAGACCTTCTGTCTGGAGGTTTGGAGAGAGGTTAGATTCTCCTTGCTGGGATGTCCTATTCTCACCAACCAAGCAGGGCAGAGATATCATGAGCCTCTAGATTTCAAAGTAATCAGGAATTTGGCTGAGTCATTGCGGACATACGGCTTAACTGCCTCCTATACTGTGGCTCAAGTAGAGGCCTTGAATAGACACTGCATGATGCCGTCCGATTGGGCAGGCTTGGTAAAGGCATGCTTTTCACCTGGGCAGTATTTAGATTAGAAAGCCTTCCTTATTGAATTTGCAAAACCCAGCATGGGATAGAGATATGCTGCTTAGTCAAGGTTGCTCTGCACAACAGACAGGATATCCAGTGCAGGTGTTTGAGCAGGTGAATCAGATTGCCATAAGGGTGTGGAAATCATTGCCCACCAGTGTTGACAGTGTTACAGAACTCCAGAGAGACAATGAGGTGCTGAATCAGGTTAAGAGAGGAGTGCTCTCAATTGGTTTGGGAGAGAGGGTTTGTTTGTGTTTCCTCAGGATCATCGGCAACAGCTGTAGGTTCGGGAGTGGCTGACCAGAGCAATTCAGGGCAAGCAGAGCTATGAGGACGTGGATGTTCCTGTGGCTGGGAATGCTCCGGCTAATGAGAACTGAAGAGCTACATTGGGGCTGTGTTCCTGAAACCCATGTCATTGACGCATTCAAGTGTTTCCTCAATTCTTTACATCTAATGTTTCGCTACAATTGCCTTTTTTCTATGCTGCTTCAGCTAAAGGGATTGTTGTTTTCAGATGATTCAAAATATTTCACAGATGAGTGATTGTGTATCTACTAAAGTTAATGTTACCTGGATTCGAGGGGTGTGGCCTGCCAGTATATTCAAGGGCAATGGCACTATACCCTCCCAACCTAGATGGGTCCCTCTTTCCTTTTTTGTAGGAGTGTTCCTGATTCCCTTCCACCTTGGGCAGTGCTCCTTATATGTATAGTTGTTATGTGGGGTGAATGGTAGTTGCACTGATCTTTTTCCCATAAGCCAGGTGGCAGGAGGGGCCTGGGATAATGCAAATTTTATTGGAATGGTTCTAATGTGTTTGAAACTTCTGTATTTCAATTTGCTGGAGGAAGGAATGTTTCTTTTCTGGCTATGTCTGTTTGTATGTGACCTCCTTCTGTGTTTATTGTTTATAAGATCCCTTGCTTCAGGGCTGATGAGCGGGGATGGGAGCCCTGGGATGTATGCTTGTAGTAGTGTGTGTGTGTTGTGTGTTTGGCACATGTGTTAGGTACAGTGTGTGCAGGCCCACACTTTCACCATGGTAGTGTAAGCTTTTGCTGCAGTGGAGGCGGGACAATCTCCTCAGATTCGGTTTGCCACTCTAAAAGAAATTATGCTGCATTATGCCATGGGTTGCGAGGCTAAGCACTGCACAGAGGATAGCTTGCTGTTGGCATCCTGTGGAAGGCATGTCTGATTGCATGAAGGTTCAGTGTCCTAGTTCCCTTCCCCCAGGAAAAAAGACACGGGAGCTGGCCAAGACCTCTCTGGGTGATGAGCCCAAGGGATGGTTTTGTGTAAGGCCCCTATGCTTGCACACTGGGGATCAGATCTCTACCTTCACCCATGAGGCTTGCTTGCAGCAATTAAGATCTGGCCATAGATTAATCAACATCCTGGCCTTTTGATGCACCTGCTGCAAGCAAAACACAATCTCCCCAAGTGTGGCTTGGCATGACAGAGAAGTAGTTAGTAAAGGATAAGACTCCCTGGGCATGTCACCAACCTAAGACAGGGATCAAACCAATGCTGTTTGTCTCCCAAGGATGGGTAAGGGACATTGCTGCAGGGGGCAATCTAAGACAGACATTCTCTCTGCCAAAAAAGAAAAAAGGGGGAGATGTGGGGAGCAGGTGTGGCAGCAGTCCCAAGAAGGCGCCAGGGACTGCAGCTAAGTCGTATGACTTGCACCTGACTTCCTCATACAAACCACAAACATCGTGAGAGCTGTGCAGGTGTACCAGGTTACTGGTGAAGCCATTTTGATGGAGATATGCCCCTGCTGCCCTGATTAGCTGAAGCTGTGTGCCTAGTGAGTTGGCGTGGCCTGCTGTACGTGGATGAGAACTGATAGTATATAAGAGTGAGAGGCCCAGGGCTCAGGGTCTTTCACCTATACAGTCAATGCGCAGCCCAATAAACGTGTGCAGAAGGATCCTATTGTGGTGTCTTACTTGCTGGCGAGACGGGTGCTCACAAAGTGACTTCACACATTTATAGAATGCTGAAATAAATTATTTTGGTGTCTTGTTAGATAAAATTTGAATGTTATAATATTTAATACAAAGGAATAAATTATTTTAGTATAGGAAAATGGTAGAAGAAGACCTTTTTTTTTTCAGAACTATGACCACTTCATATGTGGGTAATTGGCTAGATTTAAATTACAATCATGATTTAGTGGATTTTAATTTTAATTAAACAGCTCTTGGTTACCCCAATTTAAATGTACCACTATTATACCATTTTGGATATATTGCCCAGTAATTGTGGGGGTCCATAGACTTACCAGTTGTGTATGACTACCAGCTATTCATATTTGGAAGTTCAAATAGCACCTTCTAATACAATGCAAATAGTCCTCAGGGAGGAGGGATCCAGATACATTTCTGAAATATGTGGTATCTTTGCTGTTAGGTCTTACCATAAAGTTCAGCAAAGCAACAAGGTCAAAGACAATAGCCTATATTGTTTGAGAAAATTCTTGAACTTCACTGACCCACAACTTGAAAGAAACTTTCTGATAGCTGAGTTTTGTTAAATAGTATATGGCTTTGTGGGTAGTATGTGGGAAGAGTTTTTGCAACAGATGTAGACTATTCCAGAGACCCACAATTTGTCAAAATGCAGATAATATATGCCTGTTGAGTCCCCCAAACCAACAGATACACCTCAAATCAGCCTTTACACCTAAAGCTTATGAAAAAAAATTACAGAAAAGAGAATGGAAAAGATTATTAAGCTACAGATGTCTAGAACCGTTGCTGTGAGATAATGTGCCAAGAGCCATCAAGGAGAAGTAAAACTCTAGCAGATGATCTTTATTAAATGCTTCCACCATGGACCTTAAAGTCATGATGTATTCACTTCCTTAGGCAAGGCTGAAGAGATTGCATTTGAGGAAAGATTTCTCCCATTAATATGCTTTTCAAATCTATCATCTATCTATCTCCCTATCTATCTAGATAGATAGATATAGATATAGATATAGATAGATGTGTGTGTGTGTGTATTAGACCACACTTTAGAACAGATTTCTGTAGAACGATGAGGCTATACTGTCTTGTAGTGATGCTATATAGACAACTATACACTTTCTTAATTCTTAATGATGATCCTGTAGGAATTCCTAAAATTATATTAGAAATTATTATTAAGTTCTTTTATAATAGGACAGCTGTTAAGTCCTTTCTGATATCAAAACTACAGTGAAAACTCTGAAAGTCTTCAAGTATCAGGATTTAATTCCTTCTGAGATAGAACTATATCTACGACTTAGAACACATTCCAAGAGTTTGTAAAACAATTAACTAAAGGTCATAAATAGGCAACTAAGGACAAGGTATAAAATTGACTGGGTTTATCTACCCAAAACTTCAATAATACATTAGTCACAAAAATCATGATTTTAACCTTCAATGAACTTCTTGAATTTGTGACAGATAGTGAATATTTAGCCATATAACTACTCTTAATGGATATGCATGTAAACATTTTCTGTTGTAAACTTCTTATTCAATTTCTGACTTGAATTTATGTGTATACTTGTGAACTTTTTACTATGTGATCACATATCCTGAAAATGTATAAATGCTGAGAACAAAGAGAAGAGAGAGAATGTTTTGGAGACAACTTCCTTAGAGAACATTTTAGAGAGCAACAGAAGTATGTTTTAGAGACAACTTAGAAATAAAGGCTAAAATCACTTTTCAAAGTGTGCCTTTTTCTTTCTTCGGCTTCACCTAACAAGCTGGGAGTTAGAACCTTGAAAGTTCCTGTGGAGAAGGTCCAAAGGCTATTTAATCCCCAGCTTTTAGGCTATAGGTGTTAATCACCTAAGCCAGCAGTTTTTAACTCTCAGAATGAACAAGGAAGTTTTTAGGACTTTTTAACAAGTTATCATCAAGTTTTTAGTATAGTTGGAGAGCTAGAACATCAGTCTTAAAACTACACCTGCATCTGACACTGTGTTTCAGTTCAAACCATTACAGGCCAGGAATGAGCCTGGCAATAGTGTCTTCAGTAAATGACAGGAAGGCATCAACAATGAATTCTCAACAATATTGTTGTCTGAAGATTAGTATAATGAAAAACAACTTGGCTGTCAATGTCATTGGCTGTCAATGAGGAAAGAAGGCGCTCCATATGTGCTACACCTAAATAAAGATATAGAGGTAGGTAATGGCCTTTGAAATAGGAAGAATCAGTCTTTTCCAGAGACAAATTACCAAATAGGTTGTTCAATCCCAATTGGTCAGCCATGGACACATGTACATATGAACAATTCTAAATGGACTCAGTAGGCTATATTTGTGAATGTACATACATACCTATATGTAACAAAAGTAATTTAAAAAGGGATAATGGAGATTAGGGAGGAGGTAGAGTTTGAAAGGGTGGTTAGAGATAATGTATATATAGTACTCATATATGAAGCTCTCAAATATAAAATTATTAGAAACTATATAGAATTCTAAGATAAATTATAAAATAATATTTAGTATAATATTTATAATCTGAAGAAGGAAACTCTACATTGACATCTCAAGTACCTTGAGAGTTTCAATGAAGAACATTTTGTATAGTAGAACATTTTCTGTTTTTAATAAAATTAAGTTGTCAGATAACTACCTACATACAGATCCTACTTAAATCAGTATCAAATATTCTATTTGGAAAAAAAAATCTACAAATATCAAGAATCTTTACTTCATTTACTTCATTAATTACTAGTCATTGTTCATGCCTAGTAATATTTACAATGTAAACTCTACAGTGCAGTCAGTCAACTCAATGTTCAATAGACTTATTTTTTTTTGCTTCAAATGTGCCTCAAAAATAAGCTCTATTGAAATGACTCCTAGGAATTTTCTGTGAAATTTGTACAGATTTGATATCACTTTTAAGAAATGCAGAGATTTTATTCTGTTTTGTAAGTATATTTGGTTTGTGGAAAACCATAAACCTCAAGAGAACAGATGCCAAACTGTGCTTTTGAATAAAAAATATAACATGTTGATTTATTCTAAGGAACAGGGAGCCAGAATTATGTAATTTTATTTTAGATTGTAGCCTGCAATAATAAACCATTTTTAAGAAATGAAATATGTAGGAATGATGCAATTTTTAGGAAGAAAAGAATTCACAGCAAATACGGACAATAACTACAAAATCTTTATCATGCATATATATATATATATATGTATATTTAAAAGATTACAGGATTATTTCTACACAGACAGATTTAATATAATGCACTTATAACTTGACCCTAGCTTTATATAATATATTTGAACATGAAGTTATAATCTACTTACTAGTAATATGAAAATATGCAAATTATGCTTTATAAATGTAACCCTTAAAATGGATATTATCTTATAACATGAAAGGAAAATTTCATAGTAGGTTATAAAAATGAAATACATTTTAATAGTGTTAGTCAAATAGATTATGGAAGGCATAACCACCATATTTTTTAAAAGAAATTCAAGAAACTACTTCGATTAAAACACAATTGTGTTTTCTTTTTGCCAGAAGCCGATAAGAAGCTCTTTACAAGGTCTTTACACAAATAAAGTTTGGAATAACAAAGTTTAGAAGTAAAACAGTTACATATAGATTTTATTAACTCAGAATATCTTGAATCATATGATTCGACATTTACCATTAACAGGAAAGAGGATTAAGTAGCAAAAAGTATATAATAGTACATGTGCCTAGGGAATGACTAATACTATTGTTCTGATATGGAACAAAGCAATAAAATGATCCCTAATGACATTCTGCTGTACTCGTAGGTTAGTGCCTTGCACCATCATCATGAGAGAAGCTTCTCTTGAAGTATATTGGAACCTATACAGAGAACCACAACTGGACAATGTGCTGAGGGTAAGAGTTTCTGAACCACTCAGTCCTAAATTGTACGTCTTCATCAAGTCCTTCTCAGGACAAATAGTTCAAAGAGTTAAGTGTAGGAGTAGAGAGAATCATTTTAGGAGTCAGAGCAAATGCATGACACTAAAGAAACAGAGTCTTCTAGACAATAAAATGACTAATGAAAATACAAGCTCACAGAGACTATGGCAGCATGCATAGGACTCACACAAGTTCAAACCAGAAGGGGTTCTAGGCACTGAAATGGGAAAATGGAGACATGCTCACATTCCTAATGAAGAAGTTTTCTCCAATTTACAAATGCATATATAAATTTATTTTCTCAAATTGGGTCTCACTGAATATATTCACCACAATTAATGGTAGGCCCCAGCACAGCAGTATATGTCTTATCTCATATTGCATTCCTTGACCAATGTTTGTCTTATTGATCATTTACTTGTATATTAAGGTTTTTGATTATGTGTGTGTGTTATGCTTTTTTTTTTGTATTTTAAATTTTGACTCTGATTTTTTTCCTAGGGAGCAAATAAATGAAGGTGTAGAGTTGGACTGATGGGGAAATCTGGACAGAATTATGTGAGGGGACACTGCAAAAAGGGGGACAAAATATAGAGTATGAAAAATTAACATAAAGTAATTGCATATCATACATTTCCTGTCTCATATATTACAATATCAACATCCTCTGTACTGTGTGCTGCTGTTAAACTTCCATAGTCTGCTTAAAGACTTATCTCATGTTTTCAGCCAGACACTTATAACAAGCTGTACATGTTTATACATTCTGGGGGAATTGCACATTTTGACCATGATGAAGTAATTCTATTATAAATAAATTCAAGGTTTAAAAATGTATATTAAATAATAATTTTCAAATACTGGACCATTACATGTACACTAAAAATTTTCAGTAAAATAAACATATCAAATGATTGTCATGTTCATTCTAAATATCTGTGTAATGAAATATAACTGGAGGTAAAACAAGGAAATTGAATCAAATATTGATTGCACTGAATACTACTAGGACCAAAGATCAATTTGGGACTGGTGAATCAGAAGATGCTTAAAGACAGTGTGGAAGAAAGGAGATAAGCAAACAGTGCATCAGAGTTGTGGCTCATGATTTACCACACTTTTTGAGGACTCGACTACTGAAGCAAAGTGACTCTTTGAGCCCTAGTCAGGTTTACTGACTGAAGACATGTTACAAATAAATCTGATACACCTGATGTAACTGTCATCTCGAAGGGTTACTGCTAAATAAGTTCACATTTTATAGTTCTTTCTAAACTTTGGCTGGCTTGTTCAAATCAGCTGTTCAAGCTCAAACCCCTGTCCAAGCTGATTAATTTAATCTGTCTTTCTCAACTTCTGACTGAATTGCTCTGCTTTGGTTTAAACTAACTCTGAAAATTTGTTCTAATCTTCCGGATCCTGCTTATTCTCTGGCTACAACTGCCTCTCCTGACCTGCACTGAATTTCACAAACTAACAACGGAACTCAACTCCATTGCACCGTAATCATTGCACTGATTCTCAACTGACTGACTAAGCTCTACACCACTGGACTCAACTCACTGAACTTGTTGGGAACATGCAAAAGACACTTATTCTAAGCACTATCATTTAATTTTCAAACTTCATTTAATCATAGGGAGAAAATAAATTCAAGGTCCCAGGCACTATGGGAGCTGGGGAATTCCCTAGAGCTGAGTAGTTTCTGTTGTAAACAAGATGTCTAAATGCAGACATCTTAGGGACAACTTGTAAGGATACAGTTGTCAATGTCCAGCCATCTCAAGGACAACTTCTCCATCATCCTGACAGGGTCAAACAACTTCATGTTCCCAGACCTAGAAATGAATACCTATCCCACTTCTCCAAATGTTTTCTTAATTGTTTATTAACAGGTGAAGAATATAGAAATTGCTGTTATCTAAACCAAGGTGGATAAAGTTATAAAAATATATAACCAATTACCTGTTATGTGGTAATTGACTACACACAGCTTGTCTACTCCTTTGTTTCCCATCATTCTAAAAGTCCTATGCCATAGTCCAGGAGTGGATCTTGAGGGAAACACTGAATTAAGGACCTTGAAGCATGATGCCCTTGAAACCACCCAGGTTTAAAAAACTCTAGAGTTCTCCCAAGCTCCCTTCCCATAGCTTTGTGTCCCAATCCTTTAAAAATGTTATACAATCTCCCTTCAGGGATGGAGTTAAGATCCTGAAATGACTAGCTCTTTGAGCAATCAGAAAATAAAACTTTCATTCTTGAGTTTCTTTTTTTTTTAAACATTTTTTTTATTAGATATTTTCTTCATTTACAACTCAAATGCTATCCTGACAGTCCTCTATACCCTTCCCCCACCCTGCTTCCCAATCCACCCACTCCCATTCTTGGACGTGGCATTCCCCTATACTGGGGCATAGACCCTTCACAAGACCAAGGGCTTCTCCTCCCATTGATGACCTACTAGGCCATCCTCTGCTACAAATATAGCTAGAGCCACAAGTTCCACCATGTGTTTTCTTTGATTGATGTTATAGTTCAAAGGAGCTCTGAGGGTACTGGTTAGTTCATATTGCTGTTCCTCCTAGAGGGTTCACACTTCTTCAGCTCCTTGGGTACTCTCTCTAGCTCCTCCATTTGGGGCCCTGTGTTCCATTCAATAGATGACTGTGAGCATCCCCTTCTGTATTTGCCTGGCACTGGCATAGCCTCACAAGTGTCAGCTATATCAGGGTCCTTTCAGCAAAATCTTGCTGACATGCAATAGTGTCTGTGTTTGGTGGCTGATTATGGGATGACAGTCTCTGGATTGTCCTTCCTTCCATCTCAGCTCTAAACTTTGTCTCTGTAACTCTTTCCATGGGTATTTTGTTCCCCATTCTAAGGAGGGATGAAGTATCCACACTTTGGTTTTCCTTCTTGAGTTTCATGTGTTTTGCAAATTGAATCTTGAAACTATGGTACAATTACACAGTGTAGTCTACTCAGCTATTAAAAACAATGAATATATGAAATTCTTAGGTAAATAGATGGATCTGGAGGATATCATCCTGAGTGAGGTAACTCAATCACAAAAGAACTCACATGATCTGCATTCATTGCTAACTGGATATTAGCCCAGACACTTAGAATACCCAAAATACAATTTGCATTCTTGAGTTTCTGCATCTGAAGTCTCCCTAGGCTTCTCTAGGACCTTGAATTTAGTTTCTCTCTATGACTAAATGGAGTTTGAATAATGACTGTATTTAGAATACCTTTCTTTGCTTATTCTCAAACAGGTCTATTCAGCCTCAGCTTTCATCCTGAACCCAACAGAACTGACTACCTCTCTCCTTGCACTGTTCTTCTTCGTCTTTCTTTTTTCTATTTTTTATTAAATATTTTCTTCGGTTACATTTTAAATGCTATCTCGAAAGTCCCCAATACCCTCCCTTCCCTGCTCCCTTACCTACCCACTCCTACTTCTTGGACCTGGTGTTTCCCTGTACTAGGGCGTATAAAGTTTGCAAGACCAAGGGGCCTCTCTTCCCAGTGATGGCCGACTAGGCCATCTTCTGTCATATATTCAGCTAGAGACACGAGCTCTGGGGGTATTGCTTAGTTCATACTGTTGTTCTACCTATAGGGTTGCAGACCCCTTCAACTCCTTGGGTACTTTCTCTAGCTCCTCCATTGGGGGCCCTGTGTTCCATCCAATAGCTGACTGTATGCATCCACTTCTGTGTTTGCCAGGCACTGGCATAGCCTCACAAGAGACAGCTATATCAGAGTCCTTTCATCAAAATCTTGCTGACATATGCAATAGTGTCTGCGTTTGGTGGAAAAGCCTCGAAGATATAGACACAGGGGAAAAATTCCTGAATAGAACAGCAATGGCTTGTGCTGTAAGATCGAGAATTGACAAAGGGACCTCATAAAATTGTAAAGCAATTTTTAAGGCAAAAGACACTGTCAATAAAACAAAAAGGCCACCAACAGTTTAGGAAAAGGTTTTTACCAATCCTACATCATATAGGGAACTTATATCCAATATATATAAAGAACTCATGAAGGTGGACCCCAGGAAATCAAATAACCCCATTTAAAAATGGGGCACAGAGCTAAACAAAGAATTCTCAACAGAGGAATATCAAATGGCTGAGAAGCACCTGAAAAAATGTTCAACATCCTTAATCATCAGGGAAATGCAAATCAAAACAAACTTGAGATTCCACCTCACACCAGTCAGATGGCTAAGATCAAAAATTCAGGTGACAGCAGATACTGGAGAGGATGTGGAGAAAGAGGAACACTCCTCCATTTTTGGTGGGATGGCAAGCTTGTACAACCACTCTGGAAATCAGTCTGGCAGTTACTCAGAGAATTGGACATAATACTACCAGAGAATCCAGCAACACCTCTCCTGGGCATATATTCAGAAGATATTCCAACTGATAATAAGAACACATGCTCCAATATGTTCATAGCAGCCTTATTTATAATAGCCAGAAGCTGGAAAGAACCCAGATGTCCCTCAACAGAGGGATTGATACAGAAAATGTGGTACATTTACACAATGGAGTGCTACTCAGCTATTAAAAAGAATGAATTTATGAAATTCTTAGGCAAATGGATGGACCTGGAGGGCATCATCCTGAGTGAGGTAACCCAGTCACAAAAGAACTCACATGACATGTACTCAGTGATAAGTGGATATTAGCCCAGAAACTTAGAATAACCAAGAAACAATTTGCAAAACACATGAAACTCAAGAAGAATGAAGATCAAAGTGTGGACACTTAGCCCCTCCTTAGAATGGGGAACAAAAGACCCATGGAAGGATTTACAGAGCCAAAGTTTGGAGCTGAGATGAAAGCATGGATCATCCAGAGACTGCTGCCTCTGGGGATACATCCCATAATCAGCCTCCTTGCACTGTTCTTAAGCAGCTCTTTTTTATGCTGTTCTCTTGAGAGTTGAGCGTATCCTATCTCTGATTCATTCTGCTAAATCTCTCTTTGATTTGTTACTGTGTCTGCTCCTCAATTAGAGGTCATTTCCAAACATGGTTCCTTCCTTCTACAAACTTACCTTACCTACATTGTTAGGGATTAAATGTGTGTACCAAGTTGGGTCTACATTTTAACATGATTACAACTTTGGATGTAATCTCTTGCCAGAGCTGCCTTGTCTCTGAATAAAAATTCCTCTACCAAGATGAGTGAGAATCATTGAGGTTGCTTGATGGTGAAAGACTCCAAAACTCCCAAAGGGAGGCACTTACTCAAGCCTCGGGTCAGCCGCGCACCCAAGAAGACACTGAGACCGGTACTTAAGATGTATAGAGAGTAAGATTTAATACAGCAACGACAAGAAAGCAAACAAAAAGCACATATACCAGATATCTGGGGTCGGACCTCATGCAGCCTGCAAGGTGCAGAGGAGATTCGGCAATTAGCCCAAACTTTTCACAAGCTTTTATAGGAAATAGCCAGGTAAAAAGTACAAGTTTTACGTCACCAAGGTGTTCTGCCAAGGGGCTTTACATAACCAAGGGGTCGTGTCCTATATTTTGGCAATGTACTCGATCTATTGGAACATTACCAGGAGGCCCCTATCTCAAAAATGTTCTTGGCATAGTCTTCAGTTGGGAGGGGTAGGACTAGGTTTTTTCCAGGAGACCCCTTATCTAAAAAATGTTCCTGGAGCAGTTTCCAATTGGGAGGGGGTACCTTGGGGTAAAAAGTTCAGGAGTGCTCCGGGAACTATCTCTGGATGGGAGGGGTAAGAGAACTCTGAGCTGAAGAGTTCATGGAGAGTTCAGGTGTCCAGTAATTTCACTCTTTCATTAACTCTTTCATTCCCCCCTTCTTTTAGGGACAAGCTCTAATCTTAGAGCTGGGTACCGGCTTCCTGAAGGACCCGATATTGTTGCCTTAATATCATAACCTGCACTGCATTTATTCTTTCTCTGATGAAAGCCACTAACTTATTAAGAATGCAGGGGCCAAAAATAAGCAAAAGCATAAGTATAATTAAGGGTCCTGCTATGGTGGAGAGGAGAGTGGTAAGCCAAGGGGACTTATTAAACCAGCTTTCGAACCATCCTTGTTGGCTTTCTCTCTCTCTCTTACGCATATCTAGGCGTTCTCTAAGTCTGGCCATAGAGTCTTTGATTACTCCTGAATGATCAACATAAAAACAACATTCTTCTTTTAGGGCAGCACAAAGTCCTCCTTCTTTAAGGAATAATAAGTCTAATCCCCTCCTATTTTGCAGCACTACTTCAGACAGGGAAGTTAAAGATTCTTCTAATTTAGTTATAGACTGTTCTATAGTTCTAATATCAATGTCCATAGCTGTACGTAATTCTTCATAGTATTGGGGGGTCTGAATTAAGGCAGCGGTCCCTGTACCTACTCCCGCTGCTACTCCCAATCCCAAAAGTACTGCCAGGGTTAAGGTAATGGGCTCTCTTCTCCAACGGACCCGATGATCAAACTTATTCAAAAAGGAGTTATCATCACGATACAGGAGTCTAGGAATAAGCTGAACTAAAATGCAGAAGTCTTTGGAACTATTAAAAACAGATAGAGATACACAAGGAGTGAGACCGGTATTGCAAGCCCATACTGTGTCTATGGGAGGCACCAGATACTGACCACTTTTGCTAGGCTGGACGTTCTGGGTCTGATTACAAAGGTGCCGTTTATCCTGAGGCGCCTGGCCTAAACAGAGTCCACTTCCTGAAACTGCTTCCAGAGTCAGCTTTCTGTTTTTTCCCCAAAGGCATTGAGAATGATCTGAAGTAGTATTATAAGTCCTGATCTGAGCAATTCCTTCATAATAAGGGGGCCTAGAGTCATAGCATAACCAACATGATTGAGTCATATTAGGATTAGTCCTATTCAACACTAAAAAAGCTCCTTGAACTAGATTGACCAGACGGCTTTTTGTATCTAGGGGCGGTGGGGAAACTAAGGTCGATAGGGAAGGTCTCACTGTTAGCCTGATTGTAAAAATGAACCCAGGGTCTCTCGGTGGACTGGATACACGCCAACCCCACTTATTTCCTTTAAGCCAACTTAAACGATTTTGTTTTCCTTTTTCAGTGAATTTTATAAGTAGGGGGTTGCAGTATTTACCTTTGCATGGTCCTGGGGGGCTGTTTTCAGTAGCACACCCATAAGCTCCTATGGCGGCCTCATTTGGATGGAGGTCGCCATAGTTTGGATATTTATGGGGATCTCTTTCTCCTTGATATGGCTTATCATAACCACTACCTCGTTTTACCGTGATTAGATCCCAGTCAGAGGAAGGCTTCCAGTAGGCATCCCCTGTCGTTTCACATGTCCATTTGCCACAGAAATAATCTGATGCCCCCCCACATTTTTGTTGAAGCTCTTTGTTTTGACCCTGACCAGGGCAAACATAAAACTGTGCAGCTCTAAGATTAGCCCGGTAGAACTGCCCTGAACACCCATACATGTTCCCTATTCCACCTGAAACACACCGCTGTTCAGGGGGTGGGTTACTAAGATCAGTATGGTCAGGGAGGTCCCAATTGGGAGATCCTGCTACTAACTTACAAATGTCAGGTGTGAGATCAGGCCACCAAGTCCAAGGGGGATGTGCTGCAGTGATTGCCCATACAATGTTTCCCTCCCCATTAAGCACTTCCCATGACTGTTGAATCGGGGCAAGAGAGTTGTCGTTCCCTAGGCTTAGGGTGGCCCCCACGACACAAGCGAAGTTTAAGAGGATTGTCAGTAGTTGCCACCGTCCAGTTGTCTTCATGGTTGCCTCTACCCTGGCTAGGAGCCTTCTTGACGTGGGAGGCGTGGAGTTGTTAGCAGTATCAGATATGGTCCTTTCCACCGAGGCTCAAGAGTGCCGGTGCGATGTCATCTGACAAGGACCGAACTGCTGTAGTCTCAGGTGCATGAGCTTCTTTGATCTGGTCCCAGATCTGTGTTCTGACAACCTCCAAGGCCTTTAAATGGGTAAACAGAGCAGAGGGTGAGAAAGAGTCAACACAGGGATCCAATATCCTGCTAGACTCAGTCAAAGAAGTAAAACGTCCAGGTGTGTTTCGGACTCTGAGAAGCACAAAGGGAAGGAGGGTCACCCAGTCTTTACCGCCAGTCTCAATAACTAATTTAGTTAGGGTCTGGGCATGACGCAGGTGCACGTAGATCAGATCTCTGGCTGGAACTGGTGAGATGTCCTTGGGATATCCAGCTCGTTCACTATAACCAGTTGTGACCAGACTTTTTTTCTGTACCACCTGCAAGCCCTTTTAACTTAGCATACAGAGCATTATTAACAACATAGGTTTAAACACATCATTTGAGACTATGATGGGCATAGGAGTTTCATAAAGGATCTTAAACAGAGTAAAACTGAATCAAGAGATAGGACACAGGGAAGGAACACCAAGTCCATGCCAGTCTCCACGATTAATTTTGTCAAGGTCTGTCTTAGAGTTTTAAACTAATTTTTATCTATCCTGAGCTCTGAGGTCTATACACACAATGTAATTTTTATTTGACCTCTAAATGCTTGGCCACACCCTGACTTACCTGGGCAACTATTGCTTTTGGCACTCTGAACCTTGGAAAAAAATTTTCTTTAATAGTCTTCTTGATGACTATGTGAGCAGTATCATTTATCCATATTGAGAACGTCTTTTTCTGCAGATGTCAACAGCTTTCTTTGTCTGCATATTGTTCCATACAGTGGCAAAAGCATACCCGCTGTCAGTGTCATTTATAAAGCTTGTATCAAAACCACAAGTTCAGCTTTTTGGGCTGAAGTCTCTTTAGGGAGGCTGCTGGCCTAGATCACCTGCTTTTTGTCCACTGCTGCACTGCTGTCCCCGCCTTCCGCTTACCTTTAACCATGAGGCTACTGCCATCCGTGTAGGGTAAAAGGCTTAGTCAGATCTGGCAAAGCCAGAGCGGGGGCTGCAAGCAAGACTGCCTTTATGCTGTCAAAGGCTTTCTGGTGTTCCTCAGTCCAGGTGAATGGGACTTTTTCTTTAGTCCAGAGTCTGTAAAAGCCCACCGTTCCCAGAAACTCACGTACTTGGCGCGGGGTGGTGGGGGTTGGGATCAGCATCACAGTCTTTTTTCTTGGCTTCGGTGAGCCACCGCTTTGAGACATAGCTGAGCTTTCTTAGCCGATACCCGGTACCCCAACTCACCCAGTTCATTCAGGAGCTTCTAGGAGGGCCAGAATTTCTTCTTTGTCTTTGATGTCTCTGCCTTCAGCCAACCGCAGGGCTTGGGTTAGCGCCAGGAGTTCAACCTTCTGAGCCAAAGTTCCCTCTGCCAGAATGTCAGAGTGATGAGTAGGTCTTATTCTGTCAACAAAAAGCTCTAATAATGTGTCCATCAGCCAGGGAAACAATTGAATCATGTGTCTCTGACCAGAAGCCACTATGTACAGACAAGCAGGCCATCCCTCAGTCACCAGGTCTAATTTTTCAAGTGCCACTGGTCTTTTAGGGTCCCAATTTCTGAGTAAGAACCTCTTTAGCAATATTTTTGTTCTCAGTCACATTTAGGAGTCCCAAAGTTGGGGACAACATTAGGGCAGTCTCAATAGCATCTAAGGCCATCCAAGGTTGTTCTTTATTTCTTATACGAGGGGCTGTTTATCTTTTTAATGCAGCAGAACCTGGGATCCACAGTTTGCAAGGACCTGTAGTGTCCAGGAACCTTTTAAACTTGCTTTGCATTGGTTAGTGGAGGAATATGAAAACACAGTCTCTTTTTAGTTGCATCAACAGGTAGACCACCGGTCTCTTTTAAGGACTCAGCTTCTGTGTTAGCACCCCTTCTTCTATCTCTTTATTTTTAGCCACGAACAGGTGAAGGGTTTTGTCTTGAGGAGGGGGGGGGGCTCCTCTTCTTTTTGTTAGGACAGTCTCTCACCCAGTGTTCTTCTTTCTCAACAGCAAACACTCTGATCTTTAGCCAAAAGCTTTCTTTTTTTTGTTGCCAGGTACTAAGTTTTCTAGTCTCCCTGACTTTTGTGACCAGCAGTTCATTTCTCTTATCTTTTTTGAAAATTTTCTGGCTCCCTATTTCTTACAGATCATCTCTAAGTGCTAGTATTATTAGCAAGTATCACTGTGCTAAGTTCTAGTCTTTGTCATTTATTTTTCTTTGCTCCTGTTTCTTAACTGCAATGGATCTAATTATTACATCTATATTCTGTCACTTAACTTTTTCATAGTTTACCTCTTTTTACTGTTAACCTATTTCTTTTGAGTCTGCTGAAGCTTTGCTCTCAATTCTTCTTTGCAGACCTCTATCTTTCTCTTAACTTTTGTAACTTTTCATAACCTAGGTCAGATTGATGGGACATTTTCTAGTCCCACAGACATGAGACCCTCAACAGAGCCTGGCAGTCAGGTGCTCCTTACCTTGTATGTCTCCCTCACCGGAGCTTAGAACAAACTCACACAGCTCAGGGCAGTGCCTGAGAAGAGAAAACACATGGGGCAGAGAAGGGAGTGCAGTTTTCACATCAGACCACTGATATTTCAAAATGAACACAATTTTTTTTTTTTTTTTTTGTTAACAAGAGACAGGATACAGGGGGCAGGAGAATGAACCTTTTTCCCACCCAAGAGGCAGGCAAAGGCTGAAAACAAATCCTTTGACGTGAAGAGCCCAGCGCCGAGTCTCCGCTGCGCGCCGGAATGCAGCGTAAACTCCTGGGAGTGGCAAACAAACGCTGGCAGGCAGGCAGAGGCAGCAATTTAACTATTTAACTACCTGATAGACGCCCTGTGCTCTCTGCACTGTCTTTGGGGAGGGAGCACGCAGCCAGGCAGGCACAAGGGAGTGCGGGCAGACTCTGGGGGGGGCCAAAGGAGGGACGGCGGCTGTAGTCGGCCCCTCCCCAGCTGTGGCAGGCTTCACGGCCACTCCGGGACCGGCAGGCGGGGGCCGGCAGGCCGCTGCACTCACTATCAGCATTTCACAACTCGGTGCACAGACAGCCTCTGCTTCTGCCGTGCCTGCAGAAGCCAGAACCTCAGCACCACTGCTGCTATCAAAGCCCTAACTGCGCCACCAAAGCCGGAAATCTTTAGCCCAGCTCTGCATTTCAGAGCTCTTTTGAGCAGCCTGGGGCTCCCCAGCCGAGTGCGGACCGTGTGCTGCCCCTGTCGGCCGGTGGCAGCTGGTCTTGCCCCACGATGGCCCCGCAGCCAGGCTGGCCGGCGCTGCCCGCCCGCTGCGAGCCGCTGGCACTGCCTCGCCGAGAGCGCGGTGGGCAAGACCGGCCTGATGGTTCTTTTTTCTCTTTTTTTCCTTTTTTAAAACCATTGCTGACAAATTTTGTCCTGACGTCAGTCCAAGTCTACAGTCGACAAAGGGTTAACACACACACACACACACACACACAGTCTTGTCATGTGGCCACAAACAAGCACACTCGTCCACGCCTGGACTTACACAACCAGCCAAACACTTTTTTGACGGGGTCGGATTTCACATTGACTCTTTTTCCTGACAGGGGTGGGATTCTACATCCACTCCCGTTCTGGCAGAGAGAACACTCTCTCTCTTTCACTCTGCCAGGCAACAGCCAGGTCTTTTTGACTGTTCTGTACCCTGGGCACTCCTTCCAGGGTCTCCCTTGGAACATCTCTTTTGGGGTGCGGACCGTGAGGCCATAGACAGTCGTCCTCTCACAGCCACTGTCAGAATAAACCCACAATCTCAGAATACACAAATGCAGCAGTTCCACACCTACACACCCAGCAGATTGTCCCATTTCTAGATTAATAGCAGACACAACAAGAGTGGACACGACAAAAATGTTCTTGGCATAGTCTTCAGTTGGGAGGGGTAGGACTAGGTTTTTTCCAGGAGACCCCTTATCTAAAAAATGTTCCTGGAGCAGTTTCCAATTGGGAGGGGGTACCTTGGGGTAAAAAGTTCAGGAGTGCTCCGGGAACTATCTCTGGATGGGAGGGGTAAGAGAACTCTGAGCTGAAGAGTTCATGGAGAGTTCAGGTGTCCAGTAATTTCACTCTTTCATTAACTCTTTCAATGGTATGAAACTTCAGAATTTTTCTTCAAACAGAATAGATTCTGTTATTCAGTTAAGGCACTACAAAAATCCTGTCAAGGATTTGAGATACATGGCCTAGAATAAAGATTGCTTTAGGGCTTCCCTTTCCTATGTTTAAAATGAACTTTTTGGGTGATTTTAATCTTTAGAAAAGATTCTTATTTGCCAGGAAAATTAATAGTTCAAACTTTTCCAAAGAAAAATCTTTATTTTACAAGCAAAATGCATCAGTGTAGAGACATTTTAACCCAGAAATATGGTGGCTCTAGCCAAGGGATTACATCCAAAGGCATGATCCTGGTGGAATAGAGATATGCTCTGGATTACAGTACAATATGGCTCCCATACAGACACACCTTTAGTGTTCACCTTTAATTCATAACAATCCAAAGTTAGTTCAAGGAAGGATGCAGCCATGTTTGAAAGTGATGTCTAATTGAGGGGCACACAACATGACAAATCAGAGAAAGATAACAGAATGAGTCAGAAATAGGATACACCCAACTCACACAAGAACAGCTCAGGAAAGAGAGGCTATTGAAGAGCAATGAGATAGAAAAGTGTGTGTGCTATATAATGTTATACATACATGATGCAGTTGTACCAGGACAGATTTTTAGACACAGGTTACAAAGAAATCAAGCTAGACACATGATGCAGTAAATTATTAATCTGCTCTAAACTTGATTCTCACTATCACTCCAATGTTCTGGATTCTTGAATGAAAGACTCCCACACACAGCCCTATTTTTCATATGCTTTAAGTAGCTTAATGGCTTGGCCACTCCCTAATTCCATGTGATTGACACAAACTCCCTCCAGTATTCCTGACTTAATACTTTCTGAATTTCATCTTTCCTGCCCAGGAGCTTTCTGGGCAGCCTTCCTGGGTCCGCTTGTCCCTGTACATGTCAGCTGACTCTTGCACCTTTCAACCATAGTCTGTCCCTCATCATGGGAGAATCCTCTCTTCTTTCCTTGGTCCTTTCTGGGGAATCCTAAAAATCCCACCTGTGTCATTGTCCAGCCATTGGCCTCCAGTAACTTTATTGACCAGTCAAAAACAAATTGAGAACAGGCATTTTTTTTAAGCTCTACATGAGGGACACTGCAAACAGGCTTTTGGGTGACATAATTAGCATGAGAACTCAAGCTGCTACAGACACAGGAGCAGATTGAATAAGCCAGAAAATGAAAAGGAGCCACAAGATTAGAATATATGGCCTAACTTAGTATGAGGCGAAACAGAGCAATTCAGTCATAAACTGAGAGAGGACAGATTAAATCAGGCAATTTGGAGGCTAGAAACTTCAATACCTAGGTTTAGGAATAGTCAGAACTGAGAAGTAATTGCCCTGGGCTTAGCACAAGCAGTGTGTTCACACACACTGGGTACAGCTCTCATCTCATTGCTTTATGCAAGGGGGGAAAAAGTTACATTTACAAATCAGGTAATAATAAATACCACATTCAAGGAAGCAACAAAATGTGTTCCCTGAAGAGAAAAACATTAGAAAAGACTCAGAAAAAAAGTAACTGCACCATCATTTCCATGAAAAAGTTCATAAGACTTTAAGAAGCAAAGATAAAATTATAGCCACGATGGTACTCACAGTTGGCAGGCTCTGAAAAAAGGATAATAAGTTTTCCTAATTGGTCAGATCTATTAACCACACTCTAGGGCAGACTGCTAGTTACCACCATGCTCCATAGTTAAGATCACTCAAGCTGGACTCTATGTTTTCTTTTCATGTTTGTAAAAAGCCAAGAATGTGCAATTGAGTAGGGAGTATGGTTGGATAGGATCTGAGAAGAGTTGCAGTAAGAAAGAATATGATCAAAGTATATAGCATGAAACTCTCAAACAATGAATAAAATCATTATTTTTGTAAAGGTAGAGGTCAAAAGCAGTAACATAGTTTTGACAGACGTGGGTTGCTGAAGTAATATATTGAAGTAAAATTTTGGAAATTCTTCCCAGGGCATGCTCTTTGGAAGGAAAGGCATAGAATATGCACAAGGATTTTTTTTTTCATGGTAACTAGTAGTACTCAAACATTCACTTAGAACCATAAGAATGGTTTCAAGTTTTTGAATTTTAGTCACAGTTGGTAACTTTAGAACAATTTGGCTCTCAATTGAGTACACATGTATTTCAAAACTGTTAGTATATGAATGATATAACAAATTGCTCATTTTCAAAAGTACTAAAACAATAGTGCATGGTGAAAGAGACTTTACTTTCTAAATATATGGGACAAATGCAATAATAGCTACCTATATGTGGGTTGAAGCATCTAAACAGCTACTATGTAAAAAAATCTCATATTATGTGTTTACAATTGACTTCAAAGTGTGAGTACACAAGAAAGTAAACTACAATGTAAATAATTTTCAAAATTGTGAGCATTGAAATATACATACAGAAGAATAACAAATTTTACTTAAAAAAGAATATATTCCTTATGGGTTTTCAGGGCCAAGGACCAGCCAAGGAGAAGGGTTCTGAGAGAAGGGATGCTGCAAAAAGAACAACTTGAAGTCAAATCGTGGGTCTAAGCTAATGACCTGTGTTTTGCTTGCTATTCTAAGAGATCTCTCGGCCCACGCCCTGCATGCTTGTGTGTGTGTGTCCCTATGTGTGTCTGTCTGTACTCTAAGCAGTACTGTCTTTTTACCCCAAAATTTTCTCTGAATAGCTCATCTCCTGCAGAACACAGTTCCAGCCTTTTCTTTTACATATCAGTTGCAGGTTTCCTTTTAATTAACTCATGAATCAGCATCCCATGGCCCCAGCCCTTTGATTCTTAAGAGTCAGCAAGCTTATATTTTTTTCTTGACATTGCAAAAGTATTCAGAGATCTGTCTGCAATTGTTAAGCACAGACAATAAGCTATTTGCATGGGACCCTGCCCCAAAATAGCCTTTGTTGTTGTTGTTGTTGTTGTTGTTGTTGTTGTTTTTGTTTTTGTTTTTACCAAACCTGGGACTAATGTAGCCCTGATCTAGGCTGACCTTGAATTTGGGAATCTGCCTGCTGTTGTATCTTTCTGACATGCTAGCTCACATTGTAGCTACCTTTGTTCCTTTAGAATCATGGAGTCCCTCATAATTTATATTTCATCCTTAAATTTTGCATAGTTGAGAAATTATATATATTTTAAACACATGTATTTAGAGATCTTTTCCATAGCTTTAAGAGTTATCCTGAAGGTTCCAACATTTACCATTTTGTGGAGACATAGTGATACCCTCAACTCCTGAATTCATTATGTCTCATTATCGTGGAGTCATTAACATTAATAGAGAGGACATTCCTTGGAGGAATATGAAAAGTATTTACATTATTACACAAACAAGCCTTATGCCCGCAGCAGCCATTGACAGTGGTGGAAGATCACACTGGGCCCCTGTCCCAGGGCCAGGAACCGTGCCACTCTGTCCCCATTATGGCCAGGCTGGGATCCAAGATGTAGGGTAAGAAGTGTATAAGGATATTGTTGAAAGCAGAGCCAGAAATGAGAAGGTGAAAAAGCTCAATGCATTTTTTAAGAACAATGAGCTCTGGAATGGAGCAAGTACGCACCTAATGACCAGAAAGGTCTGGGGACTAATAGAACTGCATCATCATTTTGTGTGAACTAGCATGAATTCCCAGAAGAGTAAAAATCCATACTCAATGGTAAATATAAATAATTTGCAATACTTAATTTAAAAGATTTCCATTGTCATGAATAATATTTTGTTTTTTTTGTAACACTTGTTCCATTAGCCCTCATACATTACAAGATAATGTCTTCCATTAGTGCTGACAGAGAATCAATTGTCTATGGAACTTATTTCTTTTGCTGTTTTGTATTTAACTTACTTACTAGGAGTGTAAGAATAAGTAGTCCCTCCCTGTTTTTAAGTGAAAATGATCACATGCACTGGATTTGTTTATTTCTCAAAATGTAATACATATTTTATATCATAATATTTATAATTTATATGTCCATTAATGAACACATGTATTAATTTTATTCTAAAATATTTATTTTTAATTTTTTGTGCTTTTATAATTTGTAAAATATAAAAATAATTCAAAACTTAAAAAGAATGTATATGTAGTCCATGAAATGTGTTTCCTTTCCAGATACTATTCAGCTTATTTCTAAGTGATTAGCTAATAGTTTTCTGATCATCCTTTTAGAGTTATTTATTGTAGATACAAAAGTATTCTTATTCTTTTCTTATACAACTGGTATCATGTTCATCTAGATGATTATAATGTTTTTAATATTTTAATTTTAAGTGTTTAGAAGTTTTTCGTAATATGTAAGTCTGAGTACCATGTACATGCCTGGTGCCTGATAGGCACATTAAGGTCATCAGATGCCCTAGACACAATATTATAGATTTTGAGTCATGATAAGGGTACTGAATATTGAACTCATGTTCTATGGAACAGTAAGTGAGCTTAACCATGGAGAGACTTTTCTCTAGTCTCAAATGTATAGCTTTTTATGTATTTTACTAGTGTGTAACAGACTGTGATACATCACAATTAACAGTTTAAATCTATCCAAACTGTTGTTTTCTTAGAAAAGAAACACTTCATCTTCGATGGCTGTTGTCATAACACAATAGAAAGAGAAGTGGTTGCTACAGACAGCTGATGCCATAAATAAAACTTTCAGTCTATGACCTTTACAAAGATTAAAGCATGTTAATTGTTTTTCTAAGTAATATATTACTCACAGTATTTATATTTAGGCATCTAATACTTTAAAAAATCTTTATAATAGCCCACTAAGGAAATAAGCAATAGGAATTATTAAGATATCACTATAACGCTATATAATGCTCCTTGGAACCTACACAATAATGTCTACATTGTATACACTAATGTATTCAGTGAGCAATGAACAAATAATATTAGTACATATCTTCTCCTATTTTTGAAGTTTTATCAGAATACATTTTATAACACTATATACAATTACTCTAGTTATATATAACTAACATTTGATTTCTTTTTATAAGAAAAAGCATTTAATTGAGAGTTTGCTTACAGTTTCAGAACTATAATCCATTATAATCATGGTAGGGAGCATGCTGTCATACAGACAGGTGCTGTAACAGTAGCTGAGAGCTATATCCTCATCCATAAGAAAGGAGACAGACAGACAGACAGACAGACAGACAGACAGACAGACAGAGATTCTGGGCCTTTCATTGGCTTTTGAAATGTCAAAAACATTTGACTTGACCTGCATATTAAGCATATGTCAGCGTGATAGACTAACTTTTCTTTCTTTAATATCCTTGTACCTTTCATTTCTTCTTTTATAGTATTGATACATTCTGACTTCTTATCACTCATATGAACTTTTATTTTTATTTTCAACACTTTAAATATTTAATATCATGCCAGGTGTAGTGGTATTCAGAATGTAAAGAAAAAAAAGGGTCTTTGAGTTCCAGGCCAGCCAGGGATACATAGAGAGACCATCTCAAAAACAGAAAGTTTTTTTCAGTGTCTCGGGTCCCTTGATTGTGGGTGCCTACAAAAATAAAAAAACAAAAACAAAACATATAAAATAATTCTTATTCCAAAAGGAAATAATTGCAATCAGATTAAAGCAAAATGAAAATCTCATAGTGTAAATAGATCGATGTCCAGTGTTTGGATATCATGAACTTCTGAGCTCCAAAGAGTTCAAAAAGTTCTTAGCTCTGCCACTCACAGGCCACAGCTTGTCTCTTGGCTCCATGCACATTTGCTGTTGTCTTTGGTAGACCTCCCACAACTGTGGCAATTCTAATTTTCACGGATCTCCATAACAACCAAGGCTGGAGTTTCATGAAATGTCTCCTTACCTCGTTTAGGGACTCCAAACCTACCACGTGGTGATTAGCCTCAGACTCTATGACCCCTGGTGACTTGAGGGGTGCCCAGACCTCCACTTGGGGACTGGAGGAGGACATATTCCCGTCTGTGTCAACTGTAGACTCATTCTTATCTACTCTAGGAGAGATGGTGTTTTAAAATTGACATGGCTGGACACATGCAATCAGGTTACCATATAGCAGAGTTTTGGTCTGTGAGAAATTCTCACTGATTCCAACTTGCTACCTAGGAGGAGTCAGCCACAGGACAGTCCAGGTGGGATAACTGGGGGTGGTGGGTCCTCTTTGGCTGGCAGCACACAGCATGCCTTTTGTCCCCCTTCTCCCCGCCCTGGAATTCTTATCATCCTTCTCCTGGAGTTTAGATGAAGGTGAGGATATGAGCTCCATATGAGCTTTTATAACTATGTCTCATTTGCCACAGTGATTCTAGTAACTAAGGACTTGTACATATTTCTTAGAAAATATTTACTTTCTATAGATATTCTTTCAAAATAAACAGGTAAAATAATTTTACTTTCTGAAATGTTAAATATTTAACTCTAAATATCTGAATTGTTAATATACTATCTTTTTCCTGACATTGTTTTTTTGGTTTTGCTTTTTGCTTTTTGTTTTTTTGTTTGTTTGTTTTTTTTTTGTATTGAAACATCAAAATCTTGGGTTAAATCAGACTCTTAGCGTTTGATTACATTTTTTTAATGATGATTTTAAAGTTGAATTTTTTTGCATCTACTTAAAAGGAATATTGTTCTAAAATTACTTTCACTATTAAACTAAACCCCCTAAAGTTACCATCTTCCTCAGTTTCCTCCTCAAATCATCTACATAGCACCACTCCTCTCTCATTCCTTTCTATTTCCCAGGTTTCTGAAATAACCCAAGTTATGGATTCGCATTAGAAGCTGTCAGCTAAGACCAAAAGACAAAAGAGGACATGTATTTTTTTTTTTTTTTGTCTTTTTGGGTCTATATTAATTAACTCAGTATAATATTTTCTAATCCCTTCCATTAGCAGGAAACTTCATTGGTTTATTTTTATTTATAGCTGAACAGTATCCTGTGTACTTCTAAGAGTGGTGCTGATGCTAAGGTCCTGTTCCTTGATAGAATCTTGATTTATCAGTAAAGATGCCATGGGCCAGTTGCTGGACAGAAGGAGTAGGCAGGTCTTCTGTGTCCCTGCTGGTGACCTGGCAGATGCAAGAGAGAAAGGAAAGAATAGTTCACAATGCTTCGGAAAGAAAAATGCCAACCAGCCATGTGAGATCTTGGTCACAGTGGCCACAGACCACTTCTATAGGCAGGAAGTTGGGAATGTTAAGGTTTGACAAAAAATAACTGAACAACTAAAGTTAAGGACAGATTTAGGGTATTGAGCTAAGAGTATTAGGGAGGGCGTGCTAGCTAAGGGAGATTAGTAATGTCCAGCAATTGAGCCAATAAGGCAAGTTGAAATTGAACAATTGTGTATGTCTGTGTTTTCCATTTAAAGATCCAATATTCTCCAGGTGGGTTGGTAGTATGTTCATTCCCAGAGCTTTAGCAGTGTAGCAAAAGCTATATACAACATGTACTTACCACATTTCCTTATCCATTGGTCATATAGATATATGTTCCATTGATCATATATATATATGATTATATATGATTATATATATATCATATATGATTATATATATATATATATATATATATATATATATATATATATCTCTTCAGCTTCTTGCCTACTGGAAATGTGAATATATTATCAATGAACATCACTGAGTAAGTTTCTATGGGGTTGAATATTCAGTCCTTTTGACATATATTAGGCAGTACCAAATCTAGGTAACAGGAGGGATTTATTTATAACTCTTTGAGAATTTTGCATAGTGATTTCAAGAGTGGTTGTACTTGTTTCTGAACTCATCCATGGTGAATAAGGGTCTCCTTTTTGCACACTTTCCCTACAAACTGTTATTCTCCTGACCTGAAATTTGAAATTTTTTTAATGTATGCGAGAACAGTTCTCTTTAGACAAACAAGAAGAAGGCATTGGATCCCATTGCCAATGGTTGTGAGGAGCCATGTGGTTGATGGAAATTGAACTCAGGACCTCTGAGCTGGAAAGTCTTTTATTAACTTGCACTTCCATAATTGTTAAAGGGTGATGAACACTTCCTAAGATGTTTTAAAATCATTTTTTTGTTTAATTCCTTTTCTTTTTTAAAGAACTTCCTCACTAGATAGTGGTGGCACACGCCTTTAATCCCAGCACTTGGGAGGCAGAGGAAAGTGGTTTTCTGAGTTCAAGGACAGCTTGGTCTGCAGAGTGAGTTTCAGGACAGTCAGGGCTACACAGAGAAACCCTGTCTCAAAAAAAGAAAAAAAAATAATCCTTTCTCTTCACAGTCAAGACTATTTTCAAATTTTGTTGCTTGTCTTCTTTAAATATATTCTGGACATGTATTTAAAGTTAATAATACATTTCAAGTGTCTCACCTACTCCATTGATTTCTTCTTCACTCAACTAGTTTCTTCTTTAGCTGTGTAGATTATTTTTTCATTTCTGGGTTCTATTAAATCTTTTTATAAAATTAACATGACTCTAGATACTTGTTTTTTATGGAGTAACCTTGTCTTTTCTGATTAGAAAATACCCGCTGTGTCTAATAGTAAAAAATCCACTAAAAGTTCTTTTCTACTTTAACTTATATCATTCATTCACTATTTTAAAATTTTTTTCTTTTTAACATGAATATAATTTTACTATCTTTGTACATAATATTTTTAAGTAAAATATATTATATAGAATAAGATTTCATAGTTCAGAAAATATACTTACACATGAAAATCATTTGGAGTTATTGATCTGTAAAGATCTGGTAATATGGGATACTTCATCATCTATTGTGTCTAGCATTATAACATTTTAATAATTATTCTTATAACTTCAGATAAGAATTTAAATAGTTTACTCAGAAAAAAACAAATTTCAAATTATTCAAATTGGCTGTTTAAATTTGCTGTAAAACATTAACCAGTTTTCAATAGTTTTATATGGATGTGTTAAAATTATACATTGACATTAATTTTGAAGTAAGAATTTAATAAGTGGGTATGAACTGCATAATATATAACAGTATATTTTTGAAAAAGAATAGTGTAGGTTAGATTTCAGTAAAATAGTGAAAAAGAGTTATTCTCAGTTCATGATATTTCAGTATGATACTGAATGACCTTGTAAAGTAATTTGTTTGTCTGGTATACTACACACTAAAATTAAAAAAAATGTTTTATGGAACAATTCGTTTGCTAATGCAACCTCTTTTTTTTGAGGGGGGGTTCGATACAAGGTTTTCTCTGTGTAGCCCTGGCTGTCCTGGAACTCACTCTGTAGACCAGGCTGGCCTCGAACTCAGAGATCTGCCTGCCTCTGCCTCCTGAGTGCTGGTACTAAAGGCATGAGCCACCATGCCCAGCTAACCTCTTCTGATTAAGAATCTAAGTATTAACCACTGTCACAGCACTAAAGTTTTCTAGACCTTTGACCAGGGGTTATTTATAGATGCATCCTTTTCACATGATTGTTAAAAATCACCTCTTAGCTATTGCCTGATATATAATAATACATATTAATCTAATATAAGGTTCTCTTTGCCTATAGATGCCTATTGCCATCTATAAATATTCCTGATACTAAAATAGCAGGTTAGATCTTCAAATCTTATACATTTAACATACTTTTGTAATGTCAAAAAGAAATAATAATTAATCTTTCTGAGATTGGCAATTTATATGTAGCCCAAGGACTGAAATAGAAGCTAGTAGAAGTTTGTGCAGCACCAAAATAATTCCTACATCAAGTGGTCGCTATTGATATAATAAATGGGTTTGTGTTATATTGTTAATGCTGTACTTCGATTAGGAGAGATTTCTTTAATGATTTAGAGAACTGTCTATTCAATTAGATTTAATTCTTTGAGATGTCTTTGGGGATAACTCTTAAATATGAAGAAATTCTTCTGATGCTAGCTTTACTGACTGAAATCAAACTCAGAAAAACTGTTAGGTCTGTCTTCAATGCAAACCACTGACTTAATTGTTTTTGCTAGAGCTTTTGGTGGGTTCACTACACATATCAATGTCTTTGTCAGAGACATACACAGCCTAAAAGGAAGATCTAATAGCTTGAAAATCATTATTATATGAAAGTTTTATATTGAATAATGGCTGTGTCAAAATGCACTTTGATATTCCATGTTAATATTTAAAATATAGTTAGATATTTGCAAAAATCTATAGATTGACTATTTCTTCTAATTTTATTTAGCTGATATTTTCCTTAAATTATGAAAAAAGAAATCTGTGTAAATATGCTAATCATTACCTAGAAAATACCACTTAACTGTGATAAGATTATTATACAGAATTATAAAGATACTATAATAAAATCTATTACTATGTAAAATTAACACACTACTAAAATACAACTTATGAGTCATATCTATTTATGGAATATAAATAGTGAGAAAATAATCTAAGTATAAAACAAATATTAAGTAATGTGTTTTACATGTTAGATATGTTTTGAGCTGCCGAGTTTATTTGAAGTTATCACTGACAGCTGCAGTTGTAGAGTCAGACAGCCCGTTTAATACAACCTAGTTTCAAATATCTGAAAGTAAATGCCTTGAATATAAAATGAAGGCTACAGTGCGTAATTAGGATCACCAATATCATAGTTGTGCTCTTCTCCTGCAGTGGAGGTCACATTAAAATATAAAGCAGGTACTTTACAATTGTTACTGAACAGATAACTTGGTCAAGCACTTCTTATGAATCTCAAAGAGCCTATTAAATAATAGCCTCATCCATTATGCCACGCTCCACTGTGGAAAGGCTGAAGAATTAAGCACTAGCAAACCATTGCTCGCTCACTCTGTTTGAGACTATGGTCTTGGCTTACAGTAGCTGGCATAAGTCAGCCTCTTGACAGAAAAATGGCATTTGTTTCATTTAAATAGCACTATCCATGCTGTCTTTTATCCTAAAGCACTATGAGGTTAATTGAGCATATATGAAAAATTAGCTCGGCTAAAATTTTCTGTGCTCTAAATCAGAATTGTTAATCCAGCATCCTCAATTTACAGTCCCATTTTTTTTTAATCTGAGACTGAATTATGTAGATAGAAAAAGGAGAAAATGTTAATAATAATAACCCAGTTTAAACATTTTATTATTAAGAATTTTAGCATACTCAAATTTAACAGACTTCAAAATCTAACTCTGGGAGCATGACTTTCCTACCTAGCCTATTAATGCTATTATATGGAGTGGGAAATGTGAGAGGTCTTATCAGCATCTTTTAATTTGCAGGTTTGCTTATGACCTTCAAAATGATTCCACAGTAAATTTAATCTCAGATTTGATGAATACACAGTGTCTTTCATTTTTACATAGATAACAATGCATCCCAGACTTTGTGTCTTTTAGCATAGTAATTAAGGCCACATCCTTTGTGTTTCCATATAGTAAGTAATTACAGAAGTGATTGGAGAGTTTCTTCAGAAGATTAGTTTAATTTATCAAGCAGTGACTATTGCAGAATAAATGAGTAGAGGCATACTTCAGCTAATCCACTCCATTCCCAACTGAAATTGTATACAAGGAATGGCTGGGATGACTTACTACAATATAGTGCAAATTACACCCTGTGATAATTTGCAACTCTGAAAGGGAAACTTCCCCATTAGTACAAGGACCTGAGGGGGGATACAAAATCCTATTGTAATACCTCTGTACAACTCCATTCTTTCCTTTCTAAAGTCCAGTTTACAAATGCTATTAGCATATGCCTTTCACACCAATTGGATGCTTTTCAGATATCCCTCTTTGTCAGAAGTACATTATAGTTGAATAAGAATGGCACCATAGGTTCATCTATTTGAATGCATATTCACTAAGGAGTGGATCTCTTTGATAGGATTAGGATTAGGAGGTGCCTAGTTGGAGGGGGTGTGGCTTTGAGATTTTACAAATCTTCACAAGAGCCAGTCTCACTCTCTGTTTGCAGATCAGAATGTTACTCCCAAATGCTTCTCCAGCACCATGCATGCTACTTGCCTGCAGTCACAATTTTGTCATGATGATAATGGATTAAGCCTCTGCACTATCTCTCTACAGTCTCATTTAAGAACTTCTAAATTCCTGTTTATGCATATAATTAGTATATATCTTTAATACCTATTGAGTGCTATTCAGAACTTCTTGTTTGTAGCAGACAGCAGCCACAGAGAACTGGGTTCCTGAAAGGAAAGCTGGGACTGTATGGGAAGGATAGAGGAGAGAAATAACAAGCCAAGACAAAGTTTCTCTGATCAAGGCTCAGAGTTTAATTCTTAAGTCTCAGTTTAAAAGGAGGAAACCCATCCCCCACTTTGCCAGGATCTTGTTGCTTTGCTCTGATCTCTTCAGGAAGACAAGCTCCGCTGCTTAGTAGGTAGTTGTTTCTTGTGGGAAGTTGCAAGTGTGGCAGGACAATAGATTTCACCTAGGTCAGAAGACTCCACCTTAGGTGGGATAGCCACCTGTGGCAAAACAAGGTCTGACTTAGCCTGCTCAAGGCTGGGGGAAGGGCACAATTCTTCCCTTTTTATTTATTAAAAATTACCTGGACTGGGGCATAAAATTTATGTATGCTGAATGGTTACATATGGGAATTATGGTGGCTGGAGGCCGAGCCTGCCATGGGTCTGTGTCTATACTCTCTCTTATACATCCCGGAGGACATACACAGCTTGCTTGTGTTTATTTGCACAAACATGACCTTTAAGTGTTTATTATGAACAAACATGGCCTCTTGGCACATGCTTCTGTCTTAGGTTGATAAGAGTCATAGAACATCAGTGGTCCATCTTTGATTGCTGGGCCTCATCAGACCAAAGCCTCAATAAGTGCTCAATGCATTTCCTCATAGCGATGAATAACTGCCATAACTGAGCTTTGCTGAAGGCGAGCCTGTATGAAGGTAACCAATCTGATTAAAATACAAAGTCAAAGATTAAAAGCAACAGGATTAATATTGTCTGTGGGGATGTTCTAGGTATTCAATTCACTTGCAAATTAGCAATGATCAGACCCAAGTTCTGGCCACCCAGTGAGCAGGAGGTGGCTTTTCGAATTAACGGAAAACTGTTACTCCTCCTGTAAGAGTGGAAACTACATCCACAGTTAACTCAGCTGGCTGATAGAGATTTTGAGTCTACTTCCTAAATTGGAATCCTACTAGAAGAATCATGATCTGTGTCCACTTGATGAACCAATCTTTCAGTCAGCTATTGGGCTTCATCTTCTTCTTGTGAAAAGACACAAACAGAACCTCTCTCCCCCATATTAAGACAGGGTCAGAATCATTCCATGTATTAGTTAGGGGGTCCTGTCATTTAACCGTGGTATATGAGCTGCAAGTGACTGGATGCCAGTGGCATTCCACTGCAGACTGACCTTCAGCATCAGTTTGAATAAATAAATAAATAAATAAATAAATAAATAAATAAATAAATAAAGCAAGCAAGCAAATAGAACAAAAGCAAGAGGTGCTTTTGGTGACCTTTTGGGGTATAATTTCCCCCTTTTCAATTTTTAAGGAGATATTGGGTTTTTGTTTGTTTGTTTGTTTGTTTGTTTGGTTGGTTGGTTGGTTGGTTGGTTGGTTGGTTGGTTTTTGGTTTTTCAAGTCAGGGTTTCTCTGTATAGTTCTGGCTGATCCTGGAACTCACTTTGTAGACCAGGCTGGCCTCGAACTCAGAAATCCACCTGCCTCTGCCTCTGCCTCCCAAGTGCTGGGATTAAAGGCTTGTGCCACCATGCCCAGTGAGATATTGCTTTAAATTTCCACAATATCTTGTCCTTGAGAATCATAAGGAATCCCAGAAATATGGGTAACATTAAATTGTTGACAAAACATCTCAAATGCTTGACTGTAATAACCAGTTCCATTATTTGTTTTAATCTTATCTGGAACACCAAGCATAGAAAAATAATGCAGGCAATGACTAATCACATTTTTATTTGTTTCTCCTGTTAAAGCAGTTGCAACTAGAAAGCCTGAAAGGGTGTTAATAGTCACATATACATGTGTTGTTTTTCTAAAGTCAGAAATATGAGTATCCATTTGCAATAATTGATTAAGTATGAGTCCTGGAGAATGAACACCATTATGATATATAGGTAGAAATTGAGGATATTGAGAACAAGTCTTTACAATTTGATGTGCACATTCTCTAGAAATACCAAATTATTGTTTCAAGCCATTACTATTTTGATGATGTAAAAAATGAGATTATATGGCCAATTGTATTTGTGTAAGGCCTATAATATGCCTAGGATACAAATCTGCTTTTGCATTGCCTTAAGTGGTCTTGTACAGACAATCCAGGATGAGTTCTGAAATGTCCAAAGATAGTCCTTTAAAGGAACAGTAACTCTTAACTTTAATTGTATATGCATAAACAATTGCAAAATTTGAGAATTATCAGTATCTAAAAAAAGTAACAATTTCAAGCAATTGTAAGCCCTGATTTTATTTATATATATATATATATATATATATATATATATATATATATATATATATATACACACACAGTGGCTACAGCACATGATTTGATTATTTGTACTGAAGTAGAGGGAAACTCGTGAGAATCAACATGTGATCAAATCACATATGCTTCTCTTCCCATAGAAGGGCTCTTTATAAATTCAGTAGATGCATTCTTTATGGGATGCATGCATAAATTTACAGGAAATATAATAGCATGCATAGAAGGAATTTTAAACAACCTGTCTTTTGGATAATGACCATCAATTTTGTCTAAAACATTTGCCATACAATATACCAAATATCAGTATTCTTTAATAACCAATTTAATTGCTGTTTGAAACAAGGAATGGATGTCTTATCAGGTTTTTTAAGACATTCTCTCCAAAATACTTTCATGATTCTATCCTATAATTCTATATTAATACCAAAATAGTTTCATAATAGGATATTAAAACTTTACTTGGAGATGAGGAAACATGAATACATATTAATGCTCCCTTTTGCCAAAGAATTTCTGTGGGCACATTGAGTAACAATAAGTAACATAAACAGGTAACAATTGATTACAGAAGCTACTTTCTGCAAACTCTCACAAGTTGATTTGCATTCCCCTTTAGAACATCCAACAGAAGCTTAAGTTCTATCCTGTGAAGAACTGGAGGTGAGGTCTTAGCCAACAAACATCTCCTGGAAGCTTTTGAAAATAGCTTGATTTTGTTTTTGTTTTTGTTTTTGTCTTTTTTGGTTTTTTTTTTGTTGTTGTTGTTGGTTTTTTTTTTTTTTTTTTTTTTTTCTGAGACAGGGTTTCTCTGTGTGGCCCTGGCTGCCCTGGAACTCACTCTATAGACCAGGCTGGCCTCAAACTCAAAAATCTGCCTGCCTCTGCCTCCCACATGCTGGGATTAAAGGTGTGCACCACCACGCCTGGCTTGAATATATTTTGAAGTGAGCAAGTCATTTTTTATTTCTTGAATTTTCTGTACCACAATTTTTCTAGGACATAACTGAGATGCCAAATATTGAAAATGATATTGCCTCTGAATCATTTCTGGAGCAGCAAAGACTCCAAAATTTTTTAATTTCGTTGTATATGAGCAAAGGGTTGTAGTAACATTCCGTCAGAAGGGCCAGCTAATAGAATACTCTCCATAAAATGCACAGTATACACTGAAAGATTCAAAGTTCTAGCTTCTTGTATTGAAGCAAAGACAAAAAGATTTTTTTTATACATAATGTAAGGCTATTTATTAGTCATTCCTAGAGGCAAAACTTTCCAATGATTACAAGCTCACTAGAAGCAAACACTTTACAATTATCAGGATACAAAGGAAAAAATAACCTTCCAAACCAATAATATTTCTATATGGAATATGTAGGCAAGACTATAATGCCTCTACAAGTTCTATAGCCTCATTGATCTTTCATAAATCTTAAGTATAAGCTTTATTTTGAACAGCACATGGATAGATCTGCAATAATGCTATTTTGGCTTAAAAATAATTCCCCAGAGGTGAGGCAAGGCCACAAAAAGCATAGGCATAGGCCGGATCCACACAAACCTCACAGAGGCTGTTCTGAGCTTTGCATGAACTCAAATGTAAATATTTCTTAATAGGAGCATATTGCCTGAGTCCTGACCTAAAGATTACCCCTCCTGCAGTGAGTAAAGTTTCCAGAGGAGCAATTTTACTGTCTGTCTATGCCTCTAATTTTTAGACAGTCTCTTCTAAGATGATTTATACTTAAAACATTCCTTATAACCTTGGTGCTTGAAAGCTTTACTTAAACTTAGTCCCCTGCAAGGCAGCAACCATAGCTAAACTCTGATTGTATTGAAAGAACCTAGTGGGGAAACCCCCACTCACCTCCCGAGTTGACACACACCCAAGGAATCATGAGAAACTGTCTTGATGCAAACACATGAGGTAGTTTAATGATGGAGCTCCAGGCCAACACTTATCTCACAGAGGAGATAGTGGCTGTCGACCACGAGGCTCGAAAGCTAGGGGTTTGTAAAGAAAAGGGTCTGGGGCTGGGGGAGGAATTGGCGCAGTTTCACACGATTGGTTCATTTAAACATCAGCAGATTGATTACACATCAGAAAAAGAGTACATGCAGGTCAGGGCATCAGGAATTTTGAGGGCCGGATGCTTATCTAAGTCAGCAGAGCATCTGGTTAACATTTAACCCAGGTCAGAAGAGTGGGAGATAGGGAAGCGCCCGGCCAGTCCTAACATTCTTGTATGTCTTCTCTATCTTTTTGCTGCTAGTCAGTTCCTGGGATGACTTTAGAGCCTTTGTTCTTTGCTCTAGGCCCAAAAAGCCTCCCTAACTAGCAAGCCAAATGAGTTATGGACCTAGAATTTTAATTTTCTTTCAGTATGAGGGTCCAATTTTTGCACAAAGACGAATACATACTGATATGTCTGTCTTTGCTTTGTATGGCTGGATGGGCATAGCGAGCTGCATTAGCATTCTCATAAGACAATTGTGTAACAAAAGGAACCCCTGATTAAGGGTTTCCAAAAATTCTACTTATTGTTTTTAGTAGCCTAAACACAAACTCCTTGAAACAGTTTATCAAGAGCCTGTTTGATACCACATAAATTCTCACTGAGATCTCCTTTCCAAACTTGAGGGGTTAAATTTTGCTTCTACTACTGTTTGCAATAAAGCTTGTGTAAAAGGGGCAGCAGGCCCATACTGGTCACAGTTTTTTTTTAACTTTTACTGCTCTTGCAATCATCCTAATTACAAAATATGGGTGAGTTAAATATCATGAGCTGCAATCAAACTGCAAACTGCAACCAATGGAACACTGGCAATTTAACCTAAATTTTAAACTTTCTTTTGCAATATTAAGGCATAACCATAACTTGTGGATTGCAAAATCCAATTTTAAACAATCCATTTTTTTAAATCAATATCAAAATCATCACTTTCATGTTACAAAGTTTGGCTGCCAATTTTTTCATTTATATTATAGTGCAACTTGTAATTCTTCATTAAAGAGACATTGTTTTAAATCTTATCCCTTATAAGTCTAGTTTGTAGGATAAGTATTACATAAAAGCATATCCCAATTTAGCAGTATCCTTAGAGGCCTGGGTTTCCAGGCTGTTTCATGGCACATGTTGTTGTTTAAAATGACTCCAAGCCTGTGTTACCAGTTTTAAGCTAACTTTTTTGTTACCAATGTTACAATTTTTAAATCATACCCAATAACTTATAAGTCAATACTCTATGACCAAGACATGCAGGGCATATTTATACCTTTAATACCAGACAGAAACCAAATGAAACAGCCACACAAATCTTATAAATTTTGACCAATCAAATAATTTTTCCTTTTCTTAGTCATAATTTCAAGAGAAAAAGCACTTTGTGATTTGCTGAACCTAATAATTTGCAGAAATTTTGCTAGGAAAAAAACAACTATCAGCTTATTTTCCTTAGACTTAAGAAGCTTCTGATCCCTTTTAAAAGCAGCTTTTCAGCAGGGTCTCTACTACTGTGCTTGACTCCTGGCTGAGGGGTTTGTGACAACTTAAATCAGCCTCTGCTGTACAAATTGTGACTGAATCAAAAGATGGATAGCCAGCAGATAAAGTTTTAGCCATTTTTTCTTTTCAACACGAAACATAGAAAAATAGTCATTCAGACCACGAAACGAAAACAGACACAAATTGACACATGGACAGATTGGTGCAGCAAGGACAGACAATACAGAGAGAGTAGAGAACTTGATGTAACCAGAATTAAGAATCACTCTTGTAGGGGCCAGAGTGGAAGCAGGTCATCTCTGAATTTTCTTCTGTCCCTAGGAGAGCTCTGAAATCCATTTTCTTTCTCTCTTGATTTCTCTCCTGTCATGTCATTTGAATATCTAGAATCCCCTTCTTTAAAAAAAAAACTATTTTATTTTATTTTATTTTATTTTATTTTCAAAGCCCTACTTCTCTCACCTGATGTAGTTCTTGACTGCGGACAATTGCCTATATAGAGTTTTCCAGTCCCATTTTCCACTGTCAAATCCTAAGTGGGATCAGCTTTTGGTCAACACTGTTCCAAATTAGCCGGTATCCATTTGCACCTACAACACAATTTCAACAAAAAGAAGTTTAAGGCTAGTACGAGCATCAATGCTGTATGTTGCTTTGTAGAAATGCAATAAAAATAATTTCATGGTGGGAAGGGAAAGGGGGGAGGTTGTAGGAATGTAGGAATGTAATGTATAAGTTACTTAACAAGAACAAGTTCATGATGACTATAGGGACTTTCCACTGGACCTCATGCTGGGAAATGATCCAACCACAAGTTAGGAGGGGATATGAGATAGTTCCCCATGTTCCAATCACAGGATGGAGAGGGGTCGTGAGATAGTTCCCAGAGTTCCTTCAGAGATAATGGGAAAAACGACAATCATGACCATAGCCTCTTGCCCAAATGTGTTCTGTTCCATTACCCTGTCATTGTTCTTCTTTGTAGAGAGTATAAAAGATGTGTGCCTTTGTGATTTGTGTTCTTCCCAACTGATTGTACTGGAGACACCAATGCGCATTGGATCAATAAAGCCTTTTGCAGTTTGCATCAACCTCCGACTCTCGTTTTTTGTGGGCTGAGTGTTGGATGTTAGATCTTTGGACCTAACAGCTTATGGTACAGGATACCATCTTCCTCCATTTTCTGTGGAGCTCCACCAAGACAGTGTCCCTCAGTTAGTCTTTCTGTATTCATGTCCTTGTTCAGGTGCCACTGTAGCTGACAGCGGTCATCGAGAACTGGGTTCCAATAAGGAAAGCTGAGATCATATGGGAAGGACAGACGAGAGAAATAACAGGCCAAGACTAAGTTTCTCTGATCAAGGCTAAATGTCTAATTCTTACGTCTAAATTTAAAGGGGTTCATCTCCCACTTTTTCAGGATCTTGTAGCTTTGCTTGGATCTCATCAGGAAGGCAAGCTCAGCTGCTCAGCAGGTAGTGGCTTCTAGCAGAAAGCTGCAGTTCTGGCAGGACAATACACTCTACCCTAGATGGGATAGCAACTGTGGCAAAACAAAGTTCTGACTTAGCTTGCTCAAGGCTGGGGGAAGGGCACACTTGTTTGTCAGAAGTACAGGATACTTTGTAATCCCCAACCTATAAGCTAGTAATTCTTAAATACTCAAAGAACAAAGATTAGCTATTTTTTTGTGATCAAATATGTTATTTTTTTTCAAATATACTTTAACAGCTATGTCTATTGTTTTCATGTATACATCTCCCTTACAATTTAACCAAATTGCTTTTCAGGAGAAAATATTTGTCAGTGAAACATGGTGATCCCTAACTTTCTCTCTTTTATTTAGTCCTAATATATAACAGACTCAATTCTAGCCAGTGGAGTTGTATTGTAAACATGACTAATGAACAAGCATGCTACTTAAGCTACAGAAAACTGAGCCTGGTAACATTAAATGTACTAACTGAGAAAGAACTCTACAGTTTTTGTGTGTTGTTAGGAATTATTTAGAAATAATATGTTTATCTATGAGGACAGGTCCCATGCTTTAAAAATTTGTGTGTGAATTCAGTTAAATTATTAAATATATTGCAGTGGTATAGAATACTTGGTGAGGGTGAAGACAAATTTACAAATACCTATAAAAATACTAATTTATAAAATGACTTTCCTCGTGGCTTTGAAGATTAAAAAATAGAAAATGAAAAAAGAATAAAGGAGATATATCCCATATATTTCAGTAATTTTAACTGATTTTGTTAATACAACTTATTTTAGGATAAAAAAAATCAAATCAGAATTACCCTTCAATTTTTATTTTAACATTTTTTTTCTTGTTAAAACTTATTCTTTAAAGAGTTTATATGTACTACGATTGTGACTACCTAGATTCCTTCCCACAAATTTTGTGCAACTCCCTACCAAGCACAAATCCATCTCAACTTCATGAGCTTTATTTATTTATTTATTTATTTATTTATTTATTTATTTATTTGGAACATAATTGGTGCTACCTTTGAGTTCATCAGTTAGGTCATCCACTGAGGAATGGGCAACCTACCAAGTAATTTTACATGGTATGTGTATTCATGTACTATCTTTATTAACTATTTTATGGTAAGAAAATGCCAACGGTATTCTAGGGAAAAAGATAATAATACTCCACAGATTCATAAAGCTTCACACAATGTAATATGCTATTTGGACATAAATAGATAAATTTTACATAAGAGAAAAGTCAAAGACGATTTAAATGACGAAGCAAGAGAAAATGCTGTTTCAAGAAATAATGCTGGAAAATTGTGCTTCAATAAGAGAAATACAAAAGTCTGCATCATGTAAAAATGAAATCAATCTGTACGTGTATCATATTACTTACTAATGAGAAAATATAGAACAGTTTTTATATTTTAGAATGTAAAATCATAAAGAATATTATTGATAATTTAACTACATATATAATCAGAAAAAGAAAAATAAAACATGCTCTATTTACAGCATAAAGCTTTAATATTTCTAAAAATTATTTTTCTCATGTAGAGAAGACAAGAAGACAAATGAACAATAAATACTATCTCCAATAGTATTAAAATATACTCAATAAAGTTTAACAAATTCAAATTAAAAGAGTTCTAGCACCACAGTGCTCTGAGGCACTATGCAATAACCCCTCACAGGATCAAGCTTCTCCCATCCCACTGATGCCAGATATGGCAGTCCTCTTGTACATATGTAGTAGGAGCCATGACCCACCAATGTATACTCTTTGGTTGGTGTTTTAGTCCCTGGGAACTCTGAGGGGCCCAGTTAGTTAATATTGTTGTTTTTCCAATGGTGTTACAATCGCTTTTAGTTCCTTCAGTCCTTCTAACACTTCCATTGGGGTCCCTGGGCTCAGTCCCATAGTTGTCTGCATCTATCTTAGTCAGGTACTGGCAGAGCCTCTCAGATGACAGCTATATCCAGTCTCCTGTCTGCAAGAACTTTTTGGCATCAGCAATAGTATCTGGGTTTGGTATATGCAGATGGATGGATCCCAATGTGGGGCAGTCTCTGGATGGCATTTCCTTTGGTCTCTGCTCCAATTTTTTGTCCCTGCATTTCCCTTAGAGAGGAGCAATTCTGGGTTAAACATTTTAGGATGGGTGGGTGTCCCCATCCCTCTATTAGGGATAATGTCTATAAACTGGGGGTATTCCTTTCAGGTTATATCTCTCTGCTGTTGAGTATTTTGGTTAAAATCATCACCATTGTATGCTTGGAGACTCTCACATACCTGGCCTCTAGGACTTTCTAGTGGTTTGGCCACCTCTGTCCCCCAACCCCCAATGATACATATATCTATTCATTCTCATGACCCTCTGGAATGTTTTTCTGCCTACTTCCATACCTGATCCTGCCCCCTTTTTCCCTCTCCTTGCCCTCTCCCACACAACTTTTCTTGCCTCTGTCTCCCTGTGATCCATCCAATAGCTGTCTGTGAGCATCCACTTCTGTGTTTGATAGGCCCCAGCATAGCCTCAAAAGAGACAGCTATATCAGGGTTCTTTCACCAAAATCTTGCTAGTGTATGCAATGGTGTCAGCATTTGGAGGCTGATTATGGGATGGATCCCTGGGTATGGCAGTCTCTAGATGGTCTATCCTTTTGTCTCAGCTACAATCTTTGTCACTGTAACTCCTTCCATGGGTGTTTTGTTCCCAAATCTAAGAAGGGGCAAAGTGTCCATACTTTCGTTTTTGTTCTTCTTGAGTCTCATGTGTTTTGCAAATTGTATCTTGGTTATTCTCAATTTCTGGGCTAATATCCACTTATCAGTGAGTACATATCATGTTAGTTCTATTGTGATTGAGTTACCTCACTCAGGATGATGCCCTCCAGGTCCATCCACTTGCCAAGGAATTTCATAAATTCATTCTTTTTAATAGCTGAGTAGTACTCCATTGTGTAAATGTACCACATTTTCTGTATCCTCTGTTGAGGGACATCTGGGTTCTTTCCAGCTTCTAGCTATTACAAATATGGCTGCTATGAACATAGTTGAGCATGTGTCCTTCTTACCAGTTGGAACATCTTCTGGATATATGCCCAGGAGAGGTACTGCAGGATCCTCCAGTAGTATTACGTCCAATTTCTGAGGAACTGCTAGACTGATTTCCAGAGTGGTTGTACAAGCTTGCAATTCCACCAACAATGGAGGAGTGCTCCTCTTTCTCCACATTCTTGCCAGCATCTGCTGTCACCTGAATTTTTGATCTTAGTCATTCTGGCTAGTATGAGGTGGAATCTCAGGGTTGTTTTGATTTGCATTTCCCTGATGATTAAGGATGCTGAACATTTTTTCAGGTGCTTCTGAGTCATTTGGTATTCCTCAGGTGAGTTTTTTTTTTTTTTTTTTTTTTTTTTTTTTTTTTTTTTTTAGCTCTGAGCCCCATTTTTAATGGGGTTATTTGATTTTCTGGAGTCCACCTTCTTGAGTTCTTTATATATATTGGATATTAGTCCCCTATCTGATTTAGGATAGGTAAAGATGCTTTCCCAATCTGTTGGTGACCTTTTTGGCTTATTGGCAGTGTCTTTTGCCTTGCAGAAGCTTTGCAATCTTATGAGGTCCCATTTGTAGATTCTTGATCTTACAGCACAAGCCATTGCTGTTCTACTCAGGAATTTTTTCCCTGTGCCCATATCTTCTAGGCTTTTCTCTACTTTCTCCTCTATAATTTTCACTGTCTCTGGTTTTATGTGGAGTTCCTTGATCCACTTAGATTTGACCTTAGGACAAGTAGATAGGAATGGATCAATTCGCATTCTTCTTCATGTTAACCGCCACTTGTGTCAGCACCATTTGTTGAAAATGCTGTCCTTTTTCCACTGGATGGTTTTAGCTCCCTTGTCAAAGATCAGGTGACCATAAGTGTGTGGCTTCATTTCTGGGTCTTCAATTCTATTCCATTGGTCTAGTTGCCTCTCACTATACCAGTACCATGCAGTTTTTATCACTATTGCTATGTAGTACAGCTGTAGGTCAAGCATGGTGATTCCACCTGAGGTTCTTTTATCCTTGAAGAGAGTTTTGGTTATCTTAGGTTTTTTTGTTATTCAAGATGAATTTGCTTGCCCTTTCCCACTCATTGAAGAATTGAGGTGGAATTTTGATGGGGATTGCATTGAATCTGTAGATTACTTTTGGCAAGATAGCCATTTTTTACTATATTGATCCTGCCCATCCATGAGCATGGGAGATCTTTATATCTTCTGAGATCTTCTTTAATTTCTTTCTTCTGAGACTTGAAGCTTTTATCATACAGATCTTTTACTTCCTTAGTTTGAGTCGCTCCAAGGTATTTTATATTATTTGTGACTATTGAGAAGGGTGTTGTTTCCCTAATATCTCTCTCAGTGTGTTTATCCTTTGTGTAGAGAATGTCCATTGATTGTATTGAGTTAATTTTATATCCAGCTACCTCACTGAAGCTGTTTATTAGGTTTAGGAGTTCTCTAGTGGAATTTTTAGGGTCATTTATATATACTATCATATCATCTGCAAAAAGTGATATTTTTACTTCTTCCTTTCCAATTTGTATCCCCTTGATCTCCTTTTGATGTCTAATTGCTCTGGCTAGGACTTCAAGTACAATTTTGAATTGGTAGGGAGAAAGTGGACAGCCTTGTCTCGTCCCTATTTTAGTGGGAATGCTTCCAGCTTCTCACCATTTACTTTGATGTTGGGTACTAGTTTGCCGTAGATTGCTTTTATCATGCTTAGTTATGGAACTTGAATTCCTGATCTTTCCAAGACTTTTATCATGAAACGGTGTTGGATTTTGTCAAGTGTTTTCTCCAAATCTAAGGAGATGATCATGTGGTTTTTGTCTTTGAGTTTGTTTATATAATGGATTACATTGATGGATTTCCATATATTAAACCATCCCTGCATCCCTGGAATGAAACCTACTTGGTCAGGATGGATTATTGTTTTGATGTGTTCTTGGATTCGGTTAGAGAGAATTTTATTGAGTATTTTTTTTATCAATATTCATAAGGGAAATTGGTCTGAAGTTCTCTATCTTTGTTGGATCTTTCTGTGGTTTAGGTATCAGAGTAATAATGGATTCATAGAATGAATTAGGTAGGGTTCCTTCTGCTTCTAATTTATGGAATAGTTTGTGAAGAACTGGAATTAGATCTTCTTTGAAGGTCTGATAGAACTTTCCACTAAACCCATCTGGTCCTGGGCTTTTTTTGGTAGGGAGACTATTAATGACTGCTTCTATTTCTTTACGGGATATAGCACTCTTTAGATCAATAAGTTGATCCTGATTTAACTTTGGTACATGGTATCTGTCTAGAAATTTGTCCATTTCATCCAGGTTTTCCAGTTTTGTTGAGTACAGAATTTTGTAGAAGGTTCTGATGGTGTTTTGAATTTCTTCAGGATGTGTTGTTATGTCTCCCTTTTCATTCCTGATTTTGTTAATTAGGATGCTGTTCCTGTGCCCTCTAGTGAGTCTAGCTATGGGTTTATCTATCTTGTTGATTTTCTCAAAGAACCAGCTCCTGGATTGGTTGATTCTTTCAATAGTTCTTTTTGTTTCCACTTGGTTCATGTCACCCCTGAGTTTGTTTATTTCTTGCCTTCTACTCCTCTTGGGTGAATTTGCTTCATTTTGTTCTATAGCTTTTAGGTATGTTGTCAAGCTGCTAGTGTGTGCTCTTAGTTTCTTTTTGAAGGTACTCAGAGCTATGTGTTTTCCTCTTAGAAATGCTTTCATTGTGTCCCATAAGTTTGGGTATGTTGTGGCTTCATTTTCATTAAACTTTAAAGAGTCTTTAATTTCTTTCTTTATTCCTTCCTTGACCAAGGTATCATTGAGAAGAGTTTTGATCAGTTTCCACATGAAAGTTGACTTTCTATTGTTTATGTTGTCATTGAAGATCATCCTTAGTCCATGGTGATCTGATAGGATGCATGGGAAAATTTCAGTATTTTTGTATCTGGTGAGGCCTGTTTTGTGACCAATTATATGATCAGTTTTGTTGAAGGTACCATGAGGTGCTGAGAAGAAGGTATATCATTTTGTTTTAGGATAAAATGCTCTGTAGATATCTGATAAATCCATTTTTTTTCATAAATTCTGTTAGTTTCACTGTGTCCCTGTTTATTTTCTGTTTCCAAGATCTGTCCATTGATGAGAGTGTTATGTTGAAGTCTCCCACTATTATTGGGTGAGGTGTAATGTGTGGTTTGAGCTTTAGTAAAGTCTCTTTAATGAATATGACTGCCCTTGCATTTGGAGGATAGATATTCAGAACTGAGAGTTCCTCTTGGAAGATTTTACCTTTGATGAGTATGAAGTACCCCTCCTTGTCTTTTTTGTTAACTTTGAGTTGGAAGTTGATTTTATTCGATATTAGAATGGCTACTCCAGCTCGTTTCTTCAGACCATTTGCCTTGAAAATTGTTTTCTAGCCTTTCACTCTGAGGTAGTGTCTGTCTTTTTCCCTGAGATGGGTATCCTGTAAGCAGCAAAATGTTGGGTTCTGTTTGTGTAGCCAGTCTGTTAGTCTATATCTTTTTATTGGGGAATTGAGTCCATTGATATTTATAGATATTAAGGAAAAGTAATTGTTGCTTCCTATTATTTTTGTTGTTAGAGTTGACATTCTTTTCTTGTGGTTCTCTTCTTTTAGGTTTGTTGAAGGATTACTTTCTTGCTTTTTCTAGGACCTGGTTTCCATCCTTGTATTTGTTTTTTTCTGTTATTATCCTTTGAAGGGCTGGATTCATGGAAAAGTAATGTGTGAATTTGTTTTTGTCACAGAATACTTTGGTTTCTCCATCTATAGTAATTGCAAGTTTGGCTGGGTATAGTTGCCTGGGCTGGCATTTGTGTTCTCTTACTTTCCATATAACATCTGTTCAGGATCTTCTGGCTTTCATAGTCTCTGGTGAAAAGTCTGGTGTAATTCTGATAGGCCTCTCTTTGTATGTTATTTGACCTTTTTCCCTTACTGCTTTTAATATTCTATCTTTATTTAGTGCATTTGTTGTTCTGATTATTATGTGTTGGGAGGAATTTCTTTTCTGGTCCAGTCTATTTGGAGTTCTGTAGGCTTCTTGTATGTTCATGGTCATGTCTTTCTGTAGATTTGGCAAGTTTTCTTCTATAATTCTGTTGAAGATATTTGCTGGCCTTTTAAGTTGAAAATCTTCATTCTCATATATTCCTATTATCCATAGGCTGAGTCTTCTCATTGTGTCCTGTATTTCCTGGATGTTTTGAGTTAGGATCTTTTTGCATTTTGCATTTTCTTTGATTGTTGTACCAATGTTCTCTATAGAATCCTCTGCACCTGAGATTCTCTCTTCCATCTCTTGTATTCTGTTGCTGATGCTCGCATCTGTAGTTCCAGATTTCTTTACTAGGTTTTCTATCTTCAGCGTTGCCTCACTTTGGGTTTTCTTTATTGTGTCTGCTTCCCTTTTTAGGTCTAGTATGGTTTTGTTTATTTCTATCACCTGTTTGGATGCGTTTTCCTGTTTTTCTTTTAGGACTTCCACCTCTTTGGTTATGTTTTCCTGTTTTTCTTTAAGGACTTGTAACTCTTTAGCAGTGTTCTCCTGTATTTCTTTGAATTATTAAAGTCCTTCTTGATGTCCTCTACCATCATCATGATATATGCTTTTAAATCTGGGTCTAGCTTTTCGGGTGTGTTGGGGTACGCAGGCCTCGCTGAGGTGGGAGTTTTGGGTTCTGATGATGGTGAGTGGTCTTGGTTTCTGTTAGTAAGATTCTTAAGTTTGCCTTTCACCATCTGGTAATCTCCGGAGTTAGTTGCTATAGCTGTCTCTGGTTCCTCTTGTGATTCTGTTAGTCTCTATCAGCAGACCTGGAAGACTAGCTCTTTACTGATTTTCAGTTGTTAGAGCACTTTCTGCATGCAAGCTCTCCTTTTTTAGGGAAGATGGACAGATATCTGGCATTTGGACCTGCCTCCTGGCAGAAGATGAAGGCCTGAAACAGGGCTTGTCCCAGAATCTTTGTAGCTTCTGTTATCCACACTCTCACCTGAGCAGACCAGGCTAGGTAGAATCTGGGAACCCAAGATGGCTCCCCCAGATGCCCTCCTGGGTGGGGCGGACACCTCTCCTCTGGCAGGGAAGGTGCCTAGGTGTCTGGAGCCTGAAATGCTGTCTGCCCCAGAAGCTCTGTTGCTTCTGCCTGACCCAGAAGCTGTTAGCTTCTGCAGTCGACACTCTCCCTTGAGCAGACTAGTCTAGGTGGAATCCAGGAACCAAAAGTTCTATTTTTAATAGCTGACTAGTATTATATTGTTGTTGGAGATGACATCCCCATTAAGCTTGAGATTCCTCGGACCCCTGAACACAAGGAAGAAAAACCTGCCAGGGGTATCATGTTTCAGAGCATGAGGCTATGACCTCCTGTCCACCCTAGTATGAGTATTGAGAAGCGCCAAGGCCTGCTTCTCTGGCATAAGCAACTTGTGATGTCATTTCTGCAACTATTCTTAGTATTTTTCATTCTCCTTATCTATGTACTGTTCCTTCTCTTTCTTCCTTCCTTTATTATACCAGTATTTGTTGACCTGGTGAGACCTAGTAGGAGCCCGCGTGATATCCAGGGACTAGATGTTACCTTTAATATTAATGTGAAAGTTCTTCATGAATTCAAGAGAAATATAACTCTAGAGGAAACTCTACAAATTGGAGCAAATTACACCAAATGTAAAATTGGATATGATGATAGTTACTACATTTTAGAAATATTTGATATGATATGGTGGACACTCATTTGAGGTGTAAGTCAAAGTAACCCAGAGCAGAAGCCAGTGATGAGTAAATCTACAGCTCTTCCTCCAATCTTAGTCATATATATATATATACCAGAACATTTTAATTACAAAATTGAGGGTGGAAGAACATATGCATATTTCTAAGCAATGGGCTTCTTGAGTTGAGGGACAATGGTGACAGTCTCCTGGAAAATTTCCAAACAAGGTAAGTGAGGATGTTTTTGTAGAAAGATGGGGTCCTGGAGGTTTGAGATTGGAGTATGGGACCCATATTGGAGATTTTGTGGGATTGGGGTATGGGACCCAATACTAGAAAGGGATATTGGCAAAGGAACATGCACTTTGCTGTAGTCTTAAGATCATATTGGAGCACATTGCCATGGGACTGTATTCTTAAAGAATATAGAAATACTTATCTATAAGAAAAATTAAAATAAGTAGATGATGTACAGTTTGGGCTTAGGATATTGAGAAAGAGGTACACTCCTCCATTGCTAGTGGGATTGCAAACTGGTAGAATGACTCTGGAAATCACTCTGGGTGATTGCTCTTTATATCTGTTAAGAATTGAGTTAGAATTTTGATAGGGATTGCATTGAATCTTTAGATTACTTTTGCTAAAATGGCCATTTCTCCTATTTTAATTCTACTGATCCATGAGTATGAGAGATCTTTCCATCTTCTTAGCCCCCCTTTGATTTCTTTTGTCAGAGATTTGAAGTTCTTGTCATAGAGATCTTTCTTCTGCTTGGTTAGAGCTACAATAATATATTTTATATTATTTGCGACTATTATGAAGGGTGTTGTTTCCCTAATTTCTTTCTCAGCCCATTTATTCTTTGTTCTGAAGAAGGATATTGATTTGTTTGAGTTAATTTTATATCCAGCTACTTTGCTGGAGTTGTTTATCAGATATAGGAGTTCTCCAATAGAATTTTTGTATTACGTATGAATACTATCATATCATCCACAAATAGTGATATCTTGAATTCTTCCTTTTCAATTTGTATCCCTTTGACTTCCTTTTGTGGTGTAATTGCTCTACCTAGAACTTCGAGTACTGTATTGGATAAAGAAGAAGTGGGCAGCCTTGCCTTATTTTTTATTTTAGTGGTGTTGCTTCATTTTTCTCTGCATATAATTTAATGTTGGCAGTTACTTTGCTATATATTACCTTTGTTATATTCAGGTATGTGCCTTGAATTCCTGATCTTTCCAAGACTTTTAACATGAAGGGGTATTGTATTTTGCCAAAGACTTTCTCTGCACCTAATTAGATGATCATGTGATTTTTTTTTCTTTGAATTTGTTTATATAGTGGGTTATGTTGAAGGATTTCAGTATCTTGAAAAATCCTTATATAACTGGGATGAAACCTACTTGATTGTGGTGAATGATCATTTTGATGTGTACTTAGATTGGGTTTGCAAGAATTTTACTGAGTATTTTTGCTTTGATACTCATAAGTAAAATTTGTCTGAAGTTCTCTTATTTTGTTAGGCCTTTGTTTGGTTTAGGTATAAGTGTACCTGAGCTTTCATAGACTGAATTAGGTAGTGTTCCTTCTGTTTCTATTTTGTGAAATAGTCTGAGAAATATTGGTATTAGATCTTCGTTGATGGGCTGATAGAATTCTGCACTAAAACCACCTGGTTCTGGCCTTTTTTTCTTTCTTTTGTTGGGAAATTTATATGACTGTTTCTATTTCCATAGGAGTTATTGGACTGTTTAGATAGTTTATCTAGTCCTGATTTGATTTTGGTACCTGATATCTCTAGAAAATCATACATTTTATCTAGAAGTTTTGGTTTTGTTGAGTATAGTCTTTTGTAGTAGGATATGATTTTTTAAAAAATTTTCTCAGTTTGTGTTGTTATGCATTCCTTTTCATTTCTTATTTTATTAATTTGTATACTGTCTCTGTGCCCTTTAATTAGTTTGTCTAAGGGTTAATCTATCTTGTTGGTTTTGTCAAATAACTAGCTTAGTTTTGTTTTTTGTTTTCTGTTTTTTGTTTTGATTACATGTATTATTCTCTTGTTTCTAATTGGTTGATTTCAGTCCTAAGTTTGATTATTTCCTACAATCTATTCTTCTTGGTTGTTTTTGCTTCTTTGATTTCTAGAGCTTTCAAATGTGTTGCTAATGTAGGATTTTTCCAATTTCTTTATGAAGGTACTCAGTGCTATGGATTTTCCTTTTAGCCTAGTTTTGCTTGTGTTACATAAATTTCGATATTCTATGCATTCATTTTTGTTAAATTTTAGAAAGTCTTTAATTTATTTCTTTATTTCTTTCTTGACCAAGTTGTTATTGAGTAGAGAGTTGTTCAGTTTCCGTGAGGATATAGACTTTCTTTTGTTTTTTGTTGTTATTGAAGGCCAGTCTTAGTTTGTGCTTATCTGATAGAATTCATGGGATTATTTTAAGCTAAGGCTTGTTTTGTATCTGATTATATGGTCAGTTTTGGAGAATGAACCTTGGAGTGCTGAGAAGAATATATATTCTTCTGTTTTAGGATGAAATGTTCTATAGATATTTGTTAAATCTACTTGGCTCATAACTTCTCTTATCTTCACTGTATCTCTGTTTAGTTTCTCCTTCCATGATGTGTCCATGGTAAGAGTGGGATGTTGAAATCTCCCACTATTATGTGACATTCAATGTGTGTTTTGAGCTTTAGTAACATTTCTTTTATAAATGTAGGTAATCTTGAATTTGGGGTGTAGATATTAGAAATTGAAAGATCATCTTGATACATTTTTCTATTTATGAGTATAAAGTGTTCTTTCCCATCTATATTGATAACTTTTGGTTGAAAATCTATTTTATTTGATATTAGATTTTCTACACCAGCTGTTTCTTGGGAACATTTGCTTGGAAACTTTTTTCCAGGCTTTTACTTTGAGGCAGTGTCTGTGCTTGACAACGAGGTATGTGTCTTGTATGCAGCAAAATGTTTGGTCCTGCCTAAGTATCCAATCAGTTAGTGTATTAGTTAGGGTTTTACTGCTGTGAACAGACACCATGACCAAGGCAAGTCTTATAAAAACAACACTTAATTGGGACTGGCTTACAGATTCAGAGATTCAGTCTATTACCATCAAGGTGGGAGCATTGCAGCATCCAGGCAGGTATGGTGCAGGAGGAGCTGAGAGTTCTACATCTTCATCCAAAGGCTGCTAGTGGAAGGCTGACTTCCTGGCAACTAGGGTGAGGATCTTATGCACACACCCATAGTGACACACCTGCTCCAACAGGTTACACCTATTCCAACAAGGCCACACCTCCAAATGCTGCCATTCCCTGGTCCAAGAATATACAAACCATCACAGTTAGATTATGTTTTTTTTTTTTTTTTTTAAATTAGGGAATTGATTCCAGTAATGTTGAGAGATATAAAGACCAATGATTGTTGATTGCTGTTGTTTTTGATGTTAGAAGTGGTATTTGTGTGTGCAGTTCTCTTCTTTTGGGTTTGTTGTAACATGATTAATTTCTTGGTTTTTCACGGGTATAGTTTCCCTCCTTGTGTTAGAGTTTTCCTTCTATTATTTTCTGCAGGGCTAGATTAGTGGAAAGATTTTTGTTTTAATTTGTTTTTATGGAAGAATATCTGAGTTTCTCCATCTGTGGTGATTGAGAGTTGTGCTGTGTATAGTAGCCTGGGCTGGCATTTGTGTTTTCTTAGGATCTGTATAACATCTGTTCAAGATCTTCTGGCTTTTAGAGTCTTTGTTAAGATATCTGGTGTAATTCTGATAGGTCTACATTTATATGCCATTTCGCCTTTTCCCCTTACTGCTTCTAGTATTCTTTCTTTGTTCTGTGTGCTTAGTGTTTTGATTATTATGTGATTGGAGAAATTTCTTTTCAGTTCCAATCCATTTTATGTTCTGTAAGCTTCTTGTAGGTTTATGCCCATTTCTTTCTTTAGGTTAGGATGTTTTCTTTTATGATTTTGTTGAAGATATTTTTATAGTTCTTTGATTTGGGAATCTTCACTCTTTTCCTTTCCTATTATTCTTGAGTTTGGTCCTTTCATTTTATCCTAAATTTTCTGGATGCTTTGGATTAGGAGTTTTACATGCTTTGTATTTTCTTTGACTGTTGTGTCAATATATTCTAGTCCCAAGATTCTCTATTCTTTCTCTTGTATTTTGTTGGTGATGCTTGCATCTGTAACCCTTGTTCTCTTCCCTAGGTTTTCCATCTACAGGATTGGTTCCCTTTGTGATTTCTTTATCGTTTCTCTTTCCATTTTTAGATCTTGGATGGTTTTGCTCCATTCCTTCACCTGTTTGGTTGTATTTTCTTGTATTTCTTTAAGGGATTTCTGTGTTTCCTCTTTAAGGGTTTTATTTGTTTACCTGTGCTCTCTTGTATTTCTTTAAGGGAGTTATTTATGTTTTCCATAATGTCCTTTATCATCTCATGAGATGGAATTTTAGGTCAGAATCTTACTTTTCAAGTATGTTAGGGTATACATGACTTGCTGTGGTGGGAGAACTGGGTTCTGATGGTGCCAAGTGGCATCGCTTTCTGTTGCTTTAGTTTTTGCACATGCCTTTCACTATCTGTTTATCTCTGGTATTAATTGCTCTTGCTATCACTTACTGGAGGCTGTCCTCCCTTGATCCTTGTTATGGTGGACCTTCTCCAGTCAGGATGCCTCTGTGTATGGTAGAGGGTCTGGAGCACCTGATATGTGAGCCTGGTTATGACAAATCTCCTGGGAGTCAAGCTGTCTCTGGGTGAGGGGGAGAGGGAAGAGGCTCAAACACCATATCTGCCCCCAGGCACAGTTGTAGATCAGAAGAAAGATATATCTCCAGCAGAGCAGATAGGGCCCTACATCTACTGGGCCCATCAGGGTCCCAGATAGACCAGGTATTGGGGCATCTCACCTGTAAACCTGGTTGTGATGGACCTCCTGGGAGTATAGACATTTCTGGGTGTGATAGTGGGTCTGGAGTATGTGATCTGCCCCTTGTCTTTAACTTTTATATCAAATATATAAGCATATATATATATATATATATATATATATATATATATATATATATGCAGGTATGAATATATGCATGCATATAAAAATGCATACACATTTTTGGGTCCAGATATGAAAGAAATCCTTGTATCTATTTTTCTAATTCTGGCTTACTTTGCTCAATAAGGGATCTCTAGTTGCATATGCTTTCTAGAAAATGGCAATTTCAATTATTAGCTATATAAGCCCTTCACTGTTTACACATGTTACATTTTTATTTATTCCCATCATCACATAGATTAGGTTAATAATATAACCTAGCTTTTGTGAGTTGTGCTGCATTAAATATAGAAGTTCAGGTATCTCTGTAGTATGCTGACTTTGGATATATTCCCAGAACTGGAATATTCAGATCATATGGTATTTCTATTTTTAATTTTATTGAATAACCTACATACTCATCTTCATAGTAATGAGACTGACTTTCTTTTCTGTCAGCACTCTGCAAGGACTTGCTTTTTTGGAGTCATTACCACTGGTGATTGTTTTTATAAGTATACCTATCAGAACTGGAGAGGGGTTGAATATCAAGTTTTATTTGATTTAAATTTCCCCAATGTCTACTGATATTAAGTTTTATTTATGATCATTAGAAATTGAAGTTGAAGACAATCTGCTAATTCAAATTTTTCATTTGGTATCTAATTTTTCATACCAATTGTTTATCTTTTTTTATATGTTTTAGGTAGTAGTCATGTAAGTGGTGCTAGCAAGCAAATGTTTTCAATGATCTTTACATATTGTTTCTTCATTTTGTTAGTCTATTTGCTGTGTGTATATTTTAGATTTGTATATAATCCTATGTTTCAAGTTTTATTTTCTGAGATAGTGAAGTCTTTTCACAAAGTACTTCCCTATAATTTCACATTAAGTCAAGTAGTTTCTAATTTCTCTTTGAATGTTCTCAGAGTTTCATACCTTAAAATAAATTATTTAACCCATTTAAAATTGGTAAATCATTTCGATTAAATATAGGCATTTAGTTTGATTCCTTTCCATGTGAACATCCAGTTTTCTCAAGACCATTGGTTGGGGAGTTCATGCTTTCTACAGGGTATATTCTCTGTTTGTTTGTTTGTTTGTTTGTTTTTATCAGGTGTATATTGCTCTGTGGGTATATTTCTGGGTCATTTTTTTTCTGTTTCTTTAAACAACTGTCATCTTTGTTAACATGTTAGTTTTGTTATGATAACACTACAGTATAATTTGATACTCTTTATGGTAATTTGAAAGAACAAAGCCTAAGATTGGTTCTTATCATATTCTGTGTGTCTTTAATTACTTTTTAAATTTTATGATTTTCATTGTAGTGGTTATTATTTGGTTCTGCATATTGCTAAGTGTTTTGTTTTCTTGTGCTTTTATGAATATCATTGTTATTCTAAATGTGTTTTACCATGTTTAATATTGTCATATTACATAACTACTGATTTGTATACATGAAAATGTATATTCATTTTATTAAATTCATTTATTATATGATCTATATATGTCAAAATATGAGCCCTTATTTCTATTTTCTGCGATAATGTTGTTATGAAGAGAGATTGGATTTGTTTAATATAATTGGTACATTTATTGTGATGGTCTATAAACAAATTCTATTCTTGAAAATATTTTAATGTTATTTTTATTTATGTCTGTTTGCTCATACTTTTATCCCTAGAATGGCAATAGGTAGATCATCAGGACTGATTCACTTACTATGTTGTTTAATCTTGTTAATGACTTAAATTTTTTCTTGGTTTTTAAAATTTTGATTCATGTTCATCAGGAAAATTGGTTTATAAATATTTTAATAGTTGTGTATTTATCAGATTTTGAAATGAGGGAACTGGAGGCTTCATAAAATGAGTCTATTAGTGTTTTTCTTTTTCATTTGCATTTTATAAAATAATTTAAGGAAACATATAGATTATTTTTTATTCAAAGGACATGAGACATTTACCCATAAATTCATCTAGATATGAAATTTCATTACTTATTATGTAAGTTTTAATAAACACTATAATTGTGATAGAGCATATGTATCTAGAAATAAAAATTTCATTTAGATTTTCCAGTTTATTGAAACATACTTTTAAAAGTATGTTTTAATGACTATATGAAATTTAATACATTATAATTATTTCTTTTCCTTCTCTAGCTTTGCTAAACTTGGACATTCTCATTTACCTTTTGTTAATTACATTTTTTTAAAGGTGTTTTTCTTTTTTTTTTTTTTTGATATTTTCTTTATTTACATTTCAAATGTTATCCCCTTTCCAGGTATCCCCTCTAGAATTCCCTATACCATTGCCCTTATCTTGCCTCTATGAGGGTGCTCCCCTACCCACTCACCAACTCCCCCCATCCAGCCCTGAAATTCCCCTCCACTGGGATGTCTAATGCCTCAGGCCCAAGGGGCACTCCTCCCACTGATGTCCAACAAGGCCATCCTCTGCCACATAAGTGGCCAGAGCCATGGGTCCCTCCATGTGTACTATTTGGTTGGTGATCCACTCCCCAGGAACTCTGGCTTCTGGCCAGTGGACACCGTTGCTTCCCCCACGGGGCTGCAAACACCCTCAGCTCTTTCCTTCCCTTCTCCAACTCCTCCAACCTGCTCTCGGTCCAATGCTTGGCTGTGACCATTTGCATTTATATTTGGCAGGATCTGGCAGAGTCTTTCAGGAGACAGGCATATCAGGTTCCTGTCAGCAAGCACTTCAAAGCATTTGCAAGAGCATCAGAGTTTGGCCACTTTATATGGGATGGATCTCCAGCAGGAACAGTCTCTAGATGGCCTTTCCTTCAGTCTCTGCTCCATACTTTGTCTCCATATTTCCTCCTTTGAGTATTTTGTACACCTTCTAAGACATACTGAAACATCCACACTTTGGTCTTCCTTCTTCTTGAGCTTCATATGGTCTATGAATTGTACATTGGGTATTCTGAACATTTGGGCTAGTATTCACTTATCAGTGAGTGCATATCATGCGTGTTATTTTGTTACTTGGTTACCACACTCAGGATGAAATGTTCAAATTCTATACATTTGCCTGTGAATGTCATGAAGTCATTGTTTTTAATAGATGAGTAGCATTCCATTGTGTAATTGTACAACATTTACTGTATTCAGTCCTCTGTTGAGGGACATCTGGGATGTTTCCAGGTTCTGGATATTATGAATTGAATATGGCTGTTATGAACATAGTGGAGCATGGGTCCTTATTACATGTTGGAGCATCTTCTGGGTGTATGCCCAGGAGTGGTGTTAGTGGGTCCTCAGGTAGTACTGTGTCTAATTTTCTGAGGAACCACCAGCCTGATTTCCAGAGTGTTTGTACCTGCTTGCACTCCCACCAGCAATAGAGGAATAGTCTTCTTTATCTCCACATCCTCTCCAGTATCTGCTGGCACTTGAGTTTTTGATCTTAGACATTCTGTCTGGTGTAAGGTGGAATCTCAGGGTTGTTTTTATTTGGATTTTCCTGATGACTAAGGATGTTGAACATTTCTTAAGGTGCTTCTCAGCCATTCACATTTTCTCAGTTGAGAATTCCCTATTTAGCTCTAGTCCCCATTTTCTAAATAAGGTGATATGGTGCTCTGGAGTCTAACTTCTTGATTTCTTGGTATATATTGGATACTAGGCCTCTTTTGAATATAGGATGGGTAAGGATCTTTACACAATCTTTGATTGCCATTTTGTGCTACTGACAATGATCTTTGTTTTAAAGAGGTTTGCAAATATATGAAGTCCAATTTGTCAACTGTTGATCTTAAAGCATAAGCCTTAGGTGTTCTGTTCAAAAATTTTTCCCCTGTGCCCATGTGCTCGAGGCTTGTTCCCACTTTGTCTTCTATTAGATTCGTTGTATCTGGTTTCATGTGGAACCCTTGATCCACTTGAACTTGAGTTTTTTACAAGGAGATGAGAATGGATCAATTTCCATACTGCTACATGCTGACTCCAGGTTGAACCAGCATCATTTGTGAAAATGTCTTTTTTCCACTGGATGGTTTTAGCTTCTTTGTCAAATATCAAGTGACCATAGGTATGTTTTCATTTCTGGGTCTTCAATTCTATTCCATTGATCTACCTGCCTGTCTCTGCACCAATACCATGCAGTTTTTATCACTATTGCTCTGTAGTAGAGCTTGAGGTTAGGAATGGTGATTTTTCTCAGAACTTCTTTTATTCTTGAAAATAGTTTTCACTATCTTGGGTTTATTGTTATTCTAAATGAATTGAAAATTGCTCTTTCTCACTATATGAAGAATTCTGTTGGATTTTTGATGGGGATTATCTTTAATCTATAGATTGCTTTTGGCAAGTTGGCAATTTTTACTATGTCAATCATGCCAATCCATGAGCATGGGAGATCTTTACACTTTCTGAGGTCTTCTTCCATTTCTTTCTTCAGACACTTGAGGTTCTTTGTTGGAAACTAAAAAGGGAGGCCCTGGGGAAGAGGGGAAAGGGGAGACCCATGCCATGCCAGAGTTCCACCTATTCTCTGGTCACTCAGATGTCAAGGGCTGCTATCTACCTTCCACTCATCCCCTGGTGGGCATCTAAGCATCTAAACCACTATTCACAGGGGAGGGGGTGGCAAGGGGCAGTCCTACCTGGGAGTCCCGGAGCTACTTTACCAAAAAACACCAGGGTTATGCGAGAGAAGGATGAGGCCTGAAGGTCAGCTTGGGCTGTTGCCTAAGTGACTTCTAGCCATGCTTCTCTTGTGGGGGCTGGGCGGGGGCAGTAGCTTAGGCAGGAGCCAGAGTTCCAGGAGCATAAGGGAATAGGTACCGTATCATAAAGGTGAATTATCAAGCTTCGGGGTTCAGACCTCAGCTCAACTGGAGACCAGCCTGTCTGGGCATCCCCAATTTCCTACAGTTCTTGTTTTACAGATCTTTCACTTGTTTAGTTAGAGTTTCACCAAGATATATTTTTATTGTTTGTGACTATTGGGAAGGGTATCATTTCCCTAATTTCTTTATTGGTCTGTTTATCCTTTGAGTATATGAAGGCTACTGATTGAAACTAATTTTATATTCAGCCACTTAGCTGTAGTTGTTTATCAGGTTTTGGAGTTCTCTGGTGGAAATTTTCTGGTCACTTAAGTATGCTCTCATATCTGCAACTAGTGATATTTTGACTTCTTCCTTTCCAATTTGTATCCCTTTGACTTCCTTTTGTCTAATTGTCACAGCTAGAGCTTCAAATACTGTTTGAATAGATATTGAGAGAGTGGGCAGACTTGTCTATTCTCTGATTTTAGTGGGATTGATTCAAGTTTCTCTTCATTTAGTTTGATGTTGGTTACTAGTTTGCTGTATATTGCATTCATTATGTTTACGTGTGGACCTTGAATTTTTGATCTTTTCAAGACTTTTAAGATGAAGGGATGTTGAATTTTGTCAAATGCTTTTTCAGCATTTAATGAAATGATCATGTGTTTTATTTTCCTTTGAGTTTGTTTATGCAGTGGATTAAGTTGATGGATTTCCATATATCCAAACATCTCTGCATCCCTTGGATGAAGCCTACTTGATCTTGGTGAATTATGGTTTTGGTGTGTTCTTGGAATCAGTTTACAAGAATTTTATTGAGTATTTTTACACATCATTCATCAAGGAAATTGGTCTGAAGTTTGCCTTCTTTGTTGGGTCTTTATGTGGTTTTGGTATCAATGTAACTTTGGCTTCACAGAATGAATCGAGTAGTAGTGTTCCTTCTGTTTCTATTTTGTGGAGTAGTTTGAAGAGTATTAGTATTAGGTCGCCTTTGAAGGTCTGAGAATTCTGCACTAAAATCATCTGGTTATGGGCTTTTTTTTTTGTTGTTGTGAGACTTTTAATGACTGCTTTTTATTTCTTTAAGGGTTATGGGACTGTTTAGATCATTTATCTGATCCTGATTTAACTTTGGTACCTGGTATCTGTCTAGAAAATTGTCCATCTCATCCATTTTTTCCAGGTTTTTTGAGTATAGGCTTTTGTATAGTACCTGATGATTTATTGCATTTCCTCATTTTCTGTTATATCTGTTTTTTCATTTCTGATTTTGTTAATTTGGATACTATCTCTGCGCCCTCTGGCTAGTCTGGCTAAGTGTTTGGTTTTCTCAAAAAAAGAGCTCCTGTCTTGTTTTTGTTTTTTCTTTGTTAGTTATTTTTGTTTCTACTTCGTTGATTTCAGCCCCGAGTTTGAGTATTTCCTGCTATCTATTCCTCTTGGGTGTATTTTCTTCTTTTTGTGCTGTCAAGCTGATAGTGTATGCTCTCTCTAGTTTGTTTTGTGAGGCACTCAGAGCAATGAATTTTCCTTTTAGCACTGCATTTACTGTGTCCCATAAGTTTGCATATGTTGTTCCTTCATTTTCATTAAATTTTTAAAAACTTTTTAATTTCTTTTTTTCTTCCTTGACCATTGAGTAGGGCGTTGTTCAACTTCTATGTTTATGTGGACTTTGTGTTGTTTTTGTTGTTATTGAAGACCAGCATTAGTCCATAGTGATCTGACATAATATATGGGATTATTTCAATATTCTTGTATCTGTTGAGCTCTGTTTTGTGACTGGTTATATGACTAATTTTGGAGAAAGTATTATGAGGTGCTAAGAAAGCAGTATATTCTTTTGTTTTAGAATGAAATGTTTTTTAGGTGTCTGTTAATCCATTTGGTCTATAACTTCAGTTAGTTTCACTGTGTCTGTTTAGTTTCCATTTCCATAATCTGTCCATTTTTGAGAGTGGGGTGTTGAAGTCTCCCACTATTATCATAAGAGTGCAACGTGTTCTTTGTGTTTTAGTAGTAAAGTTTCTTTTATGAGCGTGTGTGCCCTTGTATTTGGAGCATAGATGTTCAGGATTGAGAGATCTTCTTGGTAGATATTTTTCTTTGATGAGGAGGAAGTGTCCTTCCTTATCATTTTTAAAAACATTTGGTTGAAAGTTGATATTATTCAATATTAAAATGGCTGCTCCACCTTCTTTCTTGGGACCATTTAGTTGGGAAAATTCAAAGATTCAATGAAACCAAGATTTGGTTCTTTGAGGGAAAAAAACCCAACCAAGCAACCGAACAACAACAACAACAACAAACAAGATAACCAAAGCCATAGCCAAAATAACAAAATGCAAGGGAGACCATATCCAAATTAACAAAATCAGAAATTAAAAGGAAGTCATAGAAATGGACACTGAAGAAATTCAAAGAATAATCATGTCTTTCTTCAAATGACTATACTCCAAAAAATGTGGACAATCTAAATAAAAGGATTACTTTCTGGATAGATTCCATTTACAAAATATATACCAAGTTTTGGTAATTGATTTAAAGTGTTCTATAGTCATTAAGGAATTAGAAGTAGTCATCAAAATTCTCCCAATCAAAAATTAAGTGAATAAATAAATAAATAAATAAATATCAAAGGACCGGGGCAGATGGTCTTAGTGTGCAGTTCTACCAGACATACAAAGAAGAGTTAACAAAATTGTCCTCAAACTCTTCCACAAAATTGAAACAGAAAGACCATTGCCAAACTCATTTTATGAGGCTATAATATCCTGATACATAAATCACACAAAGACTCAATAAGGAAAGAGAATTTTAGACCAATTTCCACTATGGACATTGATGTAAAAATCTCAATAAAATACTTTCACACTGAGTCCAGAAACATATCCAAATATTGTCCTCCATGATCAAGTAGGCTTCATCCAGAGATGAAGGGATGGTTCAATATACAAAGCTCCATCAACATTATCCATCATATAACCAAACTGAAACAAAAAAAGCCACATGAACTGCACATTATATGCTGAAAAAGCCTTTGAGAAAATACAATACCCCTTCATGTTATAAGTCCTGAAGAGATCAGGGATACAAAAGCACACCTAGAAATAATATAAAAGCAATATATAGCAATCCAACAGCCAATATCAAATTAAATGGAGAGAGACTTAAAAGAATTCCACTAAACTCAGGGACAAGACAAGGCTGTCCACTCTATTCCTATCTCTTCGATATAGGACTTGAAATTATAGCTAGAGCAGTAAGACAGTTAAAGGTGTTCAAGGTTTTACAGTTCATAAAGGAAGATGTCAAAATATGGTTATTTCTGATCATATGATAGTATATGTAGGTGACCCCAAAATTCTACCAGAAAGTACCTACAGATGATAAACACATTCAGTTAATTGGGTGGATACACAACTTAAAGAAATCAATAGACTTCCTTTATATAAATAATAAACAGGAAAGAAAGAAGTTAGGGAATTTTTCTAAAACTCTGTGACATTTTGCATGTAAAGGTGCACACACATACACTGTGTGTGTGTGTGTTTGTGTGTGTGTTGGGGGGGGGTGTTGGATGTTTGAATTCCCCAGACAAGATCTGAGAAGGGGAAGCTCTGCCAATAAAGAGCCTGAAGTGGAAACTTCTGGTTTCATTGGAATGTTAGTTATGTCAAATGATGTTTTGCTCTGGCATATAAGTGAAAGGATGTCTTGCTAAAGCAACAAGTGAAAGATTGTTTTCCTGTAGCAGACACAGGTAAAAGGATGTTTTGATATAGCAAACACATGGAAAGTTGCTTGATGAAGGAATATAAATATTACAGTGGGAGAGCAGCACTGAGGTTTGTTTTATTTTGCTTCATCTCGGTATTCTTCAGTAACTATAAGTATGTATTGGTTTGCCTTACATAGTGTTGTTTTCTGAACTTGTGCTAATGCTGCCGTTGAGATAATCTTGCTCAAGAACTGCTCGAGTTTCCTGCAGCACTTTCGCAATTTAGTGGTCTTGCCTCAGTCCAGTTGGTGTTCATTCCTGTTGTCTGTCTATCTAGAGAACTTGTTTGCAGTTGCTATGTTGTATTTAGTGTTTGTTACTGGACTGAACTGCTGCCAAAGAAGATTGTGCTCTTGCCATAGATTACTTAAAAGGTCTACTTCCTCCATATTTTAATGTTTTTCTTTCAGTACCTCTAGCAAGTGGTGGGTAAAACGAGAGTTTGAACCCTTATTATAAGTAGGCTGCAAAAAATTTATGCCTATAGGAGTCCTCTATTATAGGCCCAGCTCAGAATGTCAGTTGGTCAATGGTTGACTTTGACCTAAATTAGCAGTTTTCCCACATAGGACCAAATGAAACTGAAAATCTTCTGTAAGGCAAAGAACACCATCAATAGGACAAAACAGCAGCCTACAGAATGGGAAAATCTTCACTAACCCTGCATCCAACTGAGGACTAACATCCAAAAAATATAAAGAAATCCAGAAGTTTAATGGCAACAAACCAAATAACCAAATTTTAAAAATGGCACACCGAGCCTTACAGAAAATTCTCAGCCAAGAAATCTCTAATGTCTGAAAATCATTTAAATGGTCAAAGTTCTTAACCATCATGTAAATGCAGATCAAAATTACTCTGAGATTCCACCTTATACCCATCATAATGGCTAAGACTGAAAATTCATGCAACCGTATGTGCTGTTAAGGATGTAGTACAAGGAGAACACTACCTCCATTGCTGGTGAGAGTGCAGAAGTGACAAACCACTCTGAAAATCAGTTCGGATGTTTATCAGAAAATTTGGTTCAGTTCTATTTCAAGAGGCAGCTATAGTACTCCTGGGCATAGACACAGAAAATATTCCACCATCCCCCAAGAACACTTACTCAGATATGTTAACAGAACCTTTATTTGTAATAGCAGTAAATTGGAAACAACCTAGATGTGCATCAACTAAGAATGGAAAAAAATGTGGTCATTTATATAATGGAATACGACTCAGCCATTAAAGACAAGAACATAATTATAATCTCAAAAACAATAATATGTCCTTAACAATACTAGCAATAATAGAAAAATAACTCACTGTTCACTGTCTCCCTCCTGTCTCTGATTCATGTCCCTTCACTCTCTCTCTCTCTTCCCCTCTTCATCTTCTCTATTATGCTCTCTAAATGATCTAGTAGTAAAATTATAATATCTATTTTCTATAGTATCTGTTTCCTTGCATTCAGCTGTATTTTCATCCTCTGCAGCTGTAGTTTTGCTCCTTTATAGCTGAGTTCCTCACAATAGGCCGAGTTCCCTGGAAAATATTCCTTCAATTTCTGCTTTGCTTTCTAAAAGTTTTTCTTTCTTTCCTTTTTATTAAAATGACAGTTACATTGATAGTCACTTACCTCAGAGGATGGTTACCTTCTGACCATTCTCCATTCATTTCTTGTGTATTGTGCATTTGATATATTTGTATCGTTTACCAAGTACCTTACCTTCTTAACATTTTCCCCATCTCCATTTTTATTTCATTTTCTTAGTTTCTTCCTTCCTTTCTTCCTGTCTATCTTTCTATCTTTCTTCTCTGATAGTCTGTAACTATGTATAAGCTTAGTAAATTGAATCTTCTTGTCTTAACCATTTCTGTGCTCACCCTGAAGGCATCTGATTCCTTGACTAGTTGAGAAAGTTATTCTTTATAAAACAATTTCCTAGCTCTGTGGCAAAGCATATACCTGTAATGCATGAAATCTTTATTAAAATCTCATCACAACAAAACCAAGCAACAAAAAATACATAAACAAGGTCATGAATAATCATGGGAAAAGACAGAATTATATACAATTTATAGAATCCTAGTACTTGTATATATTGCTCATACTTTACATAGTTTACTACCTCTAAATGTGAATCAATTATTTGTTCTAGTGTGATGCAGGAAGGATTTTACCAACTATGATGTATTTTGGTTTTGAAAACATCAACCTGAATTTCATAACATTGAATACATTCACTCAATTATAGACAATTTGGTGCAGAATCAAAATTTCTATAGACCAAACTAGATAGCAAAAAAATATAAATAAATAAATAAATGAATGAATGAATAAATAAATAAATAAATAAATAAATAAATAAATAAATAAATTGTGATGTTTTTTTATGCTTGGCCCAGGGAGTGTCACTATTGGAAAGTGCAGTCTTGTTGGAGTAGGTGTGTCACTGTGGATGTGAGCGTTAATACCATTGTCCTACCTACCTGGAAGTCAATATTCTGCTAGCAGCCATCAGACGAAGACATAGAACTCTCAGAGTTGCCTGCATCATGCCTGCCTTGACCCTGACATGTTTCTGCCTTGATGAAAATGGAAAATGGACTGAACCTCTAACATCTAAGCTAGTCTCAGTTAAATGTTGTCTTTAAAAGACTTGCATTAATCATGGTCTCTATTCACAGTAGTAAAACCCTACCTAAATAGAAGTTGGTACCAGGAGTCGGGGTCTTCAAGATAAAGTTTTATTTTCTCTTTTAAAATAGATGATTTCAAGATAATGGATTACATATGATTTATCATTACTGACTGTTTAGATTAATTTTGCATGTGATCCCTTTTTACAAGAAACAAAATCTTCTACTTATTAAAAACACACATCAACCTTCTAGGCCATTTATATTAGTTCTGATGCTATAGACATATTAACAATATCCAATATATTACTGATCTTATTTCCATATGTCACACTTGGGACTAGGCAACCTATGATGGTGATAAATACTGCTACTGTTCTTGTTTCTAACATCAGCACATGACTGCCGTGTTTTCTAAAACAAAACAAAACAAAAACAAACAAACAAACAAACAAACAAACAAAAAAACAACTTAAAGAGCCCAAGACAAATCTGAAACAATATTCACTGTATGAAAACACACTCACTGTGCAAACCTGAAGAAAATGTGTTTATATCTGTGTTCTATCATTCATAAATTATTCTGAAATAAAGGACATATCTAATAAATAAATAAACAATCTAAATATTCTCAGATAGTCATTGGGACTACCAATGTGTAAGGAATGAAAAAATATTGACCAGTCAATTAAGGTGAAAGCTGGTGATTATATTTAGTGTTTACATCAAGTTTTTGTTGGTGGTGCTCGGGCTCAATTCCCAAGCTAATGAATGTAATTTGAAGGTGCAGTTTTCCTCTGATGTTGACAAACTTTCAAGGAAAAGAATGTAAATTTCATAGCATTTCACATTCCCTTTATTTTCTGCATGCTCAGACCATACATTTGAATCTATTCAAAAATCTTGCATCTTGCCTAGTTACATAGATCATAATCCTTCAATTCTTGTTTAGGAGGACTTATCTGTTATGAAGTTCCTTTTTATAGGCAGAATTTGAAAATCAGACACTTCTGGACTGTTTTTTATCCCCAGAATACTCTAAGAAGTTTGTCTTTCATAATCCCAATAAATTCTATATAATTAAATTGGCCATCTTTGTCAACATCAAAAATCTTGAGGACAGTGTTTATCAAATGCTGTCAAAGTTTTAGCCTAGTAGCTACATATATAGCATGCTTTAATTCATCTTGTTGTACAGAATGGCTTGCAAAGATATACATATTGGGAACTATTGCAAAGTATTAATAATGCCAATAACATTAAAGTACCATAAGCATTTTTCTTTTAAAAGTAAAAAACAAAAGTATAAATCAACATAAAAATCATATATAAGTGTGGTGGCAATTTCTGGTTGTCAACTTTACTGCATATGGAATAAACTGTAATCCAGAAATGGAAGGCACACCTGTGATCCAGATCTTGAGGCTGGAAGACACAAACTTCTGACCTAGATCTTGACTGGAGGTGACTCATGCTTTTGATCCAGATCTTGAGGCAGAGTGTCCATGGAAAGTTTAGACCCTGGAAAGGTACATGCCATTAAAACCAGGTAGCTGAGGCAAGGAGGTCTCTGAGTTCAAGGCCAGCCTGGAACAGATTAAGTTCCAAATCTAGCCATGGGGACCTTTAATTTGGGTCATACCTTCTGCAGGAAGCCTACATGAGGACATTGGAAGAAGAAAAGCTCACTCCTCTTCTGCATACAATTACTTGCCAACACATTTGTTTGAACCTACTTCTTCAGGCTTTCAGCTTGAACAGAAGACAAGCTGAAACAACTAGCCACATGGGAATGAGCAACTACAAGATTCTTAGCATTCACATCAACAACTATCCCTCTTTGGGTTAGTCATACTTTGGGGTGTAAGTCATTACAACAAATACCCTTAATATATAGAGATGTTCCAGAAGTTCTGATAGAGAAACTTAACTAATACAACAATGAACAATTTGTTTATATTTTTGATGATGCTTATAGAAAAGATACTATCTGTGCTATCTACTCAGGAACTGGGAAGCTTAGGGCTATAATATTGTTTATAAGTGTGATATGATATCACATTACTTGACACAGTATAGTATGTTTCTAGCTTAATATATTATATTGTATTATAGTAATATAATGTGGAATATAGTGGATGTAATATAGTGGAAACAAAATGCTTTTGAAAGTGTTCTGTAGGCTTCTTGTATGTTATTGGGCATGTCTTTCTTTAGGTTTGGGAAGTTTTCTTCAATAATTTTGTTGAAGATATTTGCTGTCCCTTTAAGTTGAAAATCTTTCTGAAGAAATTGAAAGTAAAGTTGAGAGAAGAAATGGAAGGACAAAGAAAGGACTGGGGAAAGTAAGTAGTAAGAAGAAAAATAAAGTTTTAGAATGGTGACAATTAGATTTTCTTTGTTCTGAAGAACAATGGACGTTTTTAAGGATTTTGTGTGCTCTCCAGTGTCTTTGTCAAATGCTCTATATCTCCCAGTGTGAGCATAGTTCATGACACCTTTGTTCCCATCATTAACATAAATTTTCCCCAAATACAGTCTTTTTATTAGGTATTTTCTTCATTTACATTTCCAGTGCTATCCGAAAAGTCCCCCATACCCTCTCCCCCATTCCCCTACCCACCCACTCCCACTTCTTGACCCTGGCATTTCCCTGTACTGAAGCATATAAAGTTTGCATGACCAATGGGTCTCTCTTTCCACTGATGGCCTAATAGGCCATCTTTTGATACATATGCAGCTAGAGAAAAGAGCTCCGGGGGGGGGCTGTACTGGGTAGTTCATAATATTGTTGCACCTATAGGGTTGCAGATCCCTTTAGCTCAGTGGGGACTTTCTCTAGCTCCTGCATTGGGGGCCCTGTGATCCATCCAATAGCTGACTGTGAGCATCCACTTCTGTGTTTGCTAGGCCCTGGCATAATTTCACAAGAGACAGCTATATCAGGGTCCTTTCAGCAAAATCTTGCTAGTGTATGCAATGGTGGCAGGGTATGGAGGCTGATTATGGGATGGTTCCCCGGATATGGCAGTCTCTAGATGGTCCATCCTTTTCTCTCAGCTCTAACTTTGTCTCTGTAACTCCTTCCATGGGTGTTTTGTTCCCAATTCTATGAAGGGGCAAAGTGTCCACACTTTGGTCTTCCTTCTTCTTGAGTTTCATGCATTTAACAAATTGTAACTTATATCTTGGGTATCCTAAGTTTCTGGGCTAATATCCACTTATCAGTGAGCACATATCATTTGAGTTCTTTTGTGATTGGGTTACCTCACTCAGGATGACACCCTCCAGGTCCATCCATTTGCCTAGGAATTTCATAAATTCAATCTTTTTAATAACTAAGTAGTACTCCATTGTGTAAATGTACCACAATTTCTGTAATCATTCTTCTGTTGAGGGGCATCTGGATTATTTCCAGCTTCTGACTATTATAGATAAGGCTGTTATGAACATAGTGGAGCATGTGTCCTTCTTACCGGTTGGAACATCTTCTGGATATATACCCAGGAAAGTTATTACGGGATGTTCCCATAGTACTACGTCCAATTTTCTGAGGAACCGCCAGACTGATTTCCAGAGTGGTTGTACAAACTTGCAATCTTACCAACAATGGAGGAGTGTTCCTCTTTCTCCACATCCTCACCAGCATCTGCTGTCACCTGAATTTTTGATCTTAGCCATTCTGACTTGTGTGAGGTGGAATCTCAGAGTTGTTTTGATTTGCATTTCCCTGATGATTAAGGATGCTGAACATTTTTTCAGGTGCTTCTCAGCCATTCAATATTCCTCAGGTGAGAATTCTTTGTTTAGCTCTGAGCTCCATTTTTAAATGGGGTTATTTGATTTTCTGGAGTCCATCTTCTTGAGTTTGTTATATATATTGGATATTAGTCCCCTATCTGATTTAGGATAGGTAAAAATCCATTACCAATCTGTTGGTGGCCTTTTTGTTTTATTGACAGTGTCTTTTTCCTTGCAGAAGCTTTGCAATTTTATGAGGTCCCATTTGTTGATTCTCAATCTTACAGCACAAGCCATTGCTGTTCTATTCAGGAATTTTTCCCCTGTGCTCATGTCTTCGAGGCTTTTCTCCACTTTCTTCTCTATAATTTTCACTGTCTCTGGTTTTATGTGGAGTTCCTTGATCCACTTAGATTTGACCTTAGTACAAGGAGGTAGGAATGAATCAATTCACATTCTTCTACAAGATAACTGCCAGTTGTGGCAGCATCATTTGTTGAAAATGCTATCTTTTTTCCACTGGATGGTTTTAGCTCCCTTGTCAAAAATCAAGTGACCATAAGTGTGTGGGTTCATTTCTGGGTCTTCAATTCTATTCCATTGGTCTACTTGTCTGTCACTGTACCAGTATTATGCAGTTTTTATCACAATTGCTCTGTAGTACAGCTTTAGGTCAGGCATGGTGATTCCACCAGAGGTTCTTTTGCCCTTGAGAAGAGTTTTTGCTATCCTAGGTGTTTTGTTATTCCAGATGAATTTGCAGATTGCCCTTTCTAATTTGTTGAAGAATTGAGTTGGAATTTTGATGGGGGATTGCCTTGAATCTGTAGATTTCTTTTGGCAAGGTAGCCTTCTTTACTATATTTATCCTGCCAATCCATGAGCATGGGGTATCTTTCCATCTTCTGAGGTCTTCTTTAATTTCTTTCTTCAGAGACTTGAAGTTCTTATCATAGAGATTTTTCATTTCCTTAGTTAGAGTCACGCCAAGGTATTATATATTATTTGTAACTATGGAGAAGGGTGTTGTTTCCCTAATTTCTTTCTCAGCCGGTTTATCCTTTGTATAGAGAAAGGCCATTAACTTGTTTGAGTTAATTTTATATCCAGCTACTTCACTGAAGCTGTTTATCAGGTTTAGGAGTTCTCTGATAGATTTTTTAGGGTCACTTATATATACTATCATATGATCTATAAAAACTGATATTTTGACTTCATCTTTTCCAATTTGTATCCCCTTTATCTCCTTTTGTTGTCGAATTGCTCTGGCTAGGACTTCAAGTACAATGTTGAATAGGTAGGGAAAAGTGGGCAGCCTTATCTAGTCCCAGATTTTATTGGGGATACTTATAGTTTCTTACCATTACTTTGATGTTGGCTGCTTGTTTTCTGTAGATTGCTTTTGTCATGTTTAGGTATGGGCCTTGAATTCCTGATCTTTCCAAGAATTTTATCATGAGTGGGTTTTGGATTTTGTTAAATGCTTTCTGGGCATCTAACGAGATGATCATGTGATTTTTGTCTTTGAGTTTGTTTATATAGTGATTACATTGATGGATTTCTGTATATTAAACCATCCCTGCATACCTGGAATGAAACCTACTTGGTCAGGATGGATGATTGTTTTATTGTGTTCTTGGATTCAGTCAGCGAGAACTTTATTGAGGATTTTTGCATCAAATTTCATAAGGGAAATGGTCTGAAGTTCTCAATCTTTGTTGGGTCTTTCTGTGGTTTAGTTATCAGAGTAATTGTAGCTTCATAGAATGAGTTGGGTAAAGTACCTCCTGCTTCTGTTTTGTGAAATAGTTTGTGAAAAACTGGAATTAGATCTTCTTTGAAGGTCTGATAGAACTCTGCACTAAACCCATCTGGTTCTGGGCTTTTGTTGGTTGGGAGACTATTAATGACTGCTTCTATTACTTGAGTGGATATGGGACTGTTTAGATCATTAATCTGATCCTGATTTAACTTTGGTACATCATATCTGTTGAGAAATTTGTCCATTTCACCCAGGTTTCCCCTTTTTGTTGAGTATAGCCTTTTGTAGAAGGATCTGATGGTGTTTTGGATTTCTTCAGGATGTGTTGTTATGTCTCCCTTTTCATTTCTGATTTTGTTAATTAGGATGCTATCCCTGTGCTGTGTAGTGAGTCTGGTTAAGGGTTTATCTATCTTGTTGATTTTCTCAAAGAACCAGCTCCTTGTGTGGATGATTCTTTCCATAGGCTTTTTGTTTCCACTTGGTTGAATTCGCCCATGATTTTGATTATTTCCTGCTGTCTACTCTTCTTTGGTGAATTGGCTTCATTTTGTTCTAGAGCTTTTAGGTGTGTTGTCAAGCTGCTAGTGTGTGCTCTTAGTTTCTTTTTGAAGGTACTCAGAGCTATGTGTTTTCCTCTTAGAAATGCTTTCATTGTGTTCCACAAGTTTGGATATGTTGTGGCTTCATTTTCATTAAACTTTAAAAAGTCCTTAATTTCTTTCTTTATGTCTTCCTTGACCAAGGTATCATCGAGAAGAGTGTTGTTCAGTTTCAAAGTGAAAGTTGGCTTTCTATTATTTGTTTTGTTATTGAAGATCAGCCTTATTCCATGGTGATCTGATTGGATGCATGGGACAATTTCAATATTTTTGTATCTGTTGAGGCCTGTTTTGTGACCAATTATATGGTCAGTTTTGGAGAAGGTACTATGAGGTGCTGAGAAGAAGGTATATCCTTTTGTTTTAGGATAAAATGTTTTGTAAATATCTATTAAATCCATTTGTGTGCTAAGTTCTGTTAGTTTCACTGTGTCCCTGTTTAGTTTCTGTTTCCATGATCTTTCCATTGATGAAAGTGGTGTGTTGAAGTCTCCCACAATTATTTTGTGAGGTGTAATGTGTGCTTTGAGCTTTATTAAAGTTTCTTTAATGAATGTGGCTGCCCTTCCTTGCATTTGGCGCATAGATATTCAGAATTGAGAGTTTCTCTTTTCTGAATATGAAGTTTCCCTCCTTGTCTTTTTTGATGACTTTGGGTTGGAAGTGGATTTTATTCAATATTAGAATGGCTTCTCTAGCTTTTTTCGTCAGACCATTTGCTTGGAAAATTGTTTTTCAGCCTTTCACTCAGAGGTCGTGTCTATCTTTTTCCCTGAGATGGGTTTCTTGTAAGCAGCAAAATGTTGAGTCCTATTTGTGTAGCCAGTGTGTTAGTCTATGTCTTTTTATTGGGGAATTGAGTCCATTGATATTAAGAGATATTAAGGAAAAGTAATTGTTGCTTCCTATTATTTTTGTTGTTAGATTTGTCATTCTGTTCTTTTGGCTGTATTCTTTTAGGTTTTATTGAAGGTTTACTTTCTTGTATTTTCTAGGACATGTTTTCCATCATTGTATTGGTTTTTTTCTGTTATTAACCTTTGAAGGAATGGATTAGTGGAAAGATAAAGTGTGAATTTGTTTTTGTCATGGAATACTTTGGTTTCTCCATCTATGGTAATTGAAATTTGGCTGGGTATAGTAGCCTGGGCTGGCTTTTGTGCTCTCTTAGTGTCTGTATAACATCTGTCCAGGATCTTCTGGCTTTCATTGTCTGTGGTGAAAAGTCTGGTGTAATTCTGATAGGCCTGCCTTTATATGTTACTTGACCTTTTTCCCTTACTCCTTTTAATATTCTATCTTTATTTAGTGCATTTGTTGTTCTGATTGTTATGTGTCAGGAGGAATTTCTATTCTGGTCCAGTCTATTTGGAATTCTGTAGGCTTCTTGTATGTTCATAGGCATGTCTTTCTTTAGGTTTGGGAAGTTTTCTTCTATAATTTTGTTGAAGATATTTGCTGGCCCTTTAAGTTGAAAATCTTCATTCTCATCTACTCCTATTATCTGTAGGCTTGGTCTTCTCATTGTTTCCTGTATTTCCTGGATGTTTTGAGTTAGGATCTTTTTGAATTTTGCATTTTCTTCGATTTTTTTTTTTTTTTTTTGCAGATGTTCTCTATGGAATCTTCTGTACCTGATATTCTCTCTTCCATATCTTGTATTCTGTTGCTAATCCTGGCATCTATGGTACTATTTCTTTCCTAGGGTTTCTATCTCTACTGTTTTCTCACTTTGGATTCTCTTTATTTTTTCTACTTTCCTTTTTAGGTCTAGTATGATTTTGTTCATTTCCATCACCTGTTTGGATGTGCTTCCTGCTTTTCTTTAAGGACTTCTACCCATTTGGTTGTGTTTTCCTGTTTTTCTTTAAGGACTTGTAACTCTTTAGCAGTGTTCTCCTGTATTTCTTTAAGTGAATTATTAAAGTTCTTCTTGATGTTCTCTACCATCATCATGAGATATGCCTTTAAATCCGGGTCTAGGTTTTCCGGTGTGTTGGGGTGCCCAGGACTGGGTAAGGTGGGAGAGTGCTGTGTTCTGATGATGGTGGGTGGTCTTGGTTTCTGTTAGTAAGGTTCTTATGTTTGCCTTTCGCCATCTGGTAATCTCTGGAGTTAGTTGTTATAGTTGTCTCTAGTTAGAGCTTGTTCTTCCTGTGATTCTGTTAGCCTCTTTCAGCAGACCTGGGAGATTAGCTCTCTCCTGAGTTTCCATGGTCTGAGCACTCTCTGCAGGCAAGTTCTCCTCTTGCAGAGAAGGTGCACAGATATCCGGCATCAGGGCATGCCTCCTGGCAGAAGATGAAGGCCTGAAACAGGGCCTGTCCCAGAATCTGTTAGCTTCTGTGGTCAACACTCTCACCTGAGCAGACTAGTATCAGAGAGATCCAAGAACCAAGATGGCTTCCCCAGGTGCTCTGGCAAAGCCTTCCCAGGTTGGGAGGACACCTGTCCTCTGGCAGGGTAGATGCCCAGATGTCTGGAGCCTGAAATGGGGTCTGCCTCAGAAGCTATGCTCTAGGCACCTTGGGGGTGTCCTCCAACTCCTCACCCAGGTGACCCGATGCTGGGTCCAAATGGAAGGGACTTATGACCCTGCTCAGGCTGGGTTTTCTGCTTCCCTAATGCTGTCTCAGGTCCCGCACAATTGGAATGGAACAGAAGTTGTGTTCCACTCACCAGTGGTCCTAAGATCAAGTGGAGAGTCCTCTCGGGACCTTGGAGTTGTCCACTGACTCTGTGTCCAAGGTGACCCGGTGCTGGTGCCGACCGGAAGGAACCATATATAGTCTTTTAAATATTAATTGTTCAATGAGAATGAAAAAAAATATTATATTCTTGACAACATATAGATGAGCTGTTTAATTGAAACATGATATGATAATCTAGAATGTCCAACACCTTTGAATATTTTCATTTGATGAATTGTTTTTAGTGCATAAACTCTATTCTACAGTATCACACATATGCCTTAGAGACAGTGGACAGATAATATCTTTTGATGTTACTACAGAAGAAAAATTTTTCTATGGACCAGAAAACACAGATTTCACAAACATAATTTTGTAGATTTTAGAAAAGTAAATAAATTAAACCTACTCCCCCTTTCCCTCTTCCTTACTCTAAGTCTTCTTCTCCTCTCTGTCTGTTGAAGACATGCACATGCAATTCAAAGACAAAAAGTTAAAGAACACAGAAACTCATAAAATGTTCTTCTATCTCTCTAATTACTTTAAATGTACATTCCAATCATACTTCTGCTTCCACATTAATTTTTCTAAATGAGAAAAATAAGGTAGGAAATAAATGGAAACTGCAATAAGTCTCTGGAGAAGAAATGATAGATGAATTATCGCACCTCTGTGACTTTTTTTTCTAAATTAATAAGCACAGTGGTTCTTCCCAGGAAGCTTCCGTGTGATCTTTGACAAAAATCCCCACCTTCAAAGGAATGAGTTATGGTTCCACCTTCAGAATATGACAGTGTATGTGGAGACTAAGCAGCATAAATTGAAATCACTGGTCAGAAAGGCAAGCCGATAACACTTTTCCACTCACTTAGTGAGCCAGTAATGCTGAAACTGTGTAATTAGAAATTCAATATTTTAAATGAAGGACTTGCACAATATGATAGTTTATATTGACTGAAACTTGACAACATTTAGAACCACTTAGAAAAGAAATCTCTGGGCATGATTATAAAGGAATTTCTAAATTTGGTTACTTGGGGAGACCCAGTCTTTATATGGGAAATACAATTCCATGGGCTGAGGTTATTCACAAAGTAAAAGGGAAAAAATGAGCTAATTCTCAGTATTCACCAACCATGAGCAAAAATAAACTCTTCCTTCTTTAACTTGAACACAATTATTTGAGAAATGCCCAGAAAAAAAAACCTGATAAATGAGGTTTTTCTTACTTAATCAAGATAAGAGTTGTCCAGAAAGCATCACCACAAACAGGTGACAAAAGAAAATGTTCAGAGTTGCAGGGTCTGTACTTTGCAAACACATCTGCTTTAGGTTCAAAAACATATAAGAAATTAGTACAGTATCTGAATAAAAACAAAACAGACTTATGGAGAAACAACATGACCATATATGTTTTCTACATATCTGCTAGGTAAGGGGATAGAGAGTGTTTCCTCCAGAAGAATATGTAGTAGGTTCTGTAACTTATTGGCTCATTCTCACATAACAAGTCATCATGTGGCATTAACTAAGAGAGAGAGAGAGAGAGAGAGAGAGAGAGAGAGAGAGAGAGAGAGAGAGAGAGAGAGAGAGAGAGAGAGAGAGAGAGAGTCAGAAAGAGTGAGACAGAGAGACACAGATAGAGACACGGAACAGAGATCCACAGAGACAAAGAGACAGAAAAAATGATAGAAGAACTTGGCGGGAAGAATGGAAGGAGGCCAGGGGGTGAAGAGAAAGAATTACAGAAAAGATGCACACACACACACACACACACACACACACACACACACACACACACATGCACACAGACAAACACACACAAACAAACACATTTTTTCCAGTCCAATATAAACATAAAACACTTACTACTTTACTTATAATTCTTACTTTACCTAAAGACTAGATTTTCCTATGATTCAATTCAATTGATCTGATAACAGAAACATGAGAAGAATGTATTTATTTATGTTATATCTGCCACCACCATCAAGTGGTATGATCATCATTGTTCTAAAACTCTTTTAAATTCCATCACCTTTCAGTGAGTTTTGTTCTTTTATTCTTCTCTCATATATTGCACCCTGACTGCAATTTTTCCTCTTTCCCTTCCCTTCCTTTCCTCTATCCTCTCCCTATACCTTCTCACTTCCCGAGGTCCATGCCTTCTGCCTCCCCTCATAAAAGAGAAGGCTTCTCAGGAACATTAAACTAGCATGTCATAACAAGCTATAAGAGACTAAGCACATACCATCATATCCAAGCTGGACAAGGCAGCTCTGGCTGCATAGAGAAGTAGGATGCAGCACAGAACTGTGGGTGAAGATAGCTAGGGCCTAAAATGTGTTTTGTGCTGCGTTGTAATCTACCTATTCTTTGAAGATGTGCTTGTTAGTTTTATACTATTTTGACAAAAGTTAGAGCCACTGGAGAAGATGGAGTCTTAATTGAAAAAAATCCCTCAATAGAATTCAGCTATAGGCAGGCCTGTAAGTTATTCTCTTAATGGCTGATATAGGAAGGCCTTCCCTATTTTAGATGGGGCCACCCCAGGGCAGTCGTTCCTGGGTTCTTGTTCAGGCTGAACAAGTTATGTGAAATAAACTACTACACAATGTCCCTATGGAGGCCTTTGCATCATCTCCTACCAACAGGTTTATATTCTGCTTGAGCTCCTGGCCTGAACCCTTTGATGATGAACAATGACGTAGAAGTAATCCAAATGAACCCTTCCTTCCCATCTGTCAGAAGGTAAACAATAATAAGCATTTGTTTGGCTTCAAAAGTAGTAGTTAATATACTACTATAGTATTTAATCATTTTGGCAGTCTTTTGATCATGTCTTATGTGGACTATTTTTCAGAGACAAAATTATCTTCTTGGTAGAGAATTTTCCTGATTAAGGCTGTACTACTTGTCTTTGGGAACTCAGCCCAGCATACATACCTCTGAACATTTTATCAATTGGATATGATATCTAACTACTTTTATATTAATTTTATGCAGTGATTGTTGTGTGTTTGTTTTGTTGTTCTTGTGTTGTTATAGACAGCCCAGCCATTGTGAAAGACAAATGTAAAAGCAAAAAAGGATCTAATAAGATGGCTTAGTCACTGAAGTGTATGTTGGGTTTATAATTTGCTAATTTGTTACTGTAGAGAAACACTGACTGAAACCAACTTGAAGGTAGAAAGGCTATATTTCAGCATATAGCATATCGTCTATAATTGAGGGAAGCTGATGTAGAAATACAAGGCAGAAAATTTATGGCAGAACATGAAGGAGTTAAGGTTATTGGATTGTTTATTGTGAATTGCTTAAGTGTCTTCTTAGACAGCCAAGTCTACATGCCTGTGGAAAGCACTGTACATAGTAGTCTAGATCAATAAGCAGTAGAAGAAATCACTAGCAGTCTCCAGGCCAAGCTGATGAAGTATTATAAGTTGACAACCAAGAGTAGTCGTCATAGGTTGACCCTTTGTCAACTTGACACACAAACTATAAGTCATCTTTAAACTATAACCTTTTCTTTACCCAAAGACCTCCTGATAACATGAATATTACAGTATAAATTACACCACAACTTAAAAGTACTACAGTCTTTTCAAAATAACAATTATTTAAAAATACAAGTTTTTTAAAATATAAAATTAAACTTATTTGGGTTTTTCTAAGTTCCAGGATAAATTAAATACTTGTATATTTCCAAGAGTAAAAGACCAAAGCAAAATTAAAATCTGATCAAAATATAACAAAAGAAAACCAAAGTCCAACAATGTATTAACTTAGTGTCCAAATTCTGAGAAAAAAATCCTCAGATATTTTGGGTTTCAAACAGTTCAGGAAGTACCATTTTTCAAGCTCAGCATTCAGCAACAAGCAAAGCATGTCTAGTAGGAATAGGACAACTTCTCTCCATACCTTCTACTATGTATGATGGCAATCCCACTATCTTGTTATCTCCAGTATCCTGGGTCTCAGCTGCAACAGAGTACAGCTTTACCAATATTCCCTACTGACCTTTCTAATTGCCATGCCTCAAATTTTTTTCCCATTCAATATGGGTATCACATGGAAGAGTCTTTACATATTTCTGGTTTGGCTACCAAGTTAAGCTTCATCTTTAGCCCTCCTGGGAACACAGTTGTGTGTGCTTAACCTGACTGAATACTTTTCAGAAGATATTACCTCGAGGATGCTGGTCACTTTTTCATCATTTTTTTTTTTTGAATCCTAAATAATTAGCACTGTGTGTTGCAGTAAAGCACTAAAGCACAGTTTTCACTTACAAAATTGGTACTGGTATTTTCTTTTTATTTTATTTTTTATTTAATTATGTATTTTCTTCATTTACATTTTAAATGCTATTCCAAAAGTCCCCCATACGCCCCCTCCCTACTCCTCTACCCACTCACTGGCACTTCTTGGCCCTGGTGTTCCCCTGTGCTGAGACATATAAAGTTTGCAAGACCAAAGGGCCTCTCTTCCCAATGATGGCCGACAAGGCCATCTTCTGATACATATGCAGCTAAAGACACAAGCTCCCAGGGTACTGATTAGTTCATATTGTTGTTCCACCTATAGGGTTGCAGATCCCTTTAGCTCCTTTGATACTTTCTCTAGCTCCTCCATTGGGGTCCTGTGATCCATCCAATAGCTGACTATGAGCATCCACTTCTGTTTTTGCTAGGCCCTGACATAGCCTCACAAGATACAGCTATATCAGGGTCCTTTCAGCAAAATCTTGCTAGTGGATGCAATGGTGTCAGCATTTGGAAGCTGATTATGGGATGGATCCCCAGGTATGGCAGTCTTTCCATACCTGGTCCATCCTTTCGTCTCTGCTCCAAACTTTGTCTCTGTAATACCTTCCATAGGTGTTTTGCTCCCAATTCCAAGAACGGGAAAAGTGTCCAGACTTTGGTCTTCATTAGTATTTTCTTTTATTTTTTTTTTAATTTTTTTTATTACATATTTTCCTCAATTACATTTCCAATGCTATCCCAAAAGTCCCCCATACCGCCCCCCACTTCCCTACCCTCCCATTCCCATTCTTTTGGCCCTGGCATTCCCCTATATTGGGGCATATAAAGTTTGCAAGTCCAATGGGCCTCTCTTTCCAGTGATGGCCGACTAGGCCATCTTTCGATACATATGCAGCTAGAGACAAGAGCTCCGGGGTACTGGTTAGTTCATCATGTTGTTCCAACTATAGGGTTGCAGATCCCTTTAGCTCCTTGGGTACTTTCTCTAGCTTCTCCATTGGGAGCCCTGTGATCCATCCAATAGCTGACTGTGAGCATCCACTCCTGTGTTTGCTAGGCCCCTGCATAGTCTCACAATAGACAGCTATCTTTGGGTCCTTTCAGCAAAATCTTGCTAGTGTATGCAATGGTGTCAGCGTTTAGAAGCTGATTATGGGATGGATCCCTGGATACGGCAGTCTCTAGATGGTCCATCCTTTCATCACAGCTCCGAACTTTGTCTCTGTAACTCCTTCCCTGGGTGTTTTGTTCCCAATTCTAAGAAGGGGCACAGTGTCCACATTTTGGTCTTCATTCTTCTTGAGTTTCATGCGTTTAGCAAATTGTATCTTATATCTTGGGTATCCTAAGTTTTGGGCTAATATCCACTTATCAGTGAATACATATTGTGTGAATTCCTTTGTGATTGTGTTACCTCACTCAAGATGATGCCCTCCAGGTCCATCCATTTGGCTAGGAATTTCATAAATTCATTCTTTTTAATAGCTGAGTAGTACTCCATTGTGTAAATGTACCATAATTTCTGTATCCATTCCTCTGTTGAGGGACATCTGGGTTCTTTCCAGCTTCTGGCTATTATAAATAGGGCTGCTATGAACATACTGGAGCATGTGTCCTTCTTACCGGTTGGGACATCTTCTGGATATATGCCCAGAAGAGGTATTGCTGGATCCTCCGGTAGTACTATGTCCAATTTTCTGAGGAACCGCCAGACTGATTTCCAGAGTGGTTGTACAAGCTTGCAATCCCACCAACAATGGAGGAGTGTTCCTCTTTCTCCACATCCCTGCCAGCATCTGCTGTCACCTGAATTTTTGATCTTAGCCATTCTGACTGGTGTGAGGTGGAATCTCAGGGTTGTTTTGATTTGCATTTCCCTGATGATTAAGGATGTTGAACATTTTTTCAGGTGCTTCTCTGCCATTTGGTATTCTTCAGGTGAGAATTCTTTGTTCAATTCTGAGCCCCATTTTTTAATGGGGTTATTTGACTTTCTGGAGTCCACCTTCTTGAGTTCCTTATATAGATTGGATATTAGACCCTTATCTGATTTAGGATAGGTAAATATCCTTTCCCAATCTGTTGGTGGTTTTTTTGTCTTATTGATGATGTCTTTTGCCTTGCAGAAGCTTTGCAGTTTCATGAGGTCCCACTTGTCAATTCTCGATCTTACAGCACAAGCCATTGCTGTTCTATTCAAGAATTTTTCCCCTGTGCCCATATCTTCAAGGCTTTTCCCCACTTTCTCCTCTATAAGTTTCAGTGTCTCTGGTTTTATGTGAAGTTCCTTGATCCACTTAGACTTGACCTTAGTACAAGGAGATAGGAATGGATCGATTCGCATTCTTCTACATGTTAACAACCAGTTGTGCCAGCACCATTTGTTGAAAATGCTGTCTTTCTTCCACTGGATGTTTTTAGCTCCCTTGTCGAAGATCAAGTGACCGTAGGTGTGTGGGTTCATTTCTGGGTCTTCAATTCTATTCCATTGGTCTATTTGTCTGTCACTATACCAGTACCATGCAGTTTTTATCACAATTGCTCTGTAGTAGAGCTTTAGGTCCGGCATGGTGATTCCACCAGAGGTTCTTTTATCCTTGAGAAGAGTTTTTGCTATCCTAGGTTTTTTGTTATTCCAGATGAATTTGCAGATTGCACTTTCTAATTCGTTGAAGAATTGATTTGGAATTTTGATGGGGATTGCATTGAACCTGTAGATTGCTTTTGGCAAGATAGCCATTTTTACAATGTTGATCCTGCCAATCCATGAGCATGGAAGATCTTTCCATCTTCTGAGATCTTCTAGAATTTCTTTCTTCAGAGACTTGAAGTTCTTATTATACAGATCTTTCACTTCCTTAGTTAGAGTCACGCCAAGATATTTTATATTATTTGTGACTATTGAGAAGGGTGTTGTTTCCCTAATTTCTTTCTCAGCCTGTTTATTCTTTGTGTAGAGAAAGGCCATTGATTTGTTTGAGTTAATTTTATATCCAGCTACTTCACCGAAGCTGTTTATCAGGTTTAGGAGTTCTCTGGTGGAATTTTTAGGGTCACTTATATATACTATCATATCATCTGCAAAAAGTGATATTTTGACTTCATCTTTTCCAATTTGTATCCCTTTGATCTCCTTTTGTTGTCGAATTGCTCTGGCTAGGACTTCAAGTACTATGTTGAATAGGTATGGAGAAAGTGGACAGCCTTGTCTAGTCCCTGATTTTAGAGGGATTGCTTCCAGCTTCTCACCATTTACTTTGATGTTGGCTACTGGTTTGCTGTATATTGCTTTTATCATGTTTAGGTATGGGCCTTGAATTTTCTTAATTAAACTGATTATTAAGCTCCAGTTGACAAGAAACTAGGTTTATAATTCAAAACATTATATGGACAACCCAAGTGTAGTCATTAAGGGCCACTCACAGTTACCTTTGAAACTTACAAAGCCAGGCATCCATTGTTTGCATTTCCCTTAGTGTTATCTTCCAAGTTCCTACAAAATCTCATTAATTTCCCAGATCTCTAATTTTTACCCCCTGCACATAGCTTCCAAACCTTCTAACATCCTTCTACAAAACAGTCCAAGGCATAATAATCCAAATGATCTGGTCCATCTTAACAAGTTCTACTCTCTGGTATGAATTTCTGTTTTAGTTTTCTTCTCCCTTACTGTGGTAAATCATAGTGGATTACAGGTTTATTTTAACTTACAGGTTATATCTCGTCATTTATTCAAGATAAGGAAGGAATTTCAAAGTAAGAACTGAAGCACAGACCGTGGAGGAATTGATGCTTATTGACTTGCTTTCTCTGGCTTGTTCAGGTACTTTTCTTACAGAGCCAATACTCACTTGCCCATGGGGTACACAGCAACAGTGAGATAAGTAATCCTAAACTATTTATTAATTAAGAAAACATTTCATAGACATGCCATAGGCCAATCCACTGGAGACAACTTTTCAATTATTGTTTCCTCTTGACTCATGTGTCAAGTTGGCAACCTAACTCAGTCATCACAAAGGGCAAATGTGAAAAACTGAGTTCAGATATTTAGCATGTGAAAACCTGTGCATAATGATATGCACCTGTAATATCAACAAGGAGAATAAGGATGCAGATTCATGTGGCTTGCAAACCACTCAGTGTAATCAAATCTGTGGACTCTGGTTTAATGAGAGGCCGTGTATCAGTTTAAATTTGAGGAGATCACAGAACATCAATCTCTGTTCACCAGACACATTTGAACTTGAAAATACAGATGCACAAACACATTCATATATAAATGAACATAAATAAAATAATAGATATAGTTTGTAATTCAACTTACTTGGAAACACTACATTTTTAAGTCATTTAGAAAGGATTGGAGAATGATCAAAGAGGTGAAAGTAAATTGAAAATACAACTATGGTCTTCAAAAGAAAAGAAAATATATTATAATGGAAGTTACAGAAGGAAACAAACCAGAAACATATATATATATTATATATGTGTCTTAGTTAGGGTTTTACTGTTGTTAACAGCCATCAAGACCAAGGCAAGTCTTATTAAAAAAGACAACATTTAATCCGGGCTGGTTTACAGGTTCAGAGGTTCAGTCCATTATCATCAAGGTAGGAGCATGGCAGTATCCAGGCAGGCAAGGCACCGTCAGAGCTGAGAGTTCTACATCTTCATCCAAAGGCTGCTAGTAGAAGACTGACTTCCAGGCAACTAGGGTGAGGATCTTATGCCCACACCCAAAGTGACACACCCATTCCAACTAGGTCACACTTATTCCAACAAGGCCACACTTCCAGATGGTGCCACTCCCTGATCCAAGGATATACAAATCATCACAACATGAGAACATGCCAATAAAAAACACAATTCAGAATGAATTATAATATGTATTGTACATAGTGAGTAAACATAGTGACATAGATATAGAAGACGCTATCAGTAAAGTATATGCACAGTCAATGTACATAGGAACTTACGGTAGCAAATTTGCATATTAATTTTAGAGATAGTAAAGGAGAATTATTTTAGTATTCTGGTCAAACATTTTAGACCTGGTGAAACAGATTTTCTTCCTAGAATTTTGAGTGCTCCTGAGCTCACTCTTCTTGGTTTTTATTGAATATGTCCACCTTCCTCTAACTTCATATTGGATATTATTGACCTGCATTTTTATTACCCCTTTCTTGTAGGAACTGCAGTCCTATTAAACTAGGGATCCCACTTGAAATTTTATCTACCTTAAATACTTCAGTATTGTATTTTTAGGGCCTGGTAAAATGATTCTATAAAACATTATTTTTTTCATTATCTAAATACAGTCATGTTTCCATATTCTTTTTACAGGTTCAATACATGAATTGTGAGACTCATCACTAGAAAACATTTATAGTTTTTTTTTCTACAGCAATATTAACCTAAGGTTTAAAGAAAGTGAGCATAATCATGAAAAAACTGAAATACTAAATAAGGGCATTTACATTAAAAGATATTTATCAAAAATATAAAGTTTTTTTTTTGTATGGGCAAAATAAAAAGCAAACCATACACTTCAATATAAATTAGAAACATAGGGAAAATGTAGGAGATTGGAAAACAATAAAACAACTGATCAAATGAAATCTTATGGCAATATGTTGTATCAAAATTTAATTCATACATGAAATCACAACAAATAAAATGGTAATATATACTTGAATAAGTAAGTCCAAATAAGCATAAAAAATACATACACACTACTCTACCCATTATATAAAGCAATGCACTAGATGATGTGAAAATGGAGTGATATCTATAACATAAGGCTTCAGTTACTGATGGAGAGAGAAAATGTGTAAAATAAAATGCTCATATTGGAAAGTATCATTCACAAATTAATTCAAACACACAGAACTATATGCACAGCAATGGAAAAATGCACATTCTTCTAAAAAAACCATATGGGCTATTTACAGAATTTACCAGATGTCTGCATATTTCAACAAGAAAGATTGGATTTATACAGAATATGTTCTTTAAGTGCATTGTAATCAACCTAAAACTGAGTCCCCATATGTTGAGAGATGAAGAAATCTATTGCAAAATAGCAAATGAGTTGTAAAAACAGAAGTTACAGCAGTGATTATATAAAAAAAAAAATTCAGCTGGATGATAATGAAAATGCTAGAGATTCTGCCTCTGACCTAAACCTAAAATCAGCCTTAGGGGAAAATGAACATTTAATTGCTATATAAGCATAGAATGAAAAATTAATGGGTGAGTTCAGGAAAATATTTATATAGAATTTTACAGCAAGAATAAAGAAAAATATGAGTATTATGAATTAACAAAATTATACACAAATTATAGATTGGAAAGGAAAATGAGTATAAGAAAATGGAGGTGGGAGGGAGAAAAGGAATGGGATATCAAACAATAAACCCTTAGCCAAACTAATCAGGGGGCACAGAGAAAATATCCAAATCAACAAAATCAGAAATGAAAAGAGAGACATAACAAAAGAAACTGAGGAAATCAAAAAAAAAAAAAATCAGCAGATCCTATGACCAAAGCCTATACTTAATAAAACTGTGAGATCTGAATGAAATGGACAATTTTTCTAGACAGATACCAGGTACCAAAGTTAAATCAGGATCAGATAAATGATCTATACTCTTCCAAACCCCTAAAGAAAGAGTACTCATCGTCTTCCAAAAAGAAAAAAAAAAAAAGCCCAGCAGGACCAGATGGATTTAGTATAGAGCTCTATCAGACCATCAAAGACCTACCACCAATATTCTTTTTTTTTTAATTAGGTATTTTCCTCAATTACATTTCCAATGCTATCCAAAAAGTCCCCAATATACTCCCCCCCCCCCCAGCCCCCAACCCACCCACCCCCACCCCTTGGCCCTGGCATTCCCCTGTACTGGGGCATATAAAGTTGGCAAGTCCAATGGGCCTCTCTTTCCAGTGATGGCCGACTAGGCCATCTTTTGATAAAAATGCAGCTAGAATCAAGAGCTCTGGGGTACTGGTTAGTTCATAATAATGTTCCACCTATGGGGTTGCAGTTCCCTTTAGCTCCTTGGGCACTTTCTCTAGCTCCTCCATTGGGGGCCCTGTGATCCATCCAATAGCTGACTGTGAGTATCCACTTCTGTGTTTGCTAGGCCCCAGCATTGTCTCACAAGAGACAGCTATATCTTGGTCCTTTCAGCAAAATCTTGCTAGTGTATGCAATGGTGTCAGCATTTGGAAGCTGATTATGGGATGGATCCCTGGATATGGCAGTCTTTAGATGGTCCATCCTTTCTTCACAGCTCCAAACTTTATCTCTGTAACTCTTTCCATGGGTGTTTTGTTCCCAATTCCACGAAGGGGCACAGTGTCCACACTTTGGTCTTCGTTCTTCTTGAGTTTCATGCGTTTAACAAATTTTATCTTATATCTTGGGTATCCTACGTTTTTGGACTAATATCCACTTATCAGTGAGTACATATTGTGTGAGTTCCTTTGTGAATATGTTACCTCACTCAGGATGATGCCCTCCAGATCCATCCATTTGCCTAGGAATTTCATAAATTCATTCCTTTTAATAGCTGAGTAGTACTCCATTGTGTAAATGTACCACATTTTCTGTATCCATTCCTCTGTTGAGGGGCATCTGGGTTATTTCCAGCTTCTGGCTATTATAAATAAGGCTGCTATGAACATAGTGGAGCATGTGTCCTTCCTACCGGTTGGAACATCTTCTGGAAATATGCCCAGGAGAGGTATTGCTGGATCCTCTGGTAGTATTATGTCCAATTTTCTGAGGAACCGCCAGACTGATTTCCAGAGTGGTTGTACCAGCTTGCAATCCCACCAACAATGAAGGAGTGTTCCTCTTTCTCCACATCCTCACCAGCATCTGCTGTCACCTGAATTTTTTATCTTAGCCATTCTGACTGGTGTGAGGTGGAATCTCAGGGTTTTTTTGAGTTGCATTTCCCTGATGATTAAGGATGTTGAACATTTTTTCAGGTGATTCTCTGCCATTCGGTATTCCTCAGGTGAGAATTCTTTGTTCAGTTCTGAGCCCCATTTTTTAACGGGGTTATTTGATTTTCTGGAGTCCACCTTCTTGAGTTCTTTATATATATTGGATATTAGTCCCCTATCTGATTTAGGATAGGTAAAGACCCTTTCCCAATCTGTTGGTGGTCTTTTTGTCTTATTGACGGTTTATTTTGCCTTGCAGAAGCTTTGCAACTTTATGAGGTCCCATTTATTGATTCTCGATCTTACAGCACAAGCCTTTGCTGTTCTATTCAGGAATTTTTCCCCTGTACCCATATCTTCGAGGCTTTTCCCTACTTTCTCCTCTATAAGTTTCAGTGTCTCTGGTTTTATGTGGAGTTCCTTAATCCACTTAGATTTGACCTTAGTACAAGGAGATAGGAATGGATCAATTCGCATTCTTCTACATGATAACTGCCAGTTGTGCCAGCACCATTTGTTGAAAATGCTGTCTTTTTTCCACTGGATGGTTTTTGCTCCCTTGTCAAAGATCAAGTGACCATAGGTATGTGGGTTGATCTCAGGGTCTTCAATTCTGTTCCATTGGTCTACTTGTCTGTCGTTATACCAGTACCATGCAGTTTTTATCACAATTGCTCTGTAGTACAGCTTTAGGTCAGGCATGGTGATTCCACCAGAGGTTCTTTTATCCTTGAGAAGAGTTTTTGCTATCCTAGGTTTTTTGTTGTTCCAGATGAATTTGCAGATTGCCCTTTCTAATTTGTTGAAGAATTGAGTTGGAATTTTGATGGGGATTGCATTGAATCTGTAGATTGCCTTTGGTAAGATAGCCATTTTTACAATGTTGATCCTGCCAATCCATGAGCATGGGAGGTCTTTCCATCTTCCGAGATCTTCTTTAATTTTTTTCTTCAGGGACTTGAAGTTCTTGTCATACAGATTTTTCACTTCCTTAGTTAGAGTCACGCCAAGGTATTTTATATTGTTTGTGACTATTGAGAAGGGTGTTGTTTCCCTAATTTCCTTCTCTGCCTATTTATCTTTTGTATAGAGGAAGGCCATTGACTTGTTTGAGTTAATTTTATATCCAGCTACTTCACCGAAGCTATTTATCAGGCTTAGGAGTTCTCTGGTGGAATTTTTAGGGTCACTTATGTATACTATCATATCATCTGCAAAAAGCGATATTTTGACTTCTTCTTTTCCGATTTGTATCCCCTTGATCTCCTTTTGCTGTCTAATTGCTCTGGCTAGGACTTCAAGTACAATGTTGAATAGGTAGGGAGAGAGTGGGCAGCCTTGTCTAGTCCCTGATTTTAGTGGGTTTTCTTCCAGCTTCTCACCATTTACTTTGATGTTGGCTACTGGTTTGCTGTATATTGCTTTTATCATGGTTAGGTATGGGCCTTGAATTCCTGATCTTTCCAAGACTTTTATCATGAATGGGTGTTGGATTTTGTCAAATGCTTTTTCAGCATCTAACGAGATGATCATGTGGTTTTTGTCTTTGAGTTTGTTTATATAATGGATTAGGTTGATGGATTTCCATATATTAAACCATCCCTGCATCCCTGGAATAAAACTTACTTGGTCAGGATGGATGATCCAGACACTGTTGTGGATGCCAAGAAGTGCTTGCTGACAGGAGCCTGATATAGCTGTCTCCTCAGAGACTCTGCCAGACCCTAACAAATACAGATGTGGATGTTTGCATTTGTAGCCAACTATTGTTCTGACTACCCAATGATAGAGTTAGAGAAAGGACTGAATTTACTGAAGGGTCTTTGCTACCCATAGTAAGACTAACAATATTAACCAACCAGACCCTCCAGAGCTCCCAGAATCTAAACTATCAACCACAGAGTACACATGTACACATGTAGCAGAGGATGGCCTTGTTGGACATCAATGGGAGGAGAGGCCCTGGGTCCTGGAAAGGCTTTATGTCCCAGTGTTGAGAAGTGCCCGTTCTGTGAGGCAAGTGTGGGTGGGTGGGTGGGAGAGCACCTCCATAGAAGAAGGGAGAACGAGAATGAAGAGGGGGGGTCAAGAGAGAAATTCGGGAAAAGCGATAATATTTGAAATGTAAGTAAATTAAATGTTCAACAATAAAAGAAAAAATATGTTTCAACAAAAGAAGAATAGAAAAGGAAAAAAATGTCCAAGGTTGCACTCCAGTTTCCACACAACATATACAAGCATATATGCTTACCACTTCCCGCGTACAGATACACACACACACAGCACATGCAGAGAAAAAAAGTGAGAGAAAAATTTAGAAAAGATTCCAACATAATACTAAAATAATAACTTCAGAAAAGAAATTTTCTTATTTACACTAATAAGCAACTAAGCCCAACAAGATAATACAAAAGTTGTGGCATGACATATGGGTTATCTTCATGTTATTTACATAATATCAACATATTAAGAAAATTAATTAGGTAACTTCGTATTGACAGAACAAAAACTAAATAAATTCTTGCCAGTCTAATAGATATGACTTCTTTTAACAGTAACACATAATTTTTAAAATGAAGTTTAAAATTCTATAAATCAAATTCTAAGAAATATCAAACAAAATTTCTGAAACTAAATCATGATTTTTTGTAATAGAATATTGAAACATTTTGTCTTAATAGTTGGTAAGAAAAAATTTCTTTTAATGATTTTATTAAATATGGAATTTGTATTACTAAACAAATATTAAATAGAAGAATAAAGAACGCACACATCTGAATGGAAAATATGAGAGACACATGTACATTAGTGAAAAGAAAACCTACATCATAAATTGTTGAAGTAATCTAATATCTCACTCCAATCTATCTTGCTTTGTCAAACCATTTATAAAAATGTTAATATCATGTATTAAATGAACAAATATGTTCAAATTTCTTGGCATGAAACAAAATAGTTATGACTTTTATGTAAAAATTAGAGAGAATATCATAAACAAATAAACCCAAACTAAATGAGATACATGGGTGACTATAATTGCAAATATTACAACTCACAATTATCTAATATCAGATGAATAGTCAGTAACACAGCGTGTTTCAAATTAATATTCTAAAATGGTTTAAGGATGTAATTCACTATTAATTATCATCTTTAAATTGGGCATACTAGTTAATCAGATAATGCTTCATAGGAATCAGAGAAAAAAATGTGTTCTATTGAAGGTTGTTTCTTCATTGCTTTCTAATCAGTTCTTTGAGAATTTCTTACAAAGCAGCGTCATCACTTTCACACCCAGCTCCTCCAATATCCCACTCTTTCCTTGTGCACCTCATTGTCTTTTTTCTTTTTCTTTCCTTCTTCGTCCCTCTCTTTTCCATCTCTCTTTCTATTCTTTCTTTCTTTTTCTCTCATTCTTCTTTTGTTCTTTCCTTCTTTATTCCCTTTCCTCGTTCTTTTTTTTTTCTTATTTTGTCACCCCAAAAAGTCTAGATTGTGCTGCTAAAATACTCTTGGGTGTTCAGTCATTCACTGGAGCATGGTAAAGTAACTAGGAGTTATACTCTTAAATTAAATTTACTGTCTTATTCCCAGAAGTGTCAACAGATACATTTCTAGGAGAGTGAGACCTGCGCATTGACTATCTTCTCTATGTTGGATTTGGTCTGTCTTTAACTTGGACTGGTATTAGAGATATTGTCATAACTACTGTGAATTCATGCATGTACCTTACTTGTTTTCTTGTACTCATCTACTACTTTGACTCTTACACTTGATCCTCTTTTTATTACGTAATGATCTGTGAAGATTTGGGCAAGGTGATATGTTTTAGATGTCTATTTAAGGCTAAGCACCCATACTCTCTTAGTCTCTGCACATTGAGTAGCTGTGGGTTTTTGTATGAATCACATTTACTGCAGTTGGAATCTTCATTGATGAGTATTGAAAGATACATTAATTATGGGTATAGCAATAAATCATGAAGAGAGTTTAATTTATGTTCATTTAGCAAAATAACATCTGTGGGTTCCCTGTAACTTTAGTCATTTCAAATCCTAACTTAATGGTGGTTCTTAAATATTTTAACCTCCCTTGTAGCCTACAACCTGCCAGAGGGAGTGGAAAAGAAAGTATACACGGGAAGTGGACCTGTTAGAAGGGTTCTTTGGAATAACTCACATCTGTGTTGTCTCAACATTGGAAGTTCAGTTCACAGGTAGCAGCATCTTGATCAATTCATAAACATGTTATGGATACACCAGCAGTTTAGTTGAGTACAGTTAGGTTAGCAACAGTGGTGATACAACCTAGCAGTGCCAGCAAGGCATCAGCCTGAGCACTAGTGAGTAGGACAGACCAGCAGGAATGCAAGGAAATGTTCTCAGTTGTGCCTCTCTCAGGGAAATGAAGATCAATGAAGACACAAAACCCACAATCATTGTACAGATAGCTGTACCAGCAGCCAATCTCTCTCACTGTCACCATGTTGAGTCCTATTTATACCCTCCAAACACCATGTGTTTAGCTTCAGCAGGATTCTTGCCTCAACTACTTAATGTAAGGCAAACCGGTAGATGCCTGATGTTAGCAAAACATCCTTCATCAAGTGTCCTTTCAGGTGTGTGCTTTAGCAGAACATCCTTTCTCCAGTATCTGCTTCAGTGAAACGTTCCTTCAAGAGTCTGCTTTAATCTTTCACCTGTGTCCACTTCAAGAAAACATTCCATGTGTTTGACCCAGCAAAATATCATCCAACACAATTGACTCTCCAAAGGACCCTTAAGTTTCCATATCAGTTCCCTGCCCAATAGGGTCTATAATTTGCCTACCCACAGGTTTTGGGCCCAGAAAATGGTGAGAAGTTTGCATAGTATCTTGTGGAATAGGATTGAAATCTACTTAGTAAGTGATTGGTTGCTATCATATATTAAAGCTACTGTTCACCACTGGAAACATCTTGCCAGTCCAGTAGTCATTATAACTTTCATAGTTTTGTAAAAATTGATGATTACTTTTCTCTTCTGTTAGCATGTACAGCATGTAATTTAAGGAGCATATTTGAACTTCATGCCATAGGGAAGATGTTCTGAACCAGACTCCTAGAATGAAGGCATTAAGTCAACAATTAATAAATGAGAGCCTTGAAGCCAAAAGATTTCATAAAACAACTTACACATCATTTAACTAAAGAAATAGAACAGAGAAAAATCTCTACTAACTGGATATCTGAGAGAGAATTACTATTCAGAATATACAAAGAACTAAAATATCCCTCCTCAACAACAACAACAACAAAACAACCCAAGTGATAATATGTCATAGAATTAAGCAGAAAGTTCTCAAAAGATGAACAGACATCTTAAAGACATTTTAAAAACTATTCACCAATCTTGGCTACTGGGGAAATGCAAGTTTAAACTATTTTGAGATTTCATTTTCTGGTGATTAAATAGTTGATATAAAACAAATAAACAACAGAAAATTAAACCAAATTGAACCAAATGCAGGGATGAAAATAAGAAAAATGAAATACCTATTTACTGCTGGTAAGTGAAAGTTGGTGATACCGATATAAAAGATGATGTGAGGGTTCCTCAAAAGTCTAAATATACACATAACCATGTGGTTCAGCTATTCCATTATTAGTATTTAACCAAAGGACTTGATAACCCAGTATAAAAATACCTGTTCACTCCTTTTCATTGCTGCAATATTTGCAATAGTTATGAAGTGGAAGTATCTTAGATAGTATTCCTATTATTACTTACCCTTGCCCCAAAATTCAGGGTTCATTATGGTATGTGTAAAGGAAAAATATTAGCCAGAAGTGCTAGAAGTCTACAATAAGGCAGGGGCAGACATGAAGTCATAGCAGTTGTGACAATATGCACAAGAAAACAAGTGCAAATTCAAGACAGTCAGTTTATCATGCTGCAGTTAATGGCTTCATGGCCAAGAAGTTATGATCAACACAACTGATGCATATATAAAGAAAATGTTGTATATTTATAAAATGGAATATCATTAAGGTATTAAGAAAAAATCAAAATGATGAAATTTATTGGTTAATGGATGGACTTAGAAATAATCATTCTATATGAGACACTTTTGCCCTAAAGGCAAATATTGTATGTTATTTTGGAGTTCTGGATATTTGTTGTGGCCCAGAAGCCCCTGGCGATTCAGCCTTTGTCTTGTCCCTTGGCCATCATCTAACACTCTTTTGCTTCTTCCACTATCTTGCTTCCATTCTGTAATTGACTCCAGACATTTTGCAATGAGGGCATACCTTTCTCTTTTACAATGATGGCATTCATTTCTGGACATTTTACAGTGGGGACATTCCTTTGATGTTAATGTGTTACCTAGCACTGGTTTGGCCACTGCACCTGAGCAAATACTGTCTGTGGTTTTTAGCTTTATAAACCCTCCATTTCCCAAGAGTAATGAGACTTGATTTTTGTCTTGTCTCCTTCCTTCCTGTCTTCTGATCCCAAATTTGTCATTGCAGCTTCCTTCCCTCGGGAACCCTGTTGTTTAAGTCCTGCAGGTTGGAGCAGATATTAGCTTTGACTTTTCAAATATGTGTATTTCATTGAGACTAACCATAGATGTCAGGAAATTATTAAGCAATCATGGTATTTGGGGCTTTTATAAGAGGGAAAAATAGTATAGAGTGGTGTAAAGGATTATACAGAAAAAGGAAAGATGGAGGATGACAAAGGGGTGGGGGATGAAAGGGAGCATAGAGGAGGGAGTATGGGGAAGAAAGAATAACATTGTAGAACTTTCAAAAATGTTATATGGTAGTCTTCCTTGTGCTAGAAGGCAAAGCATTCTGGAAAACACTGCAAGGCTTATAATACAGCAATCAATAAAATTAACTAGTGGCAGATATCCTTATTTAACCATTCATGACAGCTGATTTATAACAAAACTTCCACTTCAGGATTGCAAAATCATGAGGAAGCACTGGCTTATCAAAATGATCACCCATCATTACCAAGTAAGCTTCATCCCAGGGATGCAGGGATGGTTTAATATAAGGAAATCCATCAATGTAATCCAATATAGAAACAAACTCAAAGACAAAAACCACATGATAATATCGTTAGATGCTGAGAAGGCATTTGACAAAATCCAACACCAATTCATGATAAAAGTCTTAGAAAAATCAGGAATTCAAGGCCCATAACTAAACATAATGAAAGCAATCTATAGCAAACCAGTAGCTAACATCAAAGTAAATGGAGAGAAGCTGGAAGCAATCCCACTAAAATCAGGGACTAAACAAGGTTCTCTACTTTCTCCCTACCTACTCAAAATGGTACTTGAAATCCTGGCCAGAGCAATTAGATAACAATAGGAGGTCAAGGGAATACAAATTGGAAAGGAAGAAGTCAAAATATCACTATTTGCAAATGATATGATAATATATATATAAGTGATCCTAAAAATTCCACCAGAGAACTAAACCTGATAGACAGCTTCAGTGCAGTAGTTGGATATAAAATGAACTCAAACAAATCAGTGGCCCTTCTCTACACAGTCTTCAGAACTCACATCTGGATGAGGTTAACAATTATATTTCTCTTCCATAAGTATATACTGAACCTTTCAGTGCTGTGAAAATTGTCTATAGAGTTGAAGTTTTCAGACAAGTATCAACAATTTCTCTATGTTCTATGATTTAAGCATGTGATTCTTAGAGGTAAACCAAAAATATTGTTGATAGTGTATAATGATTGGGGAGGTCTATGAGACCTCACTGGCTAACAATTCCAAAAGATGTAACACATTCCTGACATTGCATTCATTATATTTATGGTTCACTTACACCAATAACTAAGAAAGATACATAATAGAAGGGACTGAAAAAATAACTTAGTGCTTAAATTGCATTCTATTCATCTAAGGGACTCAAGTTCAGTTTCCTCATATGACCTATAACTACAGGTCTTTATCTGAGTACATATTCTGGCCTCTGTGGATACTTGAACACATAAGGCATATACCCTTTTCCCCACACATATACCCTGTACACACACACACACACACACACACACACACACACACACACACACACACAAATAAAAACAAGGTAAGGAAGTAATTCCTAAACTACTCATGTAGGTGTTCTGCAGATAAAAATATGTATTAAAACCAGAATGTGAGTGGTGTAGTGAGAAACAGGGTAAAGGATAGAACATTGACACAGTATACAAATAATATTGGATATGTACAAATGTTATGGTCTAGCAAAGGCACAAAGGAAGGTTACAGATTGTTCTTTTCAGTGATAATGTATCTGTACTATATTGAACCGTTTGGTGACTAATCATGAAAAAAGATACTTCAAGCAGACTGTAGTGTGTAAAAGAAAATGATGATTCCATAAATCAGGAGAAATATGAAACTTTTTTCAAATTAAAAATGGAATGAGAAAACATGTCAGACATTGTGTTATGTTTATTTGATAAGAAATTTATTAAGTTTCACCATTTATTCTTAAGTATATCAAGCCATGACAAAAAAAGAGATTTATTTCACACTGATGTGGTTTATCATTAAGAGGCAAACTTCAATGAATTTGACTGCTCTCCCATAAACTGGGATGGTATTTCATAATCTACCCAGTAAAAACAGTTTTACTAAGTTTAGGTTTTTTCCTGTTCAAGGAGAAAATTAAATTTCTTTTAAAGAATACCTATGGACTAGTTACTTATCTGTTGCTTTCATAAAATGCCATGACAAGAATTTATAGGAGGAAGCGATTATTTTGCCTTGCAGTTTAAGAGTGAGAGGCATTCATCATATCAGTGATGCATGGCTCCAAAGGGCAGCAAGAGGAATCTGAGAGATTATGCCTTCTCCCACAAATATCAGTCACAGGGAGAAAAGGACTGGTTGAAAGTATAAATTATTAAACCTGTGCCCCAGTGGCATACTTCCTTCAACAAGGCTGTACAAGCCTATAATCTACCCAAATAACAACACCAACTATGAACTAAGTGTTAAAATGCTTGAGCCTTTGGAAGACATTTATTTTTCAAACTGTCTCAAATTACGAATTAGATATATTTTCTGAGAACAATCGATTGATCAACCTTGTGAACTCACTTTTATAGCCATCTATAAACTGTTAACTAACTTAGTATTTTTCTGAACAAAATCATATATGGGGTATTGTAATGATTTTTGTTAATTCTTAACTTGATAGAACCTGTAATTCATCAAAGTGATTAGTCTAATCTGAATATGTGAGAGAAAACTAACTCAATTGTATTAATTGATGTTGAGAGACCATCTCACTATGGATGGCACTACTCCCTACCCACTAACCTACAGTATGTGAGTGGAGAAAGGGAGCTGATACCAGAACACAACACTGTTACTTGCTGCCTCGTTGTGTTTGTTATGTGACTAGCTACTTCCAGTTCCTGCTTGCCGTGACATATCTGTCAAGATGGAGTGTACATGTACATTGTAAGCTGATGATAATTCTTTTATTCCCTTGAGATTTTTTTGTAACCGCATTTTAATCTCAGCAATAGCAAAAGAAACTGTTTTCATTGTTATAAGAGAGAATGAAGGCTTTATATGGAATACAGGTGAAAACATTTGCCTCACATGAAGAGTTGTTATGAAGACTTGAACTTTGACTCCTTTAGCATTCTATAACACATTGTCTAAAACCAAAACATAGACAATGTGTGTGTGTGTATATATATATATATATATATATATATATATGTGTGTGTGTGTGTGTGTGTGTGTGTGTGTACACATACATACATATATATATTATAATACTATTAAAGCATAATTAATTTTAGCTGCTGTATTAAACACAAAGTCTCAGTAGTGTATTAGAGCATTTGTTATTTGTGTACAGAAGGCTACTAATTTTTGTGAGATCATTTTTACCTAGCTACATTGTGAAAAATGTTTATCAGATACAGGGGTTCTTGATAGAATTTTTAGGATCATTATGTATACAATTGATTCACATGCCAATGATAATATTTTGTCTCCTTCATTTCCAATTTGTGTATCCATGATCTCCATCAATTGCCTTGTTGCTCTAGATAAAACTTCAAGAGATATAATGGAATGGGAGTGAAAAGGGGACAGCATTGTTCTGAAGGCTTGTATATGCTTAGCCCAGGGAGTGGCACTATTAGAAGATTTGGCCTTGTTGGAGTAGGCATGGCTCTATTGGAATAGCTTTTAGTAGGTTTGCCACTGTGGGCTTGGGCTTTAAGACATCATAGCTGGCTGGAAGTCAGTATTCTGCTAGCAGCCTTCAGATTAAGATGTAGAACTCTCAATTCCTCCAGTATGATGTTTGCCTGGATGCTGCCATATGCCTTGATGATAATGGAGTGAACCTCTGAACCTGTAAGTCAGCCCAAATTAAATGTTGTCCTTTATAAGACTTGCCTTGGTCATGGTGTCTGTTCAGAGCAGTAAAACCAAAAACTATGACAATTATCTTGCTTGATTTTAGTGAATTGTTTTGATTTCTAAGTTATAGTAACAATGGACTAGATGTAAAGTACCTTTATTAGATTGAGGTATGTCCCTTGCATGACTAATCTCTCCAGTACTTTTATTAAGCAAGGGTGTTTGATTTTGTCACTACCTTTTTCTGCTGTCAGTGAGATGATATATTTTTTCCCTCACACTTAGGAATGGGGATAGGCTAGGGAAAAGGGACTAATGGGGTCTACAGGAAGGAAGAAAGCAAGATGTTTCACTAATATCTACTTAGACCCCTGGGCATGGATACAGAGACAAAGGAAAAGCCATGAGAGCTAGTTAGCTACAGAGAAGGGGATGAGACTGGGAAATTGGATATGGAGGATAGGAGGGGTAGTAAATTTCTGAAGCCTGCATACCGTTTACCCTGGCCTACCTGCTTCTCTGTCAGACTTGGCTAGAGGGTTCCAAATGATGCCTGCTGTCTGGAGTTGGGAGCTGAGATAAATGGATGAGTGTGCAGGAATAGTGGAGGAGATCTGGGGGATCGGCTGGAGATGAAACAGAGAGGAGGGGTAGGGCGCTGCAGATGATCTGCTACAGAGATGAAAGTGATATTGAGGGATAGGATTGGGAGGAGAGTGGGAGATGTGAAGATATGAAGTTAGGCTACTTGATTCCCTGTCCAAATTTCCCAAGGAACCTCTAGAGTTGGGGACTCAGATACAGTTATTAGTGAGGGGAACCAAGGTTGGAGGGGGAGAACTGTATGATTAACAGGAGATGAGAGCAGGGAGGAAAAAAGGGCAATAGCATTAGAAATGCTATCAGAGATGAGAATAAGATAGTGGAACTGGAACTCGAGGAACAGAGGGAAAGTTGAGGATCTGTAGTTAGCCTACCTGCTTCCCTGGATAGAGTAGCTTACTAAATTTTTTTTTTTTTATTATCTTAATTTCTTTTTTTCTCATTACTTAATAAAAGCTTATTACAAAGCTAATAATGATAATGAAACAATTTACATGCAAAATATTCAATATAGCTTTGATATTAAAATGTGCATATCCTTATCAAATGCTGGCACAAAGTACTATTGCATTGAGCACAAGGTAACATTGAACAAGCTACCATTACATGAGTATTATAAAAATGACATTGATGAGAAACATCACTCTTGAATCTCTTTTTAGTATAATTGTTAATTTTTCATATACTTAGGAAACACCTCCCTAAATGAAAACAAAATTGGTTTGCAAAGTAATCTATATGAAGAAAACAGACTGTGTTCTTGATTGGTGAAATTCAAACTATAGTTTAGCTGTGTTATATTTTAGCTTTCAAACAATGACAATAGAACTTCAAATACTGTTCAGGGACTAACATGGTTGTAAGGTAAACAATAGAAAAGAATTTCACTATTCAATTTCCCACAAATGCTAGTCTAATTTTGTGGTTCACCTTTAATTTTTATAATATTAAAAATCAAAAAGAAGAAAATCATAGAAAGGATATCTTACTAATCTACCTAGCAAAGCTATCAATAAACTCTGCATTTGATTGAGAGCCTATCTCAATGAATATGGTAGAAAAGCAATGGAGCAAGATTCTCAACACTGAACTTGAGTCTCATATACATGTGAACACCTGAGCATATTATATACACATGGAAACAAACAATATATATATGTATATATATATATATATGAAAAATAATAAAACAAAAAAGAAAAATATAATTACAGAAACATTACAATACTCCTTTGTAGCAAACTTTTTGAATTCTAGTGCAATTGATGTACAATATTTATTTTTGTTGCTGACTATAGCAGTTTGTTCCATCACATTAATTCAAAGAATAAGAAACATCAGGGACTATCAGGAACATCATTAATCCTAAAACCATTTCTGCCCATGCCTAAGTGAAGCTATTAAGTATATTTTTAAAATCTGACTAAAATAGTTATTAAAAAGCCTAACTACTATGTCTCAATTTATTTTCCCAGATAATCATAACATCTGTGTCTTGGGTCATGAGTTGATGCATGTTCCCTTAGATTCATTTGCTTCATTGTGTTCAGACCAATGTGAGGAGAAAACACATATCACAAAAGCTCTTAAACATTCAAAATTCTCATGTGTAATAGTTAAGTAAAGAGATGCTTTAGGTAACACCAGTAGATACCAGGACAAGGTTTCATCTGTTTATGCTCTCTGTGTTCTGTAGAAAATATAGATTTTATTATTTTCTTTTAAGAATTTTAATTACACATCACTCTTAGTTTAACAATTTAGTAACATGTTAATCTGTGAGCATGTGTGCTTAAATATTTGAATGTATTATATTTATATGTATATATATATGCATATATATAATCAATGTGAAATGTACATTGGAGAAATGGTACTTTAATAAAATTCACATTAATTTCTGCATTTAATTCTTATTTGGCCATTTTAAGCGCTTGATGTTTTATTACTAACTATGGCTATGATGTATAATGGCTCATGTAATATTATTCTTTGTATGCCTTTTTTCACTTAACCTGATTTTCTTCATGATGTCAAAAATGACAAGATTTGTTTCTTTTCTGAGGCTGAATAATATTTCATTGTGTATATATTTAGTACTTATATTCACATTGATTGATGTATATCATACACATACACCAACACACATACACATTCAAACACACACATAGACACACAATGCACACACGCACACACACACACACACAAACACACACACACACACAGAGAGACAGAAAGAGAGAGAGAGAGATTTGTTATTTTCTGTTTCTTAATACCTCCCATATGATCTCTACCTTCTACCCACACAACACCATGACTTCTTTCCTTCTAGTTTTAGAAACCATACAGGCAAGCAGAAAAACTAATCAAAAGAGAATTGAAAACAACAATAAATCACAAGGAGAAATCACAAGAAATGTTGTTCTAAACTTAAATAGTATGCTTAATTCTGAAATATTAACAAACAACTCTTTGAGCTCTTAACTCCCCACCATTTATTTATTTATATATTTATTATTGATTATTTTATTTATTGATATTCCAAGTATAATACCCCTCTCAGTTCACCCTTCCTGAGTTCTTTTCCTCTCCACTCTCCACTTTACCTCTGAGAGAGTGCCTCTCTATCTGTATCCCCCTCCCCAGGGCATCAAGTCTTTACATAATTAGGCACATCCTCTTCTACTGAGGCCAGACAAGATAGTTCTTTACTATATATTTGTTGAGGGCCTCAGTCCAGCCTGTGTATGCTCTTTGGTTGGTGGCTCAGTATCTGAAAGTTCTCAGGGGTTTAGGTTAGTTGACACTGTTCATAATCCTATGGAGTTGCAGTCCCCTTCTGTTCCTTGAAACTTTCCCCTAACTCTTCCATAGGGGATCTCTGACCTCAGTCCAATGCTATCTGCATCGGTCTCAGTCAGCAACTGTTAATGTCCCTCAGAGGACAGCCAAGCTAGGCCCCTGTCCACAAGCAAAACCTAGCATCAGTAAGTATGTCAAGGTTTGTTGCTAGGCCACAGGATAGATTCCAAGCTCAGCTGGTCATGTGTTGGCCATTCCTTCAGTCTCTGCTCCCTTTTTGAACCTGCGTTTCTTTTAGATGAGAACAATTTTGGGTCAAAAATTTGAAAGTAGGTTGCTATTATCATTCCTCCACTGGGGCCCTGTCTAACTACTTGAGGTGGTTCTATATTCTGCTGTTAGGATATAGATCACCCATGTTCAATCCTGGAAACCTCCCCCATCCCAGGTCTTTGGAACTTTCTAGAGATTGACCCTACCCAACCTCTAGTGGCTGCATATTTCCATTCATTTTTCCTTGCACTCTGATCTTCTCTCCTCTCTTTCCACATACCTGATCCTGAGCTCTTTCCCCTCCTCTTCAAACCTTGTGCCTAGATCCCTCCCTCCATATGCCTCCTGTGATTATTTTGTTCTTTTAACTATAAATGTTCTTCTCATTTGCACTCCCACTAACAAAGCCAATGAGTTCACTCCTTCATACTCTTGAAAACTCTGCCCATCACTTGCTTCCTATTTTGTTTTGTTTTTAACAGTTGCAACTGTAACAAAGTAGGAGGATTTGAATTTTATTACTCTGAAGATTGATGATGCTGAGGAATTTTTCATGTACCTTTTGGTTATAGGTGAAAAGCTCCAATAGTATTTATCTAGAAAATGACTTTTTATATATTACTAAGAAAGCATGGCAAGAAAACAAACACTAAATAAATGAAATTACATGAAACTAAAAAGATCTTCCAATGCAAAGAAAATACTAGCAAAATAAAAAGTGATACCTATAAATAGTAGTAAAACATTGTCAACATCTATGTATTATATGATTCATGTACAAAGAATATAAGAGCTCCAAGCAATAGCAAGAAAACTATTTGATTATTTAAAATGGCAAAAATCTAAACACATATTTCTGAACAGATGAACATCAATTCCTGCTGACCTAATTTGTCCTTAAATGTTCTTTTGTGCTTCGGTATAAGCTTACATCTTGTTCATATTTCACACTGAGTTGTGTGATAAATTATTTAGTGTCTGTTTCTGACACAAAACTAAAAGACCTCATACAGAGACAATTCTTATGTGTCTATTTCCCAACTGTATCTAAAATAGTTAGATTGATCTCCAGTACACACTAAATAATAGAATGTTGGTGAGCAAAAATAAATCAAATACATTAATAGAAATGTATTCTAAAATATACATGTTGTTTTTTCTGGGAAGAATTTTTTATCTAGTTTAATAATTGAGTCATCCTTTAAAGGTTTCATAAAATGATACACAACCACATATGAACATAGTAAACATAGTATTATGATTTTTAAAACATCATCCTATATGAGATTAGTTGAAAATAACTGTTAGTCTATCAACTGATAGTCTAATAACTATCATTATATTATACCGATATTTGAAATAAATACTTTCTATTGTTAAAAATTCTGCTGGTATGTATTCAACTTTAAAGCTTTCTTTAACTCAAGGAATATACACTTCAGAAAGATAAACCAGGGGCTATAAAAAGTATGTTTGCAACATGCATGAAATTTTCATATTTATACTAAGTTGCCACTATTAGAACTTTAGAATGCAAAGATATTTGTATAATAAACTTAGGTCCTATATATCCACTCAATGTTCTTTGTGCACTTTTAGGTCTTTCTTGATGATTTTTGTTGTTGCTGCTGTTGTTGTTGTTCTTTTGTTTGTTTTGCTGTCTTTGTTTTTAGATCAGTTGTAAGTACCATTTTATATCTTTTTAAGGCTTCACCATAAAATTCACTGAGACTCATTTCCCACAGAGTCCTGCATTGCTAGTGCTCTTCCTGCTTTTTAGGCAGAAATTATTAAGGCATTTTGAACCTGAAGAATATAAACTAATTACATTTAATGATGTTAAACTCAGAGCCTTAAATAACTTCTGTGATAAGTGTATCTGATCCTCATGTTTTACACTTGACATGGTAAGAAACAGATAACTTTTGTTATGAAAGGCAATCTGGGAACATGTGGCTCACAGAGCCTAGGCTACCAATCAGGGAACATACAGGAGTTGGACATAGCCCCCCTATGTACTTGTAGCAAATGTGCAGCTTGATTGTCATGTGAGTTCCCTAGCATGTGGAGTGGGAATTGTCTTGGTCTCTGTTCTCTGCCATTGGATTCCCCTTCCAACTACCTGCACTGCCTGGTTGGGCCTCAATGGGAAAGGATATGCCTAGTTCTGATGGAACCAGATATCCCAGAGTTGAGTGTTACCCACTGAGGGCTCCTCTTCTCTGTTGGGAGGACTGATCAGAATGTAAATATTTTAAAAAAGCCTAGTTGTGTAATTTGTTGCTTTTAAATGTAAAGTTTTAGACATAAAAGAATTGTAATGAATCAGAAAATCAAGGAATTGTTCTGATAAGTTTATGTCTGCCTTGTAAAATAATGTAGCATCATGGTTGATCACTACACACTAATACTGCATGGACTGCTTTCTTCATGTCTACAAGAGACAGTTTTACCTAAATATGATATTTTACATTTATTATAGAAAGATGTTACATAAAACTGTCAAAATCAAGAAATAGACTAAATAACGACTTACAAATTAGGTTAAATAATACATGGATCAGATAAAAGATATTTATAATTTTGTCATAGCCCTAGTCAAGTCTCAAGTGAGAACAAAACTAAACCGTTTTATTTTCCCAGAATGCTCTAATCTGGTTTAGTTCCCTCCATTCTCTAATTTCTAATAATTGACCTTCAAATCTCAGTGATTAATTTTCAAAGAGAAATTAGAAATAAAATGGTTATTACTCCATAGCAGGAAAGTATAAAGAGAAACAAGTAACATTTAATATATTGGTATATTTAATTAAAGAAATATGTGGAATATTTCTATATGCTATTGTGATGACTGGGAAATAAATTTCACAAAGTTAGAAGAAAGAATTGTCAAATACTGATATAAATATTATAATATTTTCACATGCCAAAATATTATTGAACTCAGTTTGTACGCATGTGTGTGTATGCACATCCACAGACACAAATTATTTGATTATTACATATGGGTTAAAATTGCCTTGAACAATATTATCAGCAAAGATGTGACAATAAGCATGAACATAATGAAAAAAGAGAAGGTTAAAGAGCTTTTGGAAGAACAGAGAGACTCAAATGGGCAGTGTCTCAGGTATTTGGCAGCAAATCCCACTAGTTTAGTATTTATAACCTAATCTGCAGGAGTTTATGAGGCAGAAGTGTGAAAAACTGTGAGTCTGCTAAAGGCTAAAAGAAAGAGGAGGTTTCTCCTCTAACCTATAAGACATATAGGGCAATAGTCCAAGTTTGTGAAATATCTTTAAAGAAGACAGTATCTATTTCTGTGGATCTCTAAAAAAATAATTGTGTTTTAAGAAACAGACTTGAACATTTTGGCCACTTAGTTCTTCCTATCCTCTCACTATTTATTTGATAATGAAAAGAATAAAGTGATCATCAAGATAATGGTAAAATCTAGCGGCTGACATATTTTAAGGTAGATTCATTTGACACCATCAATTTATTGAAGAACTGAGTCTTTATTTTCATCTCAATCCTGAGAGAAACTATTCTTAAATTTTTATGTATTTTATTTTAATTTGTGCATGAATGCATATTGTGTAAGTGAGTGTGTATGTGTGTTTAGGTCTGGCTTTGTATGTCTGCATGTATACATGTGTGCATATACATGTATGGATATGTATGTACATGTGTGTATGTATGTATGCATATGTGTGTATACATATGTATATGCGTATGTGTACTTGTGTGTTTATATGTACATGTGTGTATGTATAATAGTAGAATATGTATGTATGTGTTTATTCGTGTGTGTGTGTGTGTGTGTTTGTGTGTGTGTGTGTAACTGTGTGTAATTAACACCGTAACTCATTGAAGAGAGATTTTTCTCCTGCCACCTTCTGGGATCTAGAGATAAAACTCAGCTTATCAGGTCCCTTGAATGATATTCTATTAACTCAGTCATCTTACTGGCCTACTGAAAGGAAGACTTTAGTTCAATTTACTTTATGATTCTAATGGATCCATAAAAATGAAAATTATGTCCAGAGTCATGCATATAAATGGATATAGAAGATGTGGTAAGACTTACTCTTTTAAGCAATGAAAGACCAAATGTTTCAGTGTGAAATTGTAAATATTGAAGAAACAGATTTGAACATTTTGGCCACTTATTTCTTTCTATCCTCTCACTATTTATTTGCTAATGAAAAGAATAAAATGATCATCAAGATAATGGTCAAATGTATTTATAAATACTAACCTAGTGGGATTTGCTGCCAAATACCTGAGTCACTGCCCATTTGAGTCTCTCTGTTCTTCCAAAAGCTCTTTAGCCTTCTCTTGTTTCGTTATTCTTATGCTTGTTGGCTCATCTTTTGGAGGGAAAACCTCAATGTACACACATGTACATACATATCCATACATGTATATAATTACATACTTGTATTTAATCATTGAAGGTATTTACCCACTCTAATGATCAAATTTAATGCAAGGATAAAACCAATAGTTTCTGAAACTGTAGACATTATATTTTATAACATTAGTTCTGTTTTTCTGTCATGAAATGATTTAGCCTAGCTTTGACAAACAGTGGGATCTTTAGCCTAGAATGAGATTAAAATGATGGATTTGACCATAATAAGTGTGAAAAGAGAGTTTGAATCTGATAGCCATAAATTAACCCCATACTAGAATCCAACTGTGAAAGTAAATGATGAACTATCTATTGATATATGTTCACTGACTGTAATTAACAGAAAAATTCTAGTGCAGTATGTGTTGTTTATTCCAAGTATATGGGTTGACCTATGTTTGTCATATAGTAAAATAAGCACGCATGCATTAAATTGTTCCACTAATAAAGACTGGTCATACCATAGGGTAAATATATATTCTTTATATAATTTATACATATTATATAGTATGTATATATTATATAATATACTGAATTTGAAGAAAAAGTGTATCAGTTCCTGATTACTTCACTACACATTCCTATTATATGAAATCCTCTCTCTAGTCAGTCACATCAGTTTGGTAAACACACATAATAATGGTGGAATACTAGACTTGCCTGTTCTGTCTTTCCTTCGATAATCATGTTGCTGGCATGGCCATTCTTGAATGATTTGCAACATGGAAATTATCTAATATTAAATATTGATGATTGGTTTTTTTGCTTTTATTTTCTTGTTTCTTTTTCATGAATACAATGGATAGATTTATGATGAAATTTTAATCATTCAAATATAACCTCAGCTTATATTGTGTCTGTAACTAGCACATTGTGAATAGTACAAAATCTTGAGGAAATATTTCTTACTATTAAAAACTTGTTATATTTGGGTACCAAAGAAGCCATTCACACACCATTACCTACTGAAAGACATTCTTATAGAACTTTACCATTTCACTCCTTTCTAAACATTAATATGAAGGAGAGTAATTTTAACAGTGTTCTCAGAACTTTACTTGTTTCTCAGTGACATTACTAAATTTAGTAAGCTGAGTTGAATACTAATTGAACAGAGATTTATGTTCTGAATTTCAGACGTACCTCATACTGAATTTTCAAGCAAAGAGTAAGTCAATCTGAAATTATAAATGTATAGAGTTTTGTATAAAGAATATTTGGTTTTCATTATTATTTTAAAATGGTTAATACAAGAAAACATTATATTACAAAATATTATACTCAACAAAATCAAACACACTTTCTTCAAGAGTATTTTTTTCAAATGTTAAGGACATTGTTATGGTAAGTTGGAATGATATTTGCTAGTCCATAGACTAGCTAAAATTTTTCAATAAAGGGAAGAATTAGCCTGGCAGGAGTCTCCACTATCTCTGATTTATAACACAGAGTACAAGCACATTGCCTAGACTAGGCATTTTATAATAAGCAGATACTAGTAAAAGTCATACTATCTAGGTCATGACCTTTAAAGGAGATGTATGAAGTTTTATTTATGGGTAAAAAAACCCCTGAGACATGTGCATTCAATTATGAAATATTATACAATAACTAAACAAAAGAGCCCATATATCAATTGAGTAGTTTATCTTTTTCTTTTTGGTAGGGTATTTTGTTTCTTTTTAAAAATTGGTTATTTTATTTACATTCCAATTGTTATCTTCTTTCATGGTTTCCCCTCCACAAATCACCTATCCCAACACCCCTCCCCCCTGCTTTTATGAGAGTGCTCCCCTACCCTCCCAACTCACAGTGCTAGCATTCTACTATGCTGGGGCATCAAGCCTTTACAGGACCAAGGACCTCCTTCTCATGTATGCCAGATAAGGCAATCCTCTGCTATAACTGCAGCTGGAGCCATGGGTCCCTTCATGTGTATGATTTGGTTATTGGTTCAGTTCCTGGGAGCTCTTGGGGTTTTGGTTGGTTTATATTGATCTTCCTTTGAGGTTGAAAACCCCTTCAGCTCCTTCAGTCCTTCTCATAACTCCTCCATTGTATTTCCTGTAATCAGTCTGACCTTTGGCTGCAAACATCTGCATCTTTATCAGTAAGGCTCTGGTAGAGCCTCTCAGGAGACAGCTATATTAGGTTGCTCTCAACAAGTAAATTTTGGCATCTGTACTAGTGACTGGTGTCTGCATATGGGATGAATCCCCAGGTGGTCCAGTCTGAATGGCCTTAACTTCAGTCTCTGCTCCACTTTTTGTCCCTGTATTAACTTTAAGAAATTCTGAGTTCAAATTTTTGAGAAGGGTGGGTAGCCAGATCCCTCAACAAAGGGCCTTGACTATCTTCTCCATATGGTCTCTACAAGTTCTCTCTGCTCTTTGTTAGGCATTTCTGCTAATGCTATCCCTGTTGGCACCTGCGAGCTTCAAGCTTCCTGGCATCTGAGACTTTATGGTGGTTACTCCCATTCCCCAACCTCTATACCTACACACCTCTGCTTAATTTCCTGACCCACTGTACATTTCTCTTATCTTCTTCCAAACCTGGTCCTGCCCTCTTTTTTACCCCTCTTCTCCTTGTCTCTTCCTCCCAAGTCCCTCCCACCCTCTACTACCCATGATAATTTTGTTTCACCTTCTAAGTAGGACTGAAGAACTCATATTTTGGTCTTCCTTCTTCTTGAGTTTCAGATGATGTGTGAGTTGTAGCATGGGTATTACGAGCATTTTTCATAATATGATCATATTAGTGAGTACATACTATGATTTTTCTTTTGTGACAAGGTTACCTCACACCAGATAATATTTTCTAATTCCTTCCAATTGCCTGTGAATTTCATGTATTGTTTTTAATAGCTGAGTAGTACTCCATTGTGTAAATTTATCGCATTCTCTGTACCCATTACTCTGTGAGGGACATCTAGGTTTTCTTAGCATTTTTCTATTATAAATAAGACTGATATGAACATAGGGGAGCATGTGTTCTTACTATATGTTGGAGAACTTTTTGGGTATATGCCCAGGAATGGTATAGCTGGGTTCTAATGTAATATTATGTTCACTTTCTGAGGAACAACAAGAGTGATTTCCAGAGTAGTTGTACCAGCTTGCAATCCCACCAGCAATGGAAGTGTTATTCTTTCTCCACATCCTTGCCAGTATCTTATGTCACCTGAGTTTGTGATCTTAGACATTCTGAATGGTGTGAAGTAGAATCTCAGGGTTGTTTTTATTTGCATTTCCTGAAGACTAAAGATGTTGAACATTTCTTTGGTTACTTCTTGGCCATCCAAGACTCTTCAGTTGAAAATTCTTCATTTAGCTCTGTACTGCATTTTTAGCAGGGTTATTTGGTTCTCTAGAGTCTTAAGTTCTTTGTATATATTGAATATTAGCCTTCTATTGGATGTAGACTAGAAAGATATTTTTCCAATATGTAGGTTGTCTGTCCTGATTACAGTGTCTGATGCCTTATAGAACCTTTTCAATTTTATAAGACGCCATTTGTCTATAGTTGATCTTAGAGCATAAGCTACTGGTGTTCTGTTCAGGAAATTTTCTCCTGTGCCCATGTGTTTGAGGCTCTTTCCCAATTTCTCTTCTACTAGATTCAGTGTATCTAGTTTTATGTGGATGTCATTGATCCACTTGTACTTAAGCTTTGTAAAAGTAGATTAGAATGGGTCAATTTGCATTATTCTATATGCTGACCACCACATAGGCCAAGAAAGTTTGTTGAATATTCTGTCCTGTTTTTCTACTGGATGGTTTTACCTTCTTTGTCAAAGTTCAGGTGACCATAGGTGTGTGGGTTCATTTCAGGGACTTTCAATTCTCTTCCATTTATCTTCCTGCCTGTCTCTGTACCAATACCATACAGTTTTTAATCACTATTGCTCTGTAATAGAGCTTGAGGTCAGGAATGGTGATTCCTCCAGAAGTTTTTTTTTTATTATTGAGAATAGTTTTCCTTATCCTGTTGTTGTTGTTGTTTTTTTTTTTTTTCTAAATGATTTTGCAAATTGTACTTTCTGACTCTGAAAAATTGAGTTGTAATTTTGGTGGGGATTGCATTGAATCTGTAAATTGCTTTTGACAAGAGAGTCATTTTTACAATATTAATCCTGCCAATCTGTGAACATGGGATATCTTTCCATCTTCTGAGATCTTTGATTTCCTTCTTCATGGATGTGAAATTCTTTCTTTCTCAGCCTGTTTAAGCCTTTGAATATAAGAAGGTTACAGATTTGTTTGAGTACATTTTGTATCTGGCCACTTTACTGAAGTTATCAGCTGTAGGAGATCTCTGCTAGAGTTTTGGGTGTCACTCAAGTATACTATCATATCATCTGCAAAGAGTGATATTTTGACTTTTTCCTTTCCAATTTGTATCCCTTTGACCTCCTTTTGTTTTCTAACTGCTCTGGCTAGGATTTCAAGTACTATAGTGAGAAGGTAAGGAGAGTGTGTACAGCCTTGTCTAGTCCCTGATTTTAGTGGGATTGCTTCAAGTTTCTCTCCATCTAGTTTGATGTTGGCTACTGGTTTGCTGTATATTGTTTTTACTATGTTTAGATATGAGCCTTGAATTCCTGATCTTTCCAAGACTTCTAAGTTGAAGAGATGTTGAATTTTGTAAAATGCTTTCTTGGCATCTAATGAAATGACCATGCGTTTTTTTCCCTTTGAGTTTGTTTATATATAGTGGATTACATTAATTAATTTTCTTATATTGAAGCATTCCTGCATCTCAGGGTTGAAGCCTACTTCATAGTGGTGAGTGATGGTTTTGATGTGTTCTTGTATTCCGTTGGCAAGAATTTTATTGAGTATTTTTGCAAGGATATTCATAAAGGAAATTTGTCTGGAGTACTCTTTCTTTGTTGGGTCTTTTACGGTTTAAGTATAAGCATAATTGTGGCTTCGCAGAAAGAATTGGGTAGTATTCGTTCTGTTTCTATTTTGTGGAATATTTTGAAGAGTATTGGAATTTGGTCTACTTGAAGGTCTGATAGAATTCTACACTAGAGCTATCTGGTCCTGGGATTGTTTTGATTAGGGGATTTTAATGAGTCCTTCTATTTCTTTAGGAATTATGTAACTATTTAGATGGCTTATCTGATCCTGATTTAATTTGAGCACATGGTATCTTACTAGAAAATAGTCTATTTCATCCAGATTTTCCAATTTTGTTGAGTATTGACTTTTGTAATTGGATCTGATGATTTTTTGAATGTCCTAAAATTCTACTGTTAAGAGTCCCTTTTTGAGCAATCTTGGCTCCAGGATTCCACCTAGACTAGTCTGGGCAGGAGAGAGTGTGGACTACAGAAGCTAACAGCTTCTGGGACAGGCTGAAGCCACAGAGCTTCTGTGGCAGACCACTTTATGGGCTCCAGACATCCGGGCTTCTTCCCTGCCAGAGGAGAGGTGTCCGGCCCGCCCAGGAGGGCTTTGCTACAGCATCTGGGGGAGACATCTTGGTTCCCGGATCCCACCAAGACTACTCTGCACAAGTGAGAGTGTAGCCTACAGAAGCTACACAGATTCTGGGACAAGCCCTGTTTCCAGCCATCATCTACTGCCAGGAGTCAGGTCCTAAGGGCAGATATCTGTCCACATTCCCTGCAAGAGGAGAGCTTGCCTGGAGAGAGTGCTCTAACCACTGAAACTCAGGAGAGAGCTAGTTTTCCATGTCTGCTGATAGAGGCTAACAGAATCATGAAAGGAACAAGCTCTAAACAGAAACAATTTTATCAACTAAAACCAGAGATTACCAGATGGCGAAAGGCAGACATAAGAATCTTACTAAAAGAAACCAAGACCACACGCCACAATCAGAACCCAGCACTCCCACCTCAGCCAGACCTGGGTACCCAAACACACCCTAAAAGCTAGACATGGATTTAAAAGCATATCTCATGATGATGGTAGAGGACATCAAGAAAGACTTTAATAACTCACTTAAAGAAATACAGAAGAACACTACTAAAGAGTTATAAGTCCTTGAAGAAAAACAGGAAAACACATCTAAACAGGTGATGGACATGAACAAAATCATACTAGACCTAAAAAGGGAAGTAGACACAATAAAGAGAACCCAAAGTGAGGCAACGCTGGAGATAGAAACCCTAGGAAAGAAATCTGGAACCATAGATGCGAGCATCAGCAACAGAATACAAGAGATGAAAGAGAGAATCTCAGGTACAGAAGATTCCATAGAAAACATCGACACAACAAAGAAAATGCAAAATGCAAAAAGATCCTAACTCAAAACATCCAGGAAATCTAGGACACAATGAGAAGACCAAACCTACAGATAACAGGAGTAGATGAGAATGAATATTTTCAAATTAAAGGCCAGCAAATATCTTCAACAAAATTTTAGAAGAAAACTTCCCAAACCTAAAGAAAGAGATGCCCATGAAATTACAAGAAGCCTACAGAACTCCAAATAGACTGGACCTAAAAAGAAATTCCTCCCGACACATAATAATCAGAACAACAAATGCACTAAATAAAGATAGAATATTAAAAGCAGTAAGGGAAAAAGGTCAAGTAATATATAAAGGCAAGCCTATTAGAATCACACCAGACTTCTCACCAGAGACTATGAAAGCCAGAATATACTGGACAGATGTTACACAGACACTAAGAGAACACAAATGCCAGCCCAGGCTACTATACCCAGCCAAACTTTCAACTACTAAGGAGAAACCAAAGTATCCCATGACAAAACCAAATTCACATATTATCTTTCCACAAATCCAGCCCTTAAAAGGATAATAATAGAAAAAAACAATACAAGGATGGAAATCACATCCTAGAAAAAGCAAGAAAGTAATCCTTCAACAAACCTAAATGAAGACAGCCATAAGAACAGAATGCCAACTCTAACAACAAAAATAATAGGAAGCAACAATTACTTTTCCTTAATATGTCTTAATATCAATGGATTCAATTCTCCAATAAAAGGACACAGACTAACAGACTGTATACACAAACAGGACCAAACATTTTGCTGCTTATAGGAAACTCATCTCAGTGAAAAAGACAGACACTACCTCAGAGTGAAAGGCTGAAAAACAATTTTCCAAGCAAATGGTCTGAAGAAACAATCTGAGTAGCCATTCGAATATCGAATAAAATCGACTTCCAACCCAACGTTATTAATAAAGACAAAGAGGGGAACTTCATACACATCAAAGGTAAAATCTTCCAAGAGCAATTCTCAATTCTGAATATCTATGCTCCAAATGCAAGGACACACACATTCATTAGAGACTTTAGTAAAGCTCAAAGCATACATTTCATCTCACACAATAATAGTGGGAGAGTTCAACACACCACTCTCATCAATAGACATATCGTGGAAACAGAAACTCAACAGGGACTCAGTGAAACTAACAGAATTTATGAAACAAATGGATTTAACCAATATCTACAGAACATTTTATCCTAAAACAAAAGGATATACCTTCTTCTCAGTACCACATGGTACCTTCTCCAAAATTGATCATATAATTGGTCACAAAACAGGCCTCAACAATTACAAAAATATTGAAATTGTCCTATACATCCTATCAGACCACCATGGCCTAAGGCTCACCTTCAATAACAACATAAATAATAGAAAGTCAACATTCACGTGGAAACTGAACAACACTGTTCTTAATGATACCTTGGTCAAGGAAGGAATAAAGAAAGAAATTAAAGACTTTTTAGACTTTAAAGAAAATGAAGCCACAACATACCCAAACTTATGGGACACAATGAAAACATTTCTTTTTTTAAGATTTTATTTATTTATTATATGTAAGTACACTGTAGCTGTCTTCAGACACTCCAGAAGAGGGTGCCAGATCTCGTTGTGGATGGTTGTGAGCCACCATGTGGTTGCTGGGATTTGAACTCTGGACCTTCGGAAGACCAGTCGGGTGCTCTTGCCCACTGAGCCATCTAACCAGCCCAATGAAAGCATTTCTAAGAGGAAAACTCATAGCTCTGAGTGCCTCCAAAAAGAAACTAGAGAGAGCACACACTAACAGCTTTACAACACACCTAAAAGCTCTAGAACAAAAGGAAGCAAATTCACAAGAAGAGTAGACAGCAGGAAATAATCAAACTCAGGGGCAAAATCAACCAAGTGGAAACAAAATGAACTATTCAAAGAATCAACCAAAAGAGGAGCTGTTTCTTTGAGAACATCAACAAGATAGATAAACCCTTAGCCAGACTCACTAGAGTGCACTAATCCCCTAATGAAATAGAAGCAATCATTAATAAGTGTCCTAACCACAAAAAGCCCAGGACCAGAATGATTTAGTGCAGAGTTCTATAAGACCTTCCGAGATCTAATTCCAGTACTTCACAAACTATTCCACAAAATAGAAGCAGAAGGTACCCTACTCAATTCATTCTATGAAGTCACAATTACTCTGATACCTAAACCACAGAAAGACAAAGATAGAGCACTTCAGACCAATTTCCCTTATGAATTTCGATGCAAAAATACTCAATAAAATTCTCACTAACAGAATCCAAAAACCCATCAAAACAATCATCCATCCTGACCAAGTAGGTTTAATTTCAGGGATGCAGGGATGGTTTAATATACAGAAATCCATCAATGTAATCCATTATATAAACAAACTCAAAGACAAAAAGCCACATGATCATCTCGTTAGATGCAGAGATACATTTGACAAAATCCAAAATCCATTCATGATAAAAGTCTTGGAAATATCAGGAATTCAAGTCCCATACCTAAACATGATAACAGCAATCTACAGCAAACCAGTAGTCAACATCAAAGTAAATGGTGAGAAGCTGGAAGCAATCACACTAAAATCAGGGACTAGACAAAGCTGTCCACTTTCTCCCTACCTATTCAACATTGTACTTGAAGTCCTAGCCAGAGCATTTCGACAACAAAAGTAGATAAAGGGAATACAAATTGGAAAGGAAGAAGCCAAAATATCACTTTTTGCAGATGATATGTTAGTATATATAAGTGACCCTAAAAATTCCACCAGGGAACTCCTAAACCTGATAAACAGCTTCAGTGAAGTAGCTGGATATAAAATTAACTCAAGCAAGTCAATGGCCTTCCTCTATACAAAGGATAAACAGGCTGAGAGAAAAGTTAGGGAAACAACACCCTTCTCAATAGTTACAAATAATATAAAATACCTTGTCGTGACTTTACCTAAGGAAGTGAAATATCTGTATGATAAAAACTTAAAGTATCTGAAGAAAAAAATTTAAGAAGATCTCAGAAGATATAAAGATCTCCCATGCTCATGGATGGGCAGGATCAATATAGTAAAAATGGCTATCTTGCCAAAAGCAATCTACAGATTCAATGCAATCCCCATCAAAATTCCAACTAACTTCTTCAACAAAATAGAAATGGCAATCTGCAAATTCATCTGGAATAACAAAAACCCTAGGGTAGCAAAAACTCTCCTCAACAATAAAAGAATCTCTGGTGGATTCACCATGCCTGACCTAAAGCTGTACTACAGAGCAATAGTGATAAAAACTGCATGGTACTGGTATCGCGACAGACAAGTAGACCAATGGAATAGAATTGAAGACCCAGAAATGAACCCACACCTCTATGGTCACTTGATGTTTGACTAGGAAGCTCAAACCATCCAGTGGAAAAAAGACAGCATTTTCAACAAATGGTGCTGGCACAACTGGCTGTTACCATGTGGAAGAACATGAATTAAACCATTCCTTTCTCCTTGTACTAAGGTCAAATCTAAATGAATCAAGGAACTCCCCATAAAATCTGAGACAGTGAAACTTATAGAAGAGAAAGTGAGGAATAGCCTTGAAGATATGGGCACAGGGGGAAAAATTCCTGAATAGAAGAGCAATGGCTTGTGCTGTAAGATCGAGAATCAGCAAATGGGACCTCATAAAATTGCAAAGCTTCTGTAAGGCAAAAGACACTGTTAATAAGACAAAAAGGCCACCAACAGATTAGGAAAGGATCTTTACCTATTCTAAATCAGATAATATCTTAATATATTATTAGGGGACTGATAACCAATATATATAAAGAACTCAAGAAGGTGGACCTTGAAAATCAAATAACCCCATTAAAAAATGGGGCTCAGAGCTAAACAAATAATTCTCACCTGAGGAATACCGAATGCCTGAGAAGCACCTGAAAAAATGTTCAACATCCTTAATCATCAGGGAAATGCAAATCAAAACAACTCTGAGATTCCACCTCTGACCAGCCAGAATGGCTAAGGTCAAAAATCCAGGTGACAGCAGGTGCTGGCAAGGAAGTGGAGAAAGAGGAACACGCCTCCATTATTGATGGAATTGCAAGCTTGTACAACAACTCTGGATATCAGTCTGGCGGTTCCTCAGAAAATAGGACATAGTACTACTGGAGGATCCCTCAGTACCTCTCCTAGGCATATATCCAGAAGATGTTCCAACCGGTAAGAAGGACACATGCTCAACTATGTTCATAGCAGGCTTATTTGTAATAGCCAGAAGCTGTAAAGAACCCAGATGCCCCTCAACAGAGTAATGGATACACAAAATGTGGTACACAATGGAGTTCTACTCAGCTATTAAATAGAATGAACTTACGAAATTCCTAGGCAAATGGATGGAACTGGAGGGCATCATCCTGAGTAAGGTAACCCAAGCACAAAAGAACTCAAATGTTATGTACTCACTGATAAGTGGGTATTAGCCCAGAAACTTAGAATACCCAAGATACAAGATACAATTTGCAAAACACATGAAACTCAAGAAGAACAAACACCAAAGTGTGGACACTTTGCCCCTTCTTAGAATTGGGAAAAGAACAGCTATGTAAGGAGTTAGAGAGACAAAGATTGGATCTGAGATGAAAGAATAGACCATCTAGAGACTGCCATACCCGGGGATCTGTCCCATAATCAGCCCCCAAACGCTGACACCATTGCACACACCAGCAATATTTTGCTGATAGGACCCTGATATAGCTGTCTCTTGCAAGTCTATGCTGGGGCCTAGCAAACACAGAAGTGGATGCTCACAGTCAGCTATTGGATGTATCCCAGGGCCCCCAATGGAGGAGCTAGAGAAAGTACTGAAGGAGCTAAAGGGGTCTGCAATCCTATAGATGGAACAACAATATGATCTAACCAGCACTCCCCTGGAGCTCGTGTCTCTAGCTGCATATGTATTAGAATATGACCTAGTCGGCCATCAGTAGAAAGAGAGGCCCATTGGTCTTGCAAACTTTATATGCCTCAATACAGGGGAATGCCAGTGCCAAGAAGTGGGAGTGGGGGGAGAGGAGTGGTGGAGGGTTTGTTGGACTTTAAGGGTAGCATTGGAAGTGTACATGTAGAAAATACCTAATTAAAAAAATAATAAAAAAAGAAAATCTTCGAGATACATACATGCAGTTTACAATTTGCATTAAAGTCATAAAATCATTACATTAAGATGTTTAATTTTCTGGAATAACAAAAAATCTAGGATAGCAAAAACTCTCCTCAAGTATAAAAGAACCCCTCGTGGAATCACCATGTCTGACCTAAAGCTTTACTACAGAACAATTGAGTTAAAAAACAGCATGGTACTAGTATAAGGACAGAAATGTAGACCAATGGAATAGAATTGAAGACCCAGAAATGAACCCACATGCCTATGGTCACTTGATCTTCGACAAGGGATCTAAAACCATCCAGTGGAAAAAAGACAGCATTTTCAACAAATGGTGCTGGCACAACTGGTGGTTATCATGTAGAAGAATGTGAATTGATCCATTCCTCTCTCCTTGTACTAAGGTCAAATCTAAGTGGATCAAGGAACTCCACATAAAACCAGAGACACTGAAATTTATGGAGGAGAAAGTGGGAAGAAGCTTCAAAGATATTGGCACAGAGGAAACATTCCTGAATAGAACAGCAATGGCTTGTGCTGTAAGATCAAGAATTGACAAATGGGACCTCATGAAACTGCAAAGCTTCTGTAAGGCAAAAAACACGGACAATAAGACAAAAAGGCCACCAACAGATTGGGAAAGGATCTTTACCTATCCTAAATCAGATAGAGGACTAATATCCAATATATATAAAGAACTCAAGAAGGTGGACTCCAGAAAATCAAATAACCCCATTTAAAAAAAATGGGGCTCAGAGCTAAACAAAGAATTCTCACCTGAGGAATACCGAATGCCTGAGAAACACCTGAAAAAATGTTCATCATCCTTAATCATCAGGGAAATGCAAATCAAAATAACCCTGAGATTCCACCTCACACCAGTCAGAATGGCTAAGATCAAAAATTCAGGTGACAGCAGATGCTGGCGAGGATGTGGAGAAAGAGGAACACTCCTCCACTGTTGGTGGGATTGCAAGCTTGTACAACCACTCTGGAAATCAGGCTGGTGGTTCCTCAGAAAATTGGACATGGTACTACCGGAGGATACCGCAATACCTCTCCTGGGCATATATTCAGAAGATGTTCCAACTAGTAAGAAAGAAACATGTTCCACTATGTTCATAGCAGCCTTATTTATAATAGCCAGAAGCTGGAAAGAACCCAGATGCCCCTCAACAGAGGAATGGATACAAAAAATGATGTACATTTACACAATGGAGTACTACTCATCTATTTAAAAGAATGAATTAATGAAATTCCTAGGCAAATGGTTGTACCTGGAGGGCATTATCCTGAGTGAGGTAATCCAATCACAAAAGAACTCAAATGATATGTACTCACTGATAAGTGGATATTAGCCCAGAAACTTAGGATACCCAAGATATAAGTTACAATTTGTTAAATGCATGAAACTCAAGAAGAAGGAAGACCAAAGTGTGGACACTTTGCCCCTTCATAGAATTGGGAACAAAACACCCATGGAAGGAGTTACAGAGACAAAGTTAGAGCTGAGAGAAAAGGATGGACCATCTAGAGACTGCCATATCCGGGGAACCATCCCATAATCAGCTTTTAAACGCTGACATCATTGCATACACTAGCAAGATTTTGCTGAAAGGACCCAGATATAGCTGTCTCTTGTGAGATTATGCCGGGGCCTAGCAAACACATCAGTGGATGCTCACAGTCAGCTATTGGATGGATCACAGGGCCCTCAATGGAGGAGCTAGAGAAAGTATCCAAGGAGCTAAAGGGGTCTACAACCCTATAGGTGGAACAACATTATGAACTAACCAGTACCCCGGAGCTCTTGACTCTAGCTGCATATGTATCAAAAGATGGCCTAGTCAGCCATCAGTGGAAAGAGAGGCCCATTGGTGGTGCAAACTTTATGTGCTCCAGTACAGGGGAATGCCAGGGCCAAAAATTGGGAATGTTTGGGTAGGTAAGTGTGGGGGAGGGTATGGTATGGGGGAATTTTGGGATAGCATTGGAAATGTAATTGAGGAAAATACGTAATAAAAAAAAGAAATAAAAAAAGATGCTATATATATATATATATATATATATATATATATATATATATATATATATATATATATATAAAAGAGGCCCTTTTCATTTCTGATTTCATTAATTTGGATACTGTCTCTGTCCTCTCTGGTTAGTCTGGCCAAGGGTTTATCTATCTTGTTAATTTTCTCAAAGAATCGGCTCCTATTTTTTTTTTCTTGTTGTTTGTATGTTTGTTTTTTTTTGTTTTTTGTTTTTTTAATTTTTGTATAGTTTTTTTTGTTTCTATTTGGTTGATTTCAGCCCTGAGTTTGATTATTTTCTGCCGCCTACTTCTCTTGGGTGAATTTGCTTATTTTTGTTCTATAGCTTTCAGGTGTGCTGTCAAGCTGCTAGTGTATGCTCTCTCCAGTTTCTTTTGCAGGCACTTAGAGCATTGAATTTTCCTCTTAGCACGTCTATCATTGTGTCCATTAAGTTCTGGTATGGTGTGTCTTCACTTTCATTAAATTCTAAAAAGTAGTTTATTCTTTCCTTATTTCTTCCTTGACCAAGTTATCATTGAGTATGGCATTGTTCAGCTTCCATGTATATGTGGGCTTTCCATTGTTTGGATTGTTATCAAAGATCAGCCTTATTCCATGGTGATATGATAGGATGCATGGGATAATTTCAATATTTTTGTGTCTGTTGAGACCTGTTTTTTGACCAATTATATGGTTAATTTTGCAGAACGTACCTTGTAGTCCTTAGAAGAATGAATAATCTTTTGTTTTATGATGAAATGTTGTGTAGATATCTGTTAAATTCATTTTGTTCATACCTCCTTTTAATTTCACTGTGTCTCTATTTAGTTTTGATTTCCATGATCTGTCCATTGCTGAGAGTAGGGTATTGAAGTCACCAACTATTATGGTATGAGGTGCAATGTGTACTTTTAGGTTTAGTAAAGTTTCTTTATAAATGTGGGTGCCCTTGCATTTGGAGTATAGATGTTCAGAATCAAGATTTCTTGGTAGATTTTTTTCTTTGATGAATATGAAGTGTTCTTCCTTATCTTTTTTGATAACTTTTGATTGGAAGTTGATTTTATTAGATATTAGAATGGCTACTCCAGCATGTTTCTTTGGACCATTTTCTTGGGAATTTTTCTTTCAGCTTTTTACTCATAAGTAGTGTCTGTCTTTGTCACTGAGGTGAATTTCCTGTAGGCAGCAAAATGCTGAGTCCTATTTATGTATCCAGTTTCTTAGTCTATGTCTTTTTATTGGGGAATCCAGTCCATTGATGTTAGGAGATATTAAGGAATAGTGATTGTTGCTTCCTGTTATTTTTGTTATTAGAATAGGAATTCTGTTTGTGTGCCCATCTTTTTCTGCATTCGTTGAGAGATTACTTTCTTGGTTTTTCTAGTGTATGGTTTCCTTCCTTTTGTTGGATTTTTCCAACTTTTTCCTTTGTAGCGCTGTATTTGTGGAAAGATTCTGTGTAAATTTGATTTTGTCATGGAATATCTTGCTTTCTCCATTTATTTTAATTGAGAGTTTTGCTGACTATAGTGGCCTGGGCTGGCATTTGTGTTCTCTTAGTGTCTGTATGACATATGCCCAGGATCTTCTAGCTTTCATAATCTCTTTTGAGAAGCCTGGTGTTATTCTGATAGGTCTGCCTTTATATGTTACTTGACCTTTTTTCCTTACTACTTTTAATATCCTTTCTTTGTTTTGTACATTTGGTGTTTTGATTATTATGTGACAGGAGGATTTCTTTTTTGGTCCAGTCTATTTGGAGTTCTTTACACTTCATTCATGTTCATAGGCTCCACTTTTTTTTAGGTTAAGGAAGTTTCTTCTATAATTTTTTGAACATATGTACTGGCCCTTTTAGTTAGGCATCTCTGTTCTTTTCTCCACCCGTTATCCTTATATTTGTTCTTCTCATTGCATACTGTATTTCCAGGAAGTTTTTGGTTAGGAGCTTTTTTGCATTTTGCATTTTCTTTGACTATTATGTCAATATTTTCTTTGATGTCTTCTGTACCTGAGATTCTCTTCTCTATCTGTTGTATTCTGTTGGTGTTGCATGCATCTATGACTCTTGATCTCATTCCTATTTCCTTATTCAGGATTTTCTCCCTTTGTTCTTTCTATATTGATTGTATTTCCATTTTTGGATGTTTTTTGTTCAATTCCTTTACCAGTTAAGTTTTGTTCTCTTGTAATTCTATAAGGGATTTTTGTGTTTCCACCTTAAGGACTTCTAGTTGTTTACCTGTGATCTTCTGTATTTCATTAAGAGAATTATTTATGTTCATCTTAAAGTCCTCTATCATCATCATGAGAAGTGATTTTAAATAGGAATCTTGCTTTTATGCTGTGATGGGGTATCCAGGACTTGCTATACTGGGAGAACTGGATTCTGATGATGCCAAGTAACCTTGGTTTCTGTTTCATATGTTCTTATACTTGCTTCTTGCTATCTAGTTATTGCTAATTCTACCTACCCTTGTTGTCTCTGACTGGAGCATGTCCCTCCTGTGATCCTGGTTGTGTCAGAACTCCTCAGAGTCCAGCTCTTTCTGTTCTGCATTTCTGTGATCCTGTGATCCTGAGACCCTGGGAGTGTCAGAGCTCCTTGAGTCAAGCTGCCTCTCTGATCCTGAAATCCTGGTGTGACCAAGGTCCTGAGATCATGTGATCCTATGATCCTGGGCATGTTAGAGCTCCTGGGATTTGAGCTTTTTCTGGGTGTTGTGGGACTGCATAGGGAGCTAGCACTCAAGGTCTGCTCAGGGCACTGTCTCAGACTGGAAGGTGTCCTGGGTATTTTGTTGTTTCAAATGAATTTGAGAATTGCTCTATCTATCTCTTTTATGAATTGAGTTGGAATTTGATAGAGATTGAATTGAATCTGTAGATTGCTTTCAGTAAGATGACCATTTTTTTTTTCCTGTATTACTCCTGCCAATCCATGAGCATGGGAAATCTTTCTATTTTCTGAGGTCTTCAGTTTCTTTCCTCAGAGCCTTAAAGTCCTCGTTGTACAGATCTTTCACATGCTCTTTAAGAGTCACACCAAGATATTTTGTATTATTTGCAACTATTGAGAAGAGTATTGTTTCCATAATTTCTTTCTCAGTGTATTTATCCTCTGAGTAGGGGAAGGCTACAGATTGTTTATTTATTTTTTGTTATTAATTATTCAATTTGTTTACATCTCAAATGATATTCCATTTCCTGGTTATCCTTCCACAAGTCCCCCATCCCACAACCTCCCTTTCTCCCTCCCCTTTGTCTCTATAAGGCTGCTTCCCCACCCATCCACCTTTTCCCACCCCACTGCTCCAACTTCCCCATATATTGGGGCATCAAATTTTCACAATACCAAGGGCCTCTCCTCCCATTGATGGCAAACAAGGCCACTCTCTGGTACATATATATCTGGAGCTGTCCCTCCCTCCACGTACTCTCCTTGGTCGGTGGTCTAGTCCTTAGGAGCACTGGGTGGTCTGTCTAGCTAATGTTGTTCTTCCGGTAGGGTTTCAATCTCCCCCAACTCTACCAGTTTTTCTGCCAGTTCTCCTACCAGGCTCCTGGAGCTCAATCTGATGGCTGGCTCCAAGCATCTACATCTGCACTGGTCAGTTGCTCACCTCACCTCTCAAAGAGCAGCCACATAAGGTTTCTATGGGCTATAGGGTTGGGTTTGGTGTCTGCAGACAGGTTGGATCCCCAGGTGGGGCTGCCTCCAGATTGAGCTTTCATCAGGGTCTGCTCCATTTTTTTGTCCCTGTTGTTCCTTTGAACAGGAAAATTTCTGGGTTAAAACTTTGAGGATCTGATCATAACAATGTCGGTGGCAGAGACTTTGAAGGTAACAGTAACATTGGCAATAGCAATAAAAAGAAAACCTTATTTATTTCCCATCCATTATATGATTTAAATAAATTCTTGTGAGTTCAAACTTTAACACAGCTGAGCTCTGTTCTCCAGTATAGAAACTATCTAGAACATAGATAGCTTCCTCTTCTTTGAAACCATAGGCAGCTTTGGCAATATATTTGAATTCATTAACTTCTTAACTCTGGTAAAAGTCCATATTCACAAATATGACAATGATTAATTTAATAAGTTAATCATTCCTTTCTATTTGCAGCCTTTATTAATTAGTTGATTTAAATTGGGAATGGGAGGAGGAAGGGGAGGAAATTTCTATAGGAACAATGTTCTTAGTGCCAAATACAATTTCTGAAGACTTGGATATTTTTCAGTTTTATATTGAAAATATATTGTATATAATTTTTAATCCATCAAATTTCACTAAGCTGATTATGGTTTGTAGCAAAGTAAACCACTTGGCAAACTAACTAACTAACTAACTAACTAACAAAATCTTTGAGAAGGGTATTTGTCCCCATCCCTTGACCAGGGGTTGTAACTATCTACTGGAGGTGGTCTTTACAGGTTCTATCTCCCCTTTTCTGCTAGAATCATCCCTACTGGGTTCTGGGTGCCTATCATTTCCCTGGCATCTGGGACATTCCAGTGGATACTTCCATTTCCTCATCCCCCCTGATACATATTTTTTTTTATAATTTATTTTTTATTAGGTATTTTCCTCGTTTACATTTTCAATGCTATCCCAAAAAGTCCCCATACCCACCCTCCCAATCCCCTACCCACCCACTCCCCCTTTTTGGCCCTGGGGTTCCCCTGTACTGGGGCATATAAAGTTTGCAAGTCCAATGGGCCTCTCTTTGCAGTGATGGCCTACTAGGCCATCTTTTGATACATATGCAGCTAGAGACAAGAGCTCCGGGATACTGGTTAGTTCATATTGTTGTTCCACCTATAGGGTTGCAGTTCCCTTTAGCTCCTTGGATAATTTCTCTAGCTACTCCATTGGGGGCCTTGTGATCCATCCAATAGCTGACTGTGAGTATCCACTTCTGTGTTTGCTAGGCCCCAGTATAGTCTCACAAGAGACAGCTATATCTGGGTCCTTTCAGCAAAATCTTGCTAGTGTATGCAATGATGTCAGCGTTTGGAAGCTGATTATGGGATGGATCCCTGCATATGGCAATCACTAGATGGTCCATCCTTTCGTAACAGTTCCAAATTTTGTCTCTGTAACTCCTTCCATGGGTGTTTTGTTCCCATTTCTAAGAAGGGGCAAAGTGTCCACACTTTGGTCTTCGTTCTTGAATTTCATGCGTTTAGCAAATTGTATCAGGTATCTTGGGTATTCTAAGTTTCTGGGCTAATATCCACTTATCAGTGAGTACATATTGTGCGAGTTCCTTTGTGATTGGGTTACCTCACTCAGGATGATGCCCTCCAGGTCCATCCATTTGCCTAGGAATTTCATAAATTCATTTTTTTAATAGCTGATTAGTATTCCATTGTGTAAATGTACCACATTTTCTGTATCCATTCCTCTGTTGAGGGGCATCTGGGTTCTTTCCAGCTTCTGGCTATTATAAATAAGGCTGCTATGAACATAGTGGAGCATGTGTCCTTTTTACCGGTTGGGACATCTTCTGGATATATGCCCAGGAGAGGTATTGCAGGATCCTCCGGTAGTACTATGTCCAATTTTCTGAGGAACCGCCAGACTGATTTCCAGAGTGGTTGTACAAGCTTGCAATCCCACCAACAACGGAGGAGTGTTCCTCTTTCTCCACATCCTTGCCAGCATCTGCTGTCACCTGAATTTTTGATCTTAGCCATTCTGACTAGAGTGAAGTGAAATCTCAGGGTTGTTTTGATTTGCATTTCCCTGATGATTAAGGATGTTGAACATTTTTTCAGGTGCTTCTCAGCAGTTCGGTATTCCTCAGGTGAGAATTCTTTGTTCAGTTCTGAGCCCCATTTTTTAATGGGGTTATTTGATTTTCTGGAGTCCACCTTCTTGAGTTCTTTATATATATTGGATATTAGTCCTCTATCCAATTTGGGATAGGTAAAGGTCCTTTCCCAATCTGTTGGTGGCCTTTTTGTCTTATTGACAGTTTCTTTTGCCTTGCAGAAGCTTTGCAATTTTATGAGGTCCCATTTATCGATTCTCGATCTTACAGCACAAGCCATTGTTGTTCTATTCAGGAATTTTTCCCCTGTACCCATATCTTCGAGGCTTTTCCCTACTTTCTCCTCTATAAGTTTCAGTGTCTCTGGTTTTATGTGGAGTTCCTTAATCCACTTAGATTTGACCTTAGTACAAGGAGATAGAAATGGATCAATTCGCATTTTTCTACATGATAACCACCAGTTGTGCCAACACCATTTGTTGAAAATACTGTCTTTTTTCCACTGGATGGTTTTAGCTCCCTTGTCAAAGATCAAGTGACCATAGGTGTGTGGCTTCATCTCTGGGTCTTCAATTCTGTTCCATTGGTGTACTTGTCTGTCACTATACCAATACCATGCAGTTTTTTATCACAATTGCTCTGTAGTACAGCTTTAGGTCCGGCATAATGATTCCACCAGAGGTTCTTTTATCCTTGAGAAGGGTTTTTGCTATCCTAGGTTTTTGGTTATTCCAGATGAATCTGCTGATTGCCCTTTCTAATTCGTTGAAGAATTGAGTTGGAATTTTGATGGGGATTGCATTGAATCTGTAGATTACTTTTGGCAAGATAATAGAAAGCCAACATTCACATGGAAACTGAACAACACTCTTCTCAATGATACCTTGGTCAAGGAAGGAATAAAGAAAGAATTTAAGGACTTTTTAGAGTTAAATGAAAATGAAGCCACAACATACCCAAACTCATGGGACACAATGAGAGCATTTCTAAGAGGAAAACTCATAGCTCTGAGTGCCTCCAAAAAGAAACTAGAGAGCGCTCACATTAGAAGCTTGACAACACACCTGATACATATTTCTATACAATTTCCTGACCCTCTCTAACTCTCTCCTGTCTGATCTACTATCTGATAATGCTCCCTTATTTCCTACCCCTCCTCTCTCCTTCCCAGGACCTACCCTCCCTCTAACTCACACAATCATCCTGTTTCCCCCTTAATGCAGGACTGAAGCATTCACACCCAGCTCTTCCTTCCGCCTCAGTTCCATATGATCCATGGGTAGTATCTTGGGCAATGTGATTGTTGGGGCTATTATCCCCCTTTCAGTGAGTACACAAAATGTGTATTCTTTTGTGTCTTAGTAACCTCACCAAGGATGATATTTTCCAGTTCCATCAACTTGTCTGCTAACTTCATGAAGTAGTTATTTTTAATAGATGAATAGTAAGTATTCTGTTGTCTAATTGTACCACATTTTCTGAATGCATTATCTGTTGAGGGAAGTTTGGGTTGTTTTCAGCTTCTGGTTATTATAAATAAGGCTGTTACAAACTTAGTGGAGCATGTGTCATTTTTATGTGTTGAAGCATTTTTGGGTATATGCCCAAGAGTAGTATAGCTGGGTCTCAGTTTTCTGAGAAGCCACCTGACTCATTTCCAGAGTTGTACCAGCTTGCAATCCCACCAGGAAGAGGAGTGTTCCTCTTTCTCCACATCCTTGCCAGTATCTTCAGTTACCTGAGTTTTTGATCTTAGCCATCCTGACTGGTATGAAGTAGAATCTCAGGGTCCTTCAGATTTGCATTTCCCTGATGACTAAGAATGTTGAACATTTCTTCAAGTGTTTCTTATTCATTCAATATACTTCAGGTGAAAATATTCTGTTTAGCTCTGTACCCCATTTTTAATAGAGTTATTTGGTTTTCTGGGAGTTTAACTTCTTGATTTTTTTGGATATTAGCCCTCTATCAGATGAAGGGTTGGTAAAGAACGTTTCCCATTCTGTGGGTTGCCTTTTTGTTCTATTGACAGTGTTTTTTTTTTTTTTTTTTTTTTTTTTGCCTTACAGAAACTTTTCAATTTTATGAGGTCCAATGTGTCTATAGTTGATCTTAGAACACAAGACATTGGTGTTCTATTCAGGAAAATTTTCCCTGTGCACATGTGTTCAAGGCTTTTCCTCACTTTCTCTTCTTCTATTGCATTCAGTTTATCTGGTTTTATGTGGAGGTCCTTGATCTATTTCTACTTGAGCTTTGTACAAGGAGATATGAATGTATCAATATGCATTCTTCTACATGCTGACCTCCAGTAGAACTAGCACTGTCTGTTGAAGATGCTGTCTTTTTCCCCCCCACTGGATGGTTTTAGCTACTTTGTCAAAGATCAAGTGACCATGGGTGTGTGGGTTCATTTCTGGATCTTGAGTTCTATTTTATTGATCTACCTGCCTGTCTCTGTACCAATACAATGCAGTATTTTTGTTTGTTTGTTTTTATCATTATTGCTCTATAATACACCTTGATTCCCCTAGAAGTTCTTTTATTGTTGAGAATAGTTTTCACTGTCCTGGGTTTTTTGTCATTCCAAATGAATTTGAGAATCACTCTGTCTCTGTGAAGATTCGAGTTAGAATTTTGATAAGGTTTGCATTGAATCTGTAGATTGCTTTTGGTAAGATGAACTTTCTTACTCTATTTATACTGCCAATCCATGAGCATGGGATATCTTCACATTTTCTCATGTCTTCTTCAATTTCTTTCTTCAGGGACATGAAGTTATTGTCATATAGGTCTTTCACTTGCATGGCTAGTGTCATGCCAAGATAATTTATATTATTTGTGACTATTATGAAAAGTATTGATTCTGTAATTTCCTTCTCATTCAATTCATCATTTCTGTATAGGAAGGTTACTGATTTGTGTGACTTAATTTTATATCCAGCCATTTTGGTGAAGTTGTTTATTAGGGGAAAGAGTTCTTTGGTGGAAGTTTTGGGGTTACTTAATTATAGTATCATATCATCTGCCAATAGCTATATTTTGATTTCTTCCTTTCCTTAGTATTCATACTTATAGGGGTTATGGTATTATTTAGATGATTAACATGATCCTGATTTAACTTTGGTACCTAGTATATGTCTAGAAAATTGTCCATTTCTTCGACATTTTCCAGGTTTTTTTGAGTATAAGTTTTTGGAGTAGGATTTGATAATAGTTTGAATTTCTTCAATTCCTGTTGTTATATCTCCCTTTTAGTTTCTGATTTTGTTAATTTGGATACTATGTCTGTCCGCTCTGCTTAGTCTGGCTAAGGGTTTATCTATCTTGTTGATTTTCTCAAAGAACCAACTCCTGGTTTTGTTTATTCATTGTATAGTTCTCTTTGTTTCTACTTTGTTAATTTCAGTGCTGAGTTTGATTATTTCTTGCTGTCTAATTCTCTTGGGTGTATTTTCTTCTTTTTGTTCTAGAGCTTTGAGATGTCCTGCTAAGCTGCTAGTGTATGTTCTCTCTAATTTCTTTGTGGAGGCACTCAGAGCTGCTTGTTTTTCTATTAGCACTGGTTTCATTGTGTCCCATAATTTTGGTATGTTGTGCCTTCATTTTCATTAAATTCTAAAAAGTATTTAATTTCTTTCCTTACTTCTTCCTTGACCAAGTTATCATTGAGTATGGCATTTTCCAGCCTCCATGTATATATGGGCTTTCCATTGTTTGAGTTGTTATTGAAGACCAACCTTAGTCCGTGGTGATCTGATAAGATGTATAGGATTATTTCAATCTTCTTGAATATGTTGAGGTCTGTTTTATGTCCAATTATATGATCTGTTCTGCAAAAGGTACCATGAAGTACTGAGAAGAATCTATATTCTTTTGCTTTAGAATGAGAAAAACCATTTGTTTCATAACTTCTGTTCGTTTCAGTGTGTCTGCTTAGTTTCTGTTTCCATCGATCTGTTTATTTGTGAAGGAGGGTATTGATATCTCCTATTATTATTGTGTAAAGGTCAATGTACACTTTGAGCTTTAACAAAGTTTCTTTTATAAGTGTGGGTGCCCTAGAATTTGGCTTACAGATGTTTAGAATTGAGAGTTCATCTTGGTTGTTTTATCCTTTGTTGAGTACAAAATGTCCTTCCTCATCTTTTATGATAATTATTTTTGTTGAAAGTCCATTTTGTTTGATATTACAATGGCTACTCCAGATATTTTCTTGTATTCTGTTGGTAAAATTTGCATTTATGACCCCTGGTCTCTTTCCTTCTATCTCTATGGTTGTCTCCCTTTGTGTTTTTAATTTTTTTAATTTTTCTATTTCCCTTTTTAAGATCATGGATGGTTTTGTTCAATTCCTTCACCTGTTTGTGATTTCCGGTAATTCTTTAAGTGATTTTTGTGTTTCTTCTTTAAAGTCTTCTCCCTGTTTACTTGTGTCCTCCTCCAGTTCTTTAAAGAAGTTATTTATGTCCTTCTTAAAGTCTTTTATCATCATCATGAGAAGTGACTTTAAATCAGAATCTTTATTTTCAGGTGTTTTGGGTTATCCAGGGCTTGCTGTAGTTGGAGAATTGGGTTCTGATGATGCCAACTAACCTTAGTTTCTGTTGCTTATGTTCTTGCATGTGCTCTTTGCCATCTGGTTGTCCCTGGTGTTTTCTGGTCTTTCTGTCTCTGACTGTAGCTTGTCTCTGCTGTAAGCTTGTGGGCCTGTGATCTTAGGTGTGTTAGCATACTGGGAGACCAGCTCTCTCTCAGCAGAATTGGGATACAGATAATTGTGGCACAGGGTCAGATTTGGGGAGCAGATAGAAATCAGAAGGATTATGTCCCCAGTTACTCAGTAGTTCCTGGGTCCTTCTTGAGTTCAGTATTGGGACTATAGGGGTGGTCTCCCCTATGATCTTAGGTGTGTCATCCCTTCTGGATGACCAGTTCTCTTTGGGCAGGATTAGGGTGAGTATAGTGGTCAAAGGGTCAGCTCCAGGGCACAGATGGAAACTGGAAGCACGTAGCTTCTCTCTTGAGATTTTTATGCTTAAAAATCATAGAATTTCTGAAGGTTAGAAACGTAATCTTTACATGCTAGAATCCGAGACTATTTTTGGATTCACATAAAAATGTAGTAACACTTGAAGTTTGGGTTTTATTGTTACTTCTGGACACATGAGCCATTAGTCTGCTCTACTACAGATTGCATAGATGTTTACATTCAACATCTCTAAGCACTTTTGGTACTTCCTTTCTTTCTCAAATTGGACTTCACCTTACCAATATTCATTTATGCACCCCAAATAAAATTGTTATTTTAGTCTTGCAATATTACTGGAGTAAGTCATTTCTTAAAAATGAACTACAGAATTTTAAGATGAATCAGGCTGTTTTTCACCTAGGCCAGATAGGCAAGCCCAATACCCTCCCACACATAGCCTTTGTTTCTTCTAGGACATCTCCAGTAACCAAGGACCAAAGAAGTGTGCTGTAATCAGGTACACAAGAGGTCTGATTTAACTAAGGGTATAGTCCTTCTGTTCTGCACCTTCATATGCTATGGGAGTAGATCCTTTCCATGGAATCCAATGCCTGTCTGACTCCCAGGTGGTTCATCCTAACCAGGAACACAGACACGGGAGATACTCTTAACTTGAGAGAGCACAACTTGCCTCACAGGAGGCCAGTTCAAACCAATGTCTACCTGCCTCCAATGAGACTGGCTCCAGTTAGAGACAACCAGACTAGTTTACACAAGAGATAACCAGATGGCAAGAGGTAAACAAAATAACATAAACTACAGCAGCCAATGAAGTTTGGCATCATCAGATCCAGGTTCTCCCACCACATCAATCCCTGGATACCCTAACACACCTGAAATGCAAGATTCTGACCAAAAATCCCATCTCTTGAAGATTATAGAGGACTTTAAAGAGGATATAACTAATTCCCTTAAAGATATATAGGAGAACATAGGTGGACAGGTAGAACTTCTTAAAGAAGAAACAAATAAATGCCTTTAAAAATACAGGAAAATACAATCAAATAGGTAAAGGAATTGAACAAAACCATTCAGGTTCTAAAAATGGAATTATAAAGAAAACACAAATTAAGACAATCTGGAGATGAACAACTTAGGAAAGAGATCAGGATCTACAAATGCAAGCATTGCCAACAGAATACAAGAGGTAGAAGAGAGACTCTCAGGCATAGAAAATACCTTAGAAGGTATTGACATATAAGTCAATGAAAATACATCATAAAAAGTTCCTTATTGGGGCTGGTGAGATGGCTCAGTGGGTAAGAGCACCCGACTGCTCTTCCGAAGGTCCAGAGTTCAAATCCCAGCAACCACATGGTGGCTCACAACCATCCGTAACGAGATCTGGCGCCCTCTTCTGGAGTGTCTGAAGTCAGCTACAGTGTACTTACATATAATAAATAAATAAATCTTTAAAAAAAAAAAAGTTCCTTATTAAAAACATATAGGAAATTTAGGACACAGTGAAAAGATCAAACACAAGGATAGTAGGAATTGAAGAGGGTGAAGATTCCCAGCTAAAAGAGCCAGGCAACATCTTCAACAAAATCATAGAAGAAAACTTCCTAATCTAAAGAAAGAGATGTCCACAAATGTACAAGAAGCCTACACAACACAAAATAGTTTGGACCAGAAAAGAAAATCCTCCCATTACATAATAAATACATAGAACAAAGGAATAATATTAAGGGAAAAGGACCAAGTAATATATAAAGGCAGCAGTATCAGCATTACACCAGATTTCTAAAAAGAGACTCTAAAAACCCAAAAATCCTGGACAAATGTCATCTAGACCCTAAGATAACACAAATGTCAGCCCAGACAATTACAGTAGTGTTAAAAGGAATATTCATAGCACTAAGTGCATTCACAAAGAAATTGGAGAGATCCCATACTAACAACTTAACCACACACCTTAAAGCTCTATATCAAAAATAAGCAAATACACCCAAGAGTAGTAGAGGGCAGAAAATAGTCAACACAGTACTGAAATAAACTCATAGAAACAAAAAGAATTATATGAGGAATCAACAAAACAAGGAGCTGGTTCTTGGAGAAAATCAACAAGATAGATAAACCCTTAGGCAATCTAATTAAAGGACACAGAGACAGTATCCAAATTAACAAAATCAGAAATAAAAATGGGAGCCATAACAAGAGAAACTCAGGAAATTCAAAAAAAGCATAAGAACTTATTAAAAAAAACCTGTACTCAACAAAACTGGAAAATCTGGATGAAATGGTTAATTTTCTAGACAGATACCATGTACTAAAGTTAAATCGAGATCAGATAAACTATCTAAACAGTCTCATATCCCATAAGGAAAATCATTATAAAACTCCCAAGCAATAAAAAGCCCAGGCAAGATGGTTTTCTTGTGGAATTCTACCAGAACTTCAAAGTATAGCTAATATCTATTCTCTTTAAACAATTCCACAAAATAGAAACAGAAGGAACACTTTCTAATTCATTCTATGAAGCCACAGCTCCTCTGATATGCAAACTATAGAAAGACCCAACAAATAATGAGAACTTTAAACCAATTTCACTAATGAATATTAATGACAAAATAATCAATAAAATTTTCATAAAATGAATACAAGAACACATCAAAACATCATTGACAATGATTAAGCAGGCTTCATCCTAAGGATGCTGGGAATACAAAATACAAGTCTTCATGTTAAAAGTCTTGAAGATCAGGAATTCATGGCATGTACCTAAACATAATAAAAGCAATATACACTAAACCAATAGCCAAAATCATATCAAATAGAAACTTGAAGCAATCCTGCTAAAATCAGGTACAAGATGAGGCTGCCTACTCTTTTCCTATCATTCAATATAGTACTTGCAATTTTAGCTAGGGCAATGAGACAACAAAAGAAGATCACGCAGAAACAAATTTGTAAAGAAGAAGTCAAAGTATCACTATTCAGAGATGATATGATAAGATAGTATACATAGTGAGCACCAAAATTCCACCAGAGAATTCCTACAGCTAATATACAACTCCTGCTAAGTGACATAATATAAAATTAACTCAATCAAATCAGTAGCCTTCTTTTATACAAGTGGTAAACAGGCTAAGAAAGAAATTAGGGGAACAACAACCTTCACACAATAACGACAAATAGTATAAAATATCATGGTGTAACTCTTAAAAAGGAAGAATGCTCTGTATGGTGAAAACTTCAAATCCCTGAAGACAACAAATAAGACTTCAAAAAATGGAAAGATCTCCCATGTTCATGAATTGATAGGACTGATATAGTAAAAATCTCCATTTTACCAAAAGCAATCTGCAGATTAATCTGATCCACACCAAAAATTCCAACACAATTCTTCTCAGACTTGGAAAGGGCAATTCTAAAATTCAAATGGAAAAACAAAACATCCAGGATAGCCAAAACCATTCTCAACAATAAAAGATCTCCTGGGGGAGTAACCATACCTTACCTCAAGGTGTACTACCAAGCAATAGTGATAAAGACCACATGGTATTTATACAGAGATAGACAGCTCAATCATAGGAATAGATTCAAAACCTGGAAACAAACCCACACACCTATGGACACTTGATCTTTGACAGAGAAGCCAAAAACATACAGTGGAAAGAAGAAAGTAACTAGCTGGCTATCTGTATATAGAACAAAAGCCTAACTGGCTGTCTGCATATAGAACAATGAAAAAGGATCCATATTTATCACCTTGCCCAAAGCTCAAATTGATCCAAGTGAATCAAGGACCTCAACATAAAACCAGATACATTGAATCTAATAGAAGAGAAAATGGTACAGAACCTTGAACTCATTGGCACAGGGGGAAATATCCTGAACAGCACACCAATGGCTTAGCCTCTAAGATCAACAATTGTTAAATGGTACCTCATGAAACTGAAAAGCTTCTGTAAGGCAATAGACACTGTCAATAGGACAAATTAGCAACCTACAGATTGGGAAAACATCGTCACTAATCTGATAGAATGTTATTATGTAAAATATATAAAGAAATCATGAAGCTAATCTCAAAAATATCAAATAATCCAATTTTTAAAATGGGGTAGAGAACGAAAGAGAAAATTGAAACAGAAGAAGTTTTTTTACTAAATTTATTTCTTTTTAATCTATTTCTAATATATTCTTGAGTTTTCATAATACTACCTATTGTTTTTGTAAAAATTTTTATTAGATATATTCTTCATTTACATTTCAAATGCTATCCCCAAAGCCCCCTATACACACAATCCCCACACCATGCTCCCCAACCCACTCACTCCTCTTCCTGGCCCTGACATTCCCCTGTACTGGGGCATATGATCTTTTCAATACCAAGGCCCTATCCACCCCTTGATAGGGCCACTCTCTCTAGGCCAACTAGGCCACTCTCTGCTACATATGCAACTAGAGACACAGCTCTGGGGTGGGGGTGGGGTTACTGGTTAGTTCATAATGTTGTTCCTCCTATAGGTTTGCAGACCCCTTTAGCTCCTTGGGTACTTTCTTTAGTTCCTTCATTAGGGAACTGTGTTCCATCCAATAGATGACTGTGAGCATCCACTTTTGTATTTGGCAGGCATTGGTATAAACTAACAAGAGAGTGCTATGTCAGGGTCCTGTAAGCAAAATTTTTCTGGCATATGCAGTAGTGTTTGGGTTTGGTGGTTGTATATGGGATGGATCCCCAGGAGGGGCAGTCTCTGGATGGTCTTTCCTTCCATCGCAGCTCTGAACTTTGTCTCTGTAATTCATGGTTATTTTTGTTCCCCATTCTAAGAAGGAACGAAGTATCTCACATTGGTCTTCTTTCTTCTTGAGTTTCATGTGTTTTGCAAATTGTATTTTAGATATTTTAAGTTTCTGGGCTAATATCTGCTTATCAGTGAGTGCATACCATGTGTGTTCTTTTGTGACTGACTTACCTCACTCAGGATGATATCCTCCAGATATATCCATTTTGCCTAAGAATTTCATTAATTCATTGTTTTTAATTGCTGAGTAGTACTACATTGTGGAAAAGTACCATATTTTCAGTATCCATCCCTCTGTTGAGGGATATCTGGGTTCTTTCCAGCTTCTGGCTATTATAAATAGGCTTCTATGAACATAGTGGAGCATGTGTCCTTCTTACCGGTTGGGACATCTTCTGGGTATATGCCCAGGAGAGGCATTGCTGGATCTTCCCGTAGTACTATGTCCAATTTTCTGAAGAACCGCCAGACTGATTTTTAGAGTGGTTGTACCTGCTTGCAATCCCACCAGCAATGGAAGAGTGTTATTCTTTCTCCACATCCTTGCCAGCATCTGCTGTCATCTGAATTTTTGATCTTAGCCATTCTGACTAGTGTGAGGTGGAACCTCAGGGTTATTTTGATTTGCATTTCCCTGATGATTAAGGATGTTGAACATTTTTTTTCAGGCACTTCTCAGCCCTTTGGTATTCCTCAGTTGAGAATTCTTTGTTTAGCTCTGTACCCATATTTTTTAATAGGGTTATTTCATTTTCTGAAGTCTATCTCCTTGAGTTCTTTATATATATTAGATAGTAGTTCTCTACCTGATTTAGGATTGGTAAAGATGCTTTCCCAATCTGTTGGTGGCCTTTTTGTCTTATTGATAGTGTCTTTTGCCTTACAGAAGCTTTGCAATTTTAAGAGGTCAATTTGAGAATTTGTCAATTCTGGATGTAACAGCACAAGCCAATGCTGTTCTGTTCAGGAATTTTCCCCCTGTGCCCATATCTTTGAGGCTTTTCCCCACTTTCTCCTCTATATGGTCCAATGTTTCTGGTTTTATGTGGAGTTCTTTGATCCATGTAGACTTGACCTTAGTACACGGAGATAAGTATGGATCAATTCTCATTCTTCTACATGATAACCACCAGTTGTGCCTGCACCATTTGTTGAAAATGGTGTCTTTTTTCCTATTGGATAGTTTTAGCTTCCTTGTCAAAGATCAAGTTACCATTAGGTGTGTTGGTTAGTTTCTGGGTCTTCAATTCTTTTCCATTGATCCACCTGTCTGTAGCTGAACCAGCACCATGCAGTTTTTATCACAATTGCTCTGTAGTACAGCTTTAGGTAAGGTATGGTGATTCCACCAGAGTTCTTTTATCATTAATAAGAGTTTTTGCAATCATAGGATATTTGTTATTCCAGATGAATTGTCATCTTGACAATAGTAAACCTATAAAGAAAATCATCTGAAGTTCTGTATGTGATATATTATTCCTTGAGAAATAAAATACACAAGAAATTTTATGGAAATTTGTGACTACTATTAAATTTCAGATATGTCATAAGCTAAAAATGGAAGAAGGAAAACAAAAGTTTTTTTTTTTATTTCTTGATCCCCTCTTTTTCAAGTCCATTTATAACGAATATTTACTATTTGTCAACAATTTATCATTGTAACACAGAAGTTCAAATTGAGAAATATGATAAATATTTTTTGCTATTTCAGAAAATTTGAATGTACTATGTACTATTAAAAATTAAAATTATTTAATTTATTCATTTTGGTTTACATAATTTAATTTTGAAAAGTGTCAAAATTATCATTTATGTCCATTTTCCATTAAATGATATAGCTGAATAATCTCTTCCTGTAAGTACACCTCTATAGTAAGAAGGCATTGTAAATAGCCCCCAACCATAAATGTTAAGAATACTCAATAAAAATTTCAATTCTCTTTACAATTTTATGGGCCATGATCAGAATTTACTTACTTTAGCATTGTTTTCCATCTAAAAAATTGAAAAAAATCAGCTTGGAATATATTATACTTTTCTTATTTTCTGATTTCTAAAAATAAATTCTTCATACTATAAAGAACTTTTATTTGGTATCTCTAATGTTTTGTGCATGAAATTGATTGGTAGCCTATGTTGAGATTTATTTTGAAAGACAGAACAGTTTTGTTGAAGGTCAGAGGAGTGGTATATATCTTATCATTTTGAGTACCTACTAAGGAGAAACATAAGACTTTGAGACACACTGAATATCATAGACCTTGAAGTAGGAGATATGGACTCTCAGCTACAATTCGAAACATGAAGTACTTGGTTTGAGTGGAGCTTTTATAGATATTCGTTCAAAAAGTAGAGTATTTTGTACAATAGTAAAGTAAGAAGAGAAAAACTAACAATACAAGAGGAATACATATATAGAGTGTCAGCCTATAACTGGATAACAGAAGTCTGAAAAGAATCTGATTTTGAATGTTGAAATTACTTTTTTATAGATGTCAATAAAGTCCATGGTCTTAGTTTGAAAATAGTGCTGGGTTGTTTACACAAAAGGATCTTTATTCTGTGAAACACATTAAATGTACTGAATTGTTGTTAAGTGTGAATTCAGACTTTGACAGGCTTCAATAGTACAAGTTAAAGTTTCTTTAAATTGTTTAAAGAAAGTGTATGTCAGTAAACTAAGATAATTCTTACTATTTAATGAAATAATTCTACCTTCTTACCAAAGTAGAAATTTGAAAAATCATTCTCTATAAAATGATCATGCTATAATCCTCCCAACAAATACATATATTATCACATTTGCAAATATGATTACAAATGTTGAGATAGCAAGATAACTTCTCTATTGTTTGAATAGAACCAACAAAATTTCAAGAGTATTTGTAGGAGACTAGAATAAAACAGATTAGAAAAGATGTGAAGATGGATGAGCCTTACAAATCAAAAAGGTTACTTATCTTATGATGTTGCCTTTGAAAAAGAGTAACAAGACACAGGATAAAGAACGGTTAGAAGATAGACACTGCTGGAATTCTAGTCAAATCAAAGTTGTGCATTCCCTATAATGAAGATCTTAAATATAAAATTAAGATAATATATTGTTTCCAAAGAACTAAATTTGTGATGGGTATTTTTTTTTTAAAGAGAAAGAAAATAATATAAGTGACATGACAATTATTTCAAGCAGGAGAGTTAATTCTTATGTATATTGCATGCTTTTTTCTTTCTAATTCTTTGTAGACCTTAAATGAATAGCATTTCCTTAATATATTTTGCTGTGATTAAGCACTTGAACAAAAGTGTCCTAGAAGAAGAAAATAGAATTGTTTAACCGGGTTTCCAGCTTGCAGTCCATTGTTGAGGAGAATCCTAGTTAGCAAATCTAAGTAGATAGTCAAGAGCAAAGAAGGAATCATGGAGCCCACACAAGGTAAAATGTGTCAGGATTAGACAGTGTCTTAAGACCCTGTTTGCAGCTGTAAAGATGAGGACTCTATTGTAATGGATACTCCAAGATAGAGAAGATATCACGAGATATCTTGCTGAGAAAGCTCCAGGTTTATAGTAGAATTGGTCTAAGTCTAAGACGGAAGACATGTGATACAGGTGGGTCAGAATGGGTTGTAGGGCCAGAACTTCTTGGCCCTTTGGCAATGAAGAAACTTATATTATAAGCCCTAGATGGTGTATATGTATGTATGATTTGGTTTTTCCCTATTAAATTTTTTTGTTTTGATGAGATGTTAGTTACAATTCCCTGATACTTACCTTTTAAGATAAGAATGTTTATTCTCTGACCTAACATGGTAGCAGAGAGATTTTTGTTATTTTATAGGAGCTCAAGGATAAGAAAGTTAAAAAAAAATAAATAAATAATCTTTGAAAGATTTCGAGCCTTTAAATTGGTCAATATTTTACATTTAGATTAAAGATGAGATTCTAGGAGTAAGGTATATGTTTGCCTTCCCCCTCTCAATCTTAATACCTTGGACTTGAACACATGGACTAGCTGAGTATCCAAAGTTCAACAATTAAGATATAACTTATATAAATAGTCCTCAAAACATCGGAAATTCATAGAATATGACATTGAACATTAATTCATTATTAAAGATCATTTGACTAGAGACATGTCTGCTCCTGACATACTCCCTTCTAGGTTCAGAAAAGAAACTAAACATCAAAAACTTCCATATGGAGTTGGTCCAGTCATGGTAAAATAGCCATTGGACAAAAGTTTCCCTATTCATCTACAGACAGAAAAATACTGTCCAAGAAAGGACACACAATGTAAGAAAGTCAACAGTATAGTTCAGCCAAGAAAGAGAAAACAAGTCCTTCATATTCCCTGCATCATTTCAATGTCTGTCAGATGGTCTGGCTCAGAAGGCTGAAAACTGATACTCCAACATTTTGTGAAATGAGGGACTCTCCAATTATTCACCTGTCTATACAAATTGGTTAAGTTTTGGAAGCAATGTTTTGTGGTTCCTATATCTTCAGGTAATATTTAATTCATTCTTAGATTCCTGCAAGGGTTGAAGACTAACTATAGTCTCATAATCAAACACATTTTTTTAATGTTAAGGAAGATGATATAGAAAGGAGGTTTTTCAGATGGTAGTACAAATGAAAGTCAGAACATAATTCAGATAAAGAATTATAAACTTTAAGTCAGGATACATAGTAGAATACTTTATCTAATTGACAGATATGATGGACTGGATATTAATTAGGTATAATACTTTGTAATTTGCATAATTATTATGGTTAAGCTCAATTTGCATCTGAGAGAATCTTTTCAATATTTCGACAGAAAGTGTGAGAAGTTCTGAATTTGTTGTAATGCTTTGTTTTATTTTTACTTCCTAAATCTACACTTCCAGACCTGGGAGTCCCTTCCCCCAGCTGGCTTCAACTACAGCCAATGGCTGGGCAGGGAGATTGGTGGGATTTTTAGATTGCAAGGTTAAGGGACAGAGGGAGGGGGAGAGACAGAATGGCCACGTTGGGGAAGCAGGAAAATGAAACTTAAAGGGCAGCTAGCCTAGAGGCCACTTCCAAGATTGGGTCTGAGGTAGGAGAGATGAAATATAGATTTTAAAAATATCTTAACTCAGGAATACTGGAGGGGAGTTTTTGTAAGCATTGGGAGGTATACAAGTGCGGAGCCTTTGAGTCAGTCAAGACATATAACTGGCATGTGTGTCTTTCATTCACGAATCCAGAGAGCTCTTGGGCAGGTGCAGCATATGCAGCATGTGCACAGCGCATCAGAAGTAGAAGGGGTTTAACTAATTCACTGGTAAATTAAGTTCTGGTATCAACCTTGCCTAGAAATCTGCTGGATCTCCCTATGTCATGAGAACATGGCTAAGGGTTCTCAAAATTAATAAATTTTGAGCTAATTTGCGTAAGAATTTCTTCAAAATGAGTCTTGTCAGCTTGCTGTTCATAACTGAGCTTTATCCTAAAACTTATAGTCAAGTTAATCGTATGCATTGAGACTCTTTAAAATTATACAGTCAATCTAGTCAAACATAGAAAATGTCCTCCAGCCATATTTACTTTTGAAGCATTAGCTATGTCTTAACTTTTTGTACCTCTCTTAGCATTTTTTTTTTCCAGGCTCATGAGAATGACTCATTATGCTCTGCCCACAGCCCTCAGTGGCTTAACCTGCACAAAATTCCAAGCCTTCCCACATTCAAGTAATAAAATTGTTCAAGTAGCATATGTATAACAAAGATTTAGCACAGCAACAGCACCTTTGAATTTGACAAGTGATATTCTACATTAAAAAAAAAGGTGATATATCACCCCAAAGGAGGCAAGAAACAACCTAGGGTAATTAGATTTATTTTGCAAATGATTCCAAGTTATAGTCCATCATTGCAAGACGTCAAGGCAGGAAATTATAGCTTCTAGCCAAATTTGTAGTCAAGAATCGAGAGACAATAAACAAATGTATGCTTACAATTCACTTGAGTTTCTCCACTTTTAGACAGTCGAAGACCCCAAGCTAGGATTTGGTACTGTTCACAGTGGATCGGGTCTTCGAAAAACTTACATAAGAAAATCCATTACACCCCATAGCCATCCCAATTTAGAAAATTTCCCTTTGAGACTCCCATCTCATGTGCTTGAAGATTTTGCAAGTTGACAGTTAAAGCTAACTTAACATGCTCTCGTCTGTTATATTTACATAAGGACAAATAGATTTACATCTTTGACCTTTCAGGAATGAAGAAATGTTTCTATGCTTTTTTCTTTTCCTCTGGGATTTCCTTTTGAATAGCATGTGTTCTTTAATGTTACTAAATCGAGAAGGATTTTATAGGAAATATAATCTTTTTTTTAAAAGGCATATAATACAAATGTATCATATGTATAAAATGTGTATGCATATATTATATATATACATATAGTATATACATATCTATAGCACACATTTTATAATTCATTTTTAGTAATATATTTCTAAGAATAATAGCCAAGAATTATGTGAATAAAATGAAACATTTATAAAATTATTTTACCTTTAATTTCCCAATCAATTAAATGTTATAAAACATTTAAAGTCTTAATTAATTAAATAATTAAATATAGAAATTATGTAACATGCCATATATTTCTTTAAAATACTCATTTGTTAATTTAGAAATTATGAAATGAAAGATTCTGAATTTATGATGGCTGAAATAACTTGAAGCTCTAGCTTACTTCTCAGTAGAAGGAATATAGCCTTTGCCTTGTTTTCCATGAAGTAATGAGAATATTTCAATGTATTTTTTCCTTCCAAAATTATATTATGTTAGGCAATGGTTCTTTATGAATATATTGTGTTTCTTCCAAAACAGCAAATGTGGTAATCAGGTTTATATTAACTAAGTATTGATTTTTGGTTATGAAATAAATTATTGGTGAACAGAAAATAAGAAGGGGATCAAAGAGTTGTGAATAACATTCTTTTAATTTGAAAATAATTCATGTACATTTTTATATTTAATATTCAACCACAACTCTGTAAAGGTATCATTTCCTGACTTCTAGAGTTCCCAGTTCAGGACACCAGAAATGGAGTACTTTTATGAAGTATGTCTAGACTCTGTTATTTTGGTCTTAGATACAGGTTATTTTAGAGTTTCTGTTACATTTTATAAGAAACTAGGTTCTTCCTCCTATTGGGGTTGCAGACCCCTTCAGGGGAATGCAAGGGCCAAGAAGTGGGAGTGGGTGAGATGGGGAGCAGGGGGAGAGGGAAGGTATAGGGTATTTTCAGGGAGGAAACTAGGAAAGGGGATAGCATTTGAAATGTAAATGAAGAAAATATCTAATAAAAAAGAAACTAGGTTCTTTTACATTTCTTCTACCATATTTTACACACACACACACACACACACACACGTATTTCTACATGAACCTAAAATGATTTAAGTATTCTGAAAGCTTCCTTTCACTTTTACAAGTCCTTGTGATCTCTTTAAATGAATCTATGCTAGTGGAGTCACTGCCTCGCTACATATGTAAATAACAAAACTCAATTCTTTGACTCATTGTACTAGTCAATATAATGGGTTGTTGACGCCAAACTGTAAAATTTATCAGGATGTGCTCGGCCAAACTGCATAGGAGCTCAACTTCCAAAAGACTCAATGATTGTTTATTTTCTCTCACATATCCCTTTCATAATAAGCCAGGAAATACTGTCTACATATTCTGCAAATTACAAAAGTTCTGGTCAGCCATCATCAACTACCTTTCATATTACATTCCCTTTCTGAATATTACTTTCTTAAAGTGAAATCTGCCCATATCAATATCAATGAGAAAAATAATACACAAAACAAACAAACAAACAAACAAACATACAAAACAAAGCAGTGCAGTGGGAGGCAGCAATTAGGAGGCAGAAGCACCAGCCGGAGGACAGAGACCTGCCCTGCAGAGAGCACCATCTTGGCTCCGGGACTCCGCCGAACTTAGTCTACAGGTTAGAGTGAGGACCACAGAGGCAGACAGCTTCTGGGACAGGCGGGAGCCACAGAGCCGCTGAGGCAGCACCCTTTTGGGGCCGCAGACATCCGGCACCCTCCCAGTCGGAGGACAGTGACCTGCCCTGCAGGGAGCGCCATCTTGGCTCCGGGACTCCGCCGAACTTAGTCTGTACAGGTCAGAGTGGGGACCACAGAGGCAGACAGCTTCTGGGACAGGCGGGAGCCACAGAGCTGCTGAGGCAGCACCCTTTTGGGGCCACAGACATCCAGCACCCTCCTAGCTGGAAGACAGTGGTCTGCCCTGCACAGGAGCCCTCTGCCTCAGGAGCAGGGAGCACATCTTGGATCCAGGACTCCACTGAACTTAGGAACTTAGTCTGCACAGCTGAGAGTGTGTACCACAGAAGCCTACAGCTTCTGTGACCTGCCAAAGCAACACAGCATCTGGGAAAGGTCCTGTTTTCCGCCTTCTTCTTCGGCCAGGAGGAGGTCCAAACCCCAGATATCTGTACACCTTCCCTTTAAGAGGAAAGCTTGTCAGCAGGGAGTGCTCTAACCACTGAAACTCAGAGGAGAGAGCCTGTCTCCCAGGTCTGGTGACAGAGGATACTCAGAATCCCCAGAAGAACAACCTCTGAACAGAGACAACTATAACAACTCCAGAGATTACCAGATGGCGAGAGGTAAAGGTAAGAATCTTACTAACAGAAACCAAGACCACTCACCATCATCAGGACCCAGCACTCCCACTTCGCCCAGTCCAGGGCACCCCAACACACCTGAAAAACTAGACCTGGATTTAAAAGCATATCTCATGATGATGGTAGAGGACATCAAGAAGGACTTTAAAGAACTACAGGAGAACATGGCTAAAGAGTTACAAGTCCTTAAAGAAAAACAGGAAAACACAACCAAACTGGTAGAAGTCCTTAAAGAGAAACAGGAAAACACATCCAATCAGATGATGGAAATGAACAAAACCATACTAGACCTAAAAAGGGAAGTAGACACAATAAAGAAAACCCAAAATGAGGCAACACTGGAGATAGAAACCCTAGGAAAGAAATCTGGAACCATAGATGCAAGCATCAGCAACAGAATACAAGAGATGGAAGAGAGAATCTCAGGTGCAGAAGATTCCATAGAGAACATGGGCACAACAATCAAGGAAAATGGAAAATGCAAAAAGATCCTAACTCAAAACATCCAGGAAATACAGGACACAATGAGAAGACCAAACCTACGGATAATAGGAGTGGATGAGAATGAAGATTTTCAACTCAAAGGACCAGCAAACATCTTCAACAAAATTATAGAAGAAAACTTCCCAAATCTAAAGAAAGAGATGCCCATGAACATACAAGAAGCCTACAGAACTCCAAATAGGCTGGACCAGAAAAGAAATACCTCCCGACACATAATAATCAGAACAACAAATGCACTAAATAAAGATAGAATACTAAAAGCAGTAAGAGAAAAAGGCCAAGTAACATATAAAAGCAAGCCTATCAGAATTACACCAGATTTTTCACCAGAGACTATGAAAGCCAGAAGATCCTGGACAGATGTTATACAGACACTAAAAGAACACAAATTCCAGCCCAGCCTACTATACCCAGCCAAACTCTCAATTAACATAGATGGAGAAACCAAAGTATTCCACGACAAAACCAAATTCACACATTATCTCTCCACGAATCCAGCCCTTCAAAGGATAATAACAGAAAAAAACCAATACAAGGACAGGAACCACGCCCTAGAAACAACAAGAAGGTAATCCCTCAACAAACCTAAAAGAAGACAGCCACAAGAACAGAATGCCAACTTTAACAACAAAAATAACAGGAAACAACAATTACTTTTCCTTAATATCTCTTAATATCAATGGACTCAACTCCCCGATAAAAAGACATAGACTAACAAACTGGCTACACAAACAAGACCCAACATTTTGCTGCTTACAAGAAACTCATCTCAGAGAAAAAGATAGACACTACCTCAGAATGAAAGGCTGGAAAACAATTTTCCAAGCAAATGGTCTGAAGAAACAAGCTGGAGTAGCCATTCTAATATCAGATAAGATTGACTTCCAACCCAAAGTCATCAAAAAGACAGGGAGGGGCACTTCATACTCATCAAAGGTAAAATCCTCCAAGAGGAACTATCAATCCTGAATATCTATGCTCCAAATACAAAGGCAGCCTCATTCATTAAAGAAACTTTAGTAAATCTCAAAGCACACATTGCACCTCATACAATAATAGTGGGAGACTTCAACACACCACTTTCACCAATGGACAGATCATGGAAACAGAAACTAAACAGGGACACAGTGAAACTAACAGAAGTTATGGATCAAATGGATCTGGCAGATATCTACAGAACATTTTACCCTAAAACAAAAGGATACACCTTCTTCTCAGCACCTCATGGTACCTTCTCCAAAATTGACCACGTAATTGGGCACAAAACAGGACTCAACAGATACAAAAACATTGAAATTGTCCCATGCATCCTATCAGATCATCATGGACTAAAGCTGATCTTCAATAACAAAATAAATAATAGAAAGCCAACCTTCATGTGGAAACTGAACAACACTCTTCTCAATGATACCTTGGTCAAGGAAGAAATAAAGAAAGAAATTAAGGACTTTTTAGAGTTCAATGAAAATGAAGCCACAACATACCCAAACTTATGGGACGCAATGAAAGCATTTCTAAGAGGAAAACTCATAGCTCTGAGTGCCTCCAAAAGGAAACTAGAGAGAGCACACATTAGCAGCTTGACAACACACCTAAAAGCACTAGAACAAAAGGAAGCAAATTCACCCAAGAGGAGTAGACGGCAGGAAATAATCAAACTCAGGGGTGAAATCAACCAAGTGGAAACAAGAAAAACTATTCAAAGAATCAACCAATCAAGGAGCTGGTTCTTTGAGAAAATCAACAAGATAGATAAACCCTTAGCCAGACTCACTAGAGGGCACAGGGAAAGCATCCTAATTAACAAAATCAGAAATGAATAAGGAGACATAACAACAGATCCTGAAGACATCCAAAACACCATCAGATCCTTCTACCAAAGGCTATACTCAACAAAACTGGAGAACCTGGATGAAATGGAGAAGTTCCTAGACAGATACCAGGTACCAAAGTTGAATCAAGATCAGGTTAATGATCTAAACAGCCCTATATCCCCCAAAGAAATAGAAGCAGTCATTAATAGTCTCCGAACCAAAAAAAGCCCAGGACCAGATGGGTTTAGTGCAGAGTTCTATAAGACCTTCAAAGAAGATCTAATCCCAGTTCTTCACAAACTATTCCACAAAATAGAAACAGAAGGTACTCTACCCAACTCATTCTATGAAGCCACAATTACTCTGATACCTAAACCACAAAAAGACCCAACAAAGATAGAAAACTTCAGACCAATATCCCTTATGAATATTGATGCAAAAATCCTCAATAAAATTCTTGCTAACCGAATCCAAGAACACATCAAAACAATCATCCATCCTGACCAAGTAGGTTTCATCCCAGGGATGCAGGGATGGTTCAATATACGGAAATCCATCAACGTAATCCAGTATATAAACAAACTCAAAGACAAAAACCACATGGTCATCTCGTTAGATGCGGAAAAAGCATTTGACAAGATCCAACACCCATTCATGATAAAAGTCTTGGAAAGATCAGGAATTCAAGGCCCATACCTAAACATGATAAAAGCAATCTACAGCAAACCAGTAGCCAACATCAAAGTAAATGGTCAGAAGCTTGAAGCAATCCCTCTAAAATCAGGGACTAGACAAGGCTGTCCACTTTCTCCATACCTATTCAACATTGTACTTGAAGTCCTAGCCAGAGCAATTCGACAACAAAAGGAGATCAAAGGGATACAAATTGGAAAAGATGAAGTCAAAATATCACTCTTTGCAGATGATATGATAGTATATATAAGTGACCCTAAAAATTCCACCAGAGAACTCCTAAGCCTGATAAACAGCTTCGGTGAAGTAGCTGGATATAAAATTAACTCAAATAAACCAATGGCCTTTCTCTACACAAAGAATAAACAGGCTGAGAAAGAAATTAGGGAAACAACACCCTTCTCAATAGTGACAAATAATATAAAATATCTTGGCGTGACTCTAACTAAGGAAGTGAAAGATCTGTATGATAAAAACTTCAAGTCTCTGAAGAAAGAAATTATAGAAGATCTCAGAAGATGGAAAGATCTCCCATGCTCATGGATTGGCAGGATCAACATTGTAAAAATGGCTATCTTGCCAAAAGCAATCTACAGATTCAATGCAATCCCCATCAAAATTCCAAATCAATTCTTCAACGAATTAGAAAGTGCAATCTACAAATTCATCTGGAATAACAAAAAACCTAGGATAGCAAAAACTCTTCTCAAGGATAAAAGAACCTCTGGTGGAATCACCATGCCGGACCTAAAGCTCTACTACAGAGCAATTGTGATAAAAACTGCATGGTACTGGTATAGTGACAGACAAATAGACCAATGGAATAGAATTGAAGACCCAGAAATGAACCCACACACCTATGGTCACTTGATCTTCGACAAGGGAGCTAAAAACATCCAGTGGAAGAAAGACAGCATTTTCAACAAATGGTGCTGGCACAACTGGTTGTTAACATGTAGAAGAATGCGAATCGATCCATTCCTATCTCCTTGTACTAAGGTCAAGTCTAAGTGGATCAAGGAACTTCACATAAAACCAGAGACACTGAAACTTATAGAGGAGAAAGTGGGGAAAAGCCTTGAAGATATGGGCACAGGGGAAAAATTCCTGAATAGATCAGTAATGGCTTGTGCTGTAAGATCGAGAATTGACAAGTGGGACCTCATGAAACTACAAAGCTTCTGCAAGGCTAAAGACACCATCAATAAGACAAAAAAACCACCAACAGATTGGGAAAGGATCTTCACCTATCCTAAATCAGATAAGGGACTAATATCCAATATATATAAAGAACTCAAGAAGGTGGACTCCAGAAAGTCAAATAACCCCATTAAAAAATGGGGCTCAGAACTGAACAAAGAATTCTCACCTGAGGAATACCGAATGGCAGAGAAACACCTGAAAAAATGTTCAACATCCTTAATCATCAGGGAAATGCAAATCAAAACAACCCTGAGATTCCACCTCACACCAGTCAGAATGGCTAAGATCAAAAATTCAGGTGACAGCAGATGCTGGCGAGGATGTGGAGAAAGAGGAACACTCCTCCATTGTTGGTGGGATTGCAAGCTTGTACAACCACTCTGGAAATCAGTCTGGCGGTTCCTCAGAAAATTGGACATAGTACTACCGGAGGATCCAGCAATACCTCTCCTGGGCATATATCCAGAAGATGTCCCAACCGGTAAAAAGGACACATGTTCCACTATGTTCATAGCAGCCCTATTTATAATAGCCAGAAGCTGGAAAGAACCCAGATGTCCCTCAACAGAGGAATGGATACAGAAATTATGGTACATTTACACAATGGAGTACTACTCAGCTATTAAAAAGAATGAATTTATGAAATTCCTAGCCAAATGGATGGACCTGGAGGGCATCATCTTGAGTGAAGTAACACAATCACAAAAGAACTCACACAATATGTATTCACTGATAAGTGGATATTAGCCCAAAACTTAGGATACCCAAGATTTAAGATACAATTTGCTAAACGCATGAAACTCAAGAAGAATGAAGACCAAAGTGTGGACACTGTGCACCTTCTTAGAATTGGGAACAAAACACCCAGGGAAGGAGTTACAGAGACAAAGTTCGTAGCGGTGATGAAAGGATGGACCATTTAGAGACTGCCGTATCCAGGGATCCATCCCATAATCAACTTCTAAACGCTGACACCATTGCATACACTAGCAAGATTTTGCTGAAAGGACCCAAATATAACTGTCTCTTGTGAGACGATGCTGGGGCCTAGCAAACACAGGAGTGGATGTTCACAGTCAGCTATTGGATGTATCACAGGGCTCCCAATGGAGAAGCTAGAGAAAGTACCCAAGGAGCTAAAGGGATCTGCAACCCTATTGTTGGAACAACATGATGTACTAACCAGAACCCCGGAGCTCTTGTCTGTAGCTGCATATGTATCGAAAGATGGCCTAGTCAGCCATCAATGGAAAGAGAGGCCCATTGGACTCGCAAACTTTATATGCCCCAATATAGGGGAATGCCAGGGCCAAAAGAATGGGAATGGGTGGGTAGGGAAGTGGGGGGCTCTATGGGGGACTTTTGGGATAGCATTGGAAACGTAATTGAGGAAAATATGCAATAAAATATTAAAAAAAAAAAAAAAGGAGGCAGAAGCAGGTAGATTTCTGAGTTCAAGGCCAGCCTGGTCTACAGAGTGGTCCAGGTCATCCAGGGCTACACAGAGAAACCCTGCTTCAAAACAAAAACAAACAAACACCAACAAACAAACAAAAACCCTATAAAACAAACAAAAAAAAACACCAAAAACCAAACAAAAAAGCAAAAACAAAACAAAAACACAGCAATGGGCTGATTATCACTGATTACTTGCTATAGTAGAAATTCCTCAGCCATAACACTGTTGCATGGAATATTAGATTATGGGTTATGCTTTGTGTATGACAAGTTCTGACAGAAGCACTACCTGAAGGGATGTAACCCTGTTTATAGGACAGGTGTCTATTCTCATATAATTAGGGTTCAGTTCTTTTGGGGAAAAGTAGTTATATGGAAGCAGTTGTCATTGAGTAACCTAGAGAATGCTATCATAGTTTGGTCTTATTGTTGACCTATACTGCTTTAAAATTAGAGACTTGACTGTGATTATAGAAAAGATGTCTATGATGCAAATCATCAAATTCTAAATCTGTGCCTCCTCTCCATCTCTGCCACTACAAGACTTGAGTGGCTAGAAAAAGATGCAGAATAACATAAGTAGACACTTAAAATGTACTAGTGTATTAGAATGACAGCAATGTATAAAATAGTAGCAAATCCATCTAAGCAATGAGAACTTTATACTTCATAGAATCATATAAACATTTATACTCGAACAAACACAAAATACAACAATTCACTATGTAGGTAACTACCACTGACAATGACCCACAATATGATTTCTATACCTCTTGGTGTTTCATAAGAAATTTAATATATTAAAAGCTCCAGGTGACTTGAGGAGATAATGAGAACTCTAACTAACCCAACAGGTATCATATTAATTTCACTATTATTACCCCTCATTCTGTTAGAATACCAGGAACATGTTCTGAGACTCATTTGGTTAGTCTAACCATAACCACTGGAAAAAAAATGTTTTTTTTTTCAAAGTGATGCCAATTAAAAAAAAGTAGATAGCTATCTCTTTCACAAACACAGAGAGATAGGGAGATTTTTTTCAAAAACATGATACCATCACTTTTATGTGCATGAAACCAGCTCTTCTTTCTCTTGTTTTTGAATAACTATATCTAGTTTTTGGCATACATTTGAGATTGGCCAGTGAAAATGTCCTAATGCAGTCATCAATAAAGAACATTTTTCAAATACAATAAAAGTTATCAAATAGCAAATATAAATAAAAACTATTCAAATTCATTTGGGGGGGGGGTCAGGAAATTTTATTTGAACAATAATGCTTTAGATGTTACTTAAATGTCCCAGACAGGATTAATAAAATTAAATGTTTCTAAATTACAAATTTAGCTCCAGTAGGAGTTTCATAAAAAAGAAAACAACCCCCTCCCAAAAGAAGTATGACACACACATTTTGAAGAAACCCCAATGTTTCATGCAATGGTAGGCAGGATGTAAAAGGTCACCCAAACCCATATGTTTCTACACCAATCATCATCCCAAAACAGTCCTCCAGTCAATCTGTTCATTCAAATGCATCCAGGAACCTACACCTACACTACATAATCAATATTATATACATTTATTACCGCCTTGTTTTTTTTATAATTTCTTATGTAAAGCCCTCATAACACCCCCAAAATATGTAAGATTAACTTGGGGGGAGGGAGGGGAAGATAATCACTTTAGACATTCAGTTAAAATGTAAATTATCTAAATCTCCAAATATTTAATAAAAATGAGCTTTTTCTCCATTTAACACTTTGCTTGCTAACTGTACAGTAATTGTATTATAGAGAGGACACCTCTATTTTCATACTGTATCTTCTTTGGATGGAATTGAGAAAGCTGGCTAATTTAAGGTAATTAAATGAGGTTGATCCAACTAAGATTAAGATGACAGCAGATATATTCAATGCAGAATTTAATAGTTTTTAATTTTGTTTTTTAAAAAAGATGCAGTTGAATGGGGGAATGACCAAAATAGGGCAATAAAGAACCCAGGTTCAATATATAAAATTGTCCCACAACACATCAACAATGGCAGTAAAAATAAAAGAAAAAGTAATCTTTCTGGAACATCATTTTTTTAATAACATAGAAACACCAAGTGCCAGGAAGATTTCTACTTATGGAATTTTAGCATTCAAGTTTCCCTCAAGTTACTTTATTGGATTAAATTCATTTTTATGAACTTTCCTTTTTTAGAGAATAACTCAAGTAAAATTTCTCAGTTATGTTTTTTTTCAATTATTGTTTTATTGAAATTATATCCAAAAATCTTAGACCAATAACGTGTTCCACTTTCAAGATGCACTGGGGCAGTGTTGACTCAGAGCTTGTGGGAGTTACCAACCAATGACCGTTCTAATGTGTGTTGTCCATTCCACAAGAAGAAGCCCATGTCTGACACTGCCTGGATGGCCAGGAACCAGAAACAGAATGACTCAGAGAACTAACATAGAATCAAACACAAGAGGGCAAAAAAATTATAATAACCAAAAACAAACAAAAAACAAAAGGAAAATCAAAGAAATGACTTCTAATAATATTAGGCTGTATTGATATATTGTTGCCTAGTCCACTCAGAATTAGATAGGCTACCAACCATAAGTCATAGTTCAGGGAACTCCACAGAAGAGAGGAGGTATGATTGTAGAAGACACCCCACAGGATCACGCAGAAATATAAAACCGGATGTCATCCTCTCTGACTCTTATAATCCTCTGATTCCTTTTACATGGTCCCCTGAGTCCTGAGTGAAGGGATGTGTTGGAGATATCCCATTTAGGAACAAGTGTCCCAAGGTCTCTATATATGCAAATTCTCCAATTGTGGGTATCTTTATTCTTTTCATCTCCTGCAGGTAAAAACTTCTCTGATGATGACAAAACAACTCATTTCTCTGTAAGGGTTGCAGAGTATTGTTAGGAGATATTTTATTGCTATGCTACATTAGCAGAATATTAATATTTCCTTTTCCCTTTCTCTTAGATCTATAAAGTCTCAGGTTCCAACCAATTATAGCACATCTTGCAGACAGATCAACATTATAGATGGAAGGGTGTATAGTTGTGATAGTGTTTATTTTTCTCCTTTGGTAGTGACCAGAGTATCAGAGTACCTTGTAGTACCATGAACACTAGTCAGTATACGTTAAGCGTCTATAAGACATTGTCTTGATTTCTCCATATTCAATGAGCTGTGTAGATGTTTCTCTAGCAATACTCTTACTGACAGTTGGTGGAGAGTAACTGAAAGCTTTGGCTAGGACTCCCTTGGTCAATAACTCTTTTAGATGTAATCATTTCTCAGTATTGGAAGCTTCATTTAATGATGAGAGATGCTCAAAAATATCCTTGTCACCAACACCCTCATATATGGCAAGTTCACTTAGATTTCTTATATACATGTATATATTTTAGAAAGCTAGTATATTAGGTTTCCATGCAACTCCTAAAATGCTCTTAGTTTTAGATGTCCTTTCTCATATTTATTTCCTCCCACCAATATACTTCCCCTGTGCATTTGATCCTCTTTTCTAGTCCCAAATATTTATATATTTATAATAATATTTACCTTATTCCTCTCCTAGGGAGTGCCATCTTTTTTCTCATAGGACCTTATTGTACTGTAATGGACTGTAGTTATATTATCAAAGATTTAAGATTTAACAGTTAACATCCATCTGTAAGTGAATACCATATTTGTCTTTCTGATCTGGGTCATCTCAAACTAATTTCTTTTAGCTCTACAATTTGATAATTTGTTTTCTTGATATCCAGTTTTATGGGGGTTTTTTTTGTTGTTGTTTTGTTTCCAGAGTTGAGAACAGAACCCAGGGCCTTGTGCTTGCTCGACAAGCACTCTACCACTCAGCTAAATCCCCAACCCCATTTTGTTTTGTTTTGTTTTTTGTTTTGTTTTGTTTTTGAGCTCTCATATATATTAAGTACTAGCTCTTTTTCATTTAACAGATTTAACAGTTAACATCCATCTGTAAGTGAATACCATATTTGTCTTTCTGATCTGGGTCATCTCAAACTAATTTCTTTTAGAAAAATTTTCTATTTTTTCATTCTATAGCTTGCTGCTTTGTCTGAATGATTATGTCCACTGTGTTATAGATTTTCAAACTCACGAGGTTTGATCATTGTAATTCTCAGTGTCTTTGTTCTCAGCATTTGTTCAAAAATTTTATACCAGTGTCAACAAGTTTAAGCTATTGCCTACATTCTCTTCTATCAGATTCCATTTATCTCACCTCATGTTAATGTCTTTTCTCTATTTGGAGTTTAGATTGTGCAGGATGATCAGAGTGGATCTTTTACTATTCGTCTAGATGTAGGGATCTAGTCTTGACCAATTTGATTTGGTGACAATGTTGTTTTTAGTCCAGTGTGTATTTCTTGCTTCTTTATCAAAAATCAAGCGTCCATAGGTATATAAACTTATGTCTGTGTCCTCAACTTAATTCCATAGAACAACATATGTCTGCCTTTTTGTTAAGACTATGGTGTTTTTATTACTTCAGCCCTGAAGTAAAATTGAGTTCAGAAGTGCTTATACTTCAAGCAGTTCTATGATTATTCATGATGGTTTTAGCTATCCTGAGCTTTATGTGCTTCTCTATGAAACTGAAAACTGTCCTATAAATTTAGGGAAATACTGTGTTGGAAGTTTTATGGGAACTTCATTAAATCTATAGTTTGCTTTCAGTAGGATGGCCATGTTCACAGGTTTAATCATATTGATCAATTAGCATAGAAGATCTCTACATCTTCAGTTTATCATTTTGATCATTCAAGTCTTTCACTTCCTTTGCAAAAACAGCACCCTAAGATATATTTTAAGATTATTGGGAAAGATATTATTTCTCCTAATTATATCTCAGTCAATTTATAGCTTGCATCTAGAAAGGCTACTAATTATTTTATATTTATTTTCTATCATGATACTTTTTTGAACATGTTTAGTAACTGTAGGAGCTGATAGAAGTTTTAGGGCCACTTTTGTATATAATCAGATTTCCTCTGCAAATAAAAATAATTTGGGTTTCTTCTATTTCAATTTTAATACTCACAAACTCTTTTATTTAACTTAATGCTATAGCTAAGTTTTAAAGTACTTATTGAATACATATTTAGAATTAGAAAACTTTGGCTTGAATAGGATTTTAATGAAAATTCTTCAATTTTCTCTCCATTTAATTGGATGTTGAATGGGAGCTTGCTATAAAATGCTTTATTATTTTGAAATTGTCTTTTATAACCATTTTTTCAGGATATTTATAAAGTCATGTTATATTTTTGTTATCCATTTTCTGAATCTTATGAAATGATTGTGTGGTTTTAGTCATTCAGTTTGTTGTACAGTGGATTACCTTAATAGATTTATATATGTTACATTATTCCTACATCTCTAGGATGAATCCTACTTGATCTTGATGGATAATATTTTTGATGTGTAATTAGATTTTGTTTGCAAGTATTTTATTGAGAATATTTTCATCTATGTTCATAAAAGATTATCTGTTGTTCCTTCTTGGTGAGGTCTGTATGTGGTTTAGGTGATAGGGTAGCTTCTCAAAAAACGAACATCAGTATTCCTTCTCTTTTTATTTTGTGAAATAATTTCTAGAATATTGGCATTAATTATTTGTTTAAAGTCTTGTAGAATTCTGTATTGAACCCTGTGGTTATTGGTTTTTTGTTTATTTCTTTGCCATTTGTTTATTTACTTATTTAAATCACGATTATGTGGAAATATGTTCCATGTATCCCTAATTGCTCCAGAGCAGTGTTTACCAGATCTTGATTTAATTTTGTTAGGTATTATGGATCAAGAAAATTATCTGTATCTTTACATTTTTAAATGTAATGATGAACAGGGTTTTTGTTTTGTTTTCAATTTTTGTTTACTGTTTTTTGTTTTTTGTTTTTGTTTTTGTTGTTGTTTTCAAACTAGGTCCTTGTGATTCTCTGAATTTTCTTAGTGACTTTGTTGGGTTTTTTTTGTTGTTGTTGTTCCCCCATTCATGTCTAATTTTATAATCTGTGTTTTCCCTCATCACCTTTTAAGTAACGTGAATAAGAATTCTTCAGTTTTCTAAAAGATCCAACTCATTTGGTATGTGCCAAAGACTTTATTTCTTCTTTCTTTCTCTTTCTTTTTCTTTCTTTCTTTCTTTCTTTCTTTCTTTCTTTCTTTCTTTCTTTCTTTCTTTCTTTCTTTCTTTCTTTCTTTCTTTCTTTCTTTCTCTCTCTCTCTCTCTCTCTCTTCCTTCCTTCCTTCTTTCCTTTCTTTCTTTTCTTCCTTTCCTTCTTTCTTTCTTTCTTTCATTTGATTTGTTTCTTCTTTCTAAATATTCTTTAAGAAGGTGTTTGCATAATAACCTGTTGCATGAGTGTGAAAAATTAGGTTGAGTTTTAAGGACTGGTACATTTAATATTGGATGAGACTTGGGTCTATCCCATGCAATCCCAGTGCCATGGTTCCTTCTCTGTTGTTCTTTTAGCCCAAAGGATTTTTTGAAATATTTGACACCATCTGCCATTTCTGTCCAGACTAGAGCAACAGCTTAATTGGTTGCGGTAAGGGGTACCTAGAGAAGACTAAGGGATGCTGTAAGGTAGAACACGTTTATGCTGAAACCCCATGCATCTCTACACAACACATCATGAGTGATCAACTTTCCATTCTCTTTTAGCTGAGTTACTGCAATGGTTAGGTGTAGGTGGCAACTATTAAATAATACTTAGAAACATGTTGAAACACTTTCTTGGGGTGTGCTTGAGGGGGTGTGTCTAGAATACATTAGTTTGAGAATTTGAATTCTGCTCTAAATGTGAATTTGTGACACTCAAATGGAGAGAAAAAAACAGAAAAATGTGAGTCTGTCTATCTATCTTACAGTTTCTGACTGCAGAAATCTTAGAGAAACTACTTTTTAATTTAACATTTTTATTTTATTTTTTATTAGATATTTTCTTTATTTACATTTCAAATGTTATCCTCTTTCTTGGTTTCTCCTCCAAAAACCCACTATCCCCTCCCTGTCCCACTGCTCAACAACTCCCCCACTCCTGCTCCCTGGCCCTGACATTCCCCTGCACTGGAGCATCAAACATTCATAGGACCAAAGGCCTCTCCTCCCATTGATGAATTACAAGGCCATCCTTTGCTACATATGCAGCTGCAGCCATGGGCCCCTCCATGTATACTCTTTGGTTGGTGGTTTAGACCCTGGGAGCTCTGGGAGTACTGGTTGGTTCATATTTTTGTTCCTCCAATGGGACTGCAAACCCCTTCATTTCCTTGGGTCCTTTCTCTAGCTCCTACATTGGGGAACCTGTGCTCAGTCCAATGGTTGGCTGAGAGCATCCGCCTCTGTGTTTGTCAGTCACTCTTCAGAGCCTCTCAGAAGACAGCTATGTCAGGCTCCTCCCAACTACCACTTGTTGGCATCCACAAGAGTGTCTGGGTTTGGTAACTGTATATGGGATGGATCTCCAGGCAGGGCAGTTTCTGGATGGCCTTTCCTACAGTCTCTGCTTCAAGTTTTGTCTCTGTATCTACTCCCTTGTATATTTTGTTTCCCCTTCTAAGAAGGACCAAAGTATCCAAGCTTTGGTCTTCCTTCTTCTTGAGCTTCATGTTGTTGTTGAATTGTATCTTGGATATTCTGTTCTTCTGGACTAATATCCAACTATCACTGAGTGCATACCATGTGTGTTCTTTTGTGATTCAGTTATCTCACTCAGGATGATATTTTCTAGTTACATCTGTTTGCCTAAGAGTTTCCTGAAGTCATTGTTTTTAGTGGCTGAGTAGTATTCTATTCTGTAAATATACCTCATTTTCTGTATCCACTCTTCTGTTGAGGGGCATCTGGATTCTTTCCAGCTTTGGACTGTTATAAATGAGGCTGCTATGACCATAGTGGAGCATGTGCCCTTATTACATGTTGGAGAATCTTCTGGGTATATGCCCATGAGTGGGATTGCTGGGTCCTCAGATTGTATTATGTCCAATTTTCTGAGGAACCTCCAAACTGATTTCCAGAGTGGTTGTACCGGCTTGCCATCCCACCAGCAATGGAGGAGTGTTTCTCCTTCTCCACATCCCTGCCAGCATCTGCTGTCACCTGAGTTTTTGATATTAGTCATTCTGACTGGTGTGAGATGGAATCTCAGGGTTGTTTTGATTTACATTTCCCTGATGACTAAGGAGGTTGGACATATTTTTAGGTGCTTCTCAGCCATTCTTTATTCCTCAGTTGAAAATTCTTTGTTTAGCTCTGTACTCCATTTTCAATAGGGATATTTGTTTCTCTGGAGTCTAACTTCTAGAGTTCTTTGTATATATTGGATATTAGCCTTCTATTGGATCTAGGGTTTGGAAAGATCTTTTCCCAATCTGTTGATTGCCGTTTTGCCTGACTGACAGTGTACTTTGCCTTATAGAAGCTTTGAAATATTATGAGGTCATTTGTCAGTTTTTGATCTTAACCCATAAGCTATTTTTGTTCTGTTCAGGAAATTTTCCCCTGAGCCCATGTGCTCAAGTGTCTTCCCCACTTTGTTTCTATTAGTTTCACTGTGTCTGATTTTATGTGGAGATTCTTGATCCACTTGGACTAGAGCTTTTTACAAGGAGATGAGAATGGATCAATTTGAATTCTTCTACATGCTGACCTCCAGTTGAACCAGCACCATTTGTTGAAAAAGCTGTCTTTTCTCCACTAGATGGTTTTAGCTCCTTTGTCAAAGATCATGTGACTATTAGTATGTAGGTTCATTTCTGGGTCTTCCATTCCATTTGATTGATCTTCCTGCCTGTCACTGTACTAATATCATTCGTTTTTTATCTGTCATAGAGCTTGAGGTCAGGGAGGGTACTCTGTAGTACAGCTTGAGGTCAGGGAGGGTGATTCCCCCAAATGTTCTTTTAATGTTGAGAACAGTTTTCAGTATTTTTTTTTATTATTCCAAATGAATTTGAAAGTTGTTCTTTCTAATTCTATGATGAATTAAGTTGGAATTTTGATGGGAATTGCATTGAATCAGTAGATTTCTTTCAGCAAGTTGGTCATTTTTTATTAGATTAATCCTGCCAATGCATGAGTATTGGAGATCTTTTCATCTTCTGAGATGTTCTTCAATTTCATTCTTCAGAAACTTGAAGATCTTTTCATACAGTTCATTCAATTGGTTGGATAAAGTAATACCAATGTATTTTATATTATTTGTTACTATTGTGAAGGGTATGGTGAAGGGACCACTTGCTTGGAAAATTGTTTTCCAGCTTTTTATTCTGAGGTAATGTGTTTCCATCACTGAGGTGTATTTCCTCTATGCAGCACAATGCTGAATCCAGTTTATGTATCTCCTCTGTTAGATTATTCTTTAAGGGAATTTTGTGTTTCCCCTTTAAAGGCTTCTATTTACCTGTGTTCTTCTTTATTTCTTTTTTTAATTAATTTATTTTTTACACTTCATATTTCATTCCTGGCTGCCCCCTCACATTTACCCTCCAAATGTTCCACATCCCACATTTCCTCCTCACCCTTCTCCATGTTTTAGACCCATTTGGGAAAGAGAAAAAAACCAATCACAAATGTCGAGGGAGGCAGGTACCTGAGAGGGGAAGTGAACAGGGGGTAGTAGAGGGGGAAGGTAACCTGATCTGTTATTAGGTGAGGGAAAATGACTGAAACCCTGAGGGTCAGTAGAAAGAATGGAGACAGGCAAACTAAGGAATAGGAGGTTGGGGGACTCCTCCAGAATTCACCAGAGACCTGGAAGATAAGAGACTCTCAGGAATCAAAGGGAGGGACTTTAGATGAAAAGTCCAACAGTATGGAGAGGGAATTTATAGAGTCCACCTCCAGTAGAAAAGCAGGGCATCAAGTGAGTGATGGGGATGCCATCCCACAGTCACATCTCTGAACCATAATTGTTCCTGTCTGAATAAATTACAGGGATGCAGCTGTAGAGGAGCCTGAGGAAAAGAAGGCCCAGTGACAAGCCCAAAGTCAGATCCAGCTCAAGGGGAGGTTCCAAGGCCTGACACTATTACTGAGGCTATGGAGCACTAACAAAAGGGGACCTATCATGACTGCCTTCCAAAAGACCCAACAAGCAACTGAGTCAGATGCAGATATTTGTACCCAACCAATGTACAGAAGCAGCTGACCCCTGTTGTTAAATTAGGGAAGGCGGAAAGAAGCTGAGGAGAAGGGTAATTCTGAAAGAGTACCAGGAGTCTCAATTAATCTGGACTCCCAAGATCTCTCAAACACTGGGCTACCAAACAGACAGCATATACCAGCTGATATGTGGTCCCCAACACACATATAGTAGAGGACTTCTGGGTCTGTATTCGTTCAGAAATGATGTACCTAACCCTCAAGAGTCTGGAGGCCCCAGGGAGTTTAGGGGTCAGGTGAGGTGGGGGATGGGGGCATCTCCTGTATTTCTTTAAGGAAGTCCTTCTTAAAGTCCTCTATCATCATCATGAGAAGTAATTTTAAATCTGAGTCTTGCTTTTCCATGGTGATGTGGACTTGCTATGTTGGAAGAACTGGGTTGTGATGATGCCAAGTAACCTTGATTTTAATTGCTTATATTATGTTTGCCTTTCTCCATCTGGTTATCTCTAGTGCTACCTGCATTCACTGTCTTTGACTGGAGACTGCTCCTCCTGTTTTCTTGGTTGTGTCAGAACTCCTCAGAGTCTAGCTGTCTCTTGTGATCCCGTGATGCTGAGATCCTGGGTGTAAGAGCTCCTGGGCATCAAGATGCCTCTGGGATTCTGAATTCCTGATGTGACCAACTCCTGAGATCCTGTGACCCTATGATCCTATGATCCTAGGCATGTAAGACTACCTGGGAGTCAAGCTTCCCCTGGGTGTTGTGGGACTTGGTGCAGAGCTAATGTCTAAGGTGTACTCTGGGCACTGGATCGGACTGGAAGGAACCCATGCCACTCTGTGAGAGGGCATTCCTGCATTCTTGGATCCCTGGGAATCCCAGTTACTACCTGTGTTAGTTTGGATATTGTTGTCTCTTCACCTATGATACTGGGTATGTTAGGGCTCATGGGAGTCCAGCTTCCTCTAAGTGGTGTGGGATCGTGTGCAAACATATTGCCCTAGTTCTGCTCAAGGCACTGGCTCAGATTGGAAGAAGCTGATTGATCTTTGTGTTCTGAGTTTGGTAATATAAAAATCTCAAAGTTGCTTTAATTTGCATTTTCTCAGTTTTTCTGGAATAAATGTCTTTTGAGATTTTCTTTTGCTGCTTCTTTTCGTCTTTTGAAAACTCTCTGTTGATGTCTCATGCTTACTTATTAAATGTTAAAATTGTTTTAGGCTCTTTGTTTTTCAAGACATTTTATGAATTCTTTATAATATTTCTCTGTCAAGTACATAAGTGACATTAATTTCACATTGCATCACCATTCCTTATGAGTATTCATCCACATGATTTCTTTTAAGATTGAGTGTTTTATGACGTGTTAGTTGTCAATTATTGTTTTTCATTCTTGAACAAATAAAACCCTATCCTGGAAATCTATTACTATAATTTCATTATGTAATGTGCTGCCTATGTATTCTTCTGGAAGATCCAGTATTCACATTTTATGTTTAGGTCTTTGTCTTTGTTTGGAGTTCTAATGGTGTGAAGAGTTATTATATTCATGTTAAGTCTTATAGAAAAATCTTTAATTAAGAGTAACAAAGTTTCTTAGCCACTGTGCCTTACTTAAGCTTTTGTGACCTCAAACCAACCCACTCATGATGCACTTTCTCCAAAAAAGCCATACCTACTGCAACAAGGCCACCCTTCCTAAAAATTCCACTCTCTATTGGTTTACAAAAGCCAATTTTGTTCAAACAAAATCGAACAGTCTTTGATCCACTTGGAATCAGTTTATGTGCAAGGTGATAAATATGTGTCCAATTTTATTATGCTGAATGTGAATATTCATTTTTCCAGCACCATTTTTGAAGTTGCTGTATTTTCTTCAGAATCTACAATCATAAAGCTACTAAGCCAAAACAACAACATCTTATAAGCCTTTTTCCTTATTCCCAAAGATAACTGTAGACTTTACCTCTTATCAAGGAAACATATATTTTCAACAATAGAGACCACTACAGAAAATTACAACTTGTTAAAAATGCAGATTTATAGAGTCCTGTTCCAATGGATAATACATTTGTACATATAAGGTATAGGAAACATCATGTAAGAGTGGGTAAAATATTATAAAATCCAGAGGAATAGACATTTTCCTATGTAACTACATATCATAGTAATGGAAGAAGCTACCCCTATGTAATCACATCAACATAATTACCTAATGTTAGATGAAAAATGACGACACCAATATATATGTAAGGATCAGGAAAGTCCTTGGGGCCTTAATCTTGAAGTATTATAGGCAACCTTGGTAAGATGTTCTTCTCTAGGGAAGAATACTCAAAGTGATCATTCTGTGGCTAATGAACAGCCCTGAAAACATACAAACATGTAACAGTATACAAAGCAAACACATTATATTTAGAAGTATTTGGAGGTAGGAAAGGAAAGTAAGAAATGTAATTTTAATATAATCTCAAAAATAGATGAAAGAAAGTGTCAATGTCACAGACCTTTTGTCTGCTCCTTTTCATGTCATAGCAGTTTATTTCCCTAAGAAATCCTTGGCCATGTTTTTCTACAACAATTTGAGGAGACCAAACTCAAACTCTGCTAGTGGATGGTTTTGCATGACTTGTGTACACCATGGGCACTTTCAGTACAATTGCTTCATTCTGGTCATTTATGAAAATAGTGCTCAGTGGAATTACTTCCTTAATGAATATCATAACACATATTTATACATTAGGGGCTAGGTCAATCAAAGCTTTGAGTCTATGTTGATTTATAATTTAATGCCAATGATTTAGCAAAGCATTGGGACAAAGCAAAAAATATCACTGAAAAATCTATCACTCCTAAACTGAGCTTACGGGGCACAAAAAAAGAGTGAAGAGGAAAACCTCTGAGAACATGAAGATACTTATAAAAACTATGAATGATCTCAAAGAATTTTAATAGTTACATATGCACATACAATTGAGGATTATAAAATAATATTTTGTTACATAAAATAATTGCACTAAAAGGGTATTAAGATGATATAGGAAAATATTTTGCTAAGAGGAAAAAAATCAATTAACTATTTGATAGTCAATATGTAATATATGATGAAAGAAAAATGTTATAAACCCTTTGACCTTGAGCATTAATTTGTAATCTCCGAATATTTTGAAGGTGAGGTGGAGATTTTCTTATATAATTTGGAATATGAATATGATATGTTTAAAGATAATATATACATGTATACATATATAAACACACATATGGGTATATAATACATTTTTACATACATTTGTAGGAATAAGACTTGAGTCCAGGGTCTCATGCTTATTTGTCAAAAACTCAATTACTTAGCTGTATACCTAGCTACAGAAGTTATCGAGTTAATAACATATAGGTAATGAAACATCTCAACAAGTTATGTATAAGAATTTAGCATTTTTAGGCACTAAAGCATAGATATTTGAGAACAATTCCTTTCAGCTTAAAAGAAAAAGTATTTAATATATTTTAAAAGACTGTTTATAGAAGATTTATAAGCTATCCTTGGAACACTTTTACATCAGTCATTATATTTTCCCACAAATAATAAACCAGCCATAAATGAGAGAGTTGAGAAACTTTGTTTTCCTTAACGATTTAAATAGATCATCACTGTAAAAAGTTCAATATCACTGTCATGTTCACACAATAACTTCTTCATATATACTTGAATCAGACATGGCCTTTTCTGTGCTGAGAAATGAAATTTTTGAACCAATAAAGAAAAGTGGGTCATTTGAAGTTATCCTACAATGATTACTCCCATATTTCACTGAAGCAATTTTAAACTAGTGACCAAATTTGAAACATTCTATGTGTCTGAGTTTATAGCTTTGTGTTTTAGTGCTCTAGTAGAATGTGGGAGAATATGGGCTTGACCTTTAGTGACACAAACACACACACACAGAGAGAGAGAGAGAGAGAGAGAGAGAGAGAGAGAGAGAGAGAGAGAGAGAGAGAGAGAGAGAGAGAGAGAGTGTTAATAAAACTGCTTGGGTTTTATTTTTATAGACGAAAATACTTTCAATAATTTTGTAATGTAGAAACGTATAAAGTTAAAAAGACTGATAAGTTAGCACCCAAATGAAAAATTCTATCTTACACTGTGACTTTTAGTATGCCAAAATTGTTTATAACACAAGCTTCATAACCAGATAAGAGGCATGATTTATTATGAGTGTCTTCTCATATCTATCCTTTGTCCTATGCTTTTTTTTTCCATTTCTTTCTTCAAGGTATTATAACACCACAAATCATATTAAAGATTGTCACATTACCCCATAATCCTACAATAGGAGACATTTGATTTTGTTTATTACATTCCAGCAGTTGTGTCTGAATGCATGATGTATGTTTTTTACTTAAAATGCAGATTTTCAATTTTGAGTATCTTACAAGTTATGCACTAACTGAACTTTAAGAACTAGAGTATTATCAATATCATGATTTGCAGGCACTGAAATAAATCATCGGGTAAATATGGTTGTACACATGCGTTTTATATGTCAAAATGAAGGTGAATGCAAAAAGGGAGATTTCTACCAAAGTGAGCCGCATTTAGCTATTGACTTGGATACATCTGCTGTTCTTCCATAACTTAGTAGGCATCATTCATTTATATGTATTTGCTACTACTATGTTACCTTTGCCTAGTAAAGGTTAGTTAAATAAAATCATAGTATGACTCTCACTTTCCGAAGACTATATATTTAAGCGAGGGAAATAAAACACATAGCTGCATGAATAGCATGGCATACAATACTTGTGAAAATAACATCATCTCAACCCCTGAATTCAAATTCTTGTCAACTGAATAAATTCTATTAAAATTGCCTGGTAGGGTTTTGCTCATAGTTATAACTAAGATTCTTGTATATTTGGAAAACATACATCATACATTTTTTTTCATTTATTACATCCTGACTGCAGTTTTCCCTCCTTTCTCTCCTTCTAGTCCCTTGTCCCTGCTAAATCCATTTTACTCACTATCCACTCCTCTTTCATTTCTCTCCAGAAAAGTACAGCTCTTGAATGTACAGCAACGACATGTGGCATATCAAGTTACAATAATACTAGGAACCTCCCTGGTATTAAGGCTGAGTGAGTTAATCCAGGAGGAGGTAATGGGTCCCAAAATCAAACAAAAGGTCAGAGACAGACCCACTTCCCACTGGTAGTTGTTCCATAAACACACCAAACTATATAACCATGACAATTAAGCATAAATTCTATGTCAGACACAGACAAACTCCCAAATTGTCAGTCCAGTCTCTGTTAAGCCTTATGTGCTCTGGTTATTTGATTCTGTGGATTTTCTTGTGGTGTCCTTGAACCCATGTCACCTACAATCAATCCTTCCTTCTCTTCTGCAGAATTCTCCAAGCTCCTCCTACTATTTAGCTGTGAGTCTTTGCATCTGATTCTGTTAGTTGCTGGATGAGCTCTTTCTGAATATTATTGTGACTATGAGTATAGAAAAATATCATTAGGAATCATTTTATTGACTTTCCACCCCTTTATCACATTTATTCTATCTATATCTCTCGGTTATTCTACTTCTGGTTTTTGGCACTTCAGAAATTGCCAGGATTGAGGGCTCCTTCTCAGGTCATGGGTCTCATGCTGGAACAGTTTTTGGTTGGCAAATCTCCCAATTTCTGTGCCACCTTTTCCCCCCAACCCACCTTGCATGAAGGACAAAGTTTAGGTTAAAGGTTTTAAAGGGAAAAGTTTAGTTAGAAGGTTTTGTGGATGAGTTGGTCTCCCAATGTCTATTCAGGAAATCGTGTCTGGTTACAAGAGATGGCGAACATATTCCCCATTTCCAGGAGTTGTTACTAAGGTTACCCTCATAGATTCCTGCAAGTTTCTATTGCACTAAATTTCTACTGGCCCCTGAAATTTCTCACAATTCCACTTGTCTCACCCAGTATTTTCTTCTCCATCCTTCCCAGCCCGATCATTCCTGTTCCAGTTCACATATGCCCCCAATCCAAAGGTAACATATATTCTACATCTGCGTCCCAGAGAGATTCATGCATCCCCCCTCTTGAGCTTTCCTTTTTATTCAGACTTTCTGTTTCTGTAGATTGCAGCATAATTATCCATTTCTTTACAGCTAACATCTACTCATAAGTGAGTAAATGTTTGGGGTCTCTTTTTTGCTTACGTGGGAATTCACGTGTCCACTGCAGGTCATGATCAATAAAGTGGCCAATGGCTGGGTAGGGGGACAGAGCTGGGACTTTGAGGATTCCCAGGACAGGTAGAAGGGACTCACCAGGGCAGAAGGAAGAGGATACAAATGTGAGGGCTGTAGAAGACAGAGAACCAAATATGTAAAAATCAGGGAAAGTGGCCCCAGGAGCCACTCCTTTCCAAATTCTATTTCCTTGATCTCCTTTGATTATGTTATATTCTAGCATAACTACACACATATATTAAATTGATATTCAGAGAGTGGACAGCATTTTCTTGTCGCTGATTTTAGTGGGAACATTTTGAGTTTCTTCCCATTTAACTTGAGGTCAGCAACTAGCTGGCTGTTAATTCCTTTTATAATGATTTGGGATATTCTTTGTATTCCTGCTGTGTCTGGGACTTATCATTCATGGGTATTGGATTCTTTCAAAGTCTTTTCATCTAATGTAATTTGTTTCTTTTATTTTGTTTATATTGTGGATAAACCTGAAAGATTTTCAAGTGCAGAACGATCCCAGGGATGAATGCTACTTGATCACAGAGGATAATTTTTCTGGTGTGCTATTGCATTTGGATGGCAAGTATTTTATTGATTATTTTTGGATCAAAATTTATGAGGAAAATTGATTTATAATAATCTTTCTGTTTTGAGTCTTTGTTTTGTTTTGTTATTATGGTAACTGTGGCATCATAAAATGAATGTGGAAATGATCATTCTGATTTCATTGTGTGGAAATTTGAGGAGTATTGGTATTCAATCTTTGAAAGTCTGGTAGAATTTTTCCCTAAAACAATCTGCCCCATAGCACTCTTTCATTTTTGGAGGGTGGTTGGAAGAGACGTTTAATAATTGTTTGCATTTCCTTATATTTCTCTTCATATTATTCATATAATTTTAATTTAACTTTTATAAATGGTTTATGTCAAGAAAATTGTCCAATTCCTTTAGATTTTCCAGTTTTGTAGAATACAGGTTGTTAAAGTATGACCTAATAATTCTTTAGATTTCTTCGGTGTTGGTTGTTGTATCCCCTTTTCATTTCTGATTACATTATTAAGATATTTGGTCTCTATCTCTTACTTAGTTTGGATAAATGTTTTCCTATATTCTTGATTTTTTTCAAGCAACCAAATTATTGTTTCACTGAGTCTTTGTATAGTTTTCTTTGTTTCTATTTTAGATTATAGCCACTTGATTTGATTTTTTGCTGTCATCTGCTAATCCTGAGTATGCTTACTTCTTTTTGTTCTAGAGCTTTTATGTGTGCTGTTAAGTGGTATTATGAATTCTCCTTCTAGCACTGCTTTCATTGTGTCTCTAAGTGTGGCTATTCTGTGTCCTCATTTTCATTGATTTCCAAGAGGTTTTTAACTTTATCTTTATTTCTGCACTGACACAGTAGTTATTAAGTAGAGAACTGATTAGTTTTCAAAATTTGTAAAATAACTGTTGAAATTGTCTTTGTTTTTTACCTTATTTATTTATTTTTTACACTCCAGATTTTATTCCCCTCCCAGTCCACACTCCAGCTATTTCACATCCCAGACCTCCTCCCTGCCACCTGTCTCCACAAGGATGTGCCCACCCCCACAGTCCACCCCAACAGACCTCTAAACTCCCTAAAGCATCCAGTCTCTTGAGGGTTAAGCATATCATCTCTGATTAAACATAAACCCAGCAATCCTCTGTTGTATATATGTTGGAGACTTCATATCAGTTGGTGTATGCTGCCTGGTTGATGGTCCAGTGTTTGAGAGATCGTGGTCCAGGTTATTTGAGACTGCTAGTTCTCCTACCAGATCACCCTCCTTCTTAGCTTCTTCCAGCTTTTCCTTAATTCAAGCACAGAGTTCAGTAGCTTTTGCCCATTGGTTGGATGCAAATATCTGCATCTGACTCTTTCAGCTACCTGTTGGGTCTTTCTAAGGGCAGTCATGATGGGTCCCTTTTTGTGAGCATTCCATAGTCTCAGTAATAGTGTCACGCCTTGGGACCTCCCCTTGAGCTGGATCCCACTTTGGCCCTGTTGCTACATCTTTTCCTTAGGATCCTCTCCATTTTCATGCCTGCAGTTCTTTCAGACAGGAACAATTATGGGTCAGAGTTTTGACTGTGGGATACCAAACTATCCCTCACTTGATACCGTCTTTCTGCTGGAGGTGGGCACTACAAGTTCCCTCTCCCCAGCATAGGGCATTTTAGCTAAGGTTCCTCCCTTTGAGTCCTGAGAGTCTCTGATTTCCTAGGTTTTTGGTATATTCTGGAGGGTCCCCCAACCTACTACCTCCCAATATTGCCTGTTTCCATTCTTTCTGCTGGCCCTAAAGGTTTCAGTTCTTTTCCCCTACTCAAGACCAGATCATGTTTCCCTCTCCCCTTCCTCCTTCCCTCCTCCGTTGTGATTGTTTTGTTCTCCCTCCCAAGTGGGACTGAGGCATCCTCACTTGGGCCCTTCAGCTGGTTGACATTTTTGAGTTCTGTGGACTATATTTTCTGTATTATATACTTTGGGGGGGGGGCGAATATCTACTTATATAGTGAGTATATACCATGAATGTTCTTTTGGATCTGAGTTAACTTAATCAGGATGATATTTTCTAGTTCTGGTCATTTACCTGAAAAACTCAGGATGTCCTTGTTCCTAATAGCTTAATAGTATTCCATTGTGTACAAGGACATTCTGTCATGGGACATATGGGTTGTTTCCAGCTTTTGACTGTCACAAACACTGCTATGAACATAATTTCTGTTTCATAGTTTCTGAGAAAATTCTGTCATTGTTGAAATCCATCTTTAATCTCTGGTCATCTGACTCTATACAAGGGGTTATTTTGATTTTCTTGAAAATGTTGAGACTTGGCTTGTGATGAAGTTTATAATCAATTTTAGAGAAAGTTCTTCGAGGTATGGAAAAGAATGTATATTTTTTGGTGTTTGGTTGAACTGTTCAGTAGATATATTTTATGTCTTTTGGATCATAATGCCTGTTAGCTCCATTATTTCTTTGTTTAGGTTTTGTGTAGATGATATACCCATTTGTATGAGTTGGGTATTGAAGTCTCACATATTTTTGCATAATAAAATATATGTTTGTTTTCTCCCACAATATTTGCATATATGATATTAGGTCATTTTATGTCAGTAGCACAGAGAATTTCATATAATTTAGGAAGAAAAGACATGTCCTTTTTAGTTTGATTTGTTTGGTTTTGGTTCTGGAAGCCTAAAAGTATAATGACAACATCTAATCTGAGACATCCAGGATCATGATGTAAAAGACTCTCATTGGTCAGACAGAGCAAAAACAACTGTGATTATATTAGAGCAGCCATGATGGTAGGACACTCATGACCTAGTTGCCCCTTAAGGGTCCCACTTAGTCTTAGTTCTATATGTAATACAATTTGATATTTGATTTCAGCCAAAACCTGTAGAAACGCTTATATTATAGCAAGCCTCCATCTCATCAGTGACCAAACACTGTTATTATACTGATAATATGAAGATAGTTTTATTTCTATTTTGACCATAATTCATGCTTAGTTATAGTAAACATAATTTATAATGTATTATCTCCAGTAAGTCTAGTCCTATCAATTCCTTAAAGCATTTATTGTATTTTCTGTTGGGAGAAGGGTCTTAATACTTCAGGCTGGCTGTGTTGCTGAGGGTGATCTTGAACTTCTATTATTCTTTCTTCTGCATCTAAGTACTGCGATTATGGGCATGAAGTCTTTTTTTTCCCAGTTATTATTTAGCTTTTTTTTTTTTTGTAAAATGGCCATTTTTACTATATATTTTTTAAATTTACATTTCAAATGCTGTCCCCTTTCCTGGTCTACCTCCAAGAAACACCCTATCCCATTCCTCCTCCCCCTGCTTCTATGAAGGTATTCCCCCACCCACCCCTCCCACCTCCCTAGTTCCCCTACACTGGGGTATCAAACCTTCATAGGACCAAGGGTTTCTCCTCTCATTAATGCTCAGCAAGGCCATCCTCTGCTACATATGCAGCTGAAGCCAGGAATCTCTCCATGTGTACTCCTTGGTTGATGGTTTAGTCCATGAGAGCTCTCTCTCTCTCTCTCTGTGTGTGTGTGTGTGTGTGTGTGTGTGTGTGTTGTAGGATGATATTATTGTTCTTTCTATGGGGTTTCAAACCCCTTCAGAGCCTTCAGTCCTTTTTCTAGCTACTCAATTGGGTACCCCATTGGGGACCCCATGTTCAGTCCAATGGTTGGCTGCTACCATCTACCTCTGTGTTTGTCAGGTTCTGGCAGACCATCTCAGGAGACAGCTATATCAGGTCATATCAGCATTTATTTCTGGAATCCATAAATGGTGTCTGGTTTTGGAGACTATATATGGCATAAATCCCCAGGTGGAGCAGACTTTCAGTGGACTTTCCTTCAATCTCTGCTCCAAAACAATGAGTTTAACTACACCCTTGAAAAAGCAAGAAAGTTTCTTTTAACAAACCCAAGAGAAGATAGTCACACAAGCATAATTCCACATGTAATAATAAAAATAACTGGAAGCAACAATTGATTTTGCTTAATATCTCTTAACATCAATGGACTCTATTCTGCAATTAAAAGATATTGATCAACATACTGGATATGTAAACAAGACCCAGCATTTTGCTGCATAAAGGAAATGAACCTCATTGACAAAGACAAACACTACCTTAGAGTAAAATGCTGGAAAACAAATTTGCAAGCAAGTGGTTCCAAGAAACAAGCTGAAGTAGCTATTCTAATGTCGAATAAAATGAACATTCAATCAAATGTTATCAAAAAAAGATAAGGAAGGACACTTCATACTCATCAAAGGAAAAATCTACTGAAATGAACTCTCAATTCTGAACATCTATGCTCCAAATGCAAGGGCACACATGTTCCTATAAGAAACTTTACTAAACCAAAAAACACACATTGCACCTCAGACAATAAGGTATATGAGACTTCAAAACCCTACTCTCAGCAATGGACAGATCATGGAAATCGAAATTAAACGGAGACACATTATAATTAAAAGAAGTTGTGAACCAAATGAATTTAACAGATATCTGTAGGACATTACATCTTAAAAAAAAAAGAATATACATTCTTCTTAGCAGCTCATGGTACCTTCTCCAAAATTGACCATATAATTGGTCAAAAAACAGGTTTCAACATATTCAAGAAGATTGAAATAATCCCATGCATCCTATCAGATCACTACAAACTAAGGCTGGTCTTCAATAACAACCCAAACAGTGGAGAGCACACACATACATGGAAGCTGAACAATGCCTTACTCAATGATAACTTGGTCAGGGAAGAAATAAATAAAGAAATTAAATAGTTTTTAGAATTTTATGAAAATGAAAGCACATCATACCAAAACTTAAGGAACACAATGAAAGCAGTGCTTAAAGGAAACCTCATAGCCCTAAGTGCCTACAAAAAGAAACTGGAAAAAGCATTAAGTAGCAGTTTGACAGCACCCTTGAAATCTCTAGAACAGAAAATAGTAACTATACTCAATAAGAGTAGATGGCAGGAAATAATCAAACTCAAGAATGAAATCAAGCAAGTAGAAAGAAAGAAAAAAAAAACTACACAAAGATTCAACAAACCAGGAGTTGGTTCTTAGAGAAAATCAACAAGATAGATAAACTCTTAGACAGAATAAACAGAGGGCATAGAGACAGTATCAAAATTAACAAAATCAGAAAAGAAAAAGGAAATATAACATCAGAAACTGAGGAAATTCAAAAAATCATCAGATGCTACAGCAAAAGCCTATACTCACCCAAACTGAAAAATCGGCATGAAATGGACAGTTTTCTAAACAGATACCAGATGGAAAGTTACACCTGGATCAAATAAACCATCTAAACAGTCACCAAACCCCTAAAGAAATGGAAGCAATCATTAAAAGTCTCCCAAACAAAAAAATCCCAGGATCAGATGGATTTAGTGCAGAAATTTATCAGAACTTCAAAGAAGATCTAATACCTATCCTCTTCAAACTATTTCACAAAATAAAAATAGAAGGAGCTATAACCAGTTTGTTCTATGAAGCCACAATTACACTTAAACCCAAACTACAGAAAGACCCAACAAAGAAGAGTTTCAGGCCAATTTCTCTTATAAATATAGATGCAAAAATACTCAATAAAATTCTCTCAGCCACAATCCAAGAAAACATCAAAATAGTTATTCACCCAAAGAAAATAGGCTCAATCCCAGGGATGCAGGGATGCTTCAATATATGAAAATCCATCAACACAATCCACTACATAAAGAAACTCAAAGGGAAAAAAACCCACATGATCCTTTTATTAGATGCTGAAAAGCATTTGACACATTCAACATTCCTTCACATTAAAAGTCTTGGAAAGACCAGGGATTCGAGGCAACAACCTAAACATAGTAAAAAGCAATCTACAGCAAACCAGTAGCCGACATCAAATAGAGAGAAATTTAAAACAGTTCCTCTAAAGTAAGGGACTAGACAACACTGCCCACCCTCTCACAAATAATGCCAAATACCTTGGTATGACGCTAACCAAACAAGTGAAAGATCTGTATGACAAGAACTTCAAGTCTCTGAAAAAAAGAAATAGAGGATAAAGTGGGAAAGAGCCTCCAACACATGGGCACAGGGGAATTTTTTTCTGAATAGAACACAAGTGGGTTATGCTTTTAGATCAAGAATTGACAAATGTGACCTCATAAATTGCAAAGCTTCTATAAGGCAAAGGGCACTGTCAGTAGGGCCAAACAGCAACCAACAGAATGGGAAAAGAGCTTTACCAGTCCTACATCTGATAGAGGGCTAATATCCAATATATACAAAGAACTCAAGAAGTTAGACTCCAGAAAATTCAATAACCCAATTAAAAATGGGGAAGAAGGCTAAATAAGGAATTCTGAACTGATGAAACTCAAATGATCAAGAAGCACATAAAGAAATGTTCAACATCCTTAGACATCAGGAAAATACAAATCAAAGCAGCCCTGAGATTCCACCTCATACCAGTCAGAATGCCTAAGATTAAAAACTCAGGTGAAAGAAGAACACTCCTCCACTGTTGGTGGGCTTGCAAGTGTAAAAACACTTTGGAAATCAGTTCTGGCGTTCACCTGAAAATTGGATATAGTATTACCTGAGGACCTAGCTATACCACTCCTGGGCATGTACCCAAAGATTCCCCAACATATAACAAGGACACATGCTCCACTATGTATAGCAGCTTTATTTATAACATCCAGAAGCTGGAAAGAACCCAGATGTCCTTCAACAGAGGAATGGATACAGAAAATGTGGTCCATTTACACAATGTAGTACTACTTAACTATTAAAGCCAATGTCTTTATGAGGTTCATAGGAAAATATCATCTTGAGTTAGGTAACCCAATCATAAAAGAACACATGTGGTATGCACTCACTGATAAATGGATGTTAGCCCAAAAGCTCGGAATACCCAAGACATGATATACATACCTCATGAAGCTCAAGAAGAAGGAAGACCAAAGTGTGGGTGCTTCAGTCCTCAAAAAAATGAAACAAAATACTCATGGGAGCAAATATGAAGTCACATTATTAATAATAGGGGCTAGATGTACGATTTAAGGCTGAATAATGCTTCTTTTACAAATTCAGGTGCCCCTGCATTTGGGTCATAGATGTTCAAATCAAGTTAACATCTTGGTGGAGTTTTAGTTTGACGAGTACAAAGTTGATGTCCTTCTTCACCTTTTTTGATTAATTTTGTTATGAAGTTTATTTTGCTAGATATTAGAATGCCTATCACTGCTTGCTTTTTGTGTCGATTTACTTGGAAAATCTTTTTCTAGCCCTTAATTCTGAGGTAATACATATCTTTGATGTTGAGTTATGTTTCCTGTATGCATGAAAACAGAATGGATCCTGCTTTGACACCCATTTTGTAGGCACATATGTTTTTATTGTAATTAAATATATTGATGTTGAAATAAATTAATGTCTGATTTTTATTAATTCCTGTTATTTTGTTGTTTGTACTTATGGTAATAATGTGTTTGTGTGTGTGTGTGTATTCCCCATTTCATTTTATTGGTGTGATAGTATCTTGTGTTTTTATGGATATAGGTACCCTCTTTATAATGGAGTTTTCCATTTTGAAAGGCTGGATTTGTGGGTGTACATTGTACTGGCTATTTCTGTGTCAACTTGACACAGCTGAAGTTATCACAGAGAAAGGAGCTTCAGTTAAGGAAATGCCTCCATGAGATCCAACTGTAAGGCATTTTCTCAATTAGTGATCAAGGGGGAAAGGCCCCTTGTGGGTAGGACCATCCCTGGGCTGGTAGTCTTGGGTTCTATAAGAGTAGGCTGAGCAAGCCAGGGGAGGTAAGCCAGTAAAGAACATCCCTCCATGGCCTCTGCATCAGCTCCTGCTTTCTGACCTGTTTGAGTTCCAGTCCTGACTTCCTTTGGTGATGAACAGCAGCATGGAAGTGTAAGCCGAATAAACCCTTTCCTCCCCAACTTGCTTCTTGGTCATGATGTTTGTGCAGGAATAGAAACCCTGACTAAGACATACATGGATTAAATATACTTTGTCATGGAATTTCTTGTTTTTTCCTTTTATGGTGATAGGAAGCTTTTTTTTGCAGCGTATAGTCGTATAGGCTAGCATCCTTGGTTTCTTGGATTCTGAAACACATCTGTCTAGGCCTTTCTAATTTTTGGTGTCTCCATTTGGAAGTCAGATGTAATTCTGTTAAGCCTGCCTTACAGGTACTTGGGCTTTTGGCCTTGCAGTTTTTAATGCAATATTGATTCTTTGTTCTATATGTTTAGTGATTTGATTATTATGTGACAGGGGATTTTTTTTTTTTAATTTGGTGTTCTGTTCATTTCTTGTACTTTTATAGGCATGTCCTTCTTAAGGCTAATAAAAGAAAAGAATATTCTAGGCCACTGATTTGAGATTCTTCACCATCTTATATACCTATCATTCTTAGGTTTGCTCTTTCCATATTGTCTTAGGATTTACTGGATGTTTTGTGTCAGTAAATTTTTAGATTCAGCCCTTTCTTTGACCAATGTATCAATTTCTTTATTTGAATTTTCTATGTTGGAGATTCTCCTTTCCGTATCTTGCATTCTGTTGGTGATGCTCATATATGTAGATCTTGCTCACTTATTTAAATTTTTCATCTCCATCTATCCTTCAGTTTGTGTTATCTTTATTGCATCTATTTCCCGTTTCAGGTCTTGAAATTTTCTATTTATTTCCTGATTGTTTTTCTTCTGCTTTTAAGGGATTTGCTCATTTCTTCCCTGTGCTTGTTGGTGCTTTCCTAGATTAAGGACTTTTTTTTTTTTTTCATTTACGCACACTGTATTTTTTCCTTTATCGATTTCTTTAAGTGATTCCTTCATTTCCCCTTAAGGGCCTCTATCAGCTACATAAAATTGTGTTGAAAGTCATTTCCTTTTGCTTCAGTGGTTGTGGAATATTCGAGGTCATTGTAATAGTATAACTGGGCTTAGATGGTGTCATATGCTCTAGCTGTTGTTAATTCTGTTCTTAAGCTAGCCTCCAGGAATCTAGTTTTGTGGTAATTATAGGTTTAGGTTTTGCATTCAGAGTTCATTTTGTTGCATGGATAGTTTTTCTCTTGGTTACTGTTTCCTCTCTGGTTTTCTTGCTTGAGGGTGCAGGTGAGGCCTCAGGTTAGCTAGGGTGTCTTCTTTTTACATTTTTGTGGTCTGCATAGACCCTGGGGTTATTGGGTGCCAGGGTTGCTTCTACAGTTCTAGGGTTCTGGGAACTGACATATCCTCTGTGATAATAGGAGAGTTCTGGCATTCTGGGTACTAGTTTGGGTTCAGAGATTCTAGATATTGGGATAGTCTCTGTGTTGGTGGCACCACTGTGTCCTCTTGTAAAGCAGGGTCCATCTTCTGGAATTAAGGGATAGGAAATGGATCAGAGGGCAAAGAGTACACTTGGAGATTAGTTCACTCTTAAGTATGTTGACTGGGAGTTGGAATAGCCTTCTCTGGGGTTTCCAGGTGAACAGGGGCTTTTGCCTAAGTTTGTAGGTTGGGATAGTTTAATATTCTTATTAAAGTAATGCTTGAAAATAGAAATTGATGTAACATCATTGGAGGGGTCTATTTTTATAAGGTTTCATTTATTTATTTTAAACATGTTTTGTTAAAACTATAAATTAAAAATTTAATAAATGTTATTTATTTGAATGATTTATTAAAATAAATTCTTACACAAATATTACACATATTATGAATTATATTAGTTTATGTGATTATAATATCTATAAGATAAGTTCATATATTGGCAACATCATATACCAGAGATTAAGTAATTATGTGGGGGAAGAGATAATAATGTACAGGAGTCAGCAGTGGTATAATTAACCAAAATTAAGAATTATAAAGAATTCTTGAGCCGGGTGTGGTGGTGCAAGCCTTTAATCCCAGCACTTGGGAGGCAGAGGCAGGCGGATTTCCGATTTTGAGGCCAGCCTGGTCTACAAAGTGAGTTCCAGGACAGCCAGGGCTATACAGAGAAACCCTGTCTCGAAAAAACAAATCAAATCAAATCAAAACAAAACAGAACAAAACAAACAAAGAAACAAAAAAGAATTCTTATGTAAACTGAATTAGTAATGTAATTTGGGAATATAATTAAAAATAAAATTTAAGTGCAATCATCTTGCATGAACAACCAATGCTACCCTAGATGTTGGTAATTAATTGAAATCAAAATGTAAGGTATTGCATATTTCCACAAGAATTATTGGCCAAGGAAGAACCAGAAGTCTGTAGAACTAATTCAGCCTATTGGCATTACCCTTAATTACCCACCACAACGATGTGATACAGAGATCACACACATTTGCTATAGGATATAAAGGACCCAATCTGAAATTGAACATGCATAATTCTGCCTGTTATGTAATTATCACAGTGCCAGAAGATTTTAAGAAATGATTGAGGGGGTGGAGGAACTGTTAATAATCTCATCAAAGATTTGACCTTGCATATAGTAATGCTGACCTAATAGGAAATATGTGGCTAAAGATGAAATGGCATTGCTATGATATAGTAATTCATTGCTTTCAGATCATATTTGAGGCCTGCTCTATACTATGGAATTTCATATCTGGTACTGTAATCATACTAAAAAAAGATCATTGATGGGAAGTTCATAAGTCCTAGACTAGAAGCTGTTATTGTTTCATTACTGAGTATTTATGTGGTCAAATTGCCTTCAAAATATTTATATTTATAGGAAAGATTAATTATTTGGTATAAACTAAACAGGTAAATTTAAGAAAAAATGTTAGAAATGCATGAGATAGGCTTTTGTGTGGATGGGAATTCAGAGTGTTTATATGTTGAAAATAATGATTTTCCAGAATCTATAAAGGTTATATTTTAAAAAATGAACATTTATCATAGTAAGACTATTTTGTATTTTTCGATGAGTTAGAGAAGTAAAACTGAAGTTTACACAATAGGTGAAATTTTTTTAAATATTAAATTTGACTAAAGATCAGCATTCATAATGTGTCATTTCAATCCATGAAGTGAACAAAAGCAACTGAATTCATAAATGGTGATCTATTCAATAAAATCTTCAAAATAGAATTCACATGTGCATACATGTTTGTGTTTATAAATAAGTTAAGTGTGTACAAAAGGGAGACAGCATATATTTATTTTCATTGAGTCATCATAGAAACACAGATACACATCATACCTAAGCTTGAGTTCAATAGAAGAGGGGGTTGAGCTTCTGAAAGCAATAGTTATAGATGACAATTTAGAGAAAACTGGTAATTCCATAACTTGGTTGTAAGAAGTCATACCAATTTTCACAAAATACTGAGAAATGTATCATTTTTCCCTAGAGCCATGAATTTGACTTTTAGCATATACATTGTGAAATGTATACACAGGTTAATAGCTATTTTAATCAAAATGCTGCAAATATGAGACCATATTCAATAGACATTGCCATCTTTAAATAGTTGGGTATCTTAGTAGTTAAGTACACTTAGTCTTTAAAATCTTAGACTGGTTTTTAAATATTATTAAAATGAGAGTCGTGATCAATCAATGTGCTACTATAAAATAAAGTGAGCACTGTTTTTTTCTTTTCAAACCCTCCAATTTTTTATTAGGCATTTACCTCATTTACATTTCAAATGCTATTCTGAAAGTCTCCTAAAGCACCCACACACACACTCCCCTACCCACCCACTCCCACTTCTTGGCCCTGATCTTTCCCCTGTACTGGGGTATATAAAGTTTGCAAGACCAAGGGGGCCGTCTTCCCAATGATGGCTAACTAGGCCATCTTCTGCTAAAAATGCAGCTAGAGACACGAGCTCTGGGGGTTAGTTCATATTGTTGTTCCGCCTATAGGGTTGCAGACCCCTTCAGTTCCGTGGGTGCTTTCTCTAGCTCCTACATTGGGGGCCCTGTGTTCCATCCAATAGCTGACTGTGAGCACCCACTTCTGTGTTTGTCAGGCACTGGCATAGCCTCACAAGAGACAGCTATATCAGGGTTCCTTCAGCAAAATCTTGCTGGCATATGCAATAGTGTCTGTGTTTGGTGGCTGATTATGGGATGGACACCAGGGAGGGCAGTGTCTGGATGGTCCATCCTTTCATCTCAGCTCCAAACTTTGTCTCTGTAACTCCTTCCATGGGTGTTTTGTTCCCAATTCTAAGAAGGGACAAATTGTCCACACTTTGCTCTTCTTTCTTCTTGAGTTTCATATGTTTTGCAAATTGTTTTTTTTCTAATGTCTTCTTTTTTAAAGTATTTTGTCATCTGTAATATCAGCACCCATTATGCTAAGGTATCAGATGTTTTAGCCAAAGAAGACCATCCAATAAATCATGTATGATGTCAAAATGTGTTTCAAAATAGCATGTATAAAGGTGTTCTGCATATATTAAAAACAAGTGTATGGAAAATCATATGGAGTTTTCTAAATATATTTGGCTGTTTGCATGCATGTGTAGATCCATGTGAGTCATAAGATTGTATGAGAAGTTACAAGAACCCAACTCATGTGTACAATTATTTCCATTGCTAAATACATAGACTTGACTGAAACAATGATTTACCTATGTCACAATAACTTGCTTTTATGCACAGTGAGATTCCTATTAAGTCTTCTCCTTAGAGGGAGCTGTATTTTAGCACAACAGCTTCCCGCTGCTTTTCCTATGGATCATTTTCCTGTACCATTATATCTGAAACTGCATCATTAGTGTTGCAAAATGGAAACTCATGATATGTCATGATGATGATGCTTTGAGAGAAAATTGCAAATGAGAGTTGAAGTCACAATATTACTATATTCTTGTTTTCAGTTTGAGAAATAAACATGCTCTTTCTCTGTTCCTTTACATTTGTGATTTCTATAGCAAGCCTCTGTGTTATGAACTTAGATATTTGCATGTATTTCCAAGAATTGGGACCTTTTCAATCAATTATTTTCATTTGTATTTCATTTCTAAGGTTTCTTTCTGATATAAAAATTTAGGTTTAACCTTTAGGTAGTATGCAGAATTTTTCATGGACAATGGAATGTAATAATGCAAGTGATTTAAATAACAGATGTTCAATGTTTCTTTCTTCCTTTTTTTTTACCCAAAAATAGGAATCACATGAATCATTTCATGTATTCAATCAAATCAAAATCATAAAATTAAATGAGGAATTATTAGGGGGTAAATCTTATTAAAGTTCTTTATATGAAAATTTCATAGTAAAACCCACTATATAGAAAAATGGATACATTTAAGTATTCATATAAAAGAAAATGAGATTTTATAGATAAAATTTTCTTTCTTTTCCATTTTATATACCATGGGTCCAAAAGTACATCCCATTAGATCCACTATGAAAACATGTCACTTTCTATCCATTCCTCATTACTTTTACTATGGTAGATCACACCTTATCACTTCTTGCTCAGAATTCTCTCATAACTGGGCTCTAAATCCACCATAATTACATAACGCTGAGAGCCTGTTTTAAAAAGAACACCATGTGTAACCAAAAAAACACCACCTGGTCTCTTTGTTCCCAGAATAATGACTTTGTGTCTTAAGTATTTATGAATAAATGCATGGTCTATAAGCTTTGGCTTATTCTCTGACAAGTTCATAGATTATATAATGCATTTATTCTAGTCTATGTCTGCCAAACCTTTCCTCACGTTCATGCCTCCGACTGCAGGGCAAATCTCCTGCTCTTAACTCATTTCCAGAATCTCTCTCTCTCTCTCTCTCTCTCTCTCTCTCTCTCTCTCTCTCTCTCTCTCTCTCTCTCTCTCTCTCCCTCTCCGGGATGTGGGGTTAGAGAAGATACTCTCTCTCTCTCCAGGATGTGGGGTTAGAGAAGATATTTTCTCCAATCTCTAGTTTGCTAATTTTTTCCTCTTGATTATGTACTTTGCAAATGCAGATCTATTTACATTTTTCTACATGTTGACTACCAGTTAGACCAGTACCATTTATTGAAGATGCTTTCTTTTTTTCGTTGTATATTTTTGACTTCTTTGTCAAAGAGCAAGTGTCCATAAGTGTGTGGTTTTATTTCTGGGTCTTGAATTCTATTCCATTGATTAATCTGTCTGTCTCTGTACCAATACCATACACTGTTTAACACTATTCTTCTGTGGTATACCTTGAATTCAGGGATGGTGATTCCCCCAGATGTTTTATTGTTAAGAATTGTTTTGCTATCCTGGGACTTTTGTTTTTCCACAAGAAATTGAGAATTTCTCTCTGTGATTTTGAAGAATTGTGTTGGAATTCTGATGGGGATTGCATTGGATCTGTAGATTGCTTTGTTGGATGGCCATTTTAACAATGTTAATGCTACCAATCCATGAGCATGGGAGATTGTGCAGGAAAATATTTAAAAAGACACCATGAGTAATAGTGCTGAGAAGAAAGTATAGTCTTTAGTTTTAGGGTGAAATGTTCTATAGATGTCTGTTAAATCCATTTGATTCATAAGGTCTATTAGTTTCACTGTGTCTGTGTTTAATTTCTGTTTCAATGACCTGTCTATTGGTGAGATTGGCATGTTGAAGTCTCCCACTATTATTGTGTGGTTCAATGTGTGTTATGAGCTTTAGTAAAGTTTCTTTCTCGAATGTATGTGCTCTTGCATTTGGGGCATAGATGTTTGGAATTGAGATGATTTCTTGGTGGAATTTTCCAGTGATGGATATGAACTGTCCTTCTCCAACTTGCTTGATAATTTTTGGATGAAAGTCCATTTTATTGGATATGAAGATGTCAACTGCAGCTTTTTTCTTGGGAATTTTTTCTATCCTTTTACTCTGAGCAAGTGTCGTTGTTATTAATGTATATTTCTTGTAAGCAGCAAAATTCTGGATCCTGCTGACATATTCATTCTGTTAACTTATGTCTTTTTTATTGGAAACCTGAATTTGTTAACATTGAGAGATATTAAAGACAAATACTTGTTAGTTCCTGTTATGTTTGGTTTTGCGGGTGGCATTATGTGCTTGTGGTTCTTTCCTTTTGGCTTTGTTGTGAGATGGTTAATATCTTGTCTTTTCTTTGTTGTAGATACTCTGCCTTTGTTGGAGTTTTCCTTCTAAAATCTTAGGTAGGCTGGATTGGTAGATAGATATTGTTTGAATTTGATTTCGTCCTGGAATATTTTGGTTTCTCCATCTATGCTGATTGAGAGTTTTGCTAAATATAGTATCCTGTGCTGGCATTTTTGTTCTTTTATAGTCTGCATGATCTCTAACTAGACTTTTCTGGCTTTTGGTGTCCCTGTTGAGAAGTCTGGTGTAATTCTGATAGGTCTGCCTTTATATGCTACTTGGGCCTTTTCCTTTGCAGCTTTTAATATTCCTTCTTTATTCTGTGCATTTCATGTTTTTATTATTTTGTGACAAGAGTATTTTCTTTTCTGGTTGAATTTATGTGGTTTTCTACAGGTTTCTTGTACATTTTTGGCCATCTCATTTTTTACATTGGGGAAATTTTCTCGTGTTATTTTGTTGAAGAAGTTTTCATGTCCTTTGAGCTGGGAATCTTTGCTCACTTCTATTCCTATTATTATTAGATTTGTTCTTTTCATTGTGTCCTGAATTTCCTGGATACTTTTGTTTAGGAGAATTTTATGTTTTGAATTTTCTTTGACTTTTGTATCAATATCTCCTATGATATCTTCTATACATGAGTCTCTCTTCTATATATTGTATTCTGTTGTTGATGCTTTCATCCGTAATTTCTGACCTCTTTAATAGGTTCCCAATTCATGGGATATCTCCATTTATATTTTATTTATTGTTTCTACTACTTCCTTGTAGGTCTACTACTATTAGGTCTTTTTTGTTTTGTTTTGTTTTGTTTTTTTAGGTCTTATTTTATTTTGTTCAATTCCTTCACCTGTGTTTTCCTGTATTTCTTTAAGGGATTTATGTGTTTCCTCTTTAAAGGCTTCTACCTATTTACCTATGCTTTCCTGTATTTCTTTCAGTGCATTATTTATACCCTTCTAAAAGGACTCTATTATCTCTATGAGATACAATTTTAGGTCAGCCTCTTGCTTTTCAGGTATGTTGGTGTATCCAGGAATTGATGTGTAGGGGGAACTGGGTTCTGATTATGTTCATGTATATTGGCTTCTGCTGCTTATTGTCTTGAGCTTGCCTCTCACCATTTGGTTATTTCTGGTGTTAGTTGGCCTGAGTGTCTCTGTCTGGAGCCTGCCTCCTGTTTTCCTGGTTTGTTGCAGGTCTCCTGGGAAGCTGTGGTCCTGTCTGTAGTAGACCTTCTTTAATTCCTTCAAATTGTAGGGTCTTCAGAGGGATAGACAAGCTGTTGATCTGTTGCTCTGTATGCAGCAGATCTCCTGGTAGGCCTTCACCGTGTTGGTGCTTCAGAGGAGCAGTAAAATTGTTGCCCTAGATATAGCTATTCTCCAGGGTGGCCTTCAGACTGTGGTGTCAGCTGCCCTGCAGACAGTCAAATTCCTGGGAGGCCTTCAAATTGTTGGGGCTTCAAATAGCAGATTATCTGGTGATCTGTCATGGAAGAAGTTGCAGGCCAGAAGGGGAGAGGAGTTTGGGTGGGAAGGGTTATGGCATTCAGTCTGCTGTGCTCCTCGGGGTTCCCAGCTGTTGCAGGTTTTTTTTTGGGGGTGGGTTGCTTACCTATTTCTTTGCATGCAGCAGAACTCCAAGGAGGCCTTCAGACTGGGGTGTCTTCAGAGCAGCAGACAAGATGGTGATCTGCCCAGGGCAGAAGGAACAGGAAGGAAGCAAAGTGGAATTTGGGGGATGGGGAAGAGATATGTGTCCCCATGTCCACTGGGCTCCATGGGGTTCCTAACTGTTGCAGTCATTTGGGAGCATCTTCTACTTCTTGCCCTGTGTGCAGTGGAACTCCTGGGAGGCCTTCAAACTGTGGGACCTTTTGAGGAGCAGCCAAGATTGTGATCTGCCCTGGTGGAAGGTTCAGTCATACTGAGATTTTTCAGTGTTGATTTTATTTTATTTTCACTTAACCAAAAAAAGAAAAAAAAAAAAAAACAACCAACCAACCAACCAAACAAACAAACAAAAAAAAACACAACTAAATAATGAAATTATTATTTCTATTTTATAATTTTATGACATTATAAAATTATTTTCAGAAAATATATTTTGCTCTTCTTTTTCCCCTTTGACCACCTTCATACCCACAAAACTTCATCTCACCCTTTCATCTATCTATCTATCTATCTATCTATCTATCTATCTATCTATCTATCTATCATATTCTCTGTGTGTCTCTCTGTCTCTCCATACACATACATAATCTCTTTAACACACACAAAACAAAAACAACAACAATAACAACAATAATAACCAGGCAAATGTGGAGTGATACTCATTGAGAGAGATCTGAAAACACAATCTTTTAAAAGTATAAATGGAGACATCAGAGAATGGCTGCACTACATAATTATTTTGAAATGTTATCAGACTACTTATTCAATATGATCTATCATTGCACAAATCTGAGACATCAGGAAAACTGTGTGTGTGTGTGTGTGTGTGTGTGTTTGTAAGCAAATTTACTTGTTAAATATCTAAATTGATTTATGAATGCAGTTAATGTTTTCTATTATTTTTTTATACTGTGTAACTGATGAAAAAACACAAACTTGATTTTAATAGGTAATGTCTAAAAATTTGGAACAGGTTTGTTTAATGTATACTTATATTATCTCCTCAAAACTATATACCTTCTAAATAGTAAAACTTTTAAAATCATTTTATCTATCATATATTCTACATTTAGACTATAGTGCAAACATACAATGAAATTTCATGTTCCTAATTCTATTTCAGTACTCTTTTAATTAATCAGTCTTCATATTTCCTACTATTCATCTCTCCATTACCTATGGTATCAAGTTCTTTGAGCTCAATTTTTTTTCGATTACACATTTGTGTTTGTCTTTCTGTTCTAGCTTAGTTTTTTTTTTTAATATATGATCTCTGTTACATTTATTTTGACATATATAAGAATTTAATTTTTGTATGTATGGTTAAATATTCTTTTATTGTGTATTGTCTGCATATTGATTTTCTACACACTATATCACAGATAGCAAGGTATTTACTGTAATGAATAGCACTGTGGTGAACATGAGAATTCACCTGTCTTATTCACATACTGATGTCATTTCCTATTACTATGGCTTCCTATAATGAGAATGACAGATCGAAGGATGGTTCTGCTTTCAATATTTTTATGAATTTAAATTTTTCTTAATTTTAAATTAAATTAATTAAAAACTTTAATTCAAGTTCTTCCTTAATTTCTCTGTTGAAATCCTAATAATAAAATCCAGGGTTTCCTTTTTTCCTTATCTCTCACAGTAGCTCTAATTTTTAATCTTAATTTTATTACTAATCATAGCTTTTATTATTAGAATAATGTGATAGGTCATTGTTAGTTTGATTTTATTTTCTCTTATGGCTTTTTAGAAATTTTGAATATTTTGAATGTACAAATAGTCTGTGAGACATTTTAATCAATTATTATACCATGCTATATTTGTCTATTAATTTATTAAATATACTAAGCTGTATTTTAGCAATATTCATGGCATTTATGCTTATTAATTTATTAATAATTCTAAGTGTATGGAAGCTGGCATTCATGGTTAAAGTACATATATTTGTGTCTAAATTTCTTTTTCATACATCATGACAGTGAGATTGGCACTAATAAGTGGCAAAGAGCCTGTAGCTAGATAGGTCCTAATTGTTAAGGGTGATATGAATACTGTTACACTGCTAAGTTGATACAGTATTAAAAGTTCTTATTACCTATTGCTTTACCACTACTTCAGAGCATCCTTAAACCCATATAAAGCACTAATTGGCAATTAGCATATGGACCCTCTAACTGGTGAATGTACAAAGAACAAAAGACCAAATTGGACATCTCTACCTTACCTCAAGACTCAGATCTTTGTGGAGGCTGGGGTTTATTGACTTTAAGAGTCAGTGTTGGATAACTGAAATGGTATTTTTCCAGATACAAGATAGCATATGTATATTTGAAATGATACCAATTGTGAGAATAAAAGCCAGACCTCTGCAAGTATGAACCAGAAAAAATCTTGGCACAAATTTGAAACTATGTCATCCTACCATTAACTGAGGAACTTTTTATGTCTTATGGTTTCTGTGAATTAGATTGGTTTATTTGAAGATGTGACACATCAGAGCAAGCCATAATCCAAGAACTACCTCATCAACATAACCTGGAATTAATGGGTAAAGGAGGAAGAAGAAAAATAGTCCTCTCAAAGTTGGGAAGGAAAGTATAGGGTTGAATAGGTGGTAAAGGAAGAAGAAGAGAGAGTAGGAAAGCTAAATATTTTTAAAGCATATGGTGTAAAATTCTCAAAGAATGAGCAAAAGTAATTATTTTTAAAACATCAATTACAACTCTCAGGTCCTGCAGTTAGTTTGATTGTAATGTGTCACAAACACTACACAGTACTCACATCACTGCTTTAGGGTCTACACTCGATGCTTACAATGCATTACTAATATTTCTTCTTCAAATATATATTGGAAATATTTTAAATATGGTATTTAGAACATAGATACTTGCACATGCTAGGCAAGCACTGTGCTATTTTACTAAGTGTTGACTTTTCACTTATGTAAAATTTTGGAATATTTTCAACAAATTTCCCAAACTGCTCTTGAACTTACTTTGTAGCCCATACGGCACTTGAACTGATTTTTTTTTCTTTTTTTTTTTTTTTTAATATTTTTATTACATATTTTACTCAATTACGTTTCCAATGCTATCCCAAAAGTCCCCCATAGCGCCCCCCACTTCCCTATCCACCCATTCCCATTCTTTTGGCCCTGGCATTCCCCTATATTGGGGCATATAAAGTTTGCAAGTCCAATGGGCCTCTCTTTCCATTGATGGCTGACTAGGCCATCTTTCGATACATATGCAGCTAGAGACAAGAGCTCCGGGGTTCTAGTTAGTACATCATGTTGTTCCAACAATAGGGTTGCAGATCCCTTTAGCTCCTTGGGTACTTACTCTAGCTTCTCCATTGGGAGCCCTGTGATAAATCCAATAGCTGACTGTGAACATCCACTCCTGTGTTTGCTAGGCCCCAGCATCGTCTCACAAGAGACAGCTATATTTGGGTCCTTTCAGCAAAATCTTGCTAGTGTATGCAATGGTGTCAGCGTTTAGAAGTTGATTATGGGATGGATCCCTGGGTACGGCAGTCTCTAAATGGTCCATCCTTTCATCACAGCTACGAACTTTGTCTCTGTAACTCCTTCCCTGGGTGTTTTGTTCCCAATTCTGAGAAGGTGCACAGTGTCCACACTTTGGTCTTCATTCTTCTTGATTTTCATGCGTTTAGCAAATTGTATCTTAAATCTTGGGTATCCTAAGTTTTGGGCTAATATCCACTTATCAGTGAATACATATTGTGTGAGTTCTTTTGTGATTGTGTTACTTCACTCAAGATGATGCCCTCCAGGTCCATCCATTTGGCTAGGAATTTCATAAATTCATTCTTTTTAATAGCTGAGTAGTACTCCATTGTGTAAATGTACCATTTTACTCCCATGTATTTAGGATTATAATTTTGAAGCACAAGATCACATGACCTCACTATTAAATTTTAAAGAAAATTAGCAAAAACTTAGAGAGATATAAATTACCAAACATTACAACCAGAGGCATTGTGTCAATCCATGATGAAAATTAATTTTCTATTATAAAAAAAAATAGTTCCCAATAAATTTAGAATTCTAAGGTACTTTAATCAGCATCCATATTGGTCCACTCAAGCTATTATTCCCAACTACTGCATATCAACCACTAACACATTTTAATATATTCTTGGGATTCTAAGAATATAACTTGTTTTAATGCATGTATGAAACTTAATTCAATTTAATTTTAGTGATATTTCCTGCCAGGGAGGATGAATATACTGGTGCATTAGTGACATTTCTGTTATGGGACAATATTGCTTTCTGTTGGATAGGATTTATTTGCCACAGAAGGAAACTTATGCTTGGTTCTTGAAAATCTGTCCAAAGCCCTGTATCTGAGAGGCAAAAGACTCTAGTGGAGAACCCACTACTATTTCATTGCTGAATTGCCATATTTTTCTATTTCTCTTTAAATCTTAGTATTTATACCCATAGATTAATAGTGCAACAAGTCTTCATTTGTGAACCATTATGATCACAAGAAAATGTTAATTCAGAGGTCCATAACTGGCCAAAGTGCGAAGAGTAAATGATGATGGGATGCTCCTCCTAATAACAACACTCTACAAAGGTAAAAAGAACAACATAGAAGACAAGTGTAAAATCTATAAAAACAAGAATAATGTGTTATCTCCTGGCCTTAGATGTCAAGACTATTTACCTTAATAAATAATTTTTCTGTTTTAAAATATTAAACAGAGGTATTTTATGATAAGTAACTAAAATTATCTGTATTGTTAAATAAATTTTTTGTAGTTTTACTAAATGGAGAAATGCATTAATTGGGACATTCTCTCAAGCTTAGAATTAATATATTTTTCCATGGTACTTCTAAGAACTAGAAAATATTCTGAACTGTATGAAAGATATTTGTATGTAAACATATCTGCAATGTAGAACAGATGTGGCTTTTATGCCAACGCATAAAAAATCCATTTGCATCAAGATTTTATGAATAAAAATTTTTAAGAAATACGTCGTAAAAATTCCATCCAGTTAGTTTAACATTTCATGTTAAGATTAGAAGACATTTTTAAAGCAATTATTATCTCATAAAATCATGTTGAAGTTTAGCAAATGGTACATTTCTGCAATCCCACCATTCAGGATGTAGAGTAAATTGAGTACAACTCAAGACTGTGATACATAGTTATCCCCTTTAAAACGGAAAATCAAATGAGACTTGTAAATCCTTTATTAACTTTATAATCACCTTCAAAATTATGACGTGGTAGTTATTAACATGAGATGTAATTTATACTTATGAAGACACTGTCCATGTCAGTTCCACCATACTCCTTTTATCCATATAATAGTCTCGCCATCACTTCATCTCTTGAATTAGTCTGACTACAGAAATGGAAAAGCCTTTGTAAATAGCTGTCCAGCAGCCATGCATGCGCAGGATACCTGAAAGAGAGGCTGGAAATGAAAATAGATGGGTGGGCAAGAGAAGGATGAAGCCAAGACAAATGTTTCTGATCAAGGCTCAAAGTTTAATATTTAGCACTGTATATAGGGAGAGCCCACAGACCCATCCTTTGTTTCAGCTGGATTATGTTGCTTTGTTGAACTGTGGCAAACACTTATAGTCTATTAGCCTGCTCAAGGCTGTGGGAAAGGCACATATTTATATATAAATTTTGTATTCAAAGACAACCTAGAATAATTATTCAATTACTTGAGTACAATTCTAATGACTAGCAAGAGCAGATCAGCAGTCTTTTTTTTTTTTTTTAATATCATTTGGAGTTTGGGACTATCATGCCTATATAATGTGTTGGAATAAATTGACCCATTCATTTCCTTTCTTCTAGTTCCTCATTTGTACCTCTCAACCATTTCCCACCAAACTTCATATTCTGTTCTTTTGTAAGCCTACTGAGTCCTTTTTGTGTTATTAATGTATGCATATTTACAAAGTATCTTACTGAAGGATGAACAGCTTCTCAGTGGTCTTATCGTAAAGAAAAATTTCTATCCTCCATCCAGAAGCCTTTAGTTGCTAGTAGTTCCTAGGACAAGTGTGTAACTTGATGATATCCTCCATCATCTCTAATGAGATTTCAATTGGCTTAAACTTGTTCACAAGTTTTGAATGTAATTATATTTGTTGTGAATTCACATGGATACCCCAAACATCTTTCTAGTCCAGCAGTATTTTCCTAAAGACATTTATTCACTGTGACTCATTCAGTTTTCCCATATCTTCCATGATAATTCCCAAGACTTTTGGGTATAATATTGAAGGACAATTTAGATCTTCTAATTCTCTTCAAGATAACCAAAGAGTACCATGAAACTAAGGACGTGGCATTTTGGCTATCAGATAGAGAGAAAGGAAAGAGAGAGAGAGAGAGAGAAAGAGAGAGAGAGGGAGAGAGAGAGAGAGAGAGAGAGACAGAGAGAGAGAGAGAGAGAGAGGTGACATGAATAGAGTATGAAAATAACTACAATTCATAATATAAATGTATTAAATTGTAAAACAGTTAAGAAAATCAATATCCAAAAGTCAATAATATTAGATAAAGACTGGAGGTAAAGTAAGAAGTTAAACATGAAAATGAATGCCATCTATCTCATATACGACTCAAAAGAGGAACTAAAATTAACATTTTTACATCCTACTTTCATTAGTAGAAAAAGGAAATTACCATAGTTTATCATTACTCAGATTTTTAACAACATATAAACATTGCACATGGTGCCTGAACCTACTGAATTTAAATCACTTGTGTGCTTTTATTTCATTTTACTTTTATTTGTTTTCTAATTGTGACTTTCAAATTTTTCTCTAAGTATAACTAATTCTGAATCTTCAGTCTTGAAGATTAACTTAGAGTAATTACATTTCCATAAGCACAGAAAGCACTGTGTTATGTGGAGATTCCAAATATTAAACATGCATATTTCTTTTGATAAGTTACTTCATGAACATGGCCACATTATGTGCACATGTGAACTCATGTGTGTGTGGGGGAGTGTAGTGTGTGGGGGGGTGTATGTGTGTGCTTGTATGTATTGATATTACTGTATATTATATTGGTATCCATTTTATTTGTTAGAGTATCTATCATGTTTGGAGTTCTTGCAAATAGTGAGGATTTGGATGGAAGCTTGTTATTCATTATTTGCTATTTCTATATCGAAAACTTAGACAGGTAGGAGCAATTATTATACCAGCTTTTCAAGTTAGTATATTTACACTTATAAAGGTTAACTAATACTTCCAAACTTCATAGTATTTATTATGATAAAAATTATATCCAAACTGGTGCACTCTCAGCCTTCATTTTTATCGAAATACTAAGTTTGTTTTAATAGAGTTTCAGTTTTCCATTTATACAGTATGTTCTACATGTTTTGGAGCATGTAGGTGGCTGTTTATTATTCTATATTATACTTGAGTTTTAGTATTGAAATTTTCCCTAATTGAAGAGTGAATAGTAAAAAGAAAATGCAGTTCTTACAGAAGAATTAATACAATTCATAGTTTGTTTTGTTTATATGGAGGGTAGTGAGGCAGATACTACCAGATAGTCATCATCTGGCCTTAGTTTTTAAATGAGGAATGGATAATTAGTTTAAAATATTCCTGATCAGTTTGCTAGGTATAGAATTAACATATTGAAAGCTAGAGTGTGTATAATTAGATTGATTTCCAAATCAATTCATCTATTTGGTTACTTATAATTCTATGTGCAAATGAAAACAGAATATGCTATTTATTTCAAATGGGACTAAATATAAAATTAATATAAAGAACTATAAAAATATTAAAAAGAAAACATGCTTTTTTCTTCTATTTCTTGAGAGTTACAAAAGTTTGCTCATTTTCTGATATAGCAGATTCCATGCTTCAGTATTTTAAAATTGAATGCAAGCTTTTAAAATTGAATTGAAAACATTTATAAAATATTTCCAATAAAAAACTTAAATGGAATTACTGTGGATTTCACCTCTTTAGCAATATAGTTAGTAAATACACTATTTTATTCAAATGAGAGTTACATCTCACAGCTTCAAAACAATATTAATCTACTGATATTATAGCTCATTATAAAAATATTCAGTTTGGTTTAGGAAAACTAAAAATGTGTTAATTCATATATTGAGCTAATACCAAGGGGCCTCTTCCCCAGTACAGAGGAATGCCAGGGCCAAGAAATGGGAGTGGGTGGGTAGGGGAACAGGGCGAAGGGAGGGTATAGGGAACTTTCAGGATAGCATTTGACATTTGAAATGTATATAAAGAAAATATTTAATAAAAATAAGAATATTACATAAAAAAGAAGCAAAAAAAAAAAAACCTATATTTGGGAAAGTGCCCAAATGAGATGCATACAAATTAAACACTTGGCAAATTTCATAGATGTACACTAAAGGTCAGTTTGAAATTTTATTTTGGTATATTTAAACAGCTGTACTCTAAACGGTAATTCCAATTTAAGGAACATCCTTTGACACATAACGACCTTAGCGTGTCACCCCCTTGTTGTCTACATGGAAGATTCAGGTATAAGTTTATAAGCTAGTAAAGAAATATACTATTATTGATTGTCTCCCTGGTCATTGGTACCTGTAGCTGATTGAAATGTTAAAAGTGATCCAGATTTTGTAAAAAAAATATTCTTTTAAATCTTGAGAATAGTACTTAGTTTCTAAGGTACACACTTAATGATAACATTACAATTCGCATGAAAAATATAGCCTTTTAATCTTAGAATTATTTTCAGATCATTCTGTCTCCACAACACTGGCAAATTTAACCATTTTATATTCGATTATAACTTTTTGAAAATATCAGACTACAATATTTAATTTTTAACTGTTATGTTATATTTCCAATACTTAGCATAATATGTAGTGTCACATACATCATAGACAAATGCTTACTGCCACACCTCTAGCTTTTATGAATTTTTGTATTGTAAAAGTCACATAACAGTTTTCTGGAAACAACTTGGAAAATTAGATACCTTAAGTTGTATTTTCAATGTTAGGAAACCAAAAATATAGTTTAAATGTGTTATGTTTTAGAAGTTGAGATTAAGAATTCACATTTCTCAAAAAAATTGTCAAAGAATATAGAAATTAAAAATAGGTGGCTGAAAATGTGGGTCAGCATTTAATATTGTATATTTTCTCAAGGATCTGAGTCCAAGTTTCATTACATACCTCTGCTTGCTCACAAAGGTACTAAGGCATGGTACTCACACTTAAAAGCAACACACACACACACACACACACACACACACACACACACACATCCCAAAATTATATTTAAAAAAAAAAATTAAAAACAATTAGATTAATACCTGGATGAGAAATTATAGTCAGTTTTCTTTATGATCTAGAACAATTAAGCAAATTTCATAGTTTAAATACATGAGTATAAATGCAAAAATGAGACCTCTTTTTTAAATTTTAAATTTTTATAAGATCTTTCCTTTATTTACATTTCAAATGTTATCCCCTTTCCTGGTTTCCCCTCCAAAAAAAAAACCCCTACTTATTTCCCCTCCCCCTGCTTCGTTGAGCATGTTCCTCCACCCTCCCATTCCTGCTTTCCCAGCCTGGCATTCCCCTATATTGAGGCATTTAGCCTTCACAGGACCAAGGGCCTCTCCTCCCATTGAAGTCCTACAAGGCTGACCTCTGCTGCATATGCACCTGGAGCCATGGGTCTCTCCATGTGTACTCTTTGGTTGGTGGTTTAGTTCCTGGTAGCTCTGGGGTTTCTCTTTGGTTGATATTTTTATTCTTCCTATGGGACTGTAAACACCTTCAGTCCTTTCCCTAACTTCTCCATTTTGGGGCCACATGTTCACTTCAATGGTTGGCTGTGTGGATCCATTTCTATATGTGTCAGGCTGTGGCAGATCCTCTCAGGAGACAACTATATCAGGCTCCTTTCAGCATGCAATTCTTGACATCCACAATTGTGTGTGGGTTTGGTGGTTGTATATGGGATGAAATCCCAGGTGGAACAGTCTCTGGATGGCCTTTCCTTCAGTCTCTACTCCACACTTTTTCTCTGTATCTCCCTCCTCCCCTGGGTATTTTGTTCCCCCTTCTAAGAAGGACCAAAGTATTCACTCTTTGAAAGTATTCTTCCTTGTTCTTGAGCTTCATGTGGTTTGTGAACTGTATCTTGGGTATTTCAAGCTTTTGGGCTAATATCCACTTATACGTGTGTGCATACCATGTGTGTTCTTTGTGATTGAGTTGTCTCATTTAGGGTGATATTTTCTTGTTCTATCCATTTGCCTAAGAATTCATGAAGTCATTGTTTTTAATAGCTAAATAAATACTCCACTGTGCAAATATACCACATTTTCTGTATCCATTCCTCTGTTGAAGTATATCTGGGTTCTTTCCAGCTTCTCACCATTATAAATAAGGCTTCTATGAATATAGTGGAGCATGTTTCCTTGTTATATGTTGTAGCATATTTTGGGTAAATGCCCAGGAGTGGTATAGTTGGGTCCTCAGGTATTACTATGTCCAGTTTTCTGAAGAACCACCACACTGATTTCCAGAATGGTTGTACCAGCTTTCTGCACTTTTTTATTGTAAAGATGCTACCTGTTTTTTCTAAAATATTTTGATGGTAGAGATATCAAACTATGTATATCAGTCCTTTTGTCTTAAAAATAACATAATGGCATCTGGGTGATGAAAAGGTTTATTTAGATCATAGGTGCCATTCAAGAAAGGGGAACTAGCTTTACACCTTAATGACTTTCTTACTGGCTGAGTTCTCACCTAGTTCAGACTACAACATTGTGTGAGATCAAAACAACAATGTAGAATTGAGAATATCAGCAGATCAAACCAAATTCCCTTAAGTCACTGGCATGATTTAGCCTATCCATCTCTCACTGACTTATCTAGTATTATTATCATATTATTTAATAATAGTGACAAAATATAAAGATGATATTTAAAAATAATAAAACGTATTCAAGCACTAGTAATTTTCCTAATGAAAAATTATAGATTTCAAGAGACAAATACTATGACTAATTTGTTCTTTGACTTTTTTGTGCAGTTCAGGAATGCTGCAGCTAAGTTATCATAAAAATAGTAGGAAGCAGAGTTGAATATAATGAAATAAAACACATAGTTTATTCTTTCTGGTACAGAATTCAGAACAGAGCAAATCTCTATGAAATATATAGATTATAAGCCATATATTAAGTATATTAACACAAAATCTGAAATCCTGTTCAGTTGCAAAATTGAATTTTAAATGGCTATTGTATTTCAAGAATCCAAATCTTATGGAAAAACATTTTTCTTTAAATAGGATTTTTTAACATATGCAACAAAATAGTACCATGTATTTTTCGAGATCTTCATTTATCCTGACAATGTTTTCTTTGAATAGTATATCAACTTAGAGAGACTCTAGAAAAAAATCCCTACTACTGAATATCCCTACTATAGTGGTACATAACTCAATAACTACTTATTGAAAAACTTTTAAATATTAATCTACATTGCAGCCTAAGTTCAATTGTGATATATTTTGTAATACTGATGAGTTTCAATTTACCTCGAGTCCAATATACCTTTACATAAATTTATTACCTAATAAATAATGGTTTTTGAGCTTCTGCCTGTGTTTAAGATCACTGATACAGGAATCATTGATTCCTCCTGAAATATAACATTTTCACTGAAGATTCTAATCTTGGGTTAAAGATTGGCGATAAATATGCAAAGTGTTAGTTTTATTAAGGTATTATGGAAAATGTATGAAACCTTAAAAATCTCATCAAATTATTGGTGTCTTTATTCATGTAACCCAACCCATCCTTTTAATAATGATTTAATGCATTCTTCAACATTAGATATGCTAAAATGAGAAAGTGTATTAGATGCATTGTTATTGTAATAAAACATGACCAAAAACAACTTACTGAAGAGTTAATTTTGGTTTAAGCACTTCAGAGTAAATTTCTATACTCATAGTAGACATGGAAGCAAATGAGCAGAGGAGAAAACTGAGCAATTATATCTTTAGCCATATACAAAGTTAGACAGTGATCTGAAAGTTGGACAAAGTTTTAAACTGGCAAAGCTCTTCTATAGTGATACATGAGTTCCAGCAAGGCCATACGTTGTAATAGGTCTAGAATAACCTCCCCCAATAGCACCATTATCTGGAGATCAAGTACTCATATCCATTATCTTATTGGAGGCCATTCACTTTGTAGAATTGAATTTTAAGCAAATTATGTTATATGAAAGATAAGACATAGATTGGGAAAGTTGTAGTTATTTATGTCCTACTGGAAAAATAAACCACAAACTCTACACCTTCTATATTTTAACTCAGCTACTAATCCATCAAATTAACATGTGAATGCTATATGTAAATGGATAAAGGATAGGGCACTGTGTTGTTATTTTATAAGGATCAAAATTCTACTTGTAGAATTAATACCTAACAAAAAAAATTGGTGTAGAAACTGGGGCTGTGAAGAGTGATGTAAGTAAAAACATATTCATTAAAAACTCAAATCTCCCAGAATGCTTTGAGATTAAGATATAACTTGGTAGTATCTCTTGTAATATGAAGGGATGGAAATCCCTGAGAGGTACTGGATTTTAACATTACATTAGACTTTAAATTTTTTGTATTTCAACTGACAAGTAAAAAACCAAATCCCATTACTCACTTCTAGATATGTCAGAAAAGTTCAAAACTATCAACAGCATAAATTCCTTATTATGTGTGCCATTAAAATCTATTATAGGATACAGAAAACAATAATCCACATAACATCTTATAGAACCAGATGAATGTAAAAATGTTTAAAATTCAACCAGGAGAAACAATTACTATTAATTTGATCTGCATATTGCTTATTCATTGGAAGCTTACTGAGTAGAACTATAAAATACCCTTTGAGAGATTAGAAATACAGAGTAAGATACCTTGTGTTCATTGAAAACTCCTAAACCTGCAACCAAATTCTAAGATCTTTTACACATTATTCCACTATTCATTATTCCAATTTCTTATAAATATAAACTAAAATGGGGCTGAACAAATACAGAAATTATGAAACTAAGAAGTACAGATTAGTTTAAAGTTTTGGAATGCTATCTTCATAAGGAATTAATATTGATATATTTAGCTATTTTCATTTTTCTTTCTTTTTTATTAGGTATTTATTTTATTTACATTTCCAATGCTATCCCAAAAGTCCCCCACACATTCCTCCATCCACTACCCCAACCACCCACTTCCACTTCTTGGCCCTGGTGTTCCCCTGTACTGAGGCATATAAAGTTTGCACAACCAATGAGCCTCTCTTTCCACTGATGGCCGAGTAGGCCATCTTCTGATACATATGCAGCCAGAGACACAAGCTCCAGGGGGTACTGATTAGTTCATATTGTTGTTCCACCTATAGGGTTGCAGATCCCTTTAGCTCCTTGGTTACTTTCTCTAACTCCTCCATTGGGAGTCCTGTGATCCATCCAATAGCTGACTGTGAACATCCACTTCTGTGTTTGTTAGGCCCTGGCATAGTCTCACAAGAGACAGCTATATCTGGGTACTTTCAGCAAAATCTTGCTAGTGCATGCAATGGTGTCAGCGTTTGGAAGCTGATTATGGGATGGATCCCCGGGTATAGCAGATTCTCGATGGTCCATCCTTTCATCTCAGCTCCAAACTTTGTCTCTGTAACTCCTTCCATGGGTGTTTTGTTCCCAATTCTAAGATGAGGCAAAGTGTCCACACTTTGGTCTTTGTTCTTCTTGAGTTTCATGTGTTTAGAAAATTGTATCTTATATCCTGAGTATTCCAAGTTTCTGGGCTAATATCCACTTATCAGTGAGTACATATTTTATGAGTTCTTTTGTGATTGGGTTACCTCATTCAGGATGATGCCCTCCAGGTCCATCCATTTGCCTAGGAATGGAAATTCATTTTTCTTTCTTAAAATTTTGATATTTGTTCAGTCAGGGGATTAAGTTTAATATACATTAAATTATTGATAAAGTATTAATTTATGAATCTCATTCAAGGGTATTTTAGCATAGATTGTTTATTAAGTCTTTTAATAAATATGCTAAATCCTCTGAGGCACACTCAGCTACCCTGAGAAGCTTACTCTCCCTAGCTAGCCCTACTTTCTCCTGCTATGTCTTCACTCACCTTAATCAGACCTACTTATCTGGAACCAAACAGGTTAGACTCCTTTCCCTCACCCACCTTCCTTGCCTGCTTGTGTCAACTGGGGTCACTCCCAGATACTCCAAGCAGCCTAATATCAGTTACCCACATTCTACTGCCACCTCTCTACATACATTTATCAGACCTGCAGATCAGGAAACATACAACCAAAGGATACATCTGAGGCCTGTAACCCTGGGAATATTGAGATTAGGCTTTGTAACAATAACTACTACAACAAGAACATCCAGGGACTAAAGACCCTCAGAAAAACACAGACAAAATAAGCTAGGGTGATATGATATCTTTAGAGTAAACCTATCCTATTACAGAAAGCCCTGGATATCCTAACATAACTAAAGTACAAAAAATAACCTTGAATCTAATTTTATAAAGATGATAAAAGCCTTTAAAGAAGAACTGAATAAATCTCTTTAAAAATAAAGGAAAATTCAGTCAAACAGAAGCCTTTAAAGCAGAAATACATGAATTCCTTAGAGAAATACTGGAAAATGCAAGTGAACAGGTAAAGTAAAGAAATAAAACTGGTTAAGACTTGAAAATGGAAATAGAAGTAATAAAGAAAACAAAAACTGAGGGAATTCTGGAGATGGAAAACATAGCAAAGTGAACATGAACAACAGATGAAATTATCACTAACAGAATAAAAGATAAGGAAGAGAGATTACCTGACATAAAAGATACAATAGAAGATATTGATGTGTCAGTCATGATAAAAGTGTTTAAATTATACAAACACATTAAATTTTTAAAAGTACAGAGAGAAAATATGCAGGAAATCTGAAATCCCATGGAAAGACCTGATCGAAGAATAACAGCAATAGAACAAGGTGAACAGTCCTAGCTCTAAGGCCCAGAAAATTTCTCAAGAAAATCACAGAAGAAAACTTTCCTGCCCTAAAGAAAGAGATCCATTTAAGCATACAAGAAGATTATAAAATGCCAATTTTACTGGACCAGAAAATATATTTGTCCTCACATAATAATCAAAGCAGAAATCTACTGAACAAAGAAATAATATTAAACTAGGCAAGGGAAAAATGTCAGTTAACATACAGAGGCAGACTTAACAGGATTACACCCTACTTCTCAACAGAGACTTTAAAATACAGAAGAGCCTGGACAGATATCTTGCATCCTCGAAAAAAGTACCAATGATGCCAAGCTAGACTACTATACTGAACAAAATTCTCAATCATCATTGATGGAGAAAACAAGGTATTTTATAAAAAAATCTTATTTAAACAACATATATCTACATATTCAACTCTGTAGAAAATACTAGAAGGAAAACTCCAACACAAGAAGTATAACCACATCATGAAAACACAAAACGTAAGTAATTCAATACAAGCACAAACAAAACATGAGAAGCACAAACACACACACACACACACACACACACTAACAATACCAATGTCAAAACAACAGGAATTAACAATCACTGGACATTACTGTCTCTGCATCAATGTATTTAGTTCACCAATAAAAAGACATGGGCAAAGAGAGTGAATGTGAAAACAGGATCCATCTTTCTGCTGCATACAAAAAAAAAAAAAAAAAAGACCTTAGCAATAAAGATAGACACTATCACAGAGCAAAGGGCTTGAAAAAGTTTTCCAAGCAAACATACCCAAGAAGCAAGCTGGAATAGTCATTTGGATATCCAAAGAAATAAACTTTAAATATAAATTAATTAAGAGAGACAGGAAGAAAAGTTCACATCCATCAAAGGAAAAATCTACTAAGATGATATTTCAATTCAGAACAAATTTGCCCCAAACATGAGGCACCCACACTTGTAAGGGAAACATTGCTAAAGCTTACATCATACATCAAACTCCACAAATTAATAATGGGAAACTTCAACACCCCCTCTTACAAGTGACAGGTCATCCAGAAAAAAACAGAAAAATAAGAAAACTAACCAGCTCTTCCGGTCAGAAAAGCCCGAGGTAGCTAGGGCGCAGGGTCGGCTGACACTCGCCAGCTACCCACAACACCCGCCACAGGATCTTAAGATTTCTGGTGAGTGGAACACAGCTTCTGCTCCAATCCAATTGTGCGCGGGACCTGAGACTGCATTAGTTAGGGAAGCAGAAACCGGCCTGAGTAGGGCCACAGGCCTCATCCGGCCGGAACAGCACCGGTGTAGCTAGAGCGCAGGGTCGGCTGACACCCGCCAGCTACCCACGACCCCCGCCACAGGATTTTGAGACTGCTGGTGAGTGGAACACAGCTTCTGCTCCAATCTTTAAACAGTGACAACGACAACAACTAACCCCAGAGATTACCAGATGGCGAAAGGTAAACGTAATAATCTTACTAACAGAAACCAAGACCACTCACCATCATCAGAACCCAGCACTACCACTTCGCCCAGTCCAGGGCACCCCAACACACCGGAAAAGCTAGACACGGATCTAAAAGCATATCTCCTGATGATGGTAGAGGACTTCAAGAAGGACTTTAATAACACACTTAAAGAAATACAAAGGAACACTGATAAACAGGTAGAAGACAGTAAAGAGGAAGCACAAAAATCCCTTAAAGAATTGCAGGAGAACACTGCTAAAGAGTTACAAATCATTAAAGAAAAACAGGATAACCTAATCAAACAGGTAGAAGTCCTTAATGAAAAACAGGAAAACACATCCAAACAGATGATGGAAATGAACAAAACCATACTAGACCTAAAAAGGGAAGTAGACACAATAAAGAAAACCCAAAATGAGGCAACACTGGAGATAGAAACCCTAGGAAAGAAATCTGGAACCATAGATACGAGCATCAGCAACAGAATACAAGAGATGGAAGAGAGAATCTCAGGTGCAGAAGACTCCATAGAGAACATCAGCAAAACAATCGAGGAAAATGTAAAATGCAAAAAGATCCTAACTCAAAACATCCAAGAAATACAGGACACAATGAGAAGACCAAACCTACGGATAATAGGAGTGGATGAGAATGAAGATATTCAACTCAAAGGACCAGCAAACATCTTCAACAAAATTATAGAAAAAAACTTCCCAAATCTAAAGAAAGAGATGCCCATGAACATACAAGAAGCCTACAGAACTCCAAATACTGGACCAGAAAAGAAATACCTCCCGACACATAATAATCAGAACAACAAATGCTCTAAATAAAGATAGAATACTAAAAGCAGTAAGAGAAAAAGGCCAAGTAACATATAAAGGCAAGCCTATCAGAATTACACCAGATTTTTCACCAGAGACTATGAAAGCCAGAAGATCCTGGACGGATGTTATACAGACACTAAAAGAACACAAATTCCAGCCCAGGCTACTATACCCAGCCAAACACTCAATTAACATAGATGGAGAAACCAAAGTATTCCACGACAAAACCAAATTCACACATTATCTCTCCACGAATCCAGCCCTTCAAAGGATAATAACAGAAAAAAACCAGTACAAGGACAGGAACCACGCCCTAGAAACAACAAGAAGGTAATCCCTCAACAAACCTAAAAGAAGAAAGCCACAAGAACAGAATGCCAACTTTAACAACAAAAATAACAGGAAACAACAATTACTTTTCCTTAATATCTCTTAATATCAATGGACTCAACTCCCCGATAAAAAGACATAGACTAACAAACTGGCTACACAAACAAGACCCAACATTTTGCTGCTTACAGGAAACTCATCTCAGAGAAAAAGATAGACACTACCTCAGAATGAAAGGCTGGAAAACAATTTTCCAAGCATATGGTATGAAGAAACAAGCTGGAGTAGCCATTCTAATATCTGATAAGATTGACTTCCAACCCAAAGTCATTAAAAAAGACAGGGAGGGACACTTCATACTCATCAAAGGTAAAATCCTCCAAGAGGAACTATCAATCTTGAATATCTATGCTCCAAATACAAAGGCAGCCACATTCATTAAAGAAACTTTAGTAAATCTCAAAGCACACATTGCACCTCATACAATAATAGTGGGAGACTTGAACACACCACTTTGACCAATGGACAGATCATGGAAACAGAAACTAAACAGGGACACAGAGAAACTAACAGAAGTTATGAATCAAATGGATCTGGCAGATATCTACAGAACATTCTATCCTAAAACAAAAGGATATACCTTCTTCTCAGCACCTCATGGTACCTTCTCCAAAATTGACCACATAATTGGTCACAAAACAGGCCTCAACAGATATAAAAATATTGAAATTGTCCCATGCATCCTATCAGATCACCATGGACTAAGGCTGATCTTCAATAACAAAATAAATAATAGAAAGCCAACCTTCACGTGGAAACTGAACAACACTCTTCTCAATGATACCTTGGTCAAGGAAGGAATAAAGAAAGAAATTAAGGACTTTTTAGAGTTCAATGAAAATGAAGCCACAACATACCCAAACTTATGGGACGCAATGAAAGCATTTCTAAGAGGAAAACTCATAGCTCTGAGTGCCTCCAAAAGGAAACTAGAGAGAGCACACATTAGCAGCTTGACAACATACCTAAAAGCACTAGAGCAAAAGGAAGCAAATTCACCCAAGAGGAGTAGACGGTAGGAAATAATCAAACTCAGGGGTGAAATCAACCAAGTGGAAACAAGAAAAACAATTCAAAGAATCAACCAATCAAGGAGCTGGTTCTTTGAGAAAATCAACAAGATAGATAAACCCTTAGCCAGACTCACTAGAGGGCACAGGGAAAGCATCCTAATTAACAAAATCAGAAATGAAAAAGGAGACATAACAACAGATCCTGAAGACATCCAAAACACCATCAGATCCTTCTACCAAAGGCTATATTCAACAAAACTGGAGAACCTGGATGAAATGGAGAAGTTCCTAGACAGATACCAGGTACCAAAGTTGAATCAAGATCAGGTTAATGATCTAAACAGCCCTATATCCCTCAAAGAAATAGAAGCAGTCATTAATAGTTTCCCAACTAAAAAAAGCCCAGGACCAGATGGGTTTAGTGTAGAGTTCTATCAGACCTTCAAAGAAGATCTAATCCCAGTTCTTCACAAACTATTCTACAAAATAGAAACAGAAGGTACTCTACCCAACTCATTCTATGAAGCCACAATTACTCTGATACCTAAACCACAAAAAGACCCAACAAAGATAGAAAACTTCAGACCAATATCCCTTATGAATATTGATGCAAAAATCCTCAATAAAGTTCTTGCTAACCGAATCCAAGAACACATCAAAACAATCATCCATCCTGACCAAGTAGGTTCCATCCCAGGGATGCAGGGATGGTTCAATATACGGAAATCCATCAACGTAATCCAGTATATAAACAAACTCAAAGACAAAAACCACATGGTCATCTCGTTAGATGCGGAAAAAGCATTTGACAAGATCCAACACCCATTCATGATAAAAGTCTTGGAAAGATCAGGAATTCAAGGCCCATACCTAAACATGATAAAAGCAATCTACAGCAAACCAGTAGCCAACATCAAAGTAAATGGTGAGAAGCTTGAAGCAATCCCTCTAAAATCAGGGACTAGACAAGGCTGTCCACTTTCTCCATACCTATTCAACATTGTACTTGAAGTCCTAGCCAGAGCAATTCAACAACAAAAGGAGATCAAAGGGATACAAATTGGAAAAGATGAAGTCAAAATATCACTCTTTGCAGATGATATGATAGTATATATAAGTGACCCTAAAAATTACACCAGAGAACTCCTAAGCCTGATAAACAGCTTCGGTAAAGTAGCTGGATATAAAATTAACTCAAACAAATCAATGGCCTTTCTCTACACAAAGAATAAACAGGATGAGAAAGAAATTAGGGAAACAACACCCTTCTCAATAGTCACAAATAATATTAAATATCTTGGCGTGACTCTAACTAAGGAAGTGAAAGATCTGTATAATAAAAACTTCAAGTCTCTGAAGAAAGAAATTAAAGAAGATCTCAGAAGATGGAAAGATCTCCCATGCTCATGGATTGGCAGGATCAACATTGTAAAAATGGCTATCTTGCCAAAAGCAATCTACAGATTCAATGCAATCCCAATCAAAATTCCAAATCAATTCTTCAACGAATTAGAAAGTGCAATCTGCAAATTCATCTGGAATAACAAAAAACCTAGGATAGCAAAAACTCTTCTCAAGGATAAAAGAACCTCTGGTGGAATCACCATGCCGGACCTAAAGCTCTACTACAGAGCAATTGTGATAAAAACTGCATGGTACTGGTATAGTGACAGACAAATAGACCAATGGAATAGAATTGAAGACCCAGAAATGAACCCACACACCTATGGTCACTTGATCTTCCACAAGGGAGCTAAAAACATCCAGTGGAAGAAAGACAGCATTTTCAACAAATGGTGCTGGCACAACTGGTTGTTAACATGTAGAAGAATGCAAATCGATCCATTCCTATCTCCTTGTACTAAAGTCAAGTCTAAGTGGATCAAGGAACTTCACATAAAACCAGAGACACTGAAACTTATAGAGGAGAAAGTGGGGAAAAGCCTTGAAGATATGGGCACAGGGGAAAAATTCCTGAATAGAACAGTAATGGCTTGTGCTGTAAGATCGAGAATTGACAAGTGGGACCTCATGAAACTACAAAGCTTCTGCAAGGCTAAAGACACCATCAATAAGACAAAAAAACCACCAACAGATTGGGAAAGGATCTTCACCTATCCTAAATCAGATAAGGGACTAATATCCAATATATATAAAGAACTCAAGAAGGTGGACTCCAGAAAGTCAAATAACCCCATTAAAAAATGGGGCTCAGAATTGAACAAAGAATTCTCACCTGAGGAATACCGAATGGCAGAGAAGCACCTGAAAAAATGTTCAACATCCTTATTCATCAGGGAAATGCAAATCAAAACAACCCTGAGATTCCACCTCACACCAGTCAGAATGGCTAAGTTCAAAAATTCAGGTGACAGCAGATGCTGGCGAGGATGTGGAGAAAGAGGAACACTCCTCCATTGTTGGTGGAATTGCAAGCTTGTACAACCACTCTGGAAATCAGTCTGGTGGTTCCTCAGAAAATTGGACATAGTACTACCGGAGGATCCAGCAATACCTCTCCTGGGCATATATCCAGAAGATGTCCCAACCGGTAAGAAGGACACATGCTCCACTATGTTCATAGCAGCCCTATTTATAATAGCCAGAAGCTGGAAAGAACCCAGATGTCCCTCAACAGAGGAATGGATACAGAAATTATGGTACATTTACACAATGGAGTACTACTCAGCTATTAAAAAGAATGAATTTATGAAATTCCTAGCCAAATGGATGGACCTGGAGGGCATCATCTTGAGTGAAGTAACACAATCACAAAAGAACTCACACAATATGTATTCACTGATAAGTGGATATTAGCCCAAAACTTAGGATACCCAAGATATAAGATACAATTTGCTAAACGCATGAAACTCAAGAAGAATGAAGACCAAAGTGTGGACACTGTGCACCTTCTTAGAATTGGGAACAAAACACCCATGGAAGGAGTTACAGAGACAAAGTTCGTAGCTGTGATGAAAGGATGGACCATTTAGAGACTGCCGTATCCAGGGATCCATCCCATAATCAGCTTCTAAAGGCTGACAGCATTGCATACACTAGCTGATTTTGCTGAAAGGTCCCAAATATAGCTGTCTCTTGTGAGATGACGCCGGGGCCTAGCAAACACAGGAGTGGATGTTCACAGTCAGCTATTGGATGTATCACAGGGCTCCCAATGGAGAAGCTAGAGAAAGTACCCAAGGAGCTAAAGGGATCTGCAACCCTATTTTTGGAACAACATGATGTACTAACCAGAACCCCGGAGCTCTTGTCTCTAGCTGCATAGGTATCGAAAGATGACCTAGTCGGCCATCAATGGAAAGAGAGGCCCATTGGACTTGCAAACTTTATATGCCCCAATATAGGGGAATGCCAGGGCCAAAAGAATGGGAATGGGTGGGTAGGGAAGTGGGGGGCGCTATGGGGGACTTTTGGGATAGCATTGGAAATGTAATTGAGGAAAATATGTAATAAAAATATTAAAAATTAAAAAAAAAGAAAAAAAAAGAAAACTAACCAACATTATGAATCAAATGGACCCAACAGACATTTAGCGAATATTTCATCCAAACAGAAAAGAACATACCTTTTTCTCAGCACCCCATGGACCCTTCTCCAAAATTGACCATATAGTTGATAATAAAACAAGCCTAAACAGATAGAAGAAACCTGAAATAACACCTTGCTTCTTTTCAGAACATCCTGAAGCACCAGAAATCCTACATACTGGAAGAAACTGAACAACTCACTATTCAATGATCTCTGAGCAGGGGAGAAATAAGGAGGGAATTTAAACACTTTCTAGAATTCAATGAAAGTGAAGACACAACATAACCAAATTTAGGGGAAACAAGAAAAGCAGTGTTAAGAAGGAAGTTCATAGCAATAATTGAGTTAATAAAGAAATTAAAAGGTTCTCAGACCAGCAATGTTAAAGTACCTCTGAAAACTCAAGTAAAAAAGGCAAACATACTAAAGAGAAGAAGAAGGCAGGTAATAATAAAAATCCTGGCTGAAATAAATTAATTAAAAATAAGGAAATCAATATAAATAAAAACATAATTAAGAACTGGTTCTCTGAGGAAATCAACAGGGCAGACAAGCCATTAGCTAAACTAACCAAAAGACAGAGAGACAGTATCCAAATAAACAAAACCATTAGGGAAAAGGGAGCCATAAGAACAGGCAAGTTGGAACCAGAGACACAACAAAGAGAATTTCATTATTCTTACACCAATAATTATTCTTATATACCATTTTTTCTTATGGACAATGATGCAAAATTATCAATAAAATACTCACAAACCAAATACAGGAGCACAACAAAAGCATCATCTAACATGATCAAGCAGGTTTCTTTCCAGGAATGCATACATAGTTCAATATTCTGAAATCTGTCAACATAATCCATCATGTAAACAAACTGAAAGATACAAACATCAAATGATCATCTCAATAGACGCTGCAAATGCCTCTGACAAAACTAACACTCCTTCACGTTTAAAGTCTTAGTAATATCAAGGAAATAAGGCTCACACCCAAAAATAATGAAAGCAATGTACAGAAAGCCCATAGTCAACATCAAATTAAATGGAGAGAAACTTAAATCATATCCATGAAAGTCAAAGACAAGACAATGCTCTTCACTCTTACCCTATCTATTCAATATAGTACTTGAAATGCTAGCTAGAACAATAATAGTACTCAGTAGACCAATGGGATACAAATTGGAAAGCAAGAATTAAAATATTGCTGTTTGCAGATGATATGATAGTATACATAAGTGACCCCAAAATTCTACAAGGGAACTCCTACTACTGATAAACAACGTTAGCAACATTGATGGATACAAAATTAACTCTAAATTTAGTAGTTCTCCTTAATAGAAAATAAAACATTGGCTGAGAAATAAATTAGGTAAACAACATCCTTTACAATAGTCATGAATGGTACAAAATATCTTCGTTTAACTCTAACCAAGCAAGTGAAAGATGTATATGACAAAATTTCACATTGCTGAAGAAAGAATTTGAGAAAAGTAATTGAAGATGGCAAAATCTCCCATGCTTACAGATCAATAGGATTAGCATGGTGAAAATGACCATCAAAATGCCAATACAATTCTTTACAGACTTTGACTGAGTAATTCTACAATTATAGAAAAACAAAAGAATCCAAAACAGCTAAAACAACCCTGTACAATAAAAGAACTTCTTAGGTATCACTACCCTTGACCTTAAACTGTACTACAGATCAATAATAATAAAAACTACATGGTATTAGTACAGAAATATTTAATATTACTAATGGATTGAATTTAAACCCCAGAAATGAGCCACACACATATGGATACCTGATTTCTGATAGACAAGCCAAAACCATGCAATGGAAAAAGAAACCATCTATGATAAGAATGCACTATCTCAGAGTAAAAGGATGGAAGGAGGCCTTCTAAGCAAATGGTCTGCAGAAAAAAACAGTAGTTGCTATCCTAATATCCAATAAAATAGACTTTCAACCAAAAGTTATCAAGCATGATGAAGTACACTTCATATTCATCAAGGGGAAAATCCACCAAGAGAAAGGGAACTCATAACAGAGGAATCTCAAATTGTTGAAAAGCCCTTAAAGAAATATTCAAAGTCCTCTGTCATAGGGAGATGAAAATCAAAACTGACATTCCATCTTACACCCATCAGAAGGGCTAAGATTAAAAACTAAACTGATAACATATGCTGGTGAGTATGTGGAGCATTGGGAACACTTTATTGCTGGTGGAAGTGCAAATTTGTACAGCCAATTTGGAAATCTATTTGATGGTTCCTCATTAGATTGGAAATAGTTCTACCTCAAGACCCAGCTACACTTCTAAACATATACCCCAACGATGTCCCACAATTCCATGAAGTCACTGCTCAACTATGTTCCTATAAGCTTTATTTGTAAAGTTACTGCTCAACTATGTTCCTATCAGCTTTATTTGTAATAAACAGAAAACTGGAAACAACGTAGATGTTCCTCAAGTGAAGAATGGATAAAACAAATATTGTATATCTACACAATGGAATACTATTCAACTTTAAAAAACAAAGACATCATGAAATTTGCAGACATGTTGGATCTTGAGAATGTCATCCTTAGCAGCTTAACCAAGTCCCAAAAGGACATGCACAGTATGTACTCACTTATAAGTGGATATTATCCATAAAATAGAGGATTCCCATGATACATTTCATAGACCCATGATAGTTGGACAGGAAGAAGGGCATAAAGAAGCATGCTTATGTCTCATTTTGAAGGTGTAATGAAATGATCATGGAAGACAGATAGAGTGAGGAAACTGGGTGGGAGAGGGGGCAGGAAGGGAGTGATAGAATTTGGAGTCGGATATATGAAGAGGCAGGATGGATGTCCAGGGTCATTGGAAAAAAAATGGAAATCTGCAACTGATGGAGGGGCAACTCCAACAAGAGATGGATATTGGAGACCTGGGCTATGGGAGGCATGCAAGAATCAATGGGGATATCCTTGGCTATGACTCTCAACATTGGAGATATGGAACCTGGGGAGGTTGCCTCCTGTTGCCAAGCATGAACCTGGTAGAGTGATAGGACTACCAATACCCCCATAAAACTTTCAACTTAAAACTTATCCTGTCTACAAGTAATAGAGAGACAGAGGATGGAGTAGAGATGGAGGGAATCGCCAATAACTGGCACAACTTGAAACCCATGACATTGAGTCCCTAACACCATTAATTATACTGAAATACAGAAATCTATAATGGCTGTCCTTTGAGAGGCTCCCCCAGCAGTTGGCTCAGACAGATGCAGACAGTCATAGCTGTTGGACATTGGTTCTAATGTTTTGATCCACTCAGGAGTATGAGTGCCCAAACTCTAATGGTATTTGTCCCAAATGGTTTTTGTTCCATAAATAAAGACGCCAACAGCCAATGGATATTATCTGTAGCTAGGCATGGGGTAGGACCCCTTAGAGTTGTGTAGTATAGGATTCAGAGAGGAAAATAGAAAAATTGCCATGTCTCATAGAAGAATCATGAGATGCAGGAAGACCAGGAGATGAGTCTAAACAGTCATGTGAGATTTCAGGTAAGTGGCCACTGGGCACTTTCCCATTGAGCCTGGAGTAGCAAGGAAAGGTGTAGAAGTGCGCAGTCTTTGAGTAGCCAAGGCATTTAAAAGAAAAGATAATGTGTGTGTGTCCTTCATTTGAGGATCCAGAGGTAGCTCCTGGGAGGTATTTTTTTTTTATTACGTATTTTCCTAAATTACATTTCCATTGCTCTCCTAAAAGTCCCCCATACCCTCCCCACTTCCCTACCCACCCATTCCCATTTTTTGCCCCTAGCATTCCCCTGTAGTGGGGCATATAAAGTTTGTGTGTCCAATGGACCTCTCTTTCCACTGACGGACGACTAGGCCATCTTTTGATACATATGCAGCTATAGTCAAGAGCTCCGGGGTACTGGTTAGTTCAGAATGTTGTTCTACCTATAGGGTTGCAGATCCCTTTAGCTCCTTGGGTACTTTGTCTAGCTCCTTCATTGGGAGCCCTATGATCCATCCAATAGCTGACTGTGAGCATCCACTTCTGTGTTTGCTAGGCCCCGGCTTAGTCTCAAAAGAGATAGCTATATCTAGGACGTTTCAGCTAAATCTTGCTAGTGTATGCAATGCTATCAGCGTTTGGAAGCTGACTATGGGGTGGCTCTCTGGATATGGCAGTCTCTAGATGGTCCATTCTTTCATCACAGCTCCAAACTTTCTCTGTAACTCCTTCCATGGGTGTTTTGTTCCCAATTCTAAGACGGGGCACAGTGTCCCCACTTTGGTCTTCATTCTTCTTGAGTTTCATGCGTTTAGCAAATTGTATCTTATATCTTGGGTATCCTAAGTTTTGGGCTAATATCCACTTATCAGTGAGTACATACCATGTGAGTTCCTTTGTGATTGTGTTACCTCACTCAGGATGATGCCCTCCAGGTCCATCCATTTGCCTAGGAATTTCATAAATTCATTCTTTTTAATAGCTGAGTAGTACTCCATTGTGTAAATGTACCACATTTTCTGTATCCATCCCTCTGCTGAGGGGCATCTGGGATCTTTCCAACTTCTGGCTATTATAAATAAGGCTGCTATGAACATAATGGAGCATGTGTCCTTCTTAACGGTTGGGACATCTTCTGGATATATGCCCAGGAGAGGTATTGCTGGATCCTCCGGTAGTACTATGTGCAATTTTCTGAGGAACCGCCAGACTGATTTCCAGAGTGGTTGTACAAGCTTGCAAATCCACCAACAATGGAGGAGTGTACCTCTTTCTCCACATCCTCGCCAGCATCTGCTGTCACCTGAATTTTTGATCTTAGCCATTCTGATTGGTGTGAGGTGGAATCTCAGGGTTGTTTTGATTTGCATTTCCCTGACGATTAAGGATGATGAACATTTTTTCAGGTGCTTCTCTGCCATTCGGTATTCCTCAGGTGAGAATTCTTTGTTCAGTTCTGAGCCCCATTTTTTAATGGGGTTATTTGATTTTCTGGCGTCCACCTTCTTGAGTTCTTTATATATATATATTGGATATTAGTCCCCTATCTAATTTAAGATTTGTAAAGATCCTTTCCCAATCTGTTGGTGGTCTTTTTGTCTTATTGACTGTGTCTTTTCCTTGCAGAAGCTTTGCAGTTTCATGAGGTCCCATTTGTCAATTCTCGATCTTACTGTGCAAGCTATTGCTGTTCTATTCAGGAATTTTTCCCCTGTGCCCATATCTTCAAGGCTTTTCCCCACTTTCTCCTCTATAAGTTTCAGTGTCTCTGGTTTTATGTGAAGTTCCTTGATCCACTTAGATTTGACCTTAGTACAAGGAGGTAGGAATGGATCAATTCGCATTCTTCTACATGATAACAACCAGTTGTGCCAGCACCATTTGTTGAAAATGCTGTCTTTCTTCCACTGGATGGTTTTAGCTCCCTTGTGGAAGATCAAGTGACCATAGGTGTGTGGGTTCATTTCTGGGTCTTCAATTCTATTTCATTGGTCTACTTTTCTGTCATAATACCAGTACCATGCAGTTTTTATCACAATTGCTCTGTAGTAAAGCTTTAGGTCAGGCATGGTGATTCCACCAGAGGTTCTTTTATCCTTGAGAAGAGTTTTTGCTATCCTAGGTGTTTTGTTATTCCAGATGAATTTGCAGATTTTTCTTTCTAATTCGTTGAAGAATTGAGTTGGAATTTTTGATGGGGATTGCATTGAATCTGTAGATTGCTTTTGGTAAGATAGCCATTTTTACAATGTTAATCCTGCCAATCCATGAGCATGGGAGATCTTTCCATCTTCTGAGATCATCCTTAATTTCTTTCTTCAGAGACTTGAAGTTTTTATCATACAGATCTTTCACTTCCTCAGTTAGAGTCACGCCAAGATATTTTATATTATTTGTGACTATTGAGAAGGGTGTTGTTTCCCTAATTTCTTTCTCAGCCTGTTTATTCTTGGTGTAGAGAAAGGCCATTGACTTGTTTGAGTTAATTTTATATCCAGCTACTTCATTGAAGCTGTTTATCAGGTTTAGGAGTTCTCTGGTGGAATTTTTAGGGTCACTTATATATACTATCATATCATCTGCAAAAAGTGATATTTTGACTCCATCTTTTCCAATTTGTATCCCCTTATCCCTTTTGTTGTGGAATTTCTCTGGCTAGGACTTTAAGTACAATGCTGAATAGGTATGGAGAGAGTGGACAGCCTTGTCTATTCCCTGATTTTAGTGGGATTGCTTTAAGCTTCTCACCATTTACTTTGATGTTGGCTACTGGTTTGCTGTAGATTGCTTTTATCATGTTTAGGTATGGACCTTGAATTCCTGATCTTTCCAAGACTTTTATCATGAATGGCTGTTGGATCTTGTGGAATACTTTTTCTGCATCTAACGAGATGATCATGTGGTTTTGGTCTTTGAGTTTGTTTATATAATGGATTACATTGATGAATTTCCATATATTAAACCATCCCTGCATACCTAGAATGAAACCTACTTGGTCAGGATGGATGATTGCTTTAATGTGTTCTTGGATTCAATTAGCGAGAATTTTATTCAGGATTTTTGCATCTATGTTCATAAGGGAAATTGGTCCTAAGTTCTCTATCTTTGTTGGATCTTTCTGTGGTTTAAGTATCAGAGTAACTGTGGCTTCATAGAATGAGTTGGGTAGAATTCCTTCTACTTATATTTTGGGGAATAGTTTGTGCAGAACTGGAATTAGATCTTCTTGGAAGGTCTGGTAGAACTCTGCACTAAACCCATCTGGTCCTGGGCATTTTTTTGGCTGGGAGACTATTAATGACTGCTTCTATTTCTTTAGGGTATATGGGACTGTTTAGATCATTAACTTGATCCTGATTTAACTTTGGTACCTGGTATCTCTCTAGAAATTTGTCCATTTCGTCCAGGTTTTCCAGTTTTGTTGAGTATAATCTTTTGTAGAAGGATCTGATGGTGTTTTGGATATCTTCAGGATCTGTTATGTCTCCCTTTTCATTTCTGATTTTATTAATTAGGATGCTGTCCCTGTGCCCTCTAGTGAGTCTAGCTAAGTGTTTATCTATCTTGTTGATTTTCTCAAAGAACCAACTCCGAGTTTGGTTAATTCTTTGAATAGTTCTTCTTGTTTCCACTTGGTTGATTTCACCCCCGAGTTTGATTATTTCCTGCCGTCTACTCCTCTTGGGTGAATTTTCTTCCTTTTTTTCTAGAGCTTTTATATGTGTTGTCAAGCTGCTAGTGTGTGCTCCCTCTAGTTTCTTTTTGGAGGCACTCAGAGCTATGAGTTTCCCTCTTAGAAATGCTTTCATTGTGTCCCATAGGTTTGGGTAAATTGCGGCTTCATTTTCATTAAACTGTAAAAAGTCTTTAATTTCTTTCTTTATTCCATCCTTGACCAAGGTATCATTAAGAAGAGTGTTATTCAGTTTCCACGTGAATGTTGGCTTTCTATTATTTATGTTGTTATTGAAGATCAGCCTTAGTCCATTGTGGTCTGATAGGATGCATGGGACAATTTCAATATTTTTGTATCTGTTGAGGCCTGTTTTGTGACCAATTATATGGTCAATTTTGGAGAAGGTCCCGTGAGGTGCTGAGAAGAAGGTATATCCTTTTGTTTTAGGATAAAATGTTCTGTAGATATCTGTTAAGTCCATTTGTTTCATAACTTCTGTTAGTTTCACTGTGTCCCTGTTTAGTTTCTGTTTCCAGGATCTGTCCATTGATTAAAGTGGTGTGTTGAAGTCTCCCACTATTATTGTGTGAGGTGCAATGTGTGCTTTGAGCTTTACTAAAGTGTCTTTAATGAAAGTGGCTGCCCTTGCATTTGGAGCATAGATATTCAGAATTGAGAGTTCCTCCTGGAGGATTTTACCTTTGATGAGTATGAAGTGTCCCTCCTTGTCTTTTTTAATAACTTTGGGTTGGAAGTCGATTTTGTTTGATATTAAAATGGCTACTCCAGCTTGTTTCTTCAGGCCATTTCCTTGGAAAATTGTTTTCCAGTCTTTCACTCTGAGGTAGTGTCTGTCTTTTTTCCTGAGATGGGTTTCCTGTAAGCAGCTGAATGTTGGGTCCTGTTTGTGTAGCCAGTCTGTTAGTCTATGTCTTTTTATTGGGGAATTGAGTCCATTGATATTAAGAGATATTAAGGAAAAGTAATTGTTGCTTTCTTTTATTTTTGTTGTTAGTGTTGGCATTCTGTTCTTGTGGCTGTCTTCTTTTTGGTTTGTTGAGGAATTACTTTCTTGCTTTTTCTAGGGCGTGATTTCCCTCCTTGTATTGTTTTATTTTTCTGTTATTATCCTTTGAAGGGCTGGATTCCTGGAAAGATAATGTGTGAATTTGGTTTTGTCGTGGAATACTTTGGTTTATCCATCTATGGTAATTGAGAGTTTGGCCAGGTATAGTAACCTGGGCTGGCATTTGTGTTCTCTTAGTGTCTGTAGAACATCTGTCCAGGCTCTTCTGGCTTTCATAGTCTCTGGTGAAAAGTCTGCTGTAATTCTGATAGGCCTGCCTTTATATGTTACTTGACCCTTCTCCCTTACTGCTTTTAATATTCTCTCTTTATTTAGTGCATTTGTTGTTCTGATTATTATGTGTCAGGAGGAATTTCTTTTCTGGTTCAGTCTATTTGGAGTTCTGTAGGCTTCTTGTATGTTCATGGGCATCTCTTTCTTATGTTTGGGAAGTTTTCTTCTAAAATGTTGTTGAAGATATTAGCTGGCACTTTAAGTTGAAAATCTTCATTCTCATCAACTCCTATTGTCCTTAGGTTTGATCTTCTCATTGTGTCCTGTATTTCCTGGATGTTTTGAGTTAGGATCCTTTTGTGTTTTGTATTTTCTTTGATTGTTGTGCAGATGTTCTCTATGGAATCTTCTGCACCTGAGATTCTCTCTTCCATCTCTTGTATTCTGTTGCTGATGCTCTCATCTATGGTTCCAGATTTCTTTCCTAGGGTTTCTATCTCCAGGGTTGCCTCACTTTGGTTTTTCTTTATTGTGTCTACTTCCCGTTTTAGGTCTAGTATAGTTTTGTTCATTTCCATCACCTGTTTGGATGTGTTTTCATGTTTTTCTTGGAGGACTTCTACTTGTTTGGTTGTGTTTTCCTGTTTTTCTTTAAGAACTTGTAACTCGTTAGCAGTGTTCTCCTGTATTTCTTTAAGTGAGTTATTAAAGTTCTTCTTGATGTTCTCTACCATCATCATGAGATATGCTTTTAAATCCGGGTCTAGCTTTTCGGTTGTGTTGAGGTGCCCAGGACTAGGTGGGGTGGGAGTGCTGCTGTGTTCTGATGATGGTGAGTGGTCTTGATTTCTGTTAGTAGGATTCTTGAGTTTGCCTTTTGCCATCTGGTAATCTCTGGGGCTGTGCAGATTACACTTGGTGGGGTCCTGGAACCAGGATGTCTGCTGCCAATGCTCAGGCAATTAGCTCTCTCTCCACTCTGACCCCTTTCCTCTGGCCGGGAAGGTGGGCGGATGTCTGGGGCCTGTGCAGAATGCACTCGGTGGGGTCCCGGAACCAAGATGTCTGCTGCTGATGCTCAGGCAAAGTGTTCCCGGGCAGGTCGGATCCCTAACTTCTGGCTGGGAAAGTGGCCAGCTATCTGGGGCCGAAAAGGGGGCTGCCTTAGAAGCTCTGTAGCTCCCCCCTATCCCAGAAGCTTTTAGCTTCTGTATTCTGTACTCTCACCTGTGCAGAATACACTTGGCCGGGTCCCGGAACCAAGATGTCTGCTGCCGATGCTCAGGCAAAGTGCTCCCTCTCTGCTCCGACCCCTTTCCTCTGGCTGGGAAGGTGGCCAGATGTCTGGGGCCTGTGCAGAATGCACTCGTTGGGGGCCCGGAACCAGGATGTCTGCTGCTGATGCTCAGGCAAAGCGCTCCCTCTCTGCTCTGACCCCTTTCCTCTATCCGGAAAGGTGGCCGGATGTCTGGGGCCTGTGCAGAATGCACTGGGTGGGGTCCATGAACCAGGATGTCTGTTGCGGATGCTCAGGCGAAGAGCTCCCTCTCCGCTCTGACCCCTTTCCTCTGGCCGGGAAGGTCTGGGAGTTATTTATGATCCACTGGGAAAACAAAAGCAGTGAAGCCAAAACTCACTGCAACATATGGTTCTCACATGGGGTGAGAACCCACTTTTAAAAATAATTTAGGGATTCTGGCATGGAATACACACATGCAAATAATAAAAGTCTAGAAGTGGGGAGAATTGGTTTCTCAGGAAGCAGACCTGACTCACATGGTTCAAGTTTATGCGATTAGAACAAAGAAACACAGCTGATAGCATGACCCCAGATCACCTGCCAAGAGTAATAGAGTAAGAAGCAGACAATAAAAGCTCTTTGTGTCCAGCCACCTGATAAATAAAGGATAGAGATTTATAAGTCTGTTTTAATTGTCTTTAAAGATAGAAAAGAATATACAAATTTTACCTGAGCGACTTGATTTCTTCCCAATTTTCAAAACTGATACAAAGAGCTTAATCTGAGAAGCTGAGAGTCCCTGCTGTGCAAAATGGGTGTTAGCTTTTCTGTGTACAATAGGAAAGCTACAATCTGTGTAACCACAAAAGTTACTCTTAGATTAAGGGACTAGGGAGCAGGATGAATCTCCTTATAAAGGACAAAGAGATATGGGTGGCCAGATGATACTGCCAAAAGCTAGCTTCTGTACCACAGGATAAACTGAGGAAGGTATAGTGTGAAGTTGGCAATTGGGGGCCTACAAATAGCCACTGACAGGCTGATATTAGTAGCAGCCAGTGAGTAGAAAAAAGAAAGCTAAAGCAAATCATACAGGGCTATTTGTTTATTGAAGACATTCATATCTCATCTGATAAGAGGTTTTTCATGGTCAGATCTAATCTTTATACTTTTGTTGAAAACCATATTTTTTCATTTCCTACAAATGCATAAGTATAAACATGTCTCCATCTTAAAACTATCACAGTTTTCTAATGGCAACACATTCTTATAGTATATTGATTGAACTAGTTCCCTAGATTTTTCAATAACCGGTATTTCTCAGCTGTTGTTTTTTTGGCAATATTAAGAAAATTTTAGAAGTAACAGCATTATTTATTCTATCCTTGGGGGGATGGATATCTACTTTTCCTTTTTGTATAATAAATATCTCTTTTAAGGTATGGTTGGCTCTTTCTACAATTGCTTGTCCTGTGGGATTGTGTGGTAAGCAAGTAACATGTTTTATATTGTAAAACATTGAGAATTACCTCATTTTTTGGATACATATGTGGGAAGATTATCAGTCTTAATTTGTGCAGGTATCCCCATAATTTCCATTATTTTCAATAAATGTGTAATTATACTGCCTTTTCAAAACTTAAACGAGTTGTGGTTTCAAAACCTGAATATGTGTCAGTGCTATTGTGTACATACTGTTATTTTCCATATTCTACAAAATGAAAAACATCTGTCTGCCAGAATCATTTCTTTTGGTTCCTCTAGGGTTACTATGATCAGGTAAGTAAGTCTGGTTCTATAGAGAACACATGGGGTACTTTTAAAATCTATTTCTTTGGCTTGTTGCCAAGTTATAGATTTTTTTTTCTTTATACCTTTCTCATAAACATATTTCTCAGGAAGTTTTGCGGCTTCTAACACATTTCCAATTAGGAATTGATAGATTTCCTCATCTCTTTGTGCCATTAGAACTGACAAACCAGTATGGGACCAAATATATAATAGATAGTTTCTACTTCTGATTGCCTGCTGCAAATGCATAAATAACAACGATATTTTGAAGTGAGGTATATGGATTTCTGGTAAAATTCATTATTTTGTCTGTCTCAAAACCTGCCATCTCCATTTCATTTGCCTCAGTATAGAATATTGGTGCCTCTGCAATTGGTATTCTCTTTTTGAAACATTAAAGAATCCAATTATTGCTTTTTATAAGCTGAATATGGTTACATTTGGGGTATTATTTATTAATTTCTTCCAAGTTGTTACTACAAGCTCTTTTCTAATCTTCATGGTCACCCATAATCATATAATCTCAGCATTAGTGAGCTATACTAAAATTCTAGCCAGATTTGCTTGACAGTAGACACTCTTATTCTACTTTTATAATTAATTTAGAGATACTTTCCATACATATCTTCAATTTTTTACTTAATTTATGAGCTAAGGAAACCGTTGCATAATATTATCTTACCTTTCAATAGTGACTCCAGTAGGAAAATAGATTAAGGAAAAATGACTAAAATACAGTCAAGTTTAGGATCCTATCAATTCATATAAGCATCTTGCCATCTATGTCAACATCCTTAGTCATTAAGAAAATGCAAATCAGAACAACCCTGAGATTACACCTCACACCATTCAGAATGGCTAAGATCAAAAACTCAGGTGACAGCAGATGCTGGTGAGGATGTGGAGAAAGCAGAACATTCCCCCTCCCCCATTGTTGGTGGAATTGCAAGCTAGTTCAACCGCTCTGGAAGTCAGTCTGGCAGTTCCTAAGAAAATTGGACATGGTATTACCTGAGGACCCAGCTATACCACTCTTGGGCATATACCCAGAAGATTTTCCAAAATATAACAAGAACACACGCTCTACTATGTTCATAGCAGCCTTATTTATAATAGCCAGAAGCTGGAGAGAACTCAGATGTCCTTTAACAGAGGAACGGATACCAAAATGTGATACATTTACACAATTGAGTATTACTCAGCTATTAAATTCTTAGGCAAATGAATGGAACTAGAAAATATCATCCTGAGTGGGGTAACCCAGTCACAAAAGAACACACATGGTATGCACTCACTGATACATGGATATTAGCCCAAGATATAATTCACAGACCATATAAAGTTCAAGAAGAAGGAAGACCAAAATGTGATGCTTCAGTCCTTCTTAGAAGAGGAAAGAGCTAACTTTTTTTCTGCTCAACAGTTAGACATCTCAGACTATTTTAAATATCCTTGTAATGTTTGAAGCAAATTATTGTAGACATCATCCAGTTAATATCCCCCATTATATTTGAAAATCATTAAGAGTTTGGAATTGTTTCCCTAGGATTTTTACCATTTGTGGTCAAATTTTTGTTGACTGATTTTATAAGTGAATCTATGCTTTGTATTTTTTCTGCAGCCATTTGTAACATGCAGCATGGCAGAGGGTTTTATGTATCCTTAAACATTTTCTAAATAATTTTTATTAGAGCAAATGAGAAAATGTCCCTGTAATGATAAATGATAGACTGAGGAAATTACATGCAATTTATTTCTAATGGTTGTTGCGCATTTTCTGTGGAAGTACTTTCCAAAGTTATCTTTTTATTGGACTAATGTTGTTCAGAGTAGGTCCCAAGAAAGCAAACTTTCCACATCCTGCTCATGCAAGGATATTATGAAAAATCAGTTACTCAAGTCAATTATTATTATTAGTCATTATCTTAGCAAGAAATGAAGTGAAGGAAGTCCAGAATGTAAAGGATCCATTGGTTGAATTTACCCTATTACTGCTCTTAAATGTTTTATCATCCTCCATCTTCCTGATTTATTTTTTTAAATAAGCACAGAGGAATTCCATGGGCTGGTAGAATCTTCCATATGTTGAGTTTCTAGCTGCTCCTATACCAGATGTTCAAGTGCTTATAATTATTCTTTATTTATGGGCCACTGCTATTGACATGCAGGTATGTTTGATAATGACTTTAAGGGCATAGGTGTTGCTATGTCAGCAGTGGCCCCTTTTATAAATTTGGAAACTCAATCTCTATGATGATTTGTGTTTGGACAATGGGTCCAGCTTTGATTGGTCTCAATCAATTGTACTAATACCTTCTCAAGGACCATTTACCATATCACCCCTAATTTCTTCATTTTATGTGCCTGGAAGTACAATAATATTAATTTGAGAAATCCATTGATATAAAAGATTCATTCTCCATAAATATAGGGTATGTCAAGGACATAAGATCTCAAGTTCCCTGTTTGCCCCTCTGGTCTCACACAGTTAATACATTGGGCACTTTCTTTTATTCATGATAATTTACCAATTTCTATAAAGTATAAGTAAACTTTTTGTTGTGTCCAATCTGGATTCTAAGACTTCTGGGAAAGTAAACTAATATCATCTCCTGTATCCAGCAAAACTTCTATTTCAACACCATTCGTTTCTACCATTAATTTTAGTCTTTGATCATTAACCACTATTTGCCAAAACACTTCTTTTGCAGTATTCTCAAAAGCCTCTCTTCTTTCTACTAGAGAGGTTTTGTCCTTGAAGTTAGGAAACATAAGCAAGTGAGCAATTCCATCCCCTGCATTAATATGTACCTTCTTTTTCACATGTGCCATAATTTTTACTTCTTGCTTGGTATCCACATCTATTATATCTGGATTCACAATAAATCCTAAAGAAGTGAAACCAATTCTTCACAAGATTATTTCTACTCTCCCTGAAGAAAATATGACATAAACACCAGTGGTTAACTTGTAACATTCAACTACAAAGTTTAATGTAAGAGGCATATCTATGGCTAGATCCAAAGTTGAACTTCTTTCTGTACCATGTATAAGATCAGAAATACATTCTTTTGATTTTCTTGCTTTCTTGACACTTTCTGGATGATAAAAAGAAGAAGGCTCATACTGTTTGCTGTGGTACCTCTAGCTGACAAGACACTCTTTTGTTTCCAGATGGCAAAACTTCATATATCTCTCTTGAACTTACAACCCTTAAACCAAAGTTTGCCCTTTCCACAGTGCCTTCAATACCCTGGAGTCCTGTGTAATTCATAGCAGCCAGAACCTGCTTGTTCTTTTCTACAAATACCATTAATGCATCCGATTTTGAGCTCTGAATCTTATAATATCTGAGCCTTACAATATCTTAGAGGGCCAAATTCACCATAAAAAAAGCATCAAATGTTTTGATTCCTGAGACTTCTAACTATGTATTGCCTTATGATAATAGCATGATGCTCCTGGTAGCAGATTCCAGTTGTCTCTTTTGTCCATTCCTCTATCAGTGTTCCTCATGCATCCAATGGTCTGACTGCTCCCTTATGTTCATTACTTACATTTTCAAATGTCAAGATCTCTATCAGTGACTGGTTTCAGGGTCTGATGTAGCTCTGTATATAGGTAAACCAAATATCTGTAAGAAGTCAGTGAATGCTTGTGTAGAATGCTGCATTACCTTATTAAATGATGAGGATTTCCCCCAGCTCTTCAATTAAATCCCACATTATTAAAGCTACAGCATCACATTGTTCAATTACATTATTAGATTCCATTTTCTAGCACAGCTGACACCAATCCCTTCCAATCTAGGGTAATAATTCTATGCTGTGTAGCCCAGATACTTACCATTTCTTTAAGAAATGGCAAGTGCAAACCATATAATACAATGGGTTCTTTACAGTGCTTTAAATCTATCATTTCTATTGGAAGCAATGTCAGCACATTATAAGCAAGACCACCATAGTTAGCAGAAGACTGAGGTTGCCTGTGTAGCCTGAGGCAAATGCTCTTGTGGTGAACTTGGCTAAACACTAACCCATTGTCTCTGTACCACCTCTTGCTCTTCCTAGCCTCTTGTCTCACAGAGGTTGTCTGGGTACCTGGCAATGAAACTTCATGGAGCAGGGCAGAGAGGCAGTTTGCATCTCAGCCTAGTTTGTTTCCCTTTTATATTGTACAGTAAATTCCTGGTCTCAGCCATCAAGCCTGAACCCTGTTTTTTTGTTGTTGTTGTTTTGTTTGTTTGTTTTGGTTTTTTTTTGTTTGTTTTTTTCCTTCACAGAAGTTTTTTGTGTTCCAAGAATTTTAACATCTCTGCAAACTCTCTAAGTGCATAGCCAACTCTGCAATCCTTTCTAACACAAAATAATTGAGTGAACCTTTTCCCCAATTTTTTCCAAAATTCTGTACATGAATACTATGAAGCAAAACAAGAAAATGCCATCTGGGAAACAATAGTAGTAGTAGCTGCTATTTTCCCGGACTCCTTAAACAATATTGTCAACCCATCAAAATATAGGCTTTTTTTCCCTTCTATTACATTAGAAGTGAAGTTATCCATTATGCCTAAGACACCACCTGCAGCTTAGATTTTTCTTTTTTCTTTTTTTTTTTGAATGACCAAAATCAAATCTTTTTTATAACTGTATAAATGTGATCCAAATGTGTCCACCACTAGGTTTTTTCCAAAAGAAACATGCTATAAATAAGCAAACTACAACAGCTCACTGATATGCATGGACTCCCTAGATGTCTCATTGGGCTTAATTATAGACCACTCGCAGTAATAGCTTTTTAGTATCAAGAGTAGCATGATGTTAAGCCACTTTAGCTCTTGCACATACATGTTGCACTTCTGGCTGATAATGGAGAAAAATTTGCAGCATTACACCGTTAAGCTAAGTTGCATCCATCCTTTTAAATGGCATCAATATCAATGTCATCATCCTTGATGTCAGACTTCACAGTTTCAACTTTTGGTACACTGGCAGTTTTCGAATATACCACCTCAATATTTTCATCTTCATCTTCGTCCCCACCACCAGAAGATTATTCCTCTGCTTCCTTCAACCATTTAATAAATGGCTCCGTTTTGACACAAATCTCTTTGGCAAGTTCTTTTGAGACATATTTCTTAGAGGTCTTTTCTGACCAGCTGATAATGACCTCCTTTTCTAAAAGGTCTGCATCATACATCTCCTTCAGGATATGTGGAATCTTGGAGATCAGCTGAGCTTGATGCATTGCTGCCACACATCCCAAACCATGAAGAAGGTACTGCTGAGCCTTTTTATTGTTATGACAAAATCTTAGAAAATGGCGCCTGTATTTCTTGATTTGCTCTCTTATCTTCTCATCAAAGAGAACTTCTGTCTAAACAAGAGGACCCATGGCTTTTACATATAGCCTTTCTGCCTCAGCCACAATTTCTTTATCAGATGAATCAATAATGTCCTCTTCTTTCTTTTTCTTAACAAAATCAAACAGGATGTTAACACGCTCTTCTACAGTTCTTTCCAAATCATCACTAAGTGTCAGACCTTTTGTATGGTCACTGATTTCATCCATTCTGCGCCTTTGAGCTTCCTCAGTTATATCCTCCCCCGAATCATCATCTTCCTCTTCTACCACAGCATGTGGAGGACAAATTGCATTTGGTGGTGGAGGTGGTGGTGTCTCACTGGTGAATGCAGAGACATTTTCCTTGTCCTTGCCCTTTCTATTTTTCTTTTCCTTTTCTTTCTTTCCTGTACCAATGTCACTATTCTCAGGTGGATTTTTGAAAATGAATGTACAGACTTTATGATGTGTGTCAAGCATGCCTTGGTATCCACAGGCTTTATAAGAGTTACCTATTGTTTGCTTCTTTGGATTGACATGCATATCTGTTTCAGGATTCTCACACTCAGGACAGAGAAATAATATTTTTAATGAATCCATCCAACATGTCTTGCAGCTTATTCGCCTCATGAGATCCATTGACAATGTAACGGTCATTCTTAACATCAAACTGGGTCTGTGTTCCCAGCTCACAACCAAAATATGTGGTGGGATACTTTGGAGGCCGATTAAGCGCCTTTGCAACATCAACCATGTTGACTATAACTGTCTTGATTCCATTTCCTTTGCCCTCAACCTTAGCAATCAAACGGGGCATCTTGTAGCGATAGAACTGGTCTGACACGCTGCAGTTGACGGTGACAGACGTTTTGGCTTAATAGTGACTTTATCAAGAAGATGGAGAGATCTTTGATTGCAATTTTTTGGTATCTTCTGTCTGGAGAAGAAGGGATGACATAAACGACTGCAAGAGTTCTCGGTCTCTCTGACATGAAAAAAATTTAGCCACTGAGGCTGTAGGCTTCTTGCTTGTATGCTATGTTTCCCCAATACAGGTAACAATGGCTGTGCAACAGCTTGTTTTCGTCAAATAAAGACATAAACCCAACGCGGCTTGTCCAGGACTGGGAGGAAGAGGCTCTGGGAACCGGGTCCAGATCCCCAGGGCCAGCACCGAGGAAGTGGAGGGGAGGCTGGGCAGGTGCCGCTGTGACCTCTGGAATGTTCTCGCTTTGACTGAACAATGCTGCCGGGCTCAAGCTACCCTCAGCCCGGGAGCCCCGTTTTTTCTTTTTCTTTTTTTTTTAATATTTTTATTACATATTACATATTTTTTATTACATTTCCAATGCTATCCCAAAAGTCCCCCATACTGCCCCCCCACTTCCCTACCCACCCATTCCCATTCTTTTGGCCCTGGCATTCCCCTATATTGGGGCATATAAAGTTTGCAAGTCCAATGGGCCTCTCTTTCCAGTGATGGCCGACTAGGCCATCTTTCGATACATATGCAGCTAGAGACAAGAGCTCCGGGGTACTGGTTAGTTCATCATGTTGTTCCAACAATAGGGTTGCAGATCCCTTTAGCTCCTTGGGTACTTTCTCTAGCTTCTCCATTGGGAGCCCTGTGATACATCCAATAGCTGACTGTGAGCATCCACTCCTGTGTTTGCTAGGCCCCTGCATAGTCTCACAAGAGACAGCTATATTTGGGTCCTTTCAGCAAAATCTTGCTAGTGTATGCAATGGTGTCAGCATTTAGAAGCTGATTATGGGATGGATCCCTGGATACGGCAGTCTCTAGATGGTCCATCCTTTCATCACAGCTCGAAACTTTGTCTCTGTAACTCCATGGGTGTTTTGTTCCCAATTCTAAGAAGGGGCATATTGTCCACATTTTGGTCTCCATTCTTCTCGTTTTTTCTAAACCTACTTTACTTATGGTTTCTGGAACATTTCCACCTCCCTTCTAGCCTACTGAACAGAGGTAGGGGTAGAAGAAAGTTCATAGGAAAAGGGGATTGAGGACCTGTTTAGAAGTAGTTTTGGGAGTAATTTCAATTTTTGTTGTCAGGATATCAGCAGCCCAGTTCAATAGCAAACATCAAACATGAATCAGTAGAGAAGTGGCTCAATCCAGCAATAACAGAAATGTCTATAAAATCAGAATGAGTCAGAAAAAGTATCACTCAAAATACTATGAGATTTTTGTTTGTTGTTTGTTTGTTTGTTTGTTTGTTTTTGGAGTGCTTTTCTCTATGAAGTGAAGACCAATGAAGACCACCAAAGACCAACAAAGTGCTGCAAAATGTAGCAGTGCAAGATAATACTTTCACTGTCTGTGGGTTCTACTTATACTCTTTCCAAGCATCAGGTGCCCTCCCAAATGTCTGCTTCAGTAAAACATCCTCTCATGAGACACCTTGCAGAGAAAAATCATGTACCTTCTCACAAATCAGTTTCCAGAAAAGTATAATGTGACATTACTGAGTTTCCAAAGAAATCAGAAATTTCTACTTCAGGTTTTATTATCCTGCATGTTATCATTCCCTTCCTTAAATCACTACGTTTATATTACCAAAATGTGATAATTTTGTCTCCTTTATCAACATCATTCTAAAAATGACAGATGAAAATAAGATTACGTAGGTGACTAAAATTTAAACAAAAGCAGCCATATGACCCATTCTAATTACAACAACTTGAAGATTCATTATGCACATTTCATGCCATCTTATTCTTTGCCATCTCCTGCAGAATCTGTAGTTGCCTTTGGGTTATGTTCTGTTAGGCTAAATTCTAGAAAGAAGGAAAATTAGGAGCAGTAGTGCAACCACTATCGACCCCTCTATTTAACATGAACAAGAAATATCCCCTGTCGTCCCTGCCCTGTTGACAATATAATTTATCACCAAGACAGGATCTCCTTTGAGAATGGTGTGTTTTTGATAATTACACCCAGAAAGCAGACATAAGGAGTTCTGAGTAAATAGGAAGACTGTGTACCTTAGATATATATCACAGTCTAAGGAGTTAACATTGTATGAAGTGTACTACAAAAAAAGAATAAACTTATTATTCATACTCTTGCCCATTCCCACCTGTCTATCCTGATAAAATTTTACATAATATTTATTCTGCCCAGACTGTTTATTAATGTTATTTTGATTCTATGAGTACCTTTCTATCTACAGAACATGAGATATTATTGATTTTTGCTTTCTGTGCATTTCCTTGAGAATTAATTTTCATCTTCAATATTTTGCACATTTTTCTATGATCATGTCACTGCTTACACGCTAAAGCTTCTGTCAACTGTTTAAATCTTCTTCAACTTACTGATTTGCAGAAAAAATGTTGATTTAATTATTATAAAAGCTTTGAAAATTCATGAATAACACCCAGAGGCTTCTAGCTTTGGCTAGAGAAGACTTGGTGTCTTTGAAATGTTAGACATATGTGTCATCCATCATTCTCACTTCACCAACATCTCTTTGTATTTTCATTATTTTCCCTGAATTATTCTTTTGTATCATAAAGACTTTTTTTTTTCTATCTTGGTTTATTCTCTTCTTTTGCCTGTGCTCTAGACTACTTGTTGCCTTACCCTCTCTGCCCTTGGGGGTTAGAGATGAGGAGGCACAGAGTCAATGTCACAGACTCAGGAAGGAGGTGAGAAATGCATCTTCAAGCTCTCAGGACACTGCTGCAAGCTCCTTTAACACCCTCCATCTGTGACCCCACTGGTCCCAAGAAAGCATCTCTACAAAGCAGCAGTTCCTGGGTGGCTGGCATTATTTACATCAGCAATCTTTGGTCTCATCTTTGGTCTCTCAGACAGATCTCAATTATGTCCTCCTGCAAGAAATGCTTTTGTGGTTGTGCAGCCCTCAATGTTTTCAAAGAGGCAGCCCCATGGTTGCTGCTCCATATTAACTTTTTTGACTTTTAGATTTTGACAGCCTAGTGGTAGCTGGGATGCCATTGCTACAACGTTGTTGACCTTACCTTGGAGGATTTCCAGTATACTGGACTATATCTGTCTTAGGTTGTTCTTTCTCCCAGGATCTTGCCTGTCATTGGCTACCAGCCCTGAAAAAAGATATCATTACAGAGGCATGTCACAAAAGGGGGCGATGAAGAGCCTTCATTGTGGTCTCATAGATCTCTGCCATCACTTCCTTAGCCGGCCTGCAAAAGTAATTTCTGAGGACCATCAGCACCTGGAGGGTCACTTTATCTTTGGAACACTACCTTGAGGTATCCTGTGTAAGACACTTTAAAATAATATCAGTATGAGAATTTCTTTCATCATAGCATCAGTGGCTATCCATGTTCAAACAGCCTCTTAAAATTGTCCCAGACTTTTCCCAACAATCCAGCATCTAGGGAGAGCACAAGTACCCTGGTCTCATTGAAGTTGGCTATGTTCTTTCTTAACAGTACAGAATAGTTAACGAATTTGTCTATGAAGTTGCCTTTAAGATACTGAGACAACTGTTTTTGGCCTTCAATGGCTTTATGTACCTGGTAAGTGGTTAGTCAGATTGAGTGAAACCTGGGATCGCATGCCAATAAAGACATGCCCCTAACAAGGGCCAACTCTTCTGTCAGTAAGTCAATCTGTTGTTGTAAAGTGGGGGGAGGGGCTTGATAAAGATGTTGATTTAGTACCTCCTGTGCTTATGGCACCTCAACTGACTTAGAGGCTACTGCATTGACAGTCTCTGCCATGGCTGTGTGGGCAAAGTCAACAGGAGCTGTTCTTATGCCGCGAATGCCTGCAATGATGGCTGAAATGATGACAGCTGTAATAACAAAATCCTTCCTTTCCCAGAATAGGGGTTGTAAGTGAGTCAGGGCCATCAGAGTGACACATGAAAATGGGTGGTATTTACCACAGGCATTCAAAAAGGGGCTGGTTCCCTCTTCAGGATAGCCATTGTTGACTACAATATTCAGCAGGTGGTCAGGAGACATTTCTCATTAAAGCACTCAAGAATGTCTCTGACAAGGAAGATATTAGTGACCAGAAAGAAAAAAGGAGATCAGACACAGACTGGAGTGTATATCCAGCCAACCTGGCTGCCAATGGTAACATTCACAGTGGTTGCCCTGGTCCACATTTTTGCCTACTGGATTCTCTGTCCCATTAAAGAGAAAGCCACTTTAATGAAGATTAAGGGGGCATAAATCAAGACAATTAGAGGGGCCACATAAATTACAATTGCTCATAATATGGTCATTTTGGAATCTAATGAGATTCCTGTTAACATAGAGAGTAACATTGGAAGCATCATATGAGGTAAACCTCCACACTCCAAGTGTGAGTGTAGATGATATTATCAGGTAGTCCTAAACGAATTTTACACCTAGTGCAGACTGGGAGTGCTCCCAAGGGATAGAAAGTCTCACAAAAATTTGCATCTGAGAGACCTCAGGACAGTAAGGCAGGTGTGGACATGATATCCTTGGGGGATCATTTGGAGATTTGTAGTCAGTAAGGGAAATGTGAAGCTCCATGCCAAACATGGTGCCATAAGTTAGATTACCACGAAATTTCCCAGTGATCATATTGTGTAGTTGGATACAGGGTCAATGCAAGAGACATTGGTGGTATAGCAGAGAATTTCCTCAGTGGGACAGGTGACTAAGTTCATGAAAGGTAAGCTACACTCACACTGGAAAAGAAAAGAACAGGGCAGGGTGGGAAGTTAATTACCACAGGCAAGGTACCACCACAGTGGCACCAAAGCCCAGAGCTCATCAGCTTTCTCAGGCTGAAGAAAAATTAATAAACAAGTATGTACATTATATCTCAATATCCTGGTGTTCTGGCTCCATCATGACCCCCTGGTCTGTATCAGGGTGAACATCTCTCAAGGGTACTCATATTGGTGCAGTTGCATCCTGGGGGGAAACACAAGCATAACAGTTGCTCCCTTGTCAGAAGCAGAGAGGGTGGTTGCCATTGAGAGGTTATTGGGTCGCTCCATCTAACCAAAAAGAGGGTAATGTCCTTTGGCAAAATACCCAATGTTTGTAAGTGAGGCTCAGCCCTTTCTAATCAAAGGAGAGAAAGTTCCATCAAACAGACCTCCACCAAGCCTATGTCTGGATCTCTTTTGGATTCTGGGAAGGTAACCTGAGCAATTGCTCCCTCCAAGGAGCAATGTGTCTCTTCTACAGTTGCCTGACCTTGAGGATTATAGGGTATCCCAAAGGAGTGACTGATCCTCCTTGAGGATAGGAAGGCTCTGAACTGCTAAGATGAATAAGCAGACCCATTGTCAGTCTTGAGTGCCCAACGCACTTCCAAATTATCAGCATTGCTAATTTCATGGCTTTAATAGCATGAGAGAGCTTTTTACTTGTCATGGCCAGCACATATATGAAGGCAGAATAAGTATACACTACAACATGAACATACCAACGATTACCAAAGGCTTGGTAATATGTGATATCTATTTGCCAGATTGCATTGGACACTAGACATCTAGGGTTAACTTCTGATCTGCCAAGGGGCCCAATTGTGCAAGAGGCACACAAGTTACACAAAACCTTCCAAGATGTTTATACTGTAACATAGGCAATTCAAACAAGAGTTTATGTAAATTCTGAGAAGAAAGGTGAAATTGCTGGTGTAACATTGTGGCTTGTTCTAGCAATTCTGTTCTCAGCCATAATCAGGGCACCAGTTCTCACATTTCCTTCTACTAATGTGCCAAGCAATTTAGAATGCTGTCTTATGTGTGAGATGAACCAGGGACGTGCCCTATTCTTCAGGATAGATAACATGCAGACATGTATAGTGCTGTTTTGCTTTTTAATATAGGAGAAGGACAGGATATTGACTGTTTATACTGCATAGTGGCTATCTGAAACAATAATAACAGGCTCCTGTTGGTAACACTCAAAAATTTTCAGGAGTTCAAATTTACTCAGTTGCACTGGGCCAAGATTAAGGAGAATATGAACTGTGTCCTTTCCCCTGGTCTTTAGATAAGAACTCCATATTTGGTTTTATAGGCATCAAAAAAGGTCATGCTTGTTGTGTGAATGAGGGTAGAGTTAGGTATGCTATAGGGTTTAACTGTAATTGGCAGCTGGACAAAGCAGTAAGATGGTTTTAGACCCATGTGATTATCCAATGAGTCTATGAACCCCACTATCATTTCTTGAAAGCTGAATGGAATAAGTCATAGGGCAATATCAAAGTTTGAGGTAAGCATAAGTAGATCAGAGTGGGCCTGGTACAGCCACATGAGAGGCCCATTCTGCCAAAACACTCCTATGACCCTCTTTAGGGACCACAGAATTATGGACAGAAGGGGTTTCCTAGGATCATGTCTTTCCAGAGTTGATACAGAAAGGAGTGCCATAATTTTCTGTAGTAGGTTTCTAGCCACAAATGTTAGTTTAGCCCTGTTGGAGGGGCTGCTAGACCCCCTTCAGGAGAGAAAAGAGGTGCCACATCTCCTGGTTCAGAATAAACAGGAAAGGTTTGAGCCTTACACACAATTGATGTATTTCAATGAGGGAATAGAAAGGACCCAGATATAGCTGTCTCTTGTGAGACTATGCCAGGGCCTAGCAAACACAGAAGTAGATGCTCACAATCAACTATGGAATGGATCACAGGGCCCCCAATGGAGGAGCTAGAGAAAGCACCCAAGGAACTAAAGGGAACTGCAACCCTATAGGTGGAACAACAATATGAACTAACCAGTACCCCGGAGCTCTTGTCTCTAGCTGCATATGTATCAAAAGATGGCCTAATAGGTCATCACTTGAAAGAGAGGCCCATTGGACTTGCAAACTTTATATGCCCCAATACAGGGGAACGCCAGGGCCAAAAAGGGGGAGTGGGAGGGTAGGGGAGTGGGGGGTGGTATGGGGGACTTTTGGTATAGCATTGGAAATGTAAATGTGGTAAATACCTAGTTAAAAATGGAAAAAAAAAACAAAAAACCAAAACAAACAAAAAACAATCAAACAAACAAACAAACAAAAAAAACCCCAAACCTTTAAAGAAATCTATCTGAAAGCTCTGAGGATATATTTTACATTTATAATGTAGAAGTAAAAGAATTTAAAGCCCATTTTGGTTATTAAAAGTCATATATGGGTTTAAATTGTACATAATTTTTGCCCTGAAATATAAAGCAGTTATTTGTTAAAAAAAAAAAAAAAGAATTCTTTGCCATGATGGAGAAGGCCTTATGACTGGAGGTCTGGAGAAGAGACATCCTCATTCTCGTCACTAAAATCAACCTGTTTGTCTGGAAAAAGGGGAACAATGTCAGGAATGGGAAGGTGAATATTAGGCTGATCACGGCAGTGTTTGCTTTGGACAGCCACCACTTCCTCTGTCCTGCCTGTACGATGTGCTGAGGCAAAAGTGAACCAGAGCTTTCGGGTGCAGCAAACTAACCACTGAATTAACTTGAGATCTAATCCAGAAGACAATCCCTATACCCAGCACTGCTTAGATGACCCAGAGAAACACACATGACTGGCAAGAGAAAAAAAATCAATGAAATGATCCCTAATGATTCTGCTATACTCATAGATAAGTACCTAGTCCAATCATCAACATAAAGTCTTTCTCCAACAGCAGACAGGATCAGATACAGAGTCCCAGAGGCAAACATTAGGTGGAGCTTCAGGGAACTTGAAAAAGAGCATGAAAGAAAGATTGCAGGAGACAAAGGAGTCAAGCAAAACAGAATATGGCCCAGTGGATCAACTAAGCATGATTCACATAACCTGAATAGTTTATTCTTAGGTCTCAGGGGCTCATAACCTGAATAGTTTTTTCTTAGGTCTACTGTAAAAATATTGTGTAATTTTGTCTTGGAGTTATTGTGGAACTCTTACCAATGAGGGTGGAGGTATCTCAGACTGTTTTGATTGTTTTGTGGACTCTTTAATGGGTTATCTTGTCTAGATTTGATATGAAGCTTTGTGCTTAATATTATTGCATCACCTTATGGTGTGTTTAGTTGATATGCATGGGAGGCATGTTCTTTTCTGAAGGGAAATAGAAAAGCAGTGAATCTGAAGGAGAGGGGAGGTAGGATGAGAATTGGGAGGGGATCTGAGTCAGAATTATGATGTGAGAGAAGAATAAAGAAAGATAGAAAAGAAAAAGGGATTTTCAAAGTATTTATCTGGTGGAGTCTTTTCCAATGTTTGAATTCATTAATTAGCAACATACATTTTCCTGGAGGCCTGTTATATATCCACACTTTCAAGTTCAATGTTAGTGATTCCCCCAGATACTCTTACTGTTGAGGACTGGTTTTGCTATTCTGGGTTTTTTGTTTGTTTGTCAGTATGAAGTTGAGAATAGCTCTTTAAATGTCTGTGACAAATTTCATTGGAATTTTCATGAGAATTGCAATCAATCTGTAGATTGGTTTTGACAAGATGGGCTTTTTCCGTGTGTTAATCCTACCAGTTCATGACCATTTGAGATCTTTCCATATTCTGAGGTCTTCTTCAATTACTTTGTTCAGGGACTTGAAGTTCTTGTCATACAGACCTTTTGCTTCCTTGTTTAGAATTACAATGAGATATTTTATACCATTAGTAGATATTGTGAAGGCTTTTCTTTCCCTAATTTCTTTCTCAGCCCATTTACCATTTGTAAAAAGGAGGATATTGATTTCTTTGAGTTATTTTTTTACCCAGACATTCTGGTAAAGTTATTTATAGGCTATAAGAATTCTCTGGTTGGATTTTCAGGGCCATTTATATATACAATCAAATCATCTTCCAATAGTAATATCTTGACTCCTTCCTTTCCAACTTCTATCTGCTTGATCTCCTTTTGTTGTCTTATTACTCTAGTGAGAACATATAGTACTATAATGAATAGATAGGGACAGAGTGGGCAGCCTTTTCTTGTACTGATTTTATTTTGACTGCTTCAAGTTTGAAAGTCTCTATGAGACAATGCATACAAATGTTTTAATTTCCTATAAAGCACCTAAACAAAATAGCAAATATGAGAAATTTCATTTTGCTATACTTCCAATTACTTTTCTTTGGAGTAATAATTTGTTTTGTTTTTGGAACTGTAATAAAATCATAAAAACTATTTAATATAGATTGGATTTTTCTGAATCAGAGTCTCACTGATTTCAGTCCAAGAATGACTTATTTGAAATTGTTTATATCTATTGTAATATAGATCCATAAAGAAACCAAATCATCTCCATAGAAATTCCTTCATATCAAGTAAGCAGCAGGCAAGGCAGAATTCCTGGAGAATGTCAATATCAAAGTATCCTTTATAAAACATTCCTAATGATGTTCTCTGAAGTGGGCTCTAGATTCCACAGTTCTGGCATCACTGATGGTCTATTTAAAATATAAATCTATATATGAATTACAGTACTGAATGATTTAGAAACATTATGATCCACTCCATTTTGAACAGCAATTATTTAATCTAGATAGACATTATGCTTTCCTTACTAACATGTAACTTTCCCCAAAGTTCAGCAGCCACTTGTCTTTGGCAAAAGAGTCCATCTGTAGCTGGAAGGTCCCAAGTCTGTCTTCTGTGGTTCAGCACTTGTCTCGGGAGCCCTCAGTCAGATGAGATTTTTGGAGGAAGGCAGCTTTGTCTGTAGGTCTCAGGAGATGGCCCTGTCTCTGGTGGATCTGTGGGAGCAGGCCCCGTGTGGAGATAGACCTGTAGAGTAATTATAACAAAGGAACAGAACACCAGCAGAGGATACCTGCATAGTGTGGATAGCAAAAGCTATGCCTGCAATGGTTTGCTCAGGAGCTCATCACATTCCACTTTGGATGGTTAAGGAAGAACATACCATGTTAATTGTGTGACTGGGGTAGGCAGTAAACAGTTCTGTAAAAGAAAACCGGTTATTAATTAAGGATTGGATGGTTTTTACACCTTAAAGGAAATTTTAACCTAGTTGAAAGAATTTTTAGACATATATCATGAATACTAGAGAGAAAAAAGCATTTAGAAAAGGAAGCAAGAAAACTTTTTGGTTAAAAACACCATTCAGGTATTCCTGTAGGGGAGCGCAGCTTCAATGCAGTTTTCACAGGCTTATCTGGATGGGGGTAGGGGTACATTGTACCGTGCAGTCTTCGCAGTCTTCTCCCTGTTTTGTTTTGTTGTTGTTGTTGTTTTTGGTTTTTGTTTGTTTGTTTGTTTGTTTTTTAGGAATGTAGATAGTAAATGGTTAAGTGAAAGGCTTGAAACCAAATTTCCTGTCCAGCCTGGCCACAGGAGTGCGTTCTTCCTGCCCACACAGCATCTGCCTTGGCTCTTTTGCCCCGCCCACCTGTTGCTGCTTCTGTCAACCCACCTTGAGTTATTTTGCCTGCCCTCTGCCACGCCTTGTTTTCCAGCCCACAGCCCACCCTGTCTTTGTTCATTTGTCTGCAAGCCCACCAATCACACTGTGCAGGGTGGGGCCCGAATCTGGGCATGGGTCACACTTTCACTTTCTCATGAGGCTATGCTGGTGGTGGTGGTGGTGGTGGTGGTGGTGGTGGTGGGGAGTGGCAGTGTTAAGAGCAACATAGTTCAGAAGAGGCAAAAGTTTAGAACAGTCACTGCCTAGCTGGGCCCTACACACAGCTCAAAGCTGAGAAAAAAGGGAGGGGCTACAGAGTTGGGAAAACCAACTTACTTGCAGCTGAAACCTGTAACAGAGACTGGGAAGGGGAAAACAGATCTCAGCAATTACTGTAGTCGCTGGGCAAAGTCATTCAAAGCCTAGAGCTAGGGAGAGAGGGGCTACAGAACTGGGGGAAAACCAACTGCTTGTAGGTAAAACCGGAGAGAGGGGGAGGAAGGGAGAGGAAGTTTGCCAGGAACACTTTGGAGAGAAAGTAAAGAGCCTAGTTTTTGAACTAGATTACTCACGGTCTCTTGGGAAACTTGGAGATCCGATGTACATCTCTGTTTGAAGCATTCTTCAGCTGGTTCCTTCATTGCATGGATGGTGTAATCCATGCAATCATTGTTGAGAGCAAAAAGGGGGACCCTGGGGAAGAGGGGTAAGGGAAAAGGCCCACACTCCATCAGAGTTTTACCCATTCTCTGGTCAGTCAGGTGTGAGAGGGCTGCCATACACCTTCCACTCATCCTTGGGTGGGCATTCAAGCCTCTGTCCCACTCTTCAGGGAATGGCCAAGGGGCAGCCCTACCTGGGAACCCCTGAGCTACTTTGCTAAAGCCACCAGGGTTATAGGAGAAAGGGATGAGGGAAAAGGTTCCCAACACTGATGAGAGTGAGTGCAGTGGATCTTGACTAGAGCACAGGAAGGCCTTCTAATGGAAGATTAGAAACAGTTCATTAGGAGAAAACCTGTCCTATCCTCCAAGCACAGTGGGCCTTGATGAGCAGAGATATTCTATGGTTTTAGAGCTTTATTATAGAAAGGCATGGAGAAAAAGAGAAGGGGAAGAGAGAGAGAGAGAGAGAGAGAGAGAGAGAGAGAGAAGGAGGGAGAGAGGAGAAAAGACAAAGAGAGAGGAGAGGAGAAGAGAAGATAAAGAGAGAGGAGAGAGGGGGTCAGAGTGGGGGGTAAGAAGCAAGAGAGACAAGTAAGAGGTAAGAGAGTAAGCAGGGGCTGAACAGGCCTTTTTATTGTCTTTACTGTAACTGGGGAGGAGTTTAGCCTGGAGGTCAGAAGCTTGGGCCACTGCCTACTTGACTAATGACCATGCTTCTCTTGTGGGGGCTGTGGGGGGCAGTAACTTTGGCAGGAGTCAGAGTTCCAGGAGCATGAGGGAATGCCTACAGTGCCAAGTAGGTGAATTATGACTTCGGGGTTAGACCTCAGCTCAACTGGAGACCAGCCTGCAGTGCATAATACCCCCCCCAACACACACACACACACATCTTTATAATCATACTTTATGGACATGTTTGAATACATAATCTAGTTAAGGAGACAAGTAAGATACATAATGCATAAAGTGCAGGTAATTTGTAATTGTAATACCAACATTCAGGAAGCTAATTGTGGAGGATTGCCACAAGTTCCAAGGCCAATTTTGGCTATATAGCAAGACAAACAGTAACAACAATAAATACCAAACATCAAGATTTATCTCTTTTACATGCCAAATAGCATTTTCATTTATAATGTGTTAAATGGGTTCATGCTGGGAACAGGAACCACATGAAAATTTTTTTATTACGTATTTCTTCACTTACATTTTGTATGAGTGCATATTCCATTCCAGTATTAGTATGTTTTCCTGACCTTAAGATACATGTTCTTTCCCTCAAAATTTATTACTGCATGTGTTAGATAATTTTATTAAATCAGTTCTTTTTAATATGAGTCTCTATTCTAAATGGTTATTAAGTGACTAAAAAATTTAATGTGTTTAAAATTTTAAATATTCAGATGGTATGAACATGTGAATGTGTTTCAAGATATCAGAAACTAAAATGTGAGTTTCTAATACAGAACGATAGATATATCAACTGTCAATCTGTTTAACTACTAAAGGAAACAAGAAGAATCAAGTTAGAGTGAAGCAAGAGAGTTCACGGAGCAGCCCATAAACAGTAATAGTTAATTAAAAGGCTGTGTTTATCCCCCAAATTGATTCTCTTCATACTTCTGGTATTTTAAGTTTCCACCCATTTCAGATATTTTTCTTATTGCTAGTTTTTTATTATCACATTATCATTATTATTTTTCTCATTGAATTTTATTAACACCATTTGCTATGTTATGTTCCTATGCATCTTTGGATACTCTGTCTTCTGTTTGTACATATTCAACCTTCTCGCTTCATTTTCTTTATCTATCAATCTTCAAAGCCTATAAGCACCTGGAAAGAGGATCTCAGAGGAGTAATTGTTTTTTTCTAGGTTACTATGGATGCATATCTGTGAGGGAGTATTTTGCTGATTAATTGTTGTAGAAAGTTCCAATGAAGTAAAGGCCTTAGTTTCATAAATCATGGTGAATAAGCCAGATAAATAAGCACTATTCTTTGTGGTCCCTAGTGTACTTTCTTATATATGAGTGAATTTCCTCATATACAATGACTACCTATACTAAGCAATATGAAGTAATACTGCATAGAATGTCAAAGAGTCCTACCTTTAAGTTCATGTATTGAAGTCTTTCCACAACATTGCAAAAGAAAAAGAAAAAGAAAAAGAAAGGAAAATAGGGGAGTGATAACTAGAAGGACAAGCAAAAATATACAATAAACTTTTCTCTCCTCATTGCTTTAGATCATAGTGTGCTATCTTTGCAACATAAAGGGAACCTTGAATACTTCCAGAGTAAAATTTCTTCAAATCAATGATATTTATCTATGAGTGTGGGTGTTTTGAGTGTGGGTGTTTGCACATGAAAAACACAATTAACAAAATCTAGAAAAGTCTTTCTGTGAATTGGAATAAATATTGTGTATGACAATATAAGGAAGTAGAAATGCAAAAGGAATATTCATAATGAAATAGAAATTAGGTTGTGAAAGAAAGAAAAAGAGAAAGGGAAATGAAAAGAATGTAAGACAAACAGATTGTAAGTCAGAATCTAAATCTAGCAAATACATCATTCCACATAAAATAGAGAATATTCAACATAAACTTTTGCTACATCTGCATCATATTGGCTGCATATTCAAATTATACTCTATGAGTATTCTTTTGATAAACTATCCTGGATCCATTTTAGGCTTAAGTGATTTGTTATAGTAAAGACAAACAAGATTCATTATTGTTTCTGATTAAATCCTTTTCTGAAGGATTTTACTGTGCTTTACCTATAACCCTAACTACAAATGGCTCTGTACTTCCTGTTCTATAAATTGACAATCATGCCTTTTTATTATGACCACCTATTATTATGGCTACATTGTTAAGACTGCTTTGTTATGACCACATTATTATAACCACCTAGTGACTTTTTTTGCCTCAAGAAGTTATAAACAACATGTTTTCCTTATTTCCTGCTTCTGTAACCCAGCCTATTTGCTTGCCAATTCCACCACTTGAAATCCCCTATCATGGAACTATTAAAACACTTTTTTCATTTATGTTCAATGATGATCTCTTGACCCCTGCCATTAAGTACAAGGAGGCAAGATTTTGTACATGAATAAAAAGGTAAATAAAAAGATTGCTTTAATCAACTGCTTGATTTAATTAATATGGCTAGGATTTGGTTCAGTGGTCTTTCTTCTTACAACTATGAAATCAACACTTCAAGTAAATCAAAGTGTTAATTTTTTAGAAATTGTTTAGACAATTTCAAATAGAATGTCAAAGAGTCCTAACTTTGGACAAAAATATGGGAAATCAGTTGTTAGTATGACTAGTGCTACTGTAATACATTTGTTAATAATCAAACCTCTTAGCCTAAACACAAAGTTGTGAGTCTGCTATTGATTGCGGAGACATCACAGTGTGGCAATGGGACTTCTTATGGAGAAGAATTCTAGATGAAAAAAAGAAAGAAAGAAAAACCTGTAAGTGCCAATATAGTAGTTATAGTAAAAGGAAACCTGAATTTTCCAGATACAGTGCAACTAGAGGTATTTTATGATTTCCTGTATATGTTAGAAAGCACATATAGGAGTATGTTGATGCACATTAAAATTATTTTAAATACTTGGTCATGCAGTCTTAATATTGATCCTCAGTGATGCATTTCCTCCACTGTAACTACCTTGTATAGGTTTATAACTTCCCTAAAGAGCATCATATGCTTAAACTATGATTTTTAAACACATAAACTTTTGAGGAACATTTCAAATTCATGTCAAAATATTCTTCTCCTGCTGGTCATGGGTACTTGAGATTCATACACACCAACTTCAAAAGTCCCCATTGTAATTATGTTTCAACACTCTTCAATAGTTATGTCAAACATTTCATTTCAAGGCAATTTCTTAAAGTGTGGCATAAAAATAATTTATATACTTCTGGAATAGAAGATTACACAGTAAACTTTCTCACCCTAAAAATGAGTTATGGCAGAGAAAAGCAAATTAGACTAAAATAAGAACAAAACCATCCAGAAGAAAGACCAAATTCTGACACCATCTATCTAACATTTGGCACTGAGAAACCTGACTGGCTCCGTTTTGCAATAGGGACCATTTCACTGTTTTTGCTGAATTGTTAAAAAGAAGTTTCCATTTACAATTGTAGCTTAGTTTTGGTTTTCAATTTCTTTTTCAGAAAGCTGACCTGCTCCAACCCATGACTTGGTTTTGAGAACACCCTGACCCTTTCTAATCACTGATCACATCAAGATAATTGTTTTCTACACAATGATAGGTTGTTTTTTTCTTTTAATTTTTATATACTATTCTAACTACCCCATTGTCTTGCTTCTTTAAACCTTCTTTTCAAGTACTCATGGCCCTATAAATGGTCTCAATTTGCCCCAATACTGGTCTTAATCTTGCCCAGTGGTAATAACAAAGCAAGTGATGGAATCATCTTAAGAGTAAGGTGGCCCCACCTTCTTACCTCTAAAACTAATACCATTGCAGTCTCTCTGCTGGCCAAGCTCCACTTCAAATGGACATGCAATGTGTAGTGTTATGAATAAAAACGCCCCCCTTATATTGAATGTTTGGCTGTATTAAAATAGGTGTGGCTTTGTTGGAGGAAGTATGTCATTGGTTTGGCTTTGAGGTTTTTGATATTCATACCAAGACCAGTGTCATTTTTCTTTCTGCTGCCTGCAGAGCAGCCTGTAGAATTCCCAGGTGCTTCTCCAGCACCATGCCTGCCCTCACCTATACCTATCAAATCAAAGCCACCTACAGTTAACGTTTGTGTTTAGAAGAGTTACTGTGTCCATGAAGCCTCTTCACAGCCATAAAAACCCTAATTATAACACTATGGCTCTGGCTTCAGCAACATCTTGGGATTCCATTATAACTTAAGACTTCATCTTCATATCTTTCTGTCTTAGCTTATTTTTCTGATATAAAATTAAAGAAAAAAAGTAAATCAAGAGAGAAAAATGTTTGTGTTTACAGTTCAAAGTTAACCATTCTATTTCAATAGTACTGAAACAGCAGCAAGTAAGAAATCTATCATAGGAAGATTAGGAGCCTGAATTATCATATTCAATACTTACAGAGTGAATAATAATTAAGACTATTATATAATGTCTGAAGTCTCAAACTCAGTGACTCAAGTCTAGTGAGATTCCAAAGTTCTGCTACCTTTCCAAACAAAGCCTCCAAAGGGAATAAGGCAAGAAAATACATGAGTTTATGGGGAATATTTCACATTCAAACCACAACTGTGATAAGCTATAAGAAAATTATATGAATGTGATTTTTCTGTATACTATTTCAAAAGATCTAGTTATGTTATTCTTGCTGTGTGTGGAGCTATAAAGGATAGGCTAAGGCTAATAGGTGGCTTTCCTAGAGGTTTCCCAATGCTTTTGCATGGTCTGTGATGGGTAAGCTCTATGAGGCAAGGTCCCAGAGAGACTTCACCTCAGGATTGTGTTTTGAGACTGACATGACTTTCCTGTTATTATTAAATTAATATAATAATCCCTGGTCCTTAGCTCACCCAGATCAACATAAAGATGAATTTTCAGGAATTAATGCTGTTTAGATGAATTAATGACTTTATAGATAACCTCATTTGATTAAAATATTTTTTATTAAATTATTTATTCATTTACATTCCAAATGTTCCCCCCTCATCCTAATACCTGCTCCCTGAGTTCTTCATTCCCTCTTTTCTCCCCTTTGCCTCTAACATGGTGCTCCCCACCCACCCACCTACTCCCACCACACCTCCTCCTGCATCCCCCTTCCCTGGGACATAAAGTCCACTCAAATTAAGTTCTGCCTCAAAAATGCAAAACCCAATATAATAGGAAAAAATTCAAATGAAAACACACAAACAAAAACCATGAAAACAATGTTAAGCCTTAGCCAAAAAGAAACAAAACAGCAAAAGCATCAAAGTGTTCTTTTTCAAAAGTTCTTCCTCAAAACTCAGCACCACAATAAAACAAGAAAAACAAAACAAAGCAAAACAAAAAAAACAAAACAAAACAAAAGGAAACAAACAAACAAACCAAAAAAGAAACAAAACCATGAAAACAAAATGAAACTGGAACCAAAAAGAAACAAAATAGGGAAAAAAAAAAGCCAAAGTTTAACCAGAAAAGAACACACAAACTCTGTAGTCCTTGTTAGGTTGGTCAACTAATCCTGAGTCTGAGGCCTGTCCTGCAGTAGTTGATATGCCTATTATTATCTTATTGGAGAAAACATATTTTCCCTTTCCCAGCATGACTATTCAGTTGTTAACCCTTACCCTCCTGGCTAAGTTTTAATCCATTAATTCATTAATTTTTTGAAAATATAACAATATAACTATAATAAGATAAAAACTATTAGATCCAAGTTAGACAAGACAAAACAAGAAAAGAAATAGAACCCAAGATAAGGCACAAAATCTGGAGACTCATTCATTTTCACACTTGGAAATCTCACAGAAATCCTGAATTCAAAGCCATAATGTGCAGAGGACCTACTGCAGACACAAGCAGGGCCTGTACATTCTGCTTCAGTCTCTAAGTATATATGTACTTTGTTCACATTGATTTACTGAATATTGATTTCTTAATGTCCTCTATTCTCTCTGTATGTCAAACACCCTTTGAGCTATGAGGAGAAATATTTGATGAAGATATCTCATTTTGCACTAAGTGGTCTAAGGTTCCTTTTTTCTGTGTAAGGTTTGGATGTGTGTCTCTATATTTGTTCCTTTTTGCTTCATCAGAAAGCTTCTCTTGGGATAGGTAAAGAAGTAACTGATTCTCTGTGGCTCTATAAATTGTAGGTTAATTATTATTGACTAAACAGTTAAATCTACATATAAGCAATTACATATTGTATTTCTCTTTCTGAATTTGGATGCCTTACACTGAATGATTTTTTTTTCTAGTTTCATCCAAGTGTGCAAATTTCATGATATCATACTTTTAGACTCACTGATCCATTGTTTAATGGATCACATTTTCTTCATTCTTCTTTGGGACAGCTGCATTTTGAGGTAGATTCTCATCTTTCTGAGAAAGCATCATACTGATTTCCACCGTGGCTATAAAAGTATGTATTTCCAACAGCAATGTATGAATGTTCTTCTTATTGCACATTCTTTCCAGTGTGAGATCCCAACTTAGAGCATTTCTCCCTGGAAGGTAAAGCCCCTGGATGTTCCCCAAGCTTGTTTTCCCTGATCTTTAAAAATACATCTAGAAAGAAGCTCTTTGTTCTCTATAGCCAGCAAAAGACCTTTTTGTTTCTATACTGTACAACCAGAGATGCCTGCCTTCCTGTGCCAAGGACATGGAGATAGATGCTGGAGAGGAGGCTGCAGCTCACGCCCCCGCCTCACCAGAAAGGAGCTGTAGCCAACTCTCCTCCCAAATCCTCCCAATTCCTCCCAATTCTCCTCCCAATTCCTCAGCTAGCTGTTAAAAGCCCCCTACTGTCACTGCTCGGGGTCGAACTCCCCTGCCCTGCAGGGACTTCATCCTCAGCTAGCTGATAATAAAACCTCTTGCAGTTTGCATCAGGTGTGGTTTTCTCTCAGGACACTGGGGAGCTGGCCAGCTCATCCTGGTACTTGAACAGAGGCCCAGCATTGGGGGTCTTACACCAGCATGAGCTGTCACTTGTTATAGTAGTCTTAGCCATTCTAACAGGAGTCAGATAAAATCTCAACATAGTTTTCACTTACATTTATTTCACTGATGGCTAAAGATACCGAATATTTCTTAAAATGTTTCAGTCGTTAGAGGTTTCTCTATAGAACTGATTTTTTTTTTGGTTGAGATCTGTACCCCATTTTTAATTGGGTTATTTGTTTCTTGATAGCTAGGCTCTTCAGTTATTTATGTATTTTTGATATTAGCCTTCTTTTAGACATGTAGTTGGTGAATTTTTTCCCGTTTTGTAGGCTGTAGCTTTGTCATAGTGTGTGTTTCAGTTGCACAAAGCCCTGTGTATTGTTTTTCTTGGTGTTTTTGTTAATGTTGATAAGCACAGAAACTATTTAGCCTCACATAGCTTTGATATGGGGGTTTGTGTCTAAGTGAGGTAACCCAGACCCAGGAAGACAAATATGGCACATATTCATTTATACATGTATACTACATATTAAGTAAATGATAATTAAGCTACAATCTTCAGGCTGAGGGAGGTTAGTAAAGAGGAGAGTTGTAGATAGGCATATGGATCCCCCTAGGAAGGAGAGATTGAATAGACACTGTTGTTGTACAGAGTGTGGGGGTGGAATTGGGATAGGCAAGGTCAGGTAGGAAATAGAAAGAAAGAGTTCTGAGAGGGGGGGGAGGGAGAGGGAGAGGGGAGAGCTGGAAGTTGGGGCCATTTGGGTGGTGGAATGACATGTGAGTTCTGTGGAAACATTCTGGTATCTATGAATATCACCCTACCAAAGATGCCTAGTAATGAATGATACAAAGTCTGAAATAGCTATCTTTTGTGGTGAGGTAACCCTTCCAGTGGTGGGACTGTGTTACATTTGGTTGGTGGTGTTGTTACCTAGATAGTGCTATGAACTCTCCACTTAAAAACACTTTCTTTATACCCAATAGATTGAAAATGCTGTGTATTTAATTTCATTCAGTTCCCCATAGTCTTTATTTTTTTCAATTCTGTCTTCACCCACTTATTCATTCAGTAGAGATTTGTTCATGTTTCACATATTTATAAGCTTTTTGAAATATCTATTGTCGGATCAGCCCCAGGGTAGCTGGAGCTCAGGGTTGCCTGACACCCGCCAGCTACCCACGACCCCCGCCACAGGATTTTGGGACTGCTGGTGAGTGGAACACAGCTTCTGCTCCAGTCCAATCACGCGGGACCTGAGACTGCTCTGGTTGGGGAGAGAGAAATCCGGCCTACATAGGGCCACAAGCCTCTTCCGGTCAGAAAAGCACCTGGGCAACTGGGGCGCAGGGTCGGCTGACACTCGCCAGCTACCCACAACACCCACCACAAGATCTTAAGACTTCTGGTGAGTGGAACACAGCTTCTGCTCCAATCCAATTGCACGCGGGACCAGAGACTGCATTAGTTAGGGAAGCAGAAAACCGGCCTGAGTAGGACCACAGGCCTCTTCCGGCTGGACCAGCACCGGAGTACCTTCAGCTACCCACGACCCCCGCCGCAGGATTTTGAGACTGCTGGTGAGTGGAACACAGCTTCTGCTCCAATCTTTAAACAGTGACAACGATAACAACTAACCCCAGAGATTACCAGATGGCGAAAGGTAAACATAATAATCTTACTAACAGAAACCAAGACCACTCACCATCATCAGAACCCAGCACCCCCACTTCGCCCAGTCCAGGGCACCCCAACACACCTGAAAAGCTAGACACGGATCTAAAAGCATATTTCCTGATGATAGTAGAGGAGTTCAAGAAGGACTTTAATAACACACTTAAAGAAATACAGGAGAACAATGCTAAACAGGCAGAAAACACTAAAGAGGAAGCACAAATATCCCTTAAAGAATTGCAGGAGAACACTGCTAAAGAGTTACAAATCCTTAAAGAAAAACAGGATAACATAATCAAACAGGTAGAGGTCCTTACAGAAAAACAGGAAAACACATCCAAACAGATGATGGAAATGAACAAAACCATACTAGACCTAAAAAGGGAAGTAGACACAATAAAGAAAACCCAAAATGAGGAAACACTGGAGATAGAAACCCTAGGAAAGAAATCTGGAACCATAGATACGAGCATCAGCAACAGAATACAAGAGATGGAAGAGAGAATCTCAGGTGCAGAAGACTCCATAGAGAACATCGGCACAACAATCAAGGAAAATGTAAAATGCAAAAAGATCCTAACTCAAAACATCCAAGAAATACAGGACACAATGAGAAGACCAAACCTACGGATAATAGGAGTGGATGAGAATGAAGATTTTCAACTCAAAGGACCAGCAAACATCATCAACAAAATTATAGAAGAAAACTTCCCAAATCTAAAGAAAGAGATGCCCATGAACATACAAGAAGCCTACAGAACTCCAAATAGACTGGACCAGAAAAGAAATACCTCCCGACACATAATAATCAGAACAACAAATGCTCTAAATAAAGATAGAATACTAAAAGCAGTAAGAGAAAAAGGCCAAGTAACATATAAAGGCAAGCCTATCAGAATTACACCAGATTTTTCACCAGAGACTATGAAAGCCAGAAGATCCTGGACGGATGTTATACAGACACTAAAAGAACACAAATTCCAGACCAGGCTACTATACCCAGCCAAACTCTCAATTAACATAGATGGAGAAACCAAAGTATTCCACTACAAAACCAAATTCACACATTATCTCTCCACGAATCCAGCCCTTCAAAGGATAATAACAGAAAAAAACCAATACAAGGACAGGAACCACGCCCTAGAAACAACAAGAAGGTAATCCCTCAACAAACCTAAAAGAAGACAGCCACAAGAACAAAATGCCAACTTTAACAACAAAAATAACAGGAAACAACAATTACTTTTCCTTAATATCTCTTAATATCAATGGACTCAACTCCCCAATAAAAAGACATAGACTAACAAACTGGCTACACAAACAAGACCCAACATTTTGCTGCTTACAGGAAACTCATCTCAGAGAAAAGGATAGACACTACCTCAGAATGAAAGGCTGGAAAACAATTTTCCAAGCAAATGGCATGAAGAAACAAGCTGGAGTAGCCATTCTAATATCTGATAAGATTGACTTCCAACCCAAAGTCATTAAAAAAGACAGGGAGGGACACTTCATACTCATCAAAGGTAAAATCCTCCAAGAGGAACTATCAATCCTGAATATCTATGCTCCAAATACAAAGGCAGCCACATTCATTAAAGAAACTTTAGTAAATCTCAAAGCACACATTGCACCTCATACAATAATAGTGGGAGACTTCAACACACCACTTTCACCAATGGACAGATCATGGAAACAGAAACTAAACAGGGACACAGAGAAACTAAGAGAAATTATGAATCAAATGGATCTGGCAGATATCTACAGAACATTCTATCCTAAAACAAAAGGATACACCTTCTTCTCAGCACCTCATGGTACCTTCTCCAAAATTGACCACATAATTGGTCACAAAACAGGCCTCAACAGATACAAAAATATTGAAATTGTCCCATGCATTCTATCAGATCACCATGGACCAAGGCTGATCTTCAATAACAAAATAAATAATAGAAAGCCAACCTTCACGTGGAAACTGAACAACACTCTTCTCAATGATACCTTGGTCAAGGAAGGAATAAAGAAAGAAATTAAGGACTTTTTAGAGTTCAATGAAAATGAAGCCACAACATACCCAAACTTATGGGACGCAATGAAAGCATTTCTAAGAGGAAAACTCAGAGCTCTGAGTGCCTCCAAAAGGAAACTAGAGAGACCACACATTAGCAGCTTGACAACACACCTAAAAGCACTAGAACAAAAGGAAGCAAATTCACCCAAGAGGAGTAGACCGCAGGAAATAATCAAACTCAGGGGTGAAATCAACCAAGTGGAAACAAGAAAAACTATTCAAAGAATCAACCAATCAAGGAGCTGGTTCTTTGAGAAAATCAACAAGATAGATAAACCCTTAGCCAGACTCACTAGAGGGCACAGGGAAAGCATCCTAATTAACAAAATCAGAAATGAAAAAGGAGACATAACAACAGATCCTGAAGACATCCAAAACACCATCAGATCCTTCTACCAAAGGCTATATTCAACAAAACTGGAGAACCTGGATGAAATGGAGAAGTTCCTAGACAGATACCAGGTACCAAAGTTGAATCAAGATCAGGTTAATGATCTAAACAGCCCTATATCCCCCAAAGAAATAGAAGCAGTCATTAATAGTCTCCCAACTAAAAAAAGCCCAGGACCAGATGGGTTTAGTGCAGAGTTCTATCAGACCTTCAAAGATCTAATCCCAGTTCTTCACAAACTATTCCACAAAATAGAAACAGAAGGTACTCTACCCAACTCATTCTATGAAGCCACAATTACTCTGATACCTAAACCACAAAAAGACCCAACAAAGATAGAAAACTTCAGACCAATATCCCTTATGAATATTGATGCAAAAATCCTCAATAAAGTTCTTGCTAACCGAATCCAAGAACACATCAAAACAATCATCCATCCTGACCAAGTAGGTTTCATCCCAGGGATGCAGGGATGGTTCAATATACGGAAATCCATCAACGTAACCCAGTATATAAACAAACTCAAAGACAAAAACCACATGGTCATCTCGTTAGATGCGGAAAAAGCATTTGACAAGATCCAACACCCATTCATGATAAAAGTCTTGGAAAGATCAGGAATTCAAGGCCCATACCTAAACATGATAAAAGCAATCTACAGCAAACCAGTAGCCAATATCAAAGTAAATGGTGAGAAGCTTGAAGCAATCCCTCTAAAATCAGGGACTAGACAAGGCTGTCCACTTTCTCCATACCTATTCAACATTGTACTTGAAGTCCTAGCCAGAGCAATTCAACAACAAAAGGAGATCAAAGGGATACAAATTGGAAAAGATGAAGTCAAAATATCACTTTTTGCAGATGATATGATAGTATATATAAGTGACCCTAAAAATTCCACCAGAGAACTCCTAAGCCTGATAAACAGCTTCGGTGAAGTAGCTGGATATAAAATTAACTCAAACAAATCAATGGCCTTTCTCTACACAAAGAATAAACAGGCTGAGAAAGAAATTAAGGAAACAACACCCTTCTCAATAGTCACAAATAATATAAAATATCTTGGCGTGACTCTAACTAAAGAAGTGAAAGATCTGTATAATAAAAACTTCAAGTCTCCAAAGAAAGAAATTATAGAAGATCTCAGAAGATGGAAAGATCTCCCATGCTCATGGATTGGCAGGATCAACATTGTAAAAATGGCTATCTTGCCAAAAGCAATCTACAGTTTCAATGCAATCCCCATCAAAATTCCAAATCAATTCTTCAACAAATTAGAAAGTGCAATCTGCAAATTCATCTGGAATAACAAAAAACCTAGGATAGCAAAAACTCTTCTCAAGGATAAAAGAACCTCTGGTGGAATCACCATGCCAGATCTAAAGCTCTATTACAGAGCAATTGTGATAAAAACTGCATGGTACTGGTATAGTGACAGACAAATAGACCAATGGAATAGAATTGAAGACCCAGAAATGAACCCACACACCTATGGTCACTTGATCTTCGACAAGGGAGCTAAAAACATCCAGTGGAAGAAAGACAGCATTTTCAACAAATGGTGCTGGCACAACTGGTTGTTAACATGTAGAAGAATGCGAATCGATCCATTCCTATCTCCTTGTACTAAGGTCAAGTCTAAGTGGATCAAGGAACTTCACATAAAACCAGAGACACTGAAACTTATAGAGGAGAAAGTGGGGAAAAGCCTTGAAGATATGGGCACAGGGGAAAAATTCCTAAATAGAACAGTAATGGCTTGTGCTGTAAGATCGAGAATTGACAAGTGGGACCTCATGAAACTACAAAGCTTCTGCAAGGCTAAAGACACCATCAATAAGACAAAAACCACCAACAGATTGGGAAAGGATCTTCATCTATCCTAAATCAGATAAGGGACTAATATCCAATATATATAAAGAACTCAAGAAGGTGGACTCCAGAAAGTCAAATAACCCCATTAAAAAATGGGGCTCAGAACTGAACAAAGAATTCTCACCTGAGGAATACCGAATGGCAGAGAAACACCTGAAAAAATGTTCAACATCCTTAATCATCAGGGAAATGCAAATCAAAACAACCCTGAGATTCCACCTCACACCAGTCAGAATGGCTAAGATCAAAAATTCAGGTGACAGCAGATGCTGGCGAGGATGTGGAGAAAGAGGAACACTCCTCCATTGTTGGTGGGATTGCAAGCTTGTACAACCACTCTGGAAATCAGTCTGGCGGTTCCTCAGAAAATTGGACATAGTACTACCGGAGGATCCAGCAATACCTCTCCTGGGCATATATCCAGAAGATGTCCCAACCGGTAAAAAGGACACATGCTCCACTATGTTCATAGCAGCCCTATTTATAATAGCCAGAAGCTGGAAAGAACCCAGATGTCCCTCAACAGAGGAATGGATACAGAAATTATGGTACATTTACACAATGGAGTACTACTCAGCTATTAAAAAGAATGAATTTATGAAATTCCTAGCCAAATGGATGGACCTGGAGGGCATCATCTTGAGTGAAGTAACACAATCACAAAAGAACTCACACAATATGTATTCATTGATAAGTGGATATTAGCCCAAAACTTAGGATACCCAAGATACAAGATACAATTTGCTAAACGCATGAAACTCAAGAAGAATGAAGACCAAAGTGTGGACACTGTGCCCCTTCTTAGAATTGGGAACAAAACACCCAGGGAAGGAGTTACAGAGACAAAGTTCGTAGCTGTGATGAAAGGATGGACCATTTAGAGACTGCCGTATCCAGGGATCCATCCCATAATCAGCTTCTAAACGCTGACACCATTGCATACACTAGCAAGATTTTGCTGAAAGGACCCAAATATAGCTGTCTCTTGTGAGACGATGCCGGGGCCTAGCAAACACAGGAGTGGATGTTCACAGTCAGCTATTGGATGTATCACAGGGCTCCCAATGGAGAAGCTAGAGAAAGTACCCAAGGAGCTAAAGGGATCTGCAACCCTATTGTTGGAACAACATGATGTACTAACTAGAACCCCGGAGCTCTTGTCTCTAGCTGCATATGTATCGAAAGATGGCCTAGTCGGCCATCACTGGAAAGAGAGGCCCATTGGACTTGCAAACTTTATATGCCCCAATATAGGGGAATGCCAGGGCCAAAAGAATGGGAATGGGTGGGTAGGGAAGTGGGGGGCGCTATGGGGGACTTTTGGGATAGCATTGGAAATGTAATTGAGGAAAATATGTAATAAAATATTAAAAGTCAAAAAAAAAAAAAAAGAATGCATTACCAGAGATAAAGCAAGACAGCTTAGAAAGCTCGTCAACAGTCAACAGTCACCACGTGACTATTTTGGTTTACACAAGTCATATCACAGTTGGTAGCTGCAGTGTTTATTTGAACTTAATGCTGATTAGGTTTTTTTCCCTGCTCTCTTTTTGCAAACCTAAATATACTCCCCCTCATTAAGGCACTCATAGCTTGTCAAGCACTCGTTGTTGTTACCAATAAACAAAAATGTATGTTTTCCCAAATCTCATGCTGACATATGCTCTTTGTTTATGGACTAGATTAAAGACTATTTCTAAAATAAAAAAAAAGAAATATCTATTGTCAATTTTCAACAATAATTTAAGGTAGTCAGTTTAGAAAGATGAGTATTGTTTCAGGTTTCGTGCATGTGTGAAAACTTGCTTTGTATCCAAGTATGTGGTCAGTTTCAGAGAAAGTTCCTTGAGGTGCTGAGAAGATGATATATTGTTTTATTTGTGTGAAATGTTCTATAAATATTTGTTAGGTCCATTTTGTTTTCAACTTCAGTAGCTCTGGCATTTTTCTCTTGAGTTTTCTCTGAGTGACCTGTCTATTCACAAGACTGGGGTATTTAGAGTCTTCCAAAATCAGTTTGTGCAGGTTAGTGTGAGATTTAAACTACAGAAATATTTGTTTTACAAGCTTCAGTTTCCTTGTCTTTGTGCCATAAATGTTAAGAATTACAATATCATTGTGGTGGATTTTTTCCTTTGATGACTACATAGTATCCTCATTTTTCTTATGAAAAAAATTGAAATCTATATTGTCAGAAATTATACTGCATAGGCAAACTGTTACTTATGTTAATGTCTTGAAATGTACCTATATAGTCAATAAACCTCACAAATTTCAGAACTGAGATACAGCACATGATATATTTTTAGTTACCTTTAGTGTATGAAATCTACTTCCTTCTTTGGCATACACATGTGCCATGTGCCATCAGTGTATTTATTGAGTAGACTATATTCTTCTACATTATGGAGTTTTTTGTTGGTGGTGTTGTTACTTTTATCAAACACTGATTAAATGTTTTACATGCATTTATTTTCTGTTTGTATATTTTTCCTATAAATCTACATCTTTGTTTCAATACCAGCCTCCTATTTTTATAGTAAAGTATCTTTGTGACCTCATACAATGATCAATTATTATGATGTAGGAGCTGTGATTTGCTTTATTTTATTTTCCATCATAATTATTTCAGATATCCGGTGTCATTTTTGTATATTAATTGTGGGATTTTTCTATTTAATACTGCATTACATAGATTTATCTATCAGTATCCATGATTTCTATAATGCTCCTTATCTATCAGTTCTTCATGTCTTTTTTGCCTTAAAGCCTGATACAACAAACCTTTTAAATTTCTTATGCACTAATACTTTTTAGTGGTTTTCAGTTTGCTCTTTTCTAGTACTTCATTTGTGTCAGGTGATTCTTTAGACTACTCTGGTCAAAAGAACGACATTTTCTAACATCTTAAGTGATCTGTTAACCTTTAAAAGCAATGACATCTTTACACATTCTCTATGTGGGCATATTTTGTTCTACATTTTAATCATCTACTGCACATTTGGTAAATGTTATTACAACTTTAGTATTAGGGTGCTTAGAACAGAGAAAGAAACACTCGGGCCACAGCCCAGGTCATGCATTCTTATAGGTTGTATTCTCATCACTTCATCTGAGAAAATAAAAGGGGCATTTACATTAAGCAATGGATATGTTTATTAGTTAAAAATGCATTTCCAGAGCTAGAGATATAGATCAAGGACCAAACGTTTGCCAGGCATGAAAAAAGGCCAAGGTTCAATTCCAAGGATTATAACAACAACAAAAACAACAATAATGACTTTACTAACAGTTTTGTTTTCATAGCTAACAGGTTTATCATGGGTTAGAAAACTGTCTAGTATGATCATTATGTTTTCCTTCTTATAGGTAGTTTCTGTGTTTGGTCTTTTTTTGTTGTTTCATATCTGGAGAAAACCACTTAGTACAACACTTAATAAAGAGTATATTTGTCACACAGAATCTGTCATTATGGTTTTATATCTTGGGAAGAACTAATCAGGTTTGTAATTGAGAGCATAAGAGTGTTTTGTTTTGTGTTTTTTGTTTTTTTTTTTTTCTATTTAGGCTTAGGTAATTAAGTGTATTTGTGTATTTCTGTCCAGCAAAGAATTCTTTGGGATTTTTAAGCCATGCTATGGTATCTGGTTCTTGTTCTTGTTCTTGTTCTTGATCTTTTCCCTTCCCTTCCCTTCCCTTCCCTTCCCTTCCCTTCCCTTCCCTTCCCTTCCCTTCCCTTCCCTTCCCTTCCCTTCCCTTCCCTTCCCTTCCCTTCCCTTCCCTTCCCTTCCCTTCCCTTCCCTTCCCTTCCCTTCCCTTCCCTTCCCTTCCCTTCCCTTCCCTTCCCTTCCCTTCCCTTCCCTTCCCTTCTCTTTTCTTTTCTTTTCTTTTCTTTTCTTTTCTTTAGAGTGTGTGTGTGTGTGCGCACGCACTTCAATGTGACAACTTTTTCCAGTAATTTTGGAAGCAGTTTCTTTTTGTCAAATTTGGCAACTATGTAAATAGTATGTAAATTCTTCATAGCACATCTAACTTCTTCAATGGGAATAATTTCTTGGTGGTTAAGTATACTTTTTCGATGACTATACCTATAGCAAATGACTTTCTGACTGTACTTAGAGAGATTCTTTCCTTGTAGTTCAATGTCCTTGATGGCAGTACAATAATCAGAACATTCAGTTTGTTCTTTTCTCACAAATTTAATGACTTTTTAAAAATCTCCAGTAAGCATCTTGGATTAGTGTATCCTATATTTTGCACTGTAATGTTCAATAACAAGAATATATGCAATTTTTTTCCTTGCAAAATTTCATAATTTTGTTGAAAAATATGTCATGTAATTGTTAAGCAACCTTAGGTTTTTTACTTTCTGTCATTTCTAAAGGAAAAGTTTTAAAATTTTCATCAAGAGTAGCATATTATAGCTTCTCTTTGACTCATAAGAACTGGCAGTATCATTATTACTGTGCTTTAAGAATCTTGTTAAGAAAAATAAATGCTGTTTGTGATATCTGACTTGAGATATCAATTTGAGAGCTAATTTGATAATCAGAAAAGCCATACAGGTGAATAATTATCAAACTTTGTGTCCAACTTAAACAAGATAGAGAAAAATTAATTCATGTTCCTCCCTAAGCAGAGTGCAAGATTTATCATCTCTTCTTCCTAGTTAACATAAACTCAGATAATATTTATTTATGAAATTTTCTACGTATGTTTTCAGGCAGCAGTTAACTGGGTAGCTGAACATTCAGAAAGCATGTTTTGTAATATGGGTTATTACTACACATATTTCAATAATGTAATTTTCCTCAGATTTTAGATGCCTGAATTTTGACAACTTTTGAGAATAATTTGTAATATAGATGTTATGACCTATACCTATTTACCAAAAATCATATAGTAAAGTTCAAATTTTGGGTCGCAATCCAGGAAAATATAATGCAAAAAAAATTTTTTTAAGTCTGAGTCACATTGGTATGTTTCTATCACCCCTGGGGATGATTAATGTGGAAATATAAAGGGAACTGATGATTTCCAGTATAATATCTTTATTCTGAAGGGTTATTTTTAGAGTACTACATGAAATATTTTATTTTCTGTGGTTATGCAAGAATGACATCTAAACAAAGGTGTACTCAATTGTAAAACATATACTGAATTGATATGAAATAATAGGTTAATGCTAAATTAACAGATGCAGATGTTTTTTTTTTCCTTTTTAGGGCTCATATTCTGACAGTCCAAGGCTGCACTATTCTGACCCTTGTGCTCTAATGAAAGAGAAATTAAGGCTTTTCTAAAGACAGCGAGGAAAGACTGAGAAGATCCACTTCACAAAAAAGCTTAAGTCCTTGCCTGAAGCTCTGAAGAAGATAGTATAATAAGGTCCAATACACATGTGTGGAAAAATAAATATACAAAATACACATAAAGCTAAAGGATTTGAACTGAATTATCTTATAGTATAAAAAAATGTGGCAATACCACTCTTTTTCATTCAATTATCATTTTTTCTTTTGACAAACAACCACTATTGCATAAGAAATTTCCCTTAGCACAGTAGGCACAGTAGAATTTTCTGGTGTTGTCATTTACTGTGATGTGTTCAGGTTTTATGGAGATATAGAAGGTAATATTCCACAGACACTTGTATGTGAACTTAATTAACCAATGACTGCATTAGAAGTCAGATACTTAGGACAGAATGAGATGAAACTGCAGCTCTCAACATTGTGTACACATGTCTAATATCAGAGCCAGAAAATGAACCAAAAAGATCTCCACATGCTTGAGCCTTGTTTGTGCATATAGTGAGTTTCAAACTAACCTAATATTCAAAGAAAGTTCTTTTCTCAAGATTAACAGATTACAATTAAATATCAACCAAACATAAACTTGCAAAAACAGATGTGCACTAGGCTATAGAGATAATTCTTAGGATAACCACATTTGCTGTCTGTTCATAGTAGGACCTAGCATCAATTTTCAGCACACATGAAGGTTAACACCTGCTTATAAGTTTAAGTCCAGTTCCAGGCACCCTCTTGTCCATCATGGGCCCATCCAGGGCCCATGATGGTCAAGTGTAAAACTTGTACATTTAAATAATTTGGCAGTAATTTCTACCTAGAGCAGTCATTGTTTCAGTAAAATAAATGATTGTCTGAACTCAGCACACTACACCATTTTATATAAATATAAATGTAAACTATAAATGTATCTTTTATTCACCATGTGTCATTGTCATCTTGGAGGCTCCCTGCTCAATAAGCTTATCCTTTCTAGTTCTTTCTGAAATCTACTTGACTGGTTCAACTCATGTTCTAGCTCAAAGTTCTCTTTAAGCTGACTAATACAATCTAAGTCCCTCAGTTTCTGACTGCACTTCTCTGTGTGGCCTCAAACTAACTCTGTCATTCTGTTCTGATGTTCTGGATCATTCTCATTTTCTGTCTATGTTGTGTTCACCTGTCTCCACCTTGGTCTCTCTTCAGACAGTTTTCTGTTAAACTGTCTTAATAAAACTGTTCTCTCTCTCTCTCTCTCTCTCTCTCTCTCTCTCTCTCTCTCTCTCTCTCTCTCTCTCTCTCTCTCTCTCTCTTTCTCTCCCTCATCCTCTTAAGTAACCTCTCTTTTCTCTACTGTTCACTGAGTGTTGGGTATATCTTATCTTTGACTCACTCTGTCAAATTTTTTATGATTTGTCACACCATCTTCCCTCAGTTAGACATAACTTTCAAACATGACTGATTACTTCTACAAACTCATCTTATTTTGTTTGGGATCAAAGATATGTCCTAAGGACATGTGTATAGTCTAACCAGAAAAAATAAAGGTAAATGGCATGTCTGCATTTCAGCTGGGTCACACAGACCTTGAAGTTCTTTGGATGTGATCCTTTCCCTGAGCAGCAATATTTCTTGGTAAAAATTTCTTTACATTAGTTAAGCAATAAGTAGTCCTCATCAAATCATCCCATTATTCTTTATTTTAATGTAGTGTTCAATTAAGCTTTTTACATTTCTCTTTTACAACTTTATTTGACCGATTGTGAAATTACACATAAATAATTTTTTGACATATCTCTAAGTATTTATTCCACATTTTTTTATTTTTTTTACTTATTGTCAGTCATTTGTCCAATAAATGTATTATGAATATCAACTCAACGCTTAATATTTTTGAAGTATCTTAAGTCTAGGGATAACTTTTAGGAATACAAATTTATCTACATTTTATCTTCAAATTATTACACTAAAATGTATTTTGCATGACCTTTCATCTCATGAAAAAGTAAACAAAACAAGGAAGAGACAATTTTGAATACTATCCAAATGATTTATCTCCAGATCCTGAATCACAAAATCATGCAAAAGAAATTCTGTTTTATCTACTGTTTTTCCCTATGAAGCATTTCTTTACTCTTGAAAACAATAAAAGATTGAAATGATATAATAAAATTCTAAAATACATTTTAGTTTTCTATTGAGGGGCAAACTAATCTTTCTCTTGCATTAAATTGCATCTCTGCAGTCTGTTTTCTCTTTTTATCCAATAGAAAGCCAGTCCTTCTCCTCAAAGTAAAACAGAGATATTGAGACTGACAAGCCATTCATCTCATACAAGTTCATAGCAAGATTCCAAACTGTACAATTTTGAAAGATATTTCTTTAAGTCTAAGATGTAAAAATAACTTATGAATAACACAGGAAGGTGAGAAAGTACAGTTCCCTATCAGGCTACAGAAATCAAACACATAGTTTCTGTTTTCTATTATTGCTGAAATTAAGAATTGGTTTTTTTTTAGCCCTAAACAAAATATTTCAATCCCTTAACTTTATTATGAATTCATCTATAATCTAAGAAAATTACAGTAAAATTATATCTGTCATAATAGATTTAAACAAATAATCCATTGTTTTAAGAATTATTCATCAGATAATTATGTTGAAGTAATAAATAAGTCCTTTCAACACAGTACATGTTCTGAGACATTCATGAACTGAAAGTTGTCATTAGAGAAATAGTTTAAGGTTCTTCCCTGACTGTCTAAGAAATGTGCGTGGTTCAGTGAGTTACTTGATTCCCTGCTGTTCACTCACAAAATGATAATTCTCCCACATTGTAGTGAGATTTAAAAGAATGGATTGTAAACTACCTTTTTCTGTACTTATCACAGATGCTTCAAATATAAAAAGTAAAGGAATGATCATAACCAGAAATAAAGTATTTTACCATATATGTTTTAAATGTTTAGTTCATAATTATAATATATTTATAATAATGTAATATAATAAAATATAACATATTCACATATGCTTATGACTATTCTTTTATCCAACACTTACAAAAATCTAAGAGTGGTTAAACATGCTTCTATGTTGTTCTGGCCTGAAGCCAAGTGCAAGGTTAACTTTCTGGTGTGATTAGTTATAGTATTACGAACCTACCAAGGATGAAGCAGCTCTAGTATTTCTGATGCCATACATCTGATAGTTTTTGAGCCAGATCGCTGGTCCCTGAGACACCACCAATACTATATGTCTTTGTAACCCCTCTGATTTTGCCACTCTTTCTTCTAAATTAGACATATTCAGCAAATGGTGCTGCTATACCTGGCAGTCTACATATAGAAGAATGAAAATAGATACATATTTATCCAGAACTTCAAAATAAAACCAGATACATTGAATCTAACATGGAGAAAGTGGGAAATAGCCTTGAATGCAGTATCATAAGGGAAAGTTTCCAGAACAAAATAATAATTACTTAAACTCTACTATCAAAATTGATAAATGTGACCTCAAAAAAGTGAAAAATTTCTATAAAGCAAAGGACACTGTCAAGAAGATGAAATTTCAACCCACAGATTTTGAAAATATCTTCACTAACCCTACATCCCATAGAGGACTAATATCCAAAACATATAAAGAACTCAAGGAGTTAGACTTCAAAAAAAAAAAAAAAAAAACAACCAAATTTAAAAATGGGGTTCAGAGTATCTGGTTTTATGTTGAGGTCTTGATGCCCTCAAACTTGAACTTTGTGGAAGATGATAAATATAGATCTATTTTCATTCTTCTGCATGCAGACCTCCATGTAAACCAGCACTATTTATTAAAAATGCTTTCTTTATTTCCACTCTATTTTTTGGTTTCTTTGTTAAAGATATAGAGTCCATAGGTGTGTGAGTTTATTTTGGGGTCTTCAGTTCTATCCTGTTGACAGACCTGTCTGCCTGTGTACCAATATCTTTTGGGTGTTATCACTGTTGGTGTGTAATATAGCTTGAAGTCAGGGATGTTGCCAGAGGCCACCCTGACTTGAGATCCATCCCATGCATAAACTCCAAACTTTGCTGGATTTTTATATATTTAATCATCTCTGCATCTCGTGCATGAAGCACACTTAATCATGATGAATTATGTTTTTGTTGTGGTCTTGGATTAGGATTGGGATAATTTGAGTATTTTTGCATAAATATTCGCAAGTGAAGTTGGTCTGAAGTTCTCTTTCTTTTTTGGTCCTTGAGTGTTTTAGGTACCAGAGTAAATGTGGTTTTGTACAATGAATTAGGTTGTGATCTTTTTGTTTCTATATTTGGAATAGTTTGAGAAATCTTGGTATTAATTCTTTGAAGGTCTGGTAGAATTCTATCCTGATTCTTGGGTTTTTGTTTTTGTTTTTGTTTTTGTTTTTTTGGTTGGAAGACTTTTAATGAGTGCTTCTATTTCCTTAGGCATTATGAGTTTGTTTATATAGTTTACCTGATCTTGATTTAACTTTGGTATCTGTCAAAAAATTGTTCATTTCACCTAGATTATCCATTGTTGTTGAGTATAGATTTTTATTTAAGATATGATGATTCTTTTAATTTCCTCAGTTTTCTTAGTTATATCTCCCTTTTTGATATTATTAATTTGCACATTGTCTCTGTGCCCTTTAGTTACTTTGCCTAAGGGTTTATCTCTCTTGTTAATTTTTTTCAAAGAACCAGGTTTTGTTTTTATTATATGTATTATTCTTTGTGTTTTTATTAGTTGATTTCAGCTCTGTGGTTGGCTCTTTCCTGTATTCTATTTTTGTTGGCTGTTACTGCTTTTTTTATTCTAGAGTTTTCAGGTGTGCTGTTAAGTTGCTAATATAGAATATCTCCAATTTCTTTACAAAGGCACTTAGTGCTATTACTTTTCCTCTTAAGATTCCTTTTATTGTGCCCCATAAGTTTGAGTATGCTGTATGTTCATTTTCATTGAATTCTATACAGTCTTATTTCTTTCTTTATTTCTTTCCTGATCAATTGAGTAAAGAGTTGTTGGGTTCCCATGAGTATCTGAGCTTTCTATTGTTTTTATTGGTATTGAAGTTTAGTGTTAATCTGTTGTGATCTGCTAGCAAGAATGGGATTATTTCAATCTTCTTGTATCTGTTAAGGCTTGTTTTGTATCCAATTACATGGTTAATTTTGGAAAACATTCCATGAGGTGCTGAGAAGGAATATGTTTTTGCTTTGAGGTGACATTTTCTGTAGATTAAATCCATTTGATTCATAAGAAGTTTAACAGGAAGGAAGGTACAATCCCACTTATAAAGGAGAACAGAGGGAAGGTGGTACCTGGGTGGGAGAGTAGAGTGGGTGGAGAAAGAGAGACAGAATCAAGTATGCAGAGGAACAGAAGAGAAGCCAAAAGGACCAGGAGAATGAATGAAAATATGCAACTTGAGGAAGTGAGGGGTAGGGCACCCTCTAGAAAATCCCAAAGATCTGGGATGTGGCAAACTCCCACAAATCAATGGGGATGACCTTAGCCAAAGTGACCAACAGTGGAGACAGGGAACCTCAAGAGACATCTCTAGTAGAGCCAGGTCTCCAAGTGGAGGCACAGGGTTACCAACCCACCATCTAAAATTCTGACCCAGAATTGTTCCTGTCTAAAAAAAAATCAGGGAAAAAATGGATCAGAGACTGAAGGAAAGGCTGTCCAGTGACCATCCCAACTTGGAATCTTGCAGAGCTTTTAAAAAAAGAACATTATGAATACTTCAGGCAAATAGATGTAACTAGAAAATATCATGCTTAGTGACATAAGTCAGACCCAAAAGAACATACATCCTATGTACTCATGAGAAAGTGTTTGTTAGCCAAAAAGTACAGAATACCAATGCTACACCCCCACAGTCCCTAAGAAGTTAAACAAAAAGGAATACTTAAATCCCACTTAGAAGAAAGAACAAATAATTATTAGAGGCAGAAGGATGGAGGAATCTGGGTGGGATTGTGAAGTGGGAAGTGAAAAGGGAGTCATGGTCAAGAAGTTGAGTGTGGGGGTAGAGACAGGAAAGACCCCCAGAGGGCCAGAAGAGTGAATGAAAACACGTAGTTGCTGGCTTAATTTCCAGAAGCTTGTACACCAAGGATCTCAGGATCACAGAGGCAGCTGTGATTTATTACCATTCCTGAATGATTGATGTAAAAGGAACATTCTACATGGAAGGCTGTACATAGTCCTCCCTGTTGAAGGATAAAAAGGCTAGGAGCTTAAACACATGCACTAACACCTGTTCAAAATTGTGATCCTGTCCAATTTTATCCAATGCAAATGTAGTTTCATAAAGAACAGCAAATAACTTTCAAATATGTCTCTGTAAATGACCAGAACCAGACTTCCAAATGAAGACTGAAATTTCCTTTATCCCAATATTGAATTGATCTCTAGACCAGTCCATGATTGACTCAGAATAACTGGTCACATTAAAGGAAAGAGAAGAGTCATCTTAACTTCTTTTTGTTAATTTTTCTAAGTCAGTTTCCACAATTTCCATGTTCTCTGTCCCACAAGATCTAAAAGCTGGAAGCAAGGCAGCTTGTCAAATCTGGGATATAGGCAAGCAAAGGTGGGTTAAGAACATATTTCTAATACAGCTTTCTTGTAACCATTGTTCAAGCTCACAAGTTAGCATCATTCTTTACCCAATATTAGCATGTCACACTGATCACTCTGAACTTGTCCTTTAGGATAAAAAAGAATCCCAGTAATAAGGAATCCCGGTAATATTAAATTGTCTAAACATCTCAAATGCTTTAATGTAATAGCCAGTTCCATTATCGGTTTTAATATAATTTGGAACACCAATCCCTCCCCCAAAAAAATGCAGGCAATGACTAATTAAATTTTTAGTTGCTTCTCCTGTTAAAGCAGTTGCAATTTCAAAGCCTGAAAAGGTGTGAAGTCACTTGTACATTCTTTAATTTTCTAAAATCAGAAGCATGTGTGGCAACCATTTGCAATAATTGCTTAGGTATAAGTCCCCCAGAATTCATATTATGTGGTACAGGTAGAAATTAAGGTCATTCAGGACAACTCTTTACAATTTGACGTGCACTTTCTCTAAAAATACCAAATTATTGTTTCAAGCTATGTCTTAGTTAGGGTTTTACTGCTGTGAACAGACACCATGACCAAGGCAAGTCTTATAAAAACCAACATTTAATTGGGGCTGGCTTACAGGTTCAGAGGTTCAGTCCATTATCATCAAGGTGGGGGAATGGCAGTATCCAGGCAGGCATGGCACAGGAGGAGCTGAGAGTTCTATGTCTTCATGCAAAGGCTGCTTAGTGGAAGACTGACTTCCAGGCAACTAGGGTGAGGATCTTATACCCACACCCACAGTGACAAACCCATTCCAACCAGGTCACACCAATTCCAACAAGGCCATACCTTCAGATGGTGCCACTCCCTGGTCCAAGGATATACAAACCATCACATTCCACTCCCTGGTCCCCGTAGACTTGTTAAAAAACATGAGTCTATGGGAGCCATACTTAAACATAGCATAATGCAAAATGCATTTAGTCCAACTTTCAAAGTCCTCATAGACTATAGCAGTTGCAACAATGTTAAAAGTCCAAAGTTCAAGGTCTCTTCTGAGATTCATTCAACTTAATTAACAGTAATCCCCAAAGCAAGGCAGGAAACCAGCTGGGCAAACTCCAAATTCTGCATCTCCATGGCTGATGTCAAAGTGGTCTTCAGATCTCCACTCCTTTTTCATCTTTGTTGACTGCAAGAAAGTGCTTTCTCCTGGGCTGGTTCCACTCCCTGTTAGCAGCTTTCCTCAGCATGTATCCCATGGCTCTGGCATCTTTAACATCTTTGAGTCTCCAAGGCAATTTCAATGTTACAGCTTCTTCTTTCAGTGTCTGGGATTCCACTTGATCTTTTGGATCAAGGGCTGGCATCACTTCCCCATCTCTGTCCTCTGTAGCACTCTATGCTCAGATTGATCCACTCCACTATGACTGCTGTTCTTGGTGATCATCCCATGGTACTGACATCTCCAATACACTGGGGTGTTCCACTTCAACTAGGCTTCACCAATAGCCTCTCATAGGCTCTCTTCAGGCTGCCAAGCCTCAAATCCTTTGCATGACCCCTTCAGTCCTGGGCCATCAACTACAGCTGAGGCTTCACCTTCTCCTATGGCCTTCCCTGGCCTCTCACAGTGCTAAGCCTCAGCTTCTCTCCATGATCACTACATTCCTTCACAAGCAGTACCACCTGAGTGACTCTTACACATTACCAAGTCCAGCTGCAGCATGAGGTACAACCTTGGGTATCTCTGGAACACAGCTCCTTTGTGCTCCCAATTTCCAGAAGATTTCACCTCAATGATGCTGGTCTCTTCTTAATCACTGCTAATTCCTTAGCTAGAGCTAACCAGCATCAATTTTCCCAGTAGTTCCTTCCATTCTTAACTCTAGAGCCAGAGCCACATGGCTGAAGCTGCCGAGTTCTGCTGCTTACAGGAACTAGAACATGATCCCCTTGTACTATTACATTATCACTAGCTTTATGTTTTCTAAATCTTTCAATGCCTGAGCTTGGCTATCCTGGTTCTTGCTCTGTAGATTGATTTTGAATGCAGAAATCAGCATGCCTGTCTCATGGGATTAAAGGTGTGTACCACCATGCCTGGATCTAATTAAGCTGGGTAGAATCTTGCCCCAAGGTCCCACTCCCTTAATCTGTTATCTCCTAGAAGACAAGATTTTGCTCCATTTCACTTCCTGGTACTCCTTTAATACTCGAACCATATATTTTATATTTTTTCCTTTCTAAGCTTGCTATGCTTGTTCAAACATCTCTTCATGAGACTTAACCAGAGAACAAAGTCTCTGCTGGGCTTTTTTAAAACTTCTTTTCTCAATGCAATTAATCCAAGTCTCTTCACCTTAGCCACAGGCAAACTTTTCAGACAAGGGCAAAAAGTAGCCACATTCTTCACCAAAATACCACAAAACCAGTCTTTATGCCACATTCTGAAATTCTTCTCCTTTGAAATCTCTTGGGCCAGGTCAACACAGTTCAAATTACTCCCAGCAACTAAGTCTTCTATATTCCTACTAGGATGACCCATTAAGCATTCCATTGCTTTCCAAATACAAAGTCCCCAAATCAACATTCTTTCAAATAAAACATGGTCAGGCCTATCACAGCAATACCCCACTTCTGGTAACAACTTCTGTCTTAGTTAGGGTTTTACTGCTTTGAACAGACACTATGACCAAGGCAAGTCTTATAAAAACAACATTTAATTGGGGCTGGCTTACAGGTTCAGAGGTTCAGTCCATTATCATCAAGGTGGGAGAATGGCAGTATCCAGGCAGGCATGGCACAGGAGGAACTGAGAGTTCTATGTCTTCATCCAAAGGCTGCTTAATGGAAGACTGACTTCCAGGCAACTAATGTGAGGGTCTTATACCCACACCCACAGTGACACACCCATTCCAACCAGGTCACACCTATTCCAACAAGGCCACACCTTCAGATGGTGCCGCTCCCTGGTCCAAGGATATACAAACCATCACAAGCTATTAATATTTTAGTGATGAAAAAAATGAAAATGAATGGACACTTGATCCGGTAAGGCATATAATTTGCCTGGTATTCAAATCTACTGTGGCATTTCCCTAAGGAGTCTGTCTAGATAATCCAGTATAAGCTGCTAAAAATGACCCTTAAAATATGGAACAGCATGATCTCTTAAATTGAGTTGTATTTGCATAAAACATTGCAAATTTTCAGAATTATCAATATCTTTTTTTATTATAAGGTATTTATTTCATTTACATTTCCAATGCTAACCCAAAAGTCCCCTACCCGCTCCCCCACCCACTCCCCCACACACCCACTCCCACTTCTTGGCCCTGGCATTCCCCTGTATTGAGGCAGATAAAGTTTGCATGACCAATGGGTCTTTCTTTCCACTGATGGCCCACTAGGCCATATTCTGCTACATATGCAGCTAGAGACACAAGCTCTGGGGGGTACTGGGTAGTTCATATTGCTGTTCCACCTATAGGGTTGCAGTTCCCTTTAGCTCCTTGGTTACTTTCTCTAACTCCTCCATTGGGGGCCCTGTGATCCATCCAATAGCTGACTGTGAGCATCCACTTCTGTGTTTGCTAGGCCCCTGCATAGCATAGTCTCACAAGAGACAGCTATATCTGGATACTTTCAGCAAAATCTTTCTAGTGTATGCAATGGTGTCAGCGTTTGGAGGCTGATTATGGGATGAATCCCCGGATATGGCAGTCCCTAGATGGTCCATCCTTTCGTCACAGCTCCAAACTTTGCCTCTGTAACTCCTTCCATGGGTGTTTTGTTCCCAATTCAAAGAAGGGGAAAAGTGTACACACTTTAGTCTTCATTCTTCTTGAGTTTCATGTGTTTAGCAAATTGTATCTTAAATCTTGGGTATTCTAAGTTTCTGGGCTAATATCCACGTATCAGTGAGTACATATTGTGTGAGTTCTTTTGTGATTTTGTGACCTCACTCAGGATGATGCCCTCCAGGTCCATACATTTGGCTAGGAATTTCAAAAATTCATTCCTTTTAATAGCTGAGTAGTACTCCATTGTGTAAATGTACCACATTTTCTGTATCCATTCCTCTGTTGAGGGGCATCTGGGTTCTTTCCACCTTCTGGCTATTATAAATAAGACTGCTATGAACATAGTGGAGCATGTATCCTTTTTACTGGTTGGAACATCTTCTGAATATAAGCCCAGGAGAGGTATTGCTGGATCCTCTGGTAGTAATATGTCCAATTTTCAGAGGAATGGCCAGACAGATTTCCAGAGTGGTTGTACAAGCTTGCAATCTCACCAACAATGGAGGAGTGTTCCTTTTTCTCCATATTCTTGCCAGCATCTGCTGTCACCTGAATCTGTGTCACCTGGTGTGAGGTGGAATCTCAGAGTTGTTTTGATTTGCATTTCCCTGATGATTAAGGATGTTGAACATTTTTTCAGGTGCTTCTCAGCCATTTGGTATTCCTCAGGTGAGAATTGTTTGTTTAGCTCTGATCCCCATTTTTAATGTGGTTATTTCATTTTCTGGAGTTCACCTTCTTGAGTTCTTTATATATATTGGATATTAGTCCCCTATCTGATTTAGGATAGGTAACGATCCCTTCCCAATGTGTTGGTGGCCTTTTTGTCTTATTGAAGATGTCTTTTGCCTTGCAGAAGCCTTGCAATTTTATGAGGTCTCATTTGTCAATTCTCGATCTTACAGCACAAGCCATTGCTGTTCTATTCAGGAATTTTTCCCCTTTACCCATATCTTTGAGGCTTTTCCCTACTTTTTCCTCTATAAGTTTCAGTGTCTCTGGTTTTATGTGGAGTTCCTTAATCCACTTAGATTTGACCATAGTACAAGGAGATAGGAATGGATCAATTCACATTCTTCTACATGCTAACCGCCAGTTGTGCCAGCTCCATTGGTTGAAAATGCTGTCTTTTTTCCACTGGATGGTTTTTGCTCGCTTGTCAAAGATCAAGTGACCATAGGTGTGTAGGTTCATTTCTGGGTCTTCAATTCTATTCCATTGGTCTACTTGTCTGTCGCTATACCAGTACCATGCAGTTTTTATCACAATTGCTCTGTAGTACAGCTTTAGGTCGGGCACGGTGATTCCACCAGAGGTTCTTTTATCCTTGAGAACAGTTTTTGCTATTCTAGGTTTTTTATTATTCCAGATGAATTTGCAGATTGCCCTTTCTAATTCCTTAAAGAATTGGGTGGGAAATTCGGTGGGGATTGCATTGAATCTGTAGATTGCTTTTGGCAAGATAGCCATTTTTACTATATTGATCCTGCCAATCCATTAGCATGGGAGATCTTTCCATCTTCTGAGATCTTCTTTAATTTCTTTCTTCAGAGCCTTGAAGTTCTTATCATACAGATCTCAAGCAATTGTAAACTATGAGCTATATATTGTCTATCAGTACACAAATTAAAAGCTTGATTCTTCAACATTTCAAAAACAGTGGCTACATTAGGTACCTCAATTATTTGTGAAATGGGGAAACTTGAGAAAATAAATATGTGATCTAATCACACGTTTCTTTTCCAGTAGATGAACTGTTTACGGATACAGTAAATGCATTCTTTATTGGCTGCATCCATAAATTTACAGGAAATAAAAAAAGTATGTATTGAGGCAAATTTTGGCAACTTGTCTTTTGGATAATGGTTATCAATTTCGCCTAAAAAAAATTTGCACATGCAATAGGACAAATATCAGTATTCTCCAATAACCAATTTATTTTTTGTTTGAGTTAAGGAATAATTGTTTTATAATGTTCTTAAGACATTTCTTCCAAAATATTTTCATGATTCTATCCTACAATTCTGTATTAACACAGCAACAGCTTCATAATAGTGTACTCAAACTTTTCTTGGAGATGAAATAAGATTAATACACATCAATGTTCCCTTTTACCAAAGAATTGATATGGGCACATGAATAGCAATAAGGAAAACAGCCAAATATTGATCAAAATCTATGTAATGTATCTGTTGTTGGCTAATAGTTTCCTATAGTTTCTGCAAAGATACTTGTCCCTCATCAGTTAATCTGTATCCTTGAAAATATCAAATAGAAGCTTAAGTCCTCCTGTGGTGAGTTTGAGGTGAGGTCTTAGCAAATTAATATTTCCTAGAAACTTTTGAGAATCATTTAACTTAAGTAAATGTATTAGTCAGGGTTCTCTAGAGTCACAGAATTTATGGATAGTCTGTATATAATAAAGGGATTTGTTAATGACTTACAGTCTGCAGCCCAATTCTCAACAATGGTTCAGTAGTAGCTGTGAATGGAAGTCCAAGGATCTAGCAGTTACTGTCTCACACAGCAAGCAAGCGAAGGATGCAGAGCGAGACTCCCTTCTTCCAATGTCCCTATATTTTCTCCATCAGAAGGTGTGGCCCAGATTAAAGGTGTGTTCCATCACACATTTAATCCCAGATGAAAGGTATAGCCCAGATTAAAGGTGTCTTCCACCACACCTTTAATCCCAGACGACTTTGAACTAGGAGATTTAATCTTCTGGAATCCATAGCCACTATGCCTTAAGATCTCCATACCAAGATCCAGATCAGAAACTTCTATCTCCCAGCCTCCAGATAAAGGTCACTGGTGAGCCTTCCAATTCTGGATTGTAGTTCATTCATTCCAAATATAGTCATGTTGACAACCAGGAATAGCCACTACATTAAATTATCTTTTCTTACTTGAATTTTCTGTGCCTCAATTTATTTAGGATATAAGTGAGACCTCAAATATTGAAAAGGATATTGCCTTTGAATCTTTTCTAGAGCAAAAACTACTCCAAAATCTTTAAAGCTCATTGTATAAAAAGAACAAAGGCTTGTAGTAAAACTCCATCAGAGGAATAAGCTAATAAAATATCCATATAATGAATAATATATATACTGAAATATTCAAAGTCCTAACTTCTTGTATTGAAGTACAAACACATTTTTTACATAATGTAAAGCTATTAGCCATTCCTTGAGGCAAAATATTCCAATGATATTGCTTAAATGGCTCTTCAAAATTACAAGATCACTAAAAGCAAACCCTGGAACAGTATAAAAAAAATCCTCCAAATCCTTAATAATTCTATATGCATTTCTTGGAATGGCAGCTAGAGTAGGCAAGCCAGGCTGTAATACCCCCACAAGTATTAAAGCGTTATTAAACTTCCATAAATATTAAGTTTGAACTTTGTTTTGGATTAATGGAATAACCAATCCATTGGAGGTGGGTAGTACATCAGCTCCAGTGTCTATTAGTATTTTCTGGAGCTGAGATGGAAGGAAGGACCATCCAGAGACTGCCCCACCTGGGGATCCATCCCATATACAACCACCAAACCCAGATACTATTGCATATGCTAGAAAGATTTTGCTGACAGGACTTTGATGTAGCTTTCTCTTGTGAGGCTATGCCAGTGCCTGGCAAATACAGAAGTGGATGCTCACAGTCATCTATTGGATGGATCACAGGGACCCTAATGAAGAAGCTAGAGAAAGTACCCAAGGAGCTAAAGGGGTCTGAAACCCTATAGGAGGAACAACAATATGAACTAACCAGTACCCCACAGAGCTTGTGTCTCTAGTTGCATATGTAGCAGAGGATGGCCTTGTCAGCCATCAATGCAAGGAGAGGCCCTTAGTCTTGTGAAGATCATATGCCCAGTACAGGGGAATGCCAGGGCCAGGAAGCAGGAGTGGGTGGGTTGGGGAGCAGGTCAGGGGGAGGTTATAGGGGGCTTTGGGGATAGGATTTGAAAATAATGTAAAGGAAGAAAATATCTAAAAATAAACAAACAAATAAATAAATAAAAATAAACTTTTTTTTCTTCAATTTGTAATTTAAGGTTAGATCTCTTATTAGTAATAGATTGAACTCAGTACACATCAGAGTAATGAGAGTCACTTTGCCCTCTTTTACTCTTAACAAATTTGGAAGGTATCAGATGCCAGGGAACTAAAAGAAGTTGTGCAATTCTTTTGTTAGCAAGTCTGGTACACACTCTTCTAGGGGCTAGTCAGTATGACAAAGAAAAAAGGAATGTCACACAAACCTCTGCTAAACTTGCTCTGAGATTTGCATTAACTCAAATGTAAATGTTTTTTAATCTGGGTCTATTTCCTGAGGCCTAGCTCAGTGATTACCCTTACTTAGGACAGATTCCAGGAGAGTGATTTAGCTGTCAGTATATGCCTCTGTTTTTGGACAGCCTTTCCTAAAATAACCTATGCCCCCATAATAATACTTAATGCATTACTTATCACCTTGGGACTGTGAAAGCATTGCTTGTACTGTAGTCTCCTGCAAAGCAGCAGCCATAGCCAAACTCTGATTGTAGGAAGGTCTAAATTTTGTCTCAAACAATTCTACCAGTTGCTTTTAGCAGTTCACTGGGACCCTGTTAGATTAAACTGCCACTGAGATCTCATTTCCAACCTTGGGATGGGGGTTAAATTTTCTTCTACCACTATATCCAGTAAAGTTCGTATAAAGGGGGCAACAGGCCAATATTGTGCTACAGTGTTTATTTCTTAGTTACAAATATAGGTGTGTTAAAAATCCTGAGTCTGTGATCAAACTGCAAACTGCTGTCAATGGAACACTGACAGTTGAACTCTAATTTTTAAGTTTCCTTGTAAAACTAGAGCACAACAACAACTATGGAAAGCAAAATTCAACTACCAAACAATATAGTAGCTTCAAAATCAACACCAAGTGCACAAATGCCATGCTACAAAGGTTTTGGCTGCCAGTTCTTGCACAAAAATGCACAATAGTGCATCCTCCGATACCTCAAAGAGACATTGCCCTACATCCTAGTCTAATTTCTAGGATAAGACTTACAAATAAATATTATCTCTGTTTAGATGTATCTTTAGATACCTGTGTTCCTGGGTTGGCTCATGCATGGATTGTTGTTTAGAATGACTCCAACCCCGAGTTACCTGTTTTAAGCTAACTTTCTGTTACCAATGTTACAAATTTTTAATCATACTTAATAACTTATAAGCCAACACTCTATAACCAAGACATGCAGAGCATATGTATACCTTTAACAACAAAATACCTTCAACAACAAAAATGATATGGCTACACACACCTTATATATTTAGACCAAACCAAATTTTCTTATCTTTTCTAGCTGTAATTTCAAGAGAAAAAGCAACTTGTCTCTAGCTGAACCCAATAAACACAATTGCAGAGATTTTTTTTTCCCCTAGGAGGAACAATCATGAACTTATTCTCCAAAGAACTTGAAAACTGCTGGACCCTTTAAGAGTAGTTTTTAATACACAGCTCCTGGCAGGGCTTCTCTAAATGTGCTTGACTCTCAGATACAGTATAGGGTAACTTAACAGTTTCTGCTGGACAAATTGAGACTGCTTTCTAAGCAAGTTAAACTAAATCAAGGGGTGGACAGCCAGCAGTTAAAAATTTAACCATTTTTTTTTTCTTTTCAACATGAAGCACAGAACAACAATCATTCAAAAATGAAACAAAAACAGACATAAGTTGACACATGTGGGCAGATTGGTGCACCAAGAACAGACAATAGACAAAGAAGAGAGAGATCTTAATGGCCCAAAGGGAACTAAATATAACCAGTACTAAGGATATCTCCAGTAAGAGCCCAAGAGGAAGCAGGATGCCTCCTGAATTCTTCCATCTAATAGCTTATATCAATTTTTCTTCTAATGTGTCCTTGACAGGGGTTTAACTGATTTTCTGAAACTTATTCTCTCTCTCTCTCTCTCTTTCTCATGTCATTGGTATATTTACCATTCCTACCTCTGGGAACCATGCACAGCATAAATCTACTTGAGCTAAGAGTATTTCTAACATCTGTCTTTTTAATCCCTGTGGCTCTCACCTGTTGCAGCTTGACTGTGGACAAATGTATATATAGAATTCCCCCATCCCAGTGTGCTGTCACACCTAGGTGAATTCAGCATCAACACCTGTTCAGCCTATCTGCATCCCCTCAAATGTACCTGCTGCAATAACAACCTCCAAAAAACTGTGTACCTAGTCCTAGCATTGATGCAGTTAGTTACTTACCACCATGCATGATATTGTGATTTCTCTTCCACTTTCTGTAGAGCTTCACCAAAGACATTGTTTCTCAATGGGTTCTTCTGTTTTGAAACCCTATATTGGGGGCCACCTTTAGTAGTCCAATGGCCATGGAAAAACTGAGTTAACCTGAAATGGGGGCAGAAAAGGAGAATGAACAGGGTGCAAGAGAAGGTTGAAGCCAAGACAAAAGTTCTGATCAAGGCTCAGAGTTTAATATTCAGCACTGCATTTATATATATGGAAAGCCCACAGACTACATTCTTTGTTCACCTGGATTATGTTGCAAAGCAAGTTCAGCAGGCAGTCTACTCCTGTAGGAAATTGCAATTTCAACTGAGTGTGGAGGTTAAAAAAAGCCATTGTGGCAAGGAATCAAGGTTTGTTTATCCTACTCAAGGGAAGGGCAAAACCCTGCCATAGCAAGGTCTGAATAGCCTATCACACTGGAAAAGAAAGACTCAGATTTAAAATCACTTCTCATGATAATTGTGATAGAGGAATTCAAGAAGAACATAAATAACTCCCTTAAAGAAATATAGGAGAACTCAGGGAAACAGGTTGAAGTTCTTAAAGAGAAAACAAACAAAAATATTGCTTAAAGAATTACAAGAAAACACAAGCAAAGAAGAGGTGAATGAATTGAACAAAAACATCCAGGATCTGAAAATGGAAGTAGAAACGATAAAGAAGTCATAAAGGGAGACAACCCTGGAGAAAGAAAAGCTAGGAAAAAGAACATGAGCCATAGATGCAAGAATCACTAACACAATACTAGAGATAGATGAGAGAATATCAGGTACAGAAGATACCATAGAAAACATGACAAAACTGGCAAAGAAAATGCAAACTACAAAAAGCTTCTAACCCAGAACATCCAGGAAATCCAGGACACAATGAAAAGACCAAACTTAAGAGTATAGAAGAGAGCAAAAATTCTAAACTTTATAGGGCCAGCAAACATCTTCAACAAAATTGCAGAAGAAAACTGCCCTGACATAGAGAAATAGATGCTCATGAACATACAAGAAGCCTACAGAACTCCATATAGACTAGACAAAAAAACAAAACAAAACAAACAAACAAACAAAAAAAACAAAAAACATTCCTCCTGTCAGATAATAGTAAAAGCACTAAATGTACAAAACAAAGAAAGATTATTAAAAGCATTAAAGAAAAAGTCAAGTAGCATATAAAGGCAGACCTATCAGAATTACACCAGACTTCTCACCAGAAACTATAAAAGCAATATGATTCTGGACAGAGAGAGAACACAAATGCCAAAACATGCTACTGTACCCAACAAAAGTCTCAGTTACCATAGATGGAGAAACCAAGGTATTCCACGACAAAACCAAATTTACATAATATCTTTCCACAAATCCAGCTCTACAAAAGATAATAGATGGAAAAGTCCAACACTAGTAGAGAAAATACACATAGAAAAAGCAAGACAGTAATCTTCTTCCAACAAACCAAAAAAGATTGCCACACAAACATAATTCCATCTCTAATAACAAAAATAACAGGAAGCAACAATCACTTTTGCTTAATATTTCTTAAAATCAGTGGACTCAATTCTCCAATAAAAAACCTTAGACTAAAATACTTGATACATAAACAGGACCCAGTATTTTGCTGTATATAGGAAACACACCTCAGCAATAAAGACAGACACTACCTTAGACTAAAGGGCTGGAAAACAAACTTATAAGCAAATGGACCCAAGAAACAAAGTAGAATAGAATAGCCATTCTAATATCAAGTAAAACTGACTTTCAACCAAAAGTTATCAAAAAAAATTAAGGAAGAATTCTTCATATCATCAAAGGGAAAATCTACCAAGATGAACTCTCAATTCTGAACATCTATGCCCCAAATGCAAGGCCACCCACATTCATAAAATAAGTTTTACTAAAGATCAAGGCACACATTGAACCTCATACAATAATAGTAGAAAACTTCAATACCTCACTCTCATCAATGGACAGACAATGGAAACATAAACTAAACAGAGACACAGTGAAACTAACAGAAGTTATAAACCAAATTGATTTAGCAGATATCTATGGAAAATTTCATCTTAAAACAAAGGAATATACCTTCTTCTCAGCACACCATGGTACCTTCTCTGAAACTTATCATGTAATTTGTGACAAAACAGGCCTTAATATATTCAAGAAGATTGAAATAATTCCCTGCAACCTATATGATCACCACAGACTAAGGCTGGTATTCAATAACAAAAAAATTATGGAAAGCCCACATACAAGTTGAAACTGAACAATGCTCTACTCAATGAAAACTTTGTCAAGGAAGATATTAAGGAACAAATTAAAGAAGTCATAGAATTTAGTGAAAACAAAAACACAGTATACCAAAACTTAAGGGACACGATGAAAGCAATACTGACAGGAAAACTCATAACTCTAAGTGCCTACATAAAGAAACTGGAGAGAGAATACACTAGTATGTTCACAGCCCAACTGAAAGCTCTAGAACAAAAAGCAGCAAGTACTCCCAATAGAAGTAGACAGCATGAAATAATCAAACTTAGGGGGAAAGCAACCAAGCAGAAACAAAAAGAACTATATGAAAAAAAAAATCAACAAAACCAGAAACTAGTTCTTTGAGAAAATCAACAAGATAGATAAACCATTAGCCAGACTAACTAGAGGGCACAGGGGCAGTATTATAATTAACAAAATTAGAAATGAAAAAGGGAGACATCACAACAGAATCCAAAGAAATTAAAAAAAAAAAAAACATCATATCCTACTACAAAGTCTATACTCAACAACAACAACAACAAAAGCCCAGTGTCAGATGGTTTTGGTGCAGAATTATATCAGATCTTCAAAGAAGACTTTAAACCAATTTTCTTCAAAATATTTCACAAAATAGAAACAGAAAAAACACTACCCAATTAGTTCTATGAGGACACAATTATGCTTCTACTTAAACTACACAAAGACCCAACATAGAAAGAGAACTTCATACCAAATTTCCTTATGAAAATCAATGTAAAAATACTCAATAAAATTCTTGAAAACAGAATCCAAGAGCATATCAAAGCAATTATCCATTCTGATCAAGTAGGCTTCATTCCAGGAATAGAGAAATGGTTTAATATATGGAAAGCCATCAATGAAATCCACTATATAAACAAACTCAAAGAAAAAAAAATATCAGATGACCATCTTCATAGATGCTGTGAAAGCACTTGACAAAATTCAACACCCCTTCAATCTAAAAGCCTTGGAAAAATTAGGAACTCAAGGCCTATACTGAAACATAGTAAAAACAATATACAGCAAACTATGATCCAACATCAAACTAAAGGAAGAGAAACTTGAAGCAATCGCTCGAAAATCAGGCACTAGACAACTGTACCCATCACCTCACCTACTTAATATAGTGCTGGAATTCCTAGTCTGAGCAATTAGACAGCAAAAGGAGATCAAAGGGATGAAAAATGGAAGGGGAGAAGTCAAAATAGCATTATTTACAGATGATATGATAGTATAATTAAATGATGCCAAAAATTCCAACAGAGAATTCCTAAACCTGATAAACAACTTCAGCAAAGTAGCTGCATATAAAATTAAGTCAAACAAATTAGTAGCCCTTCCCAATTCAAAGGAAAAACAGACTGAGAAAGAAATTAGGGAAATGACACCATTCATAATAGTCACAAATAATAAAACATACCTTGGTGTGAATCTAACCAAGCAAGTGAAATTCTGCATGACAAAAACTTCCAGGTCTCTCAAGAAAGAAACCGAAGAAGATCACAGAATATTGGAAGATCTTCCATGCTTGTTGATAGACAGGATTACTATAGTAAAAATTAACATCTCACCAAAAGCCATCTACAGATTCAATGAGATCCTCATCAATATTCCAACTCAATTTTTCATAGAGTTAGAAATAGCAATTGGTAAATTCATTTGGAATAAGAAAAAACCCAGGATAGCAAAAACTATTCTCAACAATAAATGAACTTTAGGGGAATTACAATCCCTGACATCAAGCTGTACTACAGAGCAATAGTGATAAAAACAACATGATATTAGTACAGAGACAGATAGGAAGATCAATGAAATAGATTTAAAGACCTAGAAATGAACCTACACACCTACTGTCACTTAATCTTTGAAGAAGGAGCTAAAACCATCGGTTGAAAATAGACAGCACTTTCAAAAATTGTGCTGGTTCAACATGCAGTCAGCATGTAGAAGAATGGACATCAATCCATTCTTATTTCCTTGTTCAAAGCTCTAGTCCAAGTAGATCAAAGACCATCACTTAAAACTAGATACACTAAAACTAATAAAAGGGAAAGTGGGTAAGAGCCTTGAATACTTGGGCACAGGGAAAAATTCCAGAACACAACACCAATAGCTTATACTCTAAGATCAAGAATTGACCAATGGGATCTCATAAATTGCTAGGCTTCTGTAAGACAAGGACACTGTCAATAGGTTAAAATGGCAACCAACAGATTAGGAAATGATCTCACAAGAAATTAGATCCCCAGCCATCAAATATCTCTATTAAAAATGGGGTACAGAGCTAAACAAAATATTCTCAACTGTGGAAACTCAAATGTCTGAGAAGCACCTAAAGAAATGTTTAACATCCTTGGTGATCAGGGAAATGCAAATCAAAACAAACCTGAGATTCCACCTCACACCAGTCAGAATGGATAAGATCAAAAACTCAGGTGACAGCAGATGCTGGCAAGGATGTGGAGAAAGAGAAACACTCCTCCATTGCTGGTGGGGTTGCAAGCTGGTACGACCACTCTGGAAATCAGTTTGCTGGTTCCTCAGAAAATTGGACATCGTACTACCTGAGGACCCAGCTATACTGCTACTGGGCATATATCCAAAAGATGCTCTAACACATAACAAGGACACATGTTCCACTCCGTTCATAGCAGCCTTATTTATAATAGCCAGAACCTGGAAAGAACCCAGATGTCCTTCAACAGAGGAATGGATACAGAAAATGTGGTACATTTACATAATGGAGTACTACTTTGCTATTAAAAACAATGACTTCATGAAATTCTTTTTTTTTTTTTTTTGTTTTTTGTTTTTTGTTTTTTGTTTTTTTGTTTTTCAAGACAGGGTTTCTCTGTGTAGCCCTGGCTGTCTTGGAACTCACTTTGTAGACCAGGTTGGCCTCAAACTAAGAAATCCGCCTGCCTCTGCCTCCTGAGTGCTGGGATTAAAGGCATGCGCCACCACACCTGGCTGACTTCATGAAATTGTTAGGCAGATAGATGGAACTAGAAAATTTCATCCTGAGTGAGGTAACCCAATCACAAAAGAACACACATGGTATGTACTTCCTGATAAGTGGATATTAGCCCAAAATCTCAGAATACCCAAGATACAGTTCAGGGACCACATGAAACTCAAGACGAAGGAAGACCAAACTGAGTGTCCTTTGTTCCTTCTCAGAAGGGCTAAAAATACCTTGGAATCAAATATGGAGACAAAGTGTTTAGCAGAGACTGAAAGAAAGGTCATCCAGAGACCTGAGGAACCATCCCATAGACTGACACCAAATCCAGACACTATTGCCAATGCCAAGAAGTGCTTGCTGACAGAAGCCTGATATAGCTGTCTTCTGAGAACTTCTGCCAGAGCCTGACAAATTCAGTGGTGGATGCTAACTGAGCAAAGGGCTCCCATTAGAGGAGTTAGAGAAAGGACTTAAGGAGCTGAAGGTGTTTGCATCTTCATAGGAAGCACCCATGGCTACAGCCATATATATATGTTAGAGGATGGCCTTGTCAGACATCAATTGGGAGAACAGGCTTTTGGTCACCTGAAGACTCAATGCCCCAGTGCAGGGGAATGTGAGTGCAGGGAGCTGGTAGTGGTTGGCTGGGTGGAGGTACACCCTTATAGAAACAGGAGGAGGGTGGATGGGATAAGTGTTTCTGGGGGGAATGAATTGGGTAAGAGGATAACATTTGAAATGTAAACAAATAGAATATCCAATAAAAAATGAAAGAAAAAAAACGGGGGAAAAAAATCAAGTGTGTTGTTAGCTTTAAGCCATCCTGGGTCACATTTAAAGGCCCTATTTTAGCCTCTAGATAAAAGGACCACGTTTCATTTGTGTTTTGCATTCTCTAACACATGCAAATTATTTTCTTCCATCTATTTGTTTTACATATTCTCAGACAGTTTACAGGTCTTTCTAATAATTTATGATAGGTAAGTTATTGGAGTAATCTAAACTTTACCAACCTTTGCAAAGATTGCATGCTTATAGTTGCAGTCAAGAATATAGAACAAAGAAAATTATGCACAGATCAATAAAAAAATCAAGGAGATGCAAGAATACAGAAATCAGCATATGTAGTATGAATGACGCCATGCAATTCATGTGTCTAAGAGCCTCTGATAGGACTGCTGAAAGCATCATAATCTAGTTCTACCTCTAGAATCTTTATCATGGAAAAATATCAGATCCATGAAGGCCATCTTCTGACTTCCACATGGGCATAACAAAAGCATAAATACAAAAATGCCTATGCATACATGAACACATACATGAACACATGTGAGACAACACCGGGGCCTAGCAAACACGTAAGTGGATGCTCATAGTCAGCTATTGGATGGATCACAGGGCCCCCTAATGGAGGAGCTAGAGAAAATACCCAAGGAGCTAAAGGGATCTGCAACCTTATAGGTGGAACAACATTATGAACTAACCAGTACCCCGGAGCTTTTGACTCTAGCTGCATATGTATCAAAAGATGGCCTAGAAAGAGAGGCCCATTGGACTTGCAAACTTTATATGCCCCAGTACAGGGGAATGCCAGGGCCAAAAAGTGGGAGTGGGTGGGTAGAGGAGTGGGGGGGGGGAGGTATGGGGGACTTTTGGAATAGCATTGGAAATGTAAATGAGGAAAATACCTAATTAAAAAAAAGAAACATATAAGTAACTACTTCTTTAATAAAGGAGAAGCTTTGATGAAATAGAGGCTTTATAATAAATGCAAGGCTTGACCTATCTTGATCTTCAAGTATTTACTCATTTTGTGTTTATGTTCTTGAATTATTTTCTTGTTTAGATATTTATACTATTCATATGTATTCAAAGGATTGACATTTCAAGTACAAAGGGCTGTTCAGGATATCAGGGGTGTTTTACATAACTGGTAATGTACACAATCATTTAAAAAAAAAAGAATGAAACAACTTGCAACCTTTGCTTTGTATGAAATTATATTTAAGAAGATATAGTGAGCCGGGTGTGGTGGCACATGCCTTTAATCCCAGCACTTGGGAGGCAGAGGCAGGCAAAATTTGAGTTCGAGGGGCCAGCCTGGTCTACAGAGTAGTTCCAGGACAGCCAGGACTACACAGAGAAACCCTGTCTCGAAAAAACAAAAAACAAAAAACAACAATACAACAACAACAACAAACGATGTAGTGAAGCACTGATTAAATATACACAATATGTAAAAATTATAATTACTCTGATTTCTAGGGGCAACTTTATATTGTGGATTAAATCTGAACATACATTAATTTAAGTATTTAAATATCTCTAAAATTTCTTTTAGGAAAATTTTATTAGTAAGCAAATTATTTTCTAATTTGTTTTTATATTATTTATATATATAATTTATTGTTATAAAAATCTATGTTATTACATTTGTCTAGGAGTTGCAACTATATCCTGCTCTTAGGATTTATAAATTTAAATTCACTGACACGATTATATAGAACATAGTGAAAGCAAATAGAATAGAACCATTGGCTTAATTTTTTCACCAATGCTGGGTCAGGAGAAGTGCCACAGATGCAGCTGTGTTACTGCATATTTTTGTGTTCTCTTTATTGTCTCCTGTTTAGTGAAACATCTGCCTCATTTCCCAGACTACTAACAAAGCTCTGAGCCCTAATAGAAACCACACTGCGTTTTATGGTTTGTATTAGTTTAGATCTAATCCTCACTTTATTCATCTGAAGAACATCTGTCTCATAAATCAATGCTTAACAAGACAAATTGATAGGGTGCTGTGGAAATTCTCATTTATAAATCACTCAAACTTTTACTTGAAGTGATCTTTCCATTTAAAAGCTAAAGTTTTTCCAAAAAATAACTATCCAATTATTAGTTTAGGAACAAGTTAAAAGAAGCATATTTTTAAAATTAAATAGCATGTATAAAATTGAAGTAATCAGCATATCTATAAATGCCTATATATTTGATTCATATCTAACAGAAAGGTTGAGGAAAGATCTCTACACTAAAACTTAGACCTTGTATCTATTTCAATAGGAATGCTCAGTATCACTTTACAATGGCAATCATGAGATATTCTTTCAAATGAATAGTTTATACTAACAAATATTTATACAGTTCTAAAATAATTTTAGGACCTACTGAATATTCACCATTTTAGAACATTTGTAAATAACATGTCTTCACAGGTCATGCCAAAAAAATTTTAAAAATGAAGAATTATTAAGAATTTTATTATGCATATATGTGTAATTACATATGTACATAAATAAAAATTGCATACAATCTATTTTGTAACCAAGAAAATATCAATTACATAAAAATGAGCTATTAATTTTTGTAATAAAAGTTTTTAGAATTATACAAAAAGTTTCATTGCTATTAAATGATCATATTCTTGATTATCAACTTTTAAAAATGGAGACATAATTCCATGGACTATGAAGATGTTATTTTAGATAGATGGATAAATATAATAATCAACAAATACATATTCTGATCCTAGATAATGAAAATGAAGGGTATCTCACCATGAACCTTCATGTGTGAAAGAATCAAGTACAAACAGTATTGGACAGGAAACATTTTCCACTTAAAAGAAGACAGTGTTTGGATGGGTTGTATCAGATCCTTTATTTCAGATTATGCAATTCTATCTGTGTTGATATTATGACTATATAAACCATGTTGTTGACTATCAGCTAACTCAAGATGGCTGGTATTCCTTTAAGTATGTTCATTTTTCATAGGGTGAAATGTAAAATATAAGATCAGACAGGAATAAACTAATTGTTCTATTTTGCAGCCAAGGGTAATAAAAAGTAGAGACCAAATTTGTTATTCACAATAAGGTACATATGTGCAACAAAACATAAATCCACAAAAATATTGAAGCTAGAACATAAATAAGAAATAGCACCATTCACTAAATAATCATGGTAAATATTAAAGTTTCTAAAAGTAAATCAAATGTAAACAAAGAATTTTTTTTTTTGGTTCTTAAATAGTTATCTCTAAAATATATAGTTTGAGTATAACACTCAGGGAACAAATATACACATTTTGTATTTTTCAGTGTGTTAAGATTATTTTTAGCAAGTACATTATTGCTTTATAATGCTTTTAGATAATGATAAAGTTTGCCTTTTGCGTTTGAACATTTAGTATCCTTCACACACAGTTTGTACACTTGCTTCCTGAGATTCTTTCACAAATATGGCTGAGGAGTACACGTTCTACAACTCTATTTCTAGTTTATAAAGTCACAAACTGTCTGATTCATGTGGCATATTTCTTAAATCCTAAAACATCAGTTTACTAAGCATTAATAAATGAAAATAATAACTGCTTTTGACATAGTCATATGGTAGCTAAATAATATATCATATCCAGGCTCATAAAATGTCTTGATCCAAGAAATCATTCAGTGGAAGTTGTTAATATTATTCGGTTTCTCTTCGGATCACAATTGCATCTTGGTGATTCTAGGTAAGAAGCTTTGTTGGGATAGTGACCTTTCCCCTTCAACAAACATCTAGAAGAATTATTAAACTCTAACCCCATGGACAGGGATAAAACATCTCATGAGTTTCAGGTCAGAAAATTTTCAAAGGCACCAAAATGATCCAGACTTTTGTCACTTTCATGGTAACATTCTAGAAATATTTGATAAGGCACAATTTCATTGTGAAATATACAGGAAGAAAGGTATAAGCGAGGTAGAAGTATCTAGCTCTCATTATTTTGGAAATACTGGGGTCCAATGAGGAAAAGAGATAAAGTTTTTACCTAGCTCTGATCCTTTGAATGATAACAACAGCTTTTCAGGAAATATGTGCCCACCAAAATATTAGTGACACAACTGTTATGAAGGCAATCAACTCTCTAGAATGGGATTCTTCTCCACAAGAGGCAATTAATTTCTTGTATAGTTAAGGCTCCTCCACGTATACTCCTTGGTTGGTGGTTTAGTCCCTGGGAGCTCTGGGCGTCTGGTTGTCTGATATTATTGTTCTTCCTATGGGGTTGCAAACCCCTTCAGCTCCTTCACTCCTTTCTCTAACTCTTCCATTGAGGATCCCATTGTGGATCCTGTACTGAGTCCAATGGTTGGCTGTGAGCCTTGGCCTCTGTACTTTTCAGGCTTTGGCAGAAACTCTCAAGAGACAGCTATATCAGGCTCTTATCAGCATGAAGTTCTTGGCACCCACAGTAATGTCTGGGTTTGGTGACTATATGGGATGGATCCCCAGGTGGGAAAATCTTTGGATGTCCTATCCTTCGGCAATGGGAGGAGAGGTCCTTGGTTTTGTGAAGCCTCAATGTTCCAGTGTAGGGAAATTCAAGGGGTGGGAGGCAGGAGTGCATAGGTGGGTTGGGGTAGAGAGGATGTGATACGGAGTTTCCAGGGGGTGGAATTAGGAAAGGGAATAACTTTTGTAATGTAAATTTTTAAAATCCAATAAAAAGATTAAAAATAAAAAGAAAAAATATTTATGTGCATTCTAGCCATTTCACTCCCTCCCAGTCCTTCTGCCCACAGTTTTCTCTTCCCATTCCTCCCTTGCCTCTGAGAGGGTGTTCCTCACCAGACATCCTCCTACTGTGGGGCCTCAAATCTCTACAGAATTAGGTGCATCCTCTCCCACTGAGGTCAGTCCAGGCAGTCCAGTTTCAGTCTCTGTGAGCTCCCTGGAGTCTGGGTGAGTTGAAACTCCTGGCCTTCCTATGGCATTGTCCTCCACTTTAGCTTCTTCAGTCCTTCTCCTAATTCAGCCATAGGGGTTCCTGACTTCAGTCCATTGGTTGGGTGAAGGTATCTGTGTCTATCTCAGTCAGCTGTTGGTAGGGCCTCTAAAAGGAGAGCCATGCTAGCTAGGCTTCTGTTTGTAAGTATGCTATAGCATTTGTAATAGCGTCAGGTCTTAGTCCCTACCACCACCACCAACATGAGATAGATCCCAATTTAGGCTGGTGAGTTTACTGCCTTTCCTTCAGTCACTGGTCTCATTTTGTCCCTGCAGTTCTTTTAGAGAGGAACAATTCTGAATCAGAGATTTTTGACTCTGGCTTGGTAACCCAGTTCCTTTACTTGAGGCCCTGTCTATCTACTGGAGGTAGAGTTCCCACTCTTGACTGTTGGGCCTTTTGACAAAAGTACAGAATACATAGGCTACAACCTACAGACTGGGTAGAAAGGGCCAAGTAAGTAGGCTTCAATCCCACCTAGAAGGGGGAAAGTAATCATGGTAAGCAAAGGGAGGGAGAGGGAGTCAGAGGGAGTAGAGAGAGGCAGAGGGAGGAAGAGGGAGGCAGAGAAGGAGTCAGTGGAAGGCAGATGGAAGCAAAGGGAAGATGGGGGAAGGAGGGACCTGGGTGGGAAAGAAGGAGAGGAAAAGGGAAACAGGATCAGGTATGGGGAAGGAGAACATAAGAGAAGCCCAGAGAGCCAGGAGAATGAATGGAAATATGCAAACTTGGAGGGTGGGAAGTGGGGGGACCTTCTAGAAAGTACCAGAAACCTGGGAGGTAAGAGAGTCTCAGGACTCAGTGGGGGTGACCTTAGCCCAAAAGGGGTTCTTTTAAAAATTATTCTTTCATATAATTTATCCTAACCATAGTTTTCCCTCATTCCACTCTTCCAGTTTTTTACCACCTCTCTTCTCACCTAGATGCACTTTTTGTTTCTCTTTAGAAAAACAAAAAGAAAAACAACAAAACAGACCTCCCATGAATATGAACTGAAAATGGCATAACAAATTATAGTGAAACTAGGAACAAGTCCTCATATCTAGGCTAAATAAGGCAACACAGTAGAAGTAAAGAATAGGTAAAAGAGTCAGAGATACTCCAAATACCCACTGCTAAGAATATGAGAACACCAATATACAATAATAACATATATGGAGAACACATAGACTTACATATGTAAGTAATAGAAACATAGTAGACTGTGTTTGTTGCTCAGTCTTAAACCTATGGCTGGTGCTGAAAAAAAAAAACAGTTCAGATTTTGAGTGTATATGCTATTCTTTCAGAATTATAAAATCTCAGGGAAAAAAAAAAAACACTAGGAAAGTTTTGGGACTATGGTCATACCCATGGACAAATGTTACTCTCAGCCTTAACCAAAGAAGTCTCTATTTACAATTAGCATGTGTGAATGCAGAGATTCATGACTGCTCAAGGTGCTAAAGGATTTAGGGCTAAGCCAAACCTCGATCAGATATGCCACCATTTTCAAGTTCAGGGATCATTGCATAGTAAGTAGGAGAAAGTCTTAGACAGCCAAAGAAAAGAAAGCTATGACATATGGCTATGACATATGGTTTTTTGCATTTTATATATAATGCTGTTATGCCCATTCTATTGTCATGGCTGCCTAAAATTGACCTACACAAGACAGGGGCCTAATAATCATGGATCAGGAAGAAGCACATGTAGCCTTCCCTAATCCTGCTATGCTACTAGCATTTGAATGATTCTAGAAAAATGTGATAGCCATTGTCCTCAGTTGGGTAGCCAGGTATGAACACACAAGGCTCAAATGGAGAGTTTAAAACTCATGTCCTATTTAAACTCAGCTAAACTGGAAAAGTAAGAAGAAAAAAAGAAGTCCTGCATTTGAAAAAATTAGTTTTAGGGAGGCAGAGTACCAAAATAAGGGGAAGGAGGATTAGAAAGACTAAAGTGGTTACAGACATCAGAATGTATATTACAAAGATATGAAATTGTCAAATTGTATATTCAGTGTTAAAAAATATTTGAATTTTTTTGACAATATAGTTATTTTCATTCATTTATTAAAGTATATTTTAAATTGTATAGTGTAGTCTGCTAATTAAACAATCTTAAATTCTGTTAAACATTGCCTCATTCCAGTTTGATTTGACTCTCATTTTGATTCTAAGCATTGCTCTTGAGAATTGTTGCAGAAATGGTATAGAGAATTTAAATTGATCCTCCTGAGAATACAGGAGAATATCACAGTGTATAGTAGCATGCAAAACTGCAACTTCAAAATGCTATACACTCTGCACAAACACATACACACACACACACACACACACACACACAAACACACACACACAAAGATGTTCACTTTGATATTACAGCTTTGAGTTCGGGATAATTCTTTTAGAAGTATACTTCTTTTTCTGTCTAAATATTACTAAATATATTATCTAACTCCCTAAGAGTTTTGAAAACAAAACTATTTTAGCTTACATTCCAAGAAGTTGTGGTGGGATGGGGGGAGTAAGATATCCTCTGTTTGCAAGGCTGGCGCCTATGTTTGAAGTGTGGCAGCTGTAAAGAGTGTGAGAATCACAGTCACAGTGTTCCAGAAGGATGTGAGGTGCTAAGTACTTTTTTTTTTTTAAATAGAGCACTTTCACTGGCATACTAAATACATCTTCAGAGTGAGGTTTTCTGCTAAGTAAAACTCATTTAGGCATTAGGTACATGTGCTTATGTTGAAAATATGAACATGCTTTTGTGTAACATGATATTTATGTGTGTCTTATGAAGGAATAAATAAGTGGGAAAAGAAGAAACTAGCTAATGTTGTAACAGACCAAATGGTTGGGCTTTAAATAAGTATATGGGATAATTTTTAATGTGAATATATTTGCTTATATTTTAAATTTTATTTTCATAACATTAGGGTTGATTTGCTGAAAGATTTAATGACCAAAGATTTTGCTTATGATATATATCATATATAGCATTTGAAAAATCCATGTGTTTCCTTCATCGAAGGCAACTCCAAAGCAGCTACCCAGAGATGTATCTCTGTATCCATTGATGCTTCCAAGGCTGTGGAAAGATCATCCCAGAGTTGAAGGGGAAGCTAACCAGCATAGACTTCCTACCCACAATGTGTTCCTCATGAGTCTGACATGCTGCCTGAAGAAAGCTTCCAACTATGACATGAAGGTAGTGGTGAAGCAACATCTGAGTGCCCACTAAAGGACATTTTGAACTATACCACGCCCAGGATGTTTCCTGAAACTTTAACAGTGACACCTACTCTTCCATGTTTGATGTCTGAGATGGCACTGCTCTGAATGACAACTTTGTAAAGCTCATTCCTGAAATGAGCATGATACCTCATGGGCTACATAACATCCAAAGTGTAGTACGCCTTGGACTATGAATTCCAGCAAGAACTGAGAGCAAAAAATATCCCCTCAGCTACAGAGCAATATCACCCATAAGTTCACCACACACACACACACACACACACACACACACACACACAATGATATATGAAACTAATTTACAATGAATTTCAAATAAGCAGATGTCCTATTTTCTTATGAGCACTGCTGATTTAAGATTAGCATAAAATAGATTTTGTTATATGTATGTGTGTGTATGTGTGTGTGTGTGTGTGTGTGTGTGTTCCTGTGTTTAACTGGGCACATCGAAGTTGAAAGTAGTTGATGGTAAATCTGGAACCTTTGACTAGTCATTAATGAAAAAAAAAACAATCCAACCAACCAACAAAACAAACAAAATCAATTTGAATGTAAATGTTCAACTAACAGAAACACAGTCTTTGTGTGGATGTATACTGAATTATTCAGTCTTTTATTTTATTTATTTATTTATGTATTAGGCATTTTCTTCATTTACATTTCAAATGCTATCCCAAAAGTCACCCAGACCCCCCCTACTCACCTACCCACCCACTTCTACTTCTTGGCCCTGGCATTCCCCATTATGAGGCATAAAAAGTTTGCAAGACCAAGGGGCCTCTCTTCCCAATAATGGCCAACTAGGCCATCTTCTGATACATATGCAGCTAGAGACACGAGCTCCCGGGGTACTGGTTAGTTCATATTGTTGTTCCGCATATAGGATTGCAGACCCCTTTAGCTCCTTGGGGGCTTTCTCTAGCTCATCCATTGGGAGGTCCTGTGTTCCATCCAATAGCTGACTTTGAGCATCCACTTCTGTGTTTTCCAGGCCCCAGTATCGCTTCACAAGAGACAGCTATATCAGGGTCCTTTTAGCAAAATCTTGCTGGTGTATGCAATGGTGTCAGCATTTGGAGGCTGATTATGGGATGGATCCCCAGGTATGGCAGTATCTAGATGGTCCATCCTTTCATCACAGCTCCAAACTTTGTCTCTGTAACTCCTTCCATGGGTGTTTTGTTCCCAATTCTAAGAAGGGGCAAAGTGTCCACACTTTGGTCTTCGTTCTTCTTTAGTTTCATGTGTTTTGCAAATTGTATCTTGTATATTGGGTATTCTAAGTTTCTGGGCTAATATCCACTTATGAGTGAGTACATATCGTGTGAGTTCGTGATTGGGTTACCTCACTCAGGATGATGCCCTCCAGGTCCATCCCTTTGCCTAGGAATTTCATAAATTCATTCTTTTTAATAGCTGAGTAGTACTCTATTGTGTAGACGTACCACATTTTCTGTATCCATTCCTCTGTTGAGGGACATCTTTGTTCTTTCCAACTTTGGTTATTATAAATAAGGCTTCTATGAACATAGTGGAGCATGTGTCCTTCTTACCAATTGGAACATCTTCTGGATATATGCCCAGGAGAGGTATTGTGGGATCCTCCAGTAGTACTATGTCCAATTTTCTGAGGAACCACCAGACTGAATCTTTTCTATTAATGTGGAAGCACGATCATGATACATCATAAAGATTGTGCATCGCTATTGTACGATTTACTACAGTAACAAGAAGCAACCAAAATCCATACTTTCTATACACATATTTGTAAACAATTTTAAAAACTAACATACATATAAAGAAGTATACAAAGAACCAAAAAAGGCAAGCTCTGAGTTAAGGATAATTTCCTGATAAGTTAACCAAAGCTGTCTAGGAGGAATTTGTAAGGCATTTTGGGATTTTTTTTTTATTCACTAGTTTTGAAATGTTTTTCAAAGGAACTTTTATTTTCTTCCTCTAAGCAGTGTCTTACTTGTCTCCAGTGTCTTCTGTAAGTTCTGTTACTGACTGTTGCTTGCTTCTATTTAATACACAATTTACACAAATCAAATCAGTGCAGCTAAACATCTAATTTAACTTACATAATATTTGAAGGCTGTCATTAATAATTGCAACTGAATATGCTGCTACCAGTTTACAGCATTAAGGAAATTATTACAATTGCATGAGAAACATTGTAAGCTGATGTTTCCTCTTGGTGCAAATATATGGAAATGAGACATCATCTAATCAAAACTTTCAAAATGCTTGATGTAATAGTAGAAAGATGTAAATTAGTCTTCAGAATATTAAAAAGGCATAATTTATGTTTCAAAATGAGTTATCTGTCAGTGCAAAGGGAAAACAAAGAAACAAAAAATATTTTTCTGTGTTATCACAAAAATTTGAAGCTATTTCTTTTTTCCTCAAGCTTGAAACTAGAGATATGTAATGAGTAGGTCATGAGGGTTATTTTTCAAAGGCAATTATCATTTTAGAGGTACACTCTTACATTTGAATATAGCTATTATCAGTCATATATATATAGTGACTTATTTTATAACTATAAATATAGTGACTTATTATAGCCAGAAATCAGTATGATTTTACTTATATAGAAATAAACTAACTTTACAAGTGTAACTATGAACTTATTAGTATCCAGCCCAGTTTAATTAAATGAAATAAGTTCAAGAAATATGTCATTATCTGTGTCACTAACATGTTAACAAAACATGGTTAATATTCATTCAATGTTTTTGAATGTTTCCTGAAATAGTACACAAATATGCAAAAAGAGTCTTAAAACTTTGAAATAACGTCTACGATTATTTTGCCTGTCACTTTTCTTTACTGACATTCTCTTTTTCTATTATTTCTTTTATTGTTTTAAAATGATACTATAATTATTTCATTCTCCCTCTTACTTTTCCTTCCTCCAAACTCTCCTATTTGTCCTTCCTTCATCTTTGAAATTTATGGCCTCGTTTTCACTGACTGTTGGTATATATATATATGTGTGTGTGATTATTAAATGCTTTTGCACACCTGTATTTAAAAACTGAGATCTATTTATCATAGGAAACATTCTTTGCAGCAATTCCACTTACTTTTCCAAGTCCTTTATAGCTTTGATAACTTCAGTTTCCTTTCTTATTTACTGTCCTTCAGTTTTAGTAAATAAAGAAGCATTCAAGCTTCATAATAAATGAAAGATAAAATGGTGAATAGAAATAAAGTCTATATTAATGCCAGCAAGTTTGGAGCAAATCAACATAGGAGTAGAGTTTGTACAGCAGTCAGGAACATGCATAGATCTCCTCTGCCTATAGCCATGATTCTTTCCTTGCACCCTACCTTCCTTTTCTTTTAATTTCTGCTTCCTTCTCCAACTGCCAGCTTCACTCCTTTATCCATTTCACAAGCTTACACTATGACTTTTTAGCACCCATTCATTTTACCAAAATAAGAAAATGTTTTTCATACATGTAACACTTTGATTTTGTCCAGCTACTTTTTTATACTCTACCTTCTCCATCTTCCTTTAATCTTTACAGAAGATCCCCCATACCTTTTCTCTGCATATATCAGAGAAAAATGTGATTATCTCTCTTTCTGATTCTAACATATTTGGATGATTTACCTCATAACTTTTTGAAAATCAAAGTGTAACTATAATTTCATCACATTAGTAGTTTAACTCAGAGTCATAAAACCTTGGCCTTTTGCACATCCTAAAATAGATTAAGTGTGGTGAATGGTCATATAGTTGATAGGGTTTGGCATAAGCAAAGTTTCTCTAGCATGGGACTTTGGGGCAAATATCAGAACAGTAAAAAAAAAAATAGGGATTCTGTGTATTTTGAGATACTCTCTATGACACTGCAATATTTTGATCAAAGAATTTTTATTTTCATGTAAAATCAGAAAATGGATTTGTTCTTGACTAAATAGTATATTTGATCTTTGAAAAATCAACTGTGACTGCAGAATAGAATGTAAAGGGAGATGTTGAAAGGGATAAATTGTAAACTGAGAGCAATATAAAGTTACTGGTACACTTCAGATAGTAATTAGTCTGATATGTATCCTAACAATAGAAATAGAGAAAAGTAGGAGATGAGAGCAACTTGGATTCAAAATCACAAGGAGAAATGATGGATATACTAATAATGGGAAGGAGATGTGTCTTGTCTTGGTTTGTGGTTTAAGATAGAGAGATGTTGCTTATGTCAGATACACAGAAGAAGACATGTGTTTATCATCTCATAGATTACTGCTCAACATAGTTCCAGATCCAGAAAAATTAAATCATCACACAAAATCTACTAAGAAATTTGGCCACTAAGAATATTTAAATCAGTGTGTGTATATAGGGAACTAGAAATCTTGAGAATGATGAGGGATTTTAAGCAGTAAAGTAGAATTATCTTACTGAAAACACATCTGCCACCTAATTCCAGATGCTTCAGAGTGTTTTCTTATACTACCAACACAAGGGTGGAAATGTATATTTCAAGAAGAAGAAATTATACTAGCTTATGCTGAAAATTATTGACACGATCATATGCATGCCTATTAAAAAAGAGCTGACTTGATAGACTGAAAAATTGGAAAAGTAACAGTAACTGCTGAAATAGAGATGTACTCACTGACCAAATCATGCTAACATCTCCCAGAAATCCAAAATGCTGTGTAATGAATTGTCCCTAGAACCTAGCAGATACTCCTCTGACACCTTGATTTCAGTGAAGCAATAGATTTGCAGATACCATATTAGACAAAATAAATTTAGCAGGTGCAAAGACCTCACATTTGTGGTAAGATCAGCTTTAAAAGTCTAAGATAAACTTTCATAAAATTGCTTCTATTCATATATATATATATCTGTAAGTGCCATTCATTAGAGTGTTAAAAATCTTGTATTCAATGTAGATTGCTATGCTTATAAAGAATAATCTGCACTTCCAATATTCTATGTAGCTTGAATATTTGAGATGTTTTAAAGTTCCTAAAACATTACCTATTTTGCTATAAATATAAAGACCTGACTACAACATTAGTATAACATTTATATATATATATATATATATATATATATATAAATGAACATTTAAATATTTTCTAATGAAACAAGCTTCATATAATTATTAATCTAATTTGAATTGTTTATGGGATATAAACTTATAATTATTAATACAATTAGACCTGTCCCTTTAACCAACTACTTAAATAATTACATAGCTTTAGCTTGTTGTTTTATAACCTGTGGTTTCTGAAAATTGTATAAATAAAATCCAATTAAGCCCTTACATTTATAATATTTATTTATTTATCCTTTATGTGTATGTATGATTTGCTTGTATATGTATTATGTATGCATGTATGTATACCACAGGTCTGGCTGATGATCATGGAGGTCAGAAGACGGCATTAGATGTAACTGGCATCAGTGCTAGATGGGTGTAAGCTATGATATGGACTTTGGAAACCATGCCTGGGTGTTCATAAGGTAACAGGTGCTCTTAACCACTTGTCCTTCTTTCCCACTCAAACTCTTTATATAAATATATATGTGCATAAGTACATATATGCAGATTTTTAGATAGCTTATAAAATAATAGCTTTCTATATGAATTTTTAACATCCTTATGATTAGTATTCTTTGTATCTACCTATTCTACTCAACCATCTCATTTCCCAAGCCCTATTTGAAACTTCCTGCACCCCCTATTTTCACAAGCTTGAAAACATCAACCTAAAACATATTTTTCTACCAGTAATAATTTATAATTTTGGTTGTCTTATAATTACGATGAACATATTTCTAATTGTTTTTGAGTCATTCATTTCCAAGAACAATTATAAATTATTAACATAAAATGGCATGAATAGTATTAGTTTTACACTGTATAAGTTAATTTGTGAATGATAAACAAGTTGTTTAACTTTAAACATTACATTTTTAAATTATAACTGAAACAGTAGGACATGAGTAAATTTATTATGTATAAAGGACAATGAGACCAGCTGCTGTTCCTTTTACTCTTATGTAGTGTTTCTCAACCTTCGTAATGTTGTTACCCTTTAATAAATGTATTCACGTTAAGGTGACCTCAACAATAAAGTCATTTTTGCTACATGATAACTGTATTTTTTAAATTTACAAATCATAACATAAATATATCATATTCAGGATATCTGATACATGACTTATTTAAGGGTCAGGATCCAAACTCTGAGAACAACTGCTCTAATACCTTTCCTGTCAGCGTCATTTTTGAAAAATTCTTTCTCAGCATAAATGCCTAAGAATGATATAATCATATAGAACAACTCAAGAAAGCAAACTAGCCCACAAGGAGAATTTTAAGGGATATTTATAAATGGATAAATGACTGAGTGTAAACCAGTGAAAGTATTAAGGTCAGTAAAATCAATTGAAACTATTAAACCTTGATATTTACCTGGCATGTTTAATTGTTTTTCTATAGTATTAATTACATAGAAGGGATATTTCTTCATCAATATTTGACTGCATTTCACTCTTATTGTACCCCTAAAATTTCATAAATAATCCTGTAAAACGATAATGGCAAATACCAACGATTGTTAACAATGGTGTATATGTTAACAAAATTGTATTAAATATAAACTTTTTTTTAATAATTCTGGCATGAAGCAGTATTTCCTATTGTCTAAGGGTTATGTATGTGAACGCTTGAATTCTTGGTTTCTAACAATTGTTTTTTATTGACTATTTTATTTAATTACATTCCAAATGTCATCGCTTTCCCAGTTTCCCATCAACAAGCCCACTATAACCTCCTCCCTCCTCCAGCCTCTTTGACGGTGCTCCCCCAACTTCCCACCCACTCCTACCTCAGCAGCCTAGTTTTCCCCTATCCTTGGTCATCAAGCCTACACAGGACCAAGAACCACTCCTCCCAGTGATGTCCGATATGGCCATCCTCTGCTACATATCCAAGTGGAGCCATGGATACAGCCTGTGTACTATTTTGTTGGTGGTTTAGTCCATGGGAGCTTCAGGGTGTCTGGTTGATTGATATTGTTGTTTTTCCTATGAGGTTGGAAACCCCTTCAGCTCCTATAGTCCTTGTCCTAACTTCCTCATTGGGTTCCCTGCGTTCAATATTTGGCTATATATATCTGCATCTGTATTGATCTAGCTCTGGCAGAGTCACTCAGGGGACAGCTATAGTGAGCTCCTGTCTGTAAGCAGTTCTTGGCATCAGCAATAGTATTTGGGTTTGCTGTCAGCAGATGAGATGGATCCCTAGGTGGGGTAGTCTGTGGATGGTCATTACTTTAATATTTGCTCCATTCTTTGTCCCTGCATTTCCTTTTCACAGGAGGTCTTCTGAATTAATATTTTTGAGGTGGATGGGTGGCCTCATCCCTCAAATTTGGTCCATGCTTATTCACTGAATGTTGTCTCTAAAGGTTCTTTCTCCTCTTTGTTGGATAAGTCTCTCTCTACCCCCCATTTGGTTCTTAAAAGGAGGTCCCCTTGAGACCCTCGAATAACTGGACCTGCTGGATGGGTCAAGTGGCGCCTAACATGGGGCATGAGGTATGACTGCCCTTTGGACAACAGATTAAAGAGGTACCGCGCAGACAGTGAGACAGTGGGACAGTCCCCCGCCACTTCGCTCCAGTGTCGCGGACGGACATCGGGAGGTAAGCCTAGGCATTCAGTTGTTGTCCCATTAACCATGGGGAATTTAGGTCAAGAGATGAAGGGTTCTCTTAAGGAGAGAGGGATAAGAGTTTAAAAAAAAAAGGGATTTAATAAAATATTTTTGTTTTGTGGACGAAAGATGTCCATGACTGGTATTGAATGGTTCTTAGAATAAAGTAGGCAAAGATATTAATGCTTTGATAAAACAAGGAGAAGATGTCCCTGAGTCCTTTTTAGCAATTGGGGAATCATCAGAGATCTCCTTAAACAGGTAGAAGAGGGCGGAGAAGGTGCTCGCCTCCTAGCCCTTACTGAAGATTTTTTAAAAAACTCCCGATCTTCATCTTGCAAAAGCGAAATTAAGCCACAGGTGAATTGGCGGTCATCGATTATTGATGCCTGTTCACAGTATTTATATTAGAAGGTTTAGCAGGAGAAGGCTACTTGATACCCAATAAATGGAATAAAGTTGTTCAGTCTGTCCTTACTAGAGGCCAATATTTAACTTGAAAGTCAGAGTTTGTGAAAGACAGCCTCCTGGACTGCTGATAAAATCTGTGGTAAAGGCAATTTCGCTGCAGACGTAAAACAATTAGGGCTCTCCCCTGGTATCCTCGCCCAGACGGCACAGGCGGCCCTGGGAGCTTGGCGCGCTGTCCCTGCTGCAGTTTATTTAGTTTACCTTGTCAGAACTCTCTGGGGTAAAAAGTTGTTTCTCTCTACCTGTCTTCCTTTTCAAACCCACATCCTCTCTTTCTTTCTATCATTATAAATATAAGGAGTATCATAATAATAATAAAGAAATAAGATTAACAAAATAGCAAAAGCAGTACCGGACAAATAAATAGTGAAAAACAGACAAAGAAAAAGGCCAACAAATATAGACACAGAAATATACAATTTCACACCAAGAGAAATCCTAAAACAAAACAAAACAAAACACTATAAAAATTATATGTACACAAAAGATCTATTATGTAAATTAATTCAATAATAGTAATAATACTAATACATTGTTAACAAATAATTGTGAGATAAAGAAACTCAAAATTTGTCATTGAGTCCATTTCATGTTGTTCATATTCTGCTAAGCATGAGGCCTGCCCTAAACACAGGTTGTATACCTAGTGAGACTTCAATGGACAAAGCTAAAATTAATTTTGCAAGAGATAACTAGTTGACGGTAGCTCCTTGGTTAGAAATGGGGCCCTGTGTTCACTTTTTCCAGTGCTGGTACTCTATATGGTGTAGACCCCTACATGCTCTATGCATGCTGTTTTAGTCTATCAGTTCACATGTGCATTGTTCTTGCTTTAGAAGGCATTGTTTCTTAACTGGTCTCAATCAACTCCAAGACATTGTTCTGGTTCCTCTTCTGTAGGATACCCTGAATCGTGGGAGAGGGGATTTGATGGAAACATCCCAATTAGAACCAAGGTCCAATGTCTCTCACTCTTTCAACATTTTCCAGTTGTGGTCTCTGTATTTGTACCCACAAATTGCAAGCAGAAGTTTCTCTGATGGTAGGTAAACACAACACTAACCCATGAGACTAGCAGAATGTTGGAAAAATCATTTTGTTGCTACATCCATGCAGTAGAAGAGTAAATATTTTTTTTTTCATTTTTACATAGGCCCTTGGCCTATCTACTGCATTTTCTTGGCTACCCAAGCAGTGAGAGATATGGGTGATATAATGTGGTATGCAACTTAAAACCAATCAGATAATGATTGCTTATACCCACTAGCATTGTGCCACTACTGCAGTACCCATCTAGCAGACCAGACACAATTATTAACCAAAAATTTCATAGATGGTTTGCTTTAACCTTTTTCCTTTGGTAGTATACAGAGTACCTTCCACTTAAATGAACACTTGTCAATTAGAATGAATGATCTATGTAGGAACCACCTTGATTTCTGCAGTTCAATGTGTAGTTTATGTTCTTTCTTCAGAAATAGAAACTTATTGTCAAATTGAGCTACAAGAACTACAAGTAGCCTCGATGGATTGTAGGTTCTATTTGGGACCTTTGACAAAATAAAATGATTATATGTAACTAATTACTGGAACTTAAAACTTTAATTGCTAATAAAGAATGTCGAGATTTAATTCTTTCTCCCTTGTTAGTTGGCAAACTTATTTATATCTCCACCAAACATGCATATATTTCAGAATGTTCCTGATATGTTATTTCCCATGCAAGCCTGAGGTAAAATTTCTGGTTTCTTTGGAAATTCAGTTGTGTCACATGAGGTTTTTCTGGAATCTGCCTTATGAGAAGGTATTTTGCCAAAGCAAACATATTAGATTACGTTTTGATGAAGCAGACATGTGAGAGGGCATAAGATATTTTGCTGGATCTGACCCTTGAAAGGGCACATGATGCTTAGAAAGAAAGTAAATATAATTCCATAGATGGTAAGAGGATGGTCTCACACTGCTGTGTCAAGCATTGCTTCTCTGGTCATCTCTGATGAAGTCATTGTACTGCTCCACCTTGAAGTACTTCACTCATCTTCATTAATTGTACAGTGCTTCTCTGTTCTTCACAGATCTTCACTTCACAGAGAGAAATGGACCAAAGAACTTCTGATGATATTCCTACTGATTCTTGCTGCTTTATCAGACTCCTGCAAATTTGGGGGAGATTCACAGTTCCTGATGGATCCAGCAACTGTTACTGATTCGTGTATGGTGTTTGTTATTGAGCTGTCCTGCTGATATACTGATAATAAAGACTGGAACTTCCCCCCAAACTACATCTAAACAGATCTACATCCCCCTTTGTCCTATTAGTCACCTTTCTTCCCTACCTTAGATTGGTGGGCTAGAAGGGCAGTTGAAATGTTAAAGAATGATAATTAAAGTAGATTCTAAAGTATCTAGGGCAAGAGGTGGCACCCAACTTGGTTGAGGCATAATGGGTAAACTCACTTCTAATGTAGTAGAGGAAAGACAGGTTTTGATCTTTTGGAAATGTGGTTTAAAGAGGCCAGCACAATAGCAGCTACTACCACCAAGTAGTCTTTGCTGTTTTCTGAAGGGAGTTTTCTGGTTTTGATTTGGTCTTCATTTGTACCTCATTAAAAAAGATTGGGGGTGGAGGGGAAGCAGAAATCTCAGAAGGCTCACTTAATTCTCTTGTAGTAAAAGGGATTGCAGAATTAAGTATGCACTTAGCTTGAAGATAGAGTTAGAAGTGCTAGTTACCCAAAATCATGCCAGAAGGAGGAGAAAACCAGGGTTCAATCTTGGTGTCTGAGACTGGGAATTTAACACCCAATGAAAGAGAGAAACAAACTAGATTGTAAGACAAGCTACTGTCTCACCCTGCTCCAGGTGCTTTCTCTGTCAACTGCTCAGGACACCATCATGAGACGAGGGGCCAGGAGAAGCAAGGAGTTGTACAGAAACAATGGATTAGTGTACAGCCAAGTGTACCACGGGAAGATTTGTCTGGGGCTACATAGGCACCTTCAGTCTCCTGAGTTTTTGTGAAACATATACCTACTAATGATGGTGTTCATACGTACAGTGAGTTGACATGGCACCCAATGAAAATGCTAGAACTAAAAGTAGATTAAAGAGACCATTTTATTGTACGGCTTGCATTATCCATTTGTTATAGGAATGTTATGCAATGGAGCTATGCTTTGCAGCATAGAGTTATTCCCCAAGACTGTAAGGGATTGGTATCATCTGTGCTGGAAACTGGTTAACAATTACAATTCTTGTGGATGCACAAAACCATCAAAACAGAACAATGTAATATAGCAAAGGGTATAAATGTTACTAAAGATCAACTTCTTGGTGAAGGGCATTATAATGATCCCCCCAAACAAATATGAATTGGTTATGTCATAATGGAACAATGTGATGTTGCAAATTTAGCAGCTTCAGATATGATTGAGAAGCAAGGGAGAGAACCCACTTCATTTCCTAAGGATATAGGGTCCAGCAGAAGTAATTACTGAATTTTACAGAGAACGAACTCAGCTGTAAATAGTGCCATATCAGAGCCTGAAACCAGAAAGTTATTGATAGAGATTTTGGCATTTCAAAATTTAAATACTGAGTGTGAGAAAGCAATCAGATCATCAAAAGCACTTGGAATATCAACAGATAAATGGATATGAGAAACAACTGGTATTGACTTTCAGGATCATCACACTACTATCATATGGCAGGCCAAACCTAGAAGTCTCAAGAATCAAAATACCTGGTAATTTGGGCTGTTTCCAATGAAATTGTAAGGCTAGAAAATGCAGAGCTCAAAAGAACAGGTACATTGATTTCATGAGAAGCATCATGTTCATGAGAAAGGTTTAAATAAAAGAAATATCACTTGTCAGCAAGTCAAAGAAATAATAAAAAATGCCCCCATGTATTCTCCACATAAGCAAACTTGGATACCTGCTCATAATAAAATGAATGACATCTGTCAGTGAGATGATTTCATTTTACAAAATTTGGAAAACAAACATATGTATACTATACCAATGACATACTAAGGGTTTCAGTGGGCAAATGGTTTAAGTTCTGAAAAGTGTGTCTCTAGTTATACACTTATTGGATGATATTGCTCCCACCTATGTATCCAATAAGATGTAGAAATTCCTTTCCTATTAATAAACATATTACTTGTATATCACTGAATCTCACAGGACAAGCAATTGTAGAAAGAGCCTACCATACCTTAAAACAGGTGTTTGTTAAATTTTCAAAAAGGAAGAGCAAAAACGCCCAAGAACAGGCTAAATGATTATTTGTTTACTCTGAATTTCCTTAATGTTGGTTAAAAACGAACAAAAGCAATTGAGAGACACTGGGTTCTTGAAAACACTGATGAACTAGGCCAACCAATGTACTATAATGTTGAATTAATATTTAATCAATAAATCCCAATCTCAGGGTTGTTATTCCTTTTAATGGTTTAGGTTCTGGATTCAAAGACACACAATCTTTGTATGTTAATATGCCTTAAGCATCATAATAGCTGAGTGACTACTTAGCCTCCATGTTGCTAGAGTCTACTTTTCACTGATAGTATTGAGTTACTAGATACTAACTTCTATGTTCCATCTTGGCCACTCTGGACCCTTTTGTGACACCCTATGGGTTGCACCTTCATGACCCTGAGCCCAGGAGGCTCTCCTTGGTTCCCTACCCCATGACCACCTCCGTGTCTCTCCTCTCTCCACACTCTCCTCATGTATGATGGACCCTTCCTTCTGCTCCTCCTGGTCCAAAGTGTGGGAAATCTTAAAATCCTACCTTTGTCTTTCCTCCCCAACAATTGACTGCCAGCATCTTTATTTATGAAATAGAACCACCTGGGGGCAGGTTCCCAGAAGCTATGAGGAGATCATCTCATGCAAATATATATATATATATTATGTTCCCTAATTTATATATATATATATATAATATATATAATATAATATATATAATATAATATATATATATAATTTATATATATATATATAATATATATATATAAATTAGGGAACATAATTAGCATTCGTAATACAAGTAGTTACATTATAAGGATGTACTAACATTAGAATTGAAACTTGCAATAGTTTTAGAATGGGGGCATTGTTATGCTTAGGTATCTACAGGGAATGAAAAAAATATTGTTTTCAACAAAACTTATAAAGATTAGATCTGGCCATAGAAAAGTGCTTATCATCTGAGATATCAATGTCTTCACATAGCAAATTGCCCAGGTGATTCTCTCTTACAGAATGTCTCAGTTATTGATTTTTCCAAAATATGAATACATCAACTTCAAAAGTGTTACTCAAAATGACTGATCACACAGACTGGGCAGAAAACACAGAGACTAGATAACAAATGCTAGAGCTAGCTTTTTAAAGATTAATTATTTTTCCTCTTGGGCTCCAAACAGTATTTTTTGCCCCAATTTATCAGGAAACAATTATAAGAAGACCACCATGCAAGTCCCTTAATTTAGTATGGATGGTTTTTGGTCGTTTGATGGGTTATGGCTGTATTCTAGGGTGGTGTGTTGTTATTGGTTATGAACAGGGAGGAAACAAAATAAAGTTTAAATCAGAATTTCTTTCCTCTATTTTTCTATTTTCTCCCTTAGCTATTGATGGGGAAACAGAGAAAGTAATGGGAATAATCTAACAAATAACTAAATTGTTTAATAAGATGGAATCTCCTAGCCTTACATATTTTACTTTAGCATGGGTTAAAGTATTTTGATAGAAAGTTGAGGTTGTTTTGTTTACTTATGGTATCTTGAGAGAAATTTAAGGTTGTTTTGCTTAATTATTAAATTTTGATGGAATTTTAAGGTTATTTTGTTTAATTGTTGTATCTTGATAGAAATATAAGATTAGATTAGAGTTCAGAAAAAGCTAGAATAGGTGCGGTTATTCATCTTTAAGCCTTTATGATGACAATTACATCTGGTGAATAAAAGTTGGTTTTACAAGGGATGAATGTTTCTAGATGTATGTCAGGGGTTATGCTTGTTTGATTCTCAGAGATAGAAAATAAATCCATATTTCAGAAGACAACATGCACTTCAGAAAGAGGGCCCACATACACATAAACTACAATTTTCCCAAGTGCATCCTCTGATTTAAATTTTTAAGTTACATTTGTAGTTTATACATTATAATGGTAGATTTTTTTTGTTTTACAGTTCAGTAGAACAGATATAAGCTTATCCCTGACTAGCTTAAAAATAAATGGGATTCAGACTATGATTATTTTGTTTAGCTTTGACAATTACTGGGGGTAACCCCTAATATACTTTTCTAACTGTTGGCCTGGCTACCTCCTCCATGGTATAACCAAATACTTTCTATTTCTCCTAGCCATATGTTCATGGTCCATTTCCCCTCATGGTGGCTTTCTCCTCTCCTCCAATTCTTCTTCCTTCTCTTCCTGGTCTCTCTTCTCTCCCCACTCTTCCCCACTGCCAAACAAGTAACTCAAAACACACCTACCTCTCATCTTTCCAGTAATTGGCTGAAGCCACTTGTATTTAACTAATGGTTTGAAATTGAGGAACAACTTTTATATAATAAAAGCTAGTAAACCTGAGACTTCATTCATAGCCCTGCACCTTTGCATGTATAAATTAGCATTCTAGTACATAACAACAGACAAATCCTCATCATTACAAAATGAATATCAGTACAAAAATAATATGTATGATAGTAATCAACTATGAAGCTTTGATATGCATTCTTTTACAACCAAAGAAGCAAATATACCCAAGAGGTGGAGACAGCAGGAAGTAATCAAACTCAGGAATAAAATCAACCAAGTAAAAAAAAAGAGAACTATATAAATAATTAATAAAAACAGGATCTGGTTCTTTGAGAAAATCAACAAGATAGACAAATTTTTTTTTTTTTTTTTTTTGGTTTTTCGAGACAGGTTTTCTCTGTATAGCCCTGGCTGTCCTGGAACTCACTTTGTAGACCAGGCTGGCCTTGAACTCAGAAATCCGCCTGCCTCTGCCTCCCAAGTGCTGGGATTAAAGACGTGCGCCACCACACCCAGCTAAGATAGACAAATTCTTTTTTTTTTTAATATTTTTATTACATATTTTCCTCAATTACATTTCCAATGCTATCCCAAAAGTCCCCCATACTGCCCCCCACTTCCCTACCCACCCATTCCCATTCTTTTGGCCCTGGCATTCCCCTATATTGGGGCATATAAAGTTTGCAAGTCCAATGGGCCTCTCTTTCCATTGATGGCCAACTAGGCCATCTTTCGATACATATGCAGCTAAAGACAAGAGCTCCGGGGTTCTGGTTAGTACATCATGTTGTTACAACAATAGGGTTGCAGATCCCTTTAGCTCCTTGGGTACTTTCTCTAGCTTCTCCATTGGGAGCCCTGTGATACATCCAATAGCTGACTGTGAACATCCACTCCTGTGTTTGCTAGGCCCCAGCATCGTCTCACAAGAGACAGCTATATTTGGGTCCTTTCAGCAAAATCTTGCTAGTGTATGCAATGGTGTCAGCCTTTAGAAGCTGATTATGGGATGGATCCCTGGATACGGCAGTCTCTAAATGGTCCATCCTTTCATCACAGCTACGAACTTTGTCTCTGTAACTCCTTCCCTGGGTGTTTTGTTCCCAATTCTAAGAAGGTGCACAGTGTCCACACTTTGGTCTTCATTCTTCTTGAGTTTCATGCGTTTAGCAAATTGTATCTTATATCTTGGGTATCCTAAGTTTTGGGCTAATATCCACTTATCAGTGAATACATATTGTGTGAGTTCTTTTGTGATTGTGTTATTTCACTCAAGATGATGCCCTCCAGGTCCATCCATTTGGCTAGGAATTTCATAAATTCATTCTTTTTAATAGCTGAGTAGTACTCCATTGTGTAAATGTACCATAATTTCTGTATCCATTCCTCTGTTGAGGGACATCTGGGTTCTTTCCAGCTTCTGGCTATTATAAATAGGGCTGCTATGAACATAGTGGAGCATGTGTCCTTTTTACCGGTTGGGACATCTTCTGGATATATGCCCAGGAGAGGTATTGCTGGATCCTCCAGTAGTACTATGTCCAATTTTCTGAGGAACCGCCAGACTGATTTCCAGAGTGGTTGTACAAGCTTGCAATCCCACCAACAATGGAGGAGTGTTCCTCTTTCTCCACATCCTCGCCAGCATCTGCTGTCACCTGAATTTTTGATCTTAGCCATTCTGACTGGTGTGAGGTGGAATCTCAGGGTTGTTTTGATTTGCATTTCCCTGATGATTAAGGATGTTGAACATTTTTTCAGGTGTTTCTCTGCCATTCGGTATTCCTCAGGTGAGAATTTTTTGTTCAGTTCTGAGCCCCATTTTTTAATGGGGTTATTTGACTTTCTGGAGCCCACCTTCTTGAGTTCTTTATATATATTGCATATTAGTCCCTTATCTGATTTAGGATAGGTGAAGATCCTTTCCCAATCTGTTGGTGGTTTTTTTGTCTTATTGATGGTGTCTTTAGCCTTGCAGAAGCTTTGTAGTTTCATGAGGTCCCACTTGTCAATTCTCGATCTTACAGCACAAGCCATTACTGTTCTATTCAGGAATTTTTCCCCTGTGCACATATCTTCGAGGCTTTTCCACACTTTCTCCTCTATAAGTTTCAGTGTCTCTGGTTTTATGTGAAGTTCCTTGATCCACTTAGACTTGACCTTAGTACAAGGAGATAGGAATGGATCAATTCGCATTCTTCTACATGTTAACAACCAGTTGTGCCAGCACCATTTGTTGAAAATGCTGTCTTTCTTCCACTGGATGTTTTTAGCTCCCTTGTCGAAGATCAAGTGACCATAGGATTGTGGGTTCATTTCTGGGTCTTCAATTCTATTCCATTGGTCTATTTGTCTGTCACTATACCAGTACCATCCAGTTTTTATCACAATTGCTCTGTAGTAGAGCTTTAGGTCCGGCATGGTGATTCCACCAGAGGTTCTTTTATCCTTGAGAAGAGTTTTTGCTATCCTAGGTTTTTTGTTATTCCAGATGAATTTGCAGATTGCACTTTCTAATTCGTTGAAGAATTGATTTGGAATTTTGATGGGGATTGCATTGAATCTGTAGATTGCTTTTGGCAAGATAGCCATTTTTACAATGTTGATCCTGCCACTCCATGAGCATGGGAGATCTTTCCATCTTCTGAGATCTTCTATAATTTCTTTCTTCAGAGACTTGAAGTTTTTATTATACAGATCTTTCACTTCCTTAGTTAGAGTCACGCCAAGATATTTTATATTATTTGTGACTATTGAGAAGGGTGTTGTTTCCCTAATTTCTTTCTCAGCCTGTTTATTCTTTGTGTAGAGAAAGGCCATTGATTTGTTTGAGTTAATTTTATATCCAGCTACTTCACCAAAGCTGTTTATCAGGCTTAGGAGTTCTCTGGTGGAATTTTTAGGGTCACTTATATATACTATCATATCATCTGCAAAAAGTGATATTTTGACTTCATCTTTTCCAATTTGTATCCCTTTGATCTCCTTTTGTTGTCGAATTGCTCTGGCTAGGACTTCAAGTACAATGTTGAATAGGTATGGAGAAAGTGGACAGCCTTGTCTAGTCCCTGATTTTAGAGGGATTGCTTCAAGCTTCTCACCATTTAGTTTGATGTTGGCTACTGGTTTGCTGTAGATTGCTTTTATCATGTTTAGGTATGGGCCTTGAATTCCTGATCTTTCCAAGACTTTTATCATGAATGGGTGTTGGATCTTGTCAAATGCTTTTTTCGCATCTAACGAGATGACCATGTGGTTTTTGTCTTTGAGTTTGTTTATATACTGGATTACGTTGATGGATTTCCGTATATTGAACCATCCCTGCATCCCTGGGATGAAACCTACTTGGTCAGGATGGATGATTGTTTTGATGTGTTCTTGGATTCGGTTAGCAAGAACTTTATTGAGGATTTTTGCATCAATATTCATAAGGGATATTGGTCTGAAGTTTTCTTTGTTGGGTCTTTTTGTGGTTTAGGTATCAGAGTAATTGTGGCTTCATAGAATGAGTTGGGTAGAGTACCTTCTGTTTCTATTTTGTGGAATAGTTTGTGAAGAACTGGGATTAAATCTTCTTTGAAGGTCTGATAGAACTCTGCACTAAACCCATCTGGTCCTGGGCTTTTTTTAGTTGGGAGACTATTAATGACTGCTTCTATTTCTTTGGGGGATATAGGGCTGTTTAGATCATTAACCTGATCTTGATTCAACTTTGGTACCTGGTATCTGTCTAGGAACTTCTCCATTTCATCCAGGTTCTCCAGTTTTGTTGAGTATAGCCTTTGGTAGAAGGATCTGATGGTGTTTTGGATGTCTTCAGGATCTGTTGTTATGTCTGCTTTTTCATTTCTGATTTTGTTAATTAGGATGCTTTCCCTGTGCCCTCTAGTGAGTCTGGCTAAGGGTTTATCTATCTTGTTGATTTTCTCAAAGAACCAGCTCCTTGATTGGTTGATTCTTTGAATAGTTCTTCTTGTTTCCACTTGGTTGATTTCACCCCTGAGTTTGATTATTTCCTGCCGTCTACTCCTCTTGGGTGAATTTGCTTCCTTTTGTTCTAGTGCTTTTAGGTGTGTTGTCAAGCTGCTAATGTGTGGTCTCTCTAGTTTCCTTTTGGAGGCACTCAGAGCTCTGAGTTTTCCTCTTAAAAATGCTTTCATTGCGTCCCATAAGTTTGGGTATGTTGTGGCTTCATTTTCATTGAACTCTAAAAAGTCCTTAATTTCTTTCTTTATTCCTTCCTTGACCAAGGTATCATTGAGAAGAGTGTTGTTCCGTTTCCACGTGAAGGTTGGCTTTCTATTATTTATTTTGTTATTGAAGATCAGCCTTAGTCCATGGTGATCAGATAGGATGCATGGGACAATTTCAATAATTTGTATCTGTTGAGGCCTGTTTTGTGACCAATTATGTGGTCAGTTTTGGAGAAGGTACCATGAGGTGCTGAGAAGAAGGTATATCCTTTTGTTTTAGGATAGAATGTTCTGAAGATATCTGCCAGATCCATTTGTTTCATAATTTCTCTTAGTTTCTCTGTGTCCCTGTTTAGTTTCTGTTTCCATGATCTGTCCATTGGTGAAAGTGGTGTGTTGAAGTCTCCCACTATTATTGTATGAGGTGCAATGTGTGCTTTGAGATTTACTAAAGTTTCTTTAATGAATGTGGCTGCCTTTGTATTTGGAGCATAGATATTCAGGATTGATAGTTCCTCTTGGAGGATTTTACCTTTGATGAGTATGAAGTGTCCCTCCCTGTCTTTTTTAATAACTTTGGGTTGGAAGTCAATCTTATCAGATATTAGAATGGCTACTCCAGCTTGTTTCTTCATGCCATTTGCTTGGAAAATTGTTTTCCAGCCTTTCATTCTGAGGTAGTGTCTATCCTTTTCTCTGAGATGCGTTTCCTGTAAGCAGCAAAATGTTGGGTCTTGTTTGTGTAGCCAGTTTGTTAGTCTATGTCTTTTTATCGGGGAGTTGAGTCCATTGATATTAAGAGATATTAAGGAAAAGTAATTGTTGTTTCCTGTTATTTTTGTTGTTAAAGTTGGCATTTTGTTCTTGTGGCTGTCTTCTTTTAGGTTTGTTGAGGGATTACCTTCTTGTTGTTTCTAGGGCGTGGTTCCTGTCCTTGTATTGGTTTTTTTCTGTTATTATCCTTTGAAGGGCTGGATTCGTGGAGAGATAATGTGTGAATTTGGTTTTGTCGTGGAATACTTTGGTTTCTCCATCTATGTTAATTGAGAGTTTGGCTGGGTATAGTAGCCTGGGCTGGAATTTGTGTTCTTTTAGTGTCTGTATAACATCCGTCCAGGATCTTCTGGCTTTCATAGTCTCTGGTGAAAAATCTGGTGTAATTCTGATAGGCTTGCCTTTATATGTTACTTGGCCTTTTTCTCTTACTGCTTTTAGTATTCTATCTTTATTTAGAGCATTTGTTGTTCTGATTATTATGTGTCGGGAGGTATTTCTTTTCTGGTCCAGTCTATTTGGAGTTCTGTAGGCTTCTTGTATATTCATGGGCATCTCTTTCTTTAGATTTGGGAAGTTTTCTTCTATAATTTTGTTGAAGATGTTTGCTGGTCCTTTGAGTTGAAAATCTTCATTCTCATCCACTCCTATTATCCGTAGGTTTGGTCTTCTCATTGTGTCCTGTATTTCTTGGATGTTTTGAGTTAGGATCTTTTTGCATTTTACATTTTCCTTGATTGTTGTGCCGATGTTCTCTATGGAATCTTCTGCACCTGAGATTCTCTCTTCCATCTCTTGTATTCTGTTCCTGATGCTCGTATCTATGGTTCCAGATTTCTTTCCTAGGGTTTCTATCTCCAGTGTTGCCTCATTTTGGGTTTTCTTTATTGTGTCTACTTCCCTTTTTAGGTCTAGTATGGTTTTGTTCATTTCCATCATTTGTTTGGATGTGTTTTCCTGTTTTTCTGTAAGGACTTCTACCTGTTTGATTATGTTATCCTGTTTTTCTTTAAGGATTTGTAACTCTTTAGCAGTGTTCTCCTGCAATTCTTTAAGGGATTTTTGTGCTTCCTCTTTAGTGTCTTCTACCTGTTTAGCAGTGTTCTCCTGTATTTCTTTAAGTGTGTTATTAAAGTCCTTCTTGAAGTCCTCTACCATCATCAGGAGATATGCTTTTAGATCCGTGTCTAGCTTTTCCGGTGTGTTGGGGTGCCCTGGACTGGGCGAAGTGGGGGTGCTGGGTTCTGATGATGGTGAGTGGTCTTGGTTTCTGTTAGTAAGATTATTACGTTTACCTTTCGCCATCTGGTAATCTCTGGGGTTAGTTGTTATCGTTGTCACTGTTTAAAGATTGAAGCAGAAGCTGTGTTCCACTCACCAGCAGTCTCAAAATCCTGCAGCGGGGGTCGTGGGTAGCTGAAGGTACTCCGGTGCTGGTCCAGCCGGAAGAGGCCTGTGGTCCTACTCAGGCCGGTTTTCTGCTTCCCTAACTAATGCAGTCTCTGGTCCCGAGTGCAATTGGATTGGAGCAGAAGCTGTGTTCCACTCACCAGAAGTCTTAAGATCTTGTGGTGGGTGTTGTGGGTAGCTGGCGAGTGTCAGCTGACCCTGCGCCCCAGCTGCCCTGGTGCTTTTCTGACTGGAAGAGGCTTGTGGCCCTATGTAGGCTGGATTTCTCTCTCCCCAACCAGAGCAGTCTCAGGTCCAGCGTGATTGGACTGGGGCAGAAGCTGTGTTCCACTCACCAGCAGTCCCAAAATCCTGAGGCGGGGGTCGTGGGTAGCTGGTGGGTGTCAGGCAACCCTGCGCTCCAGCTACCGCTGTGCTGATCCGGCCGGATGAGGCCTGTGGCCCTACTCAGGCCGGTTTCTGCTTCCCTAACTAATGCAGTCTCAGGTCCTGTGTGCAATTGGATTGGAGCAGAAGCTGTGCTCCACTCACCAGAAGTCTTAAGATCCTGTGGCGTGTGTTGTGGGTAGCTGGCGAGTGTCAGCCGACCCTGCGCCCCAGCTGCCCCGGTGCTTTTCTCGATAGACAAATTCTTAATGAGACTAATGTAAGGGCATAAAGACATTATCCAAACTAACAAAATCAGAAATGAAAACATAACAACAGGAACAAAAAAATTTAAAAATTATCAAATCCTACTATGAAAGCCTATACTCAACAAAACTGGAGAATCTGGATGAAATGGATAATTTTCTAGAGAGATACTAGGTACCAAAATTAAATGAGGATCAGATAAACCATCTAATAAGCCTCAGAGCCCCTAAAAATGTAGAAGTAGTCATTAAAAGTCTCCTCCCAAAAAAGAGCCTCGGACCAGAAGGTTTTAGTGTAGAATTCTATCAGACTTCCAAAGAAGACCTAGTTCCAATACTCTTCAAATTATTCCAAAAAAAAAAAAAAAAAAAAAAAACAAAAAAAAAAAAAACAAAAAACAAAAAAAAAAAAACAAAAAAGGAAAAGAAAAAGAAAAAGAAACAGAAGGAAGACTATCTAACTTGTTCTATGAAGCTGCATTTACACTGATACCAAAAATCAAATAAAGTCCAAACAACAAAAAGAGAACTTGAGACTAATTTTCCCTATGGATATTGATGCAAAATACTCAATAAACTTCTTGAAAACTGAATCCAAAATCACATCAAAATGATTCTTCACCAAGTAGACCTCATCCCAGGGATGAAGTGATGGTTCAATATAAAGAAATTCATCAACATAATACACTATATAAACAAACTCAAAGTAAAAACACATTATCATCTTATTAGATGCTGAAAAAGCATTTGACAAAATTCTACACCACCTCATGTTAAAAAGTCTTGGTAAGAACAGGAATTTAATGTCCATACCTAAACATAGTAACAGCAATAGGCAGCAAACCAGTAGCAAACAGCAAACTAGATGGAGAGAAACTTCAAACAATCCCACTAAATTCGGGGACTAGATAATGTTGCCCACTCTTTCCCTATCTGATCAATACAGGACTGGAAGTTCTAGCCAAAGCAATTGTAAGACAAAAAGGGGTCAAAGGAATACATATTGGAAAGGAAGAAGTCAAAATATCAGTATTTACTGAAGATATGATAGTTTACTCTATTGATCCCCAAAATTGCAAAGAGAACTACTTCAGCTGATAAAATCATCAGCAAAGTGTCTGTATACAAATTTCTCAAACAAATCTATAGCCTTTCTCTACTCAAAGGATAAACAGACTGAGAAAAAAATTACAAAATGACACCCTTCACAATAATCATAAATAATATAAAATATCTTGGTGTGACTCTAACTCAGAACGGAAGTATCTGTAAGACAGACCTTCAAGTCTCAGAAAAAAGAAATTGAAAAAGACCTTAGAAGATGGGAAGATCTCTGATGCCCATGGATTGGCATGATTAACATACTAAAAATGGCAATCTTACCAAAAGCCATGTGCAGACTTAATGCAATCCTCATCAAAATTCCAACTCAATTCTTCAGAGAGATGGAAATAGCAACTCTTAAATTCATTTGGAGCAAGAAAATACCCAGGATATCCAAAACTTTTCCTAACAGTAAGAGAACTTCTGGGAGATTCACCCATCCCTGAACACAAGTTATAGGACAGAACAATAGTGATAAAAACCACATGGTATTGGTATAGAGACAGCCATGTAGATCAATAGAATAGAAATGAAGTTCCAGAAATGAACCCACACATCTACAGTCACTTGATAATTGACAAAGAAGCTAAAACCACCCAGTGGAAAAAAGACAGCGTCTTCAATAAATGATTCTGACTTAAGTGGAGCTCAGCATTTAGAAGAATGCAAATTGATCCATTATTATCTCCTTGTATCAAGTTTAAGTCCAAGTGCATTATGGAACTCCACATAAAACCAGACACACTGGCTCTAATGAAAGAGAAATGTATTATAGTTGAATTGTTAGTTTAGATTTTCTTACTGTAGAGTCTTATATCTATTCATTGACTACAAAATATTCCCAAATTATGTGAAATAAATTTAAAATATTTTCAAAAATCAAGATTCTCTGATTTTCATGCTGAAAATATGTGAAAGTATTCAACACATTCATTATAAACTTCAAGTTTAAGTAATATTTGATATTTGGTGAGAAGTTAAGGCCCAGAGTGGTGTTTGAATAGAGGCAGAGTAGCTGATTGACACACATGTGTTTCAGGTTAACATAAGAGATTGGTCTATTAAATTTAGAATATTAAGCTACATATATAATTATACATACAACATTTAAATGCACTCAAATAATTATAGCAATATTTATTTATTGGTTATAGTTGGTATTAATTATGTATTTATATGTTTTATCTGTTTCTTAATATATAGAACATTTGGGAAAGAGACCATGACTAGTTAGAAAAATGTAAAACTTTCAAATGTCTTCTTTTTTTATTTGAGACAAATGCCCTGTAGCTTAAAACAAAGGCCTAGGGAGCTTCCATACTCTCACATCTCTCCTGTCCCCTAACTGGCATTACTGATCATGGAACACCTTAGTTAAAGGCCAGAGTAGGACCCATTTTTGCACAACCTGTGTGTCAGTCCACTATCCTGTCTGTTTTCAAACCAAGTAACCCTAAATTATGGAAGAATACCATTTAATGATTTTTAAAATACCACTCCTCAGGGAGAATCTGGATTTTAGAGAAAAGAAATTAACCAGTTACAGACTTCCTGATGATAAAAGAATGACATATTTGACATTTAGTGTTAGATCCCAACAAATCACACCAAGCAGCAGGTCTCACTTGGGAAGTTTATTGGGAGGGATAAACAAATACAGCCTTTGGGAGAGTAGGGAGAGAAAGGTGGGGAGATGCATTTGGAAAAGGACAGGAACAGGAGCAATGCCGTTGACTCTCAGACTGCTAGAGATGACTTGTCTCTGAGAGCAAACTGTAAAGATATATGATTGTCATGAAGTCACTTCTAGCTGTCATGACCTGTTAGCCAACACTTAAAATACTTATTTACTCATACTAAGTATGTTTAAAGACACATTCATCATTAAAACACTGAGTATGATTACATGTTAATAAAAAGTAGAAATAAGAAAACAACAATGTGAAATAGCTAGATTGTCAACCATCTTAAGCTAACCAGTACTCCAAAAAGAGACACTTTCTTTAAAAGACACTAGTTATCATAGCTTTATAATTCCTATCTCTAATACTCTATAGTGTTGTAAAATTAATACTGTTTCCATTCATTTTATCAATGACAAAATATTTAAAGTAAAAGTGTTTGACCTTTAAGAGAATTTTGTTAAATTCTATGTGAATGAACCAACATTATGCTCTGTGTCTATGTGAAACAGGAAAAGTGTATTCAAATCATCAACTACTTTCACTATGCCAGAGGATGGGCTGTCAAATTATCTTCATCAAACCAGATAAGGAATGTTACACACAGTCTTTCATGGCACTGTATTACACCAAAGCATTTTGCAAAGAACTTATTATTCAAGCTTCCCACACCTTTTTTTTCCTGTTTTTATCACTGAATGATCACGAGGTGTTACTATTTGCTAGGTTTTCTCTATCCATTTTTAATTCAAAGCCCCAAGTCATATAGGAAAGAGAAATTTTAAAGACCATTATAAAAGTACATTTTTATATTACTAATCCAAAGTAAATAAAAATGTATGCATAAATGTAATGTTTTAAAATGTGTAACTAATTAGTTTATTAATATCTTATTAATATGAATAAATGTTTATATTCCTTATATATGTTTTATTATATGCACTGCAACAAAGTATTTATATAACTATACAAATATACGTATTATTTATTCATATTCAGTGTGAGCATCATTTTTCTGCTTATGTCAATAAGAAATCCTTAATCAAACTTAGTCACTCTAGAAGTAGACTGATGTTGCTCCCTTTCCATACTAACACAGTCTCCTTACCTCTATAACCACAAAGACAAAGATAGAATGCTTTCTTCACAGGGAACACACTTTAGCCCTGCCTTTTGGGACTTAAGAGAACAAAGCTAGTCAAAAATTTCCTTAGACATCAGGGAAATGCAAATCGAAAAGACACTAAGAAACCGCATCACACCAATTTGGATGGCTAACATCAATAACTCAGGTGACAGCAGATGCTGGCAAGGATATGGAGCAAGAGGAACACTCTTCCATTGCTGGTGGGATTGTAAAGTGGTACAATCACTCTCAAAATCAGTCTGGCAGTTCCTCAGAAAATTTGACATAGTACTACCTAAGGACTCAGCTATACCACTCCTGAGCATTTACCTAAAATATGTTACAATATATAGCAAGGACACAGGCTCCACTATGTTCACAGTAGTTTAGTTATAATAGCCAGTACCTAGAAACAACCAGATGTCCCTCAACAGGGGAATGGATACAGTAATTGTAGTACATTTACACAATTGAGTATTACTCAGATTTTAAAAACAATGACTTCATGAATTTCTTAGGCAAATGGATGGCACTAGAAAATATCATCCTAAATAAGGTAACAGAGTCATAAAAGGACACCCATGGTATGTACTCAATGATAGGTGAATATTAGTCAAAAAGCTCAGAATACCCATGGTACAATTCACAGACCATATGAAGCTCAAGAAGAATTAAGACCAAAGTGTGAATGTTTCAGTCCTACTTAGAAGGGGGAACCAAATAATAATGGGAGGTTAGGGAGGAAGGGGTATGGGAGGGAAAGAGGAGGGGGAGGAAAATATGGGGCATGAGCAGGTATAGGAGGAGACAGAGGGAAATACAGAGGATCAGGAAATTAAATGGAAATATGCAGCAGTGGGGGGAATGAGGAACTGGGCATAGCCATTAGAAAGTCCCAGATGCAAGGAAAACAAAAGGCAGGTTCATAACTCCTGTTAGCTCCACCATGTGTTTGTGTAGTTTCTGTTTCCATGATCTGTCCATTAGTGAGAGTGGGGTATTTAAGACTCCCACTTTTATTGTGTGGTGCTCAATATATTATTTGAGCTTTAGCAAGTATTCTCTTCTGAATGTGGGTGCCCTAGCATTTGGGGCCTAGTTGTTCAGAATTGAGAGTTCAGTTTGGTAGATCTTTCCTTTAACATGTATGAAATGTCCTACTTAATGATTTTGATAACTTTTTGTTGAAAGTTGATTTTATTTGATATTAAAATGGCTACCACACCTTGTTTCTTGGCACCATTTCCTTGAAAGTTTTCTTCCATCCTTTTACTCTGACATAGTGTCTGTCTTTGTCACTGAGGTCAACTTTCTATATGCATAAAAGTGCTACATCTTGTTTATGTATGCAGTCTGTTAGTCAAGGAATGGAGTCCATTGATATTAAGAGATAGTAAGGATTGTTGCTTCCTGTTATTTTTGCTGATAGAAGTGGAATTAAGATTGTATGGCTATCTTCCTTGGGATTTTTTGATAGAAGATTAATTTCTTGCTTTTCCTTGGGCATAGATACCCTCCTTATGTATATTTTTCTTCACCTTTCCACTTTTACATCTTTTCTTACCCTCAAAGTTATTCCCTCTAAAAGGCATGACCTCAATACCTGCTAAATTTTGTTTCTCCTGAAAAGTGGTGTGCTAGCAAATGTTCAGAGTTGTGCAAGTAGGATTGTTGGCCCCAACCAAAGAGCATGTGATAATGAATGTGTGTGTATTAATGTATTATGAAGTATATGTGTGCTTATGCTTTTTTACTTGTATAAAAGTATTTCATTTTGTAGTGTGACATACTTCTCGTTGTTCAATAAACATTTATAGCTCCAAATCTCTCTTTGGCTTGACAAGGAAGAGGATGAGGCTTCTGGGGAAGAAAGAAAGGAGCCATAACAATTAATCCTTTTTTTAATTCCCCCTGATGTTAATCAGCAGGTTTTAATTTGCCCCGAGGCTTCCAGCTTCTGGTTTTAGAGTAATTTAGAGTCAAGATTGGTAAACATTATTACAGAAAGCTAACCTAATCTCTATCAAGAGCAAGTTTGTCTCCCCTACCCTCAGCCTCCACCCTGCCCATGCTCTTCTTTCTCACCTTCTTCAGAGAAGACCCAGGCCAGGGCAAAGCTCCTGAAAATACTTTCCATGAAAGTTTTTAAAAAAGCAAATCAATTATGGAATATACAATTCAAAATGTGTAAAATATAATAAACATGTTATTTGCACCTATTGATAAAATTTAGTTCATAAAGTACTTGCATACAACATTATGTTCAATTATAAATTGAGTGAAAATCCTATTATTCTTTTTTAATATTTTTTATTACATCTTTTCCTCAATATATTTCCAATGCTATCACAAAAGTCCCCCATACCCTCCCCGCCACTTCCCTACCCACCCATTCCCATTTTTTTTTTTTTTGCCCTGGCGTTCCCCTGTACTGGGGCATATAAAGTTTGCATGTCCAATGGGCCTCTCTTTCCAGTGATGGCCGACTAGGCCATCTTTTGATACATATGCAGCTAGATTCAAGAGCTCCGGGGTACTGGTTAGTTCATAATGTTGTTCCACTCATAGGGTTGCGAATTCCTTCAGATCCTTGGGTACTTTCTCCAGCTCCTCCATTGTGGCCCTGTGATCCATCCTATAGCTGACTGTGAGCATCCACTTCTGTGTTTGCCAGGCCCAGGCATAGTCTCACAAGAGACAGCTATATCTGGGTCCTTTCAGCAAACGCTTGCTAGTGTATGCAATGGTGTCAGTGTTTGGAAGCTAATTATGGGGTGGATCCCTGGATATGACAGTCTCTAGATGGTCCATCCTTTCGTCACAGCTCCAAACTTTGTCTCTGTAATTCCTTCCATGGGTGTTCTGTTCCCAATTCTAAGGAGGGGCATAGTATCCACACTTCAGTCTTCATTCTTCTTGAGTTTCATGCGTTTAGCAAACTGTATCTTATATCTTGGGTATCCTAAGTTTTGGGCTAATATCCACTTATCAGTGAGGACATATTGTGTGAGTTTTTGTGATTGTGTTACCTCACTCAGGAAGATACACTCCAGGTCCATTCATTTGATAGGAATTTCATAAATTCATTTTTTTTAATAGTTGAGTAGTACTCCATTGTGTAAATGTACCACATTTTCTGTATCCATTCCTTTGTTGAGGGGCATCTGGGTTCTTTCCAGCTTCTATCTATTATAAATAAGGTTGCTATGAACATAGTAGAGCATGTGTCCTTCTTACTGGATGGGACATCTTCTGGATATATGCCCAGGAGAGGTATTGTGGGATCCTCCAGTAGTACTATGTCCAATTTTCTAAGGAACTACAAGACGGATTACCAGAGTGGTTGTACAAGCTTGCAATCCCACAAACAATGGAGGAGTGTTCCTCTTTCTCCACATCCTCGCCAGCATCTGCTGTCACCGGAATTTTTGATCTTAGCCATTCTCACTGGTGTGAGGTGGAATCTCAGGGTTGTTTTGATTTGGATATCCTTGATGATTAAGGATGTTGAACATTTTTTCAGGTGCTTCTCTGCCATTTGGTATTCCTCAGGTGAGAATTCCTTGTTCAGTTCTGAGCCCCATTTTTTAATGGGGTTATTTGACTTTCTGGAGTCCACCTTCTTGAGTTCTTTATATATATTGGATATTATTCCCCTATCTGATTTAGGATAGGTAAAGATCCTTTCCCAATCTTTTGGTGGTCTTTCTGTCTTATTGACAGTGTCTTTTGCCTTGCAGAAGCTTTGCAGTTTCCTGTCAATTCTCAATCTTACAGCAGAAGCCATTGCTGTTCTATTCAGGAATCTTTCCCCTGTGCCCAAATCTTCAAGGCTTTTCCCCACTTTCTCCTCAATAAGTTTCAGTGTCTCTGGTTTTATGCGAAGTTCCTTGATCCACTTAGATTTGACCTTAGTACAAGGAAATAGGAATGGATCGATTCGCATTCTTCTACATGATAACAACCAGTTGTGCTAGCACCATTTGTTGAAAATGCTGTCTTTCTTCCACTGGATGGTTTTAGCTCCCTTGTCGAGGATCAAGTGCCCATAGGTGTGTGGGTTCATTTTTGGATCTTCAATTCTATTCCATTGGTCTACTTGTTTGTCCCTATACCAGTACCATGCAGTTTTTATCACAATTGCTCTGTAGTAAAGCTTTAGGTCAGGCATGGTGATTCGATCAGAGGTTCTTTTATCCTTGAGAAGAGTTTTTGCTATCCTAGGTTTTTTGTTATTCTAGATGAATTTGCAGATTGCTCTTTCTAATTCGTTGAAAAATTGAGTTGGAATTTTGACGGGGATTGCATTGAATCTGTAGATTGCTTTGGCAAGATAGCCATTTTTACAATGTTGATCCTGCCAATCCATGAGCATGGAAGATCTTTACATTTTCTGAGATCTTCTTTAATTTCTTTCTTCAAAGACTTGAAGTTTTTATTATACAGATCTTTCACTTTCTTAGTTACAGTCATGCCAAGATATTTTATATTATTTGTGACTATTGAGAAGGGTGTCGTTTCCCTAATTTCTTTCTCATCCTTTTATCCTTTGTGTAGAGAAAGGCCATTGACTTGTTTGAGTTAATTTTATATCCAGCTACTTCACTGAAGCTGTTTATCAGGTTTAGGAGTTCTCTGGTGGAATTTTTAGGGTCACTTATATATACTATCATATCATCTGCAAAAATTGATATTTTGACTTCATCTTTTCCAACTTGTATCCCCATGATCTCCTTTTGTTGTCGAATTGCTCTGGCTGGGTCTTCAAGTACAATGTTGAATAGGTATGGGGAAAGTGGGCAGCCTTGTCTAGTCCCTGATTTTAGTGGGATTGTTTCAAGCTTCTCACCATTTATTTTGATGTTGGCTACTGGTTTGCTGTAGATTGCTTTTATCATGGTTAGGTATGGGCCTTGAATTCCTGATCTTTCCAAGACTTTTATCATGAATGGGTGTTGGATCTTGTCGAATGCTTTTTCTACATCTAACAAGATGATCATGTGGTTTTTGTCTTTGAGTTTGTTTATATAATGGATTACGTTGATGGATTTCCATATATTAAACCATCTCTGCATCCCTGGAATAAAACCTACTTGGTCAGGATGGATGATTGCTTTAATGTGTTCTTGGATTCTGTTAGTGAGAATTGTATTGAGTATTTTTGCATTAATATTAAAGGGAAATTGGTCTGAAGTTCTCTATCTTTGTTGGATCTTTCTGTGGTTTAAGTATCAGAGTAATTGTGGCTTCATAGAATGAGTTGGGTAGAGTTCCTTCTACTTCTATTTTGTGGAACAGGTTGTGCAGAACTGGAATTAGATCTTCTTTGAAGGTCTGGTAGGACTCTGCACTAAACCCATCTGGTCCTGGGCTTTTTTTGGCTGGGAGACTATTAATGACTGCTTCTATTTCTTTAGTGGATATGGGACTGTTTAGCTTGTTAACTTGATCCTGATTTAACTTAAGTACCTGGTATCTGTCCAGAAATGTGTCCATTTCATCCAGGTTTTCAAGTTTTGTTGAGTATAGCCTTTTGTAGAAGGATCTGATGGTGTTTTGGATTGCTTCAGGATCTATTGTTATGTCTCCCTTTTCATTTATGATTTTGTTAATTAGGATGTTGTCCCTGTGCCCTCTAGTGAGTCTAGCTAAGGGTTTATCTATCATGTTGATTTTATCAAATAACCAACTCCTCATTTGATTAATTCTTTGGATAGTTCTTCTTGTTTCCACTTGGTTGAATTCACCCATGAGTTTGATTATTTCCTGCCGTATACTCCTCTGGGTGAATTTTCTTCCTTTTTTTTCTAGAGCTTTTAGATTTGTTGTCAAGCTGCTAGTGTGTGCTCTCTCTAGTTCCTTTGTGGAGACACTCCGAGCTATGAGTTTCCATCTTAGAAATGCTTTCATTGTGTCCCATAGGTTTGGGTATGTTGTGGCTTTATTTTCATTAAACTGTAAAAAGTCTTTAATTTCTTTCTTTATTCCATCCTTGACCAAGGTTTCATTGAGAAGAGTGTTATTCAGTTTCCATATGAATGTTGCTTTCCATTATTTATGTTGTTATTGAAGATCAGCCTTAGACCATGGTGGTCTGATAGGATGCATGGGACAATTTCAATATTTTTGTATCTGTTGAGGCCTGTTTTGTGACCAATTATATGGTCAATTTTGGAGAAGGTCCCGTGAGGTGCTGAGAAGATGGTATATGCTTTTGTTTTAGGATAAAATGTTTTGTAGATATCTGTTAAGTCAATTTGTTTCATAACTTCTGTTAGTTTCACTGTGTCCCTATTTAGTTTCTGTTTCCACCATCTGTCCATTGATGAAAGTGGTGTGTTGAAGTCTCCCACTATTTTTGTTTGAGGTGCAATGTGTGCTTTGAGCTTTACTAAAGTGTTTTTAATGAATGTGGCTGCCCTTGCATTTGGGGCATAGATATTAAGAATTGAGAGTTCCTCTTGGAGGATTTTACCTTTGATGAGTATGAAGTGTCCCTCCTTGTCTTTTTTGATAACTTTGTGTTGGAAGTCGATTTTATTCTATATAAGAATGGCTACTCCAGCTTGTTTCTTCAGACCATTTGCTTGGAAAATTGTTTTCCAGACTTTCACTCTGAGGTAGTGTCTGTCTTTTTCCCTGAGATGGGTTCCTGTAAGCAGCAGAATGTTGGGTCCTTTTTGTGTAGCCAGTCTGTTAGTCTATGTCTTTTTAGTGGGGAATTGAATCCATTGATATTAAGAGATATTAAGGAAAAGTAATTGTTGCTTCCTTTTATTTTTGTTGTTAGAGTTGGCATTCTGTTCTTTTGGCAGTCTTCTTTTAGGTTCGTTGAGGGATTACTATCTTGCTTTTTCTAGGGCGTGATTTCTGTCCTTGTATTTTTTTTTTCTGTTATTATCCTTTGAAGGGCTGGATTCGTGGAAAGTTAACATGTGAATTTGGTTTTGTCGTGGAATACTTTGGTTTCTCCATCTATGGTAATTGAGAGTTTGGCTGGATATAGTAACCTGGGCTGGCATTTGTGTTCTCTTAGTGTGTGTATAACATCTGTCCAGGCTCTTCTGGCTTTCATAGTCTCTGGTGAAAGTCTGGTGTAATTCTGATAGGCCTGCCTTTATATGTTACTTGACCTTTCTCCCTTACTGCTTTTAATTTTCTATCTTTATTTAGTGCATTTTGTTCTGATTATTATGTGTCGGGAGGAATTTCTTTTCTGGTACAGTCTATTTGGAGTTCAGTAGGCTTCTTGTATGATCATGGGCATCTCTTTCTTTAGAATTGGGAAGTTTTCTTCTATTATTTTGTTGAAGATATTTGCTGGTCCGTTAAGTTGAAAATCTTCATTCTCATTAACTTCTATCATCCGTAGGTTTGTTCTTCTCATTGTTTCCTTTAATTCCTGGATGTTTTGAGTTAGGATCCTTTTGCATTTTGTATTTTCTTTGATTGTTGTGCCAGTGTGCTCTATGGAATCTTCTGCACCTGAGATTCTCTCTTCCATCTCTTGTATTCTGTTGCTGATGCTCCCATCTATGGTTCCAGATTGCTTTCCTAGGGTTTCTATCTCCAGCGTTGCCTCACTCTTGGGTTTATTGTGTCTACCTCCCTTTTTAGGTCTAGTTTGGTTTTGTTCACTTCCATCACCTGTTTGGATGTGTTTTCCTGTTTTTCTTTAAGTACTTCTACCTGTTTTGTTGTGTTTTCCTGTATTTCTTTCAGGACCTGTAACTCTTTAGCAGTTCTCTCCTGTATTTCTTTAAGTGAGTTATGAAAGTCCTTCTTGATGTCCTCTACCATCATCATGAGATATGCTTTTAAAACTGGGTCTAGATTTTCGGTTGTGTTGGGGTGCTCAGGACTAGGTCGGGTGGGAGTGCTGTGTTCTGATGATGGTGAGTGATCTTGATTTTTGTTAGTAGGATTCTTATGTTTGCCTTTCGACATCTGGTAATCTCCGAAGCTAGCTGTTATAGTTGTCTCTGGTTAGAGCTTGTTCCTCAGTTGACTCTGTTAGCCTCTATCAGCAGACCTGGGAGGCTGGCTCTCTCCTTAGTTTCAGTGGTCAGAGTATTTTCTGCAGACAAGCCCTATTCTTGCAGGGAAGGTGCCCAGATATCTGGTGTTCAAAACTGCCTCCTGGCCGAAGTTGTGTTCCACTCACCAGAAGTCTTAGGATCCCGTGGGGAATCATGTGTAGGTCCTTGCGGGTGTCCAGAGACTTCTCTGGCAAGGCACCGCAGTGCTTGAGTGGACCGGAAGGGACTTGTGCCCCAGCTCAGGCCGGGTTGCCTGCTTCCCTAGTTAATGCAGTCTCAGGTTCCGTGCGATTGGATTGGAACAGATGCTGTGTTCCACTCACCAGAGGTCTTAGGATCCCATGGGGAATCCTGTGCAGGTCCTTGTGGGTGTCCAGAGACTCCTCTGGCAAGGCACCTGGTCATCGAGTGGACCGGAAGGCGAAAATCCTATTATTCTTAATGGAATATGTGATAACCTCTTGGTATCAAATGTGTTAACTACATCATAATAGTTTGAATATGGAAAAACACTTGGTTTTTTTTTTAAGGTGTAGAATATGTTAATTTTTCTGTATGAAATAAAGCCAATTATTTTTATTTGTCCTAATGTTGAAATGCTACTGATCATTTGGTTGATAAATGTATTGGTTATTTTCTCTTTGTAATCACCAAATACTTGACAATAAATAATTAATGGGGGAAAGTTTATTTTGCATTACTGCTTGAGATTGAAGTCTTTCATGGCAAGACAGGCATGGAGATGAAAGATCTGGGTATGTAAGGTAGCAGACAGGACCGTGTGTTGTTCTGTTAATTCTTCTTTCCTTGGCCATTTACTCGGGGGTCATAGCTCATAGAGTAATGCATCATACTCCTTTGGGTCTTCCTTTCTCATGTAAAATACTTTAGAAGCACACCAACAGATGTATACAGTGTTGTATCTCCTAGGTGGTTCAAAACATGGTGAAGTTAATAAACCACCCCAATATGCCATTTGAACCCAGAATTAGAGAAGACATGAAAACTCATTTAAAAAAAAAACTCAATAATGACCATCAATCTAAAATATACTTATGTATTAAGTGGAAAATATAGCTAGTGTGTACACCATAATACAATTAATTAATCATTCTGAAGATACTTACAGTTGGATTATTTTTTTGCATGCAATTTCAAAAATCCATGCCTGCTCTTTGCCAGGTGCTGGCAAAGGCCATCTCATCTATACCCCAAGGGCTATCTCACCGAGCTCTGATGCTCAACTACTTATCTCACTCAGCTCTGCCAAACTGCCAGCTCTTACACTTTCCCCATGAGCACAGGGAACTACTTCACCCTGAGGCTACATCTGCCAAGTCTTTAACAAAGCCTTTAAAACCTTCTGTGCCCTTTCTCTTCCCTATGTAACGCACTGCAATCGGAAAACAGCAGACAACTTTAATATTTTAAAACTAGCCAGACAACTCAATAGCTGGGCAAAGAATCTATAGCCGTAAACTCATCAGCTATCCTATATTAGAATTCTGCTGGTGGCAAAGGCTGCCACTGGTTCTAGTAGCCCCCAGACCTTAATTTGTTCGTGCTTCTTTCCCCAAAGCCTGGCAGAAAAATAAAAACAAATAAACAAACAAACAAGAAAAAAAACCCTAACCAACCAACCAAACAAACAAACAAAAAAATCCCTTTCTCTCTCCTCTCCTCCTCTTCCTCCTGGGACCCGGAAATCCCATTGTTTCTTTCTTTCACCCAATGATTAGCTTCTACCATCTTTATTAACATAATCAGGAAACACTTAGGGAACCAGATTTTAGTATCAGCTCCTCCCCATACATTATTTTTTTTCTGAAATGTAACTGAATTTCCTTTGAAAATATTACCAGTTAAAAATATTAAAGATTTAAATTACAAAATATAAGACAGGAAAAATTACAAATACAAAATAGAGATCTCTGTTAAAACCAATATAAGTATTTAAATATTTAGAAAACACAGATACATGATCTACATAGTTTTATAATGTAATGTGTATAAATATAAGTTATATATATATATGTATATATATATATATGTTTCTTTTATATGTATTGATTTTTGCTCTTATGTATGTGTGTGCACCCTTGATTTGCAATGATTGCAGAAGATAACAATGGACATTCTGGTACTGAATTGTTAGGTTCACTGCTATTTGTGTCCTGGGAAATGAGCCTGTGTCCACTGGAAGAGCAGTCCATGCTCCTTAACATCTGAGCCATCACTTCAACCTCGAAACTATACTGAATTTAACAGAATAATGTCATGTTATTTCCAAAGTTATGTTGATTAAAATATAAAAGTACAATTAAAGTAACACTGTATTTAACCATGTTAATCACTTATTATTTTTTCCAAATTGGTCAATGCTTGTACATGCTTTTTATGTATTTGTGTGTGTGTGATTTTATATGTATACCCGTGTATGTACATTTGGATACATGTGCATGCATAGACTAAAGGTTATTGTCACATGTCTTCTTCTATAACATTTTGACTTATATTTGAGTTACTGAAAGTTTATCATTGTATCTGTAGCTACCCAACTATATAAGTCTGATGATAGGAGCTCAAGTACTCTTGATTATATAGTGAGCTCTTGTCAAGTGAACCATGGCCCTAGCTCCTGTCTACTTTGTAATTTCCAATGATGCATGGTAAAAAGGATGGCTATGCATTGCTATACAGATAATAGCTCCATCTATACATTTGAAGAAATTTTCATGCAGAGTGTAATTTACATAGTGTCGTTAAGCCTAAGTATTTCAGAATATCAAACAGGACATCTTCAAATACTATAAACCTGCAATTCATTGATAAGCATGCCTAATATTTCTATTGTGTTACTTACTTCAGTGTCTAAAGAAATGTCTCATATTCCAGAATTTGGGAAGAATTTATATTTTATATTATATTAAATCTAGCAATTTTCTTGATTTTAGTTTTCTTACTTTTAAACAACACTTTTTTTCTTAAGAATTTGAGCATGCTTTGTAAATTATTAATGCTACAATGTACGTTAGGGAAGCAGCCACAGTAATAGGTCTAGACACCACATCTCTAGATTGCAGCTGTGTGGTTTCCTACAGGCAAAGAAAATGAAAAATATTGATTCCATGAAGCCATGTGAGTATAGAAAAGGTCAGCTTTTGACCTCTTGTGTTTCAACACCTCTTAATTTGGTCTGCAGATGTTCCATTCCTGTAAACACCTATTTATAGGGAAGAATCCATTAGTGAATTTTTCACTTTAATATTGAACTCTTACTTAAAATAAGCCTAAGATTCAGAAAGCTTTACATGGTGGTCTTAAAATTATCCACTTGACTTTAATAATATCTTGATCAGTTAAAAGATATAGGATAACAAAAGTAGACACAAGAAAATCAAGCATGATTAAGTGTGAAGATTTAAGATTAAAAAAAAAAACCTATCAATTTATCCTTTCACATTATATAATATAAATTACTTTCATCTAATTGTGACACATTTTTATTTTGTTGGTTATGGTATTCTGATACACTTTCTTGGTTAATCTTATCTAATCAAATTTTCCTAACTTACAATTTCATCTCAGTGGTTGACATCATCTTTATTGAAAGACATTGCCTTTTTAGATGTTTTGACTTAGTTCTTCTGAGTCCAATTATTTGTCTGTAGTATCATATGCTGTTATTGATTATTAACGTTTTGAGAAAGTCATATTATCTTTTGATATTTTACAAATGTACATGCTCTACCTTCTTCTGGGGTCAGTGTGGCACATAGGATGTGTCATCTCTGTGTCCTCCCCTTAGCATTGTTCTCTCAGTGTCTGTACCAGCCAATCTCTGACCTGGAAGCTGTCCAGGTGGCAATCAAATGCACTCAGTTATGACTTTAAACTACATGTGACATATAGTTGTTAGGATATTTTTCTTCCTGCAGTTGTTCATTTGGTTTGATTTGTACTTGGAAAACAGAAAATAATATTGTGATCATATTCTATCAATTTTCTCCAAATAAATCTCATACCCACATTGACAAGTCAACATATAAAATATATTAAAGACTACATTGAAAGAAGATACCAGAGAAACACTTGTAAAAATCACAATAGTAAAACTAATTTTCAAATAATTTAATTTCCCCCTGAAGATAATTAATTATTTCATTTCTATAACATAGGGGTTACTAACTTCTGGTTTCAGCAGCATATTTTGAACTGTTTTGCGGAAAAGAAAGCTATTTTTAAAATATGATTCAGAATTTCATTGAATAAAGAAAAATTTAAAAATATTAACTATTAATGCTGTAGTCATGTCCTGACAGTTATGGCTCATGTTCAGAGGAGGTATATTTTTAATCAAATTTCTTATTCTACATAGCACATACCTATCAATAACACTATCTCTACACAATAGGAATATAGCTCAAACAAATGTACATTTTAGGAGGATATTACATGGCCCGGATTGCTTGAAAATTTTTAAATTCTTCTTGTTGATGAACAATTTTTGAAAAACACACTATTATTACTATTCTGTACTTATCTAATATTTTTTGTTGAGGAAAATAAAATTTTGTAGAGCCATGCATTAAACTGTCTCAGCAGCTGGACATTTTGACCTTTACAATGCTATCTCTAAGATACATACAGAGCAAGTCTCCTTCCTCCTCCATGTTCAAATATGCTTGACATGAAGTTTATAAAACTAAAACATGTGGAAATATATTTTATATTTTTTACATTTGTTGAATTCGCAACTGGTAATTTCATATATTTTATCTCTTTATGGGAATTTATTCTCTTTAAGATTTAAAAGGAAGGTTTGTAAAATAAAATTTGTGATTAATTTAAGGGCAACTTAAATATACATATATCACAAATCTCATTGAAGTTATAAATACACCATTTGTTCTTCCTGTGCATATATATATATAAACCTGCAATTCATTGATAAATTGCAGGTTTATATTCATTATATACACACACACACACAATATCTGGAAACAAAACTGTTGAAAATAGTGAATGCTTATACGTAATAGTTTTACTGAAGAGGAGTTTAGGTATGAATATACTTGACAATCATAAATGTATCTCTCATCAGGCTGGAAATAAAGATTGGCAAAATATTAGTGTCATATTAAGAACTTTGCTAAAATAGCCAGTTACTATAGGTAGTTAAGAAAAATTTTCCATGGTGAAATTAAAAGTTCTTCAGGTATATTCCATTGAGAATAAATGATGGAATTAAAGGGACAATGAAAGGTTAAAATGATAAAGTCTGGAACACTGTGAAAGATAGGAGAGTTCCTAGCTATGTATCAATTCGCATTCTTCTACATGTAACCACCAGTTGTGCCAGAACCATTTGTTGAAAATGCTGTCTTTCTCAGCCTTTATTGCAAGAACGTCTCGATGTTGCTACGGGAGACCCCAGGCATCCAGGGACCACTGCTTATATGTACCCCAGCACAGGAGAAGACTCACCTGCTCGGGCAGGGTTGGCACCAGATTCGGGCTAGTGCCTACTCAGTGGTGTTGTTTACCACAAAGGCACACAGGAAACTGGTGCCATCTTAGAGTTGGCTTCCTACAGGAGAGTCCAGACTAAGCCATGACCAAATAATTAATAACAATGGCAGCTACTTTATATATGTGAAAACAAAGATTAGCATAACTAACATGTGAGCCATCAGCAAATTTAGAGGGTAGAAATAGTAGTCATGACTAACAGTGAATAGATAGTCTACTTTAACAGCTAACAAACAGTATTTACATTTGAACAGAAACGAAAAAGAGTAGTCTTCAACTACTTCTAATTGGGTAGCGAGTCAATGAAACCTCTATGGTAATCTACAGATGTCTGCCAACTTCCTACCTCAATGGCTTCATCTACAAGATGCATCTATAATTAATGTATTTCCCAGTAATCATCCTAGCCTTAGTCCAATTTCTGCTATGACCCTTTAAAAATCTTTAGATAAAGAACATTAGTGGCTTTTTGTTTCTTGAAAACACCTTTTTACTCTTAAGGAATCATCTCACTCTTATTTAATTTCTCAGTGTTCCCCATTTTTTTCAATCTGCTTTAATTCCTTTAATTAAGCTTGTTTTAACTTTGCCTGTTGCAATAATGTCTATATCTTTAAAACTCCCTGGTACTAGGAAAAAAGACTCAAGAGACATTTTTCCATGCCATTTATTATTTTAAAACCAATACTTAGTTTTGGGGATCCTAGGTCCTTGTGTCAATATTATTTGGCAGAGAAAGATTCCATGGCATTAAAATTCTCTCCATAAATGTATTACTTAAGTATATACTCTTATGCTCATTTAAAAGTGTACTTGCTCATATCAGGTTTTCACTACCTAATGAGCATAAATATTACCATTTCTTTCCATATCTATCTATCTATCTATCTATCTATCTATCTATCTATCTATCTATCATCTATCTATCTACATCTATCTATGCTAACTTTTCTCTAATAATTGTTTAGATGGGCAGACAAATTGCATCTTATTAGGTTTTTACATTCTGTTTGTCAGAAGTAGATCATTTGCTTTCCTCTAATCTGTCCCTAGAAACACCCAAGCTGACTACATTGAAAGCAAAGGTAGCCATATGAAATGTTATGTACAAGACTTTTCATTCATTATCCATCAGCCTACAAAGGCTAAAATTTTAAATCTGTTACTGTTCATTTTTGGAGCTATACAAACTTTTATTAGTTTTCACAGATGTGTTGCACATTGCCTACTTAATAGTTCATCTGTTAGGTGTTGAGTGGTTGTTTCCCTTTTAGATAGAGTATGTGAAATGACTGAGGGAAATGTGAAAACTCTCTTTTTTTTTTAATCTAGCTATTATGATACTGTTTCTTCAGTATCACCTATAACTGTTACTTTGTATATACTACATTGCAACCTGATAAAGAGAAATTAATAATTTTTAATTATATCCCTCCATTCTTAGGTCTATAGTATGACAGCAGATGACTTCATGCTCAGAACCTAAAAACATTAATTAATATATGACTTTTTGCTCTTTCTCATATTCCACCAAGTGTTTTTACTCCATATGTTTCACTCCTCTACTTCAAGGTATTCCTTTACTTTCAATGAATACCTGCATTGCATTCGCTCCCCTCTCCATAATCTCTTACTATTCTACATCCAAAATATTTTTTCATGTTTGCTTGCTTTGATAATACATCAACACTGCTAATCTGAAAATTATGTCAACCGCTATGCCTCTGCTCCAGTACAGCAATTAGAAGAATGTAATTTTGCCTGGTTCCTTAAATCATGTGACCACATTGATCTCTAACTTCTTAGCCTTAAAACAGTGAGCATAACTATGAGGGTAATTCATGTGTCCTTCTTTGCTATTCTTAAAAATGGGCTGACACGAGTTGAGAGTTTTAGAAAACATGAGTTTTCTAGTATTTACCTTTAAAATTAACTTGAAGAACATTAGATAATCTGAAAGGTATGTCAACAGGAAATAGAATGGTTCTATTTCATTGCATATTTCTTTACAACTTTATTCTCTCTCTCTCTCTCTCTCTCTCTCTCTCTCTCTCTCTCTCTCTCTCACACACACACACACACACACACATCTCTATACTTTATGGTTGGTTTGTTTCTGTGCTTAGAATTGAATTGGGAACTTTGGGTATGCTAGGCAACTCAGCTGTATTTCCAACTTTCATGATACTTTGTTCTTATCGCCCAAACTCCTTTGTCCTACCTTCCTGCTACTCCTTTACTCGTTGTATATTTTAATCACGATAGTCATTTTCCTATTCCTGCTTTTGATTCAGAATTCAAAAGAATTAAGAACGCATGACTTTTACTTTTGTGATTTTTAATTTAATTACATTTCTTACTTCTCTTTTGTATCATATAAGACTTCCATATGCCTCTCCTTGCTCTCATTCAAACACATTGCCTATGTTTTATTGTTATCAAATGCATATTATATGGATGCAACAGGATTATATATATATAATAATTATATATATATAATCCTGTTGCATCCATATAATATTACATGTGTGTGTATTCTTTGCATTGGACAGCCAATTAATGCATTCTTCCTTGGGGAAGAACACCTTTTCTTTTCCCAGCTTATATCAGTTATCTATAATTCTTGGTAAAGGGTTGAGATTTCATATGCTTTTGCACATCCTTTCTTGTGTCTATTGGTATCATCCTTGTTCAGCTTGTGTATGGACAGTCATGTTTCTTTGGCTTTGTAGTCATATTTCCCATGTTTCTAGGAGTCACAATCTCAGTCAAACTCCCTGACCCCCTCTGGTCCTTGGATTGTTTCTGTCTCTCCTTTGGCAATGTTATCTTAGCTTTAAAGGCAGAAATGTTTCATAGATGTGTTATTTGTGAATGGGCACTAGAACTGTGCCACAATGTTGGTTGTAATGTTCTATACTGGTCTCCATCTGTTTTGTAGATTATTTTCAAAATTATTACCACATATTGGTGACTAAGACCTTTCAAAACTTACTTATAATAAAGTCCCTTAAATCTTTGAACCTTTCTTTTAGCCCATCACCTACCAGAAGTAGTGGAAAAGAAAGGTTATGAGGATATGGAGAAAGCAGTTCCTCCTATTTAGAGGTAGTTCCTTTGGACAAATTCAAACTATAGTCAGGATATAAGCAGGCCAGTTCAGTAGTCCAAAGATAGCAAACACAAACCAATAGTGGGGGCATAACCCTGCAGAAACAGTCAGGCCTCTGCCAATTCAGCAAGAGTCAGAAGGAGTGACCACAACCAGAAGACATACTAAGAGAAGTTCTTTGCTGTGCCTCTCCCAATGAAGTGAAATATGTCAACAAAGACAAAGACATGAGACCAATGAAGGATTGCAAAGCTAGATATTCAAGCCCATCACTATTTGTTGATAACTATTTATACTCCATGTAAACATTATTGGTCCTACCATGTGTATTGTCCCATACCACGAGTCCATCTTAGCAAAACTCCACATGAGTCTGTCTTAGTCAAAAAAAAAAAATCCATGTGAGTCTGTATGTATTTCATTCTGCCAATTGGCACCAGTCTGTGGAAGTGACAAGATACCACCAGAATACAACCAGAAGTGTTTGGTATATTTCTTTCTAAGAAGTCACAATATATAATGACCAGTTAGGAATGGCAAGGCATACCAATACTACCCAGCATCATTTAGTGTCATCAGCCATCTATTGGGTTATATTTATATTTCTTTTGAGTATCATGCATCCATTCATGAGCTTGGTTTTGTATAATAGTCTTTCACCTGTGTCTACATCTACAAAATATTTGTTCACATGTCTGCTTTAGCAAAACATCCTTTCACCTGTTTGCCCTAGGAAAATATCATTTTACATAACAGATTTTTCAAAGAAACTAGAAGTTTCTGCTTCAATCTATCCTTGATTTAATCTATCTACTCTGATACCTGTTAACTAGAAGACTCTTGAGGTGACAAATGAAAGCCTTATGGATAAATAATAAGGAAGTGAAACTAATATACATTCATTTCATGGAATGAGTATGTAAAATTAATGCCTCAGAGCCATTTGTGGAAAGAGATATTTATATAATTTGTTTGTCAAGATAATATGCTTTTTATCACAGCTGTTGCATACTAGTAGGCTAGTGTGGGAAATTCCTTATGGCACACTTGATTTTAGCAGTGCTTAGTAAACAAATAGGATTTCTTACAAATATTCTTAATGTGTATTGAATACAAATTAATAATAGTCTTTATGACTACTGAAAAAATTAGAGGTGATTGGGTCAACTCTAAAAACTGTGTGATCTTCTTCTTCTTCTTCTTCTTCTTCTTCTTCTTCTTCTTCTTCTTCTTCTTCTTCTTCTTCTTCTTTCTTCTTCTTTCTTCTTCTTTCTTCTTCTTTCTTCTTCTTTCTTCTTCTTCTTCTTCTTCTTCTTCTTCTTCTTCTTCTTCTTCTTCTTCTTCTTCTTCTTCCTCTTCCTCTTCTTCTTTCTTCTTCTTCTTCCTCTTCTCCTTCCCTTTCTCCTCCTCCTCCTCCTCCTTCTCCTTCTCCTCCTCCTCTTCCTTCTCCTTCTCCTCCTCCTCCTCCACTCCTCCTCCTCTTCCTCCTCCTCCTCCCCTCCCCTCCTCCTCCCCTCCTCCTCTTCTTCTACAAGTACTACTATTACTACTACTGATAATTAATTGACAGAATGTACTTAAAATATATTTATATTTAGAAAAATTAAGGTACTAGGTTATGATCAGAATATAATTCATATAACTTATATATAGACTATGTAAATTTATCCCTTCAATAGTCATGGAAAAGCTCCATTTGCCTTAGGGTAATCTAAGAGACTCTTAAATGAATATACATTACTGCTGTCACCAGGGTGTGAAGGTAAGTTTCTATTTCGGAGAACTTCAGAACAAAAAGAAAAAGTCAAAAACTGTTTTCTATACTGTAGTTTAGACATCTATTAATTTGCTCACTCTCTCTCCCTCCCTCTCCCTCCCTCCCTCTTTCCCTCCCCCTGCCTCCCTCCCTCAATGTCTGTCTGTCTCTCTCTCTCCCTCTCCCCCTCCCCCTCCCCCTCCCCTCTCCCTCTCTCTCTCCCTATGTGTGTGTATGTGTGTGTTTGTATGTATGTGTGTGTTTCTCCTTTCCTTAGGCAATTCTTGTTGTATACCTATTTCCTCGATATTGAGATATCTCCTCCAAGAGGTATGTTCAATAAAAATATAGAAATAAATGCAAAGTAAAGCTTGTAAATTAAAATAAATATACCTCAAAAACCTTCAAATGTATGAACCGAGAAATGCTCCCTTATGTGTTTATATAATCAGTAACAATTTCTGGAGTGAGGATATTCTCTGACCATTGCATACACTCAGAACTACATGGATATAGCTCATTTAGATCATAACTCATAAGGAGGGTACAGTGCTTTTATTAGTATTTGTAAGCAAGACCTTGGATTTGTAAGTAAATCCTATCCATACTCCTGTCAGGAACCACATATTTTCATGGTTCACTAGCCTATATTTGTGTGAAAGTCTAACCTGTCATCAATACCTCAACTCACATGAATAGATGAAGCTAAAGATGTTGATGAAAACGTTGAATGTCTCACAATTCTATTTTGATACACATCATTTAATCCCCTTCTAAACAACTCACTGCTTTAAAAAAATTTTTTAAATGAAGGTCTGTGTAAGATTTGTTTTTGAAATATATATATATATTTGAAATATATATATATACATATATATATATTTGAAATATATATGAAATTAATGAAATAAATATATATATATATATGAAATATATATATATATATATATATATATATATATCCCTTTAGATAGCCCTAACATAGTTACTAATGCTATTTTCAATAGTCACTAAAATTGCCTGGCAGAGTGAGGGGTTTTTAATTGGCCTGAAAATAGAAAGCAAGTTATTGTTCATGACAAAATAGATCATATATGTTAACAAGTTTTTCCCTTTTAGTTATATAATGAATTTCATATAAAATAATTGTTGTTCTGCTAAGTAATATCCTATGATTCCAAAAAGAGTTTAGTCATTCTGTTGATATTCTAAGTGGTTTGAGATGATTTTTTTATTATAATGGGGATAAAAATGATTTTAAAATTGTTTAAAATTTCTGGTAAGTATTATGGTTTGCTAGTTTTCCTTATACTTATATCAAATATGAAAACAAAGAATTTCAAAAGACCTAAAGCTAAGAACAGAGACTTAATAAAGTATGTTGAACATCAGTTTAATCATATTTAAGAAAATTTAATGATCACAACCATTTATTATCTTGTTATGGACACCTGAAGCATGTTAATGATCAATATAGACAATCATATTAGTCTCCATGAAATTTAAATTCTAGGGTGAAGTATATGGTGATTCATCAAAATAGTCAGTACCTCAGAAATGAATTAAGTAAAAATATAATTTCATGGCATTTAATATAACACTTTAAATGGATATTATTGTATTGTATTGGAAATACTGAGGTGGAGATATTCATGATAAATTGATCATCTATCTGACTATATTTTTGATTATTACTTTGTAACCATTTTATTTATGGTGTTAAATATGTGTAATGGACCTTGGACCTTTAGATGAAATTTCATTACATTTTACATTTTAAAATACTTCTATTATAGAATGCTTCTATAATAAAATAAATCCATTGAAATTACTATATGATCATCTTACTTCCTAGGAATAGTCATAAAGCAAAGAAAGCTTATTACTTGAATATATAAAGAATACCTAGCAAACCAATTAATTGATAATTTGCTTTTATTATTTAGATAAAATCCAAAGAGGTTATCAATGTGTGATAAATGTATTTTATATTTGAGTGATTAAAATGTTTCCTTTGTTTTATATTTGATATTACTCATAATTAATATGAACAAAAGAACTTCAACTGTGATTTTCATAAAGACAATAGACTATATTTTCAAACTTTCCACAAATAATGTAAAGTCCTCTTATTAAATTTTTTAACTGAGTTAAGCTTTATTTTTATAATAGGAATAGTCAAAGAGGATGCTATTTTATGGAACACTTTAATAATTAAGCTTAAAATACAGACATTGTGGAGACAATCAGTTGGATGTGTTTTCTATTCAGTAGCTTGCCTTTCCATTTTGTCCGAAGTGATACATCATAGAGTAGCTTCCAAGATAGATTGATGTATGAAGCCATATATAAGGTGACCTTCACTGGTATCACTTACATATTTTTAAATAAAAAGTTCTTATGATTATAGTAAAATTACTTTGTTTCTTTTCAGTCATAAGCAAAATGCATTTCTTCTTTGATCACTGATGAAATCTTAAAGTCATAATCAAACTTCTGAGAAGAAAAATTATGCTTACAACAAGAATCACAATTTTTGAAATAACATAATTAAATTAAGATTTAAATCATATTTTTAAAACTAGTCCATCATAACAGTTTTATCCATTGATTCCTAAAGCAAATTTTCCATAAAAACATTTATATTCTTCATTTATTGCTCTATAAAATGACAGCAAAATTCTAGAGTGCTTAAATTACACTCGAAGTAAATATTTAAAAAGGAGTGAATGTATATTTTATATGCCTTAATGAGAAGGTGAATACAGCTCAGTTTTTATATTTTGCATTCATATCATATATCCCAGCTCCATATATTATTTAAATCTTTACAGACTACAGTTAGCTAAATTCTTTTCTGAGGTAGTTTTTCATAGAAATGTTAAGAGAATCTTAAAAACTAAGAGACAATTGTGAAAACTATGTATTTAGAATGAGTTAAGTAACTGATGCTATAGATGTAACATTTTAAATTCAGATATAATAAATTCATATGTTTATAAATAAATGTTGAAAATTATTAGATTAAATTACATATAACTTACAGACAGTAGATTTTTATGAGTCATATCTTAATATGTAAGTGATTTAATATATAAAATAAATATTAACTTACACCAAACCATAGTCTTTTTATATTCAATGTGTATTCATATGTATTCAAGATCGGTTGTGAGACTACAAATGCTGAAATACCATTTGTTTTGAGTATGCAAATCTACTCAGGAAGAAGAAGGGAAAGTAAATGTAGAGGTTCTTAATCAAAGTGACATGAATATATTACTCAAGGGAGTACTTTATTAAGTCACTGGGGTGATTTCAGAATGATAATGGACTTTTCCACCATGGTGACTTCACTGCTATTGTTAGAGGCAATGCTATTTCCACATCAATTTGCATAATGATTAACATATAAATTCTCCTTTCTTTGGAGAAATATCCTAGTTTACAATGTTTATAAGACATAAAATGTTCAAGAAATAAGGCTTTGTTAGCTTTTACTTTTCTTTATAAATGTGAAACTCAGGTGCTGGTATAACATTAGAAAAATGCACAAACACTTATCTGCCCTAGGATACTGGTTTTTAAAGGTTTCTCGTATAGATTTATGTTATTCTTTTCTTAATAGTGATAACATTGTTAATAATACAAACAAACAAAGCTCTTTACTCTCAAGATAGGAATTAATACACAAAATTTTATTCAATTACTCTGACAGTCTTCTCAGGCACATGTTAAGATTTGATCTGTGTAACAGTACAAGTTTCAGTGTTTGTTCCTGTTAAGAAGGAAGACTTGAACTCAAATATACTATGTTGGATCAGCTTATTTCTTAGAAATTACTAATCTATTTTTCTATAATTATATTCAATAGTTCTAAAGGAATCTTTTAATTCCTACAATGTGAAAAAGTTAGGAAGAAAATGAGTAATATAGTAGATATTCCTAGAAATGTAGATGGCAAATAAATATGAGTAAGAGATTATAATGAAAACAGAATGCCAAAGATGCCAACTCACTAAACCTGGACAATAGCAAGCAATGGGTATGACTTATGACTTCAATTGGAAATGCCTTAGGTATCTCCTTTCCCCTAATTTTTGTGTTGTTGTATATACAAATTCATTCCATGATTATGTTTTTTCTAGGCATAATGACATTGATAATTGATAATAAATGAATGCTTTGAGCTGTACTAGGATTTCTTCTCCATATAATGTGAGTGGCACAGACACGAAGCTGCAGCTTGGAGCTGATACAGAAGAAAGGACCATCCAGAGACTGCCTCACCTGGGGATCCATCCCATAAACAACCCCCAAACCCAGACACTATTGCATATGCCAGCAAGAATTTGCTGACAGGACCCTGATATAGCTGTCTCCTGTGAGGCTATGCTAATGCCTGGAAAATAGAAAAATGGATGCTCACAGTCATCTATTGGATGGAAAACAGGGCCCCCAAAGAAGGAGCTAGAGAAAGTGCCCAAGGAGCTAAAGGGTTCTGCAACCCTATAGGAGGAACAACAATATGAACTAATCAGTACCCCCCAGAGCTTGTGTCTCTAGTTGTATATGTAGCAGAGGATGTCCTAGTTGGCCATCAATGGGAGGAGAGGCCCTTGGTCTTGCAAAGATTATATGCCCCAGTACAGGGGAGAGCCAGGGCCAGGAAGCAGGAGTGGGTGGGTTGTGGAGCAGGACAGAGGTGTGTGGGGGGGGGAGGGTATAGGGGACTTTCAGAGAGGACACTAGGAAAGGGGATATCATTTGAAGTGTAAATGAAGAAAATATCTAATAAAACAAAAGAAAGAAAGAAAGAAAGAAAGAAAGAAAGAAAGAAAGAAAGAAAGAGGTATTTTTGTTATTGTTGGATATTTATCCAGGGCATTGCAAATTCAAAGTAGGTATTCAACCACAAGGCTACATCTCTAGCCCTAATTTTTCTTTTTTTTAACATCAACAAACATTAGTTATATTCATTATCTAATTCATCTAAAAATCAACAACATTGGGGATATGAATTAATGTTTTTCAAAAACAGGCTATAATTTCTACATTAAATAACTATAATATAATTATGAGATTGCGTTAATTAACATATGCTATATTAATGATTTTGAAACATGTCAGTGAATAAAAATGGCTTTATCATTTATTCATTTTACTTATTCTGTAAATGGATACATAATTATAAATATATATTCTGTCTCATAATTGTTCTACCTACTGAGCACATGTTATGAAGAAATGGAATATTTCCTGAAAAAGCATTTGTTTTAATGCTGAGAAAAATAACTAAATATAGTATGCAGATGGAATACATATATGTATATATACATATATATATATATATATATATATATATATATATATATATATATGGTAATGGGTTAGAACAGTTATGAAACAGAATACATGCTTATAGTTAATATAAGTGGAAAGGATCAATATGAAAATTACTACTACAGAAAAAAGTGCTGGGACATATATTACTGGGAATGAAAAGTCTCCAACTTTCTACTTAAAAAATAGCTATTCACCGGGCGTGGTGGCGCACTCCTTTAATCCCAGCACTCGGGAGGCAGAGGCAGGCGGATTTCTGAGTTCGAGGCCAGCCTGGTCTACAAAGTGAGTGCCAGGACAGCCAGGGCTACACAGAGAAACCCTGTCCCGAAAAACCAAAAAAAAAAAAAAAAAATAGCTATTCATGTTCTAGGAAAGAAAAGACCGACGACTGGTCTTGTTTATGAAGGAAAATGCAATACTGCATAGGATGTGTTTAAGGAGAGTGTAATGGCTTGTCATATGGAGAACTTTAGAGTAAATTTAAAAGTGTGAAAAGATGCCATGGAAAGTTTATCTGTACGTTTTGAAACACATTTTATAAACCTAAGTACATCTTTTATGGAGTGTAAGTTAGAAAATAATTGAGTAAAACTGAAATTTGAGTGACTAGTTCAGAGTTTCACAAATTGATGTGTTTGGACAAGAATTGGAATAAAGATATTACATATAACTAAATTTTTTTTTTACTGCTGTAGCTTTTAAGGTAATGAAGAAAAATTAAAAAAAAAACTAGTTTTATTAAAACCAACAAAAAGTCTGCTTGTGTAAGCTTTATATGGTATATGACATTGAGTGCTTTTCCTTCCTAGCCAAAGACTTTCTTTGAAAGTAAGTTAGTGGCTATGAATATAATAATCTGGTGAATTGGCAAGAGGATAGAGTAAGTTGTTCAACATGGCAGAAGACCTTGTTATTTTAAAAGTCTCTTATTAGCAAGAGCTTCTTGGCATCGCTTGCCAACAGGAGCCTGGTATAGCTCACCTCTGAGATAGTCTGCCAGAGCCTGACCAATACAGATGCAGATACTTGCAGCCAACCATCAGACTGAGCACAGGGACTCCAGGGGAAGGAAAGAGGAGCTGAGGTGGATTGTAACCCCACAGGAAGAACAATATTATCAACCAATTAGATTCCCCAGAGCTGCCAGGGACTAAACCACCAACCAAAGAGTACACATGAAAGGACCCATGGTTCCAGCTGTGTATGTAGCAGAAGATGGTCTTATCTGGCATCAGTGGGAGGGGAGGCCCTTGGCCTGTAAAGGAAGGATGCCTGAGTATAGGGGAATGCTAGAGCAATTAGGTGGGAGTGGGTGGCTAGGGGGGAACACCCTCATAGAAGCAAGGGGAAGGGGATTAGATAGGGTGTTTGCAGAGGGAAAACCGTGAAGAAGAAGAACATTTGAAATAAATAAATAAAATAACTAATAAAAAATAAAAGAATCTCCTATTGTCTGTCTCCAGCCTACTGTCTAATACCTGACATTCTTTTTGTTGTTGTTGTTGTTTTCGTTTTTATTTTTGTTTTTTTTGTTTTTTTGTTTGTTTGTTTTTGAAGACAGGGTTTCTCTGTATAACCCTGGCTGTCCTGGAACTCACTCTCTGTAGACCAGGCTGGCCTCGAACTCAAAAATTCGCCTGCTTCTGCCTCCAAACTGCTGTAATTAAAGGCGTGCTTCACCATGCCCGACCATCTCTGACATTCTTGATTGAGTTCATTTCTTACTAGATAGAAAGAAACTTCTGAAGGGAGATGCAAAACATGCGGGCTGGGTGATTTATATGAGGAGTAACTGCTTTAGAGAGCTATTCCAGAAAACCTTCAGCAGGCCACATATGATGAGATTCACAAAATTTCAACTATTAAAATGTGTTTTTGTCATTTTAGTCACTTACTTTCTATTGTTTTAGGAGCTTTTCTTTTCTATTCTACATGAAACCTTTATTTCACTAGGTGTAGTGCTTTTCGTTGAAATTGTTGTATGAACTAGATATTTCATGGCGATTCAGGATTTACATTCCTGAGTATCAAGTGTAGCATAGCACTGTGTTCTCAGTTCACTAGGTCAAATGTTGTTTATATGATCTTGAGTGATCAGGACTCCGGTCATTCTTTGTGAGTTAATCGTTTTCAACTGTCTCCCCCATGGAGTTCTTCAGTTCCTGATGCAGAAGTTCAGGGAGTACTCTTTCACTCATTCTCTGTTTGGATTTTTTTCTCTCATTTTCTTACAGTTTCAACCAAAAAGTAGTGTTGTTATTGTTGTTGTTGTTGTTGTTTATGTACACGGAAATATAAAAGGCAAATAAATCATTTGAAGATTTCATGCAGGATCTTTGGAAATTGCATTAGGTTAACTTGTTCTCAAAAGCACTGTTCATTTCATTGTATATAAGCTTTTATTATTCTTAGTATAAAATTTGTGATGGCATATGGTATACCATAAGCTGAACTAAAAACACTGTTTAATGATAGACTAAATCTTGTCTATTTTGCTAACTATTGAACACAGGAGTGATCACCCAGATGTTGAACATCTGGGAGTCCTAAACAATGCCAGAAATGTTTCCATTTTTTTCTGTTAATTGGGAAGATAATAATTTTAAATAGATTTTATGAAATATATTGAAGACAGAAATACTTAATCAAATGGAAAAACTAAAGAGAAGACTAAAAAGTATTGTTACAGACTAGACATTATGAAAGAGTATGGAAATACACCAGTAGTAAGTAGGAAGGGGCAAATAGATGCCATATTTGTGGACATACAGACCTATACCTGTTTAAAAATATCATATAAATAAATTTTTTTAAAGTTCAGAAGTTCAGACAGACATGATTAATAAGTTTTCTGAACATTCTGCCCAATTATTAGTAATTTTGTTTCCATAGAGAAAAGGGGACATTTTAAAAGAGTGTATTCTTCCATTTTACATTATTTTCCAAGGAGTATATAATAATGCTTATATTGTTTTGATTATTCCATGAGCAAGTCTATCGCTCAAATGCTATAGGTCATTTTGAAGCTATAATTTATTAATAACTTTAGAAGTCTTATGGGAACAGAATTGATTACAATATGAGTTTTGTTCAGAAAGTTGTAAGCCTTTGGATAATACTTTGGGAGATTTTGATAATGAAACAGTTATTAAATAAATTATTAAATGGCTGGTTTCTCTTTAAATATTTATTTATTTAATATATGTAAGTACACTGTAGCTATCTTCAGATACTCCAGAAGAGGGCATCAGATCTTGTTAGGGATGGTTGTGAGTCACCATGTGGTTGCTGGGATTTGAACTCGGGACCTTCGGAAAAAGCAGTCGGTGCTCTTAACCACTGAGCCATCTCTCCAGCCCTAAGTGACTATAATTGAAGGAGACAATTACAAAGGAAAAAACAAACAATAATATATACAACCTTGTTGTTTTAAATATAAAATTATACCCACCCTTATTTATGACAAAATTTGCAGATTAATCTATAATTTTGATTCTCTTTCAATTTTCCCTTATTTAAATACTTTTAAATTTGATGTTTAGTATTTTAAAAGTGAGTTTTATTATCATAAGTTTCTATAAATGCAAGAGTATAAATACTTGTTCAGAAAATATGCTATACTAAAAATACTCAGAACATTCCATAATACATGATACTTGACCTTTATTATATGATAATCTGGTTTAAGAATGCATGATGTAGGCACATTTTAAGAATTTTGACTTTTAAATTCACATGTAGAATATTTCATTTAAATTCATGATATATTTCTTTGCAAGTTATACTGTATAGCCCTTGAAAAATGTCTTCTAGAATTATTTATCCTTCTCTTAATATTTTTTACAGATATTGTGTACCTGCAAATTAAAGTCTAACTTTTCTTGATATCTAGGAAAATTTCAAAATGCCTCATACTTTAGGAATTATGAAGGAATTATCAGAAATAAAGAGGAAGTGGATCTGGGGGAAAGGGAATGTGTGAGGAACTGGGAGGAATAGAGAGGGAAAATTGTGGTCAGACTCTATTGTGTGAGAGAAGAATCTATTTTCAATAGAAAAGAAAAAAGAAAGAAATATTAATTCTGAAAAGACATTTAAAAATTAAAAGTGAAATAATAGCCAGTTATAATTCAATGTGATATATGTAATATCATTTTAATTTTTATCAACTCCTATTGGGGTCAGTATTAGTGATATTTATATAGTAAGTTCTAGAATAAAATTCAATTAAATAAAACATGCATTTAGCTTTATTTAAAACTAAGTCATATAAGTTTTGTAGTTTAAAATCTTTAAAAAATGAATGACATGGGTTTATACAATGCAAGATATGAATATTTCTTTTTGTATTTGCTCAAATTTTGATTTTTTGGGGGGCTGGGAAAGAAACCTAGCACTGTACCTACACTAGAAAAACACTGAACTACTGAGCTATATCATATTCCTTAATACGCAATATTTAAGAAGAGGAAGAATCCTAGTTAGGGATTCTTATGTGATGAAAACACCATTACCAAAGCAATTTGGAATGAACAGGTTTGCTTGGCATATACTTCCAAATCACTACATATTGAATAAAGTCAGGGCAGAATCCTGGAGGCAGGACCTGATACAGAGGCCATGGAGTAGTGCTGTTCATTGGATTGATCCTCACTGCTTGCTCAGCCTACTGTCTTCTAAAATGTAAGATCACCAGCCCAGGGAAAGCACAATGGTCTGGGCAATGGCTTCCTAATCAATAATTAAGAAAATACCTTATAACATAATCTTATGAAGAAATTTTTCTCAAATGAGGGCCCCTTTTCTCGGGTGACTCTAATGTATGTCAAGCTGACACAAAATGAGTCATCACAGGAAGCAATCAGAAGAGCAAACAAATTTGTAAAAATCACATGAACAATAAAGAAAGTTTTAAAATAGCATGAAATCCTCCCTAATATTCTAACATTTTCTTATGACAAGTCAACCCACTTATCAAAGTAAGCTATTAGCATTCAACACATGATTATCTTTCTTGCAAGATTATTGGTTTAATGAGTAATTAATTATATTTAGTGAAAAAAACTAGGTTTAGTGCTACGCCCACTTCAGTGAAGTCTGCTCGACAGGCTAAGAGGCCTGAAAGCATTCACTAGGCAAAGAGTTTCAAGGAAACTCAGCCTCCTGGAACCTTGGCATTCTCATACACCATATACTCAAACCCTATCCCCGCGTTAGTATGGTGTATGCTCTCTTTCAGTATTGTTTTATTATAAGTGCCTTTAAAGATTAAATTTTAACATAGGTGAGCCTGCATCAGTGTTCCAACGTCCTAGAAAATCCTTGAAGTCGACCAGCTTGGAATTCAGTGAGAAGTTTACCTATTCAGTAACATTCAAATTTACTTCTAGCAGAGATGGTGAAACTAATTAGGCATTACAAAGAACAGAGCTAGAATAGCTCAGGGCTAGTCTGCAGAGTGATTACTTAGGACTTAGGACGGGGGTCTCATCCAAAAAAGGGAATACACAATGGCCCAGCAAAGATGTGGGTTTACCATGAAAGAGTTAGAGAATCCTCCTGAGACAGGTTTCTTCAATAGGCCCAAAGGAACAGCATAAACCAGGCATTTACTAAGAATTCCTGGTGGTGGGCTTAACAATAGACTAGCATTACACCTGGTTCCCTTCTGTCCCTGTCATCTTTTGATGTATGCATTTCTTTTGTTTTGTGTCACTGTAACTTAGTGGATGTGCTCGCCTGGTTTCTTGTTATTCTTCTGTATAAAAAGTTTGATGCTCGATTTGACATATTACACTCAGAGTCAACATGCTCTCTCCTGTCATCTCTGTTTGTCACCCACTTTCACAGACTCTTTCTTCCACCTACAACCAGAGACCTGTTCCACGAAGATAGGAGACCCAAAAAGGCTTAGTCTGTGCCAGTTTAGGAATCTAACATAGACAGTAGGCTTCTGGAATATAGATAGCAATAACTAACACACAATACAATAACGTAATTGGAACCCTAAAACCTGATGGTGGTGATGATGATGATGTTGATGATGATAAAGAGAACAATGATGACAATACGAACAATAACAAATAAGCTGGTAATTATTAAATGCATCAGAGTTAAACTAGAGAATTCAATATTGGGAATCACTAATAGGCTGAACACAATTGAGGAAAGAATCATAAGCCTCTGAATCTTACATTCTTTTCATTTCCTTTTCTGCAATGTTCCTTTAGTACTGAGGGTCAGAGTGTGATATAGATATCCCACCTAGGGAAGATCATCCAAGAGTCATTTATTCTCAGTACTTTGATCAGGAAGTCTTAACATAACTATTATCTTTTAGTCACATGATATGGACAAATCTACCAAGGAATTCAGAGGGACAAACATAGCTGCTTCAAAAAGAATGTTGCAATAATAGGATATCTAAACCTATGTTTACAAGAGTAAATAATCAAATCAATAAGCAATTCAATTAGAAGCTTACAATCTAGAACCAATATTAGAAGCTCAATTCTGAGATGCTATTTCAATTATGCCATTGGAGTCTGAATATGAATCATGCCATAGTCCTGAATATTAGTATTAAATCACGATATTTAGGTGAAATGGTGAATGAGACTTCTGTGAAACTCTGTCTACATTTTGAATAACTGACAAGTGGAATTATATAAATCTATTTGATTCATTTAAAGGAAATTTTTACTGTATATGTAAAACAAATACTTGATACTACATTTTTTTATAACACTCCCTTAGAAACAGTTAGCTTTCTGTTATTCAACTATAGAGTCCCATTGTTTTCAGACTCAATGTAATGCTGGCCACTCTTTAAAATCAGAATCACAGTATACATATACAAACTTAGCCACTTTAATTCACAGATTTATCACAAACTACAACTATTAGACTATTGGTTGAAATTTTTAAGTACAGTCTCAGACTCAAATTGATGAATGCCTTTATGTTTAGCTATATAACAGAATAAGTTTGTGAGAATTTTATTGAATATTTCTACATATATGTTTATAAGAGAAATCAGTCTGAAATTCCTTCTTTGTTTAGTCTTTGTGAGAATTAGTTATTAGGTGACTACGGCCTCATAGAATGAGCTTGGCAATGTTCCTTCTGTTTCTACATTGTGTAGTAGTTTGAAGAAAATCAGTATTATATCAGTGCTTTATTGTTCTTCAACATCCTTTATTTCTCTCTCTCTCTTTCTCTCTTTTTTTTTAGGATTTATTTATTTATTTATTTATTTATTTATTGGGTATTTATTTCATTTACATTTCCAATGCTATCCCAAAAGTCCCCCACACACTCCCCACCAACTGCCCCACCCACCCACTCCCAATTCTTGGCCCTGTCGTTCCCCTGTACTGAGGCATATAAAGTTTGCATGACCAATGGACATCTCTTTCCACTGATGGCCAACTAGGCCAACTACTGATTCATATGCAGCTAGAGACACAAGCTCCAGGGGGGCCGGGGTACTGGTTAGTTCATGTTGTTGTTCCACCTATAGGATTGCAGATCCCTTTAGCTCCTTGGGTACTTTCTCTAGCTCCTCCATTGGGGGCCCTGTGATCCATCCAATAGCTGACTGTAAGCATCCACTTCAGTATTTCCTAGGCCCCAGCATAGTCTCACAAGAGACAGCTATATATGGGTCCTTTCAGCAAAATCTTGCTAGTGTATGCAATGGTGTCAACGTTTGGAAGCTAATTATGGGATGGATCCCCAGATGGCAGTCTCTAGATGGTCCATCCTTTTGTCTCAGCTCCAAACTTTGTCTTTGTAACTCCTTCCATGGGTGTTTTGTTCCTGATTCTAAGAAGGGGCACAGTGTCCACACCTTGGTCTTCATTCTTCTTGAGTTTCATGCGTATCTTATATCTTGGGTATTCTAAGTTTCTGGGGTAATATCCACCTATCAGTGAGTACATATTATGTGAATTTCTTTGTGATTTGGTTACCTCACTCAGGATGATGTCCTCCAGGTCCATCCATTTGCCTGGGAATTTCATAAATTCATTCTTTTTAATAGCTGAGTAGTACTCCATTGTGTAAATGTACCACATTTTATGTATGCATTCCTCTGTTGAGGGGCATCTGAGTTCTTTCCAGCTTCTGGCTATTATAAATAAGGCTGCTATGAACATAGTAGAGCATGTGTCCTCCTTACCGGTTGGGACATCTTCTGGATATATGCCCAGGAGAGGTATTGTGGGATCCTCCGGTAGTACTATGTCCAATTTTCTGAGGAACCTCCAGACTGATTTCCAGAGTGGTTTTACAAGCTTGCAATCCCACCAACAATGGAGGAGTGTTCCTCTATCTCCACATCCTTGCCAGCATCTGCTGTCACCTGAATTTTTGATCTAAGCCATTCTGAATGGTGTGAAGTGGAATCTCAGGGTTGTTTTGATTTGCATTTCCCTGATGATTAAGGATGCTGAACATTTTTTTCAGGTGCTTCTCTGCCATTCGGTATTCTTCAGGTGAGAATTCTTTGATTAGCACTGAGCCCCATTTTTTTAATGGGGTTATTTGATTTTCTGAAGTCCACCTTCTTGAGTTCTTTATATATATTGGATATTAGTACCCTATCTGATTTAGGATAGGTAAAGATCCTTTCCCAATCTGTTGGTGGTCTTTTTGTCTTATTGACGGTGTCTTTTGCCTTGCAGAAACTTTGCAATTTCATGAGGTCCCATTTGTAGATTCTGGATCTTACAGCACAAGCCATGGCTGTTCTATTCAGGAATTTTCCCTATGTACTCATATCTTCGAGGCTTGTCCCTACTTTCTCCTCTATAAGTTTCAGTGTCTCTGGTTTTATGTGGAGCTCCTTAATCCACTTAGATTTGACCTTAGTACAAGGAGATAGGAATGGATCAATTCGCATTCTTCTACATGTTAGCTGCCAGTTGTGCCAGCACCATTTGTTAAAAATGCTGTCTTTTTTCCACTGGATGGTTTAGCTCCCTTGTCAAAGATCAAGTGACCATAGGTGTGTGGGTTCATTTCTGTGTCTTCAATTCTATTCCATTGGTCTACTTGTCTGTCACTATACCAGTACCATGCAGTTTTTATCACAATTGCTCTGTAGTACAGCTTTAGGTCGGGCATGGTGATTCCATGAGACGTACTTTTATCTTTGAGAAGAGTTTTTGCTATCCTAGGTTTTTTGTTATTCCAGATGAATTTGCAGATTGCCCTTCCCAATTCGTTGAAGAATTGAGTTGGAATTTTGATGGGGATTGCATTGAATCTATAGATTGCTTTTGGCAAGATCGACATTTTTATTATATTGATCCTGCCAATCCATGAGCATGGGAGATCTTTCCATCTTCTGAGATCTTCTTTAATTTCTTTCTGCAGAGACTTGAAGTTCTTATCATGCAGATCTTTCACTTCCTTAGTTAGAGTCATGCCAAGATATTTTATATTATTTGTGACTATTGAGAAGGGTGTCCTTTCACTAATTTCTTTCTTATCCTGTTTATCCTTTGTGTAGAGAAAGGCCATTGACTTGTTTGAGTTAATTTTATATCCAGCTACTTCATTGAAGCTGTTTATTAGGTTTAGGAGTTCTCTGGTGGAATTTTTAGGGTCACTTATATATACTATCATATCATCTGCAAAAAGTGATATTTTCACTTCTTCCTTTCCAAATTGTATCCCTGTGGGGAGCGGGTGTGGCAGCAGTCCCAAGAAGGTGCCAGGGACTGCAGCTAAGTCATATGACTTGCACCTGACTTCCTCATATAAACCACAAACATCGTGAGAGCTGTGCAGGTGTACCAGGTTACTGGCGAAGCCATTTTGGTGGAGATATGCCCCTGCTGCCCTGATTAGCTGAAGCTGCATACCTGGTGAGGTGGTGTGGCCTGCTGTGAGTGGATGGGAACTGATAATATATAAGAGTGAGAGTCCCAGGGCTCGGGGTCTTTCACCTACACAGTCAATGCTCAGCCCAATAAACGTGTGCAGAAGGATCCTATTGTGGTGTCTTTCTTGCTGGCAAGTCAGGCGTCCCACAAATGGTGCTGAAACCGGGGAAGTAACATCTTCAGGCATGAGCGAAGACCCCCTGTTACAGGGAGGATTCAGAACTGCATCACAGGGAAGGAGCGGTTAATGAAGTGTTCCCGCAACACAGACTGTTGAGAAGGATTCAACTGCGTGGATTCAGAACTCTTCAGCTGGGGAACAGTGGTACCGGTAAGTAAAAAGAAATTAATTTGAGTCTCTGAGAGGTATGCTTTCTTATGCAGTAGGTCCGGTAATTGTCGCTTGCCTTGATAAGGGTAGCAACTTTTGCAGGAGCACCAGGGAAGCATATCAGAAACAGAGATAATTGAAAAAGAAGGCATGCGCAGAAATATAAGTAAAATAAGAAATATAAGAAGAGAAAAATGAAAATAAGCTATTTCAGAGCTCTCCTAGGGACAGAAGGAAAACGGGAGACGTCCTGTTTCCTCTCTGGCTCCTATGGAGATATTCTTAGCTCTGGTTAGGATACCTGGGTTCCTTTGAGACACCAAGTTCTATTCCCTGCCTGTCTATTATCTGTTTTTGGTGCACCAAATTGTCCATATGTCTGTCAATTCGTGTTTGTTTTTGTTTTGTTGTTTTAGAGGCAAATATAAAGTTTCCAGGAAGCAGGCACAAAGTAACGATAAGTTTCCCGGTTTTGGGACAAGTTAAGGTTCCCAGCTTTGGGACAAGTTAAGGTTCATGGTTTTGGGACAAATTAAGATTCATGGTTTGGGGACAAGTTAAGGAACTATGATAACCTCAGTGTAGTGATCAATAGATCCTCGCTGTGTAGTTATGCTTTTTTCTCCCATTGACCCTTTGTGGGTAGATCTGATAATATTGGTCTTATTTTTTCTGATATATGGACTCTGTTACTGTTTGAATTGTCAGGCAGTCAAGACAGGTCAGAAAATCCTTATAGAGCAACAAGAGAGTATGTCAGAAGAGGAGAAGGGCTTAAAAAGAAAAAAGAAAAAGAAAGGAGACACAGTGTTATCAGGTGGACAGAAAGGACAAAACAAAAGAGCCGAGATGGAGGAGGAAGGCGAATTGGCTTCTGTGCCCCCTCCTTATGCCTCCTCGGCAGCTGCCTATAAGCAGACCTTCTGTCTGGAGGTTTGGAGAGAGGTTAGATTCTCCTTGCTGGGATGTCCTATTTTCACTGACCAAGCAGGGCAGAGATATCATGAGCCTTTAGATTTCAAAGTAATCAGGAATTTGGCTGAGTCCATACAGATGCACAACTTAACTGCCTTCTACCAGCATGGGACAGGGATATGCTGCTTGGCCAAGGTCGCTTCGCACAACAACAGACAGGATATCCAGTGCAGGTGCTTGAGCAGGTGAATCAGATTGCCATAAGGGTGTGGAAATCATTGCCCACCAGTGTTGAAGGTCTTGTAGAACTCCAGAGAGTCAATGAGACGCTGAATCAGGTAAGAGAGGAGCACTCTCAATTGGTTTGGGAGAGAGGGTCTGTTTGTGTTTCCTCAGGATCATCGACAACAGCTGCAGGTCCCTGAGTGGCTGACCAGAGCAATTCAGGGCAGGTGGAGCTGTGAGGACATGGATGTTCCTGTGGCTGGGAATGCTCCCGCTAGTGAGAACTGAAGAGCTACATTGGTGCTGTGTTCCTGAAACCCATGTCATTGACGCATTCAAGTGTTTCCTCAATTCTTTACATCTAATGCTTCACTACAATTGCCTTTTTTCTATGCTGCTTCAGCTAAAGGGATTGTTGTATTTTCAGATGATTCAAAATATTTCACAGATGAGTGATTGTGTTCAGCTGTATCTACTAAAGTTAATGTTACCTGGATTCGAGGGGTGTGGCCTGCCAGTATATCCAAGGGCAATGGCACTATACCCTCCCAACCTAGATGAGCCCCCCCTTTGATTTTTGTAGGAGTGTTCCTGATTCCCTTCCACCTTGGGCAGTGCTCCTTATATGTATGGTTGTTATGTGGGGTGAATTGTAGTTGCACTGATCTTTCCCCCTTAAGCCAGGTGGCAGGAGGGGTCTGGGGTAATGCAAATTTTATTGGAATGGTTCTAATGTGTTTGAAACTTCTGTATTTCAATTTGCTGGAGGAAGGAATGTTTCTTTTCTGGCTACGCCTGTTTGTATGTGATCTCCTTTTGTGTTTATTGTTTATAAGAATGTTAATTGTAGTAGTGATATTCGTTATATCATTTGGCTGTTGTGACTAGGATGCCTTGCTTTGTACCTTTGCCTGTTCAAGTTGCTTTGTTTACAAACTGTCTATCCCTTGCCTCAGGGCTGATGGGAGCCCTGGTATGTATGCTTGTAATAGTGTGTGTGTGTTGTGTGTTTGACACATGTGTCAGGTGCAGTGTGTGCAGACCTGCACTTTCGCCATGGTTGCGTAAGCTTTTGCTGCAGTGGAGGTGGGACAATCTCCTCAGATTCGGTTTGCCACTCTAAAAGATGCTGCTTTATGCCATGGGTTGCAAGGCTAAGCACTGCACAGAGGATAGCTTGCTGTTGGCGTCCTGTGGAAGGCATGTCTGATTGCATGAAGGTTCAGTGTCCTAGTTCCCTTCCCCCAGGTAAAACGACACGGGAGCTGGCCAAGACCTCTCTGGGTGATGAGCCCAAGGGATGGTTTTGTGTAAGGCCCCTATGTATGCTTGCACACTGGGGATCAGACCTCTACCTTCACCCATGAGGCTTGCTTGCAGCAATTAAGATCTGGCCATAGATTAATCAACATCCTGGCCTTGTGATGTACCTGCCGCAAGCAAAACACAATATCCCCAGGTGTGGCTTGGCATGATAGAGAAGTAGTCAGTGATAAGACTCCCTGGGCATGTCACCAACCTAAGACAGGGATCAAACCAATGCTGTTTGTCTCCCAAGGACGGGTAAGGGACATTGCTGCAGGGGGCAATCTAAGACAGACATTCTCTCTGCCAAAAAAGAAAAAAGGGGGAGATGTGGGGAACAGGTGTGGCAGCAGTCCCAAGAAGGTGCCAGGGACTGCAGCTAAGTCATATGACTTGCACCTGACTTCCTCATATAAACCACAAACCTCATGAGAGCTGTGCAGGTGTACCAGGTTACTGGCGAAGCCATTTTGGTGGAGATATGCCCCTGCTGCCCTGATTAGCTGAAGCTGCACACCTGGTGAGGTGGTGTGGCCTGCTGTGAGTGGATGGGAACTGATAATATATAAGAGTGAGAGGCCCAGGGCTCGGAGTCTTTCGCCTACACAGTCAATGCGCAGCCCAATAAACGTGTGCAGAAGGATCCTATTGTGGTGTCTTTCTTGCTGGTGAGACAGGCTTCTCACATATCCCCTTGATCTCCTTTTGTTGTTGAATTGCTCTGGCTAGGATTTCAATTACAATATTGAATAGGTAGGGAGAAAGTGGGCAGCCTTGTCTAGTCCCTGATTTTAGTGGGATTGGTTCCAGCTTCTCACCATTTACTTTGATGTTGGCTATTGGTTTGCTGTAGATTGCTTTTGTCATGTTTAGGTATGGGCCTTGAATTCCTGATCTTTTAAAGAGTTTTATCATGAATGGGTGTTGGATTTTGTCAAATGGTTTCTCAGCATCTAACCAGATGATCATGTGGTTTTTGTCTTTGAGTTTGTTTATATACTGGATTATGTTGATGGATTTCCGTATATTGAATCATACCTGCATCCCTGGGATGAAACCTACTTGGTCAGAATGGATGATTGTTTTCATGTGTTCTTGGATTCATTTAGCGATAATGTTATTAAGGATTTTTGCATCGATATTCATAAGAGAAATTGGTCTGAAGTTCTCTATCTTTGTTGGGTCTTTTTGTGGTTTAGGTATCAGAGTAATTGTGGCTTCATAGAATGAGTTGGGTAGAATAGCTTCTGTTTCTATTTTGTGGAATAGTTTGTGAAGAACTGGGATTAGATCTTCTTTGAATGTCTGATAGAACTCTGCACTAAACCCATCTGGTCCTGGGCTTTTTTGGTTGGGAGACTTTTAGTGACTGCTTCTATTTCTTTAGGGGATATAGGACTGTTTAGATCATTAATCTGATCTTGATTTAACTTTGGTACCTGGAATCTGTCTAAAAAGTTGTCCATTTCATCGAGGTTCTCCAGTTTTGTTGAGTATAGCCTTTTGTAGAAGGATCTGATGGTGTTTTGGATTTCTTCAGGATCTGTTGTTATGTCTCCCTTTTCATTTCTGATTTTGTTAATTATGATGCTTTCCCTGTGCCCTCTAGTGAGTCTGGCTAAGTGTATATCTATCTTGTTGATTTTTCTCAAAGAACCAGCTCCTCGTTTGGTTGATTCTTTGAATAGTTCTTGTTTTCACTTGGTTGATTTTGCCCATGAGTTTGATTATTTCCTGCCATCTACTCCTCTTGGGTGAATTTGCTTCCTTTTGTTCTAGAATTTTAGGTGTGTTGTCAAGCTGCTAATGTGTGTTCTCTCTAGTTTATTTGTGGAGGCACTCAGAGCTCTGAGTTTTCCTCTTAGAAATGCTTTCATTGTGTCCCATAGGTTTGGGTATGTTGTGGCTTCATTTTCATTAAACTACAAAAAGACATTAATTTCTTTTTTATTCCTTCCTTGTCCAAGGTATTATTGACAAGAGTGTTGTTCAGTTTCCACGTGAATGTTGGCTTTCTATTATTTATTTTGTTATTGAAGATCAGCCTTAGTCCATGGTGGTCTGATAGGATTCATGAGACAATTTCCATATTTTTGTATATGTTAAGGCTTGTTTTTTGTGACCAATTATGTGGTAAATTTTGGAGAAGGTACCATGACGTGCTGAGAAGAAGGTGTATCCTTTTGTTTTAGGATAAAATGTTCTGTAGGTATCTGTCAGATCCATTTGTTTCATAACCTCTGTTAGTTTCACTGTGTCCCTGTTTAGATTATGTTTCCATGATCTGTCCATTGGTGAAAGTGGTGTGTTGAAGTCTCCCACTATTTTTGTGTGAGGTGCAATGTGTGCTTTGAACTTTACTAAAGTTTCTTTATTGAATGTGGCTGCCCTTGTATTTGGAGAATAGATATTCAAAATGGAGAGTTCCTCTTGGAAGATTTTACCTTTGATGAGTATGAAGTGCCTCTCCTTGTCTTTTTTGATGACTTTGGGTTGGAAGTCAATTTTATTAGATATTAGAATGGCTACTCCAGCTTGTTTCTTCAGACCATTTGCTTGGAAAATTGTTTCCAGCCTTTCATTCTGAGGTAGTGTGCATCTTTTTTTCCTGAGATGAGTTTCCTGTAAACAGCAAAATGTTGGGTCCTGTTTGTGTAGCCAGTCTGTTAGTCTATGTCTTTTTATTGGGGAGTTGAGTCCATTGATATCAAGAGATATTAAGGAAAAGTAATTGTTGCTTCCTATTATTTTTGTTGTTAGAGTTGGCATTCTGTTCTTGTGGCTGTCCTCTTTTAGGTTTGTTGAGGTATTACCTTCTTGCTTTTTCGAAGATGTGGTTTCTGTCCTTATATCGTTTTTTTTTTGTTTGTTTGTTTTGTTTTTTTGCTTTGTTTTGTTTGTTTGTTTGTTTGTTTGTTTTCTGTTATTATCCTTTGAAGGGCAGGATTCCTGGAAAGATAGTGTGTGAATTTGGTTTTGTTGTGGAATACTTTGGTTTCTCCATCTAATTTAATAGAAAGTTTGGCTGGGTATAGTAGCCTGGGCTGGCATTTTTGTTCTCTTAGTGTCTGTATAACATCTGTCCAGGGTCTTCTGGCTTTCATAGTCTCAGAAGAAAAATCTTCTGTAATTCTGATAGGCTTGCCTTTATATGTTACTTGACCTTTTTCCCTTACTGCTTTTAATATTCTATCTTTATTTAGTGCATTTGTTGTTCTGATTATTATGTGTTGGAAGGAATTTCTTTTCTGGTACTGTCTATTTGGAGTTCTCTAGGCTTCTTGTATGTTCATGGGCATCTCTTTCTTTAGGTTTGGGAAGTTTTCTTCTATAATTTTGTTGAAGATATTTGCTGGTCCTTTGAGTTGAAAATCTTCATTCTCATCTACTCCTATTATCCGTAGATTTGGTCTTTTCATTGTGTCCTGGATTTCCTGGATGTTTTGAGTTAGGATCTTTTTCCATTTTCCATTTTCTTTGATTTTTGTGCCGATGTTCTCTATGGAATCTTCTGCACCTGAGATTCTCTCTTCCATCTCTTGTATTCTGTTGCTGATGCTCACATCTATGGTTCCAGATCTCTTTCCTAGCGTTTCTATCTCCAGCGTTGCCCCACTTTGGGTTTTCTTTATTGTGTCTACTTCCCTTTTTATGTCTTGGATGGTTTTATTCAATTCCATCACCTGTTTGGTCGTGTTTTCCTGCAATTCTTTATCAGATTTTTTTGTGCTTCCTCTTTAAGGTCTTCTACGTGTTTAGCAGTGTTCTCCTGTATTTCTTTAAGTGAGTTATTACAGTTCTTCTTGATGTCTTCTACCATCATCATGAGATATGCTTTTAATTTTGGGTCTAGCTTTTCGGGTGTGTTGGGGTGCCCTGGACTGGGCCAGGTGGGAGTGCTGGGTTCTGATGATGGTGAGTGGTCTTAGTTTCTTTTAGTAAGATTCTTACGTTTATCTTTTGCCATCTGGTAATCTCTGGAGTTAGTTGTTATAGTTGTCTCTGGTTAGAGAGTGTTCCTCTCTTGATTCTGCTAGCCTCTATCAGCAGACCTGGGATACTTGCTCTCTCCTCTGAGTATCAGTGGTCAGAGCACTCTTTGCAGGCAAGCTCTCCTCTTACAGGGAAGGTTCCCAGATATCTGGCATTCAGAACTCCCTCTTGGCTGAAGATGAAGGCCCAAAACAGGACCTGTCCTAGAAGCTATGTTGCTTTGGCCTGTCACAGAAGCTGTTAACTTCTGTAGTCCACACTGTCAGCTATACAGACTAGTCTCAGAGAGACCTGGGAACCAAGATGGCTTCCCCAGGTGCTCCTGCAAAGCCCTCCCGGGATGGTGCCTGGATGTCTGGAGCCCAAAAAGGGGTCTGCCTCAGAAGCTCTTAGGCTCCCGTCTGTCCCAGAAGCTGTTAGCTTCTGTAGTCCACACTATTACCTGTGCAGACTACTTTTGGAGGAGTCCTGGATCCAAGATGTCTCCAGCAGATGCTCTAGTCTACTCAATCTTGATTTATCGTTGAAAAGTAGTTATCTGTCTAGAAAATCATGCCTTTCCTCCATATTTTCCAGTTTTCTAGATTATAGGCTTTTGAAGTAAGACAACATTTTTCTTTAATTTTCTGTTTTCATTGTTATGTCTTACCTTTCATTTAATTTGTTATGTTGGGTACTATCCCCCTACCTTTTAGTTAGTTTGGGTAAGGTTTTGTTTAACTTGTTGATTTTCTTCAAGAACTGGCTCATGTACTGATTTCTGCCCTCAGTTTGACTGCTGTCTACTCTTCTTGGGTGTGTTTTCTTTTTTATATGAGAATTTTAGTTGTGCTGTAAAGTTGCTTGTATTAAATCTCTCCAATTTCTTTATTAAGGCACTTAGTGTTAAACTTTCTTCATTGCAGTGATTTCATTATACAAGATAAGTTTTTATATGTGATGCCTTCATTTTCATTGAAATACTGTAAGTCTTTAATTTATTTATTTTTCCTTGACCTAATTGTCACTGAGGAGAGAGTTGTTTAGTTACCATCGGTTTGTAATACTTCTGTTGTATCGGTTGTTGGTGAATCCTAGCTTAAATCCTTAGTGACCACAAAGGATGCAAGAGGTTATTTCAATCTACTTGTATCTATTGAAACCTGCTTTATGAATGATATGATCAATTTTAGGAAAGGTCAATGAGGTCCCGAGAAAAAGGTATATTCTTTTCTTTTGAAGTGAAAGGTTCTGTGATATCTCTTAGGCCTATTTTTTGGTTCACAACATCTGTTGGTTTCATTATTTCTCTGATTAATTTCCCTTTTGATAACCTCTACACTGGAATAGTGAAGTCTTCTGGAATTATTTTCTTGGGTTTGATGTGTGACTTAAACTTTAGTAATATTTCTTTTACAAGTATGGGTGCCCTTGCATTTGTGGTATAGGTGTTCATAATCCTGACATCATCTTGATGGAATTTTTTCCCCTTTGGTGGGTATGAACTATGCTTTCCCTATCTCTTTGGTTGGCTTTTCGTTGAAAGTTAAAAAATGACTACTCCACCTTTTTTCTTGAGTCTGTGTGCTTAGAAATCTATTTACAGCATAATATGGCTGAAGCACAAAAAATGACCTTAAGTACAATCTTATTAAGATGAAAGAGGACTTGAAGATGAAATGAATGAATCACTTAAAGATATAGGAAAATAGAATCAAACATATGAAGGGAATGAGTAAACCTGCTCAACAGTTGAAATGGAAATGGAAGCAATAAAGAAAATATAAACTGAAAGAATCCTGGTGTTGTGTAACCTCTTTCTGTTGAAGCTAGGCTCTACAAGTTCCTTTTCCCCAATATAGGACTCCTATAGTCTTTCAAATGATTCTTCTGTATGCTTCCCTTATCTCTTAACATAGAGATATTAAAGAGACTTCCAATTTATACACTTACTTCACATAATGTCTGGCTATGTGTCTTTGTACCTATTCTTATCTGCTGTTTGAGGGAGCCACTCTGAGAGCTGAACAAGGCAGTGATATATGATTTATGATTGTAGAAGAATATCATTTCATATCTTTTCATTGAATACACACACATATACATACATATATATATATATATATATATATATATATGTATATATATATATATATGCCAGTCATGTTTGATACTAATATAGGTCTCTTGCCTAGTCAGTCTCCTATACCTGGCCATATAGGTAGTGTAGGGCAAGGGTTTGCTCTCTTGCTGTGAGCCTCAAATTATAACACAGCCTCAAATTATAATAGATATTGGTAAGTCACTCCCATAAGAGTTCTGACCCAGCACATCTTGCTGTCAGGATACATTTGAAAGTTGAGGTTTCTTGTCTGTATTCATGTCCAAGTTTCTATTTCTGTGGCCTCTAGAGTATCTTTCCATACCAAAGAGACTAGAATGTAGGGGTGAATTCTCCATGCATGTACCAGCTAGACTTTTCAATGTTCAGTGAACTGTGTGGATGTTTTCTCCGTAACCAGAGTTTTATGAGAGATGATATCATTCCATTGAATAAAACTGAACCAAATAACAAACAGTATTACTAGCAACATGTTTATCAATCAATAGATTTGTGTTTCATTGAACATTTATGATAGATATTCATTTTTTAGATTAAAAAAAAACTATTTTTTTTTTTTTTTGTTTTCAGCAATGGATTGTCTTAACACAAAAGCAAACATTTATTTTTCAGTTTTTGGGTCAAGGTCATAGGAGATAAATCTAAGATTATAGCTATACATTATCTTAGGTTATAAAATGCTATTTCATGGAAATTATAAGACAAATAAGGTTGGCTGTTACATTGCTTTCTTGAAGGCATGTTAAACAAGTTAAACAGCTAAGTAAAAAATAAGAGACCAATCTTAAGTCTTAAGTGTTCTGAAGGTATATGATCAATTTTGAGTATGAGGTGTGAGAAGAGGTCTAGTTTTTTAAAATATAAGAAGTATTTTCATTAAAATGCATCATCCATAAATACATACCAATGTCTAAAACTACAAATATTTCTTGAGATTGTTACAAAAATATAATGTCACACCTCAAAGCAATAATTGCAGGATCATATCATCTTGGAGTTATAGTAATAACACAATTATTGTTGCATTCTATGTAAGAACTGGCAAGTGATGTCTTCTCTAAAGTGAAAAGTATATAAAAACATGTCTTGGTAAATCTGATTTAGGATATTGTTACATGGTGAGTCTTTCTGTTCAATTTCAAAAATATGAACCAGGAAATGGAGGAACTCTTACAGATGTCTAATGGAATATAGTAAGTTATGTCTTTAAACTTTAAAGACCATTTAAAGTCACTGTTGGAGATATGAACATTGACAGAGTGGCCCTCAGTATTTTGTAAATAAATAAAAATACAAAGAAAACATTGAAGGACTGAGCAGATTATAAGCCACTCTATTCTTAGATTTCCTCCTTACCAGGTTTGATATTTACAGAAAATGACAGGCAATGGCTGAGAGAAGTGTAGTATCAGTGGTATTCAACTACATGTCTTTTATTTATTAAAGATCAAATGCTTAACTTTCTCTACCATAGGGTATAGTCTGGTGAGTGAAGATGACAGCTGGTCTCTAACTAGTACCTATCTTACTGTGTTCTTCCAGCTCTACCTATTTGGTCATTTAAGTCACTGAAACCTAATAAATCTGCTAAGTTTGTTTAAAAAACAAAGACCTTTACTAAATATCTATTTTCTATTTATAACTAACACCATTATCCTACTGTTTTAAATCTCATATTATTAATCTCAATATTTAAAATATATCATATTATAATTCAATATAATTTGACAACCACATAAATAAATGCTGATATGTTCTTTGGAGAATCAAATTATATTACATTATAACTACTTTGTTTTAAATGCTCATTTTAAAGTATAAATTAATTATTTGTGATGGTAAAGCATAATTATGATTTAGCAAATATCAGTCCAAACTATCTATACTGAAAAATTATTTTCCCATTTTTAAATACTAAAAGTTTAGTAATAAGGGATAATTAGATTATTAAGATTTATTCTTTTCATAGAGATATCCTGTCTCTGAAACACATTTACACGAAGATCAGAAGAGATGCAGGACAATACATTGTAAAAACACCTCTCTTTATTTTGTGGTATGCCTTATGTGTGCTTAAAAACATTCAAGATCGATACTTCAAATAGCAGTATATGACCTTCAATAACAGGCTAAAACAATGACCATACTAATAGTCTCCCTTATTACATATTCTGCAGTGCAGCTAGAGAAATGAATGGGTTTACCTAGTAGGATATATAATTGTTCAAGCAAGTAGGTTTACAAATCTGCTATGGGGTTTGTAAAGTGAAAATTTAAGCGGATTCTATCCTTACGTAAAATGTGATCTTTGATTTCATGCTAGTTAAAACACAAATGGGTATTCTCAATATAATGATACAAATGAGTCACATTTTCTTTAGGAGTAATTCAAAATTGTGGGGAACACTAAATTTGCTTTTCATAATTCTCATACTTAACTTTGTTATAGGGAAAACTCAAATCCTATTAGAAACTAACTACCAATGGGAATCATGCAATGTGAATAGAAGATAGTTTTTATTAGTTTCTGCTTAACTAAAATTAAATAGGAAAATATTTACATTAATAGGCAAAGATGGTAGTATCGAATATAGCTATATAAAACTCTTTTTTACCTATATATTTTATTACAACAAACTTTATGGGGCTGTAGAGATTGCTCCTTAGTAATGTGCTTGCAGTAAAAGTATGAGGAAGTAAGAATACAAACCCAGTACATATGTAAAGAACTGGGTATAAAACTCCATGCCTGCATTCCTAATGGTAGGGAGCTGCTGAAAGATGGACAGTGTCATGCTGTTTAGCATTTGTACTGGATTTTGTGAGCTGCAGATTAAATATGACACCTGTCTCATAAAGTAAGTTGAGGTTATGATTGCCAAAGACACCCAATACCACTGCCTATCCTTCAAATCCACAATCTGCCATATCTTATGCACTCTCTCACATATATGTGCACATACAAAATCTTGTACAAGTGTATACATATATGCATAGAATGAAATAAAAATATATCTGTAGTGTATATTGTATAGAACATGAAGAATGAGTTGTAAGGACATAATGGGGTATTTTTCAGGTGTTACCAAATATAAATTGTATAAATAAATGGATCAAACTAGAAACAATACCTAGTAAGATAACTCAGACACCAAATGACAAGTTTTACATCTTTTCTTATTTGTAGACATTAGCAGATATGCTTCAGATATGTGTATTTCAGTGTAAAAAAAAAAAAAGAGAGAGATCAAGAAGCTGTAGTAGTTTGAATAAAAATGCCCTCCATAGGGTCTTAGAAAGTGGCACTATTAAAAGAATAGCCTTGTTGGAACAGGTGTGACCTTGTTGGAGGAAGTGTGTCACTGTGGGCTTTCAGGTCTCAGATGCTCAAACCAGACATAGTGTCTTTCTTTCTTCTTTCTGCCTGTGGATATAGAATTCGCAATTCCTCACCAGCACTATGTCTTCCTGTATGCTGCCATGATTTCTACCATGCTGATAATGAACAGAACCTATAAACTGTAAGCATCCCCCAGTTGCTTTCTTTGTAAGAGCTGCCATGGTCATGGTGTCTCTTACCAGCAATAGAAACCCTAAGTAAGACAGCAGCATTTGAAGGATCAGGAGGAAAGAACAGATCTTCCAGGGAAGTAGGAATATAGTGATATAAATAGGTTAGGAAGAAACTATAATAAGAGGATTTAATTTGGGTAGATAGAAGTATAAGATTTAAGAAAGGATAGAGAGGGAAAACTTATATTAAAGAACATTCATAGTGCCATGTGGAAACCTAACATGATGGAAGCTTTCTAAAATATATACACATGGGTAAAGAAATTTAAAGAAGACATCATAAAAATTAGAAGACAATGTCTCAAATAGATATCATGTGCCATCAAGTACAACTCTCAGTGCCAGAAATGGTTTAACCTTGCTGAGTCCTTGCCAAAAAAGGAAGGTTGCCACAAAATCATCCCCTAAAAGCCACCATGGGCTATTACTAAGGATAATGATTATTCTCCATAGCCAGATAGTAAGATCCTCTGGCTAAAGACACAACTTAATTATTTCATGAACTGTGGAGAAATTGAGCCCTTGCTTGTGGGAGTACAGACTTGTATCACCACTTTGGAAATCAAATTGGCATTTTCTCAGAAAAACTGGAAATAGCTCTACCTCAACACTCAGCTATACCACTCTTGGGCATATACTGAAAAAAGTGCTCCAACATTATACAAAGACACTTGCTCCACTATGTTCGTAGCAGCTTTATTCACAATAGCAAGAAATTGGAAACAACCTAGATGTCCCTCAATGGAAGAATGAATAAAATATGTGGAATATCTGCAAAATAGGGTACTCTTCAGTTTTTACATTTTCTTTTTTTAAATTTTTTTACCCACTATATTGCCACCCCCCCCAGTCCACTCTTTGACTGCTCCACCCATACCTTCTCCCAAACACCCTGTGTGCACATAGATGTCACCACCCTCCACCCCATCTGATCTCTAAACTCCCTGGGGCCTCCAGTCTCTTGAAGGTTAGTGTGCATCATCTCTGAATGAACACAGTCCCAGCAGGCCTCTGCTGTATGTTGGGGACCAAATTATCTGGCATATGCTGCCTGTTTGGTGGTCCAGTGTTTGATAGATCTCAGAGGTCCAGATTAATTGAGACTGCTGGTCATCCTACAGGGTCAACCTCCTCCTCAGATTCTTTCAGTTTTTCCCCAATTCAACAACAAGAGTCAGCTGATTCTGTCCCATGAGTGCAACAATTTGCTCTGACTCTGTCAACTGCTTGTTGAGTCTTCCTGAGTGCAGCCATTCTAGGTTCTTTTTTTGTGAGCACACCATAGCCTCAGTAATAATATCAGGCCTTGGGACCGCCCCTTGAGCTAGATTCCTCTTTGGGCCTGTTCTGGACCTTCTCTTCCTCAAGCTTCTCTCCATTTCCAACCTTGTAATACTTTCAGACAGGAAAAATTATGGGTCAGAATTGTAACTGTGGGATGCTGCCCCCCTACCACATTTGATGCCCTTTCTTCCTGCTGGAGGTGGGCTCTATAAATTTCCTCTCCCTACTGTAAGGCATTCCATCTAAGGTCCCTCCCTTTGAGTCCTGGGAATCTCTCACCTCACAGGTCTCTGGTGCATTTTGGGGGTCCCCCAAACTTCTATTTCCTGAGGTTGCCTGTTTACATTCTTTCTGCTGGCCATCAAGGCTTTAGTCATTTTCCCTCACCCAATATCAGATCAAGTTCCCCTCTCCCCTTTACCCCTCTCCCACCCTGTCTACTTTCCTTCCTAGGTCCCTGCCTCCCTCCCCACTTGCAGTTGCTTTCTTCTCTCTCACCAGTGGGACTGAGGCATCCTCAATTGGGCACTTCAGCTTGTTGAGCTTTTGAGTTCTGTGGACTGTATCTTGGGTATCATGTACATTTTAAAAATAACATCCACTTATTAGTGAGTAAATACCATGCAAGTCCATTTGGGTCTGACTTACCTCACTTAGGATATTTTCTAGTTCCATCCATTTGCCTGCAAAACTCAGGGTGTCCTCATTCTTAATAGCTGAGTAGTATTCCATTGTGTAAATGAATCATATTATTTGTATCCATTCTTCTGTCATGGGACATCTAGGTTGCTTCCAGCTTGTGACTATTACAAATAAGGCCACTATGAACATAGTGGAATATGTGTCCCTGTGGCAGGGTAGGGCATCTTTTGGGTATATTCCCAAAAACGGTATAGCTGGGTCTTCAGGTAGATTTATTTTCAATTTTCTGAGGAACCTCCAGATTGATTTCTAGAGTGGTTGTACCAGTTTGGATCCCACCAGCAATGGAGGAGTGTTCTTCTTTCTCCACATCCTCTCCAACATTTATTATCACCTGTGGTTTTAATCTTTGCCATTCTAATTGGTGTCAGGTGGAATCTCAGGATCATTTTGATTTTCGTTTCTCTGATCACTAAGAACTTTGAGCATTTCTTTAGGTGCTTCTCAGTCCTTCAAGATCCTTCACTTGTGAAATCTTGGTTGAGTTCTATACCCCATTTTTTTTGATTAGGTGTTTGTTTTTTTGTTTTTGGGGTTTTTGTTTATTTGTTTGTTTTTGTGATTAGCCTCTTGAGTTCTTTATATATTTTGGATATTAGCCCTCTACTGGAGAGGGATTAGTGAAGATTTTTCCCCCAATCTGTAGGTTTCTGATTTGTCTTATTGACTATGTTCTTTGCCTTACAGAAACTTCCCAGTTTCATGAATTTCCATTTATCAATTCTTGATCTTAGAGCATGAACCATTGGAGCTCTGTTTAGACAATTTCCTCCTGTGCCAATGAGTTCAAGGGTCTTTTCCACTTTCTCTTTTATTACATTCAGCGTATCTGGTTTTATTTTGATGTTCTTGATCCACTTGGACTTGAGCTTGTACAAGGTAGCAAATATGACTATTTTCATTTTTCAACATACAGACAGCCAGTTAGACCAGCACAATTTATTGAAGATTCTTATTTTTTTCCATTGTATGTTTTTGGCATCTTTGTCAAAGATCAAGTCACCGTAAGTGTGTGGTTTTATTTCTGGGTCTTTAACTCTATTCCATTGATCAACACGTCTGACTCTGTACCAATACCATGCAGTTTTTAATCACTATTGCTCTGTAGTACAGCTTGAGGTCAGGGATGATGATTCCTCCAGCTGTTCTTTTATTGTTAAGAATTGTTTTTGCTATTCTGGTTTTTTTGCCTTTCCAAATGAATTTGTGTATTGTTCTTTCGATGTCTTTGAAGAACTGTTTTGGAATTTTGATGGTGATTACATTCAATCTATAGATTGCCTTTGGTAGAATGGCCATTTTTACTATGTTAATTCTGCCAATCCATGACCATGGGAGATTGCTCCATTTTCTGAGATCTTCGAATTCTTTCTTGAGAGACTTGAAGTTTTTGTCATGCAGGTCTTTCACTTCTTTAGTTAGAGTTACTCCAAGATATTTTATATTGTTTGTGGCTATTGTTAAGGGATAGATGACTGTGAGCGTCCAGTTCTGTATTTTCCTGGCATTGGCATAGCTTCACAAGAGAGAGCTATGTCAGGGTCCTGTCAGCAAAATTATTTTGGCATATGCAATAGTGTCTGGGTTTGGTGGTTGTATATGGGATGGATCACTGGGTGGAACAGTCTCTTAATGGTCCTTCCTTAAATTACAGCTCCAAACTTTGTCTCTGTAACTCCTTCCATGGGTGTTTTTTTCCCCATTCTAAGAAAGAGGAAAGTATCCACACATTGATCTTGCTTCTTCTTGAGTCTCTTGTATTTTGAAAATTGTATCTTAGATATTCTAAGTTTCTGGGCTAATATCCAATTATCAGTGAGTGCATAGCATGTTTTTTTTTGTTTTTTGTTTTTTGTTTTTTTGTGATTAGGTTACCTTACTCAGGATGCATACATTTGCCTAAGAATTTCATTAATTCATTGTTTTTATTGCTGGGTAGTACTCAATTGTGTAAATGCATCACATTTTCTGTATCCATTCATCTGTTGAGGGACATCTGGGTTCTTTCCAATTCTGGTTATTATAAATAAGTCTGCTGTGAGCATAGTGGAGTATGTGTCCATATTACAAGGTGGAACATCTTCTGGGTATATGCCCTGGAGAGGAATTAGTTGTCCCTCTCCATATTCTCTTCTTTACATTGGTATTTCATCTCTTTTCTTAATCAATTTTCCTTTTTCTCCTTTCCTTTCTCTCTCTAGAAACTAAATTCAATATCCAACTTCCTTTAAAGATCTTCCCCACCTGAATCCTTACTACACACCAAACTTTATTGGTTATTAAGGTTTTAGAAGAGACCTTGAGAGCTTAACAGCTAATATTCCCACATAAAAGAAAATATACAATATTTGTGTTTTGGTTTCTAGGCTATCTTATTTGAGCTATATTTTTCCTAGCTCCACTCATTACCTGCAACTGTCATACTTTTTATTTTATTTTATTTTATTATTTTCTTAATAATGAAGAAATGAATACCATTTTCATTATCTATTAATCTCATGATATAGGCTAGTTACAATTTCTAGTTGGTAAGAATTGAATGTAAATGAACATTGATGAAGTATCTCTGTAGTAGGTTGAGAAACTTGTGAGTTTGTGCCCCAAATTTGCCAAGTCTAAGATTTTCTAGACGAAAGACTAATACATATATGTACTCACTGATGGTGGCAGCATGCACAGGGCCTGCATAAGTTGAAACTAGATGAGCTCTCATCGTTGTCAAGGCAAAGTTCAAAATGGGTCATAATCCCTAATGGAAAAACCTATCTGTAATCAAAATGTCCTGGCAAAAATAAAATCAGTTTTGTCTAATAGATTATATTTAGGAACCCATGGAAAGCCTCATCCCCAGTTGGTAAAAAAAATAAATAAATAAATAACTCAGTTGTATTTGGGAATGTTTTGTTTCATTTTCCTTAGTATTGACATTTTTAGTCTTGTTTATATTTTATTTGTTTTGGTTTTTATCATTGTTTGATCTGTGTTTTTTCTTTATGCATAAAACTATGTAATTTTATTTTAAGTATACTAACTAATTTACTATATTATGAAATATAAAATAACATAATTTTATTTTAAATATAGTAAAAGTACAATAACTTAATGTTGAATGAGTAGAGAGATGGGAAGATCTGGCAGGAATTTGTATGGTGAAGAGAAACACAGTTAAAATATTGTGTATGAAAATATTTTCATTAAAAAAATTTTTAAAAGAAAATTTTAAAAATGTTAAATTGATTTTTGAATTTAAATTATATGAGGATAGATAAAATTACTTGTAAAATGGTGAAACAAATAAAATAAAACACATAAATGTAGATGCATATGTTATTGAAAATATAATGAAAAAGACATTATGAAAAATAACTAATATGTCTATTATGAGTACTATTAAGAGTGCTATTAAGTAGGATCTATAAATATGGCTCAGTGGTTATGAGCATCATTTGAACTTCCAGAGATCTGCGTTCAACCTCTAGCAACCACATGGAAGCTCACAACTACCTGTAGTGGGACCCGATGCCCTGTATTGGTGTGTCTAAGACAGTAAAACCATACTCATATACATAAAATTAATCGTTAAAAAAGAGTTCAAAGTAAATAAAATTTGATACAAACTGTATTTTAAAGTAGTGGTTAGGAGTTCTTACTGGTTGTCTTACGGTTTCTATTCCTGCACAAACATCATGACCAAGAAGCAATTTGGGAAGGAAAGAGTTTATTCAGCTTACATTTCCACACTGCTGTTATCACCAAAAAAAGTCAGAACTGAAACTAAAGCAGATCAGGAAGCAGGAGCTGATGCAGAGGCCATGGAGGAATGTTACTTACTGGCTTTCTTCCCCTGGCTTGCTCAGCTTGCTTTCTTATAGAACCCAAGACTACCAGCCCAGAGATGGTACCATCCACGAGGGGCCCTCCCCTCTGTGATCACTAATTGAGAAAATGCCTTACAGCTGGATCTCGTGGAGACACTTCCCCAACTGAAGCTCCTTTCTCTGTGATAACTCCAGCCTGTGTCAAGTTGACACAAAACTAGCCAGTACACTGGTCATCCATGAAATGTTTGTTTATATACCAGCATTTAGTAAAATGTGACACATAAACGAGTTGTGGGGCACACCTTTAATTCTCATACTTGGAAAATAGTCATGGGGACCAGATATTAAAAGTCATACAATGCTATATTATATGTTAAATAGTTTTTATGGGCCACTGCTCAACAAGTAAACAAAAGTATTAAAAAAGAATATTTAAAAGTAAAATGAAAGAAACATTACACAGGGCACAAACCAAAAAAAAAAAAAATCTTTTTGGTTGGTGGTTTTGTCTCTGGGAGCTCTGGAAGCACTGGTTGGCTCATATTTTACAAGCTCCTTCAGTTCCTTCAGTTCTCTCTCTAGTTCCTCCATTGGGGACCTTGTGCTCAGTACAATGGTTGGCTGAGAGCATCCACCTCTGTATCTGTCAGGCACTGGCAGAGCCTCTCAGGAGACAGCTATATCAGTCTCCTGTCAGCAAGCATTTGTATGTATCTACATTAGTATCTAGTTTGGTGACTGTATATTCAATGGATCCCCAGGTAAGGCAGTCTCCGGATGGTCTTTTCTTCTGTCTCTTCCCCACACATTGTCTCTGTGTCTTCTCCCATAGCTATTTTATTCTCCCTTCTAAGAAGGACCAAAGTATCTACACCTTTGTCTTCCTTCTCCTCATGCTTCATTTGGTCTTTGAATTGTATCTTGAGTATTCAGAGGGGAAATCAGGAAAAGGGATAGATAACCTTTGAAATATAATAAAGAAAATATCTATTAAAAATAAAGGTAGAAGAATAGAAAAATTAAAGTAGAAAAAGAAATCTTTTTTTATATATTTCTATGAGAGTTTCATATATGTTATCATCATATTTATCTCTCTCTCCCAACACTCACAAGATATAGTCTATTTTCCCTACCCAAAACACTTTGAGGGAAACAATCAACTATACTAAGAAAATATAGTAACAACAGTAACCAGCATAGCAAAATAACTTTAAAGATGCTGTAGTGGAATGAATAATCATCATCTGCCTGATTTCAATTAAGACAATGCAACAAAAGGGAAATCATGCCTGATACTGGAATTCTAGCCAAGGACACATACTACTTAACTCATATATCCTGGAGAAGAATCTCCAACTTATATTGAATCAATATAAACATTAACTACATTCTACATATTTGCCCTTCTACATCATGATAAGTGTAGTCCTCACCTCTATTTATGGAAACATCCCTTTGCAACAGATATAACCATAACAGAAAATCAAAATCCATAAACTCAGGGTTTAGGAGCCCATTCTCAAATAATACATCTTCAAAACAAACTACAAACTTTAGGCTCAGTTTGAAACATTGTATGAGATAGAGGAAAAAGGAGATTTATGGCTGATTATGTTTCCTAAGAATGACAACATCTACACTCACCCAAAAAGTCTTAACAACATGACTGCTTAAACATGACCTGAAAAAGTACAACAATAAACATGCTAACTCTGAGGGAAAAGCCCAGGAAGTCTCAGATTTACACAAAGAATTATGGGCAACTAAGAAATGTTGAAAATTGGGGAAAGCATCTTACCCTGAAGAGTTGACAAAAAGTGGTTGTCATATACAAGTATTTAAAACTGAAAATATACATGGATGTAATATTATATAGATGGAGAACCTTAAATTTACATTTTAAGAATATATATGTATATAACTATACACATAAACAGATGCAAAACTATATTTAAGCACATAATTTAGTGTTGCCAATTAATGTTGCCCAATTATTCTTGAATATGTCATCTTCCAGTAGAGCATGTTGTCTTATCAGGAGTTATATGCTGAGAAAAACAAAACAAAAAATAAAACAAAACAAAGAACCCTGTCTATTACCAGCATATAACAATCACCATTTGTTCTATGGATAGAAGTGAAATTTCACGACCAACTCCAATCTTTTTACCAAGGTTTTGCCTGCCTCGGGCTTACACAGGTTTTGTGCATGCTGGTGTAAATGCTGTAATTATGTATGTAAAACTTCCCTGCCGTGTCCAGAAGACGCTGTTTCTGCATAGAGATCTACTGACTTGGACACATTTACTTTTTCCAACCTCTCTCCCAAAATTATCCTTAATCTTTGGGGGAAGGGGTGAAATATATGGTAAGACTGAGCATTCTGCATTGTCATTTTCTTTTCACTTTGGCTAAATACAAGCTTCTCAGATGAGAGTTGAAAGATGCATTCAATTATGAATATGATGGTAGTTCATTAGGGGCTGGTTTAAAACTGTGGATATTTAGCAAAATGATAATAATAATCCCCAGTAGAACATATTACCTGTCTAGCTGTATATTTTAATTTTGATAATATTGCCAGCGATGTTCTTCGTGGCTGTAATAAGCATTAAATCTAATCAGAAAGTGCTTAGTTTTTACTATTACTAAGTCTTTATGGCATCAGTGGATTTGCCTTGCCAGGGCAGTCATTGTTGTAGACTGAAGGTTCATGGATACTTGTGAAATTTGATTAATTTCTACCTTTTCTAGCATGAATAGCATCTCCCAGCTATCAAGGAATAGAGATGAAACTTCTTAAGTCATTAAAGCTTTGTTTTCCCATGTTTTCTGTGGTGACTTAAGTAATAAGATTTTACTGATAAGTGGTAGAGAGAAATAAATAACAAGGGCAATAGTCTGCAAATTTTGAGTGATATTCATTTTATTGACTAGCTGCTCAAAAAGAATACAAACCTGGCACTGGACCACTGTACTTTTTATATGTTAGCCCCCATGTATATATGTATATATGTATGTATGTATGTGTGTATACACATGTGTATCTGTGTATGTGTGTATATATATATATATATATATATATATATATATATATATATACACACATATTATGTGTATTATCACACATTGTACAACAATGACTGCCCTGGCAAGGCAAATCCACTGATGCCATAAAGACTTAGTAATAGTAAAAACTAAGCACTTTCTGATTAGATTTAATGCTTATTACAGCCACGAAGAACATCGCTGGCAATATTATCAAAATTAAAATATACAGCTAGACAGGTAATATGTTCTACTGGGGATTATTATTATCATAATGTGTATGATAATATGCATATTATGTGTATGCGTGTGTGTGTGTGTATCTGTGTATGTGTATATATATATATATATACACACATACACAGATACACACACACACACGCATATAGCTGTATACATATTTATATGTATATATGAGATTTATACATATATATGTGTGTGTATGTATATCCCCACCACAAAAGCATTTTTCGTATTATTTAAAAAATATAACTAAATAAATATTTCATAGATAAAATTTCTTATTTTATTTTGTTGTGAATAGCTATTTATAAAAATAGACTCTATCCAAGATCACTTCATTATCTGAAATAAAACTCATTTACATTTATAATTTCCATGCATGCTACTTGCTTTTACTCAGTGTAGTGCTTTTAGCATGTTTATTCTATATGTTATTAGTCAAAGAATAGAAACTTATAATTCAAGAGGGATGGAAACAATTTGCTTCAGCTTAAATTAAAGCCATAATTATGTAGGAATAAGATTTAAGTTCCACAGAGGTGCAGAACTGTTGAAAAATATTAAAATAAGCCTTGAATAGGATTCTGTAATAGTAGAAAAGCAGGAATAGCCATTAATGAATTTATTTATGTATACAATAAAGACATACATTCATAAAGCCAGATTTAGTGTTTATATTGAGCATTATAGTGCAATACAATGGATGCCATTATGGAGTACAATAATACCCCCCCCACACACACACACACAACCAGCAAGCACCTGGAATTCCTGGAATGCTTCTCCATCATAGGAGGCATTCACAATACTTTAAACTCTAGTCAACAATTTTATATCTACCCTGAATACTCTTTCCCACTCTCTAAAGTTCATCTATAGCCTATGGTCACCCCAAATAAAGTTTATGTGCACTAGCTAAATCATCTAAGAGAGCTATTTCATGAAAATACTACAGACCCCACCTGTTCAGGACTCTGCTTCATTTATCCAGCATTAGCATCTGGACAGCAAGAGAGGGAAGAATACAGGGTATGAGGAACACCAGCCAGTCCGGAACACACATACCACACTTCTGTCCATCCCTTCCTTCCTCCTGCTGTCTAACTCTTCAGTACTCTCCCTCTTTCTCTTCCTCTCAATCTTCCTACTTCAAAGATCCCAATTTTTTTAACATGTGAATGTTCATGCCATGTGTATGCTGGTGCCTGCAGAGGGAACAAGGACATCACTGGATCGCCATATCTTGGAGTTATTATTCTCCTGTGTAGCTGTTGTGAACAGAACTTCAGTCCCTCTGAAGAGCAGCAAACACTCTTATGGCTGAATAATCAATCTGTAGCCCTCTACTAGGAAAAAAAAATAAACTAATAACAATACATTGCTGTTTTAAGAAAAAGTGAGGTAAGGTTACACAGCCTTTTGAACATCATGAATCAAGAAGATATACTTCCTTCTTTTTTGTTTTTTTTGGGTTTTTTGGTTTTTTGTTTGTTTGTTTTTGGTTTTGTGTTTGTTTGTTTGTTTGTTTGTTTGTTTTTCTGGACTGGGTTTCCTGTTGTAGCCCTGGCTGTCCTGGAACTCATTCTGTAGACCAGGCTGGCCTTGAACTCAGATATCTGCCTGCCTCTGCCTCACAAGTTCTGGGATTAAAGGTGTGTGCCACCACTGCCCAGTAATATACATCCTTCTTAATATTGCTGTTTAATTTCTTTTCCTAGAAAGGAAAGGGAAAATATAAACCTCCTCCTTATAGAGTTCAAATCCTGTGACTTATAGTCATCCCTTGAACAAACTGAACAACCATAATTTGTGTGATTTCATTTAGGGAGAATTTTCATTCTACTCGATGTACCTCTAAGCTATCTTTTTAATATTTCTTCAGTTTCATTATATTATCTGTGTCTCTGTGACAGATTGAACATTTATCCTATGATACTGACTGTCCATTTAAATCCTGAAGTTCTTTAAACAGAAGGAAAAGAATTTCATTAAATACAGGGAATAACTTCTGGTTACTCTAGTTTTTTGTAAGTCAGATCATGGGAATAAACAAAGTCAGATCCCCTCCCCCTTAAGCTATGATTTTTGTAGAAATAATTTATTACCTGAAATTTATGGATAAGAGAGACTCATTTCTATAAGTAGGTTCAGATTCTTGTTATAGTTGTAGTCACATTCCACTTCCTCTTTCCCTGAACTGTGACATTAGCCAGAATTCCCCCCCTAAACTCAAGTACTGAATATTGGATGTCATATAATCCACATACAAGTAGATTAGGAGTTCTGGGAGCACCAGAAGAAATTATTTAAAATTGGCATATAGGACTTCATGGTTTATAGAAAATATAGATTACAAGTAGGCTTGACTTAGTATATTTGGAAATCACAAACCTAGGTTAATAAAAATGTCTAAAATTTACATCAATACTTGACAGTTACAAAGGTTTTCCATACTCACATAATTTCTTCCTTCTCCTCTTAAAAATTCACACCCTGAATCCTGTCTTAAATTTTACATTTAAAGATTGAGACTGTCTATATCTTTTACACAAATGTTCATATTGCTAATTCTCTATTAGAATTTTTATACATGCCACACTACCCCCCAAACCACAAAATTAACAAGGTAGCCTTTGCTGTCCAGATCCACATCTTTAGCAAACACTCCAACATCGTCCTTACAGAAAACTTACTGAACAACATTTTTACAAAGACCTTCTTCCAAGTGTGCTAACTTGCATTTGCTTGGTAATTCCTCAAAATTAGTTTCAATCGATCAAACAGTAAGTTTGCAAAATTACTTCATAGCTTTCTACATTATCTTGACATTTTAAGTTTTTAAGAGTACAACTCTTTTGGAAATATGACCTTTCCTACCTAAATATCATATTTTTCTTTTGCATTTTGATAACTCACTAATGCTCTTACATAAATATTCTGTGCTTTCGAATTGAAAGTAGACAGTGAAACCATTTTTTAAATTTAAGTTTTTTTTTTGGCTTTAAGCAGACATTAACCTTTGCAACTGACTTGATACAATTCTGATTAACACCTCTACTATCTAGGTTATATATTCACTGGATACATTTCCTTCTAACAGTATCAAAAAAAAAAACATTTTCCCAAACTAATTGAGAAAACATAAATATGGCTCCAAGTCCTGTTGTTTTAAAATTCAACATGAAAATGTTATTATTGATTTCTTGGAGCAACAATAGAGAAATATCAAAATGAATGAATAGAAAAGAAAATTGACCTTTTTATTAAACAGCAAAATGTTACAAAAGAATACTTGTGGCCATAAAAACAGCATATGAACATTTCTTTAGCATACCAATAGAAAATGTATCTGGTTGTATTATCAGAAAGCAAAACACAAATCAAGTCTTATAATGTTACTTTGGGCAAAAGAGCTAGAATCATGAAGTGTTATTATAAAACATTAGAAGATATAAATCAGTTATAGAGGTAGGATGATATTGATACATAGCAAATAGCCTATGTTCTAGACATCCCAACATTAAAAAGTAAGTTCCTTTGTTTGGAAAAAAAAAATATATATATATATATATATATATATATATATATATGTATGTATGTATGTATAAGCACAAGTAGGTAATTGTTTGCATTAGTCCAGATATTTGAGTACTTCTTTTCTAACGAGTACAGCCACCCTAAGGGTACTTGCTTTCTGAGCTTACCATCAGTTTTTCTCTCTTCCATTAGAGGGGAGTAGACTTTGGAACTCCACAAAACTGCTATGCCTGCTATAACTCTAAAGCAAACTTCAATAAAGGCTTGTGAGATAACAAAATAAATTACAACTCAGCAAAGAAAAAGTTTGAACTAGACAGGGACCATAAATTCTCTGAGGTGCTCTCTGATGACTCTTTAGAGGGTGAAACTCTGACTTCCTTTCACACTGACCATTCTCCTTCTGTCAGTGGGCAAAGGCCAGTTTATCTCCCTCAGTGTAGGTATTTCTCACAAGACTTAATTTTTCATGTTTTCAAGATTGTAGCAGTGATACAGATAAATGTTTCTTTCTCCCTCAATACCCTAGTCCACCTCTGATTGAAATTGTAATATTCTAGATCAATATAAAATTGACACCACTGTACTGAGAAAGTTGTTTCCATTTTTCTGTAGCTACTTAAAAATAGACTTGCTTGTTCTATTCCTACATATTTTATCAACATTTGATTAGCCATTTTCATTTTTCCTCCTTTTTTATTTGATATTTTCTTTATTTACATTTCAACTGTTACTCCCTTTCCTGGTTTCCCCTACAAACAACATCATCCCCCTATCACCTCTGCCCTTACCCTGCTCACCAAACAACCCAAACCTGCTTCCGGCTCTAAAACTCCCCCACACTGGGCCATAGAGCCTTCCTAGGATGAAGGGCCTGTCCTCCCATTGATGTCTGACTAGGCCACCCTCTGCTGCATATGCAGCTGGAGCCATGAGTGCCACCATGTGTGCTCTTTGGTTGGTAGGTTAGACCTTGGCAGCTCTGGCAGTACTAGCTAGTTCATATTGTTATTTCTCCTATGGTGCTGCAAACACCTTCAGCACCTTGTGTCCTTTCTCTAGCTCTTCCATTGGGAAACATATGATCAGTCCAATGGATGACTGTGAGCATCCACCTCTGAATTTGTGGGGAACTGGAAGAGCCACTCAGGAGAGAGCTATATCAGGCTCCTGTCAGAAATCAATTGTTGGAATCCACAACAGTATCTGGATTTGGTGATTATAAATGTGAAAAATCCCCAGGTGAGTCAGTCATTTCTACAGTCTCTACTCCACATTTTGTCTCTGTAACTCCTTCCATGGGTGTTTTATTCACCCCATCTGAAACAGATAGAAGTATCCACACTATGATCTTCCTTCTTCTTAAGTTTCATGTGGTTTGTGAATTGTATCATGGGTATCCTGAGCTTCTGGGCTAAAATCCACTTATCCGGTAGTACATTTCATGTGTGTTCTTTTGTGATTGAGTTACCTCACTCAGGATAATATACTCCAGATCCATCCATTTGCCTACAAATTTCATAAATTCATTGTATTTAATAGCTGTGTAGTACTCCATTGTGTAAATGTACCACATTTTATGTATCCATTCCTCTGTTGAGGGACATCTGAGTTCTTTCCAGATCCTGGCTATTATAAACAAGACTGCTATTAATACGGAGGAGCATGTGTCTTTATTACACATTGGAGCACTTCTGGGTATATGCCCAGGAGTGGTATTGCTGGATCTTCCAGTAGTAACATTTCCAATTTTCTGAGCAACCATCAAAGTGATTTCCAGAGTGGTTGTACCAGCTTGCAATCCTACCAGTAATGGAGGAGTGTTCCTCTTTCTCCTCATTCTCTCCAACATCTGCTGTCACCTGTGTTTTTTAACTTAGCCATTCTGACTGGCATGAGGTGGAATCTCAGGGTTGTTTTGATATGCATTTTCCTGATGACAAAGGATAGTGAACATTTTTTTAGGAGCTTCTCAGCCATTTGGTATTCCTCATTTGAGAATCTTTGTTTAGCTCTGTACCTCATTTTTGATAGGGTAATCTATTTCTCTGGAGTCTAATTTCTTGAGTTCTTTGTATATATTGGATATTAGCCCTCTGTTGTATGTAGAATTGGTGAAGATCTTTTCCCAATCTGTTGTTGGCCTTTTTGTCTTCTTGACAGTGTCCTGTGCCTTACAGAAGCTTTGCAATTTTATGAGGTCCCATTTGTGGATACTTGATCTTACATCATAAGGCATTGGTGTTCTCTTCAGGAATTTTTCCCCTGTGCCCTCCTTATGTTCGAGGTTTTTCCCCACGTTCTCTTCTATAAGATTCAGCATATCTGGTTTTATGCAAAGGTCCTTGATCCACTTGGACTTGAACTTTGTACAAGGAGATAAGAATTGGTCAATTTGCTTTTTTCTACATGCTAACAACCAGTTGAGCCAGCACCAATTGTTGAAAATACTGTTTTTTTTCTCCTGGATGGCTTTAGATCCTTTCCAAAGATGAATTGACCATAGGTGTGTGGTTTCATGTCTGGGTCTTCAATTCTATTCCATTGACTTACCTGTCTGTCACTGTACCAATGCCATGCAGTTTTAATTGCAATTGCTCTGTCGTATAGCTTGAGGTCAAGGATGATGATTCCCCCAGAAGTTCTTTAATGAGAAATTTTTCACTACCCTGGGATTTTTGTCATTCTAGATGGTTTTGGAAACTGCTCTTTCTAAATCTATGAAGAATTGAGTTAAATTTTTTGATGGCGATTAAATTGGATAGGTAGATAACTTTTGGAGAGATGGTCATTTTTCCTATATTAATCCTGCCAATCCATGAGTATGGGAGATCTTTCCATCTTCTGAGTTCTTTTTCAATTTCTTCCTTCAGAGACTTAAAGTTCTTGTCATGCAGATTCTTCACTTGCTTAGTTCAATTCACACCAAGATATTTTATAATATTTGTGACTATTGTGAAGCATGTTGTTTCCCTAATTTCTTTCCCAGTCTGTTTATCCTTTCTGTATAGGAAGGCCTCTGAGTTCTCTGGTGGAATTTTGGAGAGTCACTTAATTATACTATTATATCATCTGTAAATAGTGATACTTTGACTTCTTCCTTTCCAATTTGTATCCCTTTGATCTCCTTTTGTTGTATAATTGCTTTGGCTAGGATTTCAACCACTGTATTGAATAGGTAGGGAGAGAGTGGGCAGCCTTGTCTAGTCCCTGATTTTAATGGGATTGTTTTGTTTCTCACAATTTAGTTTGATGTTGGCTACTGGTTTACTGTGTATTGCTTTTACTATGTTTAGTTGTGGACCTCAATCATTCCAAAACTTTTACATGAACAGCTGTCAGATTTTGTCAAATTCTTTTTCAGCATCTAATGAGATGAACATATGTCTTTTTTTCTTTTTGTTTGTTTATATAGTGAATTATGTTGATGGATTTCCATTATTGAACCATCCCTGCATCCCTGGAATTAACCCTATTTGATTATGATGAATAATCCTTCTAATGTGTTCTTGGATTTAGTTTGCAAGAATTTTATTGAGTATTTTTGCTTCAATATTCATAAGGGAAATTGGTCTGAAGTTCTCTTTCTATATTGGGTCTTTATGTGGTCAGGTATCAGAGTAATTGTGGCTTCCTTGAACGAATTGGGTAGAGTACCTTCTTTTTCTATTTTGTGGAATAATTTAAGGAGTATTGGTATTAGGTCTTCTTTGAAGGTTTGATAGAACTCTGCACTAAATCCATCATGTCTTGGGCTTTTTGGTGTTGGGAGACTATTAATGACAGTTTCTAATTCTTTAGGGAATACAGGATAGTTTAGATCATTAATCTGATCCTGATTTAACTTTGGTATCTGGTATCTGTCTAGAATTTTGTTCATTTCATCCAGGTTTCTCAGTTTTGTTGAATGAAGGCTTTTTTAGTAGGATATGAAGATTTTTTTTTTTTTGATTTCCTGGTTTTCTGTTGCTATGTCTCACTTTTCCATTCTCATTTTGTTAATTACTATGTTGTTCTGAGCCAGGCTGTAGTTAGTCTTGCTTACACTTTATCTATTCTGCTCATTTTCTCAATGAACCAACTCCTGATTTGGTTGATTCTTTTTATGGTTATTTTTGTTTTCACTTGGCTAATTTCAGCCCCGATTTGGATTATTTCCTGCCACCTACTCCTCTTGGATGAATTTGCTTCTGTTTGTTCTAGAACTTTCAGGTGTGCTGTCAAGCCACTAGTCTATGCTTTCTCCAGTGTCTTTTGGAGGCACTCAGAACTATGAATTTTCCTCTTAGGAATGCTTTCATTTTGTCCCATAAGTTTGAATATGTTGTGGCTTCATTTTCATTAAACTCTAAAAGTCTTTAATTTCTTTCTTCCTTTCTTCCTAGTCCAAGTTATCATCGAGTAGAGTGTTGTTCAATTTCCACATGTATGTGGACTTTCTATTATTTATGTTTTTATTGAAGATCAGCCTTAGCCTGTGGTGATGTGATAGGATGCATTGGGTTATTATAATCTTCTTTTATCTGTTAAGGCCTGTTTTGTTCTGTCAATTTTGGAGAAGGTACCATGAGGTACTGAGAAGAAGGTATATCCTTTAGTTTTAGGGTAAAATGTTCTATAGATATCTCTTAAATCCATTTGTTTCATAATTTCTGTTAGTTTCACTGTGTCCCTGTTCAGTTTCTGTTTCCAGGATCTGTCCATTGATGAGAGTGAGGTGTTGAAGTCTCCTACTATTATTCTGTGCAGTGAGATGTGTGCTTTGAGCTTTAATAAAGTTTCTTTAATGAATGTGGCTGCCCTTAAATTGGAGCATAGGTGTTCAGAATTGAGAGTTCATCTTGGAAAATTTTACCTTTCATGACTATGAAGTGTCCCTGCTGATCTTTTTTTGATAACTTTAGGTAGATTTTATTTGATATTTGAGTGGATACTTCAGCTTGTTTTTTGGGACCATTTGTTTGGAAAATTGTTTCCCAGCATTTTACTCTGTGGTTATGTTTGTCTTTGTCACTGATTTGGGTTTCTTGTATGCAGCAAAATATTGGGTCCTGTTTATGTAACCAGTCTGTTAGCCTATGTATTTTTATGTGGGAATTGAGTCCACTGATATTAAAAGATATTAAGGAAAAAATTATTGTTGCTTCCTGTTATGTTTGTTGTTAGAGTTGGGATTCTATTCATGTGGCTATCTTCTTTTAGGTTTCATGAAATATTATTTTCTTGCTTTTTCTACAGAGTAGTTTCCCTCCTCGTGTTGGAATTTTCCCTTTATTAACCTTTGAAAGGCTGGATTTTTAGAAAGATAATGCGTAAATTTGGTTTTGTCATGGAAGACCTTTTTTTCTCCATCTATGGTAATTGAGAGTTTTGTTGGGTATAGTAGCCTGAGCTGGTATTTGTGGTCTCATAGTGTCTATATAACATCTGTCCAGGATCATGTGGTTTTCATATTCTCTGGGGAAAATTTAGGTGTAATTCTGATAGGTCTGCCTTTATATGTTACTTGACTTTTTTCTCTTACTGCTTTTAATATTCTTTTTTTGTTTTGTGCATTTGGTGTTTTGATTATTATGTAACAGGAGAAATTTCATTTCTGTTACAGTCTATTTGGAGTTCTGTAGGCTTCTGGTATGTTCATGGGCATCTCTTTGTTTAAGTTAGGGAAGTTTTCTTCTATAATTTTGTTGAAGATATTTACTCGCCCTTTAATTTGGAAATCTTCCTTCTCATCCATACGTATTATCCTTAGGTTTGGTTATCTCATTGTGTCCTGGAATTCCTGGATGTTTTGGGTTAGGATCTTTTTGCATTTTGCATTTTCTTTGATTATTGTGTCAATGTTTTCTATGATATCTTCTACATCTGAGATTCTCTCTTCTACATCTTGTATTCCCTTTGTTATGCTTGCAGCTATTGCTCCTGACGTTTTTTCCTAGGTTTTCTATTTCCAGAGTTGTCTCACTTTGTGATTTATTTGTTGTTTCTACTTCCATTTTTAGATCCTGGATGGTATTGTTCAATTCTTTCAATTGTTAGGTAGTGTTTTACTGTACTCTTTATGGGATTTTGTGTTTCCTCATTATGGACTTCTACCAGTTTACCTGTGTTATCCTGTATTTATTTAAGGGATTATTTATGTCCTTCTTCCATCATCGTCATAAGAAGTGACATTAGAGCCATATCTTGCTTTTCTGTTGTGATCGTGTGCCAGGACCTGCTATGGTTGGGAGAGTTGGGTTCTTATGATGCCAAGTAACCTTGGTTTCTGGTGCTTCTGTTCCCATGCTTGCCTCCTGCCATCTGTTTATCTCATGTGCTCCCTGCCTTCAGCATATCTGATTGGAGCCTGTCCTTCCCAGTTGAGTCAGAACTCCTCAGAGACCAGCTTTCTCTGTGATCCTCTGATTCTGGGATCCTGTAATACTGGGATTCTGGATGTGTCAGAGTTCTTGGCAGTCAAGCTTCTTCTTAACCCCTGAGATACTGATGTGATCCTGATAAGATCCTAGGTGTGTTAGAACACCTGGAAGTGTTACTTTCCCTGGGGGCCTTGGGGCTGTCCACTGAGTTTGAAACCAAGGTAGACCAGCACCCAGCACCGACTGGAAGGAACACAAGCCACTGGTTAGGCAAGGTTCCTGTTTCCTTGCTCCTGCTGGCTCTAGGCATTCCTGCTGGTGTTGGAACAGATGTTGTGTGCTACTCACAAGTGATCCTAAGATCCTGGGTGTGCTAGGGCACCTGGGGGATGAAGAGTCCTCTGGGGAGTGTGGGACTGTCTACCTAGTTTGCGCCCAAGGTGGCCTGGCACTGTTGCAGACTGGAAGCTTGATTAGCCATTTTCTTAATAAAATAAATCACATGTAATATACTGTTTACCATTTAAAATAATTTTTATTTAATGTAAATATAATGATTATATCATTTACATTACATTCCTCCATTTCTATGCATCCCTACTTGCTCATTCTCAGACTCATGGTGTATGTGTGTGTGTGTGTATTTATATGTATATATATATATATATATATATATATATATATTTATATACCATATATACATACATATAAACATTAAAATTTAAAGTTTATTAATGAATTTGGCATTCTATGACATATATGGAGTATATGTATATATATATATATATGCACGTATGCGTATATGTATACAACTCTCTATATATACTTATATATACACACATGTATATGCACACACACACACACACACACACACACACATATATATATATATATATATATATATATATATTGCTCAGTCGATATAATGTTATCTGTATTCATATAGGATTTTGGGACTGATCACTTGAGAGATCAAGTTGGGGTAAACTTTTCTGAGGAAGACAATTATTTTCACTTCAGCATTCCCTAGTGCCTGGAGTTTTTTGTCTCACTTGAGACTCTGAGAGTGTTTTCCCTTTCTTGTAGTACAAAATAAAATTACCATTAATATTTTTGGTAACTCTAAAACTAGCTTTTATATGTAAAGGAAAAAGTGGATCTCTTTCTATTTTCCTTCTCTGGTGGAAAACACTGACAGCTGATGTCCAAATTCACCCCCATTACTTTCATCATGCCTATCGTGTGTCCTGTATATTTTGGGGTGAGATATGAAGCAGTCACAACTTATGTTTGAGAACATGAATAATAATATTGCAAGCATGATTGTGGCTTTTCCTTCTGGTTCTGAAAATGCAATTTATTACTTTTAAAGACAATATTCCTCACAAGCACAATTTCTATTTTATTATTATATGGATTCCTTTGAGGAAATATTAGGTGGTATGTTTTCAAATCATTTAGAGCCCTGACAACAGAGAAAACAATTGAACTCAGTATGAGATAGTAACTACAAAGTCACTTAATCATTTGAGGAGTAAAGTATAATAAACTGACAGGTGTTTAATATGCAATCAAATGTTAGCAACTGAAATTTTACCCATTCAAATGTTTCCATTTTTGGATATTGTGAAAATTCGCTCCCTTCATTTTAGGTATATTCTTCATTATTGTTTATCTATCTTGTACAATAGTAGAATTACTTATATAACTGTATTTTTGGAACCTGTTATCTAAACTTTTATCATCCCATATTGTATACCTTTAAGTTTCATGATATTCAGAGCATTTATACATGGAAGTGTACAGGTGATGTATATCTCTCTGTGTGTGTTTCACTAAGCTAAATGTTCTCTAATTCTATTTACATTGCCATGAGTGACAGGATAATATTGTTTTATATGATTGAAAAATATCCTAACTGAAAATGGTTAAATGATCTAGCTAAATGGACATTTTTTCAAGCCAGACTTACCAATGCACAAGTACAGGAGAAAGTATTTTATATTAGCAGTTATCAGGGAAATTAAAATCAAAATTACAGTTATATATGATCTCAGTTTTATTCAAATTGTTTAAAAAATGCTGGTGAAAATATATAAAACAGGGAACTTTTCTTTCAATAAAGTAACAAAAGCTGTACTAAGCCTGGAAAGAATATTGATAGTCTACTGAAACAAACAAAAATACAGAAAAAAAATAACGATACAACAAACCCTCCTTGTATATTTATAAGGAAGGAAATAATTATCTCAAAAAGGAACCTGAGTCTGGCAGTGGTGGTGTATGCCTTTATTCACACCCAGCACTTGGGAGGCAGAGGCAGACAGTTTTCTGAGTTCAAGGCCAGCCTGGTCTACAAAGTAGTGAGATCCAGGGCAGCCAGGGCTATAAAGAGAAACCCTGTCTCTAAAAACAAAAAATAAACAAATAACAACAACAAAAGAACCTGAACATACATTTATATTTCATCATTATTAGTTATTATACTGAATACATAGAATGAAATAATGTATCCACAAATGAATGAGCTGATAAACTGAATGAAGAAAATAAACAATATATCATATTATTCAGCCATAAGTAGTCTATATTCTTAACCTTTTATGACCGTTGTTTTATTCTCCTCACACCTTAATATGATTTACAAGGACTCAAAACACAGATTTTTATAAATTAGAATTTAAAATTTCTAATTGCTTTGCCTTTTAAGTTATTTTCAAATTCTTCCTTATGGTTGTCTCCTTTTTTCCCCTTAAAATCAAGTTATTCTATTTTCACTTCCACTTCCAAAGAAATATTACTGTCTTGAGTCTGTATTATATTGAGTTTAAATTTTTTATTCAATCTTGGCTTCTAAACTAAGCAGCAGATTTTAAATTCTGAACTGTGGCTTTCAGGCTCCATTCCAGTGTTTCTTCACATATCTTTCAAATGCAGGTTCATTTTAAAAGTAAAGTGATCTAAATTCCTTCAATTATCTTTCAATTTACACAAATATATCTAAAATTAGCATTTTAGTGGAAAGGTTTGGTTTTCACTGGCTGATTTGGGAGGTCTTAATGTGGATAAATCTAGGCAAATGAAGAATAGCCACAGACCAATTAAGTAGAAGTTGGCAAACCCTAGTGCAGTGAGATTAATAACTAGTCAGTTCATGTCTGCATTACTGAGTACTGCTTTATATGAATATTGACTGTTTCTTAGTATTTTCTAGTAATCTTTTCCTTGAATAATTTATACTTTTATTAGGATAACTCAGTTAAACGCTTTTTTTTACTATATAACTATATAAATAACTATGTAGCTATATATAAAACTATATATAACTATATGTAACTATATGTAACTATAACTAACTAACTAACTAACTAACTAACTATATATATATATATATATATATATATATATATATAGTTGTATTCTGCAACCCTTGCTCTCATGAACTCAGAGTTCCCTTTGTCTCTGATTCTGAGTGTTCTTACAAAATATATGCACTACCACATTTTCAAAGCATATCATGGACAAACTGCTGTACTTAGAACAGAAAATCATGCACTGGATGCAAGTTTGAAACCTCACCAATTCCTTCAAAGAAAGAAACTCTTAAATGATTGATAATTTTCTTGAAATATCAGAAGCTTTTTGAAACTCATTGTATATTCAATTCCCAGCATCCCTAGCTGTGAGATGGCAATTTATGTGGTGTGCACCTCATTAACATGTGTTTTAGTTTTACATTATAATATATGATTGAACCACAATTGATTGTTTTCCACTTTTCTCTTAGCTTCTGATAACGAAATTCACATATCAGCTATTGTTTCTCACCAGGGGTAAAACAAATTCATCTAGCATGGCCAACTCCTATTGCATGCTTTATGCCCAGTCTGTCCAGGTTAAATGAAACAGAAGGTTGAAGGACTTTAAAACTTCCAGATAGATTAACACTTCATATTCTTTGTCAGTGAATGCTTGTCTTTCTGCATCCAGGCACTTTGTGTTCAGATAAGAACCTGAAGGTAACCTGTAAAATAGTGAAGATTAGTAAGGTTGTGGAGGTACAGATCAAAGATAGAGTCTGTGGTAGTGAAACATGTAATGTTTGAGGACAGTTCTTATCATTTTCTTTCATTTGTGGTACTTTGTGTTGTTTTGAAATACAGAGCGGTTGTATGTCTTTTCCTATACTATCTTTATGTCTTTAAAGAAATCTATAAAACTACCCCTCTATATTCCTTTCTCTAAACTAAAACTTATTTATAAGTATATAAACTACTTAAGCTTCATAAATACACATATTTATAAGTAAATTGGATGTAACCTTATAATCATAATATCTGGTCATTTACTTTAAACTATACTTATTTGTAAAGACATTCTACTGGCAGGTTTCCCTTTACCTTTTCAACATACTTATTTTATCTCAGTTAACAATTTTTATTTCTTCCTCAGAGAAATATTGTAATAAAGGCTTAGGTAAGTTCCTGAATCTGGAAAAGCAAATTGAAAAATGAGAAAATTATTCAAAAGCCTTATTAAGGGAAGAACTTATAGAAACAAGTTAGGTGAACAAAATCAGGTCGGAATCAGAAACCTATCAGATTACAAAGGTCACAAAGGAGTATAGGCTTGTGAAAGGGAAGTGAACAAGGTTTTGGTATTGTTTGTTTACTTTTTGGGACATATATACTACAGTGCAATTTTATAGTGTTCTGCAAGGCTGAACTGCAAGCCAGTATTGTTGGTGATGGCAATTCTGTATTTGTTAACAATGTGCCTACTATAGATCCCCATACCAGGCGATTCAGCAATGTGGAGAGAATGGGATAAGTACAAAGATATAAATAATCTTCAAGTTTAATATACTAATATGAAACCTCTAGTTTACTCAGTGAAGTATTTGATCTGTACTTGGTAATCATTAAAGTATTGGCTTAAAATTAAAAATGTACATCTAATGGAGGTTTATTTAGAAGTACTTGGGTTATTCCTCAATTTTATCTTAATATTATAGGGTAGTTATAAGTAACAAATTGATAGGTTGACCTTCTAGATGTTTTATCACCATTCTTGGTGACCTTTACTGATGCAGTTATAGGAATCAAAAGGAATGTTATTTTCCTCTTTGCATTGCAAGAGCAACCAAGTCATTTTGCTCAGGGAAACCATGAAAATCCTAACTTGCCTGACTCTAACCTGCATCCAATATATAAATAAGAGGTTCAACACAAAGAAAAAAAATTCTCTAGTTTTTTTTAAATTATGTCACAGTCTTATCTTTGTACATCTTTAACATGCTACCAGAATACAGATTTGAAAATTGAAAGACAAGGGGAGTCAGAGGCACTTGCCAAGCAAACATGTTCTCTGAGAACCACATCCAATTAACAAACAAAGATGGAAACAAGGATGAATTGGTATTCTCATGGTACTATCAAATAACTCTAATGGAACCTGATTTGGAAATTTAAAAAAATTCTTCCCCATATCTGATAGAAGGTTAATATCAAAAATATATAAAAAACTCAAGAAGCTAACCACCAAAAAACCCCAAACAACCCAATCAAAAAAATGGGGTATAGAACTAAACAGAGAATGCACAAGAGAGGAATCTCGAATGGATAAGAAGTACTTAAAGAAATGTTCAGCATCATCAGAGAAATGCAAATCAAAATGACCCTGAGATTCAACCTTATACCAATCAGAAAGCTAGGATCAAAAACTCAGATGACAGCACATGTTTGTGAGAATGTGGAGAAAGAGGAACTCTCCTTCATAGCTGGTGAGATTCTAAAATTGTACAACCACTCTGAAAATCAATCTGGAGTTTCCTCAGAAAATCTGAAATAGATCAACCTGAAGACCCAGCTATACCATTCTTGGGCATATACCAAAAAGATGTCTCACCACGCCACAGGGGCACATGTTCCACTATATTCATAGAAGCCTCATTTGTGATAGCCAGGTGCTGGAAACAATCCAGATGTCCCACAACAGAAGAATTGATACAAAAAAATGTGGTTCATTCACACAATGGAATACTACTCAGGTATTAAAAATGAGGGTATCATGAAATTTGCAGGCAAATGAATGAAACTAGAAAATGTCTTCTCGAGTGAGGTAACACAGACACAAAAGGACATGCTCAGCATGTACTCACTAATCAGTAGATATTAGCCAAAGAAGTACAGAATACCCAGGATACAATCCATAGAACTCAAGATGGTCAACAAGCCAAAAGGCTCTAGTCAGGATGCCTCAATACCACTTTGGAGGGAAATGAAAGCAGTCACAGGTGTGGGGGCAGAGAGAGGGAGGGACCTGGGTGGAAGAGGGAACAGGGAGAGGAAAATGTAATATGATCAGGTATTGGGGAGGGGAACATAACTGTCGCACTGAGGGCCAGCAGAAAGAATGGAAACGGGCAAGCTCTGAAAATAGGAGGTGGGGCAGCCACCTAGAATGTACCAGAGACCTAGAAGGGGAGAGACTCTCAAGACTCAAAGGGAGGCACCTTAGATGAAATGCCCTACAGTGGGGAGAGGGAACTTGTAGACTCCACATCCAGTAAAAAGTGGAGGAATGGTATTGCCATCACACAGCCAAAAACTGTGACCAAGAATTGTCCCTGTTTAAAAGAACTGCAGGGACAACAAAGGAGACGAGACTGAGGGAAACAAGGTTCAGCGAATGGTCCAAATTGGAATCCAGCTCAAGGTGAGGCTCCAAGGCCTGACAGTATTACTGATGCTATGGTGTGCTAACAGGCAGGAGCCTAGCATGGTTGCCCTCTGAGAGGCCCAACAAGCAGCTGATTGAGACAGCTGCAGATAGTTATACCCAACCAATGGATAAAAGCTTGGTAACCCTGTTATTGAATTAAGGTAAGACTGCAAGAAGCTGAGGAGGAGAATGACCCTGTAGGAAGAACAACAGTCTCAACTAACATGGACACTGAGATCTTTAAGACACTGAGCCACCAACCAGGCAGCATACAACAGCTGATATTAGTCCCCTGACATATATGCAACAGAGGACTGCTGTGTGTGGCTTCAGTGAGAGAAGATGCGCCTAACTGTGGAGAGACTTGAGGCCCCAGATATGGGGAGGTCTGGTGGGCTGTGGGTAGTAGGGTGGAGATATCCTCTTGGAGACTGGGGAGGAGGTGTGGGATGAAGAACAGTCACAGGGCTAACTGGAAGGGGAATAACAACTGGATGGTAAAACAAGATTAAATAATAATAATAGTAACCTGGAGGGCATCATCCTGAGTGAGAGAACCCAATCACAAAGGAACTCGCACAATATGTACTCACTGATAAGTGGATATTAGCCCAGAAACTTAGGATACCCAACATATAAGATACAATTTGCTAAAAGCATGAAATTCAAGAAGAACGAAGACCAAAGTGTGGACACTTTGCCCCTTCTTAGAAATGGGAACAAAACACCCATGGAAGGAGTTACAGAGACAAAATTTGGAACTGTGACGAAAGGATGGACCATCTAGTGACTGCCATATGCAGGGATCCATCCCATAATCAGCTTCCAAATGCTGACACCATTGCATACACTAGCAAGATTTTGCTGAAAGGACCCAGATATAGCTGTCTCTTGTGAGACTAGGCCGGGGCCTAGCAAACACAGAAGTGGATGATCACAGTCAGCTATTGGATGGATCACACGGCCCCCAATGGAGGAGCTAGAGAAAGTAATGAAGGAGCTAAAGGGAACTGCAACCCTATAGGTGGAACAACAATATGAACTAACCAGTACCCCAGAGCTCTTGTCTCTAGCTGCATATGTATCAAAAGATGGCCTAGTCGGCCTTTACTGCAAAGAGAGGCCCATTGGACTTGCAAACTTTATATGCCCCAGTACAGGGGAACCCCAGGGCCAAAAAGGGGGAGTGGGTGGGTAGGGGATTGGGAGGGTGGGTATGGGGGACTTTTGGGATAGCATTGAAAATGTAAAGGAGGAAAATACCTAATAAAAAATAAATTATAAAAAAAAAAGTTTATAGTTTATTTAAAATGTAAATCACATCAAATTTAACACTAGAAAGGACAAGACTCTGTTGCTAAGTCAAATACTTGATAAAAGAAAAGTTGTGAAAAAATAAAAAAGAAAATATACTCATCGCTGATTTTTTTTTTTTAGCAAAGTCATCTTCACATGCTTTGGTGTAATTAATTTTCCCAAATAAAATGGAACTTGCTGTTTAAAATAATAATAATAATAATAGTAATAGTAATAATAGTAGTAGTAGTAGTAATAATAGAAGTAGAAGATATGGTTCCTAAGAATTAAATATATATATTTATTGGAATATATATATATTCCAATCTGACATATCCTGATTCTCTGACTAGGACTTATAATGCTATTAACTCTTATCTTTAATTCTACATCATCTCTTTCCAGGTAAAGGACATTTTGTCAGATATACTCAATGTATACCACATTGTCCCTTCAACTTGAAAACGCAATATTGTTATTACTATTATTCACCATGGCATGAATAATTGCCTCTGCATAGATGAAAATGATAAGAAAAAGACATAGAAATTGCAGAAGACAACGAGAGTAAAAAGATCCAAGTGAAAAATCAGATTCTTCCTTGACTAAAAGACATTCATGCCCTTTTTCCTCGTAAGGACATTATCCTAGCCAGAGATTAGACATACCAGATTGTCCTGAGGCTCTAGTTTAAAATCTGGTTCTTTATTTATTTGAACATTACATGTTCTGGGAGATGGAGGTTTTAAATACTTATTAAGGGAATACACCTGGTAAATAGAATAGAAACTCAGGCTTGCAGGGATACATAGCATTTTAGTAAGATAAAGTTAATGAACTGGCTAAAGACCAGTCCTCAGGAAGATACTTAGGAGGAAGACATCATCCTAATCTATGCTGAAGAGGTACATGGAATAATTATGCTTTTAATAATGTACAAATCTTTCCCATCCCCAAGGTCCTGGCCATAAGTGCACACCCTATAAATGAAGCAGCTATAAGGTTCACCTGGCTTTATCAGAAGTTAGGAACCTTAAGGACCACTTTTCCTTTTCCTTTGTTAAATTTATTTCTTTGGATTTTGACCAGAACTGAAGTTAGGCTTTTTTATTTTATTTTATTTTATTTGGTACTGTAGGTCAGTTACATTTCTTAAAAAGCTCTTCCTATTCTGTTTCATGGCATTGGGCTACATATTGTCATAGCATGGACTCTATTTTTGGCAACTCACAACATGGTTTATTTTTTATTTCCTCCATTTCCTACCTTTGAATATCTACTACAATTTATAGCATGTCTTCCTTGGGAGGTTTTCCATTAAACTCTTTTATCATTATTCCAATGTCAAAATAAAACAAAACAAAACACTAAAAGCAAAGATGTTTATACTTAATTTACAAGCTTATATTAGAGTTTAGAGAATTAACAGAAAAATAAAATAAAAGCTTAAAGAATTTTTCTACATGTTTCAAACTACTTTAAATTGAGAATTTAATTGATGAAATGTACTACAAGACATATAGTCAATAAGCAAATAGCTGCAATAATGTTTCGAAAATGCAGTACAATATAATGGACAAAAATGAGAGGACATTATAAATGATTCACTGAATGAGTATCTTATTGGGTGATATGAGGAACATCATACATATATAATATAGACACATATGTGCATATATATATATCTATCATCTACCTATCATATATATATATGTGTGTGTGTGTGTGTGTGTGTGTATGTGTGTGTGTGAAGGAGAGAGAAACAGAAATAGAGACAGAGACAGACAGACAGAAAGGATATGCAAGTATCAATAGGGTTATTTTTATAATTGTGTTTTCTTTCCAAAATACTGACAATTATTGCTAACTTGTATATCTACATTTTTTCAGACGTTTTTTTCCAGGAATACAGTGCAACATAATCTTCATAGCAACTAATGATATATTAGTGTGAATTGTTCATTGAAATAAACTATCATCATAAACCATTAGTCTGTAAAAGAAAGTAAATATAAATATAGTGAAATCTATAAAATCATTAAAAATATTTTGTTGTTCTTTGTTTTATTGATGCATGGCTTCTCTGCATAGATTTAGCTCTCCTTAAACTTACTCTGTAGACCAGGATGACCTCAAACTCGAGTCCTGCCTACCACTGAATCCAGAATGCTGCGATTAAAGGCATGTGCCACTACTAACCACATTAAAATTATTAAAATATTATTCCTCAGATTTTCTCATTAGTAGTAATCATGATACTTGGTTGGCTTTTGAAGTAATGTTAAAAATGAGTACATGGTGAACTGGAGTTTTGTTCTCAGTATAAGCTTCATCTTTAGCCCAGCATGACAGTAACCACCACATTCACTTCATTTCTTCATCTGCTTCCAAGGTGTTCTAATGATGAAAGCATGTGGCAAACCAATACTTTAATAATACATATACAGGACTTATAGATTAGTAAATTGACAGTGACCCTTGAAGTCAAAGCCTTTGTGATTTAAATTTGTGACAGAATTACAAAGAAAGGTAGTGGTATAATTATAAGCTACTATATAGATTTCCTTTTCATCCTCTACTAACTGTTCTTGACAATATTTAAGAAGAATTAGTTGAATGTTCATATGGAATCATAATATTTCGATAAAGGCTATTATGCAACCTAATTATAGTTAATCATAATAAAATTGCTGAGGTTTATCAAGATTTGGATAGGTACTGGTATGTCCTAAGCACTTTTTTATAGTTTTCTTGGGCTAAAGTTTAAAATGCTCTATCATTTTGTCCATCTTGTAGCAATAAAGAGCCTGAAACAGAAACATATCCAATCCATTGCCCAATAGAATCTTAGCAGTATGGTATGAAGGGAGAAAACAAAACAATTTCTCTGTGAAGCCCAGGTGCCTATCCATTTTCCTTCACTCTCACAAATGCTTTGGCCCAGCGAATGACCCCTGTTGCTAAGTTGATTCATGCATTAAATTGTGCAAGCACTGTCTGGGCAACTGGCTTTTTAATAACATGTTAAGACTGGTTCATCCGAAGCCGTGCTATAAAGATAGGCAGAATAATTGTCCCTTTAATGAGATCTTGCAATTTTCCTTCCCAGAACTCCCACCCTAATGACAGCACTGTAGTTAACAAGCCCATGGCTTGGCAAATTTATAAGTAAGCTTTCTTTTCTGAATTATCCAGAGGAACAAAAGCATATCAACAACAAAACAAAACACTAAACAAAACAAAACAAACAAAAATCTTCCCACTGTCTTTATTCTAGTTCTGTGCTAAGCATGCTTTCCTACACTTTGGATTTTAATACTCTTTTATATATTGCCCTTCTACATGTCACTGTGTAACTGACCTTTAGGATGGTTTAATTGAAATTATTTGGCTTTCCCCCCTTCTCTTTCTTGTTCTCCCCATCCAGGAAGATGCAAAGGTTTACAACTCACATGCTTAGGAATTTTTTCTTTAAAGCTCTATTAAAATTTTCTGCAATCTTAAATGAAAAAAAAGGAATATTTTAAGGGAATTTCTCATCTTAGTAAATGACTTACAAGATTTATAGGTACTTTTAAAACATAAGGTGGAAGACTTTGGAAACGCTTGTCTTCAAGTACTATAAAGAATCCATTCTAGTGCTATTCACCCAGTTCCACATAAATTCTGCTTTTTTCCGTTTCCCCTAGATTGTGGCAGGCTTCTCTCTGGCAGAGTCAGCTTCTTTCCCTCCCTATGTTTCCAAGCATACCCTGTCCTGCTCTCATTTCTCACCCTGCTATGAAACCAGAGAGCTAGAAACTTGTTCTTGTTTGCTGGAAAATTGCAAGCAGAAAGACTGAAGACAATGAAACAGAAAGTAGTGCATTCTTTTTTGAGTAAATTAGATCTGTTGGGCTCTCAATTTAGAGTGGGAAAATAGAGTGAAAGCAGAAAGTTCTTGCAGTTCTCTATTTTCTTATTATCAATGTACCCATGTTCTCTGATTATAGCCCACAGTAACCCTCATCAGCAACCACAGGGAAACTGGCAACTTAAGGAAAGATTTAATAATTAAACAATGCTTGGGGTTTTTAATTTTAAAAAGAGAGAGAGAGAGAGAGAGAAATTTCTCATAACCAGTGCTCTTTTGTCTACCTGCATCCATGCCTTGTTATTTACCATTTGCTTAATATACTTATTTAAATATAATTTCAATTTATAATTAGTATGTGATCATCTTACCTGAGCCCTGATTGGGATTAAACAAATATACATTCTTATTTTTATAGGGCAAATGGTTCACAAAGTGAATATAGATTATGAATGAATATATCACATGTGTGAGGTTACAGACGGCAACTTGAAGATACAGTGATTAGCCATCTACTTCATTACCAACAGCAAGGCAATCTCCTAGGTTATCATGATTTGTAAATATCTTGTTTATATTTGCCTTTTTCTTTCTTCTATAAAATAAATAAACTTTAAAATGGATAGGAAAATTATTTAGAAATATTACAGAAGAAATCTGCGATGAAGTTTTATTTAATAATGAAATAGAAATTTGTGTTAGATATAATAAAATAATCTAATTACAAATTCGATGATTCAGTTGGAATTTACTATATTGAAATGATTAACTGAGCCCTGATTTCATTTAACAAAGCATGTAGCCTTTTTCCTCAGTTATTTCCACATACTAATATATTTGTCAAGGAATAAGAATAGGATACAACTAAAGTCTTGTTTTAAGTATGCTCCTTCTAAATGATCAATTATTACTCTGAGTGTTTTTTTTTCCTGCAAGCCTTGATTCTCAGAGAAATAAACAAGTTGAAGTGAACTAAAAGAAAAGTATTTATTCAGAGACTTTACTCGTGGAATAGATAGAATTATCTCCTATCTACTTGGTCCTATTTCTCAGGTTAGAAATTTAACATTCAAGTTATTAGTGAATTTATCCAAGTTTTTATTGCCCATTTTAATTAAATTGTACATCTAAAAGAAAACATTAACATATTATATTCTATAAAAACCACATAGTACAAATAAAAAATTGTAAACATATTGAAAGATTAATGAATATCTACTGGGATAAATGTTGACAACAAGGAGAGGAAATGAATATTGTCTGGTGGAAGAAGTGGTACAACATAAAAGAAACAACTCTACAGAAAATAATCACAAGTCAAAAACAACTAGCAATATATAGCAAAAATACAATAATCTGTGAAAACTATTTATTATAGAATACATGTAAATTAAATTACAGATGTCATACAATCCTAAGAGTTAGATTTCTTTTTTTTTTTTTTTGGTTGGATTTTTTTAACTTGACAAAATATATAGTTACCTGAGAAGAGAAATCTGCACTGTAGCCAAGTCCATGGAGTATTTTATTGATTAATGATTGACTTGAGAAGGCTCAGAACACTCAGGGTAGAACAACCCTGGGAAAGTGTTTCTGAGTTTTATCAGAAAACAGATGGACCAAGCCATGGATAGCAAGTTCCTAAACAGAATTTATCCCTTACTGTTATATCACATCCTGTCTCAGGATGACTGCCTTGAGATTCTGATCTGATTTCTTCCCCAGTGGAATGTGACATGAAAGTTAAGAAAAAATAAACCCTTTCCTCCCCAGTAGTTTTTGGCCATAGAGTTTTATTACAGCAATATAAACCCTAAATGAAACATCATATCACACCCCTACTAAAGACCAGTGGCATGTTGGAGGTCACTTTCTCACCCTACAAAAGCACAATGTGTTCATTTAAATCCAGTTGTGAACTCACCAACATTGTGTTCAAGCAACTTATGGACAGTCTCAATATATCTGAGGATTTAATTGATGTAAGTTTATCAAAAGAGGAATTAAGTTGCAAGACTACATCTAAATATCAATGAGGACATATGAACTGAACTTTTTCTATTTTATGGATTATATGAGTACAATTTGACAGCTATGTGAATCTCTATTAATGTGAATATTATAGCATACTTACCTAAAATTAAAAGCAATCTAAGTCTATAAGTAATGCCTAAGTGCAAAAATCATGTACATTAATGGAAATTTGTGATTATTCAAAATAATAAATGTATATATTTATATATATGATGGTTACACATACACACACACATATATATGTATATATATATATGTATATATATATGATGGTTACATAAATATACATCATAAATATAATTTCTTTGACTTGAGTGATGAGTAGCAAAAATCAATAATAGCATGATTTTGGAATTTCTTTTTTTTTTGAGGGGGGTTTGAAAACATTTTATTCATCCATTTCAGTAGGTTGATGATGTATTCCAACAGCTAAAAATGTTTTCCATATGAAACAGTGTGAAGAACTAGGTACATGGCAGATATCTTTAATCCAAAGTTCATTCAAGAAGATTACAAGTTTGAGACCAGCGGATGGTGAATAGCTAGCTCCAGGCATGTATAGGCTACATTGCAAGTTGCTCTCCCACAAAGTCTTCACAAACAGCATTGTAACGAGCATTCTGAACACTTCTAGGGTATTTGTGAAGACCAGGAGTATATATTTATTTTTTCTGTTGAGTATTGTGATGGTTTGTAAAAGCTCAGCTCAAGGAGTAGCATGATTAGGTGTGGCCCAATTGGAGTAGGTGTGGTCTTGTTGGAAGTAGGTGTGGCCTTGTTGGAGTGGGTGTGGCCTTGTTGAAGTAGGTGTGGTCTTTTTGGCATAGGTGCATCACTGTGGGTATGGTCTTTTTTTTTCCAATTTTTATTAGGTATTTAGCTCATTTACATTTCCAATGCTATACCAAAAGTCCCCCATACCACCCCCACCCACTCCCCTACCCACCCACTCCCCCTTTTTGGCCCTGGCGTTACCCTATACTGGGGCATATAAAGTTTGCAAGTCCAGTGGACCTCTCTTTCAAGTGATGGTCTATTAGGCCATCTTTTGATACATATACAGCTAGAGACAAGAGCTCCGGGGTACTGGTTAGTTCATATTGTTGTTCCACCTATAGGGTTGCAGTTACCTTTAGTTCCTTGGGTGCTTTCTCTTGCTCCTCCATTGGGGGCCCTGTGATCCATTCAATAGCTTACTGTGAGCATCCACTTCTGTGTTTGCTAGGCCCTGGCATAGTCTCACAAAAGACTGCTATATCTTGGTCCTTTCAGCAAAATCTTGCTAGTGTATGCATTGGTGCTAGCGTTTGGAAACTGATCATGGGATGGATCTCTGGATACTGCAATCACTAGATGGTCCATCCTTTTGTCACAGCTCGTCTCTGTAACTCCTTAAATGGGTGTTTTGTTCCCATTTCTAAGAAGGGGCAAAGTGTCCACACTTTGGTCATCATTTTCTTGAGTTTAATGTGTTTAGTAAATTGTATCTTATATCTTGGGTATTCTAAGTTTCTGGGCTAATATCCACTTATCAGTGAGTACATATTGTGAGAGTTCCTTTGTGATAGGGTTACCTAACTCAGGATGATGCCCTCCAGGTCCATCCATTTGCCTAGGAATTTCATAAATTCATTCTTTTTAATAGCTGAGTAGTACTCCATTGTGTAAATGTACCACATTTTCAATATCCATTCCTCTGTTGAGGGGCACCTGGGTTCTTTCCAGCTTCTGGCTATTATAAATAAGGCTGCTATGAACATAGTGGAGCATGTGTCCTTCTTACCGGTTGGGACATTTTCTGGATATATGCCCAGGAGAGGTATTGCTGGATCCTCCAGTAGTACTATGTCCAATTTTCTGAGGAACTGCCAGACTGATTTCCAGAGTGGTTGTACAAGCTTGCAATCCCACCAACAATGGAGGAGCGTTCCTCTGTCACCACATCCTCGCCAGCATCTGCTGTCACCTGAATTTTTGATCTTAGCCATTCTAACTGGTGTGAGGTGGAATCTCAGGGTTGTTTTGATTTGCATTTTCCTGATGATTAAGGATGTTGAACATTTTTTCAGGTGCTTCTCTGTCATTCGGTATTCCTCGGGTGAGAATTCTTTGTTCAGTTCTGAGCCCCATTTTTAAATGGGGTTATTTGATTTTCTGGAGTCCACCTTCTTGAGTTCTTTATATATATATTGGATATTAGTCCCCTATCCGATTTGGGATAGGTAAAGATCCTTTCCCAATCTGTTGGTGGTCTTTTTGTCTTATTGACGGTGTCTTTTGCCTTGCAGAAGATTTGCAATTTTATGAGGTCCCATTTATCGATTCTCAATCATACAAAACAAGCCATTGCTGTTCTATTCAGGAATTTTTCCCCTGTACCCATATCTTCGAGGCTTTTCCCTACTTTCTATTCTATAAGTTTCAGTGTTTCTGGTTTTCTGTGGAGTTCCTTAATCCACTTAGATTTGACCTTAGTACAAGGAGATAGTAATGGATCAATTTGCAATCTTCTACATGATAACAGCCAGTTGTGCCAGCACCATTTGTTGAAAATGCTGTCTTTCTTCCACTGGATGGTTTTAGCTCCCTTGTCAAAGATCAAGTGACCATAGGTGTGTGGGTTCATCTCTGGGTCTTCAATTCTATTCCATTGGTCTACTTGTCTGTCACTATACCAGTACCATGCAGTTTTTTTTTTTTTAATCACAATTTCTCTGTAGTACAGCTTTAGGTCAGGCATGGTGATTCCACCAGAGGTTCTTTTATCCTTGAGAAGAGTTTTTGCTATCTTAGATTTTTTGTTATTCCAGATGAATCTGCTGATTGCCCTTTCTAATTTGTTGAAGAATTGAGATGGAATTTTGATGGGGATTGCATTGAATCTGTAGATTGTTTTTGGCAAGATAGCCATTTTTACTATATTGATCCTGCCAATCCATGACCATGGGAGATCTTTCCATCTTCTGAGATCTTCTTTAATTTCTTTCCTCAGAGACATGAAGTTATTGTCATACAGATCTTTCACTTCCTTAGTTAGAGTCACATCTAGGTATTTTATATTATTTGTGGCTATTGAGAAGGGTGTTGTTTCCCTAATTTCTTTCTCAGCCTGTTTATCTTTTGTGTAGAGAAAGGCCATTGACTTGTTTGAGTTAATTTTATATCCAGCTATTTCATTGAAGCTGTTTATTAGGCTTAGGAGTTCTCTGGTGGAATTTTTAGGGTCACGTATATATACTATCATATCATCTGCAAAAAGTGATATTTTGACTTCTTCCTTTCCAATTTGTATACCCTTGATAGCCTTTTGATGTCTAATTGCTCTGGCTAGGACTTCAAGTACAATGTTGAATAGGTAGGGAGAGAGTGGACAGCCTTGTCTTGTCCCTGATATTAGTGGGATTGCTTCAAGCTTCTCTCCATTTACTTTGATACTGGCTACTGGTTTGCTGTAGATTGCTTTTATCATGTTTATGTATGGGCCTTGCATTCCTGATCTTTCCAAGACTTTTATCATGAATGGGTGTTGGATTTTGTCAAATGCTTCCTCAGCATCTAACCAGATGATCATGTGGTTTTTGTCTTTGAGTTTGTTTATATACTGGATTACGTTAATGGATTTCCATATATTGAACAATCCCTGCATCCCTGGGATGAAACCTACTTGGTCAGGATGGAAGATTGTTTTGATGTGTTCTTGGATTCGGTTAGCAAGAACTTTATTGAGGATATTTGCATCAATATTCATAAGGGATATGGGTCTGAAGTTCTGTATCTTTGTGGGGTCTTTTTGTGGTTTAGGTATCAGAGTAATTGTGGCTTCATAGAATGAGTTGGGTAGAGTACCTTTTGTTTCTATTTTGTGGAATAGTTTGTGAAGAACTGGGAATAGATCTTCTTTGAAGGTCTGATAGAACTCTGCACTAAACCCCGCTGGTCCTGGGCTTTTTTTGGTTGGGAGACTATTAATGACTGCTTCTATTTCTTTGGGGGATATAGGGCTGTTTAGATCATTAACCTGATCTTGATTCAACTTTGGTACCTGGTATCTGTCTAGGAACTTCTCCATTTCATCCAGGTTCTCCAGTTTTGTTGAGTATAGCCTTTGGTAGAAGGATCTGATGGTGTTTTGGATGTCTTCAGGATCTGTTGTTATATCTCCTTTTTCATTTCTGATTTTGTTAATTAGGATGCTTTCCCTGTGCCCTCTAGTGAGTCTGGCTAAGGGTCTGTCTACCTTCTTGATTGTCTCAAAGAACCAGCTCCTCGATTGGTTGATTCTTTGAATAGTTCTTGTTTCCACTTGGTTGATTTCCCCCCTGAGTTTGATTATTTCCTGCCGTCTACTCCAAGTGGGTGAATTTGCTTCCTTTTGTTCTAGAGCTTTTAGGTGTGTTGTCAAGCTGATAATGTGTGCTCTCTCTAGTTTCTTTTTGGAGGCACTCAGAGGTATGAGTTTTCCTCTTAGAAATGCTTTCATTGTGTCCCATAAGTTTGGGTATGTTGTGGCTTCATTTTCATTGAACTCTAAGAAGTCCTTAATTTCTTTCTTTATTCCTTCCATGACCAAGGTATCATTGAGAAGAGTGTTGTTCAGTTTCCACGTGAATGTTGGCTTTCTATTATTTATTTTGTTATTGAAGGTCAGCCTTAATCCATGGTGATCTGATAGAATGCATGGGACAATTTCAATATTTTGGTATCTGATGAGGCCTGTTTTGTGACCTATTATGTGTTCAATTTTGGAGAAGGTACCATGAGGTACTGAGAAGAAGGTATATCCTTTTGTTTTAGGATAAAATGTTCTGTAGCTATCTGTCAGATCCATTTGTTTCATAACTTTTGTTAGTTTCACTGTGTCCCTGTTTAGTTTCTGTTTCCATGATCTGTCCATTGGTGAAAGTGGTGTGTTGAAGTCTCCCACTATTTATGTGTAGGTGCAATGTGTGCTTTGAGATTAACTAAAGTTTCTTTAATGAATGTGGCTGCCCTTGTATTTGGAGCATAGATATTCAGAATTGATAGTTCCTCTTGGAGGATTTTACCTTTGATGAGAATGAAGTGCCCCTCCTTGTCTTTTTTGATGACTTTGGGTTGGAAGTCAATCTTATCAGTTATTAGAATGGCTAGTCCGGCTTGTTTCTTCATACCATTTGCTTGGAAAATTGTTTTCCAGCCTTTCATTCTGAGGTTGTGTCTATCTTTTTCCCTGAGATGAGTTTCCTGTAAGCAGCAAAATATGGGGTCTTGTTTGTGTAGCCAGTTTGTTAGTCTATGTCTTTTTTGGGGGAGTTGAGACCATTGATATTGAGAGATATTAAGAAAAATTAATTGTTGGTTCCTGTTATTTTTGTTGTTAAAATTGGCATTCTCTTCTTGTGGATGTCTTCTTTTAGTTTTGCTGAAGGAATACTTTCTTTTTTTTCTAGGGTGAGGTTCCCGTCCTTGTATTGTTTTTTTTTCTGTTATTTTCTTTGAAGGGCTGGATTTGTGGAAAGGTAATATGTGAATTTGGTTTTGTCGTGGAATACTTTGGTTTCTCCCTCTATGGTAATTGAGAGTTTGGCTGCGTATAGTATCCTTGGTAGGAATTTGTGTTCTCTTAATGTCTGTATAACATCTGTCCAGGCTCTTCTGGCTTTCATAGTCTCTTGTGAAAAATCTGGTGTAATTCTGATAGGCTTGCCTTTATAAGTTACTTGACCTTTTTCCCTTACTGCTTTTAGTATTCTATCTTTATTTAGTGCATTTGTTGTTCTGATTATTATGTGTCAGGAGGAATTTCTTTTCTGGTCCAGTCTATTTGGAGTTCTGTAGGCTTCTTGTATGTTCATGGGCATCTCTTTCTTTAGATTTGGGAAGTTTTCTTCTATTATTTTGTTGAAGATATTTGCTGGTCCTTTGAGTTGAAAATCTTCATTCTCATCCACTCCTATTATCCGTAGGTTTGGTCTTCTCATTGTGTCCTTGATTTTCTGGATGTTTTGAGTTAGGATCTTTTTGCATTTTCCATTTTCTTTGATTGTTGTGCTGATGTTCTCTATGGAGTCTTCTTCACCTGAGATTCTCTCTTCAGTCTCTTGTATTCTGTTGCTGATGCTCGTATCTATGGTTCCAGATTTCTTTCCTAGGGTTTCTATCTCCAGTGTTGCCTCACTTTGAGTTTTCTTTATTGTGTCTACTTCCCTTTTTAGGTCTAGTATGGTTTTGTTCATTTCCATCACCTGTTTGGATGTGTTTTCCTGTTTTTCTGTAAGGACTTGTAACTCTTTTACAGTGTTCTCCTGTATTTCTTTAGTGAGTTATTAAAGTCCTTCTTGATGTCCTCTGCCATCATAGTGAGATATGCTTTTAAATCCGGTCTAGCTTTTCGGGTGTGTTGGGGTGTCCTGGACTGGCCGAAGTGAGAGTGCTGGGTTCTGATGATGGTGAGTGGTCTTGGTTCCTGTTACTAAGATTCTTACGTTTACCTTTCGCTATCTGGTAATCTCTGGAGTTAGTTGTTATAGTTGACTCTGTTTAAGAGATTGTTCTTCTGGTGATTCTGTTACTGTTTATCAGCAGACCTGGGAGACAGGCTCTCTCCTCTGAGTTTCAGTGGTCAGAGCACTCTCTGCTGGCAAGCTCTGCTCTTACAGGGAAGGTGTACACAAGATATCTTGTGTTTGGACCTCCTCCTGGCCGAAGAAGAAGGCCCAAAACAGGACCTTTCCCAGATGCTGTGTTGCTTTGGCAGGTCACAGAAGCTGTCAGCTTCTGTGGTGCACACTCTCACCTGTGCAGTCTAAGTTCCTAAGTTTGGCGGAGTCCCGGAACCAAGATGGTGCCTGCTGCTCCTGAGACAGAGGGCTTCCAAGCCAGGTGGACACCTGTCTTCTGGCCGGGAGGGTGGCCGGTTGTCTGTGGCCCGAAAAGGGTGCTGCCTCAGCGGCTCTGTGGCTCCCACCTGTCCCAGAAGCTGTCTGCTTCTGTGGTGTACCCTCTCACTTGTGCAGACTAAGTTCCTAAGTTTGGCGGAGTCCTGGAACCAAGATCAATTTTGGAATTTCTTAAAGACATGAAAAATATTTATACATTACTGGCCCCTAAAGGATGGACTCACATATAAAGAAAAAGATAGATCTCTGCCTTTATCTCTAGGTGTGTCTGTTTCTTCTCCTGCTTAGTAGAATACCCTGACAATCCACTCAAGATACAAAGGGATTACTTCCATTCACATTTCAAGAGTACATTTTTTCATGTCAGGTAGTCAGGGTGGCAGAGTGTATGAGTGTTACATGCAAATATTCAACTCACATTCTTGCTTTTATGTGATCCATTATTCCTTCTTATAAATAGGAGGATCACAACTACAATTAAGAAGGGTCCTCTAATATCAGCTAATGTAATCAAAATAAGTACCTATAGTAATTGTCAGATGCCTACATTTCTGCCCATACGGAGCCAAACTATTAGATTCAGAGGGGAAACCTATTCATGTCTTGACCACTACACCAGCTGAAAATATACCCATTTTTGAAACACCTCCTCACCTCAGAGGACAAAATTTCTACTTGGACCTGGCTAGATTTTTTCCCCATTGCTTGGGCAGAGACAGGAGGAGTCAGAATAGCAAAGCGTTAAACCTCAACTAGGATTGAGCTTAAGTCAGGGACAGAGTCTGTATGGGCCTGTGAGAGTTTCTGTCGTAGGAGCTCTAACACTACTGCTTGAGGAAGAGATCTGCTCTCCCCAAAACACCGCCCGAAGCATCCCTACACCCATGAATGAACAGATACTGTTGGAAGGTGAGCCTCCCAACTCTGCAGACAAACAGCCTATCCTTTCCTGCTGTGCTTTCAGTCAGCACTATTGCATGAATTTGGGCAAGCTTAAGGGGCAACTGAAGCCTCCTGGCCAGAGCTACTCTATGATGGCTGAAGGCTCCTCTGGCCCCTGTCTAAATCCTGACAGTCAGCAATCTAACTTCTCCTTAAAACAAAAAGAAAACCTGGTAATGCAGCTGCCGCTTAAAAGCCATGGGTGGCTGCCAGCTCTTAAATCTTCATGAAGGCTTAGCATTTTGGACCTCTATGAAATTCCCCAAAGCTGATAGGCCAAGGGAATGTTCCCATTGGATGAAGTGTTTCTATATTTTTCAGTCATGGGCAACTCACCATCACATAGAAATTCTCCCCAGGCCAGAAATATATGTTCCCTATTAAAAGCCCACTGAATAAAAATATCTAAAAAACAAGACTACTTGTTTGGAAGGAAAACCTTCAGATCGAGCCATGCATAGCCAATGCCAATATTTATAGTCCAGTCTCATGGATCCAAGTACCTCCTCTCATCAAAAACAGAGATACCCAAGAAGGAAAAACATCCTCCCATGATTTTTTCTGATCTTAGCCCCAATACAGCAGTACATAGAGCCATCTAAAATAGGACAGGCTGATAGTAACACAATTCCTGAGCTCCCTCAGTCAGATGAGCACAAAGTTCAAGGTCCTAAATGCCACCCTATTTCAGATCTCACAGCCCTTACACAACTAATAAGGGAAATAAAATCCATCTACCCACCTCTTGCCTCCTTATGCCTCAGGAAATAATAAATAAACTGTCTGTTCCTCCTTCCTCTCCCTTTACCACCCAAGGGCAGGGCTCCAATGAAAAAAAAAAAGGAGCTTCCACCTGCCTCTCCCCTTATTCCACCTGCCCCCATTCAACCAGAGAGAGGTCTTACCTCTTCTACCTTCCCCAAGCCACAAATGCAAAAGACCTAAAAAACTCATAGACAAAACCCTGCCAAAATCCATAGTCTTTTACCCCAAACTTTACCATCCAAAAAGTTTATAATTTTGGGGATTCCCCTGCAAAAACAAACCCCACCTCCCATACTACTCAGGAATCTCATATGGAACTAGAACACCAAAACTCTGAAGCATTCCCAGTTAATATTGATTCCAGTAGAACTAAACCACTCAACTGGTACCCATTATAAGTCTCTGACTTAATAGAACTCAGGCAGGCAGTGAAGAAAGATGGCATCCATGGACCCAGGACAAAATCTCTCCTACAGAGCCATATTGTCAACCTAAACACTACCCAAAATTGCAGAGATATTTTATGTTCTTCCCTTCCTAGCCCGATGTTTTTGGAGTGGGAAGTCTTATTTTGAGATGAATGCCATCAAGTCAGGCAAAATTGGGACTGAAGCAACACCCCATGGGGTTTTATTGAACTCTTTGGCCAGGAAGACTTTTATACTAGTGCACAGCAGGCAACTCAGCCAGCAGGTCCACCTCTGTGTAACCTAAGTTTGGTACAGGCTCACCCCATCCATAGGTTTACAAGACCCCATATCCTCTCTGCTCTCTCTTCATCAAAAGCCTAGAGCCCAATCTGATTTTATTCTCTGAACTAGAATGAGCCTAGAAAGAAAAATTACCAAACTCACAGCCAGAAACTTCCTTAAAACCATTGTATAGGAAGGCATGACTTTTGACTAGCTTGCCAAGGGCTCCAGGAGGAGCATCACAATAGGTGGATTGTGGCAACAGGAGGTATAGGAACCACATCACACCAGATTACATCTGTGGCTCAGGCATTTGTAGCAGCAGTAAAAAGAGAAGGAATCTGCTTCAAATGTGGAGAGAGGACATTAGAATAAATGCCAATAAAACTCACTCCCCATAACAAATTCTAATCCCCCTAAGAAAATTTGTCCCCAGTGCAGAAAGGTTTTCCACTGGAAGAAATATTGTACCTCGGTATATGATAAGGATGTTAAGGTACTGGAGCCTTTAAACTTCAGATGGGGCAGCCCTAACAGTAAGAGGGACAACTACTCCCCTAGAAATCTTATGGGTGTTCAACATCTCAGAAGGTTCCCACCCAAAATTAACCATTAAAATAAATAATACGTTATTCAAGTGTCTTATTGATACAGGAACAGTCAAAATAATTTTAAGACAAGAGATCCCATGTGACTGGCAACTGATCCCTCAGCCCCAGCTCCTAGGCATAAGGGGTATCTCTCATGAATTCATCACAGAACAGGTCAACAGGTTGGAAAACTCAGATAGATCTACTGGCCTCATACGACACTGGTGGCTTAAATAGTCACCAATCTTCTTGGGAGAGATACCTTACAAGCCTTAGAGGTGGTTCATACCACCCAACCAGAAAGAGAGCACATTTCCAAAAAGGATATTACCTATAAACAAAATAATACCCAAGGAGACTCTAAAACCCTCATCCAAATCACCCCCAATTCTAGACCCCACTGTTAGATTTAATATTCCCTACTTTGATTGGCTATCCAATGAAGCCATCTAGGTCCCACAGTGGCCTCTATTAAGGGAGAAGCTTACTGCCTTCACATAGCTGCCCTTCCAGCACTCCCTGGAATACCTCTGTGATCACTATACAAAAGAACTCAGATAGATGGAGATCATTACAAGATTTGAGGGCAATTAACAAAACCATGTGAGTATGGGGCTCCCCACAAAGAGGGCTACCCACATCTCAGCCATCCTGCCAATCTTTTCCTATTAGCAATAGAAAAAAAAAGACAAAAAAAAAAAAAAAGACTGTATTTTTCCATCCTGTATTTTTCCATCCCTACATACCCTGGAAATTGCAAACACTTTGCATGCTCAGTACCCCATTAACAACTCTGGCCCAGCCTCATGTTATGAATGGACTATCCTTCCACAGGGCATGGATAACAGTCCAACCATTTGTCAGGAGGCTGCAGCCACTGCATTAAAACCCTATTTAGACAAAGTACTCAGTATATACTACTATATGGATGATTTATTAGTACAGGGAGACTCTTCCATTTCCCACTCATAACTTAAGAACTAGGTAATACCTTCCCCTTCTTCCCTAGGATTCAAAATAGCCCCTCACAAAATCCAACTTATTTTGCCCATTGCATTTTTAGGAACAGAGATCTCCCTTATGCCCCCTCAAAACCACCCTTTTCTTCCATCAAAAAAATTAACTGTCACCTCCCTCCAGAGCTTTTGGGTCAACGTCAATTGGTTTCAAATTTGGCTCCCCCTTCCCACAAGCACCCTTCAACCCCTATTTAACCTCCTGAAAAGAGACAGAAGTCCCTCCTCCCCAAGAACAGTGTCCCAGAAGCAGTCCATGCTCTAAATTCTGTCAGTGAAGTGATAAAAGATATGGCTCTTGGTAGGTATAATGCAACAATATCCATACAGCTCCTTATCCTTAACTCCTCCAAGACCCTGTGGGATCCCTTTACCAACCTCAGGAGGTGCTGGAATGGCTCCATACCCTGATGGGTGGTGCACCCTGAATTTTAAATGAGGTGGATTCACTCGATAACATGACTAAAAGTGTCAGGGATAGAGCCATGAAAACCCTAGGAAGTGAACCTGACATTCTTGTCATCCCTGCTTCTCTTTCTCCAACATTCAGTGGCTAATCAAAAATCACTCCCTGTTTGCTATCAGTTTAATAGAATTTCCAGGACAATTTGACAATCAATATCATGATGAAAAATGGGCCTCTGCCCTCTCTCTGTTTTTATAACTGTCCTCCAAATTATCCTCAAAAGGACCCATATCAGGAGCCCCCCCTTAATATTTACCAATGAGAGAAAAGGGATAGCTGCTGCAGCAATATACTACTTCTCTGAGGATGAACCCCTATCCTCCAATTCAAAGAGCTGATCCATCACTCTCTCAAATGTAAAGAATTATATGCCATCTATCTAGCTCTAAAAGAAGTCAAGGGCTCCCTTAACCTCTTTTCAGACAGTGTATATGTTGACAGTTTGCTCCCCTGGTTGTCAATATTCTTTGACAGTCTAGCCATCCACTTTCCCCTCTACTCATACAGTTCTCTACCCTCCTACAGGAAAGAACCTCCCCCATCTACATCCAGCATGTCTGATCTCAAAATCCTCTGCTAAGTCCTATGTAAGAGGAAAATGCACTCGCTGACCAAACTCTCTCAACAAGGATATTCATGGCCTCCATTGAGCAAGCCAACCAATTTCATTCATGTAAACACACAAATATAAGGTGGTTTCATGCCTGCTTCCCCCACATCCCTCTTGCTCAACTCCAAAGGATAATAAACACATGCTCCTCTTGTGCATCCTTTATTACCATCCCAGCTTTATAAATGATGGGCACCAATCCCTGAGGTTTCAAGTCCAATGACTTATGGCAAATTGATGTCACACATATTCCCCAATTTGGTAGACTGAAATAGGTTTTTGTCACCATAGATACATATTCACATTTTATATGGGCTACAGCCCAAACAGGTGAAAACTTCAATTTTGCCATCATGGGCATTCTTCAACAGATAAAAACTGATAATGGCCCTGTCTTCACTAGCTCTCAATTCAAAACCTTCTGCACACATTGGGAAATTTCCCATGATATGGGAATTCCCCACAACCTACAGGGCCCAAGGAATGATAGAACACATCAAACCCTAAAAGCCCAGAGACAACCACCTAGCCCACTAATGTAAAATTAATGATGTCTCTGATTACCTGAAACATATTTAATATCTACAAAATTACAAATACCTTCCTATCTCCCTCCCTTTACACACACCAAAATTAACCCCAACCCTCATCCTAGTATGATGGTGAGATCCTTTAGATGGAATTTGTCAGTGACCAGATCCCCTTCTTATAACCTAGAGGGGTTTCATTTGTGGTTTTTCACAGAACCAGTCTAAGCCTATTTGGGTACCTGACAGAAATATCAGATACCATCCTACCAACCAAGAAGATGGAATCCACTTCCTCTCACTGGCAGATCAAGGATAGAGGAAGAACATGAGAAAGAGGAAACACCACATCCAGAGGGACAGCAAGATCTCCTGGAAGGACATCTATGACCTGATGACTACAGCCCAGGCCATGTCCCTCCACAAGCTCCCCTCTCCTCTATTCTTATGGCTGTTTTTCTCATTCTTCATGCTATCTCTGCTATTTTCCAGCCTCTTTCTAGCCTTCCCAACACTTACCACTGGAGATTCTATGCTAGGGAAACCTACAATGGACACAACAAAGTTCTAGGAACCCAGTACTGCCCACTTGAAGGATGTTGAACCAGGGTTGATATCCCCCTACACCTGTACTCCATCTCCACTATGTCCAGTACTTTCCTCTGCTTTACTTACTGAAACACAGGTGAGTGTCTCTAGGAGGTCTCCATGTATGGAGGTTGCAGATATTGGAGCTGCAGAATGGAATCCACCAGTCATGATGGCACTGTGCTCACCAACCTTACAACTCATTCTCAGCTTTCCATCAGTGACCCATGGAATGAACATTGGCAAATCAGAGTCATGGGTAAATTTTACCCCAATGGTTATGCCAAATACCCAGTAGCTGCACAGCACATCTCTCGTGAGTTTGTTTCTGCCTCCAAGTCAATCTTTACCCATGCTAATATTACCCAACAGGAAAAGCAGCCTCAGAAGGAACTCCAAGCTACTCCATATCCCATCCAATATGTCGCTGACCTCCTTCCCTTAACCACCCACCTCAACTCCTCCCAATGCTTTTTCTGTGCTTCTCTCTCCCAACTATTATTAGCAGCAGTTCTCATTAACATTTCCCTTCACAGCCTCCATGGACCCCTCCCCATGATGAAAGCACAGAACATTCCTGTTTGTATTGGAGCAACTGAAATGTCAGTGGTAGAGAAAGAGGTGGGGGCAGCTACAGCAATTCTGGTGGCAAAGTGGCAGAGGCAATGGAGGCAAATCTCCCTCCCTGCTTGAGGTCTCTCCCCTTTGCTTGAACCCTTACACCTTGCTGGTCCAGAGATCTCCATGAAAAGCCTCTAGTACACAGACTCACACCCACCACACCCATATCAGAAGGCTAATAAATATGGGGATCCTGAGACCATGTCAATCAGTCTGGAAAACCCTCCTCCTACCAGTCAAGAAGCCCAGAACTAATGATTATAGACTGGTACCAGTCATTAATCCCTATATACTCTTGAGTGCTGTTCTCACTGAGTACCTGTGGTGTTGAATTTGAATAATGCTTTCTTTAGCTTACCCTTAGCTCCCAAGAGTCAAAATCTTTTTGCCTTTAAATGGCCTTTAAATGGCAAGATCCAGAACTCAGGGTTAGAGGATAGTTGACATGTCTGCCCCAGGGATTTAAGAACTTATTTACCATCTTTGACGAAGTCCTTCATGAAGACCTGAGTACAGAACCTAGCACCCTAACCTGACTCATTTGTAGTATGTAGATGACCTCCTGGTGACAGCAGAGACCAAACAAGAATGTCTGAAGGGAACCCAGGACCTATTGGAAGATCTGGAAAATTTGGGCTACCAAGATTATAGGGGAGAATGCTCAACAATGGCAACAACAGATGACCTATTTAGGGAGCATATTAAAATAGGGTCAGTGATGGTTCTCTGAGTCCAGGAAAAAAACTGTCTTGCCCCTTGTAACACTCAAAACTACCAGCCAGATAAGGGAATTCTTTGGGCCCACTGGATACTGCAGAAGTTAGACACCAAGCTCTGCAGAAATAGCTAAGCCACTATATGAGGCCATCAAAGTGCCTTCTGAGAGCTTTGTATGGATGAAGATACACTGAAAAAAAAAAAGCCTTTCATTTCTGCACCCACTTTGGACTTGCCACGTATGACTAAGCCCTTTCATCTTTTTGTGGATAAGAGATCTGTGATAGCACAAAGGGTACTGACTCAGACACTTGGGTGCTGGTGTCCTAAAGTGGCCTATTTCTCAAAGAAATTAGACTCAGTAGCCAGAGTTTAACCCCCCATTGCGTGTGCATCATTGCTGCAATGTCCCTCCTGGTCAAGGATGCTGACGAACTGTCATTGTGCCAGTGTCAAATCATCACCTTACTTCATGCTACTGAAGAGGTACTCTAAATGTCTCTTTGATTGAAGGCTTACCAATGCTAGACTGACTCATTACCAATGTCTCCTCTTAAATGCCACTAGGATAAACTTTCAGGCACCAACGTCCCTAAATCCAGGTATCCTGCTGCTTGATCCAGACCTTGCTGAGCCACTGCATGATTACCTGGACATTCTGACCCATATTCTAGAAACCAGACTAGATCTTCAAGAAACTCCTTTGATGGACACAAACAACATGGTTCATGAATGACAGTAGCTTTATTCAGGATGGACAGAGGTATGCTGGGGTAGCTGTGGTCTCAAACACAAAAATTGTATGGGCAGACCTACTCTGGCACAGAAAGCTGAATGAATATCCCTAACCAAGTGTTAGAAGTTAGGAAACATCAAGATACTTAATATTTACACAAATAGCTGGTAAGTCTTTGCTACTATACATATACATGGTGCTATTTATAGGGAGAGAGGCTTTCTGATGCCAGCAAGAAAGACTAAAAAATAAAGATGAAGCCCTCTCCCTAATAAGGAGTCTATGGGGGCTATCATACACTGTCTGAGGCATCAAAAGTAAAAGATTCCATCTCAGTGGGCAACCACAAAGAAGATAAATGAAGGCCACCCTTTGAAATTGGGCCACTCGTGCCCTGATTGCCCTAGATGCAGGAGACCCCACATTCCCCAAACAGCCCAAATATACTCAGAGGATGTGAGGATGTGATCTGGCCCAGGAACCTGCCTATATCTCAGTGTCATAAGTGGTGGTGGAGGATAGGAGACTGCAAATCAATTGGACCTGAGTAAATTGGTCTACACATGCTGCAAAGGACCCATCTTTTTTCAGACACCAGTGGCCAAAACATGCAGAAATTAGTCTGTTAGTTTCACATCAGAATTCGAGATGCCTACTCAAAAATACCTGAAATTGTTAAGAAATATAAGGCCTGTCGATTGACCAATGCCAGTGAGAAGAACCCTGGCACTAAATACTGGGGCACAGCACCTGGGTTCTACTGGGAAATGAACCTCACAAAGGTAAAACCAGGAAATTTTGGATTTAAATATTTACTGGTGTTCATAGATACCTTTTCAGGCTGAACTGAGGCTTTCCTGCCAAGCTTGAACTGCTCAGATGGAAGCAAAGTAACTCTTACAAGAAATTCTTTCAAGGTATGCGTTTTCTAGGCTAATATGGTCACACAATGGATCTGTATTTGTGTCCCAGGTAAGTCAGGCATTAGCTAATATTCTGGAGAATGACTGGAAACTTCATTGTGCTTACAAACCCCAGAGATCAGGACAGGTAGAGAGAATGAATATAACCCTAATGGAGATGTCAACTAAATTGACCATGGGGATTGGGTGACTCTTCTGCCCTTTGCCCATTTTAGAGTACAGAACTTCCTGTACAAGATATCGGTCTTGTCTCTGTTGAGTGGATGTTTTGTTTTTCTCTTCCAGTTTCAAGTTCTGGATCCTAGGCTAATGTAGTAGTTGTGGGGTCAGTGGTAGAGTATGTTTCTAAGAAGCAGATAACTCAAAGAAATGAAGGGGAGTGAGGAGAAATATGTGAGAGGGTCATCAGGAAAGAGGTAATGAGACCAAGATTCTCACCAGAAGGTTGAACTTCTAAGACATAGAGGTTTGTTGTAAGGAAAGACTCCTCCAGCTAGGCTGAAGAGGACCAAAAGTTACAGGAGACTGAATGGCACACAGAGGATAGTAAAAACCATCTATCTACATCTCAACAAAGTGTGGTTACTGGAAGCCCCCAGTATAAACTGTTTCTATTTCTAATATTTGGTATGTGAAGCTAGAAATGAAGGCTGAGAAGCACAGCAGAAAATTGCTATGAAGAGCCTGATTTCACACAGAGTGTGAGAGTCCCCTCCAATGGGTGATATGAGAGGATGGGTTCCTACAACTACTGCAGCAGTACTAAAAATAAATCTGGAAAGTCAAATTAAATTCTCCTGTGACATATAATTGTTTGCCTATAAGTGTGTCTGCTTTAGATTGTTAATTTTACTTATTCTATTTCAGCGCTCAATTCCCTGGGGATAAAAGAAAATGCAAGAAGCCAGATTCTGTTTTTGTTTTTAATCTGTTTCACTAAGTTGTCTGGAGATAATCTACTGCTATGAAATGAACCCCACCTAATGCTTCAACATTCAGGGCCCTAAGTGTGAAATGACTTAAATGATCTTCTCATTGGGCAAAGAGTATGAACTGCTGCTATTCTTGAGAATGAATTCCTTCAGGGACTGAGTCCAAAGAAAGCTTACTTCTTACATAATCAGCATGAGAGACTGAAGTTGTGGAAGGCTCACCTCCAAATACTCAGACAAATAGCTTGTAGCTGGGTGACTCTTACTACAGAAGGACCAGGTACATTCATGGCTTCCTATGTCTGAGCAAGCAAATAAATAATAAGCAAAGAAAGTTAACAGACACCAGAACACTACTGGGGCTAAAAAACAAATGACATCAATTTCAATTTTACAGAACTTCTCTTTCTTTCGGGTATCAGGCAATATACAAGTAATGGGTAAATAATGAGGATTTGGTACATGAACCATTATAGGCAGATGGCTAGTTTGACTTGTCCATGGATGAAATTCTAATAAACTGATAGTCTTTAACTACCCAAAACTTATATGAAATGCTGTCACATATGACTGCAATATTTTGTACTTCTGAAATGTATTGTAAATGTTTAATGATATTGGCTATCTAACAATAATTAGCTGTCATTCTTCATATTCATAGCATGTGCTGGTTCAACAGCTTAGTCACAACACAATGTGAAAAAATTTACAAACATTAAGAGAAATAAGTCACTTGAACTCTTCAATCACATATATTATCACACTATGTACAGTTGGCACAGAAAATATCAGGAAATACACACACACACACACACATATTTATATGTTTCTATTTGAAATATATGAGATATATTATAATGGAAATATATAATTCTCTTCTCTTGTAGCCTTAACTTTTTGAACACCTACTTTTAATGATGGTAATTAAATGCTTAGCCTTCCTTCTAGCCTACCACACAACAGAAGTAGTGGAAAAGTAATGGTACAGGGGAAGTGGACCTGTTTACAAATGGTTCCTTGGAGCAAATCCTATCTGTGTTGTCAGGAAATCAGCTATTCAGTTCACAACTCAGCAGAAGCAGCTTGATTCACTTGCAAACACTTCACAGATATACCAGCAGTCTAGTTTTGTAGAGTAGATACAACTGTGATGGTGGCACAACATGACAGGAATAGCTAGGGCTCATCAGGAGGGATTTGGACCAGCAGGGGACAGGAGACATTCTTGGCTGTGCCTCACTGAGTGAGGTGAAGATCAGTGAACTCTGAAGACCAAGAAACATTGCACAGCTAGCTCTATATGCTAGCCTCTTCCCTTCTCAGTTTGTTAAGTCCTATTTATACTTCCTCCAAAAATCAGGTGTCTTCCATGTGTCTTGCTCAGTTTGTGAGTCTGTCTCAGCTAATATCATGCTACCAATTGGCTGGAGTACACAGAAGGAGCAAAAAACTACAGCATACCACCAGAAGTTTTTTGATGTATTTTTCTATGGATTCCAGAAAAAAGGAGTTAAACTATTCAGTCTAAGGTGGACCAGCACATGCATGTCTTTAGTGAAGAATCCTTCATCATGTGTCCTTTCAAGTGCTTGCTTCTTTGTGTCTGCTTCAGAAAAACATTTCATGTGTTTGCCCCAGCAAAATACAATCCAACACAACTGACTTTATAAAGAACCCTTAAGTCTCCACTTCATTTTGTAGTTTACAATGGTTAATAAGAGTATATAAATGTTAAATGTATATTAAATAGATAAATTGTTAAGTTCTCTTAAATGAATAAATGATACTTGATTATTTATTTAACAAAGAATATTTTTCTTCTACTCTTATATTTAATAATTTATTAAGATCTCATTTTAAGGCAAAACCTTTCTTTAATATTTTTAATATGTTAGAATGAAAAACAAAGATTTAGAAAGTTTTTACACAGATATTATCAAACTGAAAAGAGTTATGCTTCAACTCTTATGATGAACTCAGAGTTTCTGTGGAAAAACCTGTAGCTGGAATATATAGCTGTTGCATAAATAACATTAAAGGTTGGTAATCACTGAACAAAGCACTACCCTTAAGAACACCTAGACTTTTGTTTAGGATATATATATATATATATATATATATATATATATATATATATGAGTGTGTGTGTTTAATTAGTTTTTCAAATAGTTATAAACTACTGATTTTTTTGTTTGTCTTTTGTTTTGTTTTGTGTTGTTTTTTTGTTGTTTCAAGACAGGGTTTCTCTGTGCAGTCCTGGCTGTCCTGGAACTTACTCTGTAGACCAGGCTGGCCTCGAACTCAGAAATCTGCCTGCCTCTGCCTCCCAAGTGGTGTGAATAAAGGCATGTACCACCACTGCCTGGCACAAACTAGTGTTACTCAATGGTCATGTGAACATCTATTTGCAAGATAATTTTCTTGTGTTAAATTCCCATATCTAGGAGTAAGATAAAAGAAAAAATTAGAAACAAACCACAAAAAACAGTGCTAATAAGTATATAATAATGTAACTGTCAGCATCATATTTATGTTTCATTAAGATTATAATTTAATACAGCCAAGCATCAGTATACACATGTGAAGGAATACTATAAATCACTGATTTCAACTGAGACTGGAAGTGTTGAAACCAAACAATGGAAATTTGACAAGCAAATAGGTCAATTATAACTGAGTCTGGGTGAATCCTACAAAAAATAAAATAAAAAAATAAAAATAAAAAAAAATAAAAACTTTCAGTTCACGTCTGGTAGTGATTGAGAATAAAGGTTTGTACAAGGTGGTTGTTAATGTGTGTTAACTTATGTATATCTTTCCTTTAATCTGACTACTTAGAATTTAAAATATATCAAGGTGGTTTTATTACACAGAATTCCTTCTGTTTCTTTACTTAGCTAGGCACACAAACCAGTTTGCATCATGAGTATAAATTTCATTAGCTACAGGAGTTTCCTCTTGCTGCAATCCAACTTTTTTTTATGTTATCAAATGCAATAACCTTCTTAGGGTTTCTAAGGAAAATATATCTATAATATTATTTTATTTGTTAATTTTTGATTGTTCTTTGAAAATGTTATAAATGTATTCAACATATTCTAATTATATGCCCCCCTTGCTGTCACAATTTATTCCTCCAAGGACCTCCATTATTTCTTTCTGCTAAATCCATGTTCTTCTTTTATAACTACTTGTTTATTAAACCAATTAGTTCAAACTATACTGCCCATATGTGCATGAGTTTGAAGCCATCCACTGGACCATTGGAGACTTCTTTGTGACTAACCATCTTCTCTAGTAAAATGAGATAAACTCTTTAACAGCCCCATGGCAGAGAGACAGTCAGTGCCTAGAATATACAAAGAACAAAAATAGAAATTAACTACCACAAAAAAAAGCAACATAGATTTTAAAAGAGTGGCCAAGAAAATGAACAAAAAGTTCTTTTTTTTTTAATTGGTTATTTTATTTACATTTCTATGTATCCTTTTTTTCCATTTTCTCAACTGCAAACCTCCTAGGCCATCTCCCATCCCTCTACTTCTGTGAGGGTGCTCCCCCCAACCAATCAACTCCCACCTCAGTAAACTATGCTGGGGCATCCTTCACAGACCAAGGGACTCCCCTCCCACTGATAAGGCATTCCTTTGCTATATATGCAGCTGGAGCCATGGGTCCCTCTATGTGTACTCTTTGGTTGATAATTTAGTCCTTGGGAGTTTTGGGGGAGCAAAGGAGATCTGGTTGGTTGATATTGTTGTTCTTCCTATTGGGTTGAAAATCCCTTCAGTTCAATGGGGCCACCCACACATCTCAAAAACATAAATCTAGAATTGCTCCTGTCTAAAGGAAATACAGGGAAAGAGTGGAGCAGAGACTAAAGGAAAGGCCATCCAGAGACTTCCTACCTGGGAATACATCCCTTATGCAGCCACCAAACCCAGACACAATTGCTGATTCCAAGAAGTGCTTTCTGACAGGAGTCTGATATAGTTGTCTCCTGAGAGGCTCTGCCAGAGCGTGACCAATACAAATGTAGGTGCTTCCAGCCAATCATCAGACTGAACATGGGGACCCCAGTGGAGGAATTAGGGGAAGGAAACTTAATAAAATGTTCTTAAAAGAATAAAACATACACAGCCAGTAATTACTTTATAAAAGTACTCAACAATCTTAGCCCTTGGAGGGCTAAGGGCACATAAAAACTACATTAATATTACATTTCACTTAGGTCAGAGTGGTCATTATCAACAACAAATGTTAGCATGGATGTAAAAAAGAGAGAGCTTTAAATACTGTTATTGAGAGTATAAACTACTGGTGCTATTCTGATAATTGGCCCAGATTTTTCTCAAAAATCTACAAACAGATCTATCAAATGACTCATATGTCTTAATGCTGGACACACACCTAAAGGAATTTACAATACATTGTGGCTGAGATATTTAAATATCTACTCTATTCATAGTAACAAGTAGATGTGACCAACCTATATGCCAATTAACTGATACATGGGTGATAAACATGTGGCATATTAAAAGAGTACTTTTGTCCTAGATTTAAGTAATATGTGTATGTATTTTACATAGAGTACATGTGGGGCAATGGGCTATGTACAGACGGCCTGGTCTCTGGTCAACCTGAGTTGTGAATCCCTGTAGAATCTGATGGTGATAATTTTCACCTACATGGGAAGGAAGGCATTCCCTCATGTCTCCTGGACCCCGGCTCCTCGAAGTTACCACCCCCACAACCCCCACAGGAAAAGCTTGTGACTAGTAGACACATACACAATGTCCCAAGCTTCTGTCCTTCAGGCTAGACTGCTCCCAGTTACCAACAGCAATCCCACTATAAGAGGGGCTGCTTGGCCCCACGTCACTCTTTCCCTCTTACTCTCTCCCTCTTACTCTCTCCCTCTTACTTTCTCTTTCTCTCTCTCTCTCTCTCTCTCTCTCTCTCTCTCTCTAAGACTTTACCTCTCTCTCTTTAAGCTTTCTTACTCTCTAGCCTTTCTTCTCCTTCTCTCCTCTTGGCAAAGCCAGTCTCTCTTTCTTTCTACCTTTTCTCTCACCCCCGCCCGCCTTTCTACAATAAAGCTCTAAAACCATAGATGGTCTTGGTTCATCAAGGCCTGCTGTGCTTTCATGATGGTATAGGCTTTCCATTAACCAGCAGTGCCTAATCTCCTGTCAGAAGGCCTTCCTGTGCTCCAGCCACGGACTGGACTTTGTGGGAACCTCTCTCCCTCTGTCCTTTTTCCATAACCCTGGAACCCCTACTCTGTTCTCAACTCCTCTGCCATATCCAACGTGGGATGCCAGAGAACCTGGTGCCACCTGGTGCCAGTGCCCCTTGTCCACTCTCCACCATGTGGCGTCAGTGGCTTCATACAGCCAGATGCCCACCCAGGCCAAGTGGAAAGCGTCCGACAGTCCTCCCAAGTCTGTCTGCTCAGAGCACAGAAACTCTTGCCAGATGTGGGCTCTCTCCCTCCCGCCTCTTCCCCTACACCCCCAGCCCCACAAGTACATGCAAAAGAAGAAAACATATAATTAAGCATTTGTGTGGATGCTTTTAGTGAGAAGGAATTGTAGAATATATGCAGAATGAAAGTAGAGGAAGAGTGCTGAAGGAAGTAGGATTTATAGAAGTAGTTAAGTGATGGTGATGGGTAATTGAAGGTCCTGGGGAGGGTTTAACAAAATTTTATGTGAATGAGTCTGTGATATTACAAATAAAATGTATAATGATAAATAGCAAAGAGCACAGTGAGAATAATGGGAGCTACAGATCTAAGCAGGAATAGGAAGAGAACACAGAGAAAGGAATGGGAGAGTGTGAATTAACTCAAATCAAGAAAATTACAAATGTATGGAGAACTAATTTTTAACTAATGAGATACATATCTTCTAAGAGTAGACATATGCAGACACAGTGGCTTTCATTTCACTTAATGAATTGTCTTCTGTGGAGAATCTTGTGTGTAAACCTCGGATTGCTTTCACATGGGCCAGTGTGTGACTCTACACTCATTCACACACAGATATTTACATTATAGATGTTTTATAAGAACAGAACTTAAAAGATTTTATAATATACACAATCAACATTGTGTATTAGTTATTGATTGATTGATGGAGGATAAGCATAAACATAGAAGACAAGTATTTATTTAATTATGCCAATTATTACCAATTAGGTTTAGTAGTTACAAATTTTAAATATAGCAAATGGAAAGTGATCTCAAGCTATATGTTGTAGAACTGCTTGCTGAGAAATCCTCAAGGGTAAACACAAATATCTTAGACGTGGGAAATTTGTGTGACTAATTGACCAACATTCAAATCAAAATATATTACAACCAGCTTTATGATTGGAGAAAGAATAAATAATAATTTTAAGTGAAATTTTCATATTATAATAATATAATTAGCCACAAATATGTTGAGATAATGCTATTTACTTCAGTGGCTCAGGTAATAAACTTAATTGTGTTAAATCTAAAACAGAAAAGTTGATTCAGCAAAATTCAGTAAATGCTTTGTCTCTCATGAAAAACTATTTTTTTTTATAAACAAACAAACCAGGTATATCTCAAGGGAGAAACTGTCTCCTGTAAGGAATAAAGAGATTGTATGTACATCAGTCTATCAGGAGATGACAAGTTCTTCAAGAGTGCATATACTCTCAAGAGTAGTGATGTCAATATATCAAATTAAATCTTTCATTTCCTCAAACTCTACAAATAATAAACATGACAACACTGTAGATTTTTAATGCCTCTTAATTCAGTTAAAGATATTAACTACAGCAATAATAAAACAAAGATACCTTAACCATTATCATCATTATTGTTGTTTTATTTTGATTATGAGTTTGGGTGCATGCTGGGGAGTGAAGAAGGCATTGAGTACATGAGTGCAGTGCCTATGGAGGTCACAAGGGGGATGCTTGATCCTCTGATGCTGGAAATACAGGTAGTTGTTACTCCAAAGCACACCACTCATGAGTCCTCTGCTTCACTGAGAAGTGGAAGCAGGAATACTGTGAGATTGAGTCCAGACTCAGTTTTGTAGAGATTGCCAGGCCAACCAGTGCTACAGAATGACAACCTGAGTTCAGTGAGCCATGTCAGGGCTTGTTTGATCAAAACAAAACAAAACACACAAAACAAAATCAAACAACAGGGTTGGGGAGCATGGCAGGGGAAGGGTATAGAGGACTTTCAGGATAGCATTTGAAATGTAAATGAAGAAAATATCTAATAAAAATTGTTTTTGAAAAAAAAACAAAAAACCTTCTTATTCTTTATTTATAGATTGCATATTCACATTTGCAATTCGCTGATTACATAAAAGACTTTTTATTCTAAAAAATAATCAACTTCTTTTAAATAATAATAATAATAATAAATAATATCAGCAAATATTTACAGCAAATAATCATGTTTCCCTCTAAGGTGAGTTACCAGAGACATCTAATTTTATTCCTACAATAACTTGACCAAATGGGCTTTTATAAAAACAATTTCCAATGGACAATATCAGCAACCTTCAAACCAGGAAATATCTGTGTTTAAGGCAGTAAGTACTAGTAATAACATTTAAATATGGAATTCATTTAACTACCTGTTTTTTTTAAATTAGGTGATTATTCACAATATTTGTTTATTGAATGAGAAACCAGGATGTGCCTATTCTCACAGAACATTTTAGTTTGTTAAGTGATTTTTAATGTTCTTTGATTATTGATTTTCCATTCTGTATATGTTGAATTGTAAAATGCTTCAGATCACAATCCCCATACTCAGGGTGCTACTGTCATTTTCACACAGCCTTTGCTGATATATTAGCTGATCTATGTGATTTTTCTTTGGAAGTAAGTCTTAAACTTCACTACAGTATGCTTATAATTAAGTGCAGAAGATTTAGGGTCTCCGTGTTATATAAAAATCTACCATAACATTAATACAATGCAGTTAAATGGCAATAGGTTAAAGAAAAGTAATTGTCTAATTATAAGTGTGTAAATCTCATCCTACTAGCAATGGCTGGCAGGTGCTCCAAATTTCATATTACTTGATAGATCTTAGAAACTTAGAAGTACATGGGAATAGAAGATAGATATTTCAATTTCAGCTATGATATAGCAATCCTATAACACTCTTGACAGGTGTCCAGTTAAAGTTTGATTGAATACTCACAATGATAAGGAACTAAGCACTTTGTAAGGCCTTCTGTTCTATTTTAAAGGACCTTTGCAGCTGTCCTTAATCTTTCACAAGCTGCAGCCTATTCAGGGTTTTATAGCTATAATTATATGGACTATAAATTAATCCTGCAAACTCAAGCATAGAAGCTTGCTATACTAAATTAACCTAATATTCCAATTTAAATTAAGTGTCTGAGCCATACACCCTTTGACCTAGGTCCTTAAGTCAATGATGGTGTATATATTCAAATCTATGTAAGATATGAAAGTGATGCTTGATAACTGTAATACTATCAAAGGGCTATAGAATAAGCATCTCATTTTCCTCCATGAGGAATTTATATTATAGAGAACATGGAAAAGATTAGGCCCTTTTATTAGTAGTAACCATTACTGTAACTTACTATCAAACAGGCAAACAACAGTTAATCCAATTAGATTATAGCAGTGATAGGAATAATTAAATAAATATTTTGTCTTCTGTGTTTGCATTTCCTCTCCATAAATTAGTAACAAATACCAATTGTTGAACATTATAAAATCTTTTAAATTTCTCTTATTATAAAACATCTATAATGCAAATATCTATCACTGAACAATGAGTAAGGGTAAAATTCAGTAGTATTTTTATTTATTTATTTATTTATTTATTTATTTATTCTTTTTATTAGATATTTTCTTTTTATACATTTCAAATGCTATACTGAAAGTTCCATATACCCTTCCCCAACCATGCACCCCTAACCACCTACTCCTGCTTCTTGGCCCTGGCTTTCCCCTGTACTGGGACATATAAAGTTTGCAATACCAAGGAGCCTCACTTCCCAGTGATGGCCGACTAGGCCATCTGCTGCTACATATGCAGCTAGAGACATGAGCTCCGATGGTACTGATTAGTTTGTATTATTGTTCCACCTACAGGGTTGTAGACCCCTTCAGCTCTTTGGGTGCTTTCTCTAGCTTCTCCATTTGGGGGCCCTGTGTTCCATCGTATAGATGACTGTGAGCACCCACTTCTGTATTTGCCAGGCACTGGCATAGCCTCACTCGAGAAAGCTATACCAGGCACCCTTCAGTAAAATCTTGCTGACATATGCAATAGTGTCTGGGTTTGGTGGCTGATTATGGGGTACAGAGATAAACAAAGAATTCTCAACTGAGGAATACCAGATGGCTGAGAAGCACCTGAAAAAAATGTTCAATATCTTTAATCAACAGGGAAATGCAAATCAAAACAACCTTGAGATTCCACCTCACACCAGTCAGATTGGCTAAGATCAAAAATTCAGGTGACAGCAGATGCTGGTGAGGATGTGGAGAAAGAGGAACACTCCTCCATTGTTGGTGGGATTGCAAGCTTGTACAACCACTCTGAAAGTCTGTCTGGAGGTTCCTCAGAAAATTGGACATAGTACTACCAGAAGATCCAGCAATACCTCTCCTGAGCATATACCCAGAACAAGTTCCAACTGGTAATAAGAAGACATGCTCCACTATATTCATAGCAGTCTTATTTATAATAGCCAGAAGCTGGAAAGAACCCAGATGCCCTTCAGCAGAAAAATGGATATAGAAAATTTGGTATATTTACACAATTGAATACTACTCAGCTATTAAAAACAATTAATTTATGAAATTCTTAGACAAATGGATGTATCTGTAGGATATTATACTTAGTGAGGAAACCCAGTCCCAAAGAAGTCATTAGATATGCATTCACTGATAAGTGGATATTAGCCCAGGAACATAGAACACCCAAGATACAATTTGCAAAACACAAGAAAATCAAGAATATGGAAGACCAATGGGTGGATATTTCATTCCTCCTTAGAATAGGGAACTAAATACCCATGAAAGCAGTTACAGAGACAAAGTTTGGAGCTAAGACAAAAGGATGGACTATCCAGAGACTACCCCACCTTGGGATCCATCCCAAAATTCAGTAGTATTAATATAACTAACAATGTGATATCGCAGTGTAATGGTGTGTTTGAGATACACCATGTTTGCTGTTGGAGTATTGCACACTTCCACCTACAAACCAGGAAGTCTTTGGATCCCTGAAGTCTTTGAATACACCACACACACACACACACACACACACACACACACACACACACACAAGCTTATTTTTAAAATTCTTTGTCTACTCAAGAGCTTGGCAGTTCTAAACTACTCGGCGGCTACCATGGTTTCCCCTTTGGTAATCCTGGCTCAACAACTTCTAAATTTACCTTTAATTTTGCTGACCTGTTACCTTCTGTGAGGCCCATTGGCCTAACCTATCCAAGTTGCTTCTGGATAGCCCTTCTAAGGACCCATTTCCTTTCCAACCAATTTTCAGATGATCTTTGCTCTGCAGCTCTAAATCTGTTCTGTCTTTCTCTCCGAAGTCATGGTTATCTCTTTCTCCTCACCTCTGTGTTCTAGTCCATGCAATTCTAAGGCTTCTGTTCTGTCTCCCTGTCCCAGATCCAGGCATGATGTCTCACACCTGTAATTTGGGCCACATCATCTGCTAGATACCTACATAAGGAAGAAGGAAGATTCTTGTTCACCTGCTTGCCTTGTGGGACTGAGCAACTGTTAGACCCTTGGACTTCCATTCACAGCTGATGCTGGTCATTGTTGTGGAGTTGGACTACAGACTGTAAGCCATCAACAAATTCCCTTACTATATATATAGAAAGACTACTCATAAGATCTGCGACTCTAAAGAAATCTGACTCTCTTTGCCTAGCTATTGCATACTGGCATCTTTATTGATTGAACAAAAAACAATGGAAAAAAGGTCCTTTAGCATTTGGACACACAAAAAAATGTGTTGAATCAAAACATTAGAAACAATCTTGAATATTGATGTAATATTAATGTGTATTAAGAAGATGGATCAGGAAGCCTCTTCCGGTCAGAAAAGCACCTGGGTAGCTAGGGCGCAGGGTCGGCTGACACTCGCCAGCTACGCACGACCCCCGCCACAGGATTTTGAGACTGCTGGTGAGTGGAACACAGCTTCTGCTCCAGTCCAATCACACGGGACCTGAGACTGCTCTGGTTGGGGAGAGAGAAATCCGGCCTACATAGGGCCACAAGCCTCTTCCTGTCAGAAAAGCACCCGGGTAGCTAGGGCGCAGGGTCGGCTGACACTCGCCAGCTACCCACAACACCCGCCACAGGATCTTAAGACTTCTGGAGAGTGGAACACAGCTTCTGCTCCAATCCAATTGCGCGCGGGACCTGAGACTGCATTAGTTAGGGAAGCAGAAAACCGGCCTGAGTAGGACCACAGGCCTCTTCCGGCTGGACCAGCACCTGGGTACCGCCAGCTACCCACGACCCCCGCCACAGGATTTTGAGACTGCTGGTGAGTGGAACACAGCTTCTGCTCCAATCTTTAAACAGTGACAACGACAACAACTAACCCCAGAGATTACCAGATGGCGAAAGGTAAACGTAATAATCTTACTAACAGAAACCAAGACCACTCACCATCATCAGAACCCAGCACTCCCACTTCGCCCAGTCCAGGGCACCCCAACACACCGGAAAAGCTAGACACGGATATAAAAGCATATCTCCTGATGATGGTAGAGGACTTCAAGAAGGACTTTAATAACACACTTAAAGAAATACAAAGGAACACTGGTAAACAGGTAGAAGACAGTAAAGAGGAAGCACAAAAATCCCTCAAAGAATTGCAGGAGAACACTGCTAAAGAGTTACAAATCCTTAAAGAAAAACAGGATAACCTAATCAAACAGGTAGAAGTCCTTAATGAAAAACAGGAAAACACATCCAAACAGATGATGGAAATGAACAAAACCATACTAGACCTAAAAAGGGAAGTAGACACAAGAAAGAAAACCCAAAATGAGGCAACACTGGAGATAGAAACCCTAGGAAAGAAATCTGGAACCATAGATACCAGCATCAGCAACAGAATACAAGAGATGGAAGAGAGAATCTCAGGTGCAGAAGATTCCATGGAGAACATCGGCACAACAATCAAGGAAAATGTAAAATGCAAAAAGATCCTAACTCAAAACATCCAAGAAATACAGGACACAATGAGAAGACCAAACCTACGGATAATAGGAGTGGATGAGAATGAAGATTTTCAACTCAAAGGACCAGCAAACATCTTCAACAAAATTATAGAGGAAAACTTCCCAAATCTAAAGAAAGAGATGCCCATGAACATACAAGAAGCCTACAGAACTCCAAATAGACTGGACCAGAAAAGAAATTCCTCCCGACACATAATAATCAGAACAACAAATGCTCTAAATAAAGATAGAATACTAAAAGAAGTAAGAGAAAAAGGCCAAGTAACATATAAAGGCAAGCCTATCAGAATTACACCAGATTTTTCACCAGAGACTATGAGAGCCAGAAGATCCTGGACGGATGTTATACAGACACTAAAAGAACACAAATTCCAGCCCAGGCTACTATACCCAGCCAAACTCTCAATTAACATAGATGGAGAAACCAAAGTATTCCACGACAAAACCTGATTCACATATTATCTCTCCACGAATCCAGCCCTGCAAAGGATAATAACAGAAAAAAACCAATACAAGGACAGGAACCACGCCCTAGAAACAACAAGAAGGTAATCCCTCAACAAACCTAAAAGGAGACAGCCACAAGAACAGAATGCCAACTTTAACAACAAAAATAACAGGAAACAACAATTACTTTTCCTTAATATCTCTTAATATCAATGGACTCAACTCCCCGATAAAAAGACATAGACTAACAAACTGGCTACACAAACAAGACCCAACATTTTGCTGCTTGCAGGAAACTCATCTCAGAGAAAAAGATAGACACTACCTCAGAATGAAAGGCTGGAAAACAATTTTCCAAGCAAATGGTATGAAGAAACAAGCTGGAGTAGCCATTCTAATATCTGATAAGATTGACTTCCAACCCAAAGTCATTAAAAAAGACAGGGAGGGACACTTCATACTCCTCAAAGTTAAAATCCTCCAAGAGGAACTATCAATCCTGAATATCTATGCTCCAAATACAAAGGCAGCCACATTCATTAAAGAAACTTTAGTAAATCTCAAAGCACACATTGCACCTCATACAATAATAGTGGGAGACTTCAACACACCACTTTCACCAATGGACAGATCATGGAAACAGAAACTAAACAGGGACACAGAGAAACTAAGAGAAATTATGAATCAAATGGATCTGGCAGATATCTACAGAACATTCTATCCTAAAACAAAAGGATATACCTTCTTCTTGGCACCTCATGGTACCTTCTCCAAAATTGACCACATAATTGGTCACAAAACAGGCCTCAACAGATACAAAAATATTGAAATTGTCCCATGCATCCTATCAGATCACCATGGACTAAGGCTGATCTTCAATAACAAAATAAATAATAGAAAGCCAACCTTCCTGTGGAAACTGAACAACACTCTTCTCAATAATACCTTGGTCAAGGAAGGAATAAATAAAGAAATTAAGGACTTTTTAGAGTTCAATGAAAATGAAGCCACAACATACCCAAACTTATGGGACGCAATGAAAGCATTTCTAAGAGGAAAACTCATAGCTCTGAGTGCCTCCAAAAGGAAACTAGAGAGAGCACACATTAGCAGCTTGACAACATACCTAAAAGCACTAGAACAAAAGGAAGCAAATTCGCCCAAGAGGAGTAGACGGCAGGAAATTATCAAACTCAGGGGCGAAATCAACCAAGTGGAAACAAGAAAAACTATTCAAAGAATCAACCAATCAAGGAGCTGGTTCTTTGAGAAAATCAACAAGATAGATAAACCCTTAGCCAGACTCACTAGAGGGCACAGGGAAAGCATCCTAATTAACAAAATCAGAAATGAAAAAGGAGACATAACAACAGATCCTGAAGACATCCAAAACACCATCAGATCCTTCTACCAAAGGCTATACTCAACAAAACTGGAGAACCTGGATGAAATGGAGAAGTTCCTAGACAGATACCAGGTACCAAAGTTGAATCAAGATCAGGTTAATGATCTAAACAGCCCTATATCCCCCAAAGAAATAGAAGCAGTCATTAATAGTCTCCCAACCAAAAAAAGCCCAGGACCAGATGGGTTTAGTGCAGAGTTCTATCAGACCTTCAACGAAGATCTAATCCCAGTTCTTCACAAACTATTCCACAAAATAGAAACAAAAGGTACTCTACCCAACTCATTCTATGAAGCCACAATTACTCTGATACCTAAACCACAAAAAGACCCAACAAAGATAGAAAACTTCAGACCAATATCCCTTATGAATATTGATGCAAAAATCCTCAATAAAGTTCTTGCTAACCGAATCCAAGAACACATCAAAACAATCATCCATCCTGACCAAGTAGGTTTCATCCCAGGGATGCAGGGATGGTTCAATATACGGAAATCCATCAACGTAATCCAGTATATAAACAAACTCAAAGACAAAAACCACATGGTCTTCTCGTTAGATGCGGAAAAAGCATTTGACAAGATCCAACACCCATTCATGATAAAAGTCTTGGAAAGATCAGGAATTCAAGGCCCATACCTAAACATGATAAAAGCAATCTACAGCAAACCAGTAGCCAACATCAAAGTAAATGGTCAGAAGCTTGAAGCAATCCCTCTAAAATCAGGGACTAGACAAGGCTGTCCACTTTCTCCATACCTATTCAACATTGTACTTGAAGTCCTAGCCAGAGCAATTCGACAACAAAAGGAGATCAAAGGGATACAAATTTGAAAAGATGAAGTCAAAATATCACTTATTGCAGATGATATGATAGTATATATAAGTGACCCCAAAAATTCCACCAGAGAACTCCTAAGCCTGATAAACAGCTTCGGTGAAGTAGCTGGATATAAAATTAACTCAAACAAATCAATGGCCTTTCTCTACACAAAGAATAAACAGGCTGAGAAAGAAATTAGGGAAACAACACCCTTCTCAATAGTCACAAATAATATTAAATATCTTGGCGTGACTCTAACTAAGGAAGTGAAAGATCTCTATGATAAGAACTTCAAGTCTCTGAAGAAAGAAATTAAAGAAGATCTCAGAAGATGGAAAGATCTCCCATGCTCATGGATCGGCAGGATCAACATTGTAAAAATGGCTATCTCGCCAAAAGCAATCTACAGATTCAATGCAATCCCCATCAAAATTCCAAATCAATTCTTCAACGAATTAGAAAATGCAATCTGCAAATTCATCTGGAATAACAAAAAACCTAGGATAGCAAAAACTCTTCTCAAGGATAAAAGAACCTCTGGTGGAATCACCATGCCGGACCTAAAGCTCTACTACAGAGCAATTGTAATAAAAACTGCATGGTACTGGTATAGTGACAGACAAATAGACCAATGGAATAGAATTGAAGACCCAGAAATGAACCCACACACCTACGGTCACTTGATCTTCGACAAGGGAGCTAAAAACATCCAGTGGAAGAAAGACAACATTTTCAACAAATGGTGCTGGCACAACTGGTTGTTAACATGTAGAAGAATGCGAATCGATCCATTCCTATCTCCTTGCACTAAGGTCAAGTCTAAGTGGATCAAGGATCTTCACATAAAACCAGAGACACTGAAACTTATAGAAGAGAAAGTGGGGAAAAGCCTTGAACATATGGGCACAGGGGAAAAATTCCTGAATAGAACAGTAATGGCTTGTGCTGTAAGATCGAGAATTGACAAGTGGGACCTCATGAAACTACAAAGCTTCTGCAAGGCTAAAGACACCATCAATAAGACAAAAAAACCACCAACAGATTGGGAAAGGATCTTCACCTATCCTAAATCAGATAAGGGACTAATATCCAATATATATAAAGAACTCCAGAAGGTGGACTCCAGAAACTCAAATAACCCCATTAAAAAATGGGGCTCAGAACTGAACAAAGAATTCTCACCTGAGGAATACCCAATGGCAGAGAAGCACCTGAAAAAGTGTTCAACATCCTTAATCATCAGGGAAATGCAAATCAAAACAACCCTGAGATTCCACCTCACACCAGTCAGAATGGCTAAGATAAAAAATTCAGGTGACAGCAGATGCTGGCGAGGATGTGGAGAAAGAGGAACACTCCTCCATTGTTGGTGGGATTGCAAGCTTGTACAACCACTCTGGAAATCAGTCTGGCGGTTCCTCAGAAAATTTGACATAGTACTACCGGAGGATCCAGCAATACCTCTCCTGGGCATATATCCAGAAGATGGCCCAACCGGTAAAAAGATCACATGCTCCACTCTGTTCATAGCAGCCTTATTTATAATAGCCAGAAGCTGGAAAGAACCCAGATGTCCCTCAACAGAGGAATAGATACAGAAATTATGGTACATTTACACAATGGAGTACTACTCAGCTATTAAAAAGAATGAATTTATGAAATTCCTAGCCAAATGGATGGACCTGGAGGGCATCATCTTGAGTGAAGTAACACAATCACAAAAGAACTCACACAATATGTATTCACTGATAAGTGGATATTAGCCCAAAACTTAGGATACCCAAGATATAAGATACAATGTGCTAAACACATGAAACTCAAGAAGAATGAAGACTAAAGTGTGGACACTGTGCACCTTCTTAGAATTGGGAACAAAACACCCAGGGAAGGAGTTACAGAGACAAAGTTCGTAGCTGGGATGAAAGGATGGACCATTTAGAGACTGCCGTATCCAGGGATCCATCCCATAATCAGCTTCTAAACGCTGACACCATTGCATACACTAGCAAGATTTTGCTGAAAGGACCCAAATATAGCTAGCTGTCTCTTGTGAGACGATGCCGGGGCCTAGCAAACACAGGAGTGGATGTTCACAGTCAGCTATTGGATGTATCACAGGGCTCCCAATGGAGAAGCTAGAGAAAGTACCCAAGGAGCTAAAGGGATCTGCAACCCTATTGTTGGAACAACATGATGTACTAACCAGAACCCCGGAGCTCTTGTCTCTAGCTGCATATGTATCGAAAGATGGCCTAGTCGGCCATCAATGGAAAGAGAGGCCCATTGGACTTGCAAACTTTATATGCCCCAATATAGGGGAATGCCAGGGCCAAAAGAATGGGAATGGGTGGGTAGGGAAGTGGGGGGCGCTATGGCGGACTTTTGGGATAGCATTGGAAATGTAATTGAGGAAAATATGTAATAAAAATATTAAAAATTAAAAAAAAGAAGATGGATCAGGAATTATTTATACTAAAACAATTAAAAGGTAATAAAAATTTCAACAAAAATGAAAATGTAATACAAAGAATTTTGAAAATTTTTAAATGGAAAATGATCTAAAATATTTATTTCTAAAAAAAAAATCTTGATAGCAATAGCCTCTTCCCATCTTAATATGTGTGTATTTGTGTGCATATAACATTTGTGTGTGTGTGTGTGTGTGTGTGTATGTGTGTGTGTGTGTGTGTGTGTGTGTGTGTGTGTGTGTGTGTGTGTGTGTGTGTGTGTGTGTGAAGTAGATACAACTGTCCATAGAGGCCTAAAGAGGATATCAGGTCCCCTGAACTACAGTGACAGGATCTGCCTAAGATGAGTGATGATGATTGATATCAGATCCCATGAAAAGGCCTTGGCCGTATGTGCTTTTAATTGGTGAAGCACTTCACCTACTCCACCACTTTTTAAATTAATTAGGTAGTTAATTAATTAATTAATTAATATTTTTACACACCTTAGTTTATCTTCCACCACCTCCACCCTCAGATTGTTCCACATCCCGTACCTCCTCTCCACCCCCCTGTCTCCAGATGGATGTCCCCACCCATCCACTCCTTCTAACCTCTAAACAACCTGGGGCCTCCAGTATCTTCAGGGTTAGTTATATCATATCTGAATGAGCACAAACCCAGCAGCAATCTAATGTTGGGGACCTCATATCAGCTGTTGTATGCTGCCTGTTCAGTGGTTCAGTGTTTGAGATCACAGAAGTCCAGATTAATTGAGACTGCTGGTCCTGCTACAGGTCCCCCACACTTCTCCTCAGCTTCTTTCAGCTGTCCCTAGTTCAAAAACAGGGGTCAGCTGCTTCTGTCCATTGGTTGGGTTCAAATATCTAAATCTGACACTTTCAGCTGCTTTTTTGGATCTTCAGGAGTGTGTCCCTTTTTGTGAGTGCTCCATAGCCTCAGTAGTAGTGTCAGGCCTTGGGACCTCCCCTTGAGCTGGGCACTTCACCTTGTTGACCTTTTTGAGTTCTGTGGACAGTATTCTGTACTTTTTTGTTCTAACATCCTCTTTTTAGTGAGTATATACCATGCATTTACTTTTGGTTCTCAGTTACCTCACTCAGGATGATATTTTCTAGTTCCATCTATTTGACTGCAAAACTCAGGATGTCCTCGTTTTTAAGCTGAGTACTATTGCATTGTGTAAATGAATCACATTTTCTGTATCCATTCTTCTGTACTGGGATATCTGTGTTGTTTCCAGCTTCTGGCTATCACAAATAAACTCACTATGAACATGGTGGAACATGTGTCCCTGTGGCATTGTGGGGCATCTTTTGGGTATATTTACAAACAGGGTATAGCTGGCTTTTCAGGTACATCTATTTCCAGTTTTCTGAGGAACCTCCAGATTGATTTTCGGAGTGGTTGTTCCAGTTTGGAATCTTACCAGAAATGGAGGAGTGTTACTCTTTCTATACAACCTCTCCAACATGTGTTGTCATCTGAGGTTTTGATCTTAGCCATTCTGATGGGTGTAAGGTGGAACTCAGAGTCGTTTTTATTTGAATTTCTCTTATCACTAAGGACTTTGAACATTTCTTGGTGCTTCTCAGCCATTCCAAATTCCCGAATTGTGAAATCTTGTTTGAGTTCTATACTCCCTCTTTTGATTGGGTTGTTTGGTATATATGTATATAGATATAGATGATATAGATATAGATATAGATATAGATATAGATATAGATATAGATATAGATATAGATATAGATATAGATATATAGAGAGATATAGATATAGATAGATAGATAGATAGATAGATAGATAGATAGATAGATAGATAGATAGATATAGATATAGATATAAATAGATATAGATTTAGGATATTAGCTCTCTATCAGATTTGGTATTAGTGAAGATTTTTTCCCAACCTGTAGGTTGCAGATTTGTTTTATTAACTATTTCCTTTGCCTTACAGAACATTTCCAGTTTCATGAGGTACTATTTATCAATTCTTGATTGTAGAGCATGAGCCATTGGAGTTCTCTTTAAAAAATTGCCCCTTTTCTCAATGATTTCAAGGTTCCTTCCCATTTTCTCTTCTGTTAGATTCAGTGTATCTGGTTTTATGTTAAGCTTCTTGATTCACTTGGACTTGAGCTTTGTACAACGTGATAAATATGGTTATCTTTCATTCTTCTACATATATACAACCAGTTAGACCAGCACCATACATTGAAGATGCTTTCTATTTTCCATAGTATTTTTTGGCATCTTTTCCAAAGATCAAGTGCTTGTGAGTGTGTGGTTTTATTTCTGGGTATTCAATTTTATTCCATTTATTGACACGTCTGACTCTGTACAGTCTTTATCACTATTGCTCTGTAGTAAATCTTTATGTCAGCAATGTTGATTACCCAAGCTGTTCTTTTATTGTTAAGAATTTTTTTTTTTTTTATATCCTGGGTTCTTTGCCTTTCCAGATGAATTTGAGAATTGCTCTTTCGATGTCTTTGAAGAATTGTGTTGGGACTTAGATGGGGATTGCATTGAATCTATAGATTGCATTTGGTAGAATGGCTATTTAACTATGTTAATTCTGCCAATCCATAAGCATGGGAGACATCTCCATTTCCTGAGATCTTTGACTTCTTTCTTTTTTTAAAATTTTTAATATTTTTTAATACGTATTTTCCTCAATTACATTTCCAATGTTATCCCAAAAGTCCCCCATACACTCCCCCCCACTTCCCTACCTACCCATTCCCATTTTTTGGCCCTGGCGTTCCCCTGTACTGGAGCATATAAAGTTTGCATGTCCAGTGGGCCTCTCTTTCCAGTGATGGCTGACTAGGCCATCTTTTGATCCATATGCAGCTAGAGTCAAGAGATCCGGAGTACTGGTTAGTTCATAATGTTGTTCCACCTATAGGGTTACAGATCCCTTTAGCTCCTTGGGTCCTTTCTCTAGCTCCTCCATTGGGAGCCCTGTGATCCATCCAATAGCTGACTGTGAGCATCCACTTCTGTGTTTGCTAGGCCCGGCACAGTCTCACAAGAGACAGCTATATCTGGGTCCTTTCAGCAAAATCTTAGACTTCTTTCTTGAGAGACTTGAAGTTACTGTCATACAGATCTTTCACTTGTTTGGTTAGAGTTATGCCAAGTTTTAAAGGGAGTTGTTTCCCTAATTTCTCTCTCAGCCTGTTTATCATTTGTATAAAGGAAGGCAACTGATTTATTTGAGTTAATTTTACCCAGCCACTTTGCTGAAGCTGTTTGTCAGCTGTAAAAGTTCTCTGGTAGAATTTTTGGATTTGCTTACATATACTATCATATCATTTGCAAGTAATTATTCCCATCTTTGCCAATTTGTATCCCCTTGATCTATCTTTATTTTCTTCTTGTTCTAGATAGCACTTCAAGTACTATATTGAATAAATATGAAAAAGTGGGCATCCTTGTCTTGTCCTTGATTTCAGTAGGATTACTTCAATACATTTCAATTTATTTTGATATTCACTGTTGGTTTGCAGTAAGTTGCTTTTATTATGTTTAGGTATGGGCTTGAATTCCTGATATCTCCAATACTTTTAATATGAAAGGGTGTTGAATTTTGTCAAATGCTTTTTCTACATCTAAGGAGATTATCATGTGATTTTTATTCCTTTGACATTGTTTACATAGTGGATTGTGTTAATGGATTTTTGTATATTAAACCAACCTTGCATTCCTGAGATGAAGCCTACTTGATAGTGATGAATGATGGTTTTGATATTTCTTGGATTTTGTTTACAATAATTTTATAAGTATAAGCGAGATTGGTCTGGCTTTCTCTTTTTTGGTTGGGTCCTTTTGTGGGTTAGGTATCAGAGTAATTATGGCTTCATAGAATGAGTTAGGTAGTGTTACTTCTCTTTATATTTATTGGGGTAGTTTGAGGAAAATTGGTATGTCTTATTGCTCATGTCTTTTTTACAGGTAAGTTGAGTCAATCAATGTCAAAGGAATAAAAATCACATGATCATCTCCTTAGATGCAGAAAAAGCATCTAAGATATTAAAAAGCATCAGAGATATTAAAGAGAGATGACTGTTTGTTCCTGATATGTTTGTTTTTTTAGATGGCTGTTGTGCTTGTGGTTCTCTCCAGTTGGTTTTGTTGTAAGATGCTTAATATCTTGTCTTTTCTTTCGTGCATGTAGCTTCATTGTTTTGGAGTTTTCCTTCTATGATCCTCTGTAGAGCTGCATTGGTAGATAGATACTGTTTTTTCCTGGAATGTTTTGTTTTCTCCATCTATGTTGATTGAGAGTTTTGCTGGGTAGCCTAGGCTGGCATTTATGTTCTAGAGTCTGCATGACCTCTGACCAGGCTCTTATGAGTTTCAGAGTCTCTGATGAGAAGTCTGGTGTAATTCTGATAGGTCTACCTTTGTGTGTTACTTGACCCTTTTCCCATACTGCTTTTAATAATATTTCTTTGTTCTCTACATTTACTGTTTTGATTATTATGTGATAAGATAATTTTCTTTTCTGATCCAATTTATTCAGTGTTCTATAGGCTTCTTGTACCTTTATGGCCATCTCTTTCTTTAGGTTGAGAAAGGTTTCTTCTATAATTTTGCTGAAGACATTTTCAGGTCCTTTGACCTGGGAATCTTCTTTTTCTGATATTCTGATTATTCTTAGATTTGGTCTTTTCATTGTGGTGGTAATTTCTTGGATGCTTTGAGTTAGGAATTTTTATGTTTCACATTTTCTTTGAGAGTTTTTTTCAATCTCTTCTATGGTGTCTTCTACACTTGAGATTCTCTCTATTATTTCTTGTATTCTCTTGGTGATACTTACATCTGTAATTCCAGACCTCTTTCCTAGGTTTTTCATTTCCAGGTTTGGCTCCATTTGTGTTTTCTTTATTGTTTCTACTTCTATTTTAGGTCTTGGATCACTTTATTCAATTACTTCACTTATATACCTGTGTGTTTCCCTGTATTTCTTTCAGTGAGTTATTGATATCCTCCTTAAAAGACACTATTATCTCCATAAGATAGGATATATGTCAGCTTCCTGATTTTCAGGTGTGTTGTTGTATTTAGGGCTTACTGTGGTGGGAGTAGTGAGTTCTGATGATGCCCATGTGTATTGGATTTTGTTGTTTATGGTACTGCACTTGACTTGCCATCTGGATATCCCTGGTGTTTGTTGGTCTTGGTAAATGTCTGGAGTCTGCCTCTGTTGTCCCTGAGTTGCTTCAGGTCTCCTGGTTGGCCTTGGCTGTAGCAGATCACCTGTGGGACCTTCACAGTGGCAGAGAAGCTGCTCATCTGTTGTACTGGTTGCAGTAGATCCCTGGGAGGTCTTCAGACTATTGGTTCTTGAGTGGAGCAGTAAAGCTTTTGTCCAAGTTCTCTCAGTGTAGCTGATACTCAACGACTCTGTATACAGTGGATCCTCAACTGCTCTGAGTGAAATTGGTCCTCAATGTGCTCAGCAGCATCTTTGGGACTCCAGGGGTGCCAGTAGAATTCTTACAAACTGCTCTGAGTGCAGCTGATTCTCTAGGATGGATCAAGAGATTGTGACTTCATGGGAGCAGACCATCTAAAAGTCTTCCCAAGAAGAAAGGACTGGGTGGAAGGGAAAGAAGGGGTGGAAGAGATGGAAGGGTAGTGCTATTTGGCAGGGCTGGGCTTTGGTGGGTGATGGGTCCATAGTCACTGGGCTCCCAGCAGCAGCTCTGGGATTCTGGATGGGGGTTGATTCTTACTAGCTCTTCTGAATTAGCAGGTCCTCTAGGATAGCTCAAGATATTGTATTTTCACTAAAGTCAACCAGCTAAGGGTCTGCCCCAGCAGAAAGGACCAGACAGAAGGGAAGGGCTCTTCTACCTTTATTGAAAGAACAATTTTCCAAATAAAAGTGCTTATATAATAATAAATATAATTAATAATATTCAGGACATTGATGAGATTTTTAGAGCTTGGAAGGAGCTCAGTACATGAGACACCCAATTTTGGAAGATTTCTCCATTTTATAAATCTAACTTAAGTTTAAACTCAAGTAAAGTAACAGGATGGTACCTAGCTCCAGTTTCCAGATTACCACCCAACAAAACCTGAGCCTAGCTACAGTTTCCAGGCTTCCCCCAATAAGACCTGCTCCTCCAGTCTATTCCCAAACAAATGCAGCATATAGGCCCGGTTTTCAGGTCACTCCCCTAATAAATCTACACCTCCATGTTACAAGGCTGCCCTTAGCACTTTGTTTCCTAACATCCACCAATCATGAGGAATGAAGTTAAGTTTATGGTTTGGCTCCCAACACCAGCCAATTATGCTAAAGGACACAGTAGCACCCAAATTAGATACTTGCCATGTTAGAAACACTCACCTTTCGCTTACTATTCTGTATAAACCAATTCCACTGGAATTGTCCTGAGTGAACACTAAGCCAGAGTTCAAGCTTGTAAAAAAAAAAAAAACCTGGTGTGATTTCATCATATCTACTCCTGATTGGCCTGTCTTTCAGGATTCATGAACACTTCCTTGGTACTACATGCAAACAAAGCCAGAGAAGAAACTTTGAACGGGTTGTTTTCTCTTTCCTTTTCAGCCTATAATCTCCAATTCAATGAACAAATGCATTATAAGTTTTGTATAATAAATGAATAGAAATTAACATTGACTTTAAAATAGTTGCTGTTTATTGGCTTTTAAATGTTAAAAGCCTTTACCAATTCATTTTGGTGAATAAAATATAGCCATTTTTCAGAATAAGATGCTGAAAGTTTCTGAACCACTGAAGAATTTCAACAACATAGCATCCTGGAAATTTATCTGTATTGTTCTCAGATAATCAAACAATCATTTCCCCACTAGAATTTCTTGTGTTGGAGACTCTTGAAGGAACAAAAGCATCTTTTACAACTCAATGTTTTTCTATGTATATCCATGAATTCATGTTGAAAGAATTCTTGATTAGAAAAACGATTTTGAAATAAAAATATCTACCAATGAATCCTAGCTGAGATTTTTGATGATTCCAATGATTTCCAACTTGAAAACAATAAAGAAATTTTTCTTGAAATAATTCTTATGATGTTAAAATATTTTCACTGAATTAACAGAACCAAGACTATTATTGCCTTTAACTTTACATTCAATAACAACAGATGTAAAATAATCATACATTTACCACCTTTTTCCTAACTAAAAACAGTATATAAGTATTTATGTCCTGTAGATGTTTCCCGGAATCTTGGGGAGGAGGACTAACCTTTAATTTTGCACTGTATACTACACTCATATATATGTGTCTTATTATCTCTGCTTCACTTCAGATTTCACTTCTTTTTACTCCTACAGAAAATATTTGTAATCATTTGTGCCTTTAATTTACACTTAAATGAACTACAAGATAAACATAATTTAATGTATTACAAGGAGGATATTATGCATTGAGGAAGATGAGGTATATTTGAAAGGATGGTTTATTGCTAGTAATGAAAATTACAATCAGAATATAATTCAGATATTGAATTAAAAATTCTTTAAGTTATGATAGATGTTAGAGTAATATGTCCATATTTACATGATTGATTGACTGGATGTTATTAGTACATATTACCTTATAGCTGACATAACTGTTAGCAGTATGTTCAATATGTATCTGAGAGAAAAGGCCTTTTTTAATGGATGAAATGGGTGAGATGTAGTGGGTTGATTCTAATGCTATTTGTGTCAATTCAGCTCCCAAACTCACATGGGATTCTGCACATCCATACTCTAAGTGTCCATGCCCACAGTTGATTCTAATTGGTTATTAAAGTTGTTGGCAGCCAATAGATGGGTAGGGATACAGATGTGGGACTTTAGATTTCCCAAGCGAGGGGCCACAGTGAGAATGCTATAGAATTTCCATGAGGAGCAAGCAGAAAGATCAAGCCTGAATGTTGTAGAAGAGAAAGAATCAAGGTAGAGTGGCCCCAGGGGCCACTTCCGCAATTGGATCTGGAGTAGTAGACCCAATCAACTTAAGTTTGATTATAATTGCTCTTCCACCGCTTGAAAAGCCAATATTGAACTAAATTTTACATGGATATGTAAGAACTTAAGCAAATTGAAGAGATAGCTAGACAGTCCCCAATTCCTCAAAATACCAAAGCATCTGTCTTCAGCCTTCTGGCCCATTACCATCTGTCAAGAGCAGACATTTTTTCATAGTCAAATGATCTTTAATAATTAAATAACATTAAATGCCACATTTTGTGGATTTCTGATGTTTGGAAGATTATCTATACACAGTATATCTGAATTGTTAAAACTTGAATGTTCCTAGCTATTTCTATTTGAATAATATTGAAAACAATGTTTTATAATCAGATTCTAATGTAACCTTGAGTTAATATATGGCCCTTAAATTGTATTTGTTAATAATCATAAACAGTTTGTAGTGGCAGCTGTAGAAGGATGGGTCAAAGCCTTGTATTCTTAAGTGAGTTGAATACTTACCATGCCTATTTAAGAGCAACAATATTATCTTTATATTTTTATCACTCCTCCATTGTTGGTGAGATTGCAAGCTTGTACAACCACTCTGGAAATCAGTCTGGCGGTTCCTTACAAAATTGGACATGGTACTACCGGAGGATCCAGCAATACCTCTCCTGGGCATATATCCAGAAGATGGCCCAACCGGTAAGAAGGACACATGCTCCACTATGTTCATAGCAGCCTTATTTATAATAGCCAGAAGCTGGAAAGAATCCAGATGCCCCTCACTAGAGGAATGGATACAAAAAATGTGGTACATTTACACAATGGAGTACTACTCAGCTATTAAAAAGAATGAATTTATGAAATTCCTAAGCAAATGGATGGACCTGGAGGGCATCATCCTGAGTGAGGTAACACAATCACAAAGGAACTCACATAATATGTACTCACTGATAAGTGGATATTAGCCCAAAACTTAGGATACCCAAGATAAAAGATACAATTTGCTAAACGCATGAAACTCATGAAGAATGAAGACCAAAGTGGGGACACTGTGCCCCTTCTTAGAATTGGGAACAAAACACCCATGGAAGGAGTTACAGAGACAAAGTTTGGAGCTGTGATGAAAGAATGGACCATCTAGAGACTGCCATATCCAGGAATCCACCCCATAATCAGCTTCCAAATGCTGACACCATTGCATACACTAGCAAGATTTTGCTGAAATATGTAATAAAAAAATATAAAAAAAATTTTTATCAACGTACAAAGTTTTATATTAATGTAAGATTATGGCTACACTGCTACTGCTTTGCTCAAGAATATATTTAGTAATCCATCCCATCGATTTCTACCCTGTTCAAAATTATGACCATTTCCAAATGATCCCTTAAAGCAACACACTATCTATAAGTTATAAAATAGCCAAAACTAGACACCCAAACCTATGGTATTGAAATGATGACTCTCCACAACTTCTTTCTTCTAAATAGAGGTGATAATTATTTTAAAGTGGTGGGGAAAGGTAGGATAATTTAATAAACTGGTTAGACTTAAGAAACCTAGCTTTAGCATGTTTTATCCAGTCTCTGCATATTTAGAAGGTTCCCAATTTTACTGAAGTTCAGACAGAATCTTTCTGAAAGGCTAGATGAACCAAATCCATTGGGAATCAGCATTTATTCCTGAAGTTGTTTTGGGAGGCAGATAGCTGGAATAGCAGGCCATTTCAGAGTTCCTGCAGATGAATCTTGTCAGGGCTATACCTTCTTCAATATATGAATCTTATAACCATAATTTCACTACTATTACGATATTTGCAAGGTGTTTACATCAGTTAAAGATGAATTTTGTGTTCCTTATTTCTGTAGGTATAGGTGACCGATGGTATAGGTATCACTTTAATACCTATCCCAGAGGGTTTTTAATATCATAAGCATCAAACTTATAACCACAAGCATTTTGATAATTAAAACAATTCAAAACTATCTAAACAAATATTATTTTCTCATTGTCTCAAGACAGTGTTCCTTCACTATCCCCTGCCCTGTTCTTAAAGGAGATCAAGGCCTAAGTTTCTATAATCTGTCTGAAGCTAGGTTATTATCATATCATCCTGATGACCTACAATTTAAGATCAAAAGCCCCATGTTTTTATTCATCTATGTATACTTAAATTCTTCCTTCAGTGGAGATTAATATCTATATGGGTATATTTGTCCCCTTTCTCTTTGCATAACTTAAATCAACATATTTTCCTGTATATTTAATTTTAATTAAAGTCTCTCCTATATTTTGGTATGAGACTATTTCTAAACTCGAATGTTTCATATGCCAGGCTAAGCAATTCTAGAATTCCTGTGTAGACCATGTTACTAGATCCCAGTGGTTGCAATTCTATATACTTTAAAAATTTCCTTTAAACTATATAACATTTTCATATTTTATTTAGGATTGTTCTCAGTGGCCTTTCTGCCTTCTCCTAAGCAGCAGATGTCTGTTCTTTGCTGTCTGTTTTCTCATTGCAGAATCCATTAGCATGCACAGCTTAAATTCTTGTAGAATCTGAATTAGTAGCCCACTGCCTATTTCCCTGGCTCAGCCTAGGTTTGTCCCAGCCTTAAGCCACAAAACCCAGAATAGTGCTTACCAACTCAGTACGTCTTTCATCCTGGTTCCCAAGCCATGTGGCTTGGGCAAAACCTTTAGTTCTCCTAAGAGACCAGTTATCAGCACCTACTAATCTTCCATCACATCCCATGTCTTCCGATCATATCATAGGCAAATACTGATAACTTGGATTTTTCCTTTCTAATTTGTGTCCCTTTGATCTCCTTTTACTAACTTCTGTAGTTAGAATTTTGAGTAGTATATTGAATAGATAGGGAGAAAGTGAGCAGCCTTGTCTTGTCCCTGATTTTAATGTGATTACTTCAAGTTTCTCTCCATTTAATTTGATGTTGGCTATTGGTTTGTCATATATTGCTTTTATTATATTTAGGTATGTGTCATGAATTCTTGATCTCCCCAAGACTTGTAACATGAAGGGATGTTGGATTTTTTTCAAAGGCTTTTTCAGCATCTAATGGGATGATCAGCTAAATTGTTTCTTTGAATTTGTTTATACAGAGGATTACATTGACAAATTTTCATATATTAAACCATCCATGGGATGAAGGCAAATAAATTGGGGTGAATGATGGTTTTGAGGTGTTCATGGATTGGATTTGCTCTTGGTTTTGTTGATTATTTGTTCCATTGTCTTTGTTTCTAATTGGTTGATTTCAGCCATGAGTGTGATTATTCCCTTCTGTTTATTCTTCTTGGGTGTGTTAGCTTCTTTTTTTGTTCTTCAAGTTTCATGTGTTCTGTTAAGTTTCTAGAGTAAAATCTTTTTAATTTCTTCATGAACATACTTAGTGCTATGAATTTTCCTCTTTCACCTGAGTTTCTTGTGTCCCATAAGTTTGAGTATGTGATGTCTTCATTTTCATAAATTCTAGAATGTCTTATAACTCTTTCTTTATTTCCTCCATTCATTGAGTAGAGAGTTTTTCAGTCTCCATGAGTACGAGGCCTTTCTTTTGTTTTTGTTGTTATTGCAGTCCAGTCGTTATCCTTAGTTATCTAATAAAAATACATGTGATTATTTCAAACTTCTTGTACCCGTTGAGACATGTTTTGTGTCGGACTATATGGTCAGTTTTGGAGAAGGTTCCATGAGTTGCTGAGAACAAGTTATATTCTTTTGTTTTGTGGTGAAATGTTTTGTAGATAACTGTTAAATCCATTTAGTTCATAACTTCTATTATTTTCACTGTGTTTCTGTTTAGTTTCAGCTTCAATTGATCTGTCTGTTGATGAAAGTGGGCTGTTGAAGTCTCCAACTATTATTGTATGAGGTTCAGTGTGTGATTTGAACTTTAGCAAAGTTTCCTTTATGAATGTGTGCCACCTTGAATTTGGGTCATAGATTATCAGAGTTGAGACTTTCTCTTGTTGGATTTTCTCCTTTCATGAGGATGAATTGTCTTTCCCAACACCTTCTGACTATTTTTTGTTGAAAATTTATTTTATTATATATTAGAATGGCTTCTCCTGTTTGTTTCTTGGGACTATTTGCATGGAAAAGCTTTTTCTAGCCCCTTACTTTGAGGTAGGGTCTGTCTTTGTTGCTGAGGTGTGATTTTTGTATGCATCAAAATGATGAATCTTATTTGCGTATCCAATCTCTTAGCCTATGTGTTTTTTTTAATTAAAACTTTTTTTAATTAGATATTTTCTTTATATACATTTCAAATGCTATCCCGAAGGTTTCCTATAGCCCCTCTCTGCCCTGCTCCCCTACCCACCCACTCCCACTTCTTGGCCCTGGCATTCCCCTGTACTGGGGCATATAAAGTTTGCAATACCAAGGGGCCTCTCTTCCCAGTGATGGCAGACTAGGCCATCTTCTGCTACATATGCAGCTAGAGATAAGAGCTCAGGTGGTACTGGTTAGTTCATATTGTTGTTCCACCTATAGGGTTGCAGACCCCTTCAGCTCCTTGGGTGCTTTCTCTAGCTTCACCATTGGGGGCCCTGTGTTCCATCTTATGACTGTGAGCATCCACTTCTGTATTTGCCAGGTACTGGCATAGCCTTATATGAGACAGCTATAACAGGTTCCCTTCAGTCTATGTGTTTTTATTGAATAAATGAGTCTGCTGACTTTGAGAGATGTTAAAGATGAATGATTGTTAGTTTCTGTTATATTTGTTGTTGGAGATGGTATTATGTGTGTATTTCTCTCCTTTTGGGTTTATTGTGAGATAATTAATTTCTTCTTTTTTCTTGAATGTAGTTACCCTTCTTGTGTTTGAATTTTGCTTCAATTATCCAGTGTAGGGATGGATTAGTGGAAAGATGCCATTTAAATTTCATTTTGTCATGTAATATTTTGGTTTCTCCATCTATGGAGATTGAGAGTTTTGCTTAGTAGAGTAGCCTGAGCTGGCATCTCTTGTCTCTTAGGGTCTGTATGTCATCCATCCAAGTCCTTCTGGCTTTTAGTTTCACTCGTGAGAAATCTGGTATAATTCTGATGTCTTCCTTTATATGTTATTTGGCCTTTTTTTCTTGCAGATTTTAATATTCTTTCTTTGTTCTGTACATTTAGTGTTTCTATTATTGTACACTGAAAGGATTTTATTTTCTGGTCCAATCTATTTGATGTTTTGTAAGCTTCTTATATATTTATGGACATCTCTTTCTTTAGGTTAGGGAAGTTTTCTTCTATTATTTTGTCAAAGCTATTTTCTGGCCCTTTAAGCGGTGAATCTTCATCCTCTTCTATTCTTATTCTCCTTAGGTTTAGTTTTTTCATTGTGTCGCAAACTTCCTAGATGTTTTGGGTTAGGAAATACTTACCCTCTTATTTTCCTTGACTTATGTAGATATCTTCTATGGTATCTTCAATGTCTCTTGTTTTCTCTTCTATCTCTTGTATTTTGTTGGTTATACTTGGATCTGTTGCTCCTGATCTCTTTGCTAGGTTTTCCACCTCTAGGGTTGACTCCATTTGTGAATTCTTTATTTTTTCTAGTTCCAGTTTTAGGTCTTGGACTATTTTGTTCAATTGTTTTACTTGTTTGACTGCATTTTCCTGGATTTTCTTTAAGGGATTTATTTGTTTCCTCTTCAAGTGCTTAAACTGTTTTGTCTATGTTTTTCTTTGTTTGATGGGTTATTTGTGTCCTCCTTGAAGGCTTCTATCATCTTCATGAGATGGGATTTTAGGTAAGAATCCTGCTCTTCAGATGTGTTAGGGCACCCAGACATTGCTCTGATAGAAGAACTGGATTTTTACTTTGCCAAATTACAAAGGAATCTGCTGCTTTTGTTCTTGCTCTTGCCTTTCTCCATCTGGTTATTTCTTGTGTTAATTGCCCTGGGAGTCTCAGACAGAAGCAAGTCTCCTTGGAGGCAGGGAGAGCTGTTTAGCTTGTGTTAGAGAAGGCCTCCTGGAAGGAAGGCTGTGCTATCTCTGGTTAGGACAGGCCCCCTGTGACCCTGGTTAGAGCATGCATCCTATGTATCTGAGTCCTTTTGTTCTGGTTAGGGCAGACCTCCTGGGAGACAGGTTGTATTTGAGGTCTGGAAGTAGGGACATTGTTCTGTGTTTCAGGTTATGGTTGATCTCTTGGCACAAAGTTAGCCTGTAGGGTCCTAAAGTGGAGACAGGCTTGCAGATCTGCCATGGCTTCAGGTAGAGGTACTGATCAGAAGAGGTAGGAAGCTTGGGCAGAGTGGGGTAGATCCCACTTCTTCTGGGTACTGTAGCGGTCCCAATTGGTATGAGCATTGGGCTGGAATTCTCACTTGTGTTCCTGGATAAGGCAGACCTCCTAGGAGATAGGTAGGCTGTGAGGTAGGGAGAGGGTGGCTGGATCAGATATCTTGCATGAGTTTTGGGTGAGGTGCAGACCAAAAGGGGGATGATTCTATTCTCCCTGTTAATGTAAGTTAAAAACCTTGGATAAATTGGCACCTGCATTGGAAACAAAAATGTTGAAATCATACAGTAAACTGCCAAGTCTTTATAGATAATATGTAAACTTCCCTGGAATATAAACATCTGCAGCCATGGAGTACTTGACAATGGAGTACTTGCTCTGGCATGAAAAAGGCAGGGAAACATTTAAACATATCCAAGATATTCTCCTGGATTAAGACCTTATGTGACTAAATTACATGAACTTCATAGAAGCTAGAATCATTTTGGAAGTGGATATCTTAACAGATAAATTGCCCCAGTAGACGTGTCTATGGATAATAATGTACTGAATTTTCATGATTGATGGTTGGGTTGATGTTGGTAACTCATCCTGTGGAATGAGAAACAGGCTGAGCAAGCCAGGAAGAGCAAATCACAAGGAACCACTCTTCTGTGGCAGATGCATCAGCTCCTGCCTGCAGGACCTGCCTTACTTAAGTGTCTGGCCTGACTGCCTTTGATGACGAAATATGATATTGATGTGTAAATGAAATAAACCAATTTTAAAACAGTGGTTTTGGGTCATGGTGCTTCATTGCAGCAATAAACATTTTAAGACAGACCTCTTCAAGGAAATGTTATTGAGTCCTGATTCCTAGAAAGAAGAACTACCATGTGATGTCACTTAACTCCTGTCATTTCTTTTTTCTCAGCCCAGAGAAGGTAAAATGCAGGCAGTATTATGAGAAGAATAAGCATACTAAAAAGCTGTTTTGTTTTTTAAGTTTTTTTTTTCATTTTTGCTGTAAATAAGACTATGGAATTCTTATCTACTGCCACAACTTAGCCCCAGAATTCATACTGTAAAAATGTAATAGTGTAAAATTATGTTCATAAATTTCTTAAGGAATTTACAACATGGGTAAGACAAAAGCTAGAATCGTTGCAACATTTGAAGTTCTACAAACAGCTACAGAAAATAATGAATGCAATTAAGTTTCTAGCCAGATTAAGATAAAGATTTACATTGGGTTGGACGTATGATTTGGTGGTAAAATTCTTCTGTGTCCTATTTAAGTGAATTTCTATTTGTATTGCATAGTGTTGCACACAATATTCAATTGTTTAAATTTAGTGAAACTTGCTGTGTTGTCTGTCATATAACATATCCTGGAAAACAATTTTGAGTGCTGCTCTAATGATTTTTGACCAACAGATTCTTGATTGAAGGCTTGATACATATGTGTCCACTACTTCCATTGGGTCAATAGTACTACAAGTCTCATTTTGTTTGGTTTTCTGTCTAGATGATTTATCTGCCTACTAGCATCCTGATGAAATTAGGTGTTTTGAGCTTGGGAGATGGATCAGTAGCATATTGTGTAAATATGATGATCCTAGTTCAGATACCCTAACCTATACAAACTTAGGCATAGTAACTCATACCTTTAATCTCAGTGCTGCTATAGGTAGTAGGTGGACATAGGAAAATTTCCAGAGGCTCTGTGACCATCTCACCTACCATATACAATAGCTTACAACAGTCTCTGGCTCAGGATAGGCAGGAGATTAATACAAACAGCTCAACTACTTTAGCACATTGTGGAGGGTACATCTGCACTCTTTCCATACAAAGATGTACACTAAAAATAAAGTGAACTAGAACTCCTGCAAAGAAGTTTAGTCTACTAAGATTGTTTGAATAATTAAAACTTCAGTGACCAGTGTACTTTGAAATGTTTCATTTCTAGAAAATCACTACAACTTATCATGTGTTCTCTTTAGCAACCTAAATATTCATTGTCAAACTCCTAGTTAGAATTAATATTCTAATAAATAGATTAAAATTTCTGGAATATATTAATTTAACAAAGCCATCTTCTGCACCAATCAAAGGGCTAAGAATATTATCAAACATCTGAAGCCTATAGCTGAGACCTTTTCATTTGAGTTATAATCCATTTATTTGTTTATAGCAATATATTTTTAAATATGACTTAATTTGTGACTTTATTTTGTTAAACTATTATAAAAACTTTATTATATTGTTTCCATTTTGAAACTTGGACATTCAAGTAACCCACATCTATGTCCTCAGATATGTTCATTGATATTTGCCTCTACAGTAAACTCTTTTATTCTCTTTCAATGAGAGACATGTCTGATACAAATCTCTTCTTGTTTCTCTGTCTCTCTCTTTGTCTCCCTGTCTTTCCCTGTGTCATTGTCTTTAGCTCTCTCATTTACACGTGCATACACACCTTTAAACATATTCTTTATAAACATTTTTATAGTCAGTTAGTATACCTTGGAGCAAAATGTAGAGTATGAAAGACCAGAAGAATCAATGCTGTGAAGATTAAGGAAATTTCATTTAACAGTATGGTACCCAAAATTAGAAGTTGAAGTATTAGTTAACATATTCATTCATTTGCATATATTGAAAATTTTTAAAAATTATATTTCAATTGTTTCATAAAATAGTTGTGTGGCTACACTAAAATCAATTTAACTCTCAGAATTAATATTAAAACAACTTTTTTTTCCCAATAGGACTCTTGATGTAATGTAATCTTGGAGGCTTAAAGAAACACAAAACAATCATGTTTTAAATGTCTGTATGTAGCAATTTAAAGCAAAGACTTAGTTCTGTCTTACTGTCTATGAAGCTGCCATGAGAAGGTCATCCCATGTCTCTCATACATTCTCCTGGACAAGTAATTTCTTGTTCTTTGCAATACATTTACAACAGAGCTTCCATTTGCACGTGACTTTTTCATATCCTATGTACCTATATATGTGTATATTCATATTCATTTTCTTTCCCTTCTTGTTTTCTTATAAGAGCCTGTCAGAAATGTTAGGAACTTATCTCAAGCTAATATAAATTAAAACCAATTTGATATCTTGTAAGTGTATTTGAAAATACCATCATGTATTAGTTATATTTCTCTTGGTATAATTGAAATACTATGGCCAGAATGAATTAAACACATATTTTTTTTTTCTTTTTTAGTTTACATTTGTAGAAAAAGACTGCACAATGGAGTAGAAAGCCTAGAAGCAGGAGGTTGGAGAAGGAACCTGGCTGATTATGTTTCTAATTACTTTTAGTAAACTCAGAGTATAAATTATAACTAGGGCATGATTATAAACTCTGTAATCTGAACTCCAGTGATAGCATTTCTCCACCAAGCCTGTAATTCTTAAAAGGTTCATAACCATTAATAAGTGGACAACAACTGTTAAAATACCTGAGATTATGAAGAAAATTGCTTATTCAAATCCCCAGAGAAATTGTACTAGCTCATAGGATTTGATATTTCAAAACCTAGCTTTTAGGAGATCAAAATTTACTTTATGAAAATAGAATAAAAGTAAATACAAAAGAGTTAACACAAACAATCATCACCTTGTGTTTTATGAATATATTTGTACACAAAAATACTTCTCAATATTTGCTTCCAAATGTGCAGAATATTATAGAAAATTAATCTATCTTAAGGAATAAATATGTATTTATTTATAAATTGTACATATATCATTTGTTTACATGGCTCCCTTTTTAAAACCAAGATCTGGGGATTCTCAAATGTTATGAGAAGGATATTGTAGTATGTTTATCTTACCTAGTTCCATTCTCTTAGGTGTTTTCAATCATGATATTCAATACCTGAAGAAATATATACCTATATGAATAGTTACTGTGTTGTATTGTTTAAGAAATAATGTGAAGAAACTGTTTATATGACTTCAGGACTAATTCTATTATTCTAAAATGTTGTGACCCTTCTTTGAATAATCTTTCAGTGTGGATGCCAGTAAGCTAGAGAGATGATTAAGTAAAATTATACTGTTATACTGGATTTACTTTTACCTTATGCCTTTAAAAGGTCAGAAAAGAAAATACACAGGCTCTTAATACAAAGATGAGACAAATATTTATGAACAGGAAATGCTAATTAGCCTGATTTGATTACCACACATTGGTTACATGCATTCAATTACCACCTCTTCCCCTGTAACTATGAAGATATATGTTAAGCAAAAATGAATAAAAGAACAAATTAGAAATGTAAAAAACAAAATTGCTGTCACTAAGTTTGTTATTAGAACCAGCACACTGTTTTTAAATGGGGCTTAGAAAAGCATATATAGCAATCACTTTCACCTCTATCACACAAAGTGTGTGGTGGTAGGTGATTTCAACACCTTTATAGTGTGTTTTTTCACAGCCAAGAATGCTATACTGTTAGTAATATACATACCAAAGAGTTGTGACTTTTAAATGCTATTTTCAGTAATCATTATAAGGTGAAATCATGAGAATTATGCTGCATAATACTGGTAATAAATGATAACTCTATTTGAAGACTAATGGAACGTTACAAGGGTTGTGTATTTAAAGAAAGCTTTTATAACAAATAATGTGTGAAGAATAAATTATAAAACTAAAATTTCCTCAAAGTAAACCAGAATTTTAAATGAAAAGTAAAATAAAATACAATTGCATGTATGCAAGTACCTGAAAAATGATAATTACATGTCATTATGATATATAATTACGTAAGAATCATGAAGAAGGTTTTGAAGCATAAAATTATTAAGAAGTAAGACTTCACAAGAAATTAAAACCTAGAAAACCATAGTAATTAAATAGCATGATAATGGTCTGAAATTTTTAGAGCTATACTAAAGTCTCATTTAGATCAGTGGATAAAGAATTATCCACTAATACTTTTGAAATAATAAATTAATTATCTGTGTAAACTTCAAGTTGTAATTTGCATTTGATAACAATTTCCAGATCAATAAACTGTTAATTGCTTAAAATCGTAAAGCATATTCATTTATAAGTATGTATTAAAATTTAAAGTAGGAAAAGAAGTAATTTATTGCATGACTTATTTTCCACTTAATTCCAGTATCTACAAATAACTAAAATGAAAACATACTTTTGAAGCAAAATATAGATTTTAAGAGGACATTATAAAGTAAATGTATATTTAATAATATAATATATTTTAAATGCAAATTCAACCTAGTAGTATGAAATAATAACACCCAGCTTATACAATGTTTAATATATATTTGAAAAAATATTGACAATTTAGTATCCCTAAAGAAATATTTAAAAATTAGTAATAATTATATCAATATTTAGTGTTCTATTAATTTTTGAAAATTAAACATCTAAATATGTCTGTAGAAACACTTGTAAGTACCAACCTAAACAAATACATATGTTATAAATTTATACATTACATGTATGCAAACATTTATAGAATAATATAGAGCTATATGAATTAATATATTAGTTTGCTTCAGAAAAATACTTATATATCATAAAATAAGTTATTAGAATTGAGTCAAAAGAATATGAATACATAAAATGTACTCATATCAGCATATGAGCTAATATATTATCATAATAAGACAAATAATAATATACCCAATTTAGATCAATTTCAAAGACTATATGTGTCTAAATAAGAGTATGACAAAATTCCTTCTTAAAATTTAAACATGCACAGTATGCTTACACAGCACTTTAAATAAAATTATTCTAAAAAGCTCTTTAAATACTAGCAAATATCACTACCAGAAAAATTTTATGGAATCTGATTTGAAAGAAAAGTGAAAACTTCTTATTTCTCTGGGAATAAATAAAAAGACCATGACTAACTAAACTCAGAATGACAGACAAAAAGTGTAGACTCTACTTGTCTTAACTAGCTTTCTTGTTGCTGTGATAAAATATCAGGCCAAAGGAAGGTTTTGAAGGAAGGATTATTTTGTAGCATGTATCTAGCTGTACAGCAGTCACAAAGAAATGAAAGAGGAGCTAGAAATGAAAAACATGCATGGGCGAGAGAAAGATGAAGCCAAGACAAAGGTTTCTAATCAAGGCTCAAGATTTTATCAGCTCTGTGTTTATATATGGAAAAACCCACAGACCCATCCTTTGTTTCAGCTTTAGTTTTTTTTTTTTTTTTTTTTTTTTTGGATTATGTTGCTTTGTTTCAGCTGACAATGTTGCAAAGAAAGCTCAGCAAGCAGTTTGCTCCTGAAGGAAACTGCAAGTGAGGCAAGGTCGAAGACTTCCACCTGTGTTGGAAGACTCCACCCTAGGCCTAGGTGGCTTAGATCTGTGGAAGATGGACTGTAGCAAACAATTAATGTGTGTTTTCCCTGCTCAAGGCTGGGGGAAGGGCATATCCTCCCCCCCCCCTTTTTGATTTTTAAAAATGAACTGGAAAGGGGCACAATATTTACTTGTTTTACAAGATCCCGTCTAAGAAATAAAATGGCTAGGTCACCATGTGTGTCTTAAGTCAGGACCTATATTGCTCCTTCTTACCCATCTCAGAGTACAAACACAGCTTTTCAGTATTTGATAGGAGCTCAAGAGCAGTTGCCAGTCTCTGACCACTGACCTTCAAAAGCACACTCTTTTCTATTCAGACCAAAGTCACGAAGGACATATGAAGAGGCACTCAATGCATTTCTTCATAACAATGAAAAACTGCCATGGTGAATAGCTGAGATTGCTGAAAATGACCCTGTGTGAAGGCAACCAATCTGCTTAATAAGCAAAGTCAAAAGTTAAAAGCAACAAGATTAAAGTTGTCTTCGGAAATATCCCAGGTATTCAATTCAGCTGCTAATTGGCAAAGACCAAACTCAAAGTCTTGCAAACAGGTGTATGAGGGGTGACTTTGAGAATTGATAGAATGCACTTTCTGTCCAGTAGGAGTGGAAACTACACGCCAAGTTAACTCAGCTGGCTTGAGCCATCTTCCTCATTAATTATGAGAAGGCTCAGGATCTGTGTTCACTCGATGAACCAATCTGTCAGGCAGTCATCAGGCTCCATCTTCTTTTTGTAAAAAACACAGTCATAACCTCACCCTTATATTCAAACAGAGTCAGGACCATTCTGTATCTTAGTTAGAGGGACTGGTCATTTAACCATGGCATATGAGCTGGAAGTGCGTGGATGCCAGTGTCTATTTGCTGCAGACTGACCTTTAGCATCAGTTTGCAAAAAATTAAAACAAATGAGACAAAAAGCAAGGTATGCTTTTGTTGACCTTGGGAGGTGTAATTCCTCCTCTTTTATTTTTACAAGCCAATTTTTCAGTTGTGATGTGCACAGTCAATGATTCCTTATTCCATTAGGTTATAAGAAATTGCAGTTTTATATTCAATACCAAATTCCTTACACAACTATGTAAAATTGTTTCCAGTATACACTGACCCATTATCTGTCTTAATGAATTTAGGTACTCCCATAGCATTGAAGTCTTGTAAGTAATGGTCAATTACATTCTTAGAAGTTTCTCCCATATGTAGAGAACCAAAAAGGAATCCTGAAAAGAATCAATACAGACATGTATATATTTCAATTTTCCAAATTCTTCATAATAAGCTAAATCCATTTGCCAAATATGAGTGGGCATAACGCCTCATGGATTAACCCTTAAATGAGGAGCTGGAGATAATATAACGCAGTTAGGGCATTGTTTTACAATCATTCCAGCTTGTTCCTTAGTGATGTTATGTCAGAGCCTTATGGTATGAATAGAAAGATAAAATTTATTATGATCATATCTAGCCAATGCAACAGGATTGGAAATTAAGGCTTCTCCTATTCAAGCTCTGTCAATGCGATCATTGCCTGCATCTGAAAGTCCAGGAAGACCAGAGTGAGTTTGTATTCATCCAATATAAAAGGGATTTTTTTTTTTATAAGAATGAGATTTTGTAGTTGCAAAAACAGAGAACTGAGTATTTGCTGGTATGTTGAAACGAAATGTACCACAAGTTTCAAATAGAGAAACACATAGACTATTAGTAAAAAGATTAAAAGTATCATTTAAAGACTGAAAAACTTTCAGCTCTGTTAGCTGAGCTGTGAGCCCAGGAGTCTCTATGACTACTTGTTGATTTTTATAAGATATTCTGCTCATCTGTCAGTAAAAATCAAAAGAGCATTATGCAGATGCTGTAAAGATTCCATATTAGTGAAAAAAATAGTCTGCACAGGTGAGAGTGTGCACACAGAGGCTGACAGCTTCTGGGACAGGTAGGAGCCACAGAGCTTCTGAGGCAGCGCCCTTTTTGGGCTCCAGACATCCGACCACCTTCCGGTCCACTGCAGCACCGGGATTCCTGGCCTGGGGAGTCTCCAGACACCCACAAGGACCCACACAGGATCCCCCACAGAATCCTAAGACCTCTGGTGAGTGGAACACAGCATCTGCTCCAATCCAATCGTGCAGGACCTGAGACTGCATTAACTAGGGAAGCAGATAACTCGGCCTGATTAGGGGCACAAGTCCCTTCCAGTCCACTTCAGCACAGGGATTCCTTGTGCGCTGAGTTTCTGGACATCCCCAAGTTCCCCACAGGACCATCCATGGGATCTTGAGACCTCTGATGAGTGGAACACAACTTCTGCCAGGAGGCAGGTTCAAACACCAGATATTTGGACACCTTCCCTGCAAGAGGAGAGCTTGCCTGCAGAGAGTACTCTGACCACTGAAACTAAGGATAGAGCTAGTCTCCCAGGTCTGCTGATAGAGGCTAACATAATCACCCGAGGAACAAGCTCTAACCAGAGACAACTATAACAACTAACTCCAGAGATTACCAGATGGTGAAAGGCAAACATAAGAATCCTACTAACAGATCAAGACCACTCACCATCATCAGAACGCAGCACTCCCACCCCACCTAGTCCTGGGCACCCCAACACAACCGAAAAGCTAGACCAGGATTTAAAAGCATATCTCATGATGATGGTAGAGGACATCAAGAAGGACTTTAATAACTCACTTAAAGAAATACAGGAGAACACTGCTAAAGAGTTACAAGTCCTTAAAGAAAAACAGGAAAACACGACCAAACAGGTAGAAGTCCTTAAAGAAAAAACAGGAAAACACATCCAAACAGGTGATGGAAATGAACAAAGCCATACCAGACCTAAAAAGGGAAGTAAACACAATAAAGAAAACCCAAACTGAGGCAACGCTGGAGATAGAAACCCTAGGAAAGAAATCTGGAACGATAGATGCGAGCATCAGCAACAGAATACAAGAGATGGAAGAGAGAATCTCAGGTGCAGAAGATTCCATAGAGAACATTGGCACAACAATCAAAGAAAATACAAAATGCAAAAGGATCCTAACTCAAAACATCCAGGAAATACAGGACACAATGAGAAGAACAAACCTACGGATAATAGGAGTTGATGAGAATGAAGATTTTCAACTTAAAGGGCTAGCAAATTTCTTCAACAAAATTATAGAAGAAAACTTCCAAAACCTAAAGAAAGAGATGCCCATGAATATACAAGAAGCCTACAGAACTCCAAATAGACTGGACCAGAAAAGAAATTCCTCCCGACACTTAATAATCAGAACAACAAATGCACTAAATAAAGACAAAATATTAAAAGCAGTAAGGGAGAAAGGTCAAGTAACATATAAAGACATACCTATCAGAATTACACCAGACTTTTCACCAGAGACTATGAAAGCAAGAAGAGCCTGGAGAGATGTTATACAGACACTAAGAGAAGACAAATGCCAGCCCAGGCTACTATACCCGGCCAAACTATCAATTACCATAGATGGAGAAACCAAAGTTTTCCATGGCAAAACCAAATTCACGCATTATCTTTCCACGAATCCAGCCCTTCAAAGGATAATAACAGAAAAAATCAATACAAGGATGAAAATCACGCCCTAGAAAAAGAAAGAAAGTAATCCTTCAACAAACCAAAAAGAAGACAGCCAGAAGAACAGAATGCCAACTCTAACAACAAAAATAAAACCCACACACCTATGGTCACTTGATCTTCCACAAGGGAGCTAAAATCATCCAGTGGAAGAAACACAGCATTTTCAAGAAATGGTGAAGGCACAACTGATTGTTATCATGTAGAAGAATGCGAATTGATCCATTCCTATCTCCCTGTACTAAGGTCAAATCTAAGTGGATCAAGGAACTTCACATAAAACCAGAGACACTGAAACTTATAGAGGAGAAAGTGGGGAAAAGCCTAGAAGATATGGGCACAGGGGAAACATTCCTGAATAGAACAGCAATGGCTTGTGCTGTAAGATTGAGAATCGATAAATGGGACCTCATGAAACTGCAAAGTTTCTGCAAGGCAAAAAATACTGTCAATAACACAAAAAGGCCACCAACAGATTGAGAAAGAATCTTTACCTATCTTAAATCAGATTGTGGACAAATATCCAATATATATAAAGAACTCAAGAGGGTGGACTCCAGAAAATCAAATAACCCCATTAAAAATGGGGCTCAGAGCTAAACAAAGAATTCTCACTTGAGGAATACCGAATGGCAGAGAAACACCTGAAAAAATTTTCAACCTCCTTAATCATCAGGGAAATGCAAACCAAAACAACCCTGAGATTCCATCTCACACCAGTCAGGATGGCTAAGATCAAAAATTCAGGTGACAGCAGATGCTAGCGAGGATGTGGAGAAAGAGGAACACTCCTCCATTGTTGGTGGGAGTGCATGCTTGTACAACCACTCTGGAAATCAGTCTGGTGGTTCCTCAGAAAATTGGACATAGTACTACCAGAGGATCCAGCAATACCTCTCCTGGGCATATATCCAGAAGATGTCCCAACCGGTAAGAAGGACACATGCTCCACTATGTTCATAGCAGCCTTATTTATAATAGCCAGAAGCTATAAAGAACCCAGATGCCCCTCAACAGAGGAATGGATACAAAAAATGTGGTACATTTACACAATGGAGTACTACTCAGCTATTAAAAATAACGAATTTATGAAATTCCTAGGCAAATGGTTGGACCTGGAGGGCATCATCCTGAGTGAGGTAACACAATCACAAAAGAATTCAAACGATATGTACTCACTGATAAGTGGTTATTAGCCCAGAAACTTAGTATATCCAAGATATAAGAGACAATTTGCAAAAACACATGAAACTGAAGAAGAATGAAGACCAAAGTGTGGACACTTTGCCCCTGATTAGAATTGGAAACAATCACCTATGGAAGGAGTTACAGAGACAAAGTTTGGAGCTGAGACAAAAGGATGGACCATCTAGAGACTGCCATATCCAGGGATCCATCCCATAATTAGCCTCCAAACGATGACACCATTGCATACTCTAGCGAGCATTTGCTGAAAGGACCCTGATATAGCTGTCTCTTGTGAGACTAGGCCCGGGCCTAGCAAACACAGAAGTGGATGCTCACAGTCAGCTATTGGATGGATCACAGGGCCCCCAATGGAGGAGCTAGAGAAAGTACCCAAGGAGCTAAAGGGATCTGCAACCCTATAGGTGGAACAACAACATGAACTAACCAGTACTCCGGAGCTCTTGACTCTAGCTGCATATGTATCAAAACATGGCCTAGTCGGCCATCACTAGAAAGAGAGGCCCATTGGACATGCAAACTTTATATGCCCCAGTACAGGGGAAAGCCAGGGCCAAAAAAATGGGAATGGGCGGGTAGGGAAGTAGGGGGGAGGGTATGGGGGACTTTTGGGATAGCGTTGGAAATGTAATTGAGGAAAGTATGTAATAAAAAAAATATAAAAAGACAAACAAAAAGAAAAACAAAAAATTCAAACAAAACAAACAAACAAAAAAACCAAAAAACAAAAAAAGGAAATGTAGATGAAATAAATACCCAATAAAAAAAAATTGTAAAAATGAATAAAACACACCTATATTTCAGTTGGCTTTTTAAAGTACATTGAAATAAGAAAAAAAAAATCCATATTAGTAAATATAACCTTACACACATTTAAAAATTTTATCAATTTTCTCCCCAGTGTCTCTCTAAGGCAGATTCACTCAGGAATGCACAAGCCACAGAAGCAGCAGAGCAGCTGGGACAGGGTCTTTTGGGCCTACATCTGTATGCAGGAGGTGGGGGCTGTTCCACAGTCCTCTGTGCACTGGTCTTGCCAGGAGACAGCTGGTCTCCCAGGAGTGCTGACACAGGATTACAGACTCACAAGAAGAGCCATCTCCAGCCAGAGACAGCAAGAACATCTATCATCAGAGATTACCAATGGTGAATGGCAAATGCCAACAGAAACCAAGACTATTTGGCATCATCAGAACCCAGTACTCATACTACAGCGAGTCCTGGATACACCAACACACTAGAAAAGCAAGATTCTGATTTAAAATCATGACTCATGAAGCCTGTAAGGGATTTTTAAGAAAAACAATAATTCCATTAAGAAATTCAGGAGAACACAGGTAAATAGGTAGTAGCCCTTAAAGAGGAAACACAAAAATCCCTTAAAGAATCACAGGAAAACAAAACCAAACAGGAGGAGGAGTTGAAAAATAAATCCAGGATCTAAAAATGGAATCAGAAACAGTAAAGATATCAGGAAGGGAGACAACTCTGGAGATAGAAAAACTAAGAAAGAAATCAGGAACCATACATGGGAGCATCACCAATAAAATACAAGAGATGGAAGAGAGAATCTCAGGGGCAGAAGATTCCCTAAAAAGCGCTGACACAGCAGTCAAACAAAATACAAAATGCAAAAAGATCCTAATTCAAAACATCCAGGAAATCCAGGACACAATGAGAAGACCAAACCTGAGGATAACAGGTAGAGATGAAAGCAAAGATTTTCAACTTAAGGGCCAGTAAATAGCTTCAACAAAATTGTAGAAATAATCTTCCCTAACATAAAGAAAGAGATACCCATGAACATACAAGAAGCCTACAGAACTCCAAATAGACTGGACAAGAGATAAAATTACTTGCACACATAATAATCAAAACTAAGCAAAGAAAGAATATTAAAAACAATGAGAGAAAAAAGTCAAGTAACAAAAGGCAGACTTACTAAATTTACCCCAGACTTCTCACCAGTGACTATGAAAGACAGAAGATCCAGGGCAGATGTCATATAAAACCTAAGAGAACAAAAATGCAAGCCCAGGCTACTATATCCAGCAAAACTCTCAGTTAACATAGATGGAGAAACCAAAGTATTGCATGACAAAACCTAATTTACACAATATCTTTCCACGAATCCAGCACTTCAAAGGATAATAAATGAAAAAACACCAACACAAGTCAGGAAACTACACCTTAGAAAAACCAAGAAAATATTCTTTCAACAAACTTAAAAGAAGAACATAGTGGAACATGTGTCCTTATTACCAGTTGGAACATCTTCTGGGTATATGCCCAGAAGATGTATTGCTGGATCTTCCAGTAGTACTATGTCCAATTTTCTGAGGAACCACCAGACTGATTTCCAGAGTGGTTGTACAAGCTTGCAATCCCACCAGCAATGGAGGAGTGTTCATCTTTCTCAACATCCTCGATGGCATCTACTGTTATCTGAATTTTTGATCTTAGCCATTCTGACAGGAGAGAGGTGGAATCTCAGGGTTGCTTTGATTTGAATTTCCCCAATGATTAAGGATGTTGAACATTTTTTCAGGTGCTACTCAGCCATGCGGTATTCCTCAGTTGAGATTTTTTTTCAATTTTTTATTAGGTATTTTCTTCATTTACATTTCAATTGCTATCCCGAAATGAACCCACACACCTATGGTCACTTGACCTTTGACAAGGGAGCTAAAACCATCCAGTGGAAAAAAGACAGCATTTTCAACAAATGATGCTGGCACAACTGGCAGTTAACATGTAGAAGAATTCGAATTGATCCATTCTTATCTCCTTGTATAAAGCTCAAGTCTAAGTGGATCAAAGAACTCCACATAAAACCAGAGACACTGAAATTTATAGAGGAGAAAGTGGGGAAAAGCCTCGAAAATATGGGCATTGGGGAAATATTCCTAAACAGAACAGCAATGGCCTGTGCTGTAAGATAAAGAATCAACAAATGGGACCTCACAAACTTGCAAAGCTTCCGTAGGGCAAAAGATACTGTCAATAAGACAAAAAAGGCCACCAACAGATTGGGAAAGAATTTCTACCAATCCTAAATCTAATAGGGGATTACTATCCAATATATACAAAGAGCTCAAGAATGTGGACTCCAGAAATTCAAATAGCCCCATTAAAATGGGGTACAGAACTAAACAAAGAATTCTCAACTGAGGAATACTGAAGGGATGAGAAGCACTTGAAAAAATGTTCAACATCCTTAATCATCAGGGAAATGCAAATCGAAACAACCCTGGGATTCCACCTCACACCAGTCAGAATGGCTAGGATCAAAAATTCAGGTGACAGCACATGCTGGCTAGGAAGTGGAAAAAGAGGAACACTCCTGCATTGCTGCTAGGATTCCAAGCTTATACAACCACTCTGGAAGTCACTCTGGCGGTTCCTCAGAAAATTGGATATACTACCTGAAGATCCAGCAATACCTCTCTTGGGTATATACCCAGAAGATGTTCCAACAGCTATTAAGGACACATGGTCCACTATGTTCATAGCAGCCTTATTTGTAATAGCCAGAAGCTGAAAAGAACACAGATGTCCCTCAACAGAGGAATGGATACACAAAATGTGGTACATTTACATAATGGAGTACTACTCAGCTATTAAAAACAATGAATTTATGTAATTCTTGGGCAAATAAATGTATCTTGAGGATATCCTTAGTGAGGTAACCCAAACACAAAAGAAGTCACTTGATATGCACTCACTGATAAGTGCATATTAGCCTAGAAACTTAGAATACCCAAAATACAATTTGCAAAACACAAGAAAATCAAGAAGAAAGAAGACCAAAGTGTGGATACTTCATGCCCCCTTAGAATAGGGGAAAAAAAAAAACACCCTTGGATGGAGTTACAAAGACAAAGTTTGGAGCTAAGACGAAAGAATGGAACATCCAGAGACTACCCACCCAGGGATCCATCCCATAATCAGCCACCAAACCCAGACAATATTGCATATCCAGGAAGATTTTGCTGAAAAGACCCTGATATAGGTGTCTCGAGTGAGGCTATGCCAGTGCCTGGCAAACACAGAAGTGGATGCTTCCAGTCATCTATAGGATGGAACACAAGGTCCCCAATGGAGGAGCTAGAAAAAGTACTCAAGGAGCTGAAAGGGTCTGCAACCCTATAGGTGGAACAATATGAACTAACCAGTACCCCCAGAGCTCTTGTTTCTAGCTGCATATGTAGCAGAAGATGGCCTAACCGGCCATCATTGGGAAGAGAGGCCCCTTGGTCTTGCAAACTTTATATTCCCCAGTATAGAGAAATGCCAGGGCCAAGAAGTAGAAGTGGGTGTGTAGGGGAGCAGGGTGGGAGGAGTGTATAGGGAACTTTCGCAATAGCATTTGAAATGTAAGTAAAGAAAATATCTAAGGAAAAAACATAAAAAAGTAAAAGAAGATAGCCACACGAACAGAATCCAAACACTAACAACAAAAATAGCAGGAAGAACAATTACTTTTCCTTAATATCTCTTAATATCAATGGACTCACCCCACCTCAGGGACAAAGATAGACACTACCTAAGAGTAATAGGCTGGAAACAATTTTCCAAGCAAATGGCTCCAAGAAACAAGCTGGAGTAGCTATTCTAATATCGAATAAAATTGACTTTCAAACCAAAGCTATCAAAAAAGATGAGGCATAATTCTTACTCATCAAAGTTAAAATCTGCCAAGATGAACTCTCAATTCTGAATACCTATGCTTAAAGCACACATTGCACTGCACATAATAATAGTGGGAGACTTCAACACCACACTTTCATCAGTGGACAGATCATGGATCAGAAACTAGACAGACACACATAGAAACTAACAGAAGTTATTAAGCAAATGAATTTAACAGATAACTATAGTACATTTTATCCTAAAACAAAAGGATATTCCTTCTTCTCGGCACCTCATGCTACCTTCTGTAAAATGGACCATATAATCAGTCACAAAATAGGCCTGAACAGATACAAAAATATTGAGATTATCCCATGAATCCTATCAGATCACCACGGACTAAGGCTGATTTTCAATAATAACATAAATAATAGAAAGCCAACATACATGTGGAAACTGAACAACACTCTATTCAATGATAACTTTGTCAAGGAAGAAATAAAGAAAAAAATTAAAGAGTATTTAGAGTTTAATGAAAATGAAGCCACAACATACCCAAACTTATGGAAAAATGAATGCAGACCTTAGAGGAAAATTTATAGTTCAAAGTGCCTCCAAAAAGAAACTGGAGCATACACTTGCAGCTTGACAGACACCTAAAACTCTAGAACAAAAGAAAGCAAATTCCCCCAACAGGAGTATAAGGCAGGAAGAAATCAAACACAGGGCTGAAATCAACCAAGTGGAAACAAAAAGAGCTATACAAAGTAACAAAACCAGGAGTTGGTTCTTTGAGAAAGTCAACAAAATATATAAACTTAACCAGACTAACTAGAGGGCACAGGAAGGTATCCTAATTAGCAAATTCAGAATTGAAAATGGAGACATAACAACAGACTATGAGGAAATAATAATAATAATAATAAATAAATAAAACATCAGATCCTACTGCAAAAGCCTATATTCAATAAAACTGGAAAACCTGGGTGTAGCTGACAATTTTCTAGTCAGATACCAGGTACCAAATTTAAAACCAGATCAGATTAATGATCTAAAAAAATCACATAATCCCAAAAATAATAGAAACTGTCATTAATAGCTTCCCAACAATAATAACAAAAAACCCCAGAACCCAATGGATTTAGTGCGCAGTTCTATCAGACCTTCAAAGTAGACCTAATACCAATACTCAAACTATTCCACAAAATAGAAACAGAAGGTACTCTACCCAGTTTGTTCTATGAAGCCACAATTATTCTGATATCTAAAACACACAAAGACCCAACAGGGAAAGAGAACATTAATATCCCTTATGAATTTCGATGAAAAAATATTCAATAAAATTCTCTCAAACCAATCACATCAAAACACAAACACATCAAAATGATCATCCATCATGATCAAATAGACTTGATTCCAGGGATGCAGGGATGGTTCAATATAGCATAATCCATCAACATAATTCACCATATAAGCAAACTCAAGGAAAAAAAAAACAGCATGATCTTCTCATTAGAGGCTGAGAAAGCATCCCAGCACTCGGGAGGCAGAGGCAGGCGGATTTCTGAGTTCGAGGCCAGCCTGGTCTACAAAGTGAGTGCCAGGACAGCCAGGGCTATACAGAGAAACCCTGTCTCGAAAAACCAAAAAAAAAAAAAAAAATCCAATATCTGTACATGTTAAAATTCTTGTAAAGATTAGGAAATCAAGGCCCATACCTAAACATAATAAAAGTAATATACAGCAAACCAGTAACAAACATCAAACTGAATGGAGAGAAACTTGAAGCAATCCCACTAAAATTAGGAACTAGACAAGGCTGCCCATTCTCTCCTTACCTAGTCAATATAGTACTTGAAGTCCTTGCCAGACCAATTAGATAACAAAAAGAAATCAAAGGGATTCAAATTGGAAAGGAAGAAGTCAAAATACCATTATTTGTAGGTGATATCATAGTATGCATAAGTAACCCCAAAAATTCCACCAGTAAACTGCTAAACCTGATAAACAACTTCAGTGAAGTAGCTGGATATAAAATTAACTCAAACCAATCAGTGGCCTTTCTCTACACAAAGGATAAACAGGATGAGAAAGAAATTAGAGAAACAACCCCCTTCACAATAGTCACAAAATATATAAAATACCTTGGTGTGATTCTAACTAAGGAAGTGAAAGATATACATGATAAGAACTTCAAGTCTCTTAAATAAAGAAATCAAAGAAGATCAGAAGATGGAAAGATCTCCCATGATCATTTATTGGCAGGATTAGTATAATCAAACTGGCAATTTTGCTGAAATCAATCTACAGATTGAATGCAATCCTGATCAACATTCCAACTCAATTTTGGAATTAATCAGGAATAACAAAATCCTAGCATAGCAAAAACTATTTCAACAATAATAGATCCTCTGGTGGAATCACCTTGCCTGACCTCAAGCTGTATTACAGAGCAATTGTGATAAAAAAAACACTCCATGATACGAGTACATTGACACATAGATAAATGGAATAGAACTGAAGACCCAGATATGAACCTACATACCTCTGGTCACTTGATCTTTATCAAAGAAGCTAAAACCATCCAGTGGAAAAAAGACAGCATTTTCAACAAATGGTGATGTCTCAACTGAAGGATAGCATGTAGAAGAATGAGAATTGATCCATTCTTATCTCCTTGTACAAAGATCAAGTCTAAGTCGATCAAGAACCTGTATATAAAACCAGATACATGGAAACTTATAGAGGAGAAATTGGGAAAGAGTCTCGAAGATATGGGCAAAGGGAAAATATTTCTGAAAAGAACACTAATGGCTTGTACTATAAGATCAAGAATTAACAAATGGAACCTCATAAAATTGTAAAGCTTCTATAAGGCAAAGGATGATGTCAATAGGACAAAAAGACAAAAAACTCAGGGACAGCAGATGCTGGCAAGGATGTGGAGAAAGAGGAACAGTCCTCCATTTCTGGTGTCATTGCAAGGTGGTACAACCACTCTGGAAATCATTTTGGCAGTTCCTCAGAAAACTGAACATAGTACTATCACAGTTTCCATCAATACCACTCCTGGGCATATACCCAGAAGATACTCCAACACGTTATAAGGACACATGTTCTACTATATTTATAGCAGCCTTATTTATAATAGCCAGAAGCTGGAAAGAACCCAGATGTCCCTCAACAGAGGAATGGATACACAAAATGTGGTACGTTTACAAAATGGTGTACTACACAGCTATTAAAAAGAATGAATTTATGAAATTTTTAGACAAATAGAAGGATCTGGAGTATATTATCCTGAGTGAGGTAACCCAATAACAAAAGAATACACATGATATGCACTCACTGATAAGTGGATATTTTTCCAGAAACTTTGAATACCCAAGGCACAATTCACAGAACTCATGAAACTCAAGAAGAAAGAAGACCAAAGTGTGGATACATTGATCTTTCTTACAAGGTGAAGAAAACACCCATGGAAAGAGTTACAGAGACAAAGATTGAAGCAGAAACTGAAATAATGACCCTCCAGAGACTGCCTCACATGGGGATCCATCCCATAAACAACCATCAAAACCAGACACTATTGTGGATGCCAACAAAAGCTTGCTGACAGGAACCTATTATAGCTGTCTTCTGAGAGGTTCTGCCAGTGCCTGACAAATACAGAAGTGGATATTCACAGCCATCCAGTGGATGGAAAACTGGGTCCCCAAAGAAGGAGCTAGAGAAAGTATCCAAGGAGCTATAGATGTTTGCAGCTCCATAGAAAGAACACCAATATGAACTAACCAGTACTCCCACAGCTCCCTGGGACTAAACCACCAACATAAGAAAAGACATGGTGGTACTCGTGTTTCTAGCTGCATATGTAGCAGAGGATAGCCTAGTCTGTCATCAATGGGAGGAGAGGCCCTTGGTCCTGTGAAGGTTCTATGCCCCACTTTAGTGGAATGGCAGGGCCAGGAAGTAGGAGTGGGTGGGTTGGTGAGCAGGGGAAGAGGCTGGAAATAGGGGGTTTTCAAAGGGGATACTAGGAATGGTGATACAATTTGAAATATAAACATAGAAAATATCTAATAAAAATAATCCAATAAAAATTATCAATCTATCTTGAGGGTAATGATTATAGTTCCTTTAAATCGTTTTTGAGCAAGCTACCAATCCATTCTATGCTGCTTCAGCAAATTATTTTGATCTACATTAAAGGCTGAGTAATGATGTCTGATTCTTTGTCAAAATGAATCAGCACCTGCTTCCTTCCAAGTAAAAAAATATGGGCTTCTGCCTCATAATATGGCAGGGTATTATGTTTAGGAGCTATCCTTTAATGTATCTGCATAGGAGGGACTTTTTGCCACAATAATCCTGGTGGTGTATGAGTTGTATTAAAAATCAACAATTGTAAAGGCAAAAAATAATCTATATAAGTAACAAATTGTTTTTCAATAGCTCTTTCTAATTGTAAGGCCAGGAATTCCTCTGAAGTTAAAGATCTAGAAAAAAGGAGAATTGGTACTCCCTTTATGAATATCAAATAAGGATTTCAATTCTCCTGTAGTAAGTTTTAAATACGGGCAAAGCCAGTTGATATCATCTAACAATTTTTGAAAATAATTTTAAGTTTTTAAACTGTCCCTACATATAATTTTGTTCTGGGGATAAATGGCTTGATCTGTAAGTCTAAAGCCTAAATAATTATAAGGATCCTGAGTTTGTACCTTTTCTGGAGCTATTTGTAGTCTTTTATCAGCTAATGCCTGTTTTAAGTCTCTATAACATAAAAGCAAATCCTGAGGATCTTTTCCGGCAAACAAGACATTATCTTTGTAATGTACAATGTTTATCATTGCCCATTGCTGTATTATAAGCTGAATGGCATATGCCACAAATTTTTGACATAAGTTAGGACTATTTACCCATGCCCTGAAGAAAAAAATTCCATTGATATCTTTTCATAGGTTCTTTAAAATTAATAAACACTGAAAGCAAATCTCACACAATCCTGGGGGTGCAAAGGAATAAGAAAAAAAAAACAATCTTTCAAATCTACTACTCTTTTATAATATTCTTTAGGAATAGCTATTGTAGATGGAAACCCAGGTTGTAAAGCTACCATAGGTACCATGGTTTCATTGACATTTCTTAGATCTTGTAGCAATCTCCATTTACCAGATTTTTTCTTGATAAGAAATATTGGAGGATTTCATGGTGACTGAGATTCTTTTATATACCCTGCCTCTAGTTGTCCCTGTACTAGTGGAGACACAGCTTCTATTTTTCTTTTGATAAATGCCACTGAGCAACCCACATTGAAATATCATTAAGCCATTGAATTTTATGAGCATGGGATGCAGGCAAGATAGTGGCCATTACAGAAAATACCCCAAGCCTCTAGTGTTAGAGTGGGCTTAGGCCTTTCAAATGTCTTACTGCCTTGTCTTTCCTTTCCTAGCCCCTGACCAGGCAAAAATCATTCTCCTAACATCTATTTAGTCACTACTTCATTAGGACTACACGTTAAAAGACCCATCAGTGACTAGAGATCTCTTCCCCAGAAGGTAATAGGCAAATGTGGCATGATATAGGGTTGAATTTGTCTTGAATTGTCCTTCTCATCTTTCCAGGTTAGAAGTTTAGAACTTTATTTTGAGTTATTGGCATAAACAAGTCCCTTGAAAGTGGGTGAGAGTATCAAATAAAGGCCAAGTTGATGGCCAATCTTGTCCTGTTATATTAGCCCCAGTATCTATTAATCTTTCAAAACTTTTTCCTTCAATTATCAATTTAAGGTTAGGTATCATACTAGTAATAGATTGAACCCAGTACACATCAGAGGAACCAAAATGATTCTGTCCTCTCTCACTCTTAACTTCTTTGCAAGGTAGCAGATGCAAGGGAACTAAAGTAAGTTGAGCACTTCTTTTGTCAGCAGGTACAGTTATAATATCATGGGGGGGAAATAGCCATGATTTTAATTTTCCCCTCATGATCATTATCTATAAATAATGGATAAACCTGCAGTCCTTTTATAATAATGCTGCTTCAGCCTATAAGTAACCTCCAGGTCACAGGATGCACGAATCCAAAAACTCCTGTAGGCAGGGTTTGAACTCCCATTTCTAGGGTCAATACTTTGTGAGTGGTGGAACTGAGGTCCAGTCCAGCACTTCCTGGGGTTGCTCTGATAACTTCAGAAATGAATTTCCATGGCTTAGCAGCAGCTTTCCAGCCCCATAAGCTGCTTGCTGTGGATGTCTGGGGGCCCAAGGCTGGCCCCTCTGCTCATTTCCCTACAGGAGACAGCCCTGAATCCCTGTTTTATATCTACATCCCTTGGCCCAATGATTACCCTTCTTGCACTGAGGAAAAATTCCTGGGGCACTATCTGATTATCCACTTGTGCCTCAGTTTCTGGGACAATCATTTTTAAAATGACCCAAACCTCCACATTTAAAACATCCTGTATTTCCTTGTTTCTTTGAAAGCATCACTTTCACAGTGGTCCCTTGTAAGGCAGCAACCATGGCCATACCCTATTGAAGGACCAATTTCTTCACAAAGATGAGTATATCCTGATATGTCTGTCTGTGCTTTGTATGGCCAAATGGCTGTGAAGCAAGCTGCATTAGCTTTCTCACAAACCAATTGTGCAACAAAAGGAATTCCTGCTTGAGTTTCTCTAAATATTCTCCTAGCTGCTTTTAGCAGTCTATCCACAAAATCCTGAAAAAGTTCATCAGGAGCTTGTTTGATACCAGATAAATTCCTACTGAGATCCCCTTTAGTCAGTAATTGATTCTAAGCATGGTGGGCAGCCATTGCAATCTGTGAGTGTATTCCCTCAAGTAGCCCACTCTGATTAGCATTGCCTTCATATTGACCCTCTCCTAGAAGCATGTTAGTATCCCAATCAATGTTACCTCCCTGAGTATTCAATCTGGCAGTTCTCTTACTAGCTTCACAACCATTCAGAACTCCAAAGTAAGTAATCTCCTCCTGACAAAGTAGCCTTACATAGAGTCTTCCAATATTGGGGGGTGGGGGTTAAATTTGTCTCCATCACAGTATTATACAGCTTGTATAAAGGTGTTGTAGGTCCAAACTCTGACACAACTGTTTTTAATTCTTTTATCACTTTGAACACCAATGCCCATATTATCTGACTCTCTTGCCCTGCTGGTCAATTATCTCAACTACAGCGGAAACTAGTACATCAGAATCATCCTGCCCTTTCCCTAGAGCCTGACTCACAGCTCTTTCTAGCAGCAATTCACATATCTCAGAATCACTGCTCTCTGCTGCACTTGATAACTACTTTGGTTCCTGTATCTCATTAGTTAATTTCTGCAGCTTAATTTTCAACTCTAATTTATGTACTTGCATATTCATCTGGGCAGGACCTCCTGCAGTAAAGGCCATAGGCAAAGCAGAAAGTATGCAAGGAGGCCAATCCTGACAATACTATTTGGCATCACCTTTTACTAAATGAACTTCCTCCTCTGAAGCTAGCTCATCATCAGTGTCTCTGTATTTCTCTAATTTAAAGTTGAAAGAGCCATTTTCTGAGGAAGCCCTCTCTGACAGATGTTCTTCCTGAAGTTCTTCAAGCTTTCTCTGGATACTTGCTAACACCTGTGAGGTCTCTTCATAAATAGCATCTTTAATATGTGCCCAGAGGTAGAAGGTGATAGAATCTGCCTGGGTGGTTTTCTTATCCAAAGTTCTTTCTTCTGAAAATCATGGGCAGCATGAATCTGTCTGATATAAAAAGTTTTCTAGTGATTGCCATATGCAGGGATCCATCCCATAATCAGCTTCCAAACGCTGACACCATTGCATACACTAGCAAGATTTTGCTGAAAGGACCCAGATATAGCTGTCTCTTGTGAGACTATGCCGGGGCCTAGCAAACACAGAAGTGGATGATCACAGGGCCCCCAATGGAGGAGCTAGAGAAATTACCCAAGGAGCTAAAGGGAACTGCAACCCTATAGGTGGAACAACAATATGAACTAACCAGTACCCCGGAGCTCTTGTCTCTAGCTGCATATGTATCAAAAGATGGCCTAGTCGGCCATCACTGCAAAGAGAGGCCCATTGGACTTGCAAACTTTATATGCCCCAGTACAGGGGAACCCCAGGGGGAGTGGGTGGGTAGGGGATTGGGGGGGTGGGTATGGGGGACTTTTGGGATAGCATTGAAAATGTAAACGAGGAAAATACCTAATAAAAAAATAAATTAAAAAAAAAGTTTTCTAACAATTGTTCTTTAAACCCTGTCCCTCTCATCTGAAGCAGCTCTTAGAGGCTGTGGACAAATGCCTGTTTAGTATTTCTCTGCCCCATTTTTGCACTGTCAACCCCTAAGTGAATCCAGCATTGTATAGAGGCTGTCCCAGACTGGCCTGTATCCTTTTTTGGGGGGTGAGGGGCAAAACAGGGTTTCTCTGTGTAGCCCTGGCTATCCTGGAACTCATTCTGTAGACCAGGCTTACCTCAAACTCAGAAATTTGCCAGCTTCTGCCTCCGGTGCTGGGATTAAAGGCATGCACCACCATGCCCTGCTAGTCCTAGCCTGTATCCTTTTTGCACCTCCTATAACAGCCTCCAAAAGATGAAATTTAAAACTAGTGCCAACATTTATGCTGTATGTTGCTTATCACCATGTGAGATACTATAACTTCTTCCATTTTCTGTGGATCCACCAAGACAGCATTTCTCAGTTGGTCCCCACACCCCCGACTCCATTTTCAAGTCCCATGTTGGGTACTACCTCTAGTTGTCCAGAAGCCACAGAGAACTGGGCATCCCTGAAAGGGGTGTTGGAAATGAAAAAGGACAAGTGGGTGAGAAAAGGATGAAGCTAAGACAAAGGTTTCTGATCAATGCTCAAAGTTTAATTTTCAGCTCTGTGTTTTTATAGGGAAAGACCCACAAACCCATCCTTTGTTTCAGCTCAATTATTTTGCTTTGTTTCAGATGAACAATGTTGCAAAGCAAACCAATAGTCTGTCTGCTCCTGCAGCAAACTGCATGTGTGGAAAGGCTGAAGACTTCCACCTTAGGTGGGCTAGGTCAGTGGAAGACCAACTGTCAGTGGAAGACCAACTGTGGCAAACAATTAAGGTCTGTTTAGCCTTAAGGCTAAACAATTAAGGCTGAGGGAATAGCACAATAGTGCAGTTCTCTCTGGTGAGAGAACCTGTGCATGTAAAAGGAGTAGATAGTAGAACATGGATTTTCATTCCTGAAAAGGAGACAGAGAAAAGCTGAATTCAGATCCCTTTCTCATCCTTATGCAGGTAGAGGCTGTGCTTCCTGGCCCATTTTTCTGTCCTTGGAATGGTACTCCCTACACTTAGGGTGCATGTTCTTACAAAACTTAGGGTGGGACCTTCCTCCTCAATTAACTTAATCTGGAAACTGACTCATCTATATGACCAGATGAGTGCTTACTTGTTTGTTTTTAAATCCTATCAAGTTGACAATCAAAATTATCTCTCAAATTACTGTATTGATTTAAAATTTTTTATGTTTTTCCTTTTTTTTTAATCATAATCTTTTCCTTTCCCAAACTCCTTCTAGATCCTCCCCTCCTTCTTTCCCTACCATGTTTTGATATTTCTTGCTCTTTGAATTGAAAGAGAGCATGGGGGAGGGTTGTCCAGGTGGATATGGATGGACATAAGGGAAGAAAGAATTATAAGTATAATCTCAAAGTTTCAAAATGTTATGAAAAACAAATACCAAATAATAACTTAGAAAAATAAAGAAACACCACACATACAAAAAAATAAATAAAATTCTGAACAAGCTAAAAGTAGGACAAATACTAAAACAACTCCAAAAGTCAGCACACACACACACACACACACACACACACACACACACACACACTATGGAGTCTTATTTGTATTGTAAATCTACTCTTGGGAATGGAGATATCAGAGTAACATTAGGGAGAATTGTTACTTACTTTGTCCAGCATGTTCAATAGTAAGTGGCTTCATGGTTGGTGGTGGTGATGGGAATTTGTTTCTTGTGCATGTTGTCACCTTCTCTATTAGTTCAGATTTTATGTTTTAGCAATTATGTATCTGATAGATATCAAGAATATGCAAAGATCTAAAAGAAGTGAACTTCAAGAAGGCAAATATCCCAATTATAAATGGGGTATAAAACTAAATGTGTTTTTCAAGATATTAAACAAAGTTGGCTAATAAATACTTTTTAAAATGTTCAAAATCTTTAGATATCAGGGAAATGTGAATTAAATTTACTTTGATAATTCATATTATGCCAATCAGAGTAGATAAGAAAAATAAGACATATGGCAGTGCACACTGATGAGAATTAGGGAAAATGCAAACATATATACATTAATTTTGTAAATTCAAAGATGTCCAGAAATTGCCATGAAACAGCCTTGGTTTGTAGAGGTGTTCTGAAAAAGGGCTATTTGGGAGTGGCAAATGAAATGACTTGATATCAGTAATGGAGTACAACCTGACATCTCTGTGTTCTACTCTTGCTGGCTCTCCAGTAAGCTCCCAAAAGAGCTCAAGATATCTCAGTTCTTGCAGACCAAAGACAAGTCCACCAACCACAGATCAACTCAATTGACCATCTCAGGTTCCCCTTTGAGAGCATCTTATGATCTCATCCTCTTGATGCATAAAAAGACAGCAAGTTCATTTTTTTTTCCAAAATAGCAATGAGTTCAGACAATAAGAACCATAATAATCTCACTCAGTGGGATCACCACTTTCCCCTTGCCTGGACCAAAACTTGATCTCTCTCGGTAATTCCAACCCAGGAATCTGCCTGCTGCTGTAAGCACAAACAATAAACTTTGCTTTGTGGGAACCTGCCTTGCAATCACCACTACCCATTTCTCTCCAACTCCTTTTTTAATATCTTTTGGCATGCTGGCCAATCACACATATGACTCCATTCATCTAGGTCTGTGAATACCATATAACTAATATTGCATCCTTATATTTTACATCATTGAGAAATGTTACATACTTGAACTTGTGTTTTCAGAGTTCTCTACCATAGCTTCAAAGGCTGTTCAGAAGGTCACAAAGTTCTCAATTTTGTCCGAGATATACCTTCACCTCCCTGACTCATGCTGTTTCCAACCATCATGGAATACTAAACCCAGGCAGGGAAATCACCCCTCTAAGTAAGAACACAAAAGAAATCATGTACTTTGCCATGCAAAAAAGTCTCAAGCCACAGCAAACTTTAGCACTCATGGAGACTCAAACCTTGCTAGCTCTGCCCCAGGGGAGAGAACTGAACCACATCATCCTTTCCACATGGCAGGACTTGACCAAAATTATGGAAAGCAATATAGGAGTACCTGTATTGGAAAATGATCTACCTCAAAAATCCAAAAGTACAACTTTTGTGTAGATACCTAGTCAATACATTTTCCTATGCAGATATTTGCTTATCCATGTTCATTGATGTTATATTTATAAAAGCCAAAAATAAGAATCAGCCTAGATGGAAATCAATGGATATGTCTTTAATGAAAAGATGCTACATTTACACAATAATATAATAGGTGATAAGAAAAATGAAACTATGAACAATTAAAGTAACTGGATGGGCCTAGAAAAAAATTACACAGACTGAAGTAACCCAGATCCCAAAACACAAATATTGTATATTTTCCCTTATATATAGAAAGTGTGTGTGTGTGTGTGTGTGTGTGTGTGTGTGTGTGTGTGTGTGGTGTGCTTTTAATGATTTCAATATGTATACTTTGATCAAAATAACATTAGGGTATAGTGAGCTAGTAAAGGATCATGAGAAATGGTAGGACCATCCAAGGAAAGAAAAATAAAACATAATTTCATCATGAAAATGAACAGCCACCCTGCTGATTCAAATTGGATCACAACTAGCTCCATGGACAGATCAAATGTTGGCTTTCGGAATAACTAGGAATCATTACCTAGCAAAGTTGCTTAAACCATTAAATAATAAAGTAGACCCATTCTACTAAACAGATAATTAGGATATTTGTTTACTGTTACCAGGAAACAAATCAAATAGCAAATTCCATCTAAAATATTTGCTTTCTAAGGTTATTCCAAGAACTGCATTTGTATATTCTGAATTTCTCAGGAAAAATCAAAATACTAAATAAAAATCTATGTTTCTATGGCAATTGAAATTGCTACTTACAATAGTTAAAATATGGCATCAAATTAAATATATACATTTTATGGCATATATATATACATATATATGCACACACATATATATATGCATATATACACACATACATATACTTGCACAAATAATAAATGTTATTCACAAAAGTTTATAGAACCATAATTAATCAGAGAACAAATTTGTAAAATAAAAAACCAAGAAAGACATTATATGTTCTCACTCATATATAATTCCTCAAAAAATCTTATAAGGGAATAATGAGACTGGAATCTCCCAAAAGTCTAGGCAATTATAACTGAAATAATTGAAAAATTAAGATTAAAGAATATGAGTTATAGGGCTGGAAAGATGCCCTATAACTCAGTGTTTAAGAGCACTGGCTATGTTTCTGTTCAGAGGTTCTGAGTTCAGTTCTCAGCAACCAGATGGTGGCTCACAACAATCTGTAATGGAGTCTTATGTCCTATTTTAGTGTGTTTGAAAACAGTGACAGTATACTCACATATGTAGAATCAATCTAAAAATAGAACATGAGTTATAGTGAGTATGAATGAGTTAAAGAGATTACTTCTGTGGCATGTTCCCTAGAGTAAACAGAAAACAATAAGTAGTATCCCTCAGAAATGCTGTGAGGATGGAATCTTCTCAACTAAAATATTACTGTTGTTGAGTTATACATATCTTACTTGGCTGGATTTACCTGTGCCATAATATTTATATATTTTTAAGTTTCATGCTTTTGTCCTTTGTCTATCAATTTTAAGTGATGATAATAATATTAGATGAAACTCAGGTGCAGTAAGGTATTTCTACAGTGACTCTAGAAAATAAGATGTAGATAAAAACAAAAAATATACAAAACTAACAATAACAACATAAAAGAAGTTTGAGGCAGAGACTGGAAAAAGATATTGATAAATTTTCTCTGTGATGGGTACTCCTACAGTCAACTAGACCTCAATTCTCTCAGGCATGCACTGAAACATGTAAATAAACCCATTATTTTTTGCAAAAAGGCAAAAATATTAGGCTTTATAAAAAGTCTTTCTTCCTCATTAATTTACTATTCTTTTGTATCATTAGCTAGCAATTTCAAATTTCTTTAGAAGAGGACCAAATTCTTTCACTAGTGAACCACTTCTTGCATAAGATGAAGAAGCAGGTAATTATACTAGAATACCTGGATATAAGGTATGAAACTGAGGATGGGAAGATATAATTTTGTCAGGATATAGGCAGGATCTCAAAAAGATTTCCTGCTTGATATATTTTATTCACAAATAAAGAACTAAACTGCCATATTTTAACACTGAAAATTAAAATATATAACAGTTTTATAGACCTCACACTTACCTATTCATTGAGTTAAATAAGCATTTTTTTATTTTCTCAGATTAATATGTTTATAATGTAAATATTGAAGAATATATGTTAAAGCAAATTGTAAATTACAATTCTAGGTAGATGATACATGCAGATAATCTCACATTTAGAATTTTCTGGACCATGATAAACACTTGAACAATTGTAATCTCATGCTGGATTAATTTTTTATTTGTTTTTCTTACATTTTCACAACATTTCCTCAAAAATTTCAAAATAAGATTTGGGCTTCAGGCTGTATATCAAGTTTGCCATGCATAACAAATGAACCTATCTTTTGCATAAGCTCATTTTTCTTTTATTTATTATGATATTCAAAAATTAATCAACACTGTGCTCACATGGACAAGTTCAACAGTGATTTTACTCTCCAGTTCAATGTAAGAATATAAATTGTGATCTGTCTAGAGTGGGAATTTGAAGGCTCCCTTGCCACTGTGTTTCTTGGAGGTTGCCTTTAAAAAGAAGTGATAATTAGAATATTTGAAAATGCGCAATTAATGAGATTCTTTATTTAACCTTATATATTTACTTATCCCTTATTAAGTCTCTATTGGCATTTTTTCATAACAATGTTGAATAAATGTTTGTAGAATGCATCAATTTATACTCCAAATATACTTCCTTATATATTAAGTAATGGTGCAGGATGTTGGAGAAAATAATTACCCCCACCACCGTCATTTTTATATGTGATAGAGAATTAGTTTTTGTCATTCAGAATATGAAGTGGGAAACAGGTTTTCACTTCTAAATTGAAGTACAATTCCATGTACTCACAAAGTGACCCTGTTGGAAGCCATTATTAGGGAAGTTTCTAGAGCAATTAGGCAGGAGGAAAGATGGAAAAAAATGAATCACAATGATCAAAGATCAGTGGGCATAAAATCTTCAATTATTGTAATGTATATAACTATTTTGATATAGCTCATTTTTATTGGATATTTTATTTACATTTCAAATGTTATCTCCTTTCCTAGTTTCCCCTCCCAAAATCCCCTATCCCCTACCCCTGCTCCCCAACCCAGTCACTGCTAATCCCAGTCCTGGCATTCCCCTATACTGGGGCACAAACCCTTTACATGACCTAGGGCTTCTCCTCCCATTAATGACTGACTAGTCCATCGTCTGCTACATATACAGCTAGAACCACAAGTTCCACCATGTGCTTTCTTTGATTGGTGGTTTAGTTTCAAGGAGCTCTGGACATACTGGTTAGTTCATATTGATGTTCCTCCTATGGGGCTTCAGACCACTTCAGCTCCTTGGGTACTTTCTATAGCTCTTTCATTGGGGACCTACTCTGTCCAATGGATGTATGAAAGCAATGTATAGTTGCGATTCAAAAGCCAACAATGAAGTCTATCACTGTCTAGCTCTTGTAAAATTATCTGTAGCTAGCCACTAGTGTAGCCTGGCTTAATAGGAACCCAGTGTTTCGTTGCAATTAACCCCATATTTCCTTCAATTCTTCTATGTCACATATACCAACCAGATGCAGCAACAATTAAACTGTAAGATAATGAATACATATTTTTGTTTTATAAATTGTATCCATATTTTTGTTTTGTTTGAAGGTGTAAAACCCAATAATTTAAAATCTTTTGGTTTTAGTTCTATAAAAGCCATACTGTCTGTATTCCATGGAAAATAATAGCATTTCTAAGTTAACATTTGGAGAAAGGCCGATAGATTGTGAAACGGGATCAAGGAAATCAGAGGCTGGAGGAATATTTCTATTTGATATGTTAATAATGTTCTTGCAAGTCCAGTTTTAAATTATATTGTTTAAAGTATTAATAAATTTCAATGAGATATAATATTTAATTAGCAGCCATATTTTGTGACATGTATAGATTTATATAATGAAAATTATTTACTTAAATATCATAAAATATTTTTCACAAAGTAAAACAGCTATATATAAGAAGCAGTTTTATATTAGTGGCATTCGCTTGGGAAGAATATTAAGGGGTATCTTATTTGCCTTTAAAACCAGATTCATTGTTTCCGTTATGTTTTTAGTTCACCTAAAACTATAGATGAGATAAGAATTAGTGTCTTCTGGCATAAATTCTTATAAACATACTTTCTGTTCAATATGGATAATAGGAAGAAACTAACACACTTTTCCTATTTTTATAATCACCTCCTAAACAATAACTGGCCAATAACTTTACTTACCTTAAACAGGCTGGAAGCCAATGATAATGAGTGATAGGAAAATTTCTGTGTGGTGGTTTAAATTTTGTTCTAGTACTTTTATACTAGTGAATACATAAGAACATTGTGGCATGGCATCTCTTCTCATCTCGAGGACTTTGCCAGCATTGTAATGGTTCTCTACACTTTGTAAATGACATTTATAGCAGGTTATGGTATATCACATGTTGCCATGAAAAGTACATCATCTGGAGTTATTTCAGCACGTTTCTTTCAAAGTTTAGTGAATGTACTTTTCCCTTACAAATTACTTTTGTGGGTGAAGAACATTCTTCACACTTCAAATTTGGTCTCTTATGAGATAATTTTCCCTCCTCTGACAGTTGTAACCCTTGTTCTCAATGTACTATATCGTTGTCACTATATTTATTTTTCATTTCTTCATATTTGATTAATAATCTTATAGTATTATAATGAATAAAACATTACATTCTCTTATGCAAGTTTAAATTATTGGCACATAAGAAAACCTTAATGAGGAATCCTGTTATTATGTGCTGCTTTAAAATAAAAACGTTTTCTAGCAGAAATATGTATTTAGTCTGTGTCTGAGAATAAGTATACAACTATAGAGGCTTATTAATTAAAGTACCCAAAACAAGAATTAAATTTTTGTAACATAAGTATGTTTCAAATATAGAATAAAGGTGTAATTCTGTTGTTTTCTCTGATTTTTACAGTTTACTTCACAGTTGTCACTTATAAATTACACACACACATACGTGATGCTGTCTCTGTATGTTTATGCATGTTACAAGATTTATTAATTTATCTCATCTCCTATATGTGCACATGTTCTTGGAACATACTTTCATAGGAAATCATCACTATTCTGAAATTATAATTATACCAAACATGTTCTCTTCCTATTTTATTAGACACATATGTGTAAATATTCATGAATCTTCAGTTGTTTAAAAGAATCCTATTTTCTTTGAGTATATAATTTTATTGTCTGAAATTCTAGAGTGTATACAGAAAAATTTGAAATTAGAAAAAAAGTAAACCTGGGACTTGAAGGATGTCTCAGCAGTTAAGATCACTTGCTGCTCTTTCAAATGATCTGTGTTAAATTCCAGTATCCACAAGGTAGTTTAGAATCATTTGTAACTCTGCTTCCATTGGGATTTCATGCTGGTTTTTGCCTGTGTAAGTACTTAATACACTGTACATAGTGTATTCACATACATTCTGCAAGTAACTCATTAAAATAAAATAAACAAACAACTTAAAAAATCATATTTTAGGTAAGTATATAAAATACTTGACTATAAATAAAAGTTTATTATAAGATGTAAATTTATTTAGTTTACTGCATCATTTATTTTTATCTGGAAAATTTATTCATTAGCATAATAAGTAGAAAAAAGCAAATATGGTAAAGGGACTAGCCTGTCTATTTTTTTTAACTGTATCAGGCTGATGAGAAGTAAGTATCTTGATCGCTATCCTAATTACAGCAGGTTCTACCTAACAAATCATTGGACACATATTTTGACAAAGTGGTTCTATAACAAATATAATAAATATATCTGACCGTTATCTTTTTACCTTGATTTGTTTTCTGTTTCTCTAACACAGGGATGCCAGTATAGGGCACTGTGGTAGGCATTAGGTAATTAATGCCCATGAGTTCTTTCACACAGAAATGGATATAGAATTTTTTTCTTATAATTTCTGATGTACCCAAGCCCATGGGATTCAGTAGAATTGAAGAATAGGGTTACACCATTGTAATCCTATTTCTGAGTGAACTTCCAAGCCCTTTATGTTCAGTGAAACCTCTGCTTGTTCCCATTAGTCATGTGTAAACTATACTCTTTGTATGTGACATCATAGTTCTACATTGCAATAATTTCTAAAGCCACCAAAGTGAATAGATCAAAGGCTTTAAGACTTAAGGTTATTTAAATGGTTGTTAAAGAAATATATAAACCAGCATATATAAAGTAATATTTTAGTGCACTATAATTGACTTGTAAGGAATTCCTTGTTTCCTTAAAATTAAAAAGTAGTTTTAGATTTGACTTTATTTGAAATTCTTGCTGAACTAGATTAATAGTTTAATAATTAACAATAAGAACTAAAATCATGGGACTGAATCATTAAGATTTTGTAGAATATTTTTATTCTTATTATCATGAAATTTAGAATACAATTTGTCATTCACAGTTTATCTTTAATTGCAGTAGACCTGTGGGACTTTATAATGTATACAATAAACAAATGCTCAAGGGAACACATGATCTTAAATAAATTATTGATTCCAACAATTTAAAATTATAGCAATTTAAAAATAATTTCTAAATCATGTTTTTATTTGTTCTGGCTATAAATAACATTTTTGATGTATTATTCAAGTGAATACTGGTGAGAGTTTAATACAAAATTCAGGAAAAAAATTAGAATCATGAAAAAACCATATTGAGTATAAAATGAGGACTCTCAATAATCTAGAAGAATGATCATATATCACTAGGTAGAATAGAGAAAAAATAAAGCTTTACTGAAATACCATAACAGCTCAGAAAATAATATGTTTAGAAATATACAGCATGGGTATGTTAAAGAATTAGTCTCTCTCTCTTTTTTTTTTTGGAAATTTAGTTACTCCCTAATTATGTTACAGTGAATTCAAATATTCTCAATAAAATATTCATCATATTTAGAAAATAAGTCACCAAGTTTATTTTAGATTTAAGAAAAACATATTGCACGGGAATTCTAATTAATTATTCATATGTAGTCTCCAGTATAAAAAGCATTCTTTATAAAAATAATCAGAATGATTTTACATCATAAATTTGATTATTAAACCATAAAATGTCAATATATTATGAGATTATTAATGAATTGATAGAAAATTACAAATCATAACAATGATAGGGTCAAATGGTAGGGACAGAGATGCCTTATGTTTTGCTTTCAGGATAAAAATCACAAAGTACCATAAATTGGTAACAGTTATTCAGTTTGTATAATTTTTGTGGGTAAATGTTACATAATCAACATACAGATGGCTTTAAATTGGCTAAAAATCATTCATCATAGTCAACTTTTCTCTCCTCGATGTCTCCACCCTACCCCTACTCCCACCATGCATCACATAATAGCACAAAGGGACAGTGAGGTGTCTGAAAGTTCTAATAGATGGTGATCCTACTCAAGTCTAATAGAAAGTCATACTAGGATTTTTCTTTACCTAAACACTGATTAAGTGGATTGGAGAGCAGGGGGAGGGGGAGGGGATGGGGGATTTTCAGAAGGGAAACTAGGAAAAAAGATAACATTTGAAATGTAAATTAAAAAAATATGTAATAAATAAATAAAACTGTTATTAATAATCTTTACATTCTATTTAATGTGTAATTTTATTCAGATGATATTTTAAGTTCAAGTTATGCATAAATATTCAACCAAAGAATATTAGAAAAGTTTGTTCAATGCCAACCATGAAAATGCCTAAAAAGTATAGATTATTCCTTTTGATTCTAGTTTGATTATAAGTTTTGAGTAAGACTCTGTTGAGTTCATATTTTCTGAATGCTAAAAATACATTGATACCATTATTAATACACATTGATTCTCTAATAAATGTAATTAATGTTGATTGTTTATGGTCCAATAAAAACTCGAAAATGAAAAACACAATTTCTACAAGTTTTTGATGTATTAAAATAGAATTTTCAGGAAGAAAAAGTAGCATATATCTGCAGTCTAAGGACTTAGAAAACTGAGGCAGGAAGAGAGTTCAATCTGGGAAACACCCCAAGTACTAGAAATCCTAAGCAACAGAGGCAGAAATGGACTCAAAACAATAAAACAAACAAGCAAAACAAAACTAAGCACACATACAAGCACACATACACATTCATTTCCTAACTGCATGTTTGAGAATATATAGATGTAAGAATATAGGAAAAATCCTTCAAATGTAATGAAATTAAAATAATCATGAATGGGTTACATGCTTAAGCAATTAAGTACTTGTTTAATCTTCAAATGCTTGAATAAAATATCTCCTTAATATAACAATGATTTTACTTGGATATAGCCATGGATTATGTGAAATGTCCTGTCACTTAAATACTTCATTAAAAGTGATAAAAATGAGCAGCAATCAGAACTTAAGGTCCATACATAAATATAGTTATGAAAAATAAACAGGATCTTCATAAGAAAATACTGCATAGATAATATTTAAAATTAATAACATAATTAATATGGGCATTCAATAAGATGTTATAGTGAAAGAAGAAAAGCTGAACTCTCCATGAACTCTTCAGCTCAGGGTCCTCTTACCCCTCCCATCTGGAGATTGTTCCCGGAACACACCTGAACTTTTTACCCCAAGGTACCCCCTCCCAATTGGAAACTGCTTCAGGAACATTTTTTAGATAAGGGGTCTCCTGGAACAAACCTAGTCCTACCCCTCCTAACTGAAGACTGTTCCAAGAACATTTTTGAGATAGGGGCCTCCTGGTACTACCCCAGAATGTTCCAATAGATCGAGTACATTGCCAAAATATAGGACACGACCCCTTGGTTATGTAAAGCCCCTTGGCAAAGCCCCTTGGTGACGTAAAACTTGTACTTTTCCCCTTACCCTTCTCCTATAAAGGCCTGTGACAAGTCTGGGCCAATTGCCGAATCTCCTCTGCACCTTGCTGGCTGCATGAGTTTCGACCCCAGATATCTGGTATATGTGCTTTTTATGTGCTTTCTTGTCGTTGCTGTATTAAATCTTACTCTCTATACATCTTAAGTTCGGTCTCAGTGTCTTCTTGGGTGCGCGGCTGTCCCGAGGCTTGAGTAAGTGCCTCCCTTTGGGAGTTTTGGAGTCTTTCAATAGTTGTTTCCTCTATGGTAAAGAATCATACTTCAATTTCACTTAAGATTTTGCCAATCTGTGCATAACAATGTTAAAATTTTTCTGTTTATTTTACAAAATGATTATACAATGTCCTTTCAATCATGTATACTCCCCTCCACCCTGTCTTACAGTATAGTACTCCTGAGGAACTTATCTTCCCCTTGCCTTAAGTTCCCTTACCACAGGTTGAGGAAGCTCCAGCAAGGTCTCTGACCCTGGGGTCTAGCACCACCACCAGATTCAGCTCTGGTGCTGTTGACCACAGGAGGGCCTGAAGAGATAATTAGGATCAGATATAGCCTGTCCCCTGAGGGTGGAGAACCACTGTCCTACTTCTTTGGCAGCAGGTCCTGTAGAACAACAGGGGAAGCAACTTTACCATTACTAACCCTATGCTACAGCTGATCTTTATAATTGAAAGGGAAAAAATATCTGGTTCTCTGACAACCCTAAGGAGCTCATTGGTCTCTTAGTCAGTCCTTTTCACTCATCAGTCCACTTGGGATGATTGTCAACAGCTTTTTCAGATTCTCATTACTGCCAAAGTAAAGGAGCCCATTATCTTGGAGGCCTGGAAAAACATTTCAAGAGCTAATGGTGCTCCAACCCAAAACTCAGCTGATATCAGTGATGTATTTCCCATCATTAGACCTGACTGAGTCTGCAATATGGTGAAAGGTAGGGAGCATCTCTGGGTCTACCACCAGACTCTGATGGCCGGTCTCAAGGAAGCTGCTATACAGCCCTCTAACTTGGCCAATGTTTATGATGTTAGGCAAGGGATTAATAAAAACCTGGTGATATTGCTTGAGCAGATCACAAATTCTTTCTGCAGTTATATGCACATGGACACTGGGGAAGCACTGGTACAGTGGTCTTGGCTTTCATCAGTTAGCACCAGACATTAGAAGGAAGTTACAGAAGCTAGAAAGTTTAGGGAAAAGTCATTCAGGGATGTAGTGGAAATTGCAGAGAAGGTATACCATAATAGAGAAACTGAAGAAGAAAAGAAAATTAAGACTGGAAACGTATTCAGCAGAGATTTTGTCAAATTCTTATGGCTAATAACATTCTGGACCCAAGGGAAATTAAAACAACAACAACAACAAAAAACAAAAACAAAAACAAAAAAAAACCAAAAAACAAAAAACCTAGCTGCAATGGATTATTGAAGGAAAGGAGTCTAAAAGAGGCCATCGACAGCACTAGGGAAGAACCAATGTTCCTACTTTAAGGAGGAAGGACACTTGGCTAAAGAATACACAAAGACCATTGCATACACCAGCAAGATTTTACTGAAAGGACCCTGATATAGCTGTCTCTTGTGAGGCTATGCTGATGCCTGGAAAACACAGAAGTGGATGCTCACAGTGAGCTATTGGATGGAACACAGGGCCCCCAATGGAGGAGCTAGAGAAAGTACCCAAGGAGCTAAAGGGGTCTGCAACACTATAGGTGGAACAACAATATGAATTAACCAGTACCCCCAGAGCTCGTGTCTCTAGTTGCATATGTAGCAGAAGATGGCCTAGTCAGCCATCATTGGGAAGAGAGGCCCCTTGGTCTTGCAAACTTTATATGCCCCAGTACAGTGGAACACCAGGGCCAAGAAGTGGGCGTGGGTGGGTAGGAGAGCAGGAGGAGGGGGAAGGTATGGGGGACTTTCAGGATAGCATTTGAAATGCAAATGAAGAAAATACCTAATAAAAAATTGGAAAAAAAAACGAAAATGTTATCAACACATGTGGTATGTATCTAGAATAATTGCTTATTTCTTTTAGATATTTCCAATTTAGTGTAGTCCAGGTTTTTCATATTCTTATGGTTATTTGGAAAAAAATACACCAAGAGGAAGCCAAAGGTTTCTGGTCACAGAAGAAGAACAATATTGAGGAATCTGTGGTTCATAATTCCTCCCTGAATCCAAGGTAACCCTCAAGGTGCTTATGAATCCTATATAATTAATGATAGATACAAAAAAAATCAATATTCGGTGCTCTTCCAGACCAAATGGTCACTGTCTTCCAAATGGTTCTGAGTCCAAGTGCAACTAGTACCAAACAAAATTCACGGACTCCGCAAAAATCAATGGACTTGGGGATGGGACAGGTAACCCATTTGTTTATAATCATTCCTGAGTATCCCTACCACTTGCTGGGGTAGGATATCTTAGCAAAAGTGAGGGCCCAAATTCATTTTAAACCTGACAGAGTCCAGTTATTGGATCAGAAAGACAATCTGATTCATGTGTTGACTCTTAACCGGGCTTCTTAGACTGAGTACAGACTATATGAGTCAACAATCACCCCCAAATAATACTTGGATGTTTGGTTGAGGAAGTTGCCCCAAAGGTGTACAGAAACTAGAGTCATGGGCTTAGAAGACATCAACCCCCTGTGTTTGACAAGCTTAAACCAGGGGTAGACCCAGCATGAGTCTATCAGTGTCCCATGTTGCAGGAAGGGGATCACCCCAGATACCCAAAAACTGTTGGCCCTGGGAGTCCTCAGGCAATGACAATTGGCCTGGAATAGTCCATTGTTTGCTGCAAAGAAGCCAAATTCTAGTTACTATCACCCTGTCCAGAACCTATGGGAAGTTAAACATAGAGAGATGGATATGCACAGTGCTTAATCCCTATACCTTACTGAGCTCATTTTCACCAGACCAAAAATGATAGTGTTATTGATCTAAAGGATGCTTTTTTTTTTTCTTTTTCTTTTTTTGCTTACCCTTGGCCTTCAAAAGTCAGGAGTTCTTTGCCTTTGAATGGCATTATCCCAAGAGAGGCACCAATGGACAACTCACCTGGACCCGACTGAACCAAGACTGAAGACTGTAAGAATTCACCCACCATCTTGGATGAAGCTCTGCATGAGGACTTGGGTGAGTACTGAGGTAACAACCAAGACATAACCCTTCTCCAATATGTAGATGATCTCCTTGTTACAATAGAAACTAAAGAGAGTGGTTAAAAAAGGACTCAGAACTTCCTACAGGCTCTGAAGTACGTGATGTATCAGGCATCTGCCAAAAAAAAAAAAAAGAGCACAGCTTTGCAAGTCCGAGGTCACCTGTCTCAGTTATATTCTGAAAGAAGGCCAGTGATGGCTTTCCATGGCAAGAAAAAAAAAAACTGTCATCAATGTCCCTACCCATCAGAGCTCAGGACAGGTGAGAGAGATCTTGGGGTTTGCAAGCTTTGGTAAGCTATGGATTCCAGGTTTTGCCAAAATGGCTAAGCCTCTATGTGAAGCCACTAAAGAAACTAAAGACTTTGTTTGGATTCAGGAACACCAGAGGGCCTTTGAGAAAGTAGAACAGGCCCTGCAGTCAGCCCCTTCTCTACAGCTGACAGACATTACTAAATCATTTCATCTGTAGGCTGATGCACATAAAGGAGTCAAAAGTGTTTTGACTCAAACAATAGGGCCATTGAAATGGCCAATGGCTTCATTATCATAGAAATTAGACCAAGTGTCAGTGGGATGGCCACCTTGCCTGAGTCCTGTTGCAGCTACAGCATTACTGGTTAAAGATGCAGATAAATTAACTTTTGGGACAGAATTTGATTGTAACTACTCCCCCCATGCAATTGAACGGGTTCTCAAGCAGCCTCCTGAATGATATCTCAGTAATGCCCACATGACTCACTATAAGACTTTACTAACTCTGGACAAGTTACCTTCTAGTTGGCAGTCTTCTTTTTTTTTTTTTTAATTTTAATATTTTTATTACATATTTTCCTCAATTACATTTCCAATGCTATCCCAAAAGTCCCCCATAGCGCCCCCCACTTCCCTACCCACCCATTCCCATTCTTTTGGCCCTGGCATTCGCCTATATTGGGGCATATAAAGTTTGCAAGTCCAATGGGCCTCTCTTTCCATTGATGGCCGACTAGGCCATCTTTCGATACATATGCAGCTAGGGACAAGAGCTCCGGGGTTCTGGTTAGTACATCATGTTGTTCCAACAATAGGGTTGCAGATCCCTTTAGCTCCTTGGTTACTTTCTCTAGCTTCTCCATTGGGAGCCCTGTGATACATCCAATAGCTGACTGTGAGCATCCACTCCTGTGTTTGCTAGGCCCCGGCATCGTCTCACAAGAGACAGCTATATTTGGGTCCTTTCAGCAAAATCTTGCTAGTGTATGCAATGGTGTCAGCGTTTAGAAGCTGATTATGGGATGGATCCCTGGATACAGCAGTCTCTAAATGGTCCATCCTTTCATCACAGCTATGAACTTTGTCTCTGTAACTCCTTCCCTGGGTGTTTTGTTCCCAATTCTAAGAAGGTGCACAGTGTCCACACTTTGGTCTTCATTCTTCTTGAGTTTCATGCGTTTAGCAAATTGTATCTTATATCTTGGCTATCCTAAGTTTTGGGCTAATATCCACTTATCAGTGAATACATATTGTGTGAGTTCTTTTGTGATTGTGTTACTTCACTCAAGATGATGCCCTCCAGGTCCCTCCATTTGGCTAGGAATTTCATAAATTCATTTTTTTTAATAGCTGAGTAGTACTCCATTGTGTAAATGTACCATAATTTCTGTATCCATTCCTCTGTTGAGGGACATCTGGGTTCTTTCCAGCTTCTGGCTATTATAAATAGGGCTGCTATGAACATAGTGGAGCATGTGTCCTTTTTGCCGGTTGGGACATCTTCTGGATATATGCCCAGGAGAGGTATTGCTGGATCCTCCGGTAGTACTATGTCCAATTTTCTGAGGAACCGCCAGACTGATTTCCAGAGTGGTTGTACAAGCTTGCAATCCCACCAACAATGGAGAAGTGTTCCTCTTTCTCCACATCCTCGCCAGCATCTGCTGTCATCTGAATTTTTGATCTTAGCCATTCTGACTGGTGTGAGGTGGAATCTCAGGGTTGTTTTGATTTGCATTTCCCTGATGATTAAGGATGTTGAACATTTTTTCAGGTGCTTCTCTGCCATTCGGTATTCCTCAGGTGAGAATTCTTTGTTCAGTTCTGAGCCCCATTTTTTAATGGGGTTATTTGACTTTCTGGAGTCCACCTTCTTGAGTTCTTTATATATATTGGATATTAGTCCCTTATCTGATTTAGGATAGGTGAAGATCCTTTCCCAATCTGTTGGTGGTTTTTTTGTCTTATTGATGGTGTCTTTAGCCTTGCAGAAGCTTTGTAGTTTCATGAGGTCCCACTTGTCAATTCTCGATCTTACAGCACAAGCCATTACTGTTCTATTCAGGAATTTTTCCCCTGTGCCCATATCTTCAAGGCTTTTCCCCACTTTCTCCTCTATAAGTTTCAGTGTCTCTGGTTTTATGTGAAGTTCCTTGATCCACTTAGACTTGACCTTAGTACAAGGAGATAGGAATGGATCGATTCCCATTCTTCTACATGTTAACAACCAGTTGTGCCAGCACCATTTGTTGAAAATGCTGTTTTTCTTCCACTGGATGTTTTTAGCTCCCTTGTCGAAGATCAAGTGACCGTAGGTGTGTGGGTTCATTTCTGGGTCTTCAATTTTATTCCATTGGTCTATTTGTCTGTCACTATACCAGTACCATGCAGTTTTTATCACAATTGCTCTGTAGTAGAGCTTTAGGTCCGGTATGGTGATTCCACCAGAGGTTCTTTTATCCTTGAGAAGAGTTTTTGCTATCCTAGGTTTTTTGTTATTCCAGATGAATTTGCAGATTGCACTTTCTAATTCGTTGAAGAATTGATTTGGAATTATGATGGGGATTGCATTGAATCTGTAGATTGCTTTTGGCAAGATAGCCATTTTTACAATGTTGATCCTGCCAATCCATGAGCATGGGAGATCTTTCCATCTTCTGAGATCTTCTATAATTTCTTTCTTCAGAGACTTGAAGTTTTTATTATACAGATCTTTCACTTCCTTAGTTAGAGTCACGCCAAGATATTTTATATTATTTGTGACTATTGAGAAGGGTGTTGTTTCCCTAATTTCTTTCTCAGCCTGTTTATTCTTTGTGTAGAGAAAGGCCATTGATTTGTTTGAGTTAATTTTATATCCAGCTACTTCACCGAAGCTGTTTATCAGGTTTAGGAGTTCTCTGGTGGAATTTTTAGGGTCACTTATATATACTATCATATCATCTGCAAAAAGTGATATTTTGACTTCATCTTTTCCAATTTGTATCCCTTTGATCTCCTTTTGTTGTCGAATTGCTCTGGCTAGGACTTCAAGTACTATGTTGAATAGGTATGGAGAAAGTGGACAGCCTTGTCTAGTCCCTGATTTTAGAGGGATTGCTTCAAGCTTCTCACCATTTACTTTGATGTTGGCTACTGGTTTGCTGTATATTGCTTTTATCATGTTTAGTTATGGGCCTTGAATTCCTGATCTTTCCAAGACTTTTATCATGAATGGGTGTTGGATCTTGTCAAATGCTTTTTCTGCATCTAACGAGATGACCATGTGGTTTTTGTCTTTGAGTTTGTTTATACACTGGATTACGTTGATGGATTTCCGTATATTGAACCATCCCTGCATCCCTGGGAAGAAACCTACTTGGTCAGGATGGATGATTGTTTTGATGTGTTCTTGGATTCGGTTAGCAAGAACTTTATTGAGTATTTTTGCATCAATATTCATAAGGGATATTGGTCTGAAGTTTTCTATCTTTGTTGGGTCTTTTTGTGGTTTAGGTATCAGAGTAATTGTGGCTTCAGAGAATGAGTTGGGTAGAGTACCTTCTGTTTCTATTTTGTGGAATAGTTTGTGAAGAACTGGGATTAGATCTTCTTTGAAGGTCTGATAGAACTCTGCACTAAACCCATCTGGTCCTGGGCTTTTTTTAGTTGGAAGACTATTAATGACTGCTTCTATTTCTTTGGGGGATATAGGGCTGTTTAGATCATTAACCTGATCTTGATTCAACTTTGGTACCTGGTATCTGTCTAGGAACTTCTCCATTTCATCCAGGTTCTCCAGTTTTGTTGAGTATAGCCTTTGGTAGAAGGATCTGATGGTGTTTTGCATGTCTTCAGGATCTGTTGTTATGTCTCCTTTTTCATTTCTGATTTTGTTAATTAGGATGCTTTCCCTGTGCCCTCTAGTGAGTCTGGCTAAGGGTTTATCTATCTTGTTGATTTTCTCAAAGAACCAGCTCCTTGATTGGTTGATTCTTTGAATAGTTTTTCTTGTTTCCACTTGGTTGATTTCGCCCCTGAGTTTGATTATTTCCTGCCGTCTACTCCTCTTGGGCGAATTTGCTTCCTTTTGTTCTAGTGCTTTTAGGTATGTTGTCAAGCTGCTAATGTGTGCTCTCTCTAGTTTCCTTTTGGAGGCACTCAGAGCTATGAGTTTTCCTCTTAGAAATGCTTTCATTGCGTCCCATAAGTTTGGGTATGTTGTGGCTTCATTTTCATTGAACTCTAAAAAGTCCTTAATTTCTTTCTTTATTCCTTCCTTGACCAAGGTATCATTGAGAAGAGTGTTGTTCAGTTTCCACGTGAAGGTTGGCTTTCTATTATTTATTTTGTTATTGAAGATCAGCCTTAGTCCATGGTGATCTGATAGGATGCATGGGACAATTTCAATATTTTTGTATCTGTTGAGGCCTGTTTTGTGACCAATTATGTGGTCAATTTTGGAGAAGGTACCATGAGGTGCTGAGAAGAAGGTATATCCTTTTGTTTTAGGATAGAATGTTCTGTAGATATCTGCCAGATCCATTTGATTCATAATTTCTGTTAGTTTCACTGTGTCCCTGTTTAGTTTCTGTTTCCATGATCTGTCCATTGGTGAAAGTGGTGTGTTCAAGTCTCCCACTATTATTGTATGAGGTGCAATGTGTGCTTTGAGATTTACTAAAGTTTCTTTAATGAATGTGGCTGCCTTTGTATTTGGAGCATAGATATTCAGGATTGATAGTTCCTCTTGGAGGATTTTACCTTTGATGAGTATGAAGTGTCCCTCCCTGTCTTTTTTGATGACTTTGGGTTGGAAGTCAATCTTATCAGATATTAGAATGGCTACTCCAGTTTTTTTCTTCATACCATTTGCTTGGAAAATTGTTTTCCAGCCTTTCATTCTGAGGTAGTGTCTATCTTTTTCTCTGAGATGAGTTTCCTGTAAGCAGCAAAATGTTGGGTCTTGTTTGTGTAGCCAGTTTGTTAGTCTATGTCTTTTTATCGGGGAGTTGAGTCCATTGATATTAAGAGATATTAAGGAAAAGTAATTGTTGTTTCCTGTTATTTTTGTTGTTAAAGTTGGCATTCTGTTCTTGTTGCTGTCTTCTTTTAGGTTTGTTGAGGGATTACCTTCTTGTTGTTTCTAGGGCGTGGTTCCTGTCCTTGTATTGGTTTTTTTCTGTTATTATCCTTTGAAGGGCTGGATTCGTGGAGAGATAATGTGTGAATTTGGTTTTGTCATGGAATACTTTGGTTTCTCCATCTATGTTAATTGAGAGTTTGGCTGGGTATAGTAGCCTGGGCTGGAATTTGTGTTCTTTTAGTGTCTGTATAACATCCGTCCAGGATCTTCTGGCTCTCATAGTCTCTGGTGAAAAATCTGGTGTAATTCTGATAGGCTTGCCTTTATATGTTACTTGGCCTTTTTCTCTTACTGCTTTTAGTATTCTATCTTTATTTAGAGCATTTGTTGTTCTGATTATTATGTGTCGGGAGGTATTTCTTTTCTGGTCCAGTCTATTTGGAGTTCTGTAGGCTTCTTGTATGTTCATGGGCATCTCTTTCTTTAGATTTGGGAAGTTTTCTTCTATAATTTTGTTGAAGATGTTTGCTGGTCCTTTGAGTTGAAAATCTTCATTCTCATCCACTCCTATTATCCGTAGGTTTGGTCTCTCATTGTGTCCTGTATTTCTTGGATGTTTTGAGTTAGGATCTTTTTGCATTTTACATTTTCCTTGATTGTTGTGCAGATGTTCTCTATGGAATCTTCTGCACCTGAGATTCTCTCTTCCATCTCTTGTATTCTGTTGCTGATGCTCGTATCTATGGTTCCAGATTTCTTTCCTAGGGTTTCTATCTCCAGTGTTGCCTCATTTTGGGTTTTCTTTATTGTGTCTACTTCCCTTTTTAGGTCTAGTATGGTTTTGTTCATTTCCATCATCTGTTTGGATGTGTTTTCCTGTTTTTCATTAAGGACTTCTACCTGTTTGATTATGTTATCCTGTTTTTCTTTAAGGATTTGTAACTCTTTAGCAGTGTTCTCCTGCAATTCTTTAAGGGATTTTTGTGCTTCCTCTTTATTGTCTTCTACCTGTTTACCAGCGTTCCTTTGTATTTCGTTAAGTGTGTTATTAAAGTCCTTCTTGAAGTCCTCTATCATCATCAGGAGATATGCTTTTAGATCCGTGTCTAGCTTTTCCGGTGTGTTGGGGTGCCCTGGACTGGGCAAAGTGGGAGTGCTGGGTTCTGATGATGGTGAGTGGTCTTGGTTTCTATTAGTAAGATTATTACGTTTACCTTTCGCCATCTGGTAATCTCTGGGGTTAGTTGTTGTCGTTGTCACTGTTTAAAGATTGGAGTAGAAGCTGTGTTCCACTCACCAGCAGTCTCAAAATCCTGTGGCTGGGGTCGTGGGTAGCTGGCGGTACCCCGGTGCTGGTCCAGCAGGAAGAGGCCTGTGGTCCTACTCAGGCCGGTTTTCTGCTTCCCTAACTAATGCAGTCTCAGGTCCCGCGCGCAATTGGATTGGAGCAGAAGCTGTGTTCCACTCTCCAGAAGTCTTAAGATCCTGTGGCGGGTGTTGTGGGTAGCTGGCGAGTGACAGCCGACCCTGCGCCCTAGCTACCCAGGTGCTTTTCTCACCTGAAGAGGCTTGTGGCCCTATGTAGGCCGGATTTCTCTCTCCCCAACCAGAGCAGTCTCAGGTCCAGCGCGATTGGACTGGAGCAGAAGCTGTGTTCCACTCACCAGCAGTCTCAAAATCCTGTGGCGGGGGTCGTGGGTAGCTGGCGGGTGTCAGCCGACCCTGCGCTCTAGCTCCCCTGGTGCTGATCCGGCCGGATGAGGCCTGTGGCCCTACTCAGGCCGGTTTCTGCTTCCCTAACTAATGCAGTCTCAGGTCCCGCGTGCAATTGGATTGGAGCAGAAGCTGTGTTCCACTCACCAGAAGTCTTAAGATCCTGTGGTGGGTGTTGTGGGTAGCTGGCGAGTGTCTGCGGACCCTGCGCCCTAGCTTCCCAGGTGCTTTTCTGACCGGAAGAGGCTTGTGGCCCTCGGCAGTCTTCTTGAATCTTGCTTCTCTTCTCCCTGATCCTGATTTGGATTGTCCCCTCCATCAATGCAGCAAGATGTTGGCTCAGGTACATAGCACCCAACTTGATTTAAAGGACTCACCTATACCAGGGCAGAGTGGACTTGATTTACAGATGGAAACAGTTTTATCCATGAGGGTAAGAGGAAAGCAAGTGTGTCAGTGACTACAGAAACAGAGGAAATCTGGGCTCAGTCTCTTCCCCCAGGCACTTCAGTCTAAAGGGCCAAACTGATAGCATGAACTCAGACCCTCATCATGGGAAAAGGACTAGCTGTTAAGATCAATACAGACAGCCGATATACATTTGCAACTGCTCTTGTACATGGAGCTATTTACCAAGAAAGAGGGCTCTTAACAGCAGAAGAGAAAACCATCAAGAACAAAGATAGAAATTCTACAGCTTCTCAAAGCCCTCTGGCTTTCAAGGAGGCTGACAATCATACATTGCCCAGGCTACCAAAAAGGAACCAGTGGCTATGGGTAACAACTTAGCTAATAAAACTGCTAAGGAAGTAGCCTTGGAAGAAATGGATGTCTCATTGGAGACTGTCCTGCCCGAGCTGCCCAATCAATCTCAATTTGCCAGAAAATCCATCTACATGGAAAAAGAAATCAAATAGGCTAAAAATTAACCCATGACTCAATGTTTGGGGGAGGGGGGCTGGTGGTGATCACCTGAAAATAAGCTAATATTACTCATCTCTTTAGCAAGAACCATTCTCAGGAAGATCCACAGAGTCACTCACATGGGAGTGAGATGAATGGCACAGTGAAACAATCTAAGGTGATTTTTGGAGTTATGCAAAACTCCTTTGAGCTCCACTGTCAAGCAGTGAAGCTTGCCAACTAACTAAAACTCTTAACACTCCCAAACATCCAGGCTCCCAACTTTGAGGTAAGAGACGAGGGGCATGCTGCGAAGTTGATTTCACAGAAACCAAGCCAGAGAAGTTTGGCTACAAGTACTTTCTGGTGTTCATGGATACTTTCTCCGTATGAATAAAGGCTTTCCTAACTAAAGCTGAGACAACAAAGGTAGTGGTCAAGAACTTGCTGAAGGAAATTTTACCTAGGTATGGATTCCCTCATATGATAGGGTCAGATAATGGATCTGCATTTGTGTCCAAGGCAAACCAAGATGTAGCAAGGTGTATTGGGGCAGGTAGAAAGAATGTAGAAAGAATGAATAGGACTTGAAAAAGACTGATTAAATTTACTTTAGAAACTGGTGGAAACTGGGTGATGCTTCTACCCTTTGCACTATATGGGGTAAGGAATTCTTCTTCAAGATCATGTATGGTGTCCCAACACCTATTATACCCAACTAGCAGTCAGTAGCTATTGTAGAATTAGAAGATAATGACCTAATATCTAGATTATTCAGAAATAAAACCAGGAACATTTGGATATAAGTATTTGCTCGGTTTTATTGATAAGTTTTCAGAATGGGTAGAAGTCTATTCTACAAGTAGGAGACTGCCAGTGTAGTGGCACACAAGCTTCTAGAATACATCATACCCAGGTATGATTTGCCTACACTGCTTGGGTCTGACAATGGACCATCATTCACTTCTCAGGTAACTCAATGTATAGCACAGGTTCCGGTGACCAATTGAAAATTACATTGTGTATATAAAGCAAGGAGATATGATGAACTGGACCCTGAAGAAAGTCTTGAGCAAATTAACCCCTGAAACTGGGGGTAATTAGTCATCTCTTCTACCTTACACCTTATATAAGGCTAGTAACACCCCTATACTTAAGATTTCTCAATCCTTTTGAGCTCCTATATGGGATGCACCCTCCCATGCTGCCTAAGCTGCAGTCTGATATATTAGTTGGATATGACAAATATAAGTTTGACCAGAGTAGTTTCTGGACCCTATGGAGGGCTTCAAAGGATTTTTAAAAACTTATGTTGGTTTGAAACAAGAATCAACCTAAAACCAGATAAAATGATGTGATTGGTGGTGGAAGTATCTGTACTTGTGGCACTACTGTGCAGAGCTGGGATAGGAGACAAGCATTTTCTTGAAATTCACATTCCAACTAATGTGACATATATAGGGGTAATAAGATGTTGCTTCAAAAAGGCTTATGCTTTTTGCTATGTGGAACTTCAATGATAATTGATAAGACATATATGAATTCATTGCTTTAATCATATTTTAAAGAAGTATTTGTGACATTTTAAAAACATTATTTGTATTTATTAATATTTGTTTTAATAAATAACATGGATAATAGTTTGGTTAAATATGTTATTTTCCCACTCATGTGAAACAGACATTAAATATGTTGTCTGAAAAGCGTATATATTTAAATATGTTATTTAGTGATTTTTTGAGGGAAGAGATAATTTAAGATTTGTATTCATACTATTCCTGACTTATTAGTTACATACTACCTTTTAGATAACACACACATTTTGTAAAGGACAATATTATATTGGTAAGTATAAACTAAGAAAAATTAGCTATGAATTTACCCAAATAGTAACATGTTTTCCAGTTGTTTTAAAAAGACAGTAACACCCTTTTCTCTTCATGTATTTCTCTACCCTCCAAAAATAAAGGGATGATTTTTACCATGGAATTGGACTTACTTTTAACGAATTACATATGATGTACATATTGCTACATTATCAATGAAAACATAAATCTAAGGTTCAAACCCATTAATGTAAAGCAGAATGTGGAAATATATTTAGATATTAGTGTTAAGAACAATGTTGGCAAATCTATATTTTCTTGGCTTTGAAATCTTAATAACACGAAATTTCACTTGCTGATTTGTTTCCTAGTTTGTGGCCTATAGTGTAGCTTTTAAAAATAACTATAAGCAAGTCACTACTATCTCTTTGCTTCAGACACTTATCATCAATCAGTCTCTTTCAAATTTGTGAGGCAGTGGAAGAACAAATCAAAGATCCCTGACATGCTGGTTTTTGGTGGCTTTACTACTCAATAATGTCTGTCCAAGGCATCAGAATAACTGAAGAGTTTCCTCCAAACATGTGAGGAGCCGCCCTTGCAATCACCATTACAAGATGGCACTGATATCCAGTGTTCTAACTAGTAAACAAGTAGTCTGCGCATGTGCTGGGGTATTTTTCCATGCCTTGTGCCCTGCCTGTCCCGTGGCGTCATCTGGGCTGATAATGAGCAACCAGTCAGGGTGAAACACGTCTCCAACTGCTCTTTCTGGGTTATAAAAGGACTGAGTTTCCTGTATTCGAGGTCTTCCTGATAAGTAAGCAATAAAGATTTGCCGTAGAAGGATCCGGTTTTCCGAGTGTGTTTTGCTGGCAAAACATTACAAGGACACAAACACACGAAATCCCTTCTCATCATTGCTCAGTTAGAAGCTGTGTTTTACCAATACTTCAAGTAATTAGTGCATATAAGAGAAACACAGTTTATAATTAGTTAAAAAAAATCCTAAACTACACCAGTAGGTCATTCTTCACAGACAAGTTACTGAGGGACCAGGGATTCATAACATAAAGAAAACAGGAATGTTTGAGCTGAAAGAAAAAAAAAAGACTTGTACAAGCTGTCTTATTTCAAAGAACTTTACTAAGAAATGCAGCATCTTATACACAGTTTTCAGGGGCAAAGAGGATGCAATTAGAAGAAAATTGTCATACAATAGGAGGAAGTCATCAAAAAGCTAATCAAGCCGTTTCATAGGAGAACATAGGGTATCTCAATTGCTATGATCTGAGTGGTTGTGATTCCATTTTCTTCTTCCTTTGGGATTATCCACTGGCTGCTAGACACTAGGCTGGAAAGTACGAAGCAAAGTCTGTATCAAGTGGATAAGCAGGCTCTTAGTCTTGCAGTGAAAATGAGTGAGTGGGAGGTGGGAGGTCTTCGAAGATATCAGCTCATTTAGACAACATTAAACGAAACAACTCTCTCTAAGATGGTAGTCAACAAAACTGCGTTTGACTATACACTTCATTCGGGAGTAATCAAGGACTGTATATATGAATCTTGGAGAGTGGGAAGGGGTTTTTCTTATAGTGAAGTTTTATTAGCTGAGGATTAAGGTCCTGCGAATACCTTATTTGCAGGGAGGGGCATTCCAGGAATTTGAACTGGTAATTTTGCCAAAGATTATGGTGACATTCCTCAGCTAGAAGTTTGAGGTAGTGTTTCCTAGATCAGGTTGAAAAGAAGAAGCCCCTCTAAGAAAAGAAAGCCCTCCATTTTGATTCAAGCTCAGGAAAGCTGTCTGGACATGGTAGACTACGACTATAATAGTAAGGAGCAACAGTGGTCAGGAATTGGGACTGATTACATTGATTTCCTTAATGGTAGAGAAATGTCAAGTACTCAGGATCCAAACAGAAGCTTCCCCAAAGCCATGGCTTCAGATTATTTCTGGCTTGAGAAGCCTATTTTCCTGGTTTAGAGAAGGAGCATATGTTGGGGTCTTGGGGAAAGCCTTGGATCATCCTGGCTTCTAACAAAATCCTCTAACAAAAAAGATGAAAATAAAGGAAGTGGTACAATATACTTAATTTAAAAAAAGAGTTTAACTATAAAGTAAAATGTTTAACTTTAAACATTTGTTGCTACTCTTTGCATGAATTGGTACTAGGCAATCCCTAATACTGGAGATTCATAAGATTGCATAAAATTGTAGATGTCAAAGTCTTTTAGACAGCAAAATCAAAACTCTTATAATTCATTCCTATCTAGATAATTACTTGTAATTTTATGACAAGTTGTATGTAAAAATCATGCTGAGTTACAGCTTAAGTACTTCTGGCCTTAAGCCTTTGCTTGAATTTACACCACTTTAAGAATGTTTCTTGTATAGGTTTTTAAGTGGCTTTACTGGGACAAATAGATAAAAAGAATAGATTAAAGAAAGAATTTACTTTGGCTGATCCCTTCATTCCATGATCAGCTGCTCTACTGATTTCAGGCCAATTGTACAGTTTCGAGGCAGAATGGTGCACTGGGATACAACTCTTTATGTGTTTGCAGAAGCAAAAAATAGTAAAAGGCAACCCCCAGGGCTACCAGAGACTAAACACCATCCAAAGAGTACACATGGAGGGACCCATGGCTCTGCTGTGTATGGAACAGAGGATGGCCTTGTTGGACATCAGTGACAGCAGAGGCCCTTGGTCCTGTGAATTCTTGATGCTTCAGTGTAGGGGAATGTTAGGGCAGTGAGGTGGGAGTGGATGGGTGGTTAGAAGAACACCCTCATAAAAGCAGGGAGAGGGGGGATGGGAAAGGGAGTTTCTGGAGGGGAAACTGGGAAAGGGAATAACATTTGAAATGTAAATAAAGAAAATATCCAATGAAAGAAAATAAAAAGAGGCAAAAACTAAGGCCAAGATATATCTTTTAATAGCAAATTACTGTGGTCAATATATCCAAATATGGCCTTCATGTCACAGGTTCTTCAAATTTTTAGCCCATCAATGAGTCAGTGCATTAAAACTAATATTTTTGCCTTCATGATCTAATTTTCTGAAGAAAAACTCTTGAAGACATGTTGATAGATATAGGGTGCTAATATAAATATTCCTTAATCCAATCAAGGTGACATTCAAGATAACACACTTCAACAGAAAATATTATGTACCTAGGATGGTTTTTATTATATGGCTTGCCTATGTCTAGACTTTGTTTGTTTGTTTGTTTGTTTGTTTGTTTGTTTTCGAGACACAGTTTCTCTGTGTAGTCCTGGCTGTCTTGGAACTTGCTCTGTAGACCAGGCTGGCCTCGAACTCAGAAATTCACCTGCCTCTGCCTCCCAGGTGCAAAAGGCCAGTTTGATTGCTAATCTTGTGCCTAAGAATTTATTGTCTTACAAATAAGCAATATGAATGTTAGTAAGAAAAACATATTTTATGGTGTTTTTTATTAACACATGCCTAAGTATTTGCTAATATATCTTTTATTTAGGACACATTTTGACTCAGTTTTGTGTAGAAGATGAGTGCATTCAGACCTTTGGGTCTAGGAGGCCATAGGTCATCAAGGCGGCCAACTAATTCGAAGTTGTATGCATCTCCATTTCTATTAAATCATTATTAAATAATCTATATAATAATGATCAAAAATGACCTAACTAAACCTAATTATATAGACACAGATGCTAGGACATGTCTTCCATATGATGATATGCAGAGTATTCAAATAAAATTATCTAGACACCCCCCACCAAATGTGACAAAAATGAAGGATATTTATTCCTTATATAATCTGAAAATAGATAGGAATATGAAAATATATTAAAGAATAAAAGATATTTTAACAAAAATAAAACTGATAATTAAAAGTGAAATATGTCACTTTCCTTCATGATAAAGAAAAAGAACTAAAGGTTTTTCCAATTTGTTTTAATGGTTCCAGTAATAGCAATGAACATTTGATGTCCTGAGACAGATATAACCATACAAAACTAATTAGAGAAAGAAAGTAAAATTGAATGCTTAAACAATACTTAGATTTTATTCTTATAATATAACAAGTTTCAGGATTCAAGAATAAATCACATTTTAATTAACTTATACAATATTTGTATGCAGTATTATTTCAGTTTCATCTTCAAAGGCACTCAGCATCAGTTTTCTTTAAATATTACTGAACAGAGTTTGATACATTATGGTTATTATAAGGTCGGAAGTAATAGTTAATTACATTTTCTCTCTTGCAACCTTTTAATAGTCTACATGAAAATAAATTAGTACCTTTCTATATGCATGTGTTATCACCAAGCCTAGCAATTTACTGATTATAAGGATTTAATTGAAAAGATTCAAATTAAAGCTTGTATTAGAAATTCATCCCCTTCTCTTAATTCTATCTCTTCCTTTACTCATGCAGCATATACCATGTAAGTATAAAATTTAAAGGAGGAGGTAGAGTGGTGGCCCACTGGTTAATGCCATTTGCTGCATTTACAGAAGACTCTGTTTTCTGGCTTGACTGCCGACACCCACATGACAATTAATAATTTTTTGTGACTCCAAATGAATATGGTGTCATTTCTTAGCATACATTGATAATGCATACAGGCAAACATATACAAAATACAAAAATAAAACTAAAATTAATTTAAAGGATTATATATATAATTCATGTCCTAAAAATTGTTATGAAATCATTAAGATTAAAATACCTTTTAATGGATCTTAGTTTTTCACCCCAAACTTCTATGTTCTTTGCTTCTTTCACTGATTTATTTTATGTTGGCTTATTTACTATCTGGCAATGTGCATTGCATTGTTTGTATTTTGGTGAATATATTATTTCTAATATAATACTATTATATGTATTTTATATTCACGTGGTTCTCTCACTCCTGCCAGAGACACTCACTCTCTCATCTGAATGAAAAGAAAATGAAGACTTGGAATCTCCTAGATATGAGCTGAGAAGGTTTATTGTCTATCAGCAAGAAAGCAGCCATAAGCATCTGGGAGTGTCTAGATTTACCTGGGCCATGAGAGGTGACAGGGGAGGGAGTAATCTAGAGAGGAAGAGAGTGGAAGCAAGAGACCCAGTGAACCAAACCAAACCAAAAAACAAAGAACAAAAAAACCCCAAAAACAAAAAACAATAAACAAAAAACAAAAAACTAAAAACAAAAAACAAAACCCTAAACCCATAATTACAATGTTTGGTTTATATAGGGAAGCTCAGGGGCTGGAGCTAGAAAGAGAAGTACTGAGAGGAACCAGGACTGGCAGCCAATGCCTGTGTTGATATATTAAATAGGCACTTCAGTCAGCCATTTTCTCTGAATTTGAGACCTAAAATTCTAAGATTGTTGTTGATGCTAAAAGAGTGATGTGATCTCACCTATAATTAGTTCCTGCTGAAATTGGGTTAGGGCCCAGGAAGGCAAGAATAATGGCCAAAGAATTGGAACTAGCGTTTGCTGGAGAACTTCTGTTCTGATAGCTGATCAGATTCAGGGGGGACCACATGAAGCTAGAGAAGTGCAAACCACTTTTGAACAGTCTAGGATACTCAGGCTGGTCAGAAATTTTGTCAGAAGCACCTAGGGCTGCATATTTGGAGCAGTTGACACTGCGGTTGATTGAAAATCTGTTGGGACAGATAAAAACCAGGGTCAGAAAGGAAAGTTAAGGAAATTAGGGGAAAGTGTTTGTTTGTTTGTTTGTTTGATTTTTATCTTTGCTTTACAGTTGAAATATTCAGGGCCACAGTCCCTGATGAGGGAGCCAAATCCCACAGTCAAGGAAGGAGAGATCTCACATTCAGGAGTAGGCAGTAGGCAGAAAAACATAGGCTGTGAATTGACAGGAGTATGTATCTAGAGTCCATTTGACCTGTGACATGTGCATCAAAGACTCATGAGTTCCTGGAGCTTAGAATTGTTTAAGGTTACAAACAGAGATAAAATTTTAGATATTTTAGCATTATTGTTGTTTGTAATCTGTATTGATACGCCCACTGTAGAAAAAGCAGAAGGTTAGTGCCTTTGAGTCATAGCAAAACCATGGGGATTCCCCAAAATGATTCTGGGATAAAAGCATTAACAGATTTTTCTCTGTACCTTATTAGATATATGCTGTTTTTATTTCAAAATTTTTAGAAGTCTGGTGTCAAACATAGTTGTCAAAGACACAACTAGTTTTACATATGCCTTTACGTAATTTTTTGTTGACATGACTATATCTTTATAACCTTAGGATTTTATAATCAAAAGAATCTATCTTAATCCAAATATTTTAAAGACCTGCTGTTCTCCTTTGTCTAAAAGCAGATTAAACCTTTTCTTTCTGTGCAATCATTATCATGAGATTCAAGTGGATGATTTCTGAGTACAGTCATTACAAAGCAAGTTTCATATGTTAAATAGGCACCTCAGTTAATCTGAGAGCTTTTTAGGACTAAGAAGTTTTATCATTGTTGCTTTATAACTCCTGGCCATCTTAAGATGATAAACTTATATTGCATGTACTCTCATCTATGTGATTATTATTTTACTATATCTATTTTTAGTAGATTAGTATATTTAAAAAGTAATGTATACAATATATCTTAAACTAGAGTTCAATCATTCTCTCTCCCTCTCCCTCTCCCTCTCTCTCCATATATATATATATATATATATATATACACACACAAACATATATATATATACACATATATATTTAAGATCACCCATTTTTACATATATTAACTATAGTAATATAATATATTATATAATATGATATATAGTATAATATATAATATGAAATATATCTCAAATACAAGCCTTTTGTTAAAGTTGTAAACTAAATTTGTAACATAATTTTAACCATATTCAAGAGCTTACAAATCATGAGACATTTAATAAAACTCTTAGGAGAATTTTTGAGAACAAAGTGCAAAGAAATCATAGATATAAAAGATTTTAAGAGCAGAAAGTAGACTATAAGGGGGCCTAGCAAACACAGAAGTAGATGCTCACATCATTTATTGGATGGATCACAGGGCCCCCAGTAGAGGAACTAGAGAAAGTAACCAAGAAGCTAAAGGAATCTCCAACCCTATAGGTGGAACAACAATATGAACTACCCAGTACTCCCCAGAGCTCGTGTCTTTAACTGCATATGTATCAGAAGATGGCCTAGTCGGCCATCAGTGGAAAGAGAGGTCCATTGGTCATGCAAACTTTATCTGCCTCAGTACAGGGGAACGCCAGGGCCAAGAAGTGGGAGTGGGTGTGGGGGGAGTGGATGGGGTGTGGGGGACTTTTGGGATAGCATTGGAAATGTAAATGAAATAAATACCAAAAAAAAAAGTAGAAAATAGAAATATCTTAGCCACAACAGATTTTGGAAGTAAAAATCAGAGAAACTTAAATATAAAAGATTTTTGGATCATTTGTTTGCTCAGAAGCTGAAGTTGTTCCCATCTGAGATAATGGAAAACGTAAGTGTGCCATATTTGACCTTTGAGTTATACTAAGGCCAAGCCTTTTATATTAAGAAAGCAAGGAGGCTTTTTATAATTCCACAGAGGATAAAGAAAGGGTAGATAACAAATGGAACTCCACCAGAAGGAGTGTTTCCATCAGCTCCAAAAGGGAGCTGAAAGACAGAGAACATTATAGCCTTTAAGGACAAGGGTCACAAGACAAAGTTTTCTGCCTGAGGGAAGACTTCAATATAGAGGCTTAAACAGTCTTAGTGAAAAGATAATGCAGGCAGGTCTGAGAGGAAGTTGAAGACAAAGGTTACAGGCCCTGATGGCTTTAAGAATCTTCCTAAACTTAGCTGGTAGCTTTTAAGAGGAGCTTATGCTTGTAATGTATAGGCCCAAGAAAACACAAGAAGAAGTAAAGGGAGAGTTTTAATAGAGAGACATGGGCAAGTGTTTTTAAAAAAGAGAGAATAGCCCCTAGGAGGGCATAGAGTGATGCCTCAGGAGCAGGACAGAGGGAAGAGATCCAAGAATGGTAGGCAGAGTCATAGCAGGCTGCATAAGACAGAGAGACACTTATGGATTAAATGAGGAGAGAAGATGGTTAGAAAGTGCTAAAGAGGAGAACTCTAACATTAGGAGTCAAAGTTGGTGAGTGATAAGAGCTAGCAGAAAGAAATGGTCCACATATATGTTAGGAGAGCAGCTGAGATCATTTAGGCTGGTTCTTGAAAGGAATCTCATTTATGTCACCCTTGTGATTTCAGGAGCAGACAAATGAAAAGAAAAAAAAGAAAAGAAAGGAATAAAGAAAGAGAGAGAGAAAATGAGGGCATGACTGATCCTAAATATGGTTTGAGGGAATGTTTATTGTAGATATGTGGGAAGGCATAGCCAGTGGTATCTGGAAGTGACTAGATTGACCTGAGACATGAGAGGAGGTGGGCACAACTTGAGCAAGAAGTACTAAGGGTCAAGATACCAGGAGCTATCCTAAAGACCAAGAAGACAAGCAAGCTGCATAGACAAAATGGCTGAGTTTATAGTGGTCAGAGAAACTAGGGGAAGGGAAGGGAAGGGATGCTCAAGGGCTAGAGAGTTTGAGGGTAGGGGGCTGGGAGAGAAGTTCTGAAAGTAACTGGGATTCTTTAATAGTATTGACAAAGCTGAGAGAGTCTGACAATCAATGTCCACTTTGATATGTTAAACAGGCACCTCAGTTAGCCATTCATTCTGCCTTTGAGGCCTAATCACCTACAAAATTGTATATTCTCTTGTTCCCTTTAAAGCTCTCAAGTGATTTTATTGTTGCCTGGATCTTTTGTATTTTATTTCAACAACAATAACAACAAAACAGTCCAAATATCATCAAGCTTTGTTTTCCTGAAACCATTGCTCATTACCTGGAACTAAGACACAAGGCAATTAAGTGTTTAGTTGCAGCTGAAAAAACAAACAAACAAAAAATCAGTCTAATAGAAAACCATGTGAAAAAGAACAGAAACAGGGAAGTTAAAATGACACACAGCTTAAGGATTGTCTTAAGTAAATTTTTAGTCCCTTTATACAAAAAGAATCCTGTGGTGGCTTATAATGTAGCTTAAATTTGAGGCATTTCATTAGATCTGGATTGCATGGGATCTAAATATTTTGTAAACTACATCATAGTTACTGTCATAACTTAAGAGACAAATTTTTGTTCAAGAAAAGTTATTTACTCAAAAATTAAAGACCCAAAATCTTGAACAAAAGACAATGCTCTTTTGAAATATAATAGTTTTGCCTTGAAATACAGTTATTTTGATTAAGTAAATCCACAGGAAGTATTTGGCATCAAATAATTTGTATTTAATATATTTATTAATACTTCATACCTATTAATTTACCAAATACAGCAGCTTCTATATAACTGTAGAAATAGAAACTTGGTTCCTGGCGTAAAAGTTCTTAGACATTTAGAAATTTACTATTTTGACAAAACATATGGGTAATCTCAAAACAAATAATTCTAATGAAATGCTATGAAAAGAAAGATAAGAGAAACAGGAAGCTAAAATTGAGGAATACCCTTAATACTTTCCAGAGATAAAAACCTCAGGCATCTTTCCCTTTTCTGGGATCATCTTCAACTTTTTTCTTCAAAGACTTGAATTTGTTAATACTCAAATCTTTCAGTTGCTTGGATAGAGTTATTCCATATTATTCTCTTTTTTATGAGGCTATTGGGAAAGTTATTTTTATCCTAATTTCATTCTAAATCTATTTATAATTTGTATATAGGATGGCTACTGATTTTTGAGTTGATTTTCTATACAGCTACTTTGTTGAAAGTTTTTATTAGCTGTAGAAATTCCCCAGTGGAATTTTTAGGATCACTTGTACATGGTATCATAACATCATCAAATAAGGATAATTTGACTTCTTCCTTTCCCATTTGAATTTCCTGATTTTTTTTAGTAGTCTTATTGCTTTACTAAGACTGTACTATATTGAATAGGTAAAGAAAAAGTAGAGGATTTTGTCTTGTTATTCACTTTAGTGGAATTGCATTTAGGATGATGTGGACCAAGGGCTTGCTGTAAACTTCCTTAGTAAGGGAAATTTATCTGTAATTCTTTTTCTTTTCTTGGTCTTTCAGTATCTTGAGTATCAGTGTAACTGTGGCCTCATAAAATATTTTTTTCTGCTTCTATTTAGTGAAATAATTTGAGGAGTGTTGGCTGCAAATCTTCTTTGAGAGTCTGGTAACATTCTGTATTAAAACCATTTGGCCTTCAGTACACAGATCTTCCCTGAGAGGAGAAAATAGATTATATTTAATGGGTTGACTTTGGACAGGGACAGATGTGGGATAAGCATGTCAGGAGGTGGAGGTAAGATATGGTTTTGGGAGCTGTGACGAAAGGATGGACCATCTAGTGATTGTCATATCCAGGGATCCATCCCATAATCAGCTTCCAAACGCTGACACCATTGCATACACTAGCAAGATTTTGCTGTAAGGACCCAGATATAGCTGTCTCTTGTGAGACTATGCTGGGGCCTAGCAAACACAGAAGTGGATGCTCAGTCAGCTATTGGATGGGTCACACGGTCCCCAATGGATTAGCTTGAGAAAGTACCCAAGGAGCTAAAGGGAACTGCAACCCTATATGTGGAACAACAATATGAACTAACCAGTACCCCGGAGCTCTTGTCTCTAGCTGCATATGTATCAAAAGATGGCCTAGTTAGCCATCACTGGAAAGAGAGGCCCTTTGGACTTGCAAACTTTATATGCCCCAGTACAGGGAAACACCAGGGCCAAAAAGGTGGAGTGGGTGGGTAGGGGATTGGGGTGGGTGGGTATGGGGGACTTTTGGGGTAGCATTGGAAATGTAAACAAGGAAAATACCTAAAAAAAAAAAAAGATATGGTTGTGATTGGGAATGTGGGGAGAGACATCCTTAGTTAAGGGGCATTTGAGAGGTGGATAGGAACTTAGGGCATTGAAAACTTTTTAAAACCTTTAAGACATTCCTAATAGTCTCCAGATGTGGGATATGAGGTCCCAATTAACAAACTCTTGTCACCAAATAAAGCTTCTTGTACTGGTATCGCGTTATATCCAATTTAGTTGTTAGCTAAAGGGAACTAATGGAAATCTTTAAACAGCTAAGACAACAGGTTACTCTCCATAAATTGACAGCAAGACACTGCTACTGAAGAAAACACAAACACAACTCATTGAACATGTAGAAGGCAAGCTGGTGCTTAAATAGAACTTTAAACCCTATGTTCCAGTGTTCTTGGGTATAAAAAGCTACTCTTCAAGCACCAAAAATATAATTGAAAAGCAAAACCAGTCGCAAAACTTTTGAGCTATTATTTGTAGTGCTTGCAAAATATGCTAGATCAATGGTGACATAGAACTTGTGGAAATAGCCAACCAAAGTCTGATTTGACTTAAAGATGACCTCTGAGGTTCAACCCTATCTGATACTGCATGAGTGACCAAAAGCTAGAGACTAGATAGCTCAGACACCACTGGTAAAACTTAATACTTCTAGTCTAAAAATTAATAATGAAGATAATGATGATGATTACAATGATGATAAGTAACAATACAATCATACTTAATGATATTCTTTTATATTCATAGACAAGTGTCTTACTCAGTCAGCATCAGAGAAAAGCTTCCTCCTACTGCAGATGGGAACAAATACAGAGACCCACAGCCAGACATTTAGTAGAGAGTGAAACCTTAGAACACACAGCTCTAAATGGAATGTCTTCATCAAATCCTTCCTGTTGTAGCTCAGTTAAATTCAAAGAGAAATTAGAACATGTAAGAGCCAGAGTGGATGAAGGACACCAGAACAAAGCACTCTAATCAACTGAGCAAAACTCAAAAGAACTTACAGAAACTGAAGATCCAGAAGCAAGGGAATGAATGGAAGGAGCAACTGAGAGAGGGAAACTGTAGCCATGATACATTTTTTGAGAAACATCATTTTTTTTTTAATGAATGGAAAAAATGTAATAATAACATCAAACAAGAAGAACCTAGGGCCTCACATATGCCAGGCAAGCATTCCACCACTGAGCTATATTTTCAGTACCCCTTTCACCCTTTTAAATAACATTGAAATAAGATCTCACTAAATTGCACAGTCTGGCCATGAACTTATTTGGGAGAGCAGGCAAGCCTTTAAGTATTCTGCTTCTAAATGCTATGATTTTAGGACTTTCCTGTCAGGCTACAAAAGCATTTGTAAGTTCAATAACAGTATGAGGTGCTCCATATACTTGCTCCAGTATGTCACTCTTTTCTCATTTCTTTGACCATGACAATGGGTATGTAATATTTCACAGTGTTCTAGAAGACAGGAGCCTTTGATGCTCTAATACAGCTAATACAGTGACTCTTTGCAGACTTCAGATGTGGTATGGTGAGCAGAAAGCTTGAGTAATTTTTCTAAGATTGAAATTTCCTTAAATTTTTGGCCCTGACTTAACAACTCACAGGCCTTCATTAAACAAAATAGCCTTTTGTTTGTGTTATCAATCATTCCCTTACATGAAAAGGACTGCTTAAAAATGTTTAAAAATTCAAGAACCAGAGAACTTTCATATTTTTGAGTTTCTAAATGAACCCCAGGAAAAGATGTACTCTGAAAGGGTGAGGAAGCTCATTGCCCTCTCCATACAACCTCCATTCTTTCCATATTGACCTAGCTATTCTTCTGGACGTTTTGTAATATTGAAAGACTCCATTAAACCCACGTACCTGTGTGTCTTGTGAGTCATTTACACAAACATTACTCTAGAGTAGTAGACGATAAGATGTTTTAGGTCACTATTCAGATACATTTTCTTGCTCCAGCAACAGCTGCTTACTCTTTAGGGATATCGGGTAATGTAATATTTAACAGATTCTTATTTTGGTTCCTGAACATACTTATGTATTCAGAAAAGATGTAAATTATTTCTCTTTTGAAAGTTTTCCTGTTTTTCTGGGAAGCCAGGACCTTTCCTCACACACTAAGTTCCTATAGAGTTTTCATGATATTTTGCTATAAATATGTAATTCTATGATCTTCATTTACCTTTTAGTTTGGGCAAATATCAAACTAAGAAGAATTGCTAGGAGGGTATATGAAAGAGAATGAGGAGGACTGTGGGTAGGTAGATTTCATCCCAGAATGTTACCATGTAACTAGCCACAGCCTTCTATCACATGCTTTTGCAGATCACATGAGTGATATTGGAGAGAAAAATACTGTTATAATCTCGTCTAGTAATATTTGTTTCTCTACATATTTTAGCTGTTTCTCTTGAGAAGAAAGACAGGAAGGTTTAGAGGAGCAAGTACTTGGTGCTTATTAAGAAACCAGGAAAATATTTTAGAAACATTTGAGGTTGACAAACAGTACTTTTAAAATAAATACAAACAATACATATTGGGAATTTAAATTCTAATGTTAGTGTTGAATACAGAATATATATATGTATATATATATATATATATATGTGTGTGTGTGTGTGTGTGTGTATATATAAATATTAACTATAGTACATAAATGTAGCAGGTTTCTTACTAAAGTATCTGTGTAAGTATGAGTGTGTAAACTAATAATACATTTCTTATAATATATTAGAAATATTACTTAGCTATAATGAATAATCATTTTGCTTTTTATGAAATAGATATCTAAGTTTTAAACTACTAAAATTATATGCAATTTTACCACACAATGAAATAAAACTCTTAAAAGTAAAAGAAAAGAAATTTGGAAAATTTAAAATAGGTTGAAACTAAATACCCCCCAAAACAGCTAATGTCAATCAAAAATACAAAATGGCATCAAGAAAATATGTGAATTAACTAAAAACATATTGGAAATATTTTTTAGCTGACTTGAACAAGTACCCAAGGTATTCAGTAAATGGCAGAGTCTGTTTTGTGAAACTGCTCCTTGGGAGATATGAACAAATGAATATTCATCCAAGACAGGAGACTTACAATATGCCAAAGAACAGGTGTCTCAAAGGTTAACTTTAGTGAACCAATACATTTTATTTGGGTTACTTGCAGGGATATGGAAAATGGGTTACTAATGGGAGCAGAAATATGCTAAATACAAAATACGAAAGTACACAGCAGTATAAGTGAAAATTAATATCTGGAATCATGAAGTGAAATACACAATTGTCAGGCAGCTCAACAGGTTATAGCACATTCCGTCAAACTTCTCAGTTCTGAAGCTATTCTTGGCCTCTCAGCTTCCCCCAAGAAAGCTACCTAGCTGTTCTCACAGCTTGGTAGATGGATCTTGTAAATCTTTTCTATTTCATGGACTTCCTGAAACCAATGTGTTGTTTATTTCCTGAGCTACAGGAGCTTCCTTGAAGGATGGAATGACACACTTTTTTTTGGAACAACATAACTTATATGTGGGGTGGTTCAGACATTCCTCAGACTGATCATTAATAAATTTTAACAGAGGCTTTTATTTCAAATACTCTCACTAGGTCTATACTCAGGACTTAGGATTCACAAATGTACCTCTAAACCACATCAGTCAGAGATTTATAAAGTTGAACACAAAGTTACAGTATGTTCTTCTGCAAGCAGAGGATACTGTCCTACAAAGCAAGCCTTTGTTTACAGAAGTAGAAACAGCTATTGACCTCATGACCTATTTATTATCTTGCGTAAACAAGTTTTATTGAAATTGTACAATACCAGGCAAACAACAAAATCAATTCTTAACAGTGTTTAACATTTGGAACTACAATTACAGTTTTTAGTTCTCTTAAGTGTAGCAGTTTTAAACTTTAAAACATAAAGTGACCTGTCAACATAATATTAACCATTAGAACTTTACCGCCTTTTATTTTTCTGTCTTGATCATGTTTTTATTGCTATTATAAACCATAATGACTAGGAAACTCATAAAAGAAAGCATTAAATTTGAGGGTCACTGTTCCAGGAAGTAATAGAGTTTAGACAAGTGGCTTTCAACCTGTTGGTCATGACCCTCTTGGGAGTCAAACTACTATTTTATAAGGGTCACCTAAAACTATCTGCATATAAGATCTAGACATTAAGAGTCACAGCAGTACCATAATTACAGTTATAAAGTAGCAATAGAAATAATTTTATCATTGGGTGTCATCACACACTGAGGGACTGTAATAAGGGACTGCAGCATTAGGAAGGTTGAGAACTACTGATTTAGAATTCCATGACAACAAGAAGGCAGAGATGATACAATAGCAGGAATAGAGTGTAATAGCCTTAGGCAGAGACAGAAAGAGAAGCTAACTAGGAATGCCGTATTTGTTTTCTGTTGTGTTTGTTTGAAAATAGATTTTTGTTTCAAAGAAAAAAATACATAAAATAGAGCTTTTGTTATACAATATATACTGGTTATAGTTTCTCTACTCTTTTTTTTTTTAAACACCCTGAACCTTTAAGAGCTTTCCACTAAATCATCCTGTTTTTCACCTCCCTTTTAATATCCTGTTTAAAGTGTCTTGGTGTTTTATCTCCTATTTAACATTCTGTGTCTCTCAGACAGGAAGCTCTAATCATAGACACAACTGCTACACAATGAGATTATTACTCATCTATCATCCCATAGAGTATATATTATTGGTGAGAACATGTTATTTATTATTCTAGTGAAAATGATAATATTATGACATGGGAAACTATGAAAATAAATTATGATTTTTTTATTGTGAAGTATGAGTGTGAAAGCCAACTTAAGGGAGGTATAATATATTCTGAGCTCTAGTTTCAGTGGTTTTAGTCATTTGATTTCATTAGTTCTGGAATGGGCATTATAGAGCTCAGCTGTTTTTGTTAAATTGGAGAGAGAGAGACCGAGGGGGGCGGGCAGAAAGAGAGACAGACAGAAAAGCAGACAGACAGAGACAGAGAGACAAAGTGATAGAGATAATAGGCCAGAAAAAAGATACAAATTTTAACACAATAGCAAGGAAAGTGACCTACTTCTTCAAATGAGACTCCATCTACTAATAGACCATTTAGTGCGAACTGAACCATACTTAGTCAACTACAAGAGAAAGTGACTTTAGTATCCAACATCAATGTGAACAGCTATGGGTAAAGGTTTACACACTTGGACATTGTATTTACAGTGTGTGTGTGTGCATTTGTGTGTGTGTGTGTGCACATGTATCCATGTGTGCACATGTGCACATGTGTATTTGCATGTGAATGTATGTGTTTGTGTGTTTGGGCATGCATGTCTATAAGGGTGCTTAATGTGGAAATCTGAGAAACACTTTTTTTGAAGAACTGCATGAAGGTTTTATTAAAATTTATATCTTGTCCCTTTATAGATACGAAGCAATGAGAAAAACTTTATTGATACTTCTGTACCCTATGTTTCTATTTTTTTAAGATTCACATACAAAGTTTCATGGTATATTTGGAGATATCATTATAGTTCCTTATACACAGCTTGTTCCATTTTCAATAAAGACTTATAGGCAATCTCACAAAGTTGGAATGAGGGATTCATACCTAGTCAACCAAGTCTCATTCATATTTACCTTAGTAATTCAGTGAGACTCTGAATCATTACATCATAAGCTTCTATCTTTTGAAAAGCCTGAATCAATGTACAGTTATTATCTCCTTTCAACTCTCAAACAGTTCACTTAATCTCAAGTTAAAAATAAAGAATATTTCTGGCAGTATATAAAACACAAATATATAACTACAAACACTTGCAAGGTTTATAGAGCACAATAAAATGAATGAATGAATATTGAATAATAAAATATAAACCTATCATTCTTAATTTTATGCTCAGCAGAGATTTTGGTAGTATATAAAATACAAGGTACTTTTATTATTATTATTACTTTTCTTTATTTCTTTAACTTTTTTTTTAACAGTCCAGACTTTAACTCCCTCTTGGTCCACTCTCTGACGATTCCACATTTTATACCTCCTCCCCACACCTCCATCTTTACGAGAATAACCCCAACCCCTCAGCACTTTTACATCCCAATTCTGTCCTTCCATTATGTAATTCTTGCTTATCAAACTGAAGTTGTTCAGCTTGGAAGATGTACTTTTATCCACTGAACCAGCTTATTAGCCCCAAATGTTTTAATTATAGAAGTGAAGAATAGTAGAGTTCAAATATGGGATTAGAGCAAAACAGGCTATGTGGGTTCTAGTTAAATACAGATACAGGAAAGTTGACAATTGAGATTACCATTGCAAGGCTAATCTCATCAATACTTTAACTCAGTGATGTAATTTCCATTCTCATCATATAGTCACTTATCAGGAATACCAATGAACAGCAAGCAAACTTCCACACATTCATTTTTATGAGTGGGGCATTGAGGGGGCTTTGTGTGCAAATCACACAAAATTCCAATATCATCTGGTAATAATGATAAAATGATCACTATGTCAGCAAATTATATTAATACCTTAAATCTAAACCCTTCTCCATATTCACTCCAGTGTGTTTAAGCCCCTCTCAGAGGTCAAAGATAGCACCTCCTTGGGATAGTACTTCACAAGAGATTACTTTTTCAAAGTTTATATTTTACCTAAACTCACCATAAAAAAAACACACACACAAAATAAGGCAGGGACTTCTGTGTCTGAAATGACATGTTTTTATGGTTTAGGTAGTGTAGTGGCTGGTTTTGTGTATCAACTTGACACAAGCTGGAGTATCACAGAGAAAGGAGCCTCCCTTGAGGAAATGCCTCCATGAGATCCAATGGTAAGACATTTTCTCAATGAGTGATCAAGGGTGGAAAGACAAATTGTGGGTGGTGCCATTCCTGAGACTGTAGTCCTGGCTTCTATAAGAAAGCAAGCTGAACAAGATAGGGGAAGCAATCTAGTAAGCAGCATTCTACCATGGCCTCTGTATAAGCTCCTGCCTCCAGGTTCCTACCCTGTGTGAGTTCCAGTACTGACTTCCTTTGGTGATGAACAGCAATGTGGGAGTGTAAGGTGAATAAACCTTTTCTTTCCCAACTTTCTCTTGGTCATGATGATTTGTGCAGGAATAAAAGCCTTAAGACAAGTAGTGTGTTCTTTGAACAGACTATCTGGAGATTTCAGGTGTGAAAAAATGTTCCTTCAAAAAATGTATGTGTTCACAACTCTTCTTTATTACTGAAGGAAGTCTTTGTAATCTTGGGGTAGAGTAATGTCTGATTTGAAAATGGACATACACATAAAGCAGCTTTTAAGCTTTGTTGACTTTTGTTAAATGAGTTGCCTAAGAAACATGGAAAAGCTGAATGACACCCTGGGCTTTAATACTCAAAGCATCTACAAATTAGAAAAAAATTAATCAATTAATTAATTCATTTATTATTTTACACTACAGATTTCACCCCCCCCACTCCTGAGTCCACTCCCTGACTGTTAACACATCCCATACCCCCTCCTCAACCCCCTGTCTCTATGAGAATGTACCCACACCCCATACCCCACACCCCACCTGAACTCTAAACTCCCTTGGGCCTCCAGTCTCTTGAGAGTTAGGTGCATCATCCCTGATTGAACACAGACCTGGCAGTCCTCTGCTGTATATGTGCTAGAGCCCTCATGTCAGCTGGTGTATGAAACCTATTTGGTGGTTCAGTGTTTGAGAAACCTCAGAGGTCCAGGTGACAACACATGTTGGCAAGGATGTGGAGAAAAAAAGAACATTCCTCCATTGCTGGTGGGATTACAAACTGGTACAACCACTCTGGAAATCAGTCTGGAGTTTCCTCAGAAAATTGGAAATAGATCTTCCTGAAGACCCAGCAATACTACTCTTGGAAACATACCTAAAAGATGCTCTACCATGCCACTGTGGTGAGTGTTCCACTATGTTTATAGCATCCATATTTGTGATAGTCAGAAGCTGGAAACAACCAATATGTCCCATTACAGAAGAATGAATACAGAAAATATGGTTCATTTACACAATGGAATACTACTCAGGTATTAATAATGAGGACATCCTGAGTTTTGCATGTAAATGGATGGAACTAGAAAATATCATCCTGAGTAGGCAACTCAGACCCAAAAAGACATGCATGGTATGTACTCACTAATAAGTAGATATTAGAAAAAAAAAGTACAGAATACCCAAGACACAGTCCACAGAACTCAAAAAGTCACCAAGCTGAAGGGCCCAAGTGAGGATGCCTCGGTTGCACATGAAAGGGAGAAGAGATCAATCACAAGTGGGGAGGGAGGGAGAGAACTGGAAGGGAAAGTAGAAGGATGAGGGGGCAGAAAGGGCTGAGGCCCTGTCCAAGAATTTCTGTTGCTCTCCAGTGCTAAAGCAGTCCTGAGTATGCTAGAGTTCCTCTGGTATGGAGAATCCTCTGGTGCTCTTGGTGCCCTCGGCTGGGTTCGTGCAGAAGATGGCGAGACTGGCTTCAACTGAAATGGATCCCAGCCTCTGGTCAGGCGGGGTTCCTTTGTCCCTGTTCCTGCTGGCACAAGACCCTCAGTGATTCTTTGGAGCTGATGCTGTGTTCCACTCACCTGTGATCCTGAGCTGATCCCTAGGTCCTGAGGCATAGAGAGTACTCTAGGGCCCTTGGGGGCCTCTGGCAGGTTCAGGCAGAAAGAAGATGGCAGGACTGACCCCAACCGGAATGGATCCCAGCCTCTTGTCGGGCATGGTTCCTTTGTCCCTGTTCCTACTGGAACAAGACCCTCCATGATTCCCCCGATCTGATGCTGTGATCCTGAGGTGATTCCGAGGTCCTCCGGCATGGAAAGTACTCTAGGACCCTTGGCCAAATATTTGAATTATTAAGTTGTACATAGTGTTTTAACTATGTAGTGTAATGTATTCAGTGAAAGCAATAACTTAGAGTGTTTCATTTATAAGTAAACTAACATTCTCATGGCCTAGGGTCCTATTATTGCTTTAGGAATCATTTACTGGAAATTATATTTTTCAGTTAGTCTACCAGTCCTACATGAATCTTATGATTTCCATGGATATGTCTTACTAAAGATAAAGGAAAAATAAATAAACAAATAAATAAACTTCAACATTAAATGTGATAAATTTATGTTATCCACTTTAAAATTTAAAGGCCTGACAGTGATAGATGGTAATGTATTTATAACAGTGACAAGTGTTTCACTTATTCACATAGCATGGTGCTATACAACATTGAATATTTTGAGTGCCTTGAGTGACTTTGGTTGCTGATCAGAAGTGTTTCGTAAGTAGCTCAAAATCACAACTAAATCTGGATCTGGGTGTTTTAATTAAAGGTTTAAGTCAATTCTTGTTATTTTAATTTGAATAACATAATAGGTATTTCTCATCAGCATCATGATGACATAAAATGAAACGCCATGGGAAGATTTAAGAAGTGATGTGATTAGAGTTTTTAAAGGTCTACTGAAGGATGTAAACAATGAGGTTCCTGGAAACTGTTCAGTTTGAACAGCAGGAGTGATATTGCCTCTATAGTCCTGCTGGGCTCATTTCACCAAAATCCCTGCCCTGAACATCCCTGCTGCAAATGCTAGGTTGCTGGACAAAACCAAAGGTCATGGCCCCTTGTGTTTGTTTAACTTTACTGGAGGAAAGAGAATTTATAGGAACATTTTCAAAGGAAGAAAATGAAACTCTTAAAGCCCTGTATACCTGTATAAGTATGGGGGGAAAAAAAGTAACATAAAGCCTGCAAGTAAAGTAGGACAAAATGTGGCTCAGTCAGGAGAATCTAAATTCCCTAAATAGGCTGCAGTCCTTTCCCTAGGAACTCAAATAAAATAATGACACTTTTTTATATGTGGAAAGAGTAATGATATTCACTGCTTTTAAAGGTTGTCATTTGTTGTAGTTAAAACCCAATACTATAGCATTGAATTAAAGTATAAAATAAATGATAGGCTCTCCAACTCATAAATTCAGGTTGCCGTATTGAAGAGTGAAGCTCATTTGCTGCAGTGAGCTATTGGTGATGGAAAGCCCAGCACTCTCTGGAATTTGGAGTAAGGCACAACTGACATGTTATAAAGCGTGTTTTCTCAAACCTAGTGGGGTTCAAAAGTGAAAAATGCCTTTGCATTCTGATGCAGTGCTGACTGTATCAGCAGATGTTTAAGAATGAAGGCCTCAAAACCAAAGGCATCATTGTTTGGAATTTTCAGCAGCATTCTGGTATTGTTTTTCTCCCACATATGTCAAAACAATTCTGAACAGTATGCTTTTCAATCTGCCACTAATTCCTTTAGTGATATAACTTCAGAAACAAAAGTAATTAACTAAGCAAACAAATTTTGTATAAAATTAGATCCTATGAAGTAAAACAAGAATTTGTTAAAAGCTAGTAAAGGAGAAGAGGTAATTAGCTTATTCCATTCACAAATGTCCTAAGACCTTTTGTAAATGGAACAGCTTATGTGGTAAAGGTACCCTTTATGGTTTTTGTTCTTTCTAACAGGTTATTTGATTTTTAAACGTCATTTTTTAATGATATGACACTTTTCAATACATAAGACATGTGCAAACACCCTATGTGATAAAACAGGCCCCAGAGAATAGCAGTGGTACCACATCATGAATCACCATCATTCCAGGGACTTGCACGTTAAAAATTTACTTTGTAGGTCTTTCAGTCAACATCCAAACTAGGAGTTTCAGGTAATGTTATTCTGCTGAGAAACTGTCTTAATGCATTTAGAACACTGTTTGTTATAGAGACCTCCATTATATTTTTTTTGTTTAATTATTTTATTTATTTACACCCCAATCATTGTCCCTCATTTGGTCCTCCCTCCCACAGTTCTTCATCCCATTACTCCCAGCTTCTTGCCTCCAAGAGGGTTCCTCCCCCACCAGGCCTCCTCCTTCCCTGGGGAGTCAAGTCTCATCCTCTCCCACTGAGGCTAGACCAGGCAGACCACTGCTACATATGAACTAGGGCCTCAGACCAGTCCATGTATGTTCCTGGTTGGTGACTCAGTCTCTGGGAACTTCCTGGGGTCTGGATTATTTGAGAATATTCATCTTCCTATGAAATTGTTCTCCCTTTCAACTTCTTCAATCTTTCCCCTAATTCAACTGTAGGAGTCTCTGTCTTCAGTTCAATGGTTAGGTGTTATTATCTGCTTCTGTCTTAGTCAGCTGCTGGTAGATGTTCTCAGAGGACGTCCATGCCAGGAGCCTATCTCTCAGCACATCGTAGCATCAGCAATAGTGTCAAGCTTTGGTGCCCCTCTCCCCTGAGAATTAAATGCCAAGTTGGGCTGGTCATTGAACCATCTTTCTTTTGGTCTCTTCTCTATTTTTATCCCTGTAGTTCATTTAGATAGGAACAACTCTGGTTCAGGAATTTTGACTGTGGGTTAGTAACCCTGTCTTTACACTTGAAACCCTGTATATCTACTGGAGGTGGCCTCTTAAAGTTCTCTTTCCCCAGTGTTGGGCATTTTAGATAAAACTCACCCCCCCAAATGGGTCTTGAGAGTGTCTTACCTCCTGGATCTCTGCTACTCTACAAAGGATTCCCCTGCCTCCCACTCCCCAAGGCTGCTTATTTCCGTTCATTCTCTTGGCCCTCTGGACTTCTCTCCTATCTTCTCCTCTCCTATCTGATCCTGTTCCCCTTTTCCCTCCCCCTTCCCTCTCCCACACATGTTCCTCCTTCCCTCTGCCTCCCATGATTATTTCCTTCTGTCTTCTAAGTAGGATTGAAGCTTCCTCACTTCAGTATTTCTGCTTATTGCACTTCTTATTGTGTGTAGGTTGTGTTCTAAATATTCTGTACTTTTTGGGTAATATCCACTTACCAGTGAGTATATACCATGCATGTACTTTTAGGTCTGAGTTACCTCACTCAGGGTGGTATTTTCTAGCTATTTTCAGGATGATTAAAAATGAGGACACCATGAATTTTGCAGGCAAATGCATGGAACTAGAGACTCCAATATATGTGTATAGGTTGAGTTAAAAGTATCATTATATATATACTGAATAAATAAAAAATATTTAGATTTATTTTATCTAATAGACACTAAGATTCAAGATAAGGAATATTTCTCTTTTATTTCCTTTTCCTTCATTTTCTTTCATTTCTTTTTCTTTACTCTCCATCCCGCAGCTTTGGACATATGCATTCCAGTTAGACGAATTTGTTTTGTAGCTGAGGAATACTACTTCTTCTGATCTATTTATATCTACCTTTATATGTGCTGGAGTTATATGCAGGCAAAAACCAAATCTGGCTTAAGGAGTGAATAAGCACTGAATTTATGGCTTCCTTCATTGATAGACATGTATTCTTTCAATGGAACTACAATCCTAGTCTAGCTTCCTGGAATCTTGAAAATAATGTTGGAAGTAAAACTGATTCTTTATAAAATGTCAACTTCTGGACTGTTAGAGGGCAGTGAGGCAGATAGATGAGAGAGGGAAGAAAATACCCTGAGGTGTCACATGAAAAATAGTCACTACTAAAATAAGAAAGATGTGGGAAAGGAGAGAAAATGGAGATAAAAATTAGGGAAGGGGAGAGGACAGAAGAAATACATTATTAGGTGCTGGACTCTGACAGGATGGACCAAGGACTCATGTTTCCTCCATATAGCTACTTACCACTTACTTTACAGTTAGGATACCCAATCAATGGCAGTGACATCATTCCCTAGAGTGACAGATTCCTTAAAGATAGCAGCAGCCTGCTCAATTCCTAGTTGCTAGGAGAAGTTAATTTTTTCAGAAAATTTCTGCAACCTGCTCTAATGGATTCTTACATGGCAAGAACTTTGGAAAGAAAAAAAAATTCAGAGGAAGTATGGTTAGTACTAATGACTTATTTCCTCATTTCCCAACAGAAAAAAAAAGATCCAAAGTTGATATTTCAAATCATAATACAATATTCACATGGCTAGAAGATGTTGAACTTCAAAATTTACCTACTGTATTTGTAATTGTACCAAAGGTATTGACTTGAAATATCTTTATAAAGTAAGAGTGATTGCTTAATATTTTTTTAAAAAGCATTTAACATGCATTTACCTTTAATTTTTACTTTGTTCGGTTTAACTTTAAAATTTCTCTATAAATTTCTATATAATTGTTCATATATAACACATTTTATCTTATTTTCTTCTTTCTTCAACTCTTTCAAGATCCCAATGTATTTTGTCTTTAAAATCCAAATTTACCACCAATGTGATTTGTTCACTCTATTTAAACATGGAGAAATAGACATAATGTTATAACTTTATATGATCCCACACATAAAACATTATTGTGAGACAGACTCCTGTAGCCAATCTGGCTGAGAATTTACTCTTACTTCAGGTATGTTTTCAGCTACTGTTGACCTTTCTGTTTCACACTCCAAATTAGTGAGGGCTGTTCCATCATAAAGTAATAGAATCACTATTTGAATAAAGATATACATTATATAAGTGGACCCAACACAATGCATTAGAAAATGCGAGGAATAGGTATTTGTATAATTTAATTATCCATCTGAATATTTTATGAAAAATAGCTATGAAAGAATAAAAGCCAACTGAGTAACTCTATTTCACTTAAAATAATGAGGAAAATGAAGATATGGATAATCTCAATCATAATACTTTATTAGGACACCAAAACTTGTTACACTAAAAAAAATCTGGAAGACAAATGTGAATGTCTATATATCTCTACATCTCTCTCTTTATGTATAATTTTGATTTTGGATTTAGATATGAATTGAATGTTATTTGCAAAAGAATAGTTGATCATATTAGATACTTTAACTTGTCAAAGGTCTTGCATTCATTATAATACTAAAGGAATGAACTAAAATTTTAAAACTAATATTGTAAAGAGAGTTTTTAATGGTAGTCAAGAAGAGCTATAATTAAAATTTACAAAAAGTAAATTTTATAACTTCCAAGTACAACAAATAAGTCTGGAACAATTATTCATTTTTATACGTGGATTCAAAAATTTCATATTACTTTGCTATTTTCTCTAGTTTTTATGAAATATTTACTTACAGAATATTTGTAGTTTTATTTCTGCATGTCAAGTTTCAGTTAGGTTCCTATCTTATATCTGTGTAGCAAATGAATATTTCCTCAGCTAAAAGATATACACATGCAAGATTAAGGAAAATAACATATCAAATTACAATATTACAGCTCATGTTTTATTCTTTTCTTTTCTTGAATGAAGGCACTTACACATTCTAACAAAAGGCAAATTAAATCTCTGGGGTTTTTATACTGAAAATATTTTGTAAATAAATAATTTTTGGAATTGAAGACCCAGATATGAACCCACATACCTATGGTCACTTGATCTTTGATAAAGGAGCCTAAACCATCCAGTGGAAAAAGACAGCATTTTCAACAAATGGTTCTAGTTCAATTGGAGGTTAGCATATAGAGCAATGTAAATAGATTCATTCTTATCTCCTTGTACAAAGTTCAAGTTCAAGTGGAATAAAGACTTCCACATAACACCAGATACACTGAAACTGATAGAAAATAAAGTGAGGGGAATTGTTCCATGGGCACAGGGGAACATTTCGTGATGAGAACATGAATGGCTTATGCTCTAAAATCGACAATCAACACATGGGACTTCATAAAATTTCAAAGCTTCTGTAAGGCAAAGGACACTGTCAATAGAGCAAAGTAACAACCAACAGATTGTGAAAAGGTCTTTACCACCCCTTCACCTGATAGAAGGCTAATATCCAATGTATACAAAGAACTCAAGAAGTTAGACTTCAGAAAAATAAATAACCTTATTAAAAGGGGTGGGTGGGAGGAAGTATAGAGCTAAACAAAGAATCTTAACTGAGGAATACCAAATGACTGAGAAGCACCTAAAGAAATGTTCAATATCTTCAGTCATCAGGGAAATGAAAATCAAAACAACCTTGATATTCCACCTCATACCAGTCAGAATGGCTAAGATCAAAAACTCAGGTGACAGCAGATTCTGGCAAGGTTGTGGAGAAAGAGGAACACTCCTCCATTGTTGGTGGGATTGCAAGCTGGTACAACCACTCTGGACATCAGTCTTGTGGTTCCTCAGAAAATTGGACATAGATAAGGACCCAGCTATATCACTCCTGGGCATATACCCAGAAGATACTCCAACATATAAGAAGCACACATGTTCCACTATATTCATAGCAGCCTTATTGTAACAGTCAGAAACTGGAAAGAACCCAGATGTCCCTCAACAGAGGAATGGATACAGAAATTGTGGTACATTTACACAAATATAGAGGTAGATGCTTGCAGCCAACCTTTGGATTGAACATGGGGTCTTCAATAGAGGAGATAGAGAAAGGACTGAAGAAGCTAAAGGGGTTTGCAACCCATAGAAAGAACAACAATATCGACCATCCAGAACTCCCCACCCCAGAGCTTCCAGAGACTAAGCCACCAATCAAAGAGTACACATGGAGGAACCCATGGCTCCAGCCACATATGTAGTGGATAATGGCCTTGTCTGGCATCAATGGGAAGAAAGGCCCTTGTTCCTGGGAAGTCTCAATGCCCCATTGTAGTTAAATGCCTAGGGTAGTGGGGAGCAAGTAGGTCAGTGCGTGTGGGAGCATCCTCTTGGAAGCAGGGAGAAGAACGACAGGTTAGAGGATTTCCAGATAGGAAACCAAGAAAGGGAATAATATTTGAAATGTAAGTAAATAAAATATCCAATAAAAATTATTTCCTTGTAATGTCAAGCAATTATTTTACAAAAATATAGTACTGTGGCATAAAAGATAATTCTGTTCATAGAAATATTATGCCTGATGAGTTATTTCCAAAAACAAGTAACAGTCTGTCTTTGTAGATTTATAATATGTAGGACTCATTCAGAAGTTTACTAAAATAGAAAAAGGAAAGAATGTTGTCTACTCTGAAAAAGAATACATATTCCAATCTATATCATATTACTATATTCCAAATGAATAATTCTCTGTTGGTGACTGGCTTGAGTTGGGCACTGGCTGAGAAATAAAAATTTTCCACAATAACAAGGCTCACCTACTCCTTTATGCTGCTGTAAGAAAGCTTCCACATCAAGACACCCCTCCTTGCACAGTAGGTGCTCCACTGTTTGTGAAATGTAATCTTGCATAGGCTTCAAAACTCTTTTTTAATATTTCAGAAAGTGGTTCAATATCCACAGATTCTATGAAGCAAAATCCATGCTGTTTTTGAGAGAATTTCTTTAAAAAAAAATGTAGCCCAACAGTGTTCTTCTCTGACTAAATTCCATGCTGAATACAAGGTGTTCCAGGTTAGTAGACAGTGAACCAAATAATCAGTTCAATGTTTTCTCCTTTCACACCATCTTCTCTATCTTACCCCATTCATATATGAAGAAAAAATTAAATCTTATTTTTATAATGTCAGAGGATTGTTAATCTTCCAAACCAGTAAAATGTTCTCTTGGGCCTACTGCCTTTAAATATTCTAATAAGCAGGCCTAGCAATTCAAAGATAACTAGGCAGCAACACTATCTACTGAGAGGTACCTGTTTTAATAGTTATATACCTGCACTTGTCAAAAATATTGAAAATTATTTTACCTCCTTAACTATTTTTAGTTGAGTAAAATAATTTCCCAGCTAAGTAGCAAATCGTGTGATTCTAAATGACAGTAAGGTTCCAGCTCAGTCAACATGGTATTATCAATAAAACATATCAAAGATAGTGAGGGACCTTATAGTACTACAGGTTTAAATGTACCTTTTTGTAGCTCTGTATAAATCAGCATGGAACTTACTCAAAAATATAAAAATAAAATACAAATGTTTGATACCTTTAATTTACATATAATCTATTTGAATATATATATATATATATATATATGTGTGTGTGTGTGTATGTGTGTCTGTGTGTGTGTCTGTGTGTCTGTGTGTGTGTGTGTATGTGCGTGTGTGAATATTCAGACCCACTTGCACACACAGACACATACATATTTACACACACACACATTTATAGTTGTAGTTATATTGAATCATAAAAAAGTTTAAGTCAGTTTGTTATGAAAATTGATGCAACTGAATATCATGCAGTGACAGAAATGAGCCAGTTTCTAAGGATTGCTTCAACTTTCTTCTCCTATGCATTTCATATTCTCAGGCATGTGAAGGAGAATCAAGAGTATGTACATATGGAAGATGAGAGGTGGGAAGAGGAAATAAAAGGGTAGATATAAGACTGAAGACCATCAAGTTATATAAGTCCTTCATCCACCTCCTGCCACCTCTATACCCATAGGACTATTTCTGTACCCAATATTTTACTCATGATCCGCCCCCCCCCCCTTTTTTTGAGACAGTATACCCTTTTCTGTATACCCTTGGCTGTCCGGGAACTCTGTAAACCAGGCTGGCCTCAAACTCAGCAATCCACCTGCCTCTGCCTCCCAAGAGCTGGGATTAAAGGCATGTGCCACCACTGCCCAGCCATGATTTCCCTTTGAAGGAAAGTTTTTTCTTACCTATTGTACTTCTCTTCCAACCTGGTACTGTCTCTCCATCCAAGATCTAGCCCCAGACTCATCATTTGAGCTATTTATGCCAGGTTAATCAAAAAGCTCATCTACCAGCCTGGCTTGTTTAGCTCTGCTCACGCAGCTCCTAAACTATTCCAACCTAGGGCAGGCAAGAGTCGCACATCAGAAACATAACCAAATTACTCCACACGCCTAGATTAAATCTCAAAAAAAAAAAAAAATGGGCAAGATAACATGTGTCCCATCAAACACATGAATTCTTTCCAGTTTTTTTCTTAAGAGAATTACAAAAATTAACCCTAGAATAATAAAATTAAAGGAACAATTATAAGTTATATTACATCCATCAAGGAATTTAAGGAAGACATGAAGAAACACTTTATAGAATCTCAAGAAAACAAGCACAAAAGGTTTGAGTAATGCACAGGAAAAAGTATATGAATGAACAAATAAAGAAAAATCAGATTTGAAATTATAAGTTGGTAGTATTATAAATATTAAAGAGAACATCGTTTAAAATAAAAATGTAATTAAAAATTTGTAACCTAACTAGAAAACTGAAGGGAAATATTTACAAATTGAATGGATGTAGTAGAAGATAGGCTATCAGGAATTGAAGATAAAGTAGAAGAATTAGACAGTTCAATAAAAAGAACATGAAAAAAATCATAGGAAATCAAAGCTGATTTCTCAAAATGAACGTTGAAAGCCAGAGGAGTCTAGAACAATTTATTCTAAGTTGTAAAATACAGTGTCTGCCGACCTAGATAACTGAATTCAGAAAAGCCATCTACTGTAGTGAAGAAGATTGAAAAGGATTCCATGGAACAAACAGTCTAAAATATTACATGAATGAAACCAACACACAAATAAAATAATACTGGAAGCAGTATTTCAAAGTTTAAGTATAGCCAAGAGCCACTAGAATGAAAACAAATATTTTTAAGTAAAAAATTAAAAACCATGACTCAGAAACAAAAAATAATTGTAATCAATATACCTCTTTTATAATAATGTTAAATATTAGTGGCCTAAAGTATTAGAATTTAAAGACACGGGCTGGCTCAATGGATTAAGGAACAAAAGCCCATCCTTCTTTTTTTCTACAAAATACTAAGATTTAAAAAAAAGGTACTATCTGAAAGTTAAAATGTAAAAAAGAATATTTCCAGCAAGTTGTAACAGGATGTAAACAGGTGTTGCCGAACATCTGAAAACATAGATTTCAAACTAAAACTTAGCAGAAAAAGAGAAGGGTCATTCATTATAATCAAGGAAAGAATTATTGAAGAAAATATTATAATACTAATGTATGTGTCAAACACTGATGCAGCTAATTTTGTAATAAACATGCTTCTGGAATTGAAGAAATAGATTAACACAAACCACATAATAGTCATTGATATCATCAACTCATTTTCTTGAATAGATAGGTCATCTGAACAACAAAAATAACCCAAATTTCAGAAATAAATAATATCTTACATCAAATCGATTTAACAGATATCTACAAAATTTTTCTTCCCAGATACTGAAGAATATACATTATATTCAGTAGCTCATCTAAGTTTCTCTAAATAGACTAAATCTTGGAACACAAATAATAGCTTAATAAATTCAGAAAATTTAAAATAATTCTATGTGTCCTATCTGACCATTATGCAAAAAAGTAACATTAACAGGAAACAAATCTGTAGAAAGTGATTAAACTCATGGGTATTAAACAAATCTTACTCAATGATGAATGAGTCAAAGAATAAAAAATGGTCTTATTTCAAATTCCATAATTAAATGAAAATTAAAATACAGTACAGAAATAGCTCTGAGAAACAGTAAAAGCTATTGAAATTCAGGGAAAACACAGTGAATGATATAACTCAACAATGTGATAAAAGAAGAATAAGCCCCACACAAATTCAATAGATGTCAAGAAACATTAAAAATCAAAGCAGAAATTAATGAATTAAAAACAAAGAAACTAATAGAAAGAATCAATGCTTTTAGGAACTTCTTTTTTGAGAAGATAAACAATAAAAACTAACTATTCACTGGTCCAACTAACACCATGAGAGAAAGACACAAACCAAATTAACAGAATGAGAAATGAACATAGAAACATTCCAACAGACAAATGATTTCAGATTTAAATAGGTATACTTTGAAAACCTTTTTCATATATTGAATTCGTATATCTAAAAGAAAATACTGAAGTCCTCGATTTTTACAATTCACTAAAGTTAAATAAAGACAAATCAATAATGTAAACAGGCCTACCAAAAAAATCATCCATCTTAATCAAGTTGTGTTCCCTAAAATTCAGCAGTGATTCAATATAAACACATCACTAAGTGGGCGTGAACAAAAACTTCATTTTATCATCTCAATAGATGAAGAACAACTCTTTAAACAATGCAGCATGTTTTCACAATAAAATGTCAAAAAGAGTATGTTTCTCTCAATGTAAGGGTAGGTATGACAACACTATAGATGAGGGTCAAAGAACTTTTCTGAAACCTTGAGCATATAGAAAAAACATATGCGCTATTCTGCAAGATATAGGTTAAGGGAAGGAATTTATGAATGGGATTCAATTTGCACTGGAATTAAGGTCAACAACAATAAGAATTGGGATGTAATAGTAATTTATAAAATATCTGTAAACCTAAGGAAAAATAACCACAAACAAAAAACTCCCCAAAAGGAAAATCAAAACAACAACAACAAAAACAAAAACAAGTTGCACTTAGAAGTCCACAGAATGGAAAGATTCTTTACCAGCTATTCACCTAACAGAGGACTAATCTCCAAAATATACAAAGAATTCCAATAACACAGAATCAAGAGAACAAATGACCCAGCTTAGAGATCTGAATTAGATGTTCCCTTCTTAAAATAGAAAAAAAAATAACTAAAAAACAAAACAAACAAACAAACAAACAAACAAAAAACCCAAACTCAAAACTATTCTTTACTCTTAGAAATTGTGGAAATGCAAAATAAAGTAATTGCAATTTTCATCTTACCCCAGTCAGAGTACCAAAAATCAATAACAGAAAATCCTGAAAACAGATGTGGCATATGTGGGGAAAGGGGAAACCTGAATTTATTATTGATCGTCATAAAAGCTGGATCATCCACTCTGGTAATCAGTGACAGTGTAGAATCCTTAAAGCCTAAGCTACTTTTACCAATGTCACTATATAGTGACATATTCCAAAAGGATTCAAACCTTGTTCCATAGATACTCGCTCAACAATATTCATATCCACTCTATATTGAGTAGGAAATAGAAAGAAGTTAAATGTCCTTCAAGTAATGTCAGGTGACAGCAGATGCTGGCTAGGATGTGGAGAAAGAGGAACACTCCTCCATTGTTGGTGGGATTGCAAGCTTTTACAACCACCCTGGAACTCAGTCTGGCGGTTCCTCAGAAAATTGGACATAGTACTACCGGAGGATCCCGCAATACCTCTCCTGGGCATATATGCAGAAGATGTCCCAACCGGTAAGAAGGACACATGCTCCACTATGTTCATAGCAGCCTTATTTATAATAGCCAGAAGCTGGAAAGAACCCAGATGCCCCTCAACAGAGGAATGGATACAGAAAATGTGGTACATCTACACAATGGAGTACTACTCAGCTATTAAAAAAAATGAATTTATGAAATTCCTAGGCAAATGGATGGACCTGGAGGGCATCATCCTGAGTGAGGTAACCCAATCACAAAGGAACTCTCACAATATGTACTCACTGATAAGTGGATATTAGCCCAGAAACTTAGGATACCCAAGATATAAACTACAATTTGCTAAACACATGAAATTCAAGAAGGACGAAGACCCAAGTGTGGACACTTTGCCCCTTCTTAGAAATGGGAACAAAACACCCATGGAAGGAGTTACAGAGACAAAATTTGGAGCTGTGACGAAAGGATGGACCATCTTGAGATTGCCATATGCAGGGATCCATCCCATAATCAACTTCCAAACGCTGACACCATTGCATACACTAGCAAGATTTTGCTGAAAGGACCCAGATATAGGTGTCTCTTGTGAGACTATGCCGGGACCTAGCAAACACAGAAGTGGATGATCACAGTCAGCTATTGGATGGATCACACGGCCCCCAATAGAGGAGCTAGAGAAATTACCCAAGGAGCTAAAGGGAACTGCAACCCTATAGGTGGAACAACATTATGAACTAACCAGTACCCCGGAGCTCTTGTCTCTAGCTGTATATGTATCAAAAGATGGCCTCGTCGGCCATCACTGCAAAGAGAGGCCCATTGGACTTGCAAAGTTTATATGCCCCAGTACAGGAGAACCCCAGGGCCAAAAAGGGGGAGTGGGTGGGTAGGGGATTGGGGGGGGGTATGGGGGACTTTTGGGATAGCATTGAAAATGTAAATGAGGAAAATACCTAATAAAAAAAAAGAAAAAAAAAAGGAATGACTAGGTAGTTTAAAATGAAGCACATATAACATAGACTAATATTAACCTATAAAAAAAAAAACCCTCCAACCATAAAATTGGAAGGTGATACACTGAACTAGAAATGGTTATATTGAATGAGCAACACAAACCACAGAAATATAATTGTTAAATGTTCTTTCTTATCTGGGTTTTCTAGATACAACTACTCAGATGTGACAATGCAACATGGAATAACCATACAAACCATGGAAATGTAAATGGACCACAGAGTGCGTAGGTACTTATAGAGGAAAATAAAACGATAAAGATGATTTGGAGGAGAGTATGGGGAAAGAGAGAGAGAGAGAGAGAGAGAGAGAGAGAGAGAGAGAGAGAGAGTAGTTAATTTGACTCTAGAGCAGGGTTCAACCAAAAGAAGAAGAATGGATGATGTTTTTTTGTTAAACCCTCATAAAATAATATATTTGATATACCTAAATTATGTACATTATGTTTTGGAGTTTGTATACAAATACAAACACATATTTGTTTGCCTTTGCACCCACACATTTTTTCTTTTCACTGACATTTATTCAGATATTAGAAGACATAAAAGTTACTGAAAATGAATATGCATCCCAGTGCCCCCAATATTTGACAGTTTAGAAATTTGTTGACTAAACCTGGATTACCTTTACTAATCTTTAAAAAAAAATTACTAGTTGTTTTCTTCATTTACATTTCAAATGCTATCTCCTTTCCTCCCCCCAAATTCCCTATACCCTCCCCCTCCCCCTGCTCCCCAGCTGTCCCCTCCCCCTGCTCCCACTTCCTGGCCCTGACATTCCTCTATACAGGGGCATAGAATCTTCACAACACCAAGGGACTCTTTCCATTGAGGCCAACTAGGCCATCCTCTGCTACATATGCAGCTAGAGACATAAGCTCAGGAGGTACTGGTTAGTTCATATTGTTGTTCCTCCTTTAGAGCTGCAGACCCCTTCAGCTCCTTTTAGTCCTATCTCTGTCCTAGGTACATAAGGAACATTTTAAGCAGCTCAGAAAACACAAATATATGTCATCACTGTCTAGTCAGGGGCTATGTGTAAATAACAAAACAGCATACTGCTGCTCTCTCCATCCCCATTTACCTCATCCTCCTCTCCTTTTTCTCTGAGTGTGTTATGTGTGTTTATTACTCTGCTTCTTAGTTTATGAATCAGGCTCTTTCACTAAAACTGGAGATCACTTGTTTAGAGCAGATGCCCTGAGAGAATGATATCCTGAATGAATACGTGGCATTGACATGTGTCCAGTCATGATGATGATCAAGGCATCAGGAATGGGAAATTGGCAAAACTCTTCCTCATTTATGTAAGGTTTAGAATTTCAAAGCCTTTTTCCTTTAGTCCTAGTAACATTGTTTAATTACAGTTGAGTAGTATGTGCAAAAACTAAAAATTATAGCTTATATTGCCAATGTTTACAGGTGGTGACTTACTCCTAAAGAGACCTTCAAAGGAGAGCACTACATAAAGAGAAAGAAAGAAAGAAAGAAAGAAAGAAAGAAAGAAAGAAAGAAAGAAAGAAAGAAAGAAAGAAAGAAAGAAAGAAAGGAAGGAAGGAAGGAAGGAAGGAAGGGAGAGAGAGAGAGAGAGAGAGAGAGAGAGAGAGAGAGAGAGAGAAAGAAAGAAAGAAAGAAAGAAAGAAAGAAAGAGAGAGAGAGAAAGAGAGAAAGGAAGAGAGAAAGGAAGAGAGAAAGGAAGAGAGAAAGGAAGGGAGAAAGGAAGGGAGAAAGGAAGGGAAAAAGAGAGAAAGGGAGAAAGGAGAAAGAGAGAAAGAGAGAGAGAGAGAGAGAGAGTAGATGACTGATGTTTTAGTTGGTGGAAGAGGTAAGTACAGCTCCATTAGAGTACAAGCAAACAAGATGACTCCAGCTTTCCTGTATTCATCTGTTTATGCTTTCTTCATTGCCTGTCCTTCCTTTACTTTCTCAGTTTCCCTACTGAGGGTTCCAGGAACCATGTACATAGGTCATGGCAGTCACTGATTCAGCAAGAATGGATAGCAGGAAGATCCAGGGATCCTTCTGTTACTGTGTTCTCAGATCTGGGAATGTAAATTTGCACTGTTGGGCCAGTTGTTTGTTTGTTTATTTATTTGTTTTGTTCATTTGCTTATTTTTATTTTAACTTGGGTACTAAGAATCTGATTTTAAGTCCTCTAATTCTCATGCCTTCACAGTTAGTATTCTACTAAATGAACCATTTCGTCAACCTTCCATTTTTAATATTATTTTTATTTATTAAAATTAAAATCCATTGCACTGTTCTCCTCTTCCCTCCATCCATTCTTTCCCTCTACCCCTTGTTTGATAAATATATTGCCCATTAATATATAAATAAAATATACTGAGTCTATATAATGTTATTTGCATATGTATGATTTCAGGTCAAATGACTTGTCACTTGATAATCAGTTTGGGATGACTTCCCTATTTATCCCATTCCCAGTAGTTCTAAGTTGATTCTAGTACTTTTTTCTAGAGTAGAAGATATATGAGATTTCCTTCATCTGTGTTACCATGTTTATTAGTGTCAATATTGTTCAAGTTTTGTCAAGACAGTTTGTTGATAAGACTTCATGTTTGTACCTTCTCAGACATGTAGGAAGGCCTCTGTTACAGCAAAACTCCTATTCTTTTGGCTCTAATACTCTTACTGTCCCCTCTTGATAACCCAAGAGCCTAAGATGTAGAAGTTGTATGTTTCTAGTTAAAATTAAATCTCACACTACAAGAGGGAAATCATGCAAGATACTGGAAACTTAGGCAACCTCTCAAAGGCCAGTGAAGTCATAGAACTTGGAGTAGAGCCTACAACGGCTACTTTACTAAAACACCATAATTATTAACTGTTCTCTTCTCAGCAGATAGAAACCATTACTAGAAACCACAACAAATTAAAATGCAGAGAACAAATGATGTGGTTCCCAGTCCTAGTACATCTTACAATGTTTAACCCTTAAGAATTAAAATAATGATTTGTCAATCATTAGGATAGGAACAAATCATGTAAGAAGGTGTCTGATCCTGGAATTTTAAGAAATATTATAATACATGTGAAAATGTGTGTTCCTGTGGTTACCATCTACTCTTACCCTTAACATTTTTCTACATTTTTTGTCATGAATTTCATGCTGAATGTGTTCCATTTTAATTATTGAAATAGAGATGACAGATTTGGTAGAGAGAATGTGACACTGATACTATCATACAGCTGTGTTTTTCTGTGGTTTAATTAAGCTCAGCAAAATTTAATTTCTACAAAATAAAACTAAATTCTGTATCATGAGTCTAGATTGTCATACTGCTGAATAAACTTTTTCATATGATATTGTCAGGATTCTCTAGAGTCAAATTACTTATAGAATGTTTCTCTATGTTGAGGAAATTTATTATGATAAATTATATTCTGTAGTCTAACTACCCCAACAATGGTTAGCTGTGAATGGGAAGTCCAAGAATCTAGTAGTTGCTCAGTCCCAGGAGGCTAGTTGTTTCTGCTGGTCTTTTGGTATTTTGTAGTAGATTCCAATAGATGCGTTAGCAAATAAATGTAAGCAGGCAAAGAAGAGTGAATCTTCCTTCTACCACTGTTCTTAGGTAGGTCTTTTATAGAAGGTGTGGTACAGATTAAAGGAATGTACCACCATACCTGGATCTGGGACTTGTTTTGTCCTAGGCTGACCTTGAACTCAGAGTTCTCCTTGCCTTAGTCTCCTGGTATTAAAGCTTGTACTACTTTGCCTGTGCCTAAGCTTTTCATGGCCACTATGTCTCACTATGCCAAGATCCAGGTCAGAAACTTGTGTCTTCCATCAGCAAGATCTGGATCAGAGGTGAGCCCTCCAATTCTGGTTTGTAGTTCATTCCAAATATTGTCTAGTTGGTTGGGTTATGTTTGTCTGTTTGCTGTTTTGTTTTGTTTTGTTTTGTTTTGTTTTGTTTTGTTTTGTTTTGTTTTGTTTTTTGAGACAAACTTCACTGTGTAGCCCTGGCTGTCCTGGAACTCACTTTGTAGATCAGGGTGGCCTCGAACTCAGAAATCCTCCTGCCTCTGCCTTCCAAGTACTGGGATTAAAGGTCTGCACCACCACACCCAGCCATATTTAACATTTTTAGATAGCAACTATGTAAATAGATATATGAACAGACACAAACATATACAAGATGTTGGGTGACATTATAAACTAGACATTGTAGGAAAAGGAAAGAAGAGGCCACTGTTATAAAATTCTGCATTTAAAATCCTGAGTGCTCTATTAATATTAAATGCCAAGGACTATGCAGAAGATATGAGGCTCTGTATATAGCCTTCAGATATTAATCTGGAGCAAAGCAGTGTGGACTTCCGTGGGGTTGAAAGTTATTCAAAACTAAAACTATATGAAACCCATGTGTTAAATATAGTTTGTAAACATAACAAGCATATGGTTTAGTAGATGCATACTTTGTTCTGTGCATTAGAACTATACACAGAAAGAAATGCTTTATAAACAATGAAATTGAGTAGACAATACTATAAACAAAACTGCATAGACAGCTTGATCTAGGAGACTATGTGGCTAGAATTCATCATTTCATTAGCTCTCACTTGCACAGTTGCACTATTTGCACACTCAAATATGCAATACAAACAGCAGTTTCTAGATTGGAGTAAAATAAGCTTAATTCATATAATAAACTACAATAAAATTAACCTTTAAAGTACATTTATAATTTCATATATTTGCTAATATTTAAACTACACACACACACACACAATTAACAAGAGAAACTTGAAATTGTTCGAATATATTTTGCCTTTAGTTGGAAAATATGGCTTTCCGTTCTCTCAGTTACTTTGTTGTTCAATAAAACATAAAATTATATGTGGGCTGCTTTGTTCTGATAAACCCCTAGAATTTAGTTTTCTTCATTCTGATTGTTTTACTCTGGCTATTGGAAGATGACAGGTTTACTGTACTTGATGTGACTCTTAGCAAAGAAGTTTTGAATAAACTTCTGTAGGGGAAAAGGGAAATATATGGTCTATTTTCTCATTAGACTTAAATAGTATTATATTTTCATTTCACATATTGCACCAATACCATAGAAAGATTAAAAATTGAAAAATTCCTCTTGAATTATTCTATCACAAGGAAACAATCAGTGTTCAACAAGAGGTTAAGTAATTTGTAAATAGTATTCTAAATGGAAGCATAAAGTTTAGTTATCAAGTTACTAAAAACTGAATGAAACCCATTAAAGAATTTTATGAAAATTGATATTTTATGAATTTTATTGCTTTCTATGAAGTTTAGGTATCTTATAAAATGAATCATTTGAGTGAAATAATTTATAATATTTTATATAATAGGAATCTTAACTCCACATTAGTATCAATTATCATGTTATTATTAACCTGGTTTATATCATCACCTAAATCCTACTCTTAGTTTGGTAATTTAATTGTTTTACTACCCTGACTTGTTTCTCAAGCTTAAAGTGGTATTTTATATTCTTCTCTTAATGTTTCTACCCAAATATAACCTCTGTTAACAAACCCTGATATGTTCAAATTGAACTTCCTTCTTTTCTTATCTATGCTTAGTTCTATTTACCTCATTTAAGCTTCACAACTATCACATACCTATTTTCTCATTGTTTTAGAGGTATGGGCTATCTACCTGAAATTTTAATCATCTGAAAAGGAATCATTTTCTCATGAGTAGTTTTACTAATTCTGTGTCAGAGTAAAGAGCATACTTTAGTGTCATCACACTGCTGAAATCAATCATAAGGGTCTTTTAATGGTTAGTAGACTTGAGTAAACTAATCCATGGAAAACCTAAATTAAACAAGATTATTGTGAATAATCTCTCTTATAGAACTACACTGAATACAATAATATATATGACACATGTGAAGTAATAAAAATAATATATGAATATTAATTACTGGTATTTATTATTATATTTAGCATTGTTATTTCACGTTCATGTAGTCTAGGAGATAAATGTGAATACAGATTAGCAAAGACAACATTACATAAATAAGTTATTTACAACATGCCTAAAATGTCCTAACACTTGAAAAGAGACATTTTAAAGCAATGGATATTTCATATATAAAAATGTTAAGATACTTCTATAAAAAGTTAATATAAATGTGATCTGGCATAAGAGAACTCTTTAGTAATAGTCCAATGTTGCTACTTATTCATTTATTCACAATTAAAGCTCAAATGTTTACAATTTCATTTTGGATTATAATTAACTAAAAAAAAAGCCCAATGCAAGGCATATAAAAGTTCCCTTCAAGTTGTTGGTCAGGGTGTTGAAGAAAATCCCTATACAAGATAGCTTATTACTCTTGTATTTGTTTGCCTTCCAAACTTGAAGATATAATCCTATTACATCACACACATATGTCATAGGACACAGGATTTAGAGCAATCACTATTGCACTTCCCTGGTAGTCCTTTATCTAAGTTGTGTTGGAAGGCGGTTGGTAAGACTTTGATGTCCATCTCTTTTGGAAACTACTGTAGCATCATCTGACATGCCAGCTAGTAGTCAGGGAAGAGGCTTACAGGACACAGAAGTAAAACAGAAGAGATAAGGGCAAAATTCTCCTATTACAATGTATTATATTCCCTCTATTTCACCAGTATTTCTTACTGATTTTAAATATAAAGAAGTTAGCATAGCCTTGATTCAGGGAGGGATACGAATATAAACAGTTTAAAATATAACAGGAAAATTTCAGACTACGTTTCTGTTTCCACATCAAATAATGAGTGAGACTGTTTCTCCTATGATGGTAATTTTGGGGAGGGGCAATGGGGAGCTGGTTAAGAGAAGTCCCTTAAATAATTTGCAATGTGGAGTGTAAATTACCTTGTAATTTTTAACACATAACAAATTTGCAAGTATGTTTTCTTTTGTTCAAGAAGAATGCAGGGATCAATATTTAAATGTATATTTATTTATGTATATCTCATACAAATTCAAAGATCAATCACATATGCTTCTTGTAATTAAAATTCCAGGGGTTCCTATAATATAATTGAATTATAAGGAACCCTGCCAGCTGTACAACCTGGAGGGAGAAAACTATAAAGTGAAACGGTTTCTGGCTGACTGCAGAATGCAGAAAGCTTCTATCACTCATCTACAAAGGAGCCTGACTTATTTATAACTTGGACAGACTTAGATTTCTTTTTTAAAAATTTTACAAGATATATGATTATGTATTACATTTTAGGAATACGGTCTTCCCAATACCTATGCAATGTTATTACTTATATTTTGTTTATTTATACGATTTATTAGTTCTTAAAATTTCATGTTTTAATCATTGTTATATTTATATATGTTAAAATCTTTCTTTTATTTTAATATTATAATATAATTACATTAGTTCTCCCTTTCTTTCCCTACTTCTAAAATCAAAAATAAAAAGGAAAAACTCTAGGCAAACCTGTGATAGATAAAAATTCATATAAACATATGTAGCATTATATACTCATGTATATCTTTCTGTGTGAGGAGGTATAAAATCCATAGGGAATACAGTGTGCATTGATCTTATTTTGAGTCTTTGACCTACTTAATGTCATTTAAGAATGATTGTTGTGAATGTTTTTTGTAAATATCTGAAATGATGTTTATGAATGTAACTAATAAGGAACAGACATTGCCCATTTTTTGCATTGTCCTCTTTGTCTATCAGAATGTTTGATATCAATGACATAATCCCTATACCCAATTGCATTGCTGCCATCATTCATAATAATGAAGATCTAAGTGTCTCAATTAGGCATCAAACCTCAGCATATTCTAATGAGAGATAAAATGTTAAAATTATATCAACACTTTCCAATTATTATTCCACAGGCACTTTGCTGTCATGTTTCAAAGGAAACAATAATGAAATTCCATACAGTCCCTATATTATCACAATTAATTTCACCTGCCAGTGCCAGTTCTGTCTCCTCTTTACACAGAGTCAGGCTAATACTGCTCTCAAATAGTTCTGAGGATTAGAGAAAGACTAAAACACTTTCCCATTCAGACAAAGCCACCTTTACTTAATGCAAAAGTCTCCATGACTGAATCAGAGGCTGTTCCTCTTTGAGTGCATCTTAACTATTTTTAAAAAAATTCTTAGACCTTAATAATTATGCTATGGCCAGTTAATGTTTTAAATTTTTAAATCCTTTTTAGACTTCATTTGCTGCCTACCATACCAATACATGTATATTATAAATACATAATTTTCAATAAATATTCTAAATATCCTTATATAAATATTCTTAATTCATATTGTGTAAACACTTAAATATGTATATTAGCTAATTGTTCTTCTGTTTAATTTTCTTGTCTAGAAGCTAATGACATAGGTATGTTACAGTGTTCTGATATTACAACCTAATGCTAAAGAATTGTTGCTTTATTTCTTCAAAAACAGCTTGGATGATTCTCTTGCCACTTCTCCACCTACCTTCATCAGACTTGCAAATTTGCAACCTTAGTTAGCTCCTTTTTCCCAACTCACCTTCTCTGCTCACTGAGCCCTCTGTGGTATCCCCAGCTTCTGTGAGTAGTCAGCTAGCCCCGGAAAACCTCCATTCACACATCAACTCTTTGTTCACCTTCATCAGACCAGCGAATCCTCAAAAGCACATACCTGTAGATCCCAAACCTTACAGACCTGCTAATTCAGAACCATATAGCCAAAGGATACACATCAGAAGACTGCCACACCAGGATTGTTGAAGTTAACCCCGTCCCAATACTTACTACAATAGGAACATTCAGGGACCAGCAAAATCCAGATGGCTAAATGTTCTAGAGAGGAAAGAATCAAGAAAAGTCAGTGCAATATGACACCTCCAAAGCACAGATATCCCACTACAGCAAGTCCTGGATATCCTAACACAATCAAATCACAGGAAAATGACCTTAAATCCAATCAAAGATGATAGATTGACTTCTCTCAATAAATCCTTTAAAGAAATACAGGAGAATACAACCAAACAGTTAGACATCAGGAAGAAATATGGAGACAAAAATGTGAAACAGAGACTTGTTGCTGTAAATCACTCCGACCCAGATATGTCCCAGCAATGAAAACACAACACAGTTAATATGATTACATGCTGTGCACCTAGACTGGGCGGATCTACCACTACTCTATCATCTTCTTCATCTATGAGACCCCTTAGAATTTGCAGTATCAAAAGATGACCTAGTCGGCCATCACTGGAAAGAGAGGCCCATTGGACACACAAACTTTATATGTCCCAGTACAGGGGAACACCAGGGCCAAAAAATGGGAATGGGTGGGTAGGGAAGTGGGGGCGGAGGGTATGGGGGACTTTTGGGATAGCATTGGAAATGCAATTGAGGAAAATACGTAATAAAAAAAATTCAAAATTAAAAAAAAAAGAATTTGTGGTTTCTCCAGGCCATGCACTTCTGCTCTGCTTTTCTTCTTCTTCCTCCTCCTCTACATCCTCTCCCTCTTCCATTTTCTCCTACTGTTCTCTCCCCCTTCTACTCCACCATCCTTTTTATCTGTCCAATTATCAGCTCTCCTTTATTTTACAAATTAAGGTGGGAAGCAGGTTTACAGTCAATCACCTGAGTGCTGATTCGTTCCTTGTTTGAAACCACTAACAGGAGAATGGATATAAAATATAATTATCCCCAGGGCTATACACAACAGAAACTGACTGAAGAAAAGGCCATCCAGAGATTGACCTACCTAGGGATCCATCTTGTATACAATCTGGAGGCTATTACTGATGCCAGGGAATACTTGCTCACTGGAGCCTGATACTGCTGTCTTCTGAAAGGCCTTGCCAGATCCTGTCCAATACAGATGTGGATGCTAATAGCCAACATTGGTCTGAGCATGGGGTGGGGGAGTTGGAGAAGAGAATGAAAGAGCTGAGGGTTTGCAACCCCATAGGGGGAGCAACAGAGTCAACCAGCCAGACCCCCAGAGCTCTCAGGGACGGGACCACAAACACATGGAGGGACCCATGGCTCCAGCTGCATATATGACAGAGGATGGCCTTTTTGGATCTCAGTGAAAGGATCTTCCCTTGGTCCTGATGGGGTTCGATGTCCCAGTGTAGGGGAATGCTGGGGCTGGAAGTCTGGGGTGGGTGGATGGGTAGGAGAACACTCTCATAGAGGCAGTGGATAGGGGGGGGGGGTTAGGAGGGGAGACCTGGAAAGGGGATAACATTTGAAATGTAAATAAAGAAAATATTCAACAAAGGGGAATAAACAAAAGAAAAATGTGTCTCTGTTCAAAGCCATTCTTTAATAGATTTGAAAACCCACCAATGAAATGAGAGAATTCTTTGTATCTTGTTTTGTTGTGTGTAGTTGTTCTTGTCTTGGAGGCTTGTTCCTTTCTGAAGGGAAACTGAGAAGGAATGGATCTGGTGGGAGAGGGGTGTACTGGGGGTGGGCAGACAGGAAAGGAAAGCTGGAGGGAGGAAAAACTGAGGTCAGGATGTATTATATGAGAGAAGAATAAAAGAATATCTTAAAATTGTGTAGCAAATTATATTATGCACTAGTAAGAAGTAAGCTCACAGGGTAATTCAATACTTTTGTCAAATTTATATTCTTTCTTTCTTTCTTTCTTTCTTTCTTTCTTTCTTTCTTTCTTTCTTTCTTTCTTTCTTTCTTTCTTTCTTTCCATAAATGTTTGTGGGAAGATGGCTGTAACTTCCTAATAATTGTGTATATATTGGTTTCTTCTCCCACATTATACCTACCTAGTTATTTCCTTCTCTATGATATTAGTAATATATAGAGATTCAATAATAGCTATCATTGCCCATATTTAACATAGAAATTATATTAATTTAATGGAGAATTAATAAAGATTTTACTTTTTTATGAATCTGCTACTATTACTTTAGCCAAACCAATTATGTATGAACCACATCACACACAATTATTTGAACTCTTCCAATGTTTAAATTGATTAGACTATGTTGTATGGAAAATGTTTATTTTTCAAAATTGGAAAGAGAAAAAAAGGAGGAAGGAAGGAAGGAAGGAAGGAAGGAAGGAAGGAAGGAAGGAAGGAAGGAAGGAAGGAAGGAAGGAAGGACGGGAGGGAGGGAGGGAGGGAGGGAGGGAGGGAGGGAGGAAAGTAGAGTGGATGTAAGGAAGAAGAGACAGAGACAGAGAGACTGATAGAGAGAGACACAGAGAGAGACAGAAACATAGACAGAGATAGAGATAGAGACAGAGAGGAAAAAATGTGAAAGTCTTGCAGTGTAAAAGAGGGAAGAAATTAGGGAGAAGAGAGAGGATGTGGAGCAAAGGGAAAATTCATATATAATGAATGGAAATATGAATTATTATATTCATTACAAGAACTAATATATGATAGAGCAGCCTAACTATGGGTATATAAGTGATGAGAAATAAATCAGCACTTCCAAGACATAGCTATGCTGTTAAAACCTCCAGCATTATTGATTAAAGGCAAGAAATCAAATTAAACAAATAGTCCACTAGTGGATAAATGGATAAAGAAAAATACAGAGCCGGGTGGTGGTGGCACACACCTTTAATCTCAGCACTTGGGAGGCAGAGGCAGGCAGATTTCCGAGTTCGAGGACAGCCTGGTCTACAAAGTGAGTTCCAGGACAGCCTGGGTTATACAGAGAAACCCTGTCTTGAAAAACCAAAATAAATAAATAAATAAATAAATAAATAAATAAATAAACAGAATGTATAGTATTGAATAATATTCAGAAACTGTGAAATCATGCAGTTTGTGTATCGTGAGTTAAGCTGAAAGATATGTTGTTAGCTGATGAGTCAGAAATAGAATGAAAAAAAACTGCAGGTACTTACAAGTGGTAGATAGTTTGGTCTCATGCAAATTGTGAAAAGCTTTTGCCTGGGGTTAAAATTTGTTTAAATAATACACCATTTCAATAAGAAAGGAAGAAAATTTTCAAGATATCTCTTAAATAATATAGTGATTCTAATTAATAATACATTCTTTAAAATGCTGATTTTCCATTTTTATGAATCTATATAATATTAAATTTTACTTATTCAAATTATATATACTTTAAACCTTATATATATATATACATATATAAACATCTATCTTATATTACAAATTTAAATTTGCATTATGAATATTAATTATGTCAACTTAAGTTTTTTATCTTTTGGGTAATAGTGTTGTTTCTGGGCATAGAGAACAAATCTACCAAATGTAATAGAGGAGTTTTTGGTCTTGTTGTGTAGTGTACTTAAAATCTCATTTTGTTATGCTATTGTAATATTCAAATTGAACTTGTTAAGTTCATAACAATTTCTCATGCTCTTTGAAATGTCTTTAACTTTTTAAATAACTCTTCTTATATTTAAGACTGCCTCATTTGCATGAAGATAGCTAGAATGTTTTGCTTTGTATCATAGTAGGTACCATCATGCTTGTCTGATCATATTTTCCTATCTCAATATACTGCAAAAGATTTGCTCTTATAAGGGAACTGAACTTTTAAAGCTCAAGGTAAAATTTCACACATCTCCACACTTATTAATTGATGAATATTAATATTTTCCTATAGCATTTTAGTCATAAGAACACTTGTTTTGCTGAAAGCTAAAATACTTGTTATGTTTTCCTCACTTTTATTCTCTCTCTCCACCTCTCTCTCTCTCTGTCTCTCTCTCTTTCCCTCCCTCCCTCCCTCCCTCCTTCCCTTCCTGCCTCTTTCTCAATTTATTTTGAAATGGTAGATTTGCACTATATCACATTCCAGTCTTCTTTGTAGCTTAATTCTTCAAATGTCTACTTTTTCTGAACAAAGTAATCATTTTTTATCATTAATTCCCTTATAAGATTTCTTTCTTTTTCTGTATGGAAAAATTTTAAGTAGCTTAATAAGACATATATTTATAGAGTTTATTAATTTTCTGGAATGCATGAATTGACTTTTAACTAATGTTGACATGTAAATATCTCTCAACACTCTTCCTCCTTTCTCTGAGTACTTGGATGGCACAATCTGGTTGTTTGTGGTTGTCCTACTTCTGGGTGAGATTATTCCTGTACTCATACTTTGAGCTACTTTAGATTGAATAGCATGTACTGGTATATTAACGTGATTATCCTAAACTCTCCAATTTCCAGTTAGTGATGCAGGAAGGGAGGGCTAGTGACTGACCCAAATTGGGATCTAGCTCACAGGGAGGTCCCAGGGCCTGACACTATTACTGATGCTATGGTATGCTTAAAACAGGGGCCTGTCATGACTGCCCTCCTCAAGGACCAAAAAGCAACTGAAAGAGTCAGATGCAGATATTTACATCCAATCAATGGACAGAGGCTAGTGACCCCTCTGGTTGAGTTAAGGAATATCTGGAAGAAGCTGAGGAAAGCAACCTTATAGGAAGTCCAGAAGTCTTAACTAACCAGGACCCATGCAATCTTTCAGACACTGAGCCACCAACCAGGCAACATATAACAGCATATATGAGGCCCCCAACAAGTACAGAGCAGAGGACTGATGCACCTAACCCTTGAGAGACTTGGGGCCCCAGGGAATGGGGAGGTCAGATTGGGCATCCTCTTGGGAGATGAGGGGAGAAGGTGTGGGATGTAGAACAGTCAGCAGGTGAACTGGGAGGAGGATAAAGTCTGGACATTTTAATTGTAGAAAATGATTTAAAAATATGTATATGTGTGTATATGTATACATAAAGATATATAGATAGATAGGTAGATAGATGATAGAATAGATATAGAAATGATGTTTCTGTTTTCAATGCTATAAAGGTTTAAATATTCAAGTACAGTCATTGCTTATTGCATAAGATTTATTATATATTATGTATCAATTCTTTTTGCTAATAACAATAGTTGAATCATTTATACTCTTTAAGGTATGATTTTAAAATTTAATAATAACTTGTGTTTCACTGTTCCTTCCAATTGTATCAATTTTATTGTTTTGTCATACACATTGATGGAAGATCAAGGTTAAAATTCTTCAGAGAGGTCAATGTGTCATTTGGTTTCTGAAAGCTTGTTTATAACCTTGTTAAGGCAGTGTGTTTTGCCATTTCTACTCGAATGGATATAAAACTCAGTCCTTAAATATGGGCCTAAATTATGTCATGGTCACACTGATATCTTAATCAAAAACACTAAATGTCTAACATGACAAGAATTTAACATGAAACTTTATTGCTGCATTGAGCTGTGTAATTTATACACTTTCACTTTAATATCCATCACTTGCTACTCTATTTTATTTTGTATAGTAAACTCCTAAATATTAAGAGTTTAGTAGATCAGCATTTTAAAGGTGTTCAGATGCATAGGACTGTTTACTGAGTTTACCACACCATCACCATCATAATGTTTTATAATTGATTTAACCAATATGAGCAAAGTATGATATTGAGTCCGAAAACTGAGAGCTGAGAAAAAAAAATCGGGAAATAAATTAGAATACAAGAAAAAAAGTACCAAGAAAAGATAATCATTAGTATCTACTGCCAAGGAACAAAATCTCAACCAAATGATTACTCCAACAATGTGTACTAACAGAGAAAGCACAGAGTGTAAACTTGCCATGTCTATACTAAAAGAAATGTATACAGTTTTATGAGCTTTGACCAGAAGAGTCTCAGTTTTCTACTAAGTGATGGTATCCATAACATCCATCGAAGTAGGTTTGCACTAAATGATTAAAGCCAATTAAATATTACTTTCTTACCATTTCTAGAAGTTTTAAACTCTTTTCTAGATACTTTATATCTACTTGCAGTGCTTTAAAGAACAGTAGAGCAAAAGTATAATTTATTATTACTGTAATTAAGATCAATAGTGTAACATAAAGTTCCTTATCATGAAAATGATGATCTAAAATTACAGTAAATACTTAACTCAAAATATAAGATAAAGCAATAAAACAATATTATCAGTTATAAAGTTCCAAAAATAAGTATTTACTGATATTATTTTATCTATTTTTACCTATTATACAAATATTTATATTTTTCTAAATTATATTAAACAAAATATCTATAATACACAAATGCATAATCATTTTTGAATAATGAAGATAGTAGTTTCTTGAATAACCATACAAAATTGTCAAAAGTATTTAATGCCATATAATGTCTAATTCTTTTTTTATTAGACATTTTCTTTATTTACATTTCAAATGTCTCCTTTCCAAGTTTCCTCTCTGGAAATCTCCTATCCCTTTCCTCCCTTCCCTACTCATCAACCCACCCACACCCTCTTCCTGGCCCTGACATTGCTATATACTAGGGCATAGAACATACACAGGACCAAGGGCCTCTCATCCCATTGATGACTGACTAGGCCATCCTGTGCTACAATGCAGCTGGAGACATGAGTCTCACCATGTCTACTCTTTTGTTGGTAATTTAGTCCCTGGGAGCTCTGGGAGTACTGGTTAGTTCATATTGTTGTTCCTTCTATGTGGCTGCTAACCACTTCAGCTCCTTGTTTCCTTTCTCTAGATCTTTCATTAGGGACCCTATGCTCAGTCCAATGGGAGGCTGCGAAGATACACCTGTGTGTTTGTCAGGCACTGGTGGAGCTTCTCCAGAGACAGCATTATCAGGCTTCTGACAGGAAACACTTGTAGTCATCTACAAAAGTGTCTGGGTTTGGTGATTGTATATGGGATGGATCCCCATGTGGGGCAGTCTCTGGATGGCCATTCCTTAAAAACAGTTATACTGAAACTAATAGAAGAGAAAGTGTGGAAGAGCCACAAGCACATGGGCATGGGGGGAAAATTCCTGAACATAACACCAATGGCCTTTCACGTAAGATCAAGTATGAACGAATGGGACCTCATAAAATTACAAAGCTTCTGCAAAGCAAAGGACACTGTCAAGAAGGCAAAAAAGGCCACCAACAGATTGGGGAGATATCTTCACCAATTCTACATCTAATAGAGGACTAATATCCAATATATACAAAGAACTCAAGAAATTAGACTCCAGGGAAATAAATTACCGTATTAAAAGTTGGGTACAGAGCTAAACAAAGAAGTCTCAACTGAGCAATACCGAATGGCTGAGAAGCACCTAAAAAAAGTTCATCATCCTTAGTCATCAGGGAAATGTATATCAAAACAACCCTGAGAATCTACCTCATACCAGTCAGAATGGCTAAGATCAAAAACTCTGGTGACAGCAGATTCTGGCAAGGTTGTGGAGAAAGAGGAACACTCCTCCATTGTTGGTGGGATTGCAAACTGATACAACCACTCTGGAAATCAGTTTGGGGGTTCCTCAGAAAATTGAACATCATACTACCTGAGGACCCACTAAAACCACTCCTGGACATACACCCAGAAGATGCTCCAACATGTAATAAGGTCACATGTTCCACTATGTTCATAGCAGCCTTATTTATAATAGCGAGAAGCTGGAAAGAAACCTCTTGTCCCTCAACAGAGGATTGGAAACAGAAAATGTGGTACATTTACACAATGGAATACTACTCAGCTATTAAAAACAGTGAAATTATGAAATTCATAGGCAAATAGATGGAGCAAGAAAATATCATCCTGAGTGAGATAACCCAATCACAAAAGAACACACATGGTATGCACTCACTGATAAGTGGATTAAAGCTGTAGACTTATCATGTGCTTTACAAATATATAGCATCTACATTAGAGACTAATAAATACTTTAAAATACATTTGAGCTCATTTGAGCTATTGATTTCTCCATAAAATTTGTTATGTCAAATTAGGACAGGACTCACAAAAAAAATTATAAATGTCCTTACATGGGTTTCTGGTTTTCTTTAATACTTACTCTAGTCAACATTACTAAAACACTTAATAGCAGCCTAAAATAATACATCTATACCCAAGTTGATATGACATGATTCTGATTATATGTGAGTCCTTTTTATAATTCACAAAATGGAAAATGAATATGAGTTTTAAAACTTACATTTTTACAATCTTTTGCTTTTCATTTCAGTCCACTGAATTACAAGACTTTTTTTTTTACAATGTATGTCATTTACATTTGTAATGCTTTGTTCTCTCATTCATTCTCTCTCTTTTCTAGCTTAACTTCTGTATATTTGTGGTCGAGATGAATAATTCTAGGGAATGACTTTGATAATGTGGTTTCTGGGTCATTACTCTACTTGAACCTGTCTCCTTTAATCACATTGTAAGAACACCATGCAAGTTTGTTTGCAGCATCAATTTCTAAAGATTTATAGTCAAAACTTCTGCATATAACTTATTCTGTTTTGTTTGTTTAATAGTTTAAGTTTCTAATTTAGTTTCAGTGGAAATAAATTAAATTCACATTTGGCTGGTATATCACTTTTAATTAAAACTACCAACAATTTTATCTGTGAATTCTAAAAGATACCTCAGTAAGTTCTACATAAACATTTTCCTTAAATTTTTTACTTCGACTATCTCAATTTACATAAGAAGAGAGCCATTTAATTTAATTTGTTATTTCATGTAAGAAAGCTACCATTAAACAATTAGTTATTCTGTGTATGTGTAATTTAAATATATTACAAGTCTGTAGCATTCCAAAATAATAAAGTTTTTAGAATTAGAATTAGAATTAGAGTCTGCTAAGTTATGTTCCCAGTTCCTGGAATAACTGCAATAGAAACCGATTTATGTACTGCCATGTTCTCTTTCATTATCATCTTTGCCATGAGAATGAGGTGGTAGAATTTTAATGCCTCAAACATTCTGTCACTTATAAGATTCTACTATACAGCTTTGACCTTTTCAATGTTCTCTAATTTGATTGGCTACTCACTGCCTTTTCCCTTTTGCTTTCTATCCCTCTACCCTGCAGGGACGATATAGAATGGACAGAAAATTAAAGTACAGAATGCTGAAAAGGTCAAAATAGTACAATATGTTAGCTCTACTGAAAGTATATCAGACACGAATCAGCTTTTGCAGTTGTTTTACAAAGACAAGGAAATGTATGGTCACAAAAGGAGTAAAAAAAGGAAAGAAAAAACCAAACCAAACCAAGACAACAACAACAACAACAACAACAACAACAACAACAACAAAAATCCAGACCGCATAGTGAAGTCAACAAATTACTGAAAGTACCTTTAAAAAATATTAAAGTTATTGTCAATTTTAAGTGTAAGCACATTTCAAACTAAAGAAAACAAATCAAATATAGTTTTGAAAACTTGGTCTACTTCTATGGAAGCAGCTCAAGCACCTGTGTGTTGATACCTTCCCAAACACATACAAATAAATTATTACTTACAAAGCCTTTGATATCTGCTTTTGATACTATGAAGCACAATTTAACCTATATTTTTGTAATTTACTATTTCGGTTTTATAGTATTTACTAAATACCCTTGTTTCATTTCTGTTTCTGTGATAATATACTCTTACAAAAAGCAACATAGGAGATGAAATTGATTCATTTGGATTACATTCCCATGTTAGAGTCCATCATGTAGAGAAGTAAAAAATGCAAATGCTCAAACCAAAATATCCATACTCCAGGGAATAGAGGAATATACATTTATGTTTCCCTCTTGTTGATGCTCTTAGGTTGTCTCTGTTCTGTAAAGTTAAGCAGTCACTACTGAAATAATAGTGGGTGATACCCAAATTTGGGTTCAGTCTTTCTTCACTTGGGACCAATGGAGTTAATCTGCCATACACAAACCCACAACCAAAATGAGAGAGAACGTTCCTCACAAGACCATCTTCAGGTGATTCTAGTTTATGGTAAGTTGACATTTAAAATTTAACTACACATTAATTCATCCTGGTGAATTATTAGAGCATCAATCACATATTTGAGTATACAGTTATTTTCATTTTCAGAAACTTTTGATTTCCAAACCACTTAATCATATCTTCCCAGCCAGTCACTTTGGTAATAACTCTGACCATTGAATCATTCCATAATATCACAACAATTGATGAATCATAATTCTAGTTTTACTCATATTCAGAAAATAAACTAATCTTACTTGAAAACAACTACAATATATGTACCATTAAAAAAAAACCTTAACTTTGTTAAATATTTTGTTTCTTAGCACAATTTTCTCCTTTTAGAAATGTGTTTACACTGTTCTATATGAACTCTATTCATACAAAAATCATCCTCCAAAGAAACCATTTTTTAGGATGCTTTCAAAAAAACCTAATTACATAGAGTGATGTATAGCTGCCAATATAGTTAATAATAATAGCCTTCCTTAGATACAAATCTGTTCCTTCCACAGAAGCATTAGTGAAAGCATGAAATACAAACTCCTTAGCTTGATCAGTCCTTGTATAAGTACTTGCCATTTTGCATATACCTAAGTAATTTACTTACATATAGATGAACATTTATTGATGATACTATGCCTCACTTCCAAGTGTATCCTTTTTACTTGAATAATTACTACTAAGAAACACCTAAAAATCTTGCCCTGATTATTCCACAACAAGAATTTATAACATTGACCAAAATAAGTTAAGGAAACTATTTTAGGGCTAGGAAAATAACATGCTATTAAAAAGCTCAGATATAGCCAGGCATGGTGGTGCATGCCTTTAATCTCAGCACTAGGAAGGCAGAGGCAGGCGGATTTCTAAATTCTAAGCCAGCCTGGTCTACAGAGTGAGTTCCAGGACAGCCAGTGCTACTCAGAGAAACACTGTCTTGAAAAAAACCAAAAAACCAAAAAACAAACAAATAAACAAAAACAAAACAAAACAAAAAACAAAAAAACCCAACCAACCAAACAAACAAAAAACAAACCTCAGATATAAAACCTAATCATATATGTAAATAGTGAAATTTTGAACTTTAAACAGGCATTGTTTACAGTATATTTTTATTCATTCACTTATGCTTCTAACTGATGAGTATGGATTTAGATAAGGACATTAATCAATAAAAATATACAACAATCACATTTGTAAAATATGTAAATAATTGAATGAAAAACAAAATATATTTCAAGAGAAAATAGTCTTAACTTGTGAAGTACTTGAAATGCATTATAAATTGAGCAACAAATGAAAAGAGAAGAAAACTGTATTGAAGTATTATATATTATAATATATATATTTTTTTAATTAGTTATTTTCTTTATTTACATTTCAAATGCTATCCCCTTTCCCAGTTTCCCTCTCTCCCAGACACACCCTATCACATCCTCCCTCCCCTTGTTTATATGAAGGTGTTCCTTAACCTACCCACCCACTCCCACCTCCCTGCCCTGGATTCCCCTATACTGGGTCATCAATGGAGCCTTCATAGGACCAAGGGCCTCTTCTTCCATTGATGCATGACAAGGCCATCCTCTGCTACATATGCAGCTGGAGCCACGTGTACACCTTTGTTGGTGACTTAGTCCCTGGGAGTTCTGGGGGGATCTGCTTGGTTGATATTGTTCCTCCTATCAGGTTGCAAACCCTTTCAACTCCTTCAGTCTGTTCTCTAACTCCTCTATTAGAGACCCCATGCTTAGTCAAGTGGTTGGCTGTGAGCATCTTCCTCTGTATTTGTAAGGCTCTGGCAGGGCGTCACTGGAGACAGCCATATCTGGCTCTTTTCAGCATGCTCTTCTTGGCATCCACAATAATGTCTGGGTTTGGTGACTATATATGGGATAAATCCCCAGGTGGGACAGTTTCTGAGTGGCCTTTCCTCTGGTCTCTGCTCTACACTATATTTCCATATTTGCTCCTGTGAGTATTTTGTTCTCCTTCTAAGAAGGACTGAAGCACTTTCCTGAGTGAGGTAACCCATAAAGAAAAAACATGGTATGCACTCACTGATATGTGGATACTAGCCCCAAAACATCAAATAACCAGGATATAATTCACAGACCACATGAAGCTCAATATATATAATTTTAACTGCACATATATTTAAGTATGTATGCAGTTTAGTTGTACTGACTATTTTTGTGTGTCACTGTGACACAAGCTGGAGTTATCAAAGAGAAAGCAGTATCCCTTGAGAAATTCCTCCATGAGATCTAGCTTTAAGGCATTTTATCAATTAGTGATCAAGGGTGGGAGAGCTTATTGTGAGCAAGCCAGAGAAAGCAATCCAGTAAGCAGCACTCCTCCATGTTCTCTGCTTCAGCTCCTGCCTCCAAATTCCTACCCGGTGTGAGTTCCTGTCCTGACTTCCTCTGGTGATGAGCATCAATGTGGAAGTGTAAGTTGAATAACTTGTTTCTTGGTCATGATATTTTGTGCAAGAATACAAACCCTAACTAAGACAAACTGCTAATGAAATTGGGGTATCCTGTGTCAGCCTGACCATGTTTTTGAGACGATTGTGGACTTTGGAACTTTGAGCTAAAAGAGCTATTGGGATGTTTAGTGCTCTGTGGGACATTATGTAAGAGCTTGGAAGATAATGTTGAGAACAGTGCAAAAAATGGAGGCCTGGCTTGTAAATTTGCAGAGGCAAGATTAAAGATTCTTTTCATGGCCATTGATCTTTTGGTTGTGAAGATTCTGTTTTGGTTATTTGGTGGCTGAAGAATCAGCTGTGATTAACAAGATACCAGAACTACTAAAGCCAAACTTTGCATTACTGGGACAATTGATGCTGTTTAACTGGAGCTAAGAAATTAGCAGTGATTAAGAAAAGACTATCCAGTTTGCAGTCCCACCAGCAATGGAGGATTGTTCCTCTTTTCTTCATTGTTGGCGGGATTGCAAGCTGGTACAACCACTCTGGAAATCAGTCAGAGGGTCCCTCAGAAAATTGGACATAGTACTACCGGAAGATCTGGCAATACCTCTCCTGGGCATATACCCAGAAGAAGTTCCAACTTGTAACAAGGACACATGCTCCACTATGTTCATTACAGCATTATTTATAATAGCCAGAAGCTGGAAAGAACCCACATGTCCCTCAACAGAGAAATGAATACTGAAAATGTGGTACATTTATACAGTGGAGTACTACTCAGTAATTAATAACACCGAATTTATGAAATTCTTAGGCAAATGGATGAATCTGGAGGATATCATCCTGAATGAGGTAACCCAATAATAAAAGAACACACATGATATACACACTGATAACAGGGTATTATCCCTGAAACTTAGGCTACCCAAGATACAATTTGCAAAACACATGAAACTCAAGAAGAAGGAAGACCAAGTGGGAATACTTTGTTCCTTCTTATAATGGGGAACAAAACACCCATGGAAGGAGTTACAGAGACAACGTTCAGAGCTGAGACAGAAGGAAGGACCATCCAGAGACTGCCACACCCAGTGATCCATCTCATAAACAACCACCAAACCTGGACACTATCGCATATGCCAGCAAGATTTTGCTGACAGCACCCTGATATAGTTTTCTCCTGTGAGGCTATGCCAGTGCCTGACAAATACAGAAGTGGATGCTCACAGTCATCTATTGGATGGAACAGTGCCCTCAATTAAGGAGCTAGAGAAAGTACCCAAGGAGCTAAAGGGGTCTGCAACCCTACAGGAGGAACAACAATATGAACTAACCAGTACCCCCCAGAGCTGTGTCTCTAGTTGCATATGTAGCAGAAATTATATGCCCCAGTACAGGGGAATACCAGTGCCAGGAAGTGGGAGTGGGTGAGTTGGGTTGGGGAGCAGAGAGAGAGTAGGGTATGGGGGCTTTTGAGATAGCATTTGAAATGTAAATGAATAAAATATCTAATAAAATAATTGAAAAAAAAAAGACTAGCATCACTATGGTGAAATCATCTGGAAAGTGTTGACTGAGAATACAAAGAAACTGTGTTCCATAGGCAGCCATGTTTGCACCTTATGTATATATACTACAAACCAAGCTGTGGTATGTAGTGAGATTTTGTATTCCTCATTCAATTATTCATCAATTATATTAATGTCAAGTGTCCATGGACTAGACTGATTGAAATAGGTGTTTAGACAGAGAAGAGATCCAGCAAGCAATTAGGACATGTAGTATGAATGCTATCTGCAAGCTGCTGCAGGAAGATTCTTACTTTCATATAGCTTACTATTTAGCTCCCAGTGCATATGACATAATGAATGAAGTAAAGATATAGTTGGAGAGATAATTAACCCAATGCCAATTAAGGAAAAGTGCTTAGAAGAACGATTACCTAAAAAGATAAAATGAGTAGAAGGAGCTATACCATTTTAGAGAAAGTAATCAGGAAAATGTTCTTTGATATAACATACTCTTTGCTGAAGGAAAACGTACCAATCACTGTATATGTGGAAAACAGTAGCAAGAAACATTAGATGAAAAACTCAAGGAAGGAGAGTAGGGTTGAAGCCAGGAAGAAGTGTTTGTGGTTAAAGATGGAGTTACTGCTTGATTTTTATATGTATCCTGAACAATGTGTGTTTCTGTGTATATGTCTTCAATGATGGTGTTTTAATATATAGTAACAGTGGACCACAAAGAGCAAGGTCAATAGGCTATATGTTTGAGGTGACTCTGGAAACTCCCTAACAAATAATTCTTAGGGGATATTTGATGTCTGGCACTGTGATTTTCATTTAAAAACCTATGTCATCTGAGTGAGGTATTTTTAAATGATGAGGATACCTCTGACGAAATCCTTTAAAAAATAAACTACATTTTTTGCCATAAGTAAGTTGTATTTATTACAAGATTTTAATAAAGTTTAACTACTAAAAATGAAAAATTATAAGTATGTCATAATAACAGATTAGAAAACAAAATTGAATGGTTATTTAAATGGACACAGAAAGTATATTTGACAAAATTCAGTTGTTCTTTATTGTATAATTACTGGAGGATTGGCAAGAAATTTCTCAATCAACCTAAGAGTATCCATTCAAAATGTATAGAAGGTTATTCTTTAACAGTAAAATAGTGAATACATTCTTGATAAACTCAGAAACAAGACCAGGACTGTTTGCATTAGTAACACATTAAATATTATGTATGACAGTTCTAATGAGGAAAATAGAGAAACAAAATTAATTAAGTCTGTAACACACAGATGGTAAATGAAGCAGACAGATGATATGATTTTCTATAAACAAAATCCCAAGGAACCACTAAAGCTATCTGAACTGATGAGTGAGTTCAGCAAAGTGGCAAGTTATAAAAATCATAATTTTCTGTTATCCTTCTTAGACACTGAAAGTAGGCTGTCTCGAAACTACATTATAATATTTACCTATTTTTTTAAACTATCACCATCATATATCTGTCATGTATCTTCTGTGACTTTTTATCATCTGTCTGTCTGTCTGTCTGTCTTTCTAAAATCTATGTGTTATATATCTAGTTTTCTACTATTTATCATCTATCTATCTATCTATCTATCTATCTATCTATCTATCTATCTATCTATCATCAATCTGTATAGTTATCTATCCAGTATAGTCCTGTATAACATGAACCTGCATATGTATATGTGTGTGTGTGTGTGTACATGAATATATATATATATAACTTTCAACTTGTCAGAAATAAAATTTCAATTTTACTTTTATTGAAAATATATTTTATATAATATGTTCTGATTATTGTCTTCATTCTCTTTCTTCCCAGATCCTCTCACTACCCCTCCGGGAAAATATATTTTTATCTCTCTCTCAATATCACAAAATCCAGTGTCTACAAGTAGCAGTATAATAAATAAAATAGAATGAGACAAAAAATAAGAATAAAATCCATTGAAGACTCATAAAGATTGATCAAATACCTTTATTTTGTGTTAATCCAGTTCCTTACCTTTACATTCCTCCTTCCTCTCTAGTGTCTATTTTATCTCTGTATAAAGGATCAACTTCTAGTACTCTCTCCTGTATTATTTTTTTTGGGGGGGGAGAGTGATTATTTTATTTCTTTACATTTCAAATATTGTCTCACTTCCCGGTTTCCCGTCCTCAATCTCCCATCCCATGCCCGCACTCTTTTGACTATATGATATGAGGGTAGTCCTCCATCGACTCACCTACTCCCACCCCACCACTGTAGCATCTTCCTACGCTGGGGCATCAAGCCTCCACAGAACCATGGGCCTTCCATTGATGACAGATACGATCATCCTCTGCTACAAATATAGCTGGAGCAATGGCTCCCTCCATGTATACTCTTTGTTTAGTGGTTTAGTCCCTGGGAGCTCTGTGCGTCCAGTTAGTTGATATTGTTCTTCCTAGGGGTTTGTAATCCCCTTCAACTCCTTCAGTCTTTCCACTAACTCTTTGATTGGGGTTCCCAGGCTTAGTTTGATTGTTGGCTATGAGTATCTACATCTGTACTAGTCAAGTGCTGATAAAGGCTCTCAGAAGACAGCCATACCAGGCTCCTGTCAGCAAGCACTTCTTCATATCAGAAATAGTGTCAAAGTTTGGTGTCTACAGATGGGATGGATCCCTAAGTGGGACAGTCTCTGGATGGCCTTTCCTTCAGTCTCTTGCTCCACCTTTGTCCCAGCATTTCCTTTAGATGGGAACAATTGTGTTTTAAAATTTTTGAGGTGTGTGGTTGGTCGCATCCCTCAAGGGGGCATCGTGCCTATCTAAGGGAGGTGGTCTCTACAGGTGCTCTCTCTCCTTAGCTGGGTGTTTCAGCTCATGTCTCCCCCTTGGGTCCTGGGAGCCTCTTGCTTGTCTATCTTCTGGGACTTTTTAATGGCTACCCCAAGTTATCCATCCCTTATTGCTACATATTTCTATTAAGTTTCTTGACCCTCTGTACTTCTCTCCTTTCCCTTCCCATACCCAGTCCTGCCCCCCTTTCTATCTCCCAGGTCCCTACTTCCCTCTACCTCTTGCGATTATTTTGCTCCCCCTTCTAAGTAGAATTGAGCCATCCTCAGTTTGGTCTTCCTTCTTCCTAAGCTTCATATGGTCTGTGGGATGTATCATAGGTATTCTGAGATTTGGGGCTACTATCGACTTATCAGTGAGTACATACTGGGTGTGTTCTTTTGTGACTTTGTTTTCTCATTCAGGATGATATTTTCCTTTTTCTTTTCTTTTCTTTTCTTTTCTTTTCTTTTCTTTTCTTTTCTTTTCTTTTCTTTTCTTTTCTCTTCTCTTCTCTTCTCTTCTCTTCTCTTCTCTTCTCTTCTCTTCCCTCCTCCTCCTCCTCCTCCTCCTCCTCCTCCTCCTCCTCCTCCTCCTCCTCCTCCTCCTCCTCCTCCTCCTCTTCTTCTTCTTCTTCTTCTTCTTCTTCTTCTTCTTCTTCTTTTCTTTTTTTTCTTCTTTTCAAGACAGGGTTTCTCTGAAAACCTCTGGCTGTCTTGGAACGCACTCTGTAGACCAGGCTGGCCTCAAACTCAGAAAAGCACCTGCTTCTGCCTCCCAAGTGCTGGGATTAAAGGAATGTGACACCATTGCTTGCCTCAGGATGATATTTTTTAGTTCCATCCATTAGCCTATGCATATTATGAAGTCATTGTTTTTAATAGATGGTTAGTAATCTATTCTATAAATGGATCACATTTTCTGTATCCATTCACCTGTTGAGCAACATCTGGGTTGTTTCCATCTTCTGGCTCTTTTGAGTATATGCCCAGTATTGGTATAGCTGGGTCTTCAGTTGGAATTATTTTCAGTTTTCTGAACAACTGCAAGATTGTTTTTTAAGGTAGTTGTACCAGCTTGCAGTCCCACCAGCAATGGAGGAGTGTTCCTCTTTCTCCACATCCTGTCCAGCATCTGCAGTCACCTCAGTTTTTCATCTTTGCAATCCTGATTGGTGTGAGGGAGAATCTCAGGGTCGTTTGATTTTCCAGAAGACTAAGGATGTTGAACATTTCTTTACGTGCTTCTTGGTCATAGAGATTTCTCTGTTGAAAATTCTTTGTTTAGCTCTGTTCCTCATTTTTTAGAGAGATTATTTGGTCCTCTGGAGTCTAAAGTCTTGAGTTCTTTGTATATATTTAATATTAGCCTTCTATGGGATGTTGGGTTGGTGAAGATCTTTTCCCAATCTGGAGTTTGCTGTTTTGTCCTATTCCCAGCATCCTTTGCCTTAAAGAAGCTTCTCAATTTTATGAGGTCCCACTTGTCAATTGTGAATCTGTTCAGGAACTTTTCCCTGTGCCAATGAGTTTGAGGCTCTTTCCCACTTTTCTTCTATTAGATTCAGAATATCTGGTTTTATATTGAGGTCCTGGATCCACTTGGACTTGAGCTTTGTACAAAGAGATAAGAATGGATCAATTAGTATTCTTCTACAATCTTACTGCCAGTTGAACTAGCACCATTTGTTGAAAATGGTCTAACCAATACCAGCCCTGGAGCTCATGTCTCTAGCTGCATATGAATCAGAAGATGGCCTAGTTGGCCATCAGTGGAAAGAGAGGCCCATTGTTTGTGTAAACTTTATATGCCTCAGTACAGGGGAACGCCAGGGCCAAGAAGTGGGAGTGGGTAGGGGAGTGGGTGGGGGAGTGTGTGGGGGAGTGTGTGGGGGAGTGTGTGGGGGACTTTTGGAATAGCATTGGAAATGTAATTGAAATAAATACCCAATAAAAAAATATGGAAAAAAAAAGAAAAAAAAGAAAATGGTCTTTTTCCCAACTGGATAGTTTTGGATACTTTGTCAAAGATTAAGTGACCATAGGTGTGTGGGTTCATTTCTCGGTCTTCAGTTCTATTTCAATGATCTACCTGCATGTCTCTGTAACATTATCATTATCATGCAGTTGTGTGTGTGTGTGTGTGTGTGTGTGTTTTCCTCTGTAGTATACCTTGAGGTAGGGATGATGATTCTTTTAATGTTGAGAATAGTTATTCCAAATAAGTTAAGAGAATTGCTCTTCCTATCTCTGTGAAGAATTCAGTTGCAATTTTCATAGGGGCTGTATTGAATCTGTAGATTTTTTTTTTTGGTTAAGATGGATACTTTTATTATGCTAATTCTACTGATCCATGAGCATCAGAGATTATTTTCCCCTTTGTTTTGGGGTTTTCTTCAATTCCTTTCTTCAGAGATTTGTAGTTCTTGCATTCTACTATCTCCTCTGGTTATATCTCTTTCATTTGAATTACAATTACGTATGTTCCCTTGTTGTTTGTTCATAAGCACCCCAGTTCATTTAGCTTTATTCTATCTCCTTATTTCTTCATTCCCACAACTCCTTAACCTGCTAAATCAATTTTTTTACATAGTATTTCCATTCTTTATTTTCATTTCACTAACCTTCTGCCATCTTCCCTCCTTAAATACATATTCCCCATGATAGCTTATCTCTTCTTTCCTAGTTTCCAAATAAACTCTTTGTTAAACATGCAAAAGATGTGAAAATGTCATATATATCCATGTATTTTTTAAAATATTGAAATACAGTAAATTTTGTCTGTGTCACTTTTGGTGATATTTACTTTTTATATTACCATTGATTGGGTAGTAAATATTTTTTTATTTTCATAAGTATAAACATACATTTTCCTGTTAATGGCTGAACTGGAGTTCTGAATCTTTTCTGTGAACATAGAAGGGACAGCTAATTAGTATGTAGCATTTATGGAATTATATAATTACACAGTTGTTAAGAAATCTCTTCAGGTCTGTGTTTCACATTCTAGGGAATTAACAGAAGTATGCTTATAAAAATGTATGGTTTAAGTATGTGCAAGAAATCAGTCATTTATTAATTTAGAAATCATGGTTCCATAATGAAATTTAAGATTCCTCATTATAATTGAAAACGTTTTTTACAGTATTTTGCCTTCTAATGATTGGTTTACTAAATAAGCAAGATATAGTTTCAATAAATCCTTCTTATTTTTAATATTAATATAGAAATAAAGTCCTTTGTTTCTTCTAATTTTCTTTCATCTTCCAAATTCTTGCATTTTTCAAGTAAAATCACCATCTTCTAACTTTATTTTGTTAAACAAATTGAGATATTTGTAGTATTTTGAAGAACCCCAAAATAATTGTCATTATTGACAAAACAATTCAAATTTGTTTAGCTATTACCTAGTAAATTTACATAACAGCTACAATTTAAACAACATGAAACCAGTTTTGTTTTTATTAATGGTAGAAATACAAGTTGACATTCATTAAATCAAATTACATAAACTATGATTACATTTCAATAAATTTCATTTAAAATATTAGGACAGAAATAGAAATGTATTCCCAATTTCTTCTAAGATAAGCATTTGCTATTCAGAGTTCTTGGATATAAAATCACTAGTTTGAAAATCTCCCCACTAGAACCCAATAGCTAATTGGGATCAGTGATACTTTATCTGTATAAAATGCTAATAATTAATTTGACAATAAATATTCTTGATTAGTACCATATGATTTTTATGTTTCTGGTTTTTCCTATATTTTTACCAATCAATCAATCAAGCAATCAATTGGTTTATTGACTTTGGTAATGATAAATTTATACAGTATGAATTTTTACCTTTCTATTGCTTAAATGCAGTTACGAATTAATATGACAAAGAATTTATTGATTGCTCCATTTCCATGTCCCTTGAAAACAAACACTATTTTAGAGCCATTTTTCTTAAAGAGTTTGGAGGACAAAGTCAGACAAAATTACCTTTGTATGGAAAAAAAATTTCTGGGTATTATTTATTTTATTAAAAATTACTTAGATTTTCTGTTTAATTTGTACAATGGATCACATTCTAATGTGTGAATCATGTTGACCAAGGTTACATGTTTGTTTCACGTATGTTACTGTAAAACTTCCTAATTACACTCGAATAAGAATAAAATATATTACTGCTCATTAGTTTACTCTCAAATTTAGAGTTACTGGTCAGTACATTTAAGACACTTTCTGCTTGCTGTCCATAATTATAGTATGCAGAAGTTAACTGCCTCACTAATAATGGTGTCTTGTGTCCTTCCAATATGTAACATTTATTGTATTTTGAAACAGATAAAAGATCACCTTGTGTTTTCCTCCAGTTGAGATTTTATTTTACTAAAGTAACTAACTAGATTCCAGTGGAAATTTCAAATTCAGTATGTAAAAACAAAATGTGCACAAAGGAAACCTCAGTGGTACAACTTTACTGTATTCTATGTATTATAATGACATGGAAACCTGGAGGCAGATTATTTCTAATGTTGGTAGCCCTCTAATATGACAAAAGACTTCAGTTTTTGATTAAGATAAATAGCAATTAAATCATGTCTTTATTATTTATCAATTATTCATTTTAATAGAATGACTGATTTCATATACAGCACTATGATATTTAACTAATCAATTAACTAATCAATGTAATGACTGTAATTAAAATATAATAATTTATTTTAAATAGAAACCATATAACATATAAATATCAAATAGAAAATATAAAATGGATATTTAATTAAAAATAATAGAGCTTTTATTAAAGTGAACATTATTATACATAAATGCAAGTCCTACATGAATCATTTAAATAATAATATTTGGTTGTTGATTACGATTAGACTCAATAATAATAGAAATTCACAAAGAAATTATACTTAAGAACCAGCTGAAATCATCAACTCTGTATTAGCAGAATCAATGAACCACTGATATTTGTTGTAATGCACTCAATAGATTCATAAACTGGATCATAGTAATCTCTGTGAGCTTGAGTTCCTACATTTTGCCAGTGATTATATGATATATGTTAGTAAAATGCCCAAAAAGTAATCATTATGACAAATGTTTTCAGAATGCTTACGCTCGTTCAACAACTTTGCAGTCAGCTCCTTTGAGGAGATAGATTTCACTCATTTCTGAATTGTGTGATGCTACATAAAGTTTGGAGTCTTGAGATACATTTCTGAAGAGCCATATCAGAATAATAAAAGCTTTTATTTTTCAAACTTGTTGCAGTTAGGGAAAATAAATGAAATAAATAATAATAAAAATGATATCCTGGGTGTGGTTCTAGATGGAACATCTTTTCTGAGAAATAGACACCTGATGATTATCAGACTCAGATAGATTAATTCTTTGTATTTTGTCTTCTGTTTATTTAATTAATAAGGTGTCTTTCTATAATGCAAAGAAAAATAAAAACTAACTGTTGAATTAATTACTTAAGAAATATATCATGTTATATCCCTTTCCCATCCTCACTTTGCAAGTGAAGACTTCTTAACACACATAAGGAATATTTCCTGTTCATATGTCATCTATCTCCATCACACATATTTCTTTATTTCAGAGAAAGAGCATTGGCACCATATAACTGTTTAGAATTTCACTAACAATCAAATTTTGCAGAAGAATATTTTCAGGGCACAGTAAAAATCTGAAGCATTACATTAAAGAAGGTGAAGAAGAGACGGGTACCTGTTGGATATTTTCTATGCCTTTTCAAGGAGTCTTAGTTGTAACATGGTAATTAATATATGAAATAGAAATTTGAATAAGGTTCAGATGAATGACTGTGTTGTACGCACATGATTTATCAGCTCAATACCATTTACACAAATTATAACTTTCTCAAATTTAACGATAATTACAGGTATAAAGAAAACATCATAAAATACAATTTTACATAAAATTAACTATGAGAACATTGGTGATTATGCACCATGGCCCAAGACTTTGAATGCATACTTACTTATTATGAAGAAGAGAACCTCCTAAATATCAGACCAAAAATCCATAAGGAGCCATGTAACTCCTAACTCCATATTGTTTTTTTTTTTATAAAATCTTTACAACAGTAATGTTTCTGAATATTTAATGAACAAAAATTAATTAATATAAAAAGATAATGAATATAATTTTTTCAATAGTGCTTGCCTTTTGTAATATATGTTTTCACTGCAGCCACTATTTGTGTGTGTGTGTGTGTGTGTGTGTGTGTGTGTGTGTGTGCGTAGATATAGATATAGATAGATAGAAATACAGATATAGCTATTTAACTAGCTACCAATCCAGACCTACAGAGGATCCTAGAAGGAAAACTCTAGTACAAGGAAGCTACCTGCACTAAAGCAAAGACAAGATTTTAAGCCTCTCACAACAAAGCCAAAAGGAGAGAACCACAAGCACATAAACCCACTACAAAAAGAAATATAACAGGATCAAACAGTCATCTGTCTTTAGTATCTCTCAATACTAATGGACTCAACACACCTATAAAAAGACATAAGCTAACAGACTGGATATGCAAACAAGATCCAGCATTTTTCCTCATTTGCGAACCATACTTCAATAACAAAGACAGGCACTATCTTAAAATAAAAGGATGAAAAAAAGTCTTCCAATCGAATGGCTCCAAGAAAAATCTGGAGGTGCCATCCTAATATCCAGTAAAATAGACTTTCTATAAAAATTTATCAAGCGCGATGCAGAAGGACTCTTTATATTCATTAAATGGAAAACCCACGAAGAGAAAGTCTCAATTCTGAACATCTATGCTCCAAATTCAAGGCACACACATTGATAAGGAAAACTTTACTAAAGCTCAAAACACACACTGAACCCCACACAATAATTGTGGGAGACCTTGACATTTCACTCTCAACCATGCACAGGTCATTGAAAAAGAAACTAAACAGAGTCACAGTGAATCTAAGAGAGGTTATAAACCAAGTTGGTTTAACAGATATCTACAGAACATTTCACCCTAAAACAAAAGCATACACCGTCTTATCACTTCATGGCTCCTTCTCTAAAATCAATCATATAATTGTTCAAAAAACAACCCTCAACTGATACAAGAAGATTGGAATAATCCCATGCATCCTATCATATCACCCTGGCCTAAGGCTAGTCTTCAATAACAACAAAAAAACTACAGATAGCCCACATATATGTGGGAACTAAACAACTCAACAACTCAATCATAATTTTGTCAGGGAAGAAGTAAAGAAAGAAATTAAATACTTTCTGGAATTTAATGAAAATACTTACATGTCATACCCAAACTAGTAGTGCTAAGAAGAAAATTCATAGCACTAAGCACCCTGGTAATGAAACTGGAGAGATCTTACACTAGGTAAAAGCACACTGAGAGCTCTAGAACAAAAATAAGCAAACACACCTAAGGGAAGTTGACAGCAGGAAATAGTCAAAGGCAGGGCCGAAAATAACAAATAGAAACAAAGAAAACAATACAAAGAGCAGTAAAAGTAAAGCTGGTTCTTTGAAAAAATCAACAGGATAGATAATCCCTCTTCCAAACTAACTAAATAGCCCAGAGGCAGTATCCAAATTAATAAATCAGAAATGAAAAGGGAAATATATCAACAGAAATAGAGGAAATTTTTAAAAAATCATCAGATCCTACTACAAAAGCCTATACTCAACAAAACTGGAAAATCTAGATGAAAAGGATAGTTTTCTGGATAGATTCTACATACTTAAGTTTATTCAGGAGCAGTTTTCCTATGTAAGAAGGCCCATAAGGAAATAGCATAAATCATTAAAACCCTTGTAACCAACAAAAGCCCAGAGCCAGATGGATTTGTGGTAGAATTCTACCAGACCTTCCAAGAAGACCTGATACCAATATCCTCAAAGTTATCCATAAAATAGAAACAGAAGGAATCCAACCTGATTCATTCTATAGAGCAACGATTATTCTGATACCTAAACCACACAGGAACACAATAAAAAAAAGAGAACCTCAAACCAATATTGTTTATGAATATCGATTCAAAAAAACTCAGGATGCTGAAATATTGTTGCAGCGTTTCCAGTAGAACCTCACTTGATTAATATAATCCAAAGTTGTTTTTAATCACTGAGTGTGCACTAGTACTTTAACGAGTAGTTGTACTTCATCAAATAAAAAGAAAGAAGCTAAAACGAAAAGATAGGAGGGTTTTGGAAAGCTTTATTTTGAAGATCAACACATTTTCAATTCCTGTGAAATTAAGATAATTTCTTTTGGTTGAATATATATATATATATATGTATATGTATATATGTATATAATATATATATGTATATAATTTTTGTAAAAGCATTATTAAATCTATCCTTCATTGCTTTCCTTTCTTTTTTTTCCAATGTGGAAACACTTTTTTATTTTTTATTAGATATTTTCTTCATTTACATTTCAAATGCTATCCCCAAAGTCCCCTATATCCTCCCCCTGCCCTGCTCCCCAACCAACCTAGTACTGCTTCCTGGCCTTGGCATTCCCCTCTATACTGGGGCATATGATCTTCACAAGACCAAGGACCTCTCCTCCTATTGATGGCCGACTAGGTTATCCTCTGCTATATATACAACTAGAGACACAGCTTTGGGGGGTACTGGTTAGTTCATATTGTTGTACCTCTTAAAGGGTTGCAGACCCTTTTATCTCCTTGGGTACTTTCTCTAGTTCCATCCAATAGATGACTGTGAGCATCCACTTTTTAATTTGCCAGGCACTGGCATAGCCTCACAAGAGAGAGCTATATCAGGGTCCTGTCAGCAAATTCTTTCTGGCATATGCCATAGCCAGAAGCTAGAAAGAACCCAGATGTCCCTCAACAGAGGAATGGATACTGAACATGTATCCATTTTCATAATGGAGTACTACTCAGCTATTAAAAACAATGAATTCATGACTTTCTTAGGCAAATGGATGGATCTGGAGGATATCATCCTGAGTGAGGTAACCCAATCACAAAAGAACACACATGATATGCACTCACTGATAAGTGGATTTTATCCCAGGAACTTAGAATACCCAAGATACAATTTTCAAAACACATGAAACTCAAGAAAATGAACAAAATACACATGGAAGAAGTTACAGAAACAAAGTTTGGAGCTGAGACAGAAGGAAGGACCATCGAGAGACTGCCCCACCCAAGGATCTATCTCATATACAACCATCAAACCTAGACACGATTGCATATGCCAGAAAGATTTTCTGACATTGCTTCCCTTTCAATCACTCTTCTTTGTTTCTTATGCATATATATATATTTTTCCCATCTGCATGCAATCTTTTTGTAAACCTACTTATTATACTTAATATTTTCTGTATGAAGATGGGTATAGGATTATCTAGTAGAATACAAATATGCATTGTTTCGAAATTCATGTTAAAATTGTCCCTTTCCCTGACGACAACAATAGTTTGTATCTCCTTAGATATTGCTAAGACTTCTTAAGATTCTCCCTCAACCACACTGGGTTTTATCTTCTTTAATCCTGTGCATGTCTTGTTCATGCAGTAACAGTTGGTCTGAATTTATTTGTGCCATGGCTCTGGCATGTGAGAAATATACAGTTTTGCATAGTCATCTACAACCTCTGGCTTTTATCAGCTTTTCTTATCTTCTGATGATTCCTGGGTCTTAGTTTAACGAAGTGCAATGAAAATCACCCTTTTAGTGCTGAGCACTCAAAAGCTTTTTTATTCTCTAGAAATTTACCAGTTGTGGGCCTTTGTATCAGTTGTCTGTTCATGTATATTGTGTCATCTATTCTGAAAGGAACTTCTCTGATGAGGTTGGATAAATGCATAATCTTTGACAATGTAATAAGTGTTTAGGGGACAGTTTACTATAATATCCATTGTATAGATATTGTAATGTATCTTATCCATTGTAAGAATAATTGCAGCATGATCTCTTGTAGAGTCTATGAACTACTCAGCTACATATTCTTCAGCCAATTCATGCAAAAAGGCAGGAGGAGTGAATGCCATATTGTAGAGTGGGACATAAATTCAATAAGAAGGTAGTTAATTACTACTGTATAATTTTTACCCAGAATGCATCAGTTGGTATATCTTACCTGGAAAATGGTTATTATAGCTCACATATGTGACAGCTGTGCAAAACTGTTAATGATTTTTCCCAGTAGCATGCATAGCATTTGCCAGCACAATGAAAACTAGCCAGTCAAAATGAAGCTCCAAGGTCAGCATCATCTTAACATGATGATATGATATAGCATATATATAATCAAAGTATTAGGAGTCTTCAATAGTAATCTTACCATAGAATTCTAGGCAATAATCAAGAGAAATAAAAATAGTCATTAATATTTAGAGGGTGTAGGAATTCCACTGTTCACTTAATGGAATATAGTAAAACCATTCCTGAAACTGACCTATTTATTTGAAACCTGTTTAGTTTGAGAGAGGCATTGCCCACAGAGAATACAAATGGCAAGTATGTTTGTTTGTTTGTGTGTATATGTGTGTGTGTGAGTGGATGCATGTGTGTGTGTATGTGTGTGTGTGTTGGTTGCTTATTTTACTTTTTTTGGTTGATTTATTTGTTATATTTTTATTTGTTTCTGTTCTTGACAGAGTCTCTCTTTCTTCATAGCCCAAGATGATCTGGAACTTACTGTGAAGGCCAGCCTGGCTTCTAAGTTTACATTCTTCTGTCTTTACTTCCTGCATTCTGAGATTATATGTAAAAGACTCCACACTCAGCTAGAAATCTTTCATCTCTTTTTAGTCCTTTGTGTGCCTGCCTATCTTATTGAAAAAACACACTGAAGACTTACTGGAGTCTTGAGGACACTGATGATCTATGAAAGAAATTGGGCCTGGTCACACTGAAGTAAGCCCTTTCTCATTCATGTGTCAGAATTTTAACTTGCCAGACTCTGAAAGGTGAAAGAGTTAGCATGTGGAATATTGAAAATTTAAATTTGTGAAAATTTAAATACAATGACACTCTTTCCTCTTCCCTGTCCTCCCTCCATCCCCTTCCATGTCCCTTCCCTCCAGCTCCTCCTATGTCCCCTTCACTCTCTCAAATTGATATCAACTTTTTGATTATTATTGCTAGATGTATATGAAAACTACATAAACACAACCCTTTGAGGATGGTTAGTGTGGTTGGTATGTATATGATTCAGGACTGACCCCATTGTATAGGACAACCACTAGGTTAGCCAGGAGACTAATTTCCCTCTCTCAGCAGTCTCTAAATGCCTGTAATTTTATGTCTAAAGGGGAACCTCCTGAGAGCCCCACCCCGTTCCATGTTAGCATGTCTATTGATATTAGCATTGTTCAGGTCTTGCCTAGGCACTGTGTTGATGAGACATCATGGGTGTGGCTTCATTGTTATTCTAAAGGATGACACAATATCTCCTTTAACTGTAAAGAGAAGCTTCTTTGATGACATTTCTCTGAAGCCACTGTGTCTGTGGCAGCCCAATATATCCTTAGCATTAATGAAATGCCACTTAAACTACTTTAAGCTTTTATAATGTCAATCAAATATGTGTCCTATGTATTTGTTTAAGACAGTGCTATACAACTGAACTAAATCCCCTGTCTTTGAAACAGGGAAGAGACATTAGGAATTCTGTCTATCAGACTGTCTTTGTCTATTTGATTTTCATATTCTCTCTCTCTCTCTCTCTCTCTCTCTCTCTCTCTCTCTCTCTCTCTCTCTCTCTCTCTCTTCCTCCTCCTCCTCCTCCTCCTACTCCTCCTCCTCCCCCTCCCTACCTCCCTCCCTCCCTTCCTCCCTCCTTCCCTCCCTCTGTCTCTCTCTCCTTTTTTGCTACAAGAATATATTTCTTTTATTTTATTGGATATTTTATTTATATTTCAAATGTTATCCCCTTTCCAGGTCTCCCCTCTGGAAACCTCCTATCCCATCATCTGGAAACCTCCTATCCCATCAATCCCTCTCCCTGCCTCTATGAGGGTGGTCCCTAACCTTCTCACCCACTCCCCCTTTATCATGCCTGGAATTTCTTTACAGAGGAGTATTGAATCCTCTCAGGCCCAAGGGTCATTCTTCCCACTGATGGCCATCAAGGCTCTCTTCTGCCACATATGCGGCTGGAGCCATTGGTCCCTCCACATGTACTCTTTGGTTGGTGGTCCAGACCCCAGGAGCTCTGGAGGGTCTGGACAGTTGATACTGTTGCTTCCCCCATGGGGTTGCAAACTCCTCAGCTCCTTCATATACTCTCTCTTAATCTATTCCTTTTCTCTGTTTCCTTCACCAACATGAATTCTTCCTCTCTTCTTCTTTCTTCCCTTTTTGTATCCTTTTATTTCTTCTTCTCCTGTTTCTTTCCTTTGATTCTATATGTACCTATAGGTTCAGAATATGCAAAACTCAGTGTCTGTGGCGTTACTGGAAGTAAGGATATGTTGGAGTATTGATTCTTCGCCCAGGAATAAGGGCAACATAATTCACAATAATCAATGCATAGTATTTCTTTAAAATGTTTCTGGCAATGAAGCCTTGAGTTTCATTCTCAAGTCCTCTTAACAAATCTATAAGAAATAGCTATGTCCTTTTAATTTCTTTTTCTTCATAGTGATATGGTCAAGCTTATAATGCTTGCAAAAATGAATCCTAATTGGGACAAGTCTGCAGAACAAAGGTGAATTTTAAAGACTGCCCTTGTTTCATTGGACAGATTTAAGTGTGGCTTGGAATCAGCACACTCAGTTCATACTGAATCAATAGTTGTCAGAGATACAGGTAGTAGTATTAATGTCTAGTTAAATTGTGAAACTATTGGCCAAATCTATGATAATTTGGCCAAACAATGCTTGGAGTTTCAGCTTGTGGGGAGTTGTAGTCATGATGGTTCCTATGAGTTCTGTTTAAATGGCTTTAAAGACATAACATGAATTGGCACCAGAAATGAAATACTAATAACATAAAAATATAAACGAAAATAAGATGCCTTTGTTTCTTGCTTTGTAGTTGTTGTTTTAAGGAGAGACTTAGCAGTATTTATTTATTTATTTATTTATTTCGTTAATGTGTACAAGCTAAAAATGCACAAGTAAAAGTAGAAGTTGGAAAATCAAATACTATGGCAATTAAAATGTGTGTAGGTTTATAACTCCTGGTAAGACCTTGGAATTTCCTCACATTCACATTTGCTTAAGAGACATATGCTAATATTATCTAAATTATAGTATTGATTATAAATTTTCTTTATTAGTGCATAATATTATGTAACAAAAGGATATTTGCTTTTTTTGAATTACCTGTTTAAAAAAACTTCCAAACTTTCTTGGAATATGTAGAAGGTAGGTTAGTAAGATTAAGAAACTGAAAAAGAGAGTAGAAAGCTTAAACACGGCAAATGGTTGGCTAAGATGTATTACAGAAATGCACACACACACATACACACACATATACATATTCACACACACACACACACACACACACACACACATATATATATATATATATATATATATATATATATATACATATTCACACACAGACATATGTGTGTGTGTGTGTGTATGAAATAATAAGGAATTATATGAAAAAGTAGATTATGAGAAATGCAAAACTTCCATGTATGGGGAAGAATTTTAATACTCAGAAGTAGAATAAAACACACCTTCATAAGGCATGTGTTTTGTTAGCATGTTTTTTTTCTCAATGCTGATAATTGGTATTTCTATGAACTACAGAATGTGTTAATTTACTGAGGATTTTTTTATTGTTGTGTCTGGTAAATTGACTTTCAATATCAGCCTTGTTCGTCATATGAATAATTTGCCTGTCTCTGTTGTTTATTGGATCAAACATTTGGCCTTCTGATGAGTATTTTGAAATTACACATTCTAGTACTCGACTGAGCTGTTCCTATAGTGCCAAGACACTAAATTGGAAAGTGGAAGTCTCTCATTCATATTCTAATTCAAATCATAAATCAAAGACCTAAATATAAAAGATTAAGAATAAGACATGTTTGTGTAGATTCTGAACAAACCAAATTAACCCAGTGGTTAGAATGGAAAACCAAGGGAATTCTCATTATATTCAAATGGTTATTGAAATAAAGTTTTGGCAGTTAGAAAATCCAGAACTGATTGGAGAAAATATCCTTCCTAGGGCTTATTCAACATAAATATGAGTTTTTCATGGCATCCTTAATACCTAATTATGGTGATTTAATTTACTTTAAAAAAATTAAATCATATGACTTTTCCTAGTTTAAATCTAACTAAAAAGTGGTGTTTTCTCTCTATATAATTGGTTATATTTTACTTTGTTTTAATCGGTCCACAATAACTTATCCTGACTTATCCTGTTTTATATATATATATATATATATATATATATATATATATATATATATATATGCATGTGAATATATATATGTATGTATACACATACATAAACACATATATATATTCACATGCATATATACATGGATATATTTTAAATATGAAATTTTAAAGACTTTTATTTTTATAAATTTATTACATGCATTTATTTATGTTCTTAAAATGCCCACACTTTAAATTTTAATCCCATGAAGAGAAGTTCTGATGATCGTGTTCTCATATAACTTATAGCTACTATTTCAGAAAATGCTAATAAATGCAATTACTTGATGAAGATGATTTATAATTTCCTTAAATCTAAGTAAATTTTTTAAAAATGAAATACGATTTTATAATGAAGATGATGAAAAAAATTCCATCTTGAAACAGCCCTTAAATAGCAAAAAGCACGTCCTGTTTACAGAAAAAAAATTGAATATCAAAAAGTATAGAAACTATAGACTTTGATACATAGCATCAGAAACTTTAGGAAGAGGATTTACTTTATTTAATAATATTTTTTATATCTTTCCTTGTTTTTTTTTTCTTGGATATTTTGCTTGATTCTCAAATAAGAAAATATATGTAATTCAAATTTCAAGATAGAGCATGCACACAGCACTTGGAGCAACAAAAGAATTCTACCAGGCTTCTAGTAACATAAAGACTTTGATATCTCTAAGGGGGAAAAGGATAAATTTTGAAGATTTATAGTAATTTTAATTTAAAGCATAAACAAAAAAGTAAAACTGGGAATAATATATTTGTTCCTGTATTTTTTTGAGACAAAACCTCATTCCATTGCTTGGGCATTGTTAATAGGATGCAATATGCACCCTGGGAATTCTCCCTTGCATTAGCCTTCTGTGTGCTAAGACAGAAAGCCTTTACCATCACCCACAGCTTTGGACTAATTTTATTTTATTTTATTCTATTACTATCATAAAACTTCAACCAAAATATAAGAAACATTAACTACTTATTTTGAAAACCAAAAATTCAAATTTGTATTATGGTGGGATTAAAAAAAGTTCAAGTTGAAAACAATGACGTATTCTATGAAGAGTTCACATTTCCTCAAATTATTGCTCTAATATAGTTATAAAAAGTAAGGAACTAATATAAAATTCAAACAAGTAAAAATGAAAGCCTAAAAATCAGAGTCTCCTAGTTATGAGTGTCGTGAAGAATGGTGTTAATTATAAATCAGGACTATAAAAGACAATAGTTAAAAATAAGACGTGTAATTTATACTCTCTCATCTACTTTTAATGAGGATTTCTTCACTTGACACTGATATATTCATCAGAACCTTGAAAGAAAATGCAAATTAAAGAATTAATCATTACCTTACCACTATGACTACAAATAGAACAAAAGACTATTTTCTTTTTCAGACCATGAAGCATAGCAGTTTCACATCATAAATACATTGATGATAATAATAACTCTATTCGGGTTTTACAGCATATATATACTGTGCCAGTTCCACGTGATACTAATGTTAGGTGTTTCAAGAAACCTCACTTTGAACTTTTTTGCATTTAATAACGCACACACACACACACACACACACACATACACACACACATTTAATATATATAATTTGCTCACTAACCACCTACAAGGAAATGTGCACTCATTTTGCCCATTACCTGGCTGTGATTGTGCGTCATCATTCTGAGAAGAATTAGCCAGGAAGACAGACTCAGACCAAGTTTGAATGAGCCTTAATCTTTAAGGCTTGAAGACCTAAATTCAGTACACTGAACCACTTCTTTCTTGTGTAAATCACTGTTGATATGGACATGCAGAGGAACTGTTCCTGCATTCTTTTGATGTGTCTCTTATTGTGAAAAGCTACAAAATCAGAAAACTAGATAAACACTAGAAAAAGATAGTCACATACTGTCATGAACTATGTCATGAATTAGGAAATTAAAACTTAAAGCACAAGAATGTTAGGCCATTATTGACATTCCTTTTCACTCTGCCAGAATAAGTTAGAAGGGAGCATCTAAGAGGTTTTTGGAAAGAAACTATTAGAAACTTCACTGAAAGCTCCTGCTTTACATTCTAGTCAGAGAAAAGAAAGTATAGGACCCAGATCCACTGCTCTTCACTACTGCCTAGGAAGCTGATTAGTAAAGGAAAATCATAGTGTTTTCTGTTTAAAGCAGTAATCTTCAGAGACACCCCAATTAGTGATGAGATCCTATGCTCAGACATAATATATTGGTCAGTCTAGTCTCCAGCCAAATTCTTAGAGGCCAATCCACTGAATCTGTAACATAAGAAATTAATAGTCCTTTTATTTGGTTATTTGTGATATGTCAGAAGTCATTAGAAAAACTTACTTGTAGCCAAATATGTGTGAACAGTAAGGTAACATTCTAGATAGGAATGTATGTGTTCAATATATTTATAATAAAGATTCAACTGACTAAAAAGAATTACAGATCTTGGTCCAAACTTTGGAAATGTTTTATTAGATTATAGAATTTTTTTATATTTCAACTCTATAACAAATCATAGCCATCTCTCAAAGAATCAAAAACTATTAAACTAAAAAGAATTTTTATGTTGATTTCATTTTCTATTTTTATTTAATATATTTTTGAGAGAGAGAGAGAGAGAGAGAGAGAGAGAGAGAGAGATTCAACATAAAAAGATGAAATTAAGGATAGGGAGGAAGGAAAGATCTGGGAGGAGTTAGTGGAGGAGAAAGAATATGATTAAAATATATAATATACAAAATTTTTCTAAAATGTAATTCAAAATTAAAGCAAAAATTATATAAAAGAATGCCAATAAAATAATAAAACAAAATAAAATGAAACAAAAGTTACTCTCCAATAAACAACCAGATGAAATGAAACGGAAACAAAACAAGAAAAACCTGGAGTCTTTTATGGCAAATGCTCCTGGGAAATTTGAGAATGGTCAGTATACTAAGCGAAAGTCTATTGAAAAAATAAAACCAACAAAACAAAAACAAATAAAAAGAACAACACCAAAAACAACGCACAAAAAACAAGCAAAACAAAAACAAACAAACCTGATATTTATTGTACAGCAGGTATCAATTACAAAAACTCCCTTGTGTCCACCTACTCTTCACAGTGCTATAATTCTCTGGTTTGAACTTATTCAAGTTCTGCTGCTTCTCTTAGAGTCTCTCTGAGTTAATATGTCAAGATTCTGATGCATTTGTAGGACTCTTTCCTTGGAGTCATCCTTCACCTTTTCTCATATAATCTTCCTAACTCCCTTACACATAGATTCCCTAAGCTTTAAGGGAAGGGAGTTGATGAAAGCATCCATTTAGAAGAGTGCGACAAAGTCTCTCACTCACTCCACACTGTGTTGTTGTAACTGTACTAATCCCCATATACTATAAGAAGAAGCTTTTTTTTTCAATGACAGATGCACAATGCACTGAATATAGCAACATATTATTACAATATTCTTCAGTAGAATAAAAGTAGTTACTTTTGCTATAAGGTTCAGGATATCTCTAGGCTTAGGTTCTTAGCCACTTCTAGCAATATCAAGTATGACTTCCACTTTATCAAGTGTACCTTTAATTCATTAATTACAGATTCATTACTCACTGTGCAGGTGGGATTTGTGGCAACTTGACAGAAACTATGAAGACTGAAAACAAAAATGGTTCCATAAGAATGGGCTGTGGGCCAGCCTGTGGAATGTTTTCATAGTGATTGCCGTTTGGTGGTGGTACCACCCATATACTAGTGGTTTTGTGTTCTATAAGAAAGATGAGTTTGTACTTCTTGATGACCAAGACAGTAAACAGTAATACTCAGTGACATCTATATCAACTCCAGACTCCAGGGTCCTGTACTACCTAGTTGAATTCATGTCCTCACTTCCTTCGATACTGAACAATGAGATGCAGCTCAACTTTTGGTCAACATGTTTCATTGCAGCAATAGAAACTATAAATAAGGAATTCTCATAAGATTTTTGCCACTATTTAATCCATATATCTGGCAGGCAGGTAGCCGTTGTAGATCACAGGGGTTTTACCTATGTTGTGGTGATGATTAGTTCTCTCTGCCATAACATATAGAGAACCTTCCAGCAACAAGAACAGTAGGCACTAGGGGAGAAGCTTCTCATTGGGGATCATCTTGATTTCTCTATGTTTGACATTGTGTTTAGAAATATGGCCTTACCACTATGTTGTGAATAGCAACCAATAGCCTTTCTATTGTGTATGAGGCATTTGGTACCCCTTTGAACAATCAATCAAAAAGATGTTGAAAGTGGAGATTTTATATAGTGTCATATCTATTTGGGGCATTGTCTCTTCTATTATATGCTGACCTCATTTGTGTTCTATTAATATGTTTATATATTTTTTTAAAGATTTATTTATTGATTATATGTAAGTACACTGTAGCTGTCTTCAGATACTCCAGAAGAGGGAGTCAGATCTCGTTACAGATGGTTGTGAGCCACCATGTGGTTGCTGGGATTTGAACTCCGGACCTTTGGAAGAGCAGTCGGGTGCTCTTACCCACTGAGCCATCTCACCAGCCCCCATATGTTTATATTTTAAGAAGATTTTTATACTAATAGTTTTACATATGGCTTTTCAAAAGCCCTTTAGTGTTTGTTGTTTTCTCCATATTTCCTCTTTTCTTATTGTCTTCTACTGTTTTAATCATCTTGTTCCAGTTCACCTTATTTCTTTACAGCATTATATTCTACCTTCTTTTCCCTGGGACAATTTCTTTCCCCACCATTCTCCTAGATACCCTTCTCCTTCTCTGAGAGAATGGAGACCTCCTGGGTATCCCTCCATTCTGGTCCATCAAGTCTCTGCAGGGTTAGAAACTACTTCTCCCACTGAGGCCAGAAAAGACAGCTGAGTTAGTGGAAAGAATTTTGCAGACAGGTAACAGCTTTAGGGGTAGTGTCTGCTCTAAGAATTCACAACCTATATGAAAACTGGGCGGCACATATGTGCAGAGGTCCTAGGTCCAGGCTGTGCTAGCTCCTTGGTAAGTGTTTCAGTCTCTGGGAGACCCCAAGATTCCAGGTTAGTTGACTTTATTGGTCTTTCTATGGAGTCCCTATCTGCTTATGGGTCCTCTATCCTTCTCTCAACTCTTCCTTAAGAGTTCTCAAGCTTCAGCCAATGATTGGCTGTGGGTATCTTTTTCTGTCTGAGTCAAATGCTAGGTGGAACTTTTAGAGGATAGCTGTGCTAGGCTACTGTCTGCAAAAATAACAGAGTATCATTAATAGCTTCAAGGATTGGTGCTACCTCATGGGATGGGCCTCCAGTTGGGCTTGTTTTTCTTGTTCTTTCTCTCAGTCTCTGCTCCATCCCCCATCCCTATATTTTTTATAGACAGGATAAATTTTAAGGCAAAGGTTTTTGGGGAGGGTTGGTGTCTCTATTGCTCCACTGGGGTTCCTGTCTGGCTACAGGATTAGGATTGTACATCCAGTTAAGACACTGACAAATGTAAATAATCTGTTGGGGGTATCTTTAAACTGAATGTAGTATTTTAATCTTCCTTCCTTCCTTCCTTCCTTCCTTCCTTCCTTCCTTCCTTCCTTCCTTCCTCCTCACTCCTTCAAGCCCCCACTTCCTTCTTACCATCTTTCCTCTATTATTACTTCCTTTTGTTTTCTTCTTGGTACAAGTGCTCTTATTTATGTGAGCCAAATACAATAATACTGAACCATATCACCAGCCTCTTTTAAAGGATTATTTTTGTGGGGCTGCAAAGTCTAAATGAATTGACCTTATTATTCACTGTGTAGCATAATTATGCTCTGAATATGTGATTCTCATGGCTCAGGCTCATAACAAGCTGAGGTAAAAACCACTATCTCAAAAGCATGTTGAATTGTATAGATTCTGGTTGGTAATTATTATTGATAGAAATTTATCTTCACTTGAGGAATCAGTTGTCATAGACTTCTTGTGCCTTAGTTTGGTTGATTAAACAGTGCCTGTTAGTGTAGTCATTTGGATACCAGTTATTCTGTTATTTAGGTAGATTTTGAAAGCTGATCCCTGAAATTGTGCATAACAGCAGTCTACTGTGATTGTTCTGCTCTTTATCACTTGTATACTGTCTCTTGAATTAAAATTTGGGGTGTGGGATTATGGTATAGAAAATTATGTCATTGTCTATTTCTCTAAAAGCAAAACATAGAACACATGATTATGTAGAGAGAAGCAGCCCACTTTTCACCATACTTTCTAGCATACAATCACTTTGTCAACCCATCAGCTCTAACATTTTCAATGGTCACTTAGAATGAATTGGACATATGCCTGTTTTAGGAAAGAGTGACACACATGCATCTTCCCTTAACCTTGTTTTAACAAGAAATTCTACAGAATGAACTAATCTTTGGATATACAGACTTACAGGGACTGAGCCACCAACCAGAAAGCATGCATGGAAAGATCAATTCCCTCCACACATATTAACAGGTAGCCAGCTCATGTAGAACCTCTAACAGCAGGAACAAAAGTTATCTCTGACTCTCTTGCTTGCCAATGGACATACTTCTCCTAACTCTAATGTCTTGAAAGAGTCCTCTAACTTTTAGCTTCTATAGAAGATAATATGCCCAATCCTAATACAACTTGAGATTCCAAGGCTTGTTGTTATATATGAGAGCTTTCCCTTTCTCTGTGGAGAAAGGGAGATAGGGCATAGAGGAAGGGGAGATATGAAGGACAGATTGGGAGGAGAAGAGGGAGGGGAAACTCTGCTTGGGATTTAAAATAACATGAATGAATGAATGGATGGATGAATGAATGAATGAATGAAAAATTCTGCTGTGAAAACAAAGTAAAGAATTTTTTAGTATTTGCCATATAGAGTTAATTAGAAAATTAAAAACGAGTGACTTGAAAACAATACTTACAATAGCTCTACATAATGAACAAAATCTTTCCTTTCATATTTTAAAACTTTGAAAAATATTATTAATAGCAAGAATTCATATTAGATTTGACAGGAATTGTTTAGGCTAAACACAATGACTTTGAAAAAGACTATGTTGCTTCAAGGCTGCACATATAAAGGTCAAACAACTGCAGCCAATAGTTATCTTTTGTCTGCACATTTCCAGTTCTTTTTTTATTTTTCATTTTTTATCAGTTATTTATGTTTCAAATGTTAGTCCCGTTACCAGTTTCCCCATCCACAAACCCCATATCCCCTTCCCCTCACCATGCCTCTATGAAGATGCTCCTGACCTGCCCAAACAATTCTGCCTCAATACCCATACCATCCCCCTACCCTGGGTCATTGAGCCTCCATAGGACCAAGGGGCTCCCCTTCTAGGAATGCCAAATAAGGCAATCCTCTGCTACATAACCAACTGGAGCCATAGGTCTCCCCCAACTCTCTGGTTGGTGATTTAGCCCTAGGGAGCTTTGGGGGGTCTAGATAGTTGATATTGTTCTTCCTATGTGGTTGCAAACCCCTCAACTCCTACAATCCTTCCCCAAACTTCTCCATTGGGATCCCCATGCCCAGCCTGATGTTTCATTGCTAGAATCTGCATCTGTATTGGTCAAGCTCTGGCAGAACCTCTCAGGGGACAGCTATACTAGGCTCCTGTCAGTAAGCACTTCTTGGCATAAACAATAGTGTCTGGGTTTGGTGTCTGCAGGTGGAATGTATCCCTAGGTGTGACAGTCTCTGAAAGTCTTTTTCCTTCAGTCTCTGTTCTAATCTTTGTCCTTGTATTTCATCTTGAAAGGAGGAATTCTGGATTATTTTTGAGGTTGGTGGGTGGCCCCATCCCTCATTTGGGGCCATGTGTATCCACTGGGTATGATCTCTATAGGGTCTATCTCCCCTTTATTGTGTATTTCAGGTAACATTCTCCCCATTGGGTCCGGCAAACCTCTTGGGTCCCTGAAACCTGAGATTTTCCAGTAGCTACTCCCATTACCCCCTTCCCTACTGCTAAACTACTTTCAAATTCCAGACCCTCTGTACATCTCTTCCATCTTCTCCTGTATCTGAACTGACCCCCTCCCCCCTTTCTGCCTCCCCGATTCCTCTCTTCCTCTACTTCCCAGAGATTATTTTCTTCCCTCTTCAGAGTAAGACTGTAGCATCCACACTTTGGTGTGATCTTCTTTCATTGGTTTCATATGGTCTGTGAGTTGTATCTTGGGTATTCGGAGCTTCTTTTTGGTTAATATCCACTTATAAGTGAGTACATACCATGTGTGTTCTTTTGTGACTGGGTTATCTCACTCAGTATGATATTTCCAGTTCTTATGCTCATTATATTTAGATATTTTTTGGAAAGAAGCAAGATGTTTTATTTAGCTAGTACCTGTGCCTGCTATTTTCCTAGGAGAAGAAAATAATGATAAATGATTAATTCATTTATAAATATATTTTATTTTACATTTATGATATTCTTTATACTTAGGAAATGGATAATTAAAGACATTGAACATAAAATTTAAAAAAAGAATTCTGCAAATACTAAGATGGCTTAGCATAATACAAAGTGTAAAAGGTCATATTCATGAAGTTACAAGTTTGGATAAATGTTATCACCTTAACGTGGTACATTCTAAAGAGTATTTAAAGAAATCTTGTTTCTAGGGTTCCTTACAGACGGCGCCAGCACCGGGCCACCTTTGGCCCAACTCAGCAGGCAGGACTCTCTACCCCACAGACACACTAGCATGCCCAGGATCTTAAAATCACTGGTGACTGGGACACAACATCTGTTCCAACAGAACTGGAGTGCCTGGGGAAAGCTGGAACACAGACTCAGGTTCCTTCCTGTCAGCTCTGGTATGCCTTGGCTTAGATCTCAGAGGACAACCCCATGATCACCAGAGGAGGTACCACGTCCAGGCACTCTAACACACCAAGGAACTTAGGATCAGAGGGTACTAGGATCCCAGTAGCTTGGTCACACCAGGATTTCAAGGTCTCAGAAGAAACTTGACTCCCAAGAACTCTGACACACCCAGAATCTAAACATCACAGGATCCGAGAACCACAGGATCACGAAGAAAGTATGATTCTTTGAAGTTCTGACTCAAATTGGATTACAGGAAGAACAGGGTCCCATCAGATATATAGAGGGAAGGGTGCACCTGAGATAATCAGATGGCAGGAGGCAGGCATAAGAACAAAAGCAACAGAAACCAAGGTTACTTGGCATCTTAAGAACCCAAACCTCTCGCCATAGCAAGTCCTGGATACACCATCACACCTGAAAAGCAAGATATGGACCTAAGTCACTTCTCATGATGATGATAGAGGACTATAAGAAGGACATAAATAATTCCCTTAAAGGAATACAAGAGAACTCATTCAAACAGGTGAAAGAATTGAACAAAACGATCCAGGATTTAAAATTGGAAGTGGAAACAATAAAGAAATCACAAAGGGACAACACACTGGAAATAGAAAACCTAGAAAAGAAGTCAGGAGCCATAGATGCAAGCAATAACAAACAGAATACAAGAGATAGAAGAGAGAATCTCAGGTGCAGAAGATACCATAGAAAACATTGACACAACAATCAGAGAAAATGTGAAATGCAAAAAGATAGTAACCGAAAATATCCACAAAATCCAGTACACAATGAGAAGGCCAAACCTAAGGATAATAGCTATAGATGAAAAGAAAGATTTCCAAATTAAAGGGCAAGTAAATATGTTCAACAAAATTATAGAAGAAAACTTCCCCAATCTAAAGAAAGGGATGTGTATGAGCATACATGCAAGAAGCCTACAGGACTCCAGATAATGTAGACCAGAAAATAAATTCTTCCGGTCACATAATCAAAACACCAAATGCACAAAACAAAGAAAGAATATTAAAAGCAGTAAGGGAGAAAGGTAAAGTAACATATGAAGGCAGATCTATCACATTAAGCCTGACTTTTCCCCAGATACTCTGAAAAACAGAATAACCTAGGCAAATGACATATAGACCCTATGAGAGCACAAATACCAGCCTAGACTACTATATGCAACGAAACTCTCAATTACCATAGATGAAGAAACCAAGATATTCCATGTCAAAACCAAATTTACAAAATATTTTCACACAAATACAGCTTTTCAAAGGATAATAAATGGGTAACCTCCAACACAAGGAATGAAACTACATTCTAGTAAAAGCAAGAAAGAATTTTTCAACAAATCCAAAAGAAGATAGCCAGAAGAACATAATTCCAACTCTAACCAAAATAAATAAATAAATAAATAAATAAATAAAACAAACAAACAAACAAAAAACACAGGAAGTAGCAATGACTGTTCTTAAATATTTCTTAATATCAATGGATTCAATTCCTCAATAAAAAGTCATAGACTAACAGACTGGTTAAGTAAACAGGACCCAACATTTTGCTGCATACAGGAAACCCACCTCAGGGACATAGACAGATACTACCTCAGAATAAATGGCTGGAAAACAATTTCCCAAGCAGATGATCCCAAGAAACCAGCTGGGGTAGCCATTCTAATATCGAATAAAATTGGCTTTCAACCTAAAGTTTTCAAAAAGATAAGTTGGGACACTTCATGCTCATCAAAGATAAGTAAAGTTTACCAAGATGAACTCTCAATTCTGAACATCTATGCTACAAATGCAAGGGCATCCACATTCATTAAAGAAACTTTAGTAAAGTTCAAAACACACATTGCACTGCACACAATAATAGTGGGAGACTTTATCACCCTACTCTTATAAATGGACAGATCCTGTAAACAGAAACTAAACAGCAACACAGTAAAACTATCAGAGGTTATGAAACAAATGGTTTTAACTGATATCTATAAAATGTTTTATCCTAAAACTAAAGCATATACCTTTTCTCAGCACTTCATGGTATCTTCTCCAAAATTGATCATATAACCGGTCACAAAACAGGTCTTAACAGATAAAAAAATATCGAAATAATCCCAGTCATCCTATCTGATCACTGCAGAATAAGGCTGATCTTCAATAACAACATAAATAATAGAAAGCCCACATATACATGGAAGATGAACAAGACTCTATTCAATGATAACTTGGTCAAGTAAGAAAAAAGAAATAAATTAAAGGCTTTCTAGAGTTTAAGGAAAATGAAGGCATAACATATCCAAACTTAAGTGATACAATGAAAACAGTCCTAAGAGGAAAACTCATAGCTCTGAGTGCCTCCAAAAAGAAAATGGAGAGAGCATACATGAGCTGCTTGACAGCACATATAAAAGTTGTGGAACAAAAGGAAGAAAATTCACCAAAGAAGAGAAAACAGGAGGAAATAATCAAATTCATGGCTGAAATCAACCAAGAGGAACAAAAGGCATTATACAAAGAATCAACCAAACAAGGAGCTGGTTCTTTGATAACTTTAGGTTGGAAGTCAATTTTATCAGCAAGATAGATAAAGCCCTAGTGAGACTAACTAGAGGGCACAGGGACAGTAGCCTAATTAACAAAATCAGAAATGAAAACGGAGACATAACAACAGAATCTGAGGAAATAAACAAAACAAAACAAAAACAACAACAACAAAAATACACATCAGATCCTACTACAAAATCCCAAAATCAACTCAACTGGAAAACCTGGATGAAATGTTCAATTTTCTAGACAGATAACAGGGACCAAAGTTAAATCGGGATCCAATTAACTATCTAAACAGTCCCATATCCCCTAAATAATTAGAAACAGTCATTAAACCTCCCAACCAAAAAAAGCCCAACACCTGATGAGTTTAGTGCAGAGTTCCATCAGACCTTCAAAGAGGACCTAATTCCAATACTCCTCCTACTACTCAACAAAATACAAACAGGAGGAACTCTACCCAATTCATTCTATGAAGCCACAATTACTTTGATACCTACACCACACAAAGACCCAGCAAAGAAAGAGATATTCAGACCAGTTTTTCTTATGAATATCGATGCAAAAATACTCAATAAAATGCTCACAAAAAAAGAATCCAAGAACATATCATCCATCATGATCAAGTAGGTTTCATCCCAGTGATGTAGGGATGGTTTAATATATGAAAGTCCATAAAAATATTCTACTATGTAAATAAACTCAAAGAGAAAAACCATATGATCACCTCATTAGATGCTTAGAATGCATTTGACAAAATCCAGCACCCATTCTTGACAAAAGACTTGGAAAGATCAGGAATTCAAGGCCCACATCTAAACATAATAGAAATCAATATACAGCAAACCAGTAGCCAACATCATACTAAATGGAGATAAAATTGGAGTAATGCTACTAAAATCATGGACTAGACAACGCTGCCCACTCTCTCCCTACCTATTCAATATATACTTGAAGTTCTAGTGAGAGCAATTAGATAAGAAAAGGAGATCAAAGGAATACAAATTGGAAAAGAAGAAGTCAAAATGCCACTATTTGCAGATGATATAATAGCATATTTAAGTGACCCCAAAAATTTTACCATAGAATTCTGAAACCTGATAAACAACTTTAGTGAATTAGATGGATATAAAAATAACTCAAATAAATCAGTGGTCTTTCTCTACACAAAGGATAAGCAGGTTAAGAAAGAAATTAGGGAAACAACAGCATTCACAATAGTCACAAATAATATAAAGTACCTTGGTGTGACTATAACTAAGGAAGTGAAAGATCTGTATAATAAGATCTTCAAGTCTCTGAAGAAAGAAATCAAAGAATATCTCCGAAGATAGAAAGATCTCCCATGCTCATGGATTGGCAGGAGTAATATAGTAAAAATGGCAATCTTGCCAAAAGCAACCACAGATTCAAGGCAATCGCCATCAAAATTCCAACTCAATTCTTCAGAGAGTTAGAAAGCACAATTTGCAAATTCATCTGGAATAACAAAAAACCTCGGATAGCAAAAACCATTCTCAACAATAAAAGAATCTCTGGTGGAATCACCAACCCTGAACTCAACCTGTATTACAGAACAATTTTGATAAAACCTGCATGGTACTGTTTCAGTGACAGAGTGGTAGATCAATGGAATAGAATCAAAGAGCCAGAAATGAACCCATACACCTAGGGTCACTTGATCTTTGACAAAGGACCTAAAACAATCCAGAGGAAATAGGACAGCATTTTCAAAAAATGATATTGGCTCAACTGTTTGTTAGCATGTAGAAGAATGCAAAGTGATCCATTTCTATCTCCTTGTACAAAGCTTAAGTCTAAGTGGTTCACATAAAACCAGAGACACTGACAGTTATAGAAGAGAGAGTGGGGAAAAGCCTTGAAGATATGGGCACAGGGGAAAAATTCCTGAACAGAATAGCACTGGCCTGTGCTCTAAGAACAAGAATCAACAAATGGGACCTCATAAAATTGCAAAGCTTCTTTAAGGCAAAGGACACTGTCAACCAACATATTGGGGAAAAATCTTTATCAACCAAATCTGATAGGGAGCTAATATCCAATATATAATAGATATAGATATAGATGATATAGATATAGATATAGATATAGATATAGATATAGATATAGATATAGATATAGATATAGATATAGATATAGATATAGATATAGATATAGATATAGATATAGATATAGATAGATATATGGAACTCAAGAAGTTGGACTCCAGAAAAATAAAGCCCTATTAATAATGGGGTACAGAGTTAAACAAAGAATTCTCAACTGAGGAATATTGAATGGCTGAGGAGCACCTGAAAAGTGTTCAACATCCTTACTCATCAGGGAAATGCAAATCAAAACAACCCTGAGATTCCATCTCACACCAGTCAGAATGGCTAAGATAAAAAACTCAGGTGACAGCAGATGCTGTCAAGGATGTGGAGAAAGAAACATTCCTCCATTTCTGGTGGGATTGCAAGATGGTGTAAACCACTCTGGAAATCAGTCTGGCAGTTCCTCAGAAAATTGGACATAGTATGACTACAAGATCAAGCAGTACCTCTCCTGAGCATGTACCCAGAAGATGCTCCAACATGTAATAAGGACATACTCCACTTTGTTCATAGCAGCTATATTTATAATAGCAAGAATCTGGAAATAGCTCATATGTACCTCAAGAGAAGAATGGATACAGAAAATGTGGTACATTTACACAATGGAGTACTACTCAGCTATTAAAAACAATGAATTCATGAAATTCTTAGACAAATGGATGGATCTGGAAGATATCATCCTAAGTGAAGTAACCCAATCATAAAAGAACACACATGATATGCACTCAATAATAAGTGGATATCAGCCCAGAATCTCAGAATACCCAAGATAAAATTTGCAAAACACATGAAACTCAAGAAGGAGGAAGGCCCAAATGTCGACACTTTGATCCTTCTTAGAAGGGGGAACAAAGTAAGCCTGGAAGGAATTACAGAGAGAAAGTTCGGAGCAGAGACTGAAGGCATGACCATCCAGAGACTGCTCTACCTGTTGATCCATCGCATAAATAACCACCAAACCCAGACACTATTGCAAATGCCAACAAGATCTTGCTGATAGGAGACTGATATAGCTGTCTCTTGAGAGGCTCTGCCCGTGTCTGACTAATACAGAATTAGATGCTCACTGTCATCCATTAGATGGAGAACATGGTCCCCAGTGATGGAGCTAGAAAAAGTATCCAAGGAGTTGAAGGGGTCTGCAGCCCCCTCGGAGGAACAACAATATGAACTAACCAGTAAACACAGAGCTCCCTGGGACTAAACCGCCAATCGAAGAAAACACATGGTGGGCCTCATGTCTATAATTGCATATGTAGCAGAAACCTTGTTGGTCATCAACAGGAGGAGAGGCCTTTAGTCCTGTGAACTTTCTATGCCACAGTATAGGGAAATGCCTGGGTAAGGAAGTGGGAGTGGGTGTGTTGAGGAGCAGGGGGAGGGTTGGGAGGATAGGGGATTTTCAGAGGGGAAACTAGGAAAGGAGATAACATTTGAAATGTAAATTTTAAAAAATCTAATAAAAAATCTTGTTTCCAAGAATATAATAAGCTTATGTGGATTATTAATAAGGGTATGTGAGTACTAAATAAATTGAATTCAAGTAATAAGATAATGACTTTATATATTTCACAAAAAACATAATTCAAAACAAACATCATTCTCTAATTCAAACCAAAGATCTAAATTATACCACTCAGAAGACATTTTGTCTAACATATTTTCCTTATTCATCCTAGTTATGAAAAAAAGTTAACTTTTTTACGATTGTGTTTCTTTGTGTAACTTTGACTTCCTGGACCTCACTTTGTAGACCAGGCTTGTCCTGAACTCACAGAGGTCTTGTTGCCTCTGCTTCCCAAGTGCTGGGATTAAAGGCATGTGCCAGTAACACCTGGCAATTTTATTGGCATGCAATATTTCTCTCCAAACTCTCTCCATATATATATGTGTCTTAGTCAGGGTTTTTATTCCTGCACAAACATCATGACCAAGAAGAAGTTGGGGAGGAAAGGGTTTATTCAGCTTACACTTTCCACATTGCTGTTGATCACCAAAGAATGCAGGACTGGAACTCAAGCAGGTCAGGAAGCAGGAGCTGATGCAGAAACTATGGAGGGATGTAACTTACTGGCTTGCTTCCCCTGGCTTGCTCAACCTGCTCTCTTATAGAACCCAAGACTCCAGCCCAGGGATGGTCCCACACACAAGGGGCCTTTCCCCCTTGATCACTAATTGATAAAATGCCTTACAGTTGGATCTTATGGAGGCATTTTCTCAACTGAAGCTCTTTTCTCTGTGATAACTCCAGCCTGTGTCAAGTTGACAGAAAACTAGCCAGTACAATATGTGTATGTTTGTTTGTGTATATTTCTTGTATACCAACATTATGTGTGTATATATATATATATATATATATATATATATATATATGTAGATATATATGTGTGTGTATATATATGTATATATATACACATATCTATATGTGTGTATATATGTATATATATGTGTGTATATATATGTGTGTGTGTATATATACATATATATTCCTATGTGTGTGTTTGTATATATATATATGTATATATAAGTACACACACACATATACACATGTCTACCATAAACAAAAATAATGTTTTAAATATAAAAATAGAGTGTAAAAGATGTATAATTGACATCTTCATTCTTCTAAATCATTCAATGGACAAAAAGATTAAACACTCTATATACATCTTTATTACTGTTGCAAAATGGCATTATTTCCTGTTGGAAATAATGAGCAAACATATTAATTTCTTGTTTTAAATATTAAATTAACTTTTTGTGGCAGTTCATAGTATGAAATCCTAGCTGATGTGTACCTCTCTGTGCAGATGTGGCTGGCCTTGAAGATTCTTCCACCACAGACTCTGGAAAGCTGGGCTAGGTTTTTTTTCTTGTCCATAACTGGAATGTATTTATTATTTACTTAGTGTACAAAATAATCAGTTCCTTTATAAAGTTTTAACATGTGAGTTACATGGTATGATCAGGAACATCTCCCATTAATTTATCTTGGTTTCCTGCTTCCTTTCATTAGCTAACTCTTCCTCCACTAATGTCTTTAATTAAATTCATGTGCAGAGTTACTTTATTGGCTTCTCAAAATATCAAGCTAATTCTGAAATTTAGGAATTAAAAACATCTAAATAGTTTCTCATTAATAACATACATGAATTTCATTTCATTTTAGTTAAAAGTATTTTCCCCCAAACTCTTTGAGGATATGATAGATAAGGGCTGATTTTTTTGAGGATGCAAATATGTTTTTGAAACTTTTCATCCCAATCTGGACTTTCTAACTTTCCTTGATCATTCAGTTTGTGGATAAAAGGCAAACAAGGTTTGGCATTTACAATAAGCCTTAATCAGTAAAAGAGTGGGCAGATATCTATCCTCTATGCTATTAGAATCGATAATCCCGAGTTATTCCTGAAAAAATTTTAAATTCAGACAGCCCTTAACTCCAGTAGGCCAGGCTTCAGGGCCACATTTAATAGCTCACCCATGGCAGTTTTTCTTTCACTCACTTTCTTTTCTCTAATAGTTCTCCTCTGACCCACAAGACCAAGAATCCTAGACCCAACTTATACTTCTTCTGCCCAAGCATTGCCTGTTGGCATCTTCATTCACCAATCAAAAGTTAACTTGGGAGCTAGGTTACTCAGCGTCTGACTACACACTTGGTTCTATGTGTGACTATACTGTCTGTCTCTGGGGAAACCAGGTCTTATGAAACCAGTATTAGCATTAGAATACCAGCATCATTAGGCTGACCCACTACAGGATACAGAGATATTTAGTGAGTTCTTGCTTTTCTTTAAAAGGACACATTCAATTTCAGCAGCAAAATGTCCCTGTCCACAAAGGACACCAAACATGAACAGGGTGAACAGAAATGAAAATAAAAGTTAAATTATCAGAAAAAAATGAACTATTGGGTAAGAAGAATGAGAAAAGGGAGAATATAATCAGAGAATATGATGAAAATGAAACACATTATTGTGTTAAAATAAACAAAAATGTTTTGAAATATATTGCCACACTCATACAGTATATATTTTTTATAGAATAAATTTTACAAGAATATAATCATAATGACAACCCTGCACACAAATTTATAACAGTTTGAAATTTAAATATATATATATATATATATATATATATATATATATATATATATATATATATATATATATATAAATGGTAAGTGAATATTGAAATTCTTTAAGAGAAAACATTGACTCTACAAGTTCTCTCTCTCCACCTTAGGGCATTTTATCTAGGAGAGAGTCCTGAGAGCCTCTCTCACCTCCAAGGTCTTTTGTACATTCTAGAGGGAGCCCCCTTCCTTCCTTCTGAAGTTGCTTATTGGGATTCTTTCTGCTGGCCTTTAGGGCTTCAGTCCTGTGCTCTCCCCATACCTCATCGTGTGCTGCTCTTCTCCTCCCTGTCACTTTTCCCACCCAGGTCTCTCTCTCCCTCTTCCCTCCTGTGAATGTTTTCTTCTCTCTCCCAAGTGAGATCTAGGCATCCTCACATGGGTGCTTCGTAGTATTAGCCTTTTCCAAATCTGTGGATTGTATCCTGGGAATTCTGTACCCTTTGGCTAATATCCACATATTAGTGAGTACATACCACACATATTCTTTTGTATCTCAGTTACTTCACTCAGAATGATATTTTCTAGTTCCATATATTTGCCTACAGAACTCATGAAGTTCTCGTTGTTAATAGCTGAGTAGCATTCCATTGTGCAAATGAACTACATTTTTTTTTTTTTACTTTTTGTATCCATTCTTCCCTTGTGGGAATCTGGATTGTTTCCAGCTTCTGACTATCACAAATAAGGCTGCTATAAACCTAGTAGAACATGTGCCCCTCTGGCATGGTGGGGCATCTTTTGGATTTAGGCTCTAGTGTGGAATAGTTGCGTTTTCAGGTTGATATATTTCCAGTTTTCTGAGGAACCACCAGATTGATATCCAGAGTGGTTTTACCAGTTTGCAACCCCACCAGCAATGGAGGAGTGTTCCTCTTTCTCCACATCCTCACAAACACAAGCTGTCACCTGTTTTTTGTTTTGTTTTGTTTTGTTTTTATCTTAGTCATTCTGATTGGTGTAAAGACAGGACACCAAGTAGAGGGATGGGGTTGCCAACCCATAGTCAGAAACTGTGACCTATAATTGTTCCTGTCTGAAAGAACTGCAGGAACAAAAATGAAGAAAAAGCTGAGGAAAAGGAGATCCAGTGACAGACTCAAATTGGGATTCAGCTCAGGGGCCTGTCACTGATACTATTACTGGTGCTAGGGTGTGCTTACACACAGGGGCCTATCATGACTGCTTCTGAGAGTCCCAACAGGCAGCTGAAAAGTCAGATGCAGATATTTACACCCAATCAATGAACAGAAGCTGGTGACCCCTGTGGTTGAATTAGGGGAAAGCTAGAAAAAGCTTTGGAGTAGGGCAACCCTATAGGAAGACCAGCAGTCTCAACTTGCCTGGACCTCTGGGATCTCTTAGACACTGAGCCACCAATCAGGCAGCATATACCTGCTGATATCAGGCCCCCAACACATATATAGCAGAGGACTGCTGCATCTGGACTCAGTCAGAGAAAATGTACCTAATTCTCTAGACTTGGGGCCTCAGGGAATGGGGAGGTCTGGTAGGGTGAAGGTTGGAGTGCTGGCATTCTGTTGGAGATCGGGGAAGGAAGTATGGGATGTGGAACAGTCTGAGGGTGTACTGGGATGTGGATAAAGTCTGGACTATAAAAAAAAAAAGACTAAAGAAATATTTTAAAAAGAAGTATATAAAAATTTTATAAAAAGAAAATGTGTGATAACCATGTTTCTTCTGAGATGCAAAATAATTACATCATTTAATCATTATAACAATTTAGTAGCAAAACACTTTTCTTTTTTTTTTTTTTTTTGGTTTTTTGAGACAGGGTTTCTCTGTGTAGCCCTGGCTGTCCTGGAACTCACTTTGTAGACCAGGCTGGCCTCGAACTCAGAAATCCGCCTGCCTCTACCTCCCAAGTGCTGGGATTAAAGGCGTGCGCCACCATGCCTGGCTGCAAAACACTTTTCTTAATCCATATATTATAGATGAATTAAGTTTGAGTCAACAATATTAAGTATCTTGTTCAAAATATCAATGGCATTATGCTTTAGTTTCAAATTCTACTTTGATAAATTTAATTTCCTATAGAGATTGAGCAAAGAATTAGGTAATTTGTATTTTTTTCATAATGTACTCTTATTATTCATAAACTTATAGTCCCCCTTTAATTTTATATGAGAATTAATTTGAATACAATCAAACTAAAATAATCTGTAATTAAAACAAATACAGAAATTCAAAACCAAATCTAGAAGCTAAGATCAAATATTGATCAGTATTTCACACCTGCTGGCAGGTCTCAGTCTCTCTTCTTTTTGTGTAGTCTAGTATTCATAATCACACTGGCATCTCTCTATGTAACTGTATGTAATCCTTTTTTTATTAAAAATACATCATGTTATAGTTAACCACACCTAATATTTTTACTAAAATTGTATTTTCTGTATGTTGCACATCACAGCCTATTTCTTAATGTTAAATTTAAAAATTGTGATTATATTAATAAAAGGATACTACTCAGTGATCCTAAGTTACTAGGGACACTCTATGTAACACATTATATTATTTAGAAGTAAAACAAGCTAACATGTTACAAAATTATAAGGCATTTAAAGTTGTATAAAAAGACAAACAATGTGCAAGAAGTAAAACCAGTTACTGGGTACTAATTTTTACACCTACTGAATTAATTTGATTTTTCCTCAAATAAGTTTGTGACTTGAGTACTACTGTAGATTAGTTAATCTGCCTATGTGTATACTGGAGGGATAGTTCAAGTATATAAAGTAATCAACATAATTATTTGTTTTATCTGTTACTTTTGTAAACATTTTAATAGTTTTATCAAAATATTTAGGTAACATTTATGTAAAATAATCTAAAAAATGAGACATTGTTAGCTATATAGACACACAGAGATCTATATTTCTATCTATCTATCTACCTATATGTGAGAAGAGAGAGAGAGAGAGAGAGAGAGAGAGAGAGAGAGAGAGAGAGAGAGAGAGAGGTTATATATCTCTGAGCTTAACTATAATACAGTCTACTTTTCAAGTTACCTTTCCAAAGGAACCAGGTAAAAGAGATATAGCTGACTATTTCACATGAGTTATCATCATTTAGATCAGGGACTCACAGTAAGGAATGAATTTTAGGCGTCAATGACTTGAGGTTGAGGCCCTGAAAAAGAAATGGCCAGGGTTTCATAGAAATCATTAATTTATCAGCAAGTAAAATATGCACGGTTTAAATCACACATGGCCAGTTTTTCCACCTGTAGGTAAAGGAAGCAGTTGATGAAACCAGTGCTTGCCTCCTCCATTCTTGCTCCCCTTCACAAATGAAAACTTTTATCATGAAACAGAAGGTGTGTATAAGTTAACAGCTCACCTAAAATTTCAAAAGCCGACTGAGGAGCTTCATTTCCTTATTGTCCCTGCAAAAGCTTTTATTTGTGTGCATCACATGGAAAGAAGACAGGGCATAATAGAAAGAGTAGGAGATAAAGTGTAGCTCCTTCAGTGAGTGACAGAGAAAATGCACACACTCACAGAGGTGTGGAGTCATCAGACTCATTTTGTATGTTTAAAAGCACCATACCATGAATAAACCTGAAGTTCCACCGAGAGCAAGAATAAAGTATGATAATAAAACTATTGAGGTTTATGTTCTTTGAAATTAACCAGGGGATTAAATTGAGCACATTTAAAATACTATTTAAAGAGTTTCAAGACCATAAAAGCAGGATTTAATACTCTCCACCTTCTGTGATATGTGGCAGTACACGTTCTCCCTTCACAGACCCCTGTAAATCTTTGCTTAGCAGGTGGTTGGATTTAATAAAAGCAACAAAGAGAAGAAATTGCTTCATTTTAGAGTAGTGTCTTAGAATTCGCCTACCTTTAGTTTATAGAAAAGTTGAGATTTTAGAAAACATTTTACTCATCTTTTCAAATATGTGAAACTTAATTTAACTATAGTCTCCATCTTACATTGTTTGAGTCATTACATCTATGTATCACCAGTTTTCTTCTTTGATTAATTTCTGTATTTTACTTGTTTAATGTATAACTTTGTCTTAATATTAAGGATTTCTTTCTTAGAGGTGCATATGTATAAATGAATGCCTAGCATAATCTTGGTATTAATTTGGCTGACATTTAATATTAGTTTTTTATACTAGAATGATTAAACAAATGACTCTAAAGCCAAAGTTTGCATGACAATATTTCGAGGTATGAAATTTTAATGTAGGATAAAGACATGTGTTAATGAGTTTGTTTTTTAAGTTCAATTGATTTAATGCAAATTAAATACTTTAATTCATTTCTACAACTTCATAATTCCTACTTGAGTTGTTTTTTATTTTATAAATAGTAGGATATTAGGAAACAGTATTAGAAAAATCTGTATGGCTATGTCTTGTATATTACATACTTCATGAAGACATTTTTTTTAATTAATTTTTTTTATTAGGTATTTTCCTCATTTACATTTTCAATGCTATCCAAAAAGGCCCCGATACACTCCCCCCCTCTCCCCTACCCACCCACTCCCAGATTTTGGCCCTGGCATTCCCCTGTACTGGGGCACACAAAGTTTGCAAGTCCCATGGGCCTCTCTGTCCAGTGATGACCTACTAGGCCATCTTTTGATACATATACAGATAGAGTCAAGAGCTCTGGGGTACTGGTTAGTTCATAATGTTGTTCCACCCACAGGGTTGCAGTTCCCTTCAGCTCCTTGGGTACTTTCTCTAGCTCCTCCATTGGGAGCCCTGTGATCCATTCAATAGCTGACTGTGAGCATCCACTTCTGTGTTTGCTAGGTCCCTGCATTGTCTCGAAAGACAATCTTGCTAGTATATGCAATGGTGTCAGCGTTTGGAAGCTGATTATGGGATGGATCCCTGGATATGGCAGTCTTTAGATGGTTCATCCATTCGTCAGAGCTCCAAACTTTATCTCTGTAACTCTTTCCATGGGTGTTTTTTCCCAATTCTAAGACGGGGCACAGTGTCCACACTTTGGTCTTTGTTCTTCTTGAGTTTCATGTGTTTAACAAATTGTATCTTATATCTTGGGTATCCTAAGTTTTTGGGCTAATATCCACTTATCAGTGAGTACATATTGTGTGAGTTCCTTTGTGATTGTGTTACCAAACTCAGGATGATGCCCTCCAGGTCCATCCATTTGCCTAGGAATTTCGTAAATTCATTCCTTTTAATAGCTGAGCAGTACTCCATTGTGTAAATGTACCACATTTTCTGTATCCATTCCTCTGTTGAGGGGCATCTGGGTTCTTTCCAGCTTCTGGGTATTATAAATAAGGCTACTATGAACATTGTGGAGCATGTGTCCTTCTTACCGGTTGGAACATCTTCTGGATATATGCCCAGGAGAGGTATTGCTGGATCCTCTAGTAGTATTATGTCCAATTTTCTGAGGAACCGACAAACTAATTTCCAGAGTGGTTGTACAAGCTTGCAATCCCACCAAGAGTGAAGGAGTGTTCCTCTTTCTCCTCATCCTCGCCAACATCTGTTGTCACCTGAATTTTTGATCTTAGCCATTCTGACTGGTGTGAGTTGGAATCTCAGGGTTGTTTTGATTTGCATTTCCCTGATGATCCTGATGATTAAGGATGTTGAACATTTTTTAAGGTGCTTCTCTGCCATTCGGTATTCCTCAGGTGAGAATTCTTTGTTCAGTTCTGAGCCCCATTTTTTAATGGGGTTATTTGATTTTCTGGAGTCCACCTTCTTGAGTTCTTTATATATATTGGATATTAGTCCTCTATCTGATTTAGGATAGGTAAAGATTCTTTCCCAATCTGTTGGTGGTCTTTTTGTCTTACTGACGGTGTCTTTTGCCTTGCAGAAGCTTTGCAACTTTATGAGGTCCCATTTATTGATTCTCGATCTTACAGCACAAGCCTTTGCTGTTCTATTCAGGAATTTTTCCCCTGTACCCATATCTTCAAGGCTTTTCCCTACTTTATCCTCTATAAGTTTCAGTGTCTCTGGTTTTATGTGGAGTTCCTCAATCCACTTAGATTTGACCTTAGTACAAGGAGATAGGAATGGATCAATTCACATTCTTCTACATGATAACTGCCAGTTGTGCCAGCACCATTTGTTGAAAATGCTGTCTTTTTTCCATTGGATTGTTTTAGCTCCCTTGTCGAAGATCAAGTGACCATAGGTGTGTGGGTTCATCTCAGGGTCTTCAATTCTGTTCCATTGGTCTACTTGTCTGTTTTTATACCAGTACCATGCACTATTTATCACAATTGCTCTGTAGTACAGCTTTAGGTCAGGCATGGTGATTCTATCAGAGGATCTTTTATCCTTGAGAAGAGTTTTTGCTATCCTAGCTTTTTTGTTGTTCCAGATGAATTTGCAGATTGCCCTTTCTAATTCCTTGAAGAATTGAGTTGGAATTTTGATGGGGATTGCATTGAATCTGTAGATTGCTTTTGGTAAGATAGCCATCTTTATAATGTTGATCCTGCCAATCCATGAGCATGGGAGGTCTTTCCATCTTCTGAGATCTTCTTTAATTTCTTTCTTCAGAGACTTGATGTTCTTGTCATACAGATCTTTCACTTCCTTAGTTAGAGTCACGCCAAGGTATTTTATATTGTTTGTGACTATTGAGAAGGGCGTTGTTTCTCTAATTTTCTTCTCAGCCTGTTTATCCTTTTTGTACAGAAAGGCCATTGACTTGCTTGAGTTAATTTTATATCCACCTACTTCATTGAAGCTGTTTATCAGGCTTAGGAGTTCTTTGGTGGAATTTTTAGGGTCACTTATGTATACTATCATATCATCTGCAAAGAGTGATATTTTGACTTCATCTTTTCCAATTTATATCCCCTTGATCTCCTTTTGTTGTCTAATTGCTCTGGCTAGGACTTCAAGTACAATGTTGAATACGTAGGGAGAGAGTGGACAACCTTGTCTAGTCCCTGATTTTAGTGGGATTTCTTCCAGCTTCTCACCATTTACTTTGATGTTGGCTACTGGTTTGCTGTAGATTGCTTCTATCCTGTTTAGGTATGGGCCTTGAATTCCTGATATTTCCAAGACTTTAATCATGAAGGGGTGTTAGATTTTGTCAAAGGCTATATAAGCATCTAACGAGATGATCATGTGGTTTTTGTCTTTGAGTTTGTTTATATACTGGATTACGTTGATGGATTTCCGTATATTGAACCATCCCTGCATCCCTGGGATGAAACCTACTTGGTCAGGATGGATGATTGTTTTGATGTGTTCTTGGATTCGGTTAGCGAGAACTTTATTGAGGATTTTTTCATCAATATTCATAAGGGAAATTGTTCTGAAGTTCTCTATCTTTGTTGGGTCTTTTTGTGGCTTAGGTATCAGAGTAATTGTGGCTTCATAGAATGAGTTGGGTAGAGTACCTTCTGTTTCTATTTTGTGGAATAGTTTGTGAAGAACTGAGATTAGATCTTCTTTGAAGATCTAATAAAACTCTGCACTAAACCCATCTGGTCCTGGGCTTTTTTTTGGTTGGGAGACTATTAATGACTGCTTCTATTTCTTTAGGGGATATAGGACTTTTTAGATCATTAACCTGATCTTGATTTAACTTTGGGACCTGGTATATGTCTAAAAACTTGTCCATTTCATCCAGGATCTCCAGTTTTGTTGAGTATAGACTTTTGTAGAAGGATCTGATGGTGTTTTGGATTTCTTCAGGATCTGTTGTTATGTCTCCCTTTTCATTTCTGATTTTGTTAATTAGAATACTTTCCCTATGCCCTCTAGTGAGTCTGGCTAAGGGTTTATCTATCTTGTTGATTTTCTCAAAGAACCAGCTCCTCAAGTGGTTGATTCTTTGAACAGTTCTTCTTGTTTCTGCTTGGTTGATTTCACCCCTGAGTTTGATTATCTCCTGCTGTCTACTCCTCTTGGGTGAATTTGCTTCCTTTCGTTCTAGAGCTCTTAGGTGTGTTGTCAAGCTGCTAATGTGTGCTCTCTCTAGTTTCTTTTTGGAGGCACTCAGAGTTCTGAGTTTTCCTCTTAGAAATGTTTTCATTGTGTCCCATAAGTTAGGGTATGTTGTGGCTTCATTTTCATTAAACTCCAAAAAGTCCTTGATTTCTTTCTTCATTCCTTCCTTGACCAAGGTGTCATTGAGAAGAGTGTTGTTTAGTTTCCACATGTGTGTTGGCTTTCTATTATTTATTTTGTTATAGAAGATCAGCCTTAGTCCATGGTGATCTGATAGGATGCATGGGACAATTTCAATATAAATGTATATGTTGAGGCCTGTTTTGTGACCAATTATGTGGTCAGTTTTGGAGAAGGTACTGTGAGGTGCTGAGAAGTAGGTATTTCCTTTTGTTTTAGGATAAAATGTTCTGTAGATATCTGTCAGATCCATTTGTTTCATAACCTCTGTTAGTTTCACTGTGTCTCTGTTTATTTTCTGCTTCCATGATCTGTCCATTGGTGAAAGTGGTATGTTGAAGTCACCCACTATTATTGTGTGAGGTGCAATGTGTGCTTTGTGCTTTACTAAAGTTTCTTTAATGAATGTGGCTTCCCTTGTATTTGGAGCATAGATATTCAGAATTGATAGCTCCTCTTGGAGGATTTTACCATTGATGAGAATGAAGTGCTCTTCCTTGTCTTTTTTTGATGATTTTGGGTTGGAAGTTGATTTTATTAGATATTAGGATGGCTACTCCAGCTTGTTTCTTCCTACCATTTGCTTGGAAAATTGTTTTCCAGGCTTTCATTCTGAGGTAGTGTCTATCTTTTTTTCTGAGATGAGTTTTCTGTAAGCAGCAAAATGTTGGGTCCTGTTTGTGTAGCCAGTCTGTTAGTCTATGTCTTTTTATTGGGGAGTTGAGTTCATTGATATTAAGAGATATTAGGGAGAAGTAATTGTTTCTTCCTTTTATTTTTGTTGTTAGAGTTGGCATTCTGTTCTTGTGACTGTCTTCTTTTAGGTTTGTTGAGGGATTACCTTCTTGCTTTTTCTAGGATGTGGTTTCCTTCCTTGTATTGGTTTTTTTTTTTTTTTTTCTGTTATTATCCTTTGAAGGGCTGGATTTGGGGAAAGATAATGTGTGAATTTGGTTTTGTCGTGGAATACTTTGGTTTCTCCATCTATGGTAATTGAGAGTTTGGCTGGGTATAGTAGCCTGGGCTGGAATTTGTGCTCTCTTAGTGTCTGTATAACATCTGTCCAGGCCCTTCTGGCTTTCATAGTCTCTGGAGAAAAATCTGGTGTAATTCTGATAGGCTTGGCTTTATATGTTACTTGACCTTTTTCCCTTACTGCTTTTAGTATTCTATCTTTATTTAGTGCATTTGTTGTTCTGATTATTATGTGTCAGGAGGAATTTCTTTTCTGGTCCAGTCTATTTGGAGTTCTGTAGGCTTCTTGTATGTTCATGGGCATCTCTTTCTTTAGGTTTGGGAAGTTTTCTTCTATAATGTTGTTGTAGGTATTTGCCGGTCCTTTGAGTTGGAAATCTTCATTCTCATCTACTCCTATTATCCGTAGGTCTTCTCATTGTGTCCTGGATTTCCTGGATGTTTTGAATTAAGATCTTTTTGGATTTTTATTTTCTTTGATTGTTGTGCCGATGTTCTCTATGGAGTCTTCTGCACCTGAGATTCTCTCTTCCATCTCTTGTATTCTGTTGCTGATGCTCACATCTATGGTTCCAGATTTCTTTCCCTAGGGTTTCTATCTCCAGTGTTGCCTCAATTTTGGGTTTTCTTTATTGTGTCTACTTCCCTTTTTAGGTCTTGGATGATTTTATTCAATTCCATCACCTGTTTGGTCTGGTTTTCCTGTAATTCTTTAAGGGATTTTTGTGCTTTCTCTTTAATGTCTTCTACCTATTTAGCAGTGTTCTCCTGTATTTCTTTAAGTGTGTTATTAAAGTCTTTCTTGATGTCCTCTACCATCATCATGAGATATGCTTTTAGATCCGGGTCTAGCTTTTCTGGTGTGTTGGGGTGCCCTGGAATGGGTGAAGTAGGAGTGTTGGGTTCTGATGATGGTGAGTGGTCTTGGTTTCTGTTAGTAAGATTATTACGTTTACCTTTCGCCATCTGGTAATCTCTGGAGTTAGTTGTTATAGTTGTCTCTGTTTAGAGATTGGAGCAGAGGCTGTGTTCCACTCACCAGAAGTCTTAAGATCCCGTGGAGGTTGTCCTGGGTAGCTGGTGGGTGTCAGCTAACTCTGTGCCCTAACTATCCTGGTGCTGGTCGGGACTGGAAGGGGCTTGTGACACTACTCAGGCCAGTTTTCTTTTTCCCTAACTAATGCAGTCTCAGATCCCGCGTGATTGGATTGCAGCAGAGGCTGTGTTCCACTCACCAGAAGTCTTAAGATCCCTTGGCGGGTGTCCTGGGTAGCTGGCGGGTGTCAGCTGACTCTGCGCCCTAGCTACTTAGGTGCTGGTCAGACCAGAAGGCTCATAGACACTTTTAAATATCAAATTATATATAAAACATACTCTATCTTTAATAAAATACCACTTACACATAAAGCCTTTAAGAAAGAAAATGTTAAAATTTAGTATTAAAAATTTGAATTTAACCTTCTTTACTAGAATCCATTCTTGCAAAACATTTTTTTTTCAGTAATTTATTTCTTTATTCACTTTTCATCCAGTTCTCCTCCCAGGCTTTCCAATATAATTCCTATCTCTCAATACCAGGGGAAGGCATCCTTTGGTACCACCCTGCCCTGGGACATCTATTCCCAGCATAACTCTGTACATCCTCTTCCACTGAGACCCAACCAGAAAGTCGTGGTATGGGAAGGGGATCCAATATCAGGCAACAGAGTCAGAGATTTCCTCTGCTCCTAATTTCAGGAACTCACATGAAGACCAAATTGTGCATCTAATAGAAACATGCAGGGCACTGGCAGAGACTCTCAGGAGACAGGCTCCTGTCAGCATGCACTTCTTGCCATCCATAATAGTGTCTGGGTTTGGTAACTCTATATGGGATGGATTTCCAGGTGGAGCAGTCTTTGGATGGCCTTTCCTTCAGTCTCTGCTCCACTCTTTGTCTCTGTATCTCCTCCCATGGGTAGTTTGTTCCCCTTTCTAAGAAGGACCGAAGTATTCACACTTCTTCTTCCTTCTTGAGCTTCATGTGGTCTGTGAATTGTATGTTGGATTTCTGGGTTAATATCTACTTATCAGTGAGTGCAACAGAGGTGGATGCTCTCAGCCAACCATTAGACTGTGAGCAGGCTCCCCAATGGAGGAGCTAGAGGAAGGACTGAAGGAGCTAAAAGGGTTTGTGGTCCCATAGGAGGAACAATATGAACCAACCAGTACCTCCACAGCTCCTAGAGACTAAACCAACAACCAAAGAGTGCACATGGAAGGACCCATGGCCCCAGCTGCATATGCAGCAGAGGACGGCCTTGTTGGACATCAAGGGGAGAAGAGGTCCTTGATCCTGTAAAGGCTCAATGCCACAGTGTAGGGGATGCTAGGACAGGGAAGAAGGAGTGGGTGGGTTGGTGAGCAGGGGAAGTGGATATTGGATACTTTTTTTTTTTACCTGGGGAAACCAGGAAAGGGGATAAAATTTTAAATGTAAATAAAGAAAATATCTAACAAAAAGAAAAAGAAAGAAAAGAAAAAAAATATGCAGGGTACCTAGGTCCAGTCCTTGCGTGCTCTTTTTGATCATTAGCCTCCATGAGTGCCTCCTGGGCCCAAGTTAGTTGACTCTGTAGGACGTCTTGTTGTGTCCTTTACCCTTCCTGCTTGTTCAATTCTATATCCCACTTTACCACAGTAGTACCCAAACTCCACCTGATGTTTTGTAGTGGATATCTGCATCTGTTTCTATCTGCTGCTAAATGAAGGCTCTCTGGAGACAATTATGCTAGACTGGATATATAGCAGAGTATCAATAATTCCATGGGTCAATTTTCTATTAGATTTTTGCACAACTTTTTCATGACTTGATATTCTTCTTTTTGTACTGTACAATTTTTGTGCTTGTTCCATGTGTATCAAGTATTATGCTTCTAATGATTATGACAGTCTAAATTTAAATTTTGATTTACTTATTTAAAGTTCTTACAAATACAATACATGATTTATAAGCATTAGAATAATTTTGAGAAAATGAAAAATATATTATTCTATATGTCTGCTTAAGTAAATCAGTTAGTTAATCAAAGTTCATGAATACATATACAAAAATACAACAAACACTGTCTTATTTACTAAATTTTGAGAAACATCATTATTAAACTGCTAATGTTTTAGATTTAAAATCATTTGTTGTTACTGATTTCATGGGTCAATATATTAAAAATATCTTCTTAGCCCTCCTCTTTGTTTCTTAATTTAATATATGCCATTATTAAAGTTACTTTAATGGAATTTTCCAGCAAGATCGGTCCTCTCTATAGTAATAATAATACATGATAAAATAAGAACATCTAGCTTGCATACTACCTAATATGACAAAATTCCTTAGTCCCTGCACTTAATTTTCTCACCATATTTTTCTTCATAATGTGAGATGACTATGTTTTAATGAGTAAAGGGTAAGTACATGTTAATTTCATTTATTTTGTTTCTTGTATTTAGTAACTTTGACTATGCCTGCATGTTTCTAGGCCCACTTATTAATGTGCATAGCAATCTTAGATAATCTGGTTTACAAATGACTAACTTGCTGATCTAACACCACAGATATCTTGTTCACTTTTGGATTGATAAACTAAAGATGATTCAATTTTGTATGAGTTTTAGTATATCATGTATTTAATGTCAATTTGCCAACATAATATTAGTATATTGGAAATTCTAAAAGATATAGATACACATCTAATAGATACACATGCCTATTTTATTAATTTGAGACATGAGAGAAATTATGTAGGTAGTAAAATAAAGTACATTATGCATCTAGTAAAATTCATTAGAAAACAAGGTTTTTAAGATGATAAAGATAGATAAACAGAGAGATAACAGGCAAAGTAAAAGAATTATCACTACAAATACAAATGTAAACCTATACCAAGTTTTATACATTTGTATATTCTATAAATTTAACCAGAAATGTTGCTATCACTAATTTATACACAATTATCCAAAATGCAGAAAACATAGATCTGATTTTTAACAGTGGCTCATATTTCTTTATTATTTGAACAGTTAAAAAAAAACAATTCTATTCACTCTTAATAAGTAGTCAACAGAAATCATACTTGGTAGATGGCAGTACATTTTGTTCTGAGGATCATCTTTCTATTGAAACTATTTCATGTTTTTTTTTATTGTAAAAGAGCTTAATGGAATTATTATAATGTATGTTAGTGTTGAACTACTTCAAGTTGGATGAATTAAAGTTGAAGAAAAGCTCAAAAATTTTGTTGAAAAATGCAATAAAAGTTATAAAATTTTGGTAAAATATGATGTTACACATAGTTTCATATTAAAGATTTTATTGAAAATTTGGTACTAAATCCTTCTGAATTCAAATTAAATGAGAGATGTATTTTTATATATGAAAATCATCCAAAGCTGTCTTTATAGTCTTCTATTAAGCTGTCATTGAAACTTTACTGATATCTTTCTTCCGTAATTTAATGCCAGAACAATAAACCTATTATTGTACTTCTAGTAACATTAAAACAGAAAATTTGTAAATTATGTTTTATTTTCGTATTGCCTATTTCATGTTTTCATAGCAGTACTTATATAAAAAGTCAGTGTATGTATTAAAGATAAGGCCTCAACTTATTAACTTTTTTCTGAAGCTGTAGAAAAATTTGTATTTAGCAATACTGAGGTCAATTAATATTTTTCTTACCTATATGTATTCAAAGCTTTACAGTTAGAATTGGCTTGCCTCTGGTGGTAACAAATTGTGTTGTCATCCTTAGCCGCCATTTGTTGATTTTATATCTTCTTCTAGGGATGAGGCTTGTCCAGTATTTTTACACTATTTATGTAAAGTGCTGTTAATGTTCAGGTCTTTTTCTGGCAACCATAATGTTAGTTTTTTTGCTGTGGCTTCACTCTCATATCTAGAAGGTATGAGCAGATTTTTTTCCTTGGATATGTAAATCTTTATCCTGCTTTTTTTCATGGCATTTCCTGAATCTTACTTAAGTGTAGGTGTTGGGTTGTGTTTTCAGTACACTGACTCTGGCTGGATACACAATTTTCAGGAATTCTATGAATTTTGACCAATTTAAATTTCTGCAATATTCTCTGTCTGTTCTAAAAAGAAGCCCATTTGATAAGGAATGCGAACTTCTGTTTGCTCTGTGTATAAGGAAACATATTTAGAATATAAGTATACCTAGCAGTAGTAATTTCTCTGCTAGGATCTATGTTCTATCAAGACACAGACGCTTGGCTAGGTATAGGATACTAAGCATTAGTTTTTCGCCTCTGAGTGAACACTCTGTCCAATTAGACAGCTGTTGTTACAATATAAACATGCCACTATTCCATGATTGGAGACCTTTTTCAAGGCAGTCATCTCATTTAATTAATTTTCTATAGCTAGTTTCTTCAACTGAGAAAGGAATGTATATGTATACATATATATATGTATACATATACATATACACACACATATTTTCCTGTTACTGGCACAGATTTTTCTTAATTGCTCTCTATATATTTCAGTTGTGTTTAGGTTGAGTAGGTTCCATATTTTCTTAATGCATTAATCTGCTAATGAACATCTATGTTGTAGTGTGTTTTGACTATTACAAAAAAGTGAACGCTGCAGGGACTTGATACACAGGGCTGGGGGATACCCTGGGGGAGCTCACCCTGTCAGAGGAAAAGGGGAGAGGAAGAAGGGAGAGTCTCTGATAGGGGGACACCAGGAGGAGGGCAGTGTTTGGGATGTAAAGAAATAAATAAATTAATTTAAAGAACAAAGCAAAGGAATTATAAGTACAAATATCTCTATTCTGAACAGTTTCATTTCAGTATATACATATTTGTCCTATTGATCATTCCTGTGTTACAATAATGGTTAGTTTTTCAGTCTCTTACTTGTGTTTCTACCAGTACAAAGTTAATTAGTTGCCAAATTTGTACATCAAATATATTTGCTTGTGAATATTTCAATGTGAATTAGTAAGGATATACCTCATCATTCATTATATTTAAAGCTGAAATTTACTAATATTTTAAAGTTTTTACTTAAATTACTTAAATGAATATTATGTTACTTTAATAAGTAAATTTTTACTTTAAATACTTAAATATTTCTTAAATAGCTAAGATGTTAAGAATAAAAGGCTACTCTTTCATAGATATTTCTAAGTGTTTTCTGTTTTTCAATGATAGGACAATTCTTAAAAGAAATCCAAAATAGATGTTAAAATATATCTAACTATCAACATTTTTGACTTTTGCATTATGTTCAGTTGGAGTTTGTGAAATTTTCAATTTACTTTAAAGAGAAACTTGTTTTATAAAAGTTCATAACTACATTTATTTGCGGTTATCATGATAAAGTTTAGAATGTACTCAGCATTAGACTGGTCTAACACAGTGATGGAGTTAGTCTTTTATAAGACATGACATCACTAGTCCCTTGAAAATACCTAGGTTTCCAGTATCAAGCCACAACCTACATCTACATCATAGCTCCCACACCTATTGATCAAGAAATATTGTGGAATGAGTCCAGAATGATTATAAGAGTCAGATTACCAGGAATGGTGATGTGAAATAGACTCACATAAAAAATGCTTTATAACAAAAACTAGAATAGTAATAACATAAAAGGACATGTAAAGATAGAAGGGGCCTCACACAATATGTACTCATTGATAAGTGGATATTAGCCCAGAAACTTAGAATACCCAAGATATAAGATATAGTTTGCTAAACACATGAAACTCAAGAAGAACGAAGACCAAAGTGTGGACACTTTGCCCCTTCTTAGAATTGTGAACAAAACACCCATGGAAGGAGTTACAGAGACAAAGTTTGGACCTGAGATGAAAGGATGGACCATCTAAAGACTGCCATATCCAGGGATCCATCCCATAATCAGCCTCCAAACGCTGACACCATTGCATACACTAGCAAGATTTTGCTGAAAGGACCCAGATATAGATGTCTCTTGTGAGACTATGCCGGGGCCTAGCAAATACAGAAGTGGATGCTCACAGTCAGCTATTGGATGGATCACAGGGCCCCCAATGGAGGAGCTAGAGAAAGTACCCAAGGAGCTAAAGGGATCTGCAACCCTATAGGTGGAACAACAATATGAGCTACCCAGTACGCCCCCCCCCCCCCCCAGAGCTCGTGTCTCTAACTGCATATGTATCAGAAGATGGCCTAGTCGGCCATCAGTGGAAAGAGAGGCCCATTGGTCTTGCAAACTTTATCTGCCTCAGTACGGGGGAACGCCAGGGCCAAGAAGTAGGAATGGATGGGTGGGGGAGTGGGTGGGGAAGCGTGTGGGGGACTTTTGGGATAGCATTCGAAATGTAAATGAAATAAATACCTAGTAAAAAAAAAAACAATACAACAACAACAAAAAGAGAAGAAGGGGCCAACTTTAATAGGGTCTTGTTTCTAGCCAAAAACTAAAGGCTAATATTGACCTCAGGAAGAAGGATATTTACAACTTCTAATAATGAACCCTGTTATTGGTTGTTCAGTACAAATTGGTCATTTTGAATCCATACACGCACACTGTCTTTAAACATATGTATATGCATGTGTATACATATGTATATATGTGCATATGTCTCTGTGTATACACATATCAGATATATTGAAAAGAAGGTGGTTGTCAATGAGAGTGAAGAGGCTGTGAAAGAGTTCTGAAGGAGAAAAACTAGAAATTCAGGAAGTAAAAAGTGGAGGAAGGAAATCTTTGCACTTCTATTTCAATAAACGTATCTTCAACATTTCTGTATTGTTGCCTTTTGAACTTTAAAATGATGTTAAATTTTCAAATATGTTGGAGCTATCTATTAGCATTCAAGTTTTTCATTATTCTCTTTAGACTAAAGATGTTTTCTGCTTTCTCTAAGATAAAAAAAAAAAAGAAAAAACCACCACCAACAACAACAACAACACAAAGGTTATCAAAATACAGTCAGGAATTTTACTGGTCTAGCACAATTAATATTGTTTTAGGTACCTTATTTTATTATAATAATGCAGAAACTTTTGTCTTATAAAGAATCATTTTGTACAAAACATAGGTTGGTCTGAAGTGATTTAAGTAGCTTTATTGTTGTGGGTTTATTGGTATTTTTTTCATTTAGATTGCCTAAAAGTTTTTTCTTCCCTTTGCATAAAATTCATTTTTCTAATTTGCAATTAACCAATCTTTTTTCCTCTTAAGTTGAAAAGCTGACTCAGAAACTAATCACAATGAAAGTTTGATCATTGATTGTAAAATGGACTTTTTGAAAATAGGAATTATTTTTATGTTTATATTAAATTTAGGTTTTTTTTTCAGAGAAAAATATGTTGCTTGTATATGAATAAAATTTAAAATCATACTTCACCATATTTTGTCAGTACAATTTTTAACTTTTGCTGTTTATATGCTACAATAATTTTAAAGTATGTTATTGAATTTCTAAATGTGTCAATTTTCATAATCTTTTGTTCTATCTCTACCAAAATTTCTACATCAGATTAGGTATACATTATTTGGAATATATAAATCAGTGTGGTAATAGTTATCAAAGTTAAATGAATCAATAAAATCAAAACTTTGGAGTCCCAAGAGATATCCTTAAGTATTTTTGTGAAACATTTTTCAGGTAATATTATCAGTTATCATAAAACTGATACTAGATTTGGTATTTTATTATTTTTCATAATATTAATTCAGTTTTTCATTATTTTGTTCAAGACAAGGTCTTCAGCTAAGACTAGATTTTCAAATTATATCCTAAAAGTCTACTAATTGATATAATATTCTCAGTTATTGTCATATTCTATCTGATTTGAATAACATGTTATCATATCAAGAGGAAATAAATTTACTGATTTTGCTGATTTTATATTTATTTTCTTTGTTGTTTTAAACTGAGTAAAAATTCTCACACACTGTTCAATAGAATACAGTTAAAGAATACAGCCTTGTATTTCTTTTATCCTCTAATATAATTTATTATTATATTGATTTATTATATACCTTTCACAGATAATATAGCCATATATATATATATATATATATATGACTTTTTAAAGTTATGAACACTTATAATTAGGAGCATATATTGAGCTTATCAAAGAATTTTATTGTGGTACAAAAAATTATCTAGTACTACCTCTGTAATTATATTTAGTTTAATAAATTAAATTTTGTTCTGAGATACTATGAACACTATTTAGTGTACAGTGACACCAGCAATAAAAATTTGTATTACATACATCATTAATTCAATATAATTATTTAGTATTATATTTAATATTGCACTAGATATTTGTCTAAAGGCAAATTTTTTGATACATTTGTGTTTTATGTTGAGACAGGATAATGCTTATTATGTTAGATGAAATAGCTTTCCCCCCCTTTTAATAGTCTACAAAAGTTTATATAAACTGAATGTTTCTTTCCTAAATATTTTGCTGAATTCATCAGTAAAGTAATATATTGGGACATCAACCTCTGTGTCAATAATTATAATAGTAATTATTAGTCATTTATTCTTGAATACAATGACAATTTCTATTATATGGAAAAGTATATGTTTATATTTTATATAATTATGTTGAATTTAATAGCCACTAATTATTGATAGTTTTATATTATAAATGTTTCAAATATCTATTAATATAGAGGCAGGCCAAATCTCTATAACTGACACTGGAAAAATCTACATTCTCAGTTTTCATTCTTGGTTGGTATTATATGACACTAAATCTTACTGATCTCATACCAAATTAGAATAGATAATACAAACTTTATCTTTGAGATTTTCTTTTTAATTAATGATCAAAGAAATACTTATAAGTTTTGGGAGATAACCACTTAATCCTACAGAGATTTTTGTCACTACAAATGTTCACATTAACCAATCAGCACAGTCTCAAGCAAATAATATATTAATAACACTCAATGATCATTAAAAATAAAAACATGACAAAACATATTCTAACCTAAATATTGGCAATAAATAACAAAGTACAATGTCAAAATTAATTGGAACAGAGACTTAAAGAACAAGAGGACAACAGATAGAATCAATAGAACAAAGAATTGATTCTTTGAAAGGTTTAAGGAATTAAGAAAGAGGAGAGAGGTACTCAAAGCAATTTAGCTCTAGGTAGATAAATTATTAAAACAGTCTTGAATGAAATACATGATGTAATTATTGAACACTTTCAAATGTTATATTTCAATACTAATGATGAAACACTCCCTTAGTTGTATTATTCTTTATACAAAAGCAGGCAGATATTTGTGAGTTGGAGGTAAGCTGCCTTACACAGTCTTTCCAGGAAACTAAAAAGGCAATATAGTGGGATTTTGAAGAAAAAAAGTCATATTCCCAAAAGATAGGAAGAAATTAATTTCTTTGGGTCTGTGGAGTGCAGCATGAGCATCCTGTACTTTATGGCTATTATCTTCTTATAAGTCAGTACAGGCACCATGCTTGTCCTTTTGGGATTGGATTACCTCAATAAGGATGGCATTTTCAAGTTCCATCCAATTGCCTGAAAAATTATGATGTCTCTATTTTTTTTAATAGCTAAAGAGTATTCAATTGTATAGATGTGCCACATATTTTTTTTTTTTATCCATTTTTCAGTTGAGAAACATCTAGGTTGTTTCCAGTTTCTGGCAAACAAAACAAAACAAAACAAAAACAAAAACAAAAACAAAAACAAAAGCAAACAAACAAAAAAAAACTAAAAGAAAATAAAGAAGCTACTCTCATAATAGTTGAGCGAGTGTATTTCACCTTAACATACATTATCCCGTTTCAAATTAAGACCAAAAAATCATCAAAGAAGCTAAACAAGAAGGAAGTAATAATGAAGGGTGCTTAAATCTCACTTAGAAGAGGGAATAAAATAATTATCACAGGCAAACAGAGGAAATGAACCTGGTGGGTGGAAGATGGGATGGGGAGAGGAATTGGGGGTGGTGGATTCAGGATCAAGTGTGGGAAGGGACAGTTGAGATGGCCATCAGAATGAATGAAAATCTACAATTAACAGGGTTGAGGAGGTAAGAGGCATCTTCTGGATAAAGATGGCCCAAAAGAAACAATGAAGGTGACCTTAGCTGTGACTCACAACATTGGGGATATTGAACCTAGAGAAGCCATCTCCTATAGCCAGGCAAAAATTCCAGTTGGGTGATAGGGAAATCAGCATATCCACAAGACCTTCGGACTCAAATATGCCTTTCCTACAAGAAATGCAGGGACAGGATGGAACAGAAACTAAGGGACTGGCCAACCAAAACCAGGCCCAACTTGAGACACATCCCATTGGTAAACACCAGCCCTGACACTATTGATGATACTCTGTTATGTTTGTAGACAAGAGTCTAGTATGGCTGTCCTCTGAGAGGCCCCACCGAGCTGTTCACCCAGACAGATCCAGACTCACACAGCCAAACAGTAGAGCTTGGAGACTCATGGAAGAATAGGGGAAGTATTGTGGGCCCTGAAAGAGGATAGAACTCCAAAGGAAGACCATCAGCATCAACTAACCTGCACTCTTAGGACTGTCAGAGTCTGAACCACCAACCAATGAACATACAGGGCCTGGACCTAGACCTCCCTTACACATATGCAACAGTTGTGCAGCTTGGTCTTCATGTGGATCCCAAACAACTGGAGTAAGTGCTGTCCCAAACACTGTTACCTGTATGTGGGATAGGTTCTTCTAGCTGGGCTGCCTTATCGAACTTCTGTAGGAGAATATGAGACTAGCCTCACAGAGACTTTAAGTGCCAGCATGGGGGCATGCTAAAGGGGGACTCTATGGGCTCAGAGAAGAAGGGAAGGAGGGGATGTGTGGAAAGATTGTGGGAGGCGGCAGAGAGTAGGACATAAAGTAAACGAGTAAAATAAGTAAGTAAATAAATAAATTTATTTCTGTGTTATTTGACCTAACACAATAAAGTATACAAATTATAAGAAATTAAAAAGACCTATAAACAGAAAGGAAATGTAATTAAATCTATTCCAATGAACCAATGCTCAGAGTCACAAACTACTGAATTCAGTCAAAATTCTAAGAGTAAGCTAATACATACATGTAAAATATGTAAAGGTACAGATACTACAAACCAATCTTATGATACAAGTAGTATTCTGATACTATAACTGATTAAAAAAATAGATGAAGGTATATTTTTAAATTATTAATGAAATCATTAAAAACTGAATTAAATATGAAAGCCATATATCACAGCCAAGATTGATTCATCCTAGGAATACACATTGGGCCTATAAATTTGTTCAGACACAAAGGTAGAGCAGAGATGGAGGGAATGCCCAAGCAATGACTGTTGGGTGAAGGATTAAGGAACCTGGAAGGGATAGGGACTCCACAAGAAGACGAACAGAGTAAACTAACATGTAACCTTTGGGCCGTTTCAAGATGGAACCGCCACACACATATGTAGCAGAGCAGCTGGTTGGTCTTCATGCAGATCCCCAACAATTAGAGGTGGACTGTCCCTAAATCTGTTTTCTGTCTAGAAACTGTTCCCCTAACTATTCTGCCTTATCTGCACTAATGCCAGAGTGGTAAAACACACAAGGCCTCTTTCTTCTTAGGGGAAAATAAGGGGAGGATATGTGGAAGGCATGCTGAGAGGAGAAGGGGCTGAATATTTGGCCGTCAGATGAATACACTGATGAGGAAAAGGCAAGTTGGAGGGGAAAGGGTTTATTCAGGTTATACTTCCACATTTTACTCTCCCATAAGAGGAAGTAAGGATACAAACTCAAACAGGATAAGAGCCTTGAATCAAGAGCTGATGAAGAAGCCATTGTGAGATGATACTTACTGGATTTGTCCCCATTGCTTGCTCAGTTTGCTCTTATAGACGGTAGAACCACTAGCCTAGAGAAGCCATCACTCACAATCACCTGGACCCTCCTCAAGTGATCACTAATTAAGAAATCGCCTTACAATCTCATGGAGACACTTTTTATTTTAAAAATCTAAGCTTCCTTCTTTCAGTTGATTCTAGCTTGTGTTAAGTTGACATAAAACTAGAAAAGGGCCAAAATCTTAGCTTTAATACATAAAGAGAAAGCTATAAAATAGATAAAATAGAAACACAAAAACTCAAAATATACCTGCTTATTATGACATGAAATGATACATAAAATAATCTATGAACTTCAAGAGAAAATTTTAAATCTAAACAATATTTTAAGTAAAGTAGAATATAAAATAAAATAAACTTGTAAAAATCAGCTTCTACTTAATAAGACAATAATGAGTCTTGTAGGGAAGAAAATATGGTGCAATTTCATAGTCACAATATGTTAAGCATAAAATCAATTATTGGAGTAATCTTTCTAAAAATATTTAAAACCTCTATAATTAAAGTTTAAGCAATAAAAATGAGATAAAGACACTAGCAAATAAAAGAACTATATTCCCCTGTTACTGAATGTAATTCAGAAAGTTAGATGCATTACTCTTCACAAATCCAATAGTATTTTACCTAGAGAAAAAAGCATAGGTAAGAGATACGCTGAAGCATTTGCAATTTGAACCAGTATTTCTGTAGTTATCATAGTGTGATCCTAAGTTACACTACAGAGCCATAGTGACAAATAGAGTATTGTACTGGGACAATATCAGATAAGTTACACTACAGAGCTATAGTGACAAATACAGTATTATACTGGGACACTATCAGATATGTAACTGAGTAGCATGAATGGCCCAAACTGGTGACTAAGAAATACACTTACACATTTATGGTTACCTAATATGTATCTACTGTATCAAAGATATAATGAACTGCAAAATTTATACACATAAAAGGAACATAAAAGAAATGCCTTTCAATCATTATATTGACTTATATACTGAGCATAGTTCTCAGATGATGAAACACAACTAATAAATGACTTTTTTCTAATAAATCAGACATTCTTAGCCATGAAGAAATCGCAAATTAGGATTCAATTTCACTTCAGTCTGAAAGGTTATCATCAAGTAAAAAATTGCCAATACTAGTAACAAGACAAGTAAAGAAAACTCCTTCACTATTTCTTAAAATGTTAAGTAATATGACCACTGTGGGAATCAGCTTAGTTATTAGTTAAATATTTCAAGCTAGAGCTATCATATTAATTAGTTATATGACTCTTTGGCATATACCAAAGGAATGTAAACCCTACTGTGAGACATGTTGATGTTTATTACTAACATATTCATAGTAGCAGTGAAATATGAAGAACCTAAGTGTTCATCAGCAATAAATTCAAAATAATATGCTGTAGATGTAAAAAACAGAATTATATATTAAATCCTTAGTATGTAAGTCAATATGTGTATACATACATGATTCACAAATGAAAATACTGTAAATTTCTTTCACAGGTGGATAATAAATGCCTACATCTATATGCAATTTATATGGATCTATATGACAAAAATATATGTAAGTGAAGCTATGGTGCCCTGATTAGTGGGGAATTGGGCTATGCACAGACAGGCTGGTCTCCAGTGGAGCGGAGGTCTAAATCCCAAAGAGTAGGTGAACTACATGACATGGTAGGTGTTCCCTCATGCTCCTGGAACTCTAGCTCCTGCCTAAGTTTCCACCCCCACAGCCCTCTGGCTAGAAGTCATATAGACAATGGCCCATGCTTCTGACTTTCAGGCGAAACTCCTCCCCAGTTACCTAGCAACAGTAAAGACCATAAAAGGGGCTATTAGGCACCTGCCTTGCTCTCTTAATAATCACTCTCTTACTTCTTTTTTTTTTAATAAGGTATTTTCCTCAATTACATTTCCAATGCTATCCAAAAAGTCCCCAATACACTCCCCCCCCAGTCCCCCACCCACCCACCCCCACCCCTTGGCACTGGCATTCCCCTGTACTTGGGCATATAAAGTTGGCAAGTCCAATGGGCCTCTCTTTCCAGTGATGGCCAACTAGGCCATCTTTTGATACAAATGCAGCTAGAGTCAAGAGCTCTGGGGTACTGGTTAGTTCATAATAATGTTCCACTTATGGGGTTGCAGTTCCCTTTAGCTCCTAGGGTACTTTCTCTAGCTCCTCCATTGGGGGCCCTGTGATCCATCCAATAGCTGACTGTGAGCATCCACTTCTGTGTTTGCTATGCCCCGGCATTGTCTCACAAGAGACAGCTATATCTGGGTCCTTTCAGCCACCTTACACCAGTCAGAATGGCTAAGATCAAAAATTCAGGTGACAGCAGATGCTGGCGAGGATGTGGAGAAAGAGGAACACTCCTTCATTGTTGGTGGGATTGCAAGCTGGTACAACCACTCTCTTACTTCTTAATCTTCACTCTCTCCCTCTCACTCTCTCTTTGTCTTCCCTCTCCTCTTCTCTCTCCTTCTTTCTCTCTCTCTCTCTTTTCTCTCTCTCTCTCTTCTCTCTCTGCCTTTCTATAAAAAAGCTCTCTAAAACCACAGAGAGTCTCTTCTCCAGTCAAGATCCACTGTGCTCACTCTCTCCTGTGTTGAGAAGCTCTTCCCTCATCCCTCTCTCCCCTAAACCCGGTGGCTTTAGCAAAGTAGCTAAGGTGCTCCCAGGTAGGGCTGACCCTTTGCCACCTCCCTGAAAAGTGGGTCAGAGGCTTAGATGCCCACCCAGGTATGAGTGGAAAGTGTATGGTAGCTCTCCCACGCCTGACTGACCAGAGAATAGGTGGAACTCTGCTGGGGTGTGCATCTTCCCCTTCCCCCTCTTCCACAGGGGCCCTCTTTTTAGTTCCCAACAACTGATCATTTGGTATTGCTTAAAAATTGAGACATCCACCCAGTAGAACAATGATTTTCTCTTTATACAGATAAATTATATAGTCATGAATTGCCTTTAGTTTTTGTATAGGGTTGGAGCCATGTGAGAGCTTCCCCTTTCACACTAACATGAGTATTAATGTACTTCTCTATTTCTTTAGGCAGCTATATTTTTGAGATATCATGGGTACAGTTTCCTGTCATTTTTTCCTGATCTTCTTTGGGTCTTCAAATCATTCAGTCCTCTATATTTCAATGCTCCATGAGCCTCAGGTGTGTTGTGAAGTAGGTGTATCCACTGGCCTGAGAACACCAGATCAATTGTTTTATTTTTGAACAATTGCAGATTTCTGAAAGGATTTCTGCCTGTGGCAAATGGGATGTTTCTTTGTTGAAGGGTGAAAGCTATATTTATCTCTGGGTAAAAGAAACACTATTTAAAATAAAGTTATAAATTGTACTGGTCCAGCAAGGTTATGGAAGTAAGTTATTTTCTAAATCCATGATCTTGCAAGTCCTGGATTATTGACTAAGTGAATGGTGCTATTCCAACACTAAAAATGTTTTGCTGGCTGCTTTTTTTAGTTCAATGTTTTGTTTTGTTTTTTGTTTTTTGTCTCTCCTTTGTACAAAATATTTGGCACCATAGAATAGAGAATTAGCTCAAACATCTGAAAGGCAAAAATGACCACAGTAGATGTCTTGGAAGTCTATTGAACTCTCCCAACCAAAGAACAATCAAAAGGAAGACTTTTACACTTGGTGATATACATTTTTCCTGTGAGAGCATTGTAAGCCCAAGTACTATAATTTCATTAAAGACATATATATTACATGTAATATTATGTAGATAAAATATGAATTCTTAAGTTTTTTTTCAGACATTAGTATTTGTGATGGCTATTCCTGATTGTCAACTTAACTACATCTGGAATGAACTACAATCCAGAAATGTAGGGCACACTTGTGATTCAAAACTTGAGTCTGTAAAATACAGACTTCTGATCCTGATCATGACATGGAGATCTTGAGTCATAGTAGCCATGAAAACATTAGGCCCAGGCAAGGTAGCACATGCCTTTAATACCAGTAGACTCAGACATATAGTAGATATAGTATAGTTATAGATATAGTAGATATAGTAGAGTTAAAGTGTATAGATATAGTAGAGTTAAAGAATAGCTTGGGACAAAGCAAGTTCCAGATCCAGGTGTGATGTTACACATCTTTAATCTGGTCTATACCTTCTGCTGAAGGTCTTCATAAAGACATTAGCAGAAAGAATACTCTCTTCTTTGCCTGCTTGCACTTACTTACACATCTGTTGGAACCTACTCCTTATGATTTTAGCTTGTACCAAATACTAACTGAAACAACTAGCCTCTTGGGACTGATCAACTACTAGATTGTGGTCTTCTGATTCATAGCTACCCATTGATGGGATAGGTGAACTATAGTCATAATAATAAATTCCCTTAGTATAGAGAGATATTTCCTAATTTCTGTGACTGTAATGAACCCTGATTAATTCAGTATCATTTTTTATGTTTCATACATCAGCCTCTTTATTGATCATTTTCTCTTCCCCATTAACATATCTTCTTAATTTTTCTGATTGTATACTTTCATATCTCTTGTATCTTGCTAGTTCCTCTTCTTGATCTTCACCTGTGGTCATTAAAGATATCCTGAACAATGATAATAACAGGTGACATATAAAAATGGTGAAAATTATGCATGGCTCCATCCCTAGATAAAGAACTACATTTGAATAAAAACTGCTGAGAAAAGACAATTATTTTCCTTAGAGATGATCATCATAAATAACTATACAAACTCAATAATTATACCTACAAGCATCACTAAACTGACACATAAATTTCTCTTTACATAGATATAAATATAGATAAGTAGATGATGGATATAGATATCCATAGATAATTACTAGATATAGATAGTAAGATATAGACAATATATAGATTTAGATGGAGATTGAATGGCATAATAATGATTGGAAGGTAAAAAACTATGAATTTAAAAGAGGTCAGAGGGAGGAAAAAGATAAACCAGTTACGCAACTATATTTTAATTAAATTAAAATAAATAAACAAACAAAAAGAAGAAAACATATTCCTCATTGACTCCTTTGCTTTTATCAATGAACCATGGTCATTCAACCAAACTAAGAGATTACTCATATGATTCTCCTAGTTATTCTAGCTATTAAGTTTGCTCTGGAGACACATTGTCTCTGCTTTTTCAAATCAGGAATTACAGGTAACCACTGGATGTGATATTTTTATAGCTTTAAAGGATACAAGTCCAACTTTTCTTTCTTTCACAATGAATGGCATAAGAATTGAACAATTCTCCCAGACATTTTATTCTTGGATTTCTCTGTAAACTTAAGGTCACTTTTAATATCAAGCACAATATACTTCAACAGAAATCATAATGTCACAAATGATGTAGTATGTTTCACTAAGATATATGGAGCTGCTCATTGAAGGACAAAATAAGCTAAACATTAATGTGTCAAATAACAAACTTCAAACACTAAATAACAAGTTTTAAGATTTCAGAAACAAACAATAAACTACAAAACACCACCCAAAACTGAAGAAATGTCATAGGTTTTATTTCCATTCTTTCAATTATTAACTAAAATATAGACAGTACATTAATAAACAGACCAAGGGCCTCTCCTCCCATAGATGGCCTACTAGGCCATCCTCTGCTACATATGCAAAAGCTCTGGGGACGTACTGGTTAGTTCATATTGTTTCTCCTATAGGGTTGCAGACCCCTTCAGCTAATTGGGTAATTTCTCTGGCTCCTTTATTGGGGACCCTGTGTTCCATCCAATAGCTTACTATGAGCATCCACTTCTGTATTTGCCAGGCACTGGCATAGCCTCACAAGAGAGAGCTATATCAGAATCCTGTCAGCAAAATCTTGCTGGCATATGCAATAGTGTCTGGCCCTTGGTCTTATGAAGAATATATACTCCGGTACAGGGGAATGCCAGGGCCAGAAAGCAGGAGTGGGTGGGTTGGAGAACAGGGCAGGGGGAGGGTATAGGGGATTTTTAGGATAGCATTTGAATGTAAATAAAGAAAATATCTAATAAAAAAGGAAATGAAAAAATTAATAAACAGATACAAATTGTGGACAAATTTGCCACAAAGTGTGTATTAACAAAACATGAAAATTACAGTAACCAGCAATTCCAGAATTAGTATTCACTACAAGCTTGAAATACATGCCAAAATAATTATGTTCTAAGCCAGTAGATATAAACAATAGATTACATCTACTCACAACTAAGGCTATTTTTGAAGCTGTAATCAGATTTTTCAAATAGAGTTATAAAAAGCAGTAATTATATCAGGACTAGAAACATAGAATAGTTATCATCTAACACTTTACAGACTTTTTTTTACCTTAGTTTGTCACAAAACTAGTCTTAATATGTTCAAAAGATACAAATCATAAAGATTATTTTATAATTCAGTGTAATTATATTAGAATTTTCTAGGAGAGAGATGTCTTAGAAATCTCTAGATGAAATAGTCCACTTCTAAATAACTCATAAAACAAAGATAAGTCACAGGAATATTGAAAACATTTTTTACTGTTTAAATATTTAAACAAGAAATATTAAATTTTGTGAGAAAAACTTAAGCAGTAATTGGAAGATAAGATTTACAATATGAAAGAACTGTTAGAAAATTAATGTCTCAATATGGTCATCTGTGTTTTAGTATTAGAAAATGGAGGAAGATCAAATTGACCATCTCTGAAGATAATATTTTTCCATTATAACTTTTTATTTTTTATTTGCTCACTTTAATTACCATATAAACAGTACAGTTCATTTCCATGCATAAATTATTTGTATCTGTCCTTCTATGCTGTCTTCCAAGCTACTCTCCTGCTCACTCATTTCACCCATTGACTCAAAATCATTCCTTTATGTTTTCCTGTCACAAATATTCTATGATCCTCATATTTCCTTCTCAAAATCTCATTTTCCCTCTCCTACATGCCTTTCACATTATCTACCTGTCTTATTTAGTGTTATCATTGCTCTAATGAAAAGCAACTTGAGAAGAAAGAGTTTATTTTGATTATACTTAGACATCACTGCTCATCAACAAAGTAAATCAGTATATAAATCCAAACAGGGTTGGAACTTATAGCAGGAGCTGATGCAGAGGCCATGAGTGCTAATTTCTAGGATGCTTTCCATCGTTTGCTCAGTGTGCTGTCTTATAGAACCCAGGACCACCTGCCTAAGTGGTGGATATACCTATAGTTGCTTGGCATGTCCATATCAATCTCTAAACAAGAAAAGGCCCTACAAGTTTACTTGCAGCTACATCTTAAGGAGATATTTCTTCAATTGATGGTTCCTCCTATTTGAACACAAGTCAACATAAAACTGAGCAGGAGTGTGTAGGTGGGTGGGGAGCACTCACATAGAGGCAGTAGGGAAGGAGGAGGGAATATGGGATTGTAGAGAGGAAATTGGGAATGGTATAACATTTGAAATGTAAATAAACAAAATAACCAATACAAATGGAAAAAAAACTAATCAGTGTTGGGAACTAAAAAGGGGGGACCTTGGGGAAGATGGGTATGGGAAAGACCCACCAGAGTTCCACCTATTTTGTGGTCAGTCAGGTGTGGGAGAGCTGCCATACACTTTCCACTCATCCATGGGTGGGCATATAAGTCTCTGACCCACTCTTCAGGGGTGGCAAAGGGGTAGCCCTACCTGGGAGCTAAAGCCACCAGGGTTATGGGAGAGAAGGATGAGGGAAGGGGTTCCAAACACAGACAAGAGTGAGTGCAGCGGCTCTTGACTGGAGCAAAGAATCTCTATGGTTTTAGAGCTTTATAATAGAAAGGCAGGGAGAAAGAGAGAAGGTAGAAAGAGAGATGGGGGAAAACTAGAGAGAAAGAGAGAGTAAAATGGAGAGAGGAGAGAAGACAAAGAGAGAGGAGAGAGGGGTGAGAGTGAGGGGTAAAAAGTAAGAGAGTGAGAACTAAGAGAGCAAGCAGGGCCTGAACAGCTCTTTTTATGGTCTTTATTGTTGTTGGAAACTGGGGAGGAGTTTCGCCTGAAAGCTTGGGCCATTGTCTACATGATTTCTAGCCATTCTTCTCTTGTGGGGTAACTTAAGCAGGAGCCAGAGTTCCAGGAGCCTGGGGGAATGCCTACCATGTCATGAAGGTGAAATATTACCCTTCAGGGATCAGACCTCAGCTCAACTGGAGACCAGTCTGTTTGTGCATAGACCAATTACCTACATTCAATCATGAAATTTTATACATTCAACCAAAACTAAATGGATTTGGGAAGTTATGTTAATATATTTATGTATCACTATATGGAAAAAATAATAATTAATGTAAAATAAGCCAGTTTGAGTAAAACTAAGAGAGGTAGAAATAGGAGATAATGGAGGAATAAACAATTGAAGTGAAAAAGGGGAAAAGAAAATTATATTGACCCACATGCAGTTTGAAAGAATTTAGAAAAAATCAATCATTTATTATTCAGTATGGTGGCCTCTACCAAAAAACACAGAGTTTATTTCTGTGCTGTGAAGATTTAACATTTAATCATAGGATTCATAAAATTAATAACAGTAATACAGAGCTTATAATGTTGATTTCAAATGAACTTTTATATCTGCCACCCAAGCAAGTATTTATAAGTAATTTTGCCTGTACAGCAGTATCTAGAAGGAGAGAAAGACTGGATTATATTTTGTGACTACATTTATGTTCTCAGGTGGTTATTTATTTATTTTTTTAAAATTTAAATATTTTTTATTACGTATTTTCCTCAATTACATTTCCAATGCTATCCCAAAAGTCCCCCATACCCCCCCCACTTCCCTACCCACCCATTCCCATTGTTTTGGTCCTGGCATTCCCCTGTATTGGGGCATATAAAGTTTGCAAGTCCAATGGGCCTCTCTTTCCAGTGATGGCCGACTAGGCCATCTTTTGATACATATGCAGCTAGAGACAAGAGCTCCGGGGTACTGGTTAGTTCATCATGTTGTTCCCCCTATAGGGTTGCAGATCCCTTTAACTCCTTGGGTACTTTCTCTAGCTTCTCCATTGGGAGCCCTGTGATCCATCCAATAGCTGACTGTGAGCATCCACTCCTGTGTTTGCTAGGCCCCAGCATAGTCTCAAAAGAGACAGCTATATCTGGGTCCTTTCAGCAAAATCTTGCTAGTGTATGCAATGGTGTCAGCGTTTGGAAGCTGATTATGGGATGGATCCCTGGATATGGCAGTCTCTAGATGGTCCATCCTTTCATCACAGCTCCAAACTTTGTCTCTGTAACTCCTTCCATGGATGTTTTGTTCCCAATTCTAAGAAGGGGCATAGTGTCCACACTTTGGTCTTCATTCTTCTTGAGTTTCATGCGTTTAGCAAATTGTATCTTATATCTTGGGTATCCTAAATTTCTGGGCTAATATCCACTTATCAGTGAGTAAATATCATGTGAGTTCCTTTGTGATTGGGTTACCTCACTCAGGATGATGCCCTCCAGGTCCATCCATTTGGCTAGGAATTTCATAAATTCATTCTTTTTAATAGCTGAGTAGTACTCCATTGTGTAAATGTACCACAATTTTTGTATCCATTCCTCTGTTGAGGGACATCTGGGTTCTTTCCAGCTTCTGGCTATTATAAATAAGGCTGCTATGAACATAGTGGAGCATGTGTCTTTCTTACTAGTTGGAACATTTTCTGGATATATGCCCAGGAGAGGTATTGCGGGGTCCGCCAGAAGTACTATGTCCAATTTTCTGAGGAACAGCCAGATTGATGTCCAGAGTCGTTTTACAAGCTTATAATCCCACCAACAATGGAGGAGTGTTCCTCTTTCTCCACATCCTCACCAGCATCTGCTGTCACCTGAATTTTTTATCTTAGTCATTCTGACTGGTGTGAGGTAGAATCTCAGGGTTGTTTTGAATTGCATTTCCCTGATGATTAAGGATGCTGAACATTATTTCAGTTGCTTCTCAGCCATTTGGTATTCCTCAGGTGAGAATTCTTTGTTTAGCTCTGAGCCCCATTTTATAATGGGGTTATTTGATTTTCTGGAGTCCACCTTCTTGAGTTCTTTATAAATATTGGATATTAGTCCCTTTTCTGATTTAGGATAGGTAGAGATCCTTTCCCAATCTGTTGGTAGCCCTTTTGTCTTATTGACGGTGTCTTTTGCCTTACAGAAGCTTAGCAGTTTTATGAGGTCCCATTTGTCAATTCTTGATCTTACAGCACAAGCCATTGCTGTTCTATTGAGGAATTATTCCCCTGTGCCCATATCTTCGAGGTTTTTCCCCACTTTCTCCTCTATAAGTTTCAGTGTCTCAAGTTTTATGTGGAGTTCCTTGATCCATTTAGATTTGACCTTAGTACAAGGAGATAGGAATGGATCAATTCACATTCTTCTACATGATAACCACCAGTTGTGCCAGCATCATTTGTTGAAAATGCTCTCTTTTTTTTCCACTGGATGGTTTTAGCTCCCTTGTCAAAGATCAAGTGACAATAGGTGTGTGGGTTCATTTCTGGGTCTTCAATTCTATTCATTGGTCTACTTGTCTGTTGCCATACCAGTACCATGCAGTCTTTATCACAATTGCTCTGTAGTACAGCTTTAGTACAGTGATTCCTCCAGAGGTTCTTTTATCCTTGAGAAGAGTTTTGCTATCCTAGGTTTTCTGTTATTCCAGATGAATTTCAGGTTGCTCTTTCTAATTCGTTGAAGAATTGAGTTGGAATTTTGATGGGAATTGCATTGAATCTGTAGATTGCTTTTGGCAAGATAGCCATTTTTACAGTGATCTTGCCAATTCATGAGCATGGGATATCTTCCCATCTTCTGAGATCTTTTTTAGTTTCTTTCTTCAGAGACTTGAAATTCTTATCATACAGATCTTTCACTTCCTAAGTTAGAGTCATGCTTAGTTATTTTATATTATTTGTGACTATTGAAAGGGTGTTGTTTCCCTAATTTCTTTCTCAGCTTCTTTATTCTTTTATAGAGAAAGGCCATTGACTTGTTTGAGTTAATTTTATATCGAGCTACTTCACTGAAGCTGTTTATCAGGTTTAGGAGTTCTCTGGTGGAATTTTTAGGGTCACTTATATATACTATCATATCATCTGCAAAAAGTGATATTTTGACTTCTTCCTTTCCAATTTGTATCTCCTTGATTTCCTTTTGTTGTCGAATTGCTCTGGCTAGGACTTCAAGTACAGTGTTGAATAGGTAGGGAGAAAGTGGACAGCATTGTCTAGTCCCTAATTTTAGTGGGATTGCTTCCAGCTTCTCACCATTTACTTTGATGTTGGCTACTGGTTTGCTGTCAATTGCTTTTATAATGTTTAGGTATGGGCCTTGAATTCCTAATCTTTCCAATACTTTTATCATGAATGAGTTTTGGATTTTTTTGAATGCTTTCTCCACGTCTAAGGAGATGATCATATGTTTTTTGTCTTTGAGTTGGTTTATATAATGGATTACATTGATGGATTTCCATATATCAAACCATCCCTGCATCCCTGGAATAAAACCTTCTTGGTCAGGATGGATAATTGTTTTAATGTGTTCTTCGATACGATTAGCGAGAATTTTATTGAGTATTTTTGCATTGATATTCATAAGGGAAATTGGTCTGAAGTTCTCTATCTTTGTTGGATCTTTCTGTGGTTTAGGTATCAGAGTAATTGTGGCTTCATAGAATGAGTTGGATACAGTACCTTCTACTTCTATTTTGTGAAATAGTTTGTGCAGGACTGGAATTTGATCTTCTTTGAAGGTCTGAGAGATGTCTGCACTAAACCCATCTGGTCCTGGGCATTTGTAGTTTGGGAATATTAATGACTGCTTCTATTTCTTTAGGGGATAGGGGGCTGTTAAATCGTTAACTTGATCCTGATTTTACTTTGGTACCTGGTATCTTTCTAGAAATTTGTCAATTTCATCCAGGTTTTCCAGTTTTGTTAAGTTTATGGTGTTTTGTATTTCTTCAGGATCTGTTGTTCTGTCTCCCTTTTCATTTCTGATTTTTTAATTAGGATGCTGTCTCTGTGTCTTCTAGTGAGTCTGACTAAGGGTTTATCTATCTTGTTGATTTTCTCAAAGAACCATCTCCTCTTTCGTTGATTCTTTGAATAGTTCTTCTTGTTTCCACTTGGTTGATTTCGCTTCTGAGTTTCATTATTTCCTGCAGTCTACTCCTCTTAGGTGAATTTGCTTCATTTTTTTCTAGAGCTTTTAGATGTGTTGTCAAGCTGCTAGCGTGTGCTCTCTCCAGTTTCTTTTTGGAGGCACTCAGAGCTATAAGTTTCCCTCTTAGAAATGCTTTCATTGTGTCCCATAGGTTTGGGTATGCTGTGGCTTCATTTTCATTAAACTATAAAAAGTCTTTAATTTCTTTCTTTATTCCTTCCTTGACCAAGGTATCTTTGAGAAGAGTGTTGCTCAGAGTCCACGTGAATGTTGGCTTTCCATTATTTATGTTGTTATTGAAGATCAGCCTTAGTCCATGGTAGTCTGATAGGATGCATGGGATAATTTCAATATTTTTGTATCTGTTGAGGCCTGTTTTGTGACAAATTATATGACAATTTTGGAGAAGGTACCATGAGGTACTGAGAAAAAGGTATATCCTTTTGTTTTAGGATAAAATGTCGTGTAGATATCTGTAAAGTCCATTTGTTTCATAACTTCTCTTAGTTTCATCGTGTCCCTGTTTAGTTTCTGTTTCCATGATCTATACATTGATGAAAGTGGTGTGTTGAAGTCTCCCACTATTTTTGTGTGAGGTGCAATGTGTGCTTTGAGCTTTACTAAAGTTTCTTTAATGAATGTGGCTGCCCTTGCATTGGGAGAATTGATATTCAGAAGTGAGAGTTCCCCTTGGAGGATTTTACCTTTGATGAGTATGAAGTGTCCCTCCTTGTCTTTTTTTTGATAAGTTTGGGTTGAAAGTCGATTTTATTCGATATTAGAATGGCTACTCCAGCTTGTTTCTTCAGACAATTTGCATGGAAAATTGTTTACCAGCCTTTCACTCCGAGGTAGTGTCTGTCTTTTTCCCTGAGATGGGTTTCCTTTAAGCAGCAGAATGTTGGGTCCTGTTTGTGTAGCCCGTCTGTTAGTCTACGTATTTTTAGTGGGGAATTGAGTCCATTGATATAAAGAGATATTAAGGAAAATCAATTGTTGCTTCCTATTATTTTTGTTGTTAGATTTGGCATTCTGTTCTTGTGGCTGTCTTCTTTTTGGTTTGTTGAAGGCTTACTTTTTTGCTTTTTCTAGGGTGTGGTTTCCTTCCTTGTATTTTTTTTTTCCTGTTATTATCCTTTGAAGGGCTGGATTCGTGGAAAGATAATGTGGGAATTTGATTTTGTCATAGTTTGGTTTCTCCATCTATGGTAATTAAAAGTTTGTTGGGTATAGTAGCCTGGTCTGGCATTTGTGTTCTCTTAGTGTCTGTATAATATCTGTCCAGGATCTTCTGGCTTTCATAGTCTCTGGTGAAAATTCTGGTGTAATTCTGATAGGCCTGCCTTTTTATGTTACTTGACATTTTTCCCTTACTGCTTTTAATATTCTCTCTTTATTTAGTGTATTTGTTGTTCTGATTATTATGTGTCAGGAGGAATTTCTTTTCTGGTCCACTCAATTTGGAGTTCTGTAGACTTCTTGTATGTTCATGGGCATGTCTTTCTTTAGGTTTGGGAAGTTTTCTTCTATAATTTTGTTGAAGATATTTGCTGGCCCTTTAAGTTGAAAACCTTCATTCTCATCTACTCCTATTATCCGTAGGTTTGGTCTTCTCATTGTGTACTGGATTTCCTGGATGTTTTGAGTTAGGATCTTTTTGCATTTTCCATTTTCTTTGATTGTTGTGCCAATATTCTCTATGGAATCTTCTGCACCTGAGATTCTCTCTTCCATCTCTTGTATTGTTTTGCAGATGCTCACATCTATGGTTCCAAATTTCTTTCCAGGGATTCTATGTCCAGTGTTGCCTTATTTTTTTTTTTTTAAATTGTGTCTACTTCTCTTTTTAGGTCTTGGATGGTTTTATTCAGTTCCATCACCTTTTTGGTCATGTTTTCCTCCAATTCTTTAAGGGATTTTTGTGCTTCCTCTTTAAGGACTTATAACTCTTTAGCAGTGTTCTCCTGTATTTTTTTAAGTGTGTTATTAAAGTCCTTCTTGATGTCCTCTACCATCATCATGAGATATGCTTTTAAATCTAGGTCTAGCTTTTCTGGTGTGTTGGCGTGCCCAGGACTGGGTGGGGTGGAAACGCTGTTTTCTGATGATAGTGAGTAGTCTTGGTTTCTGTTAGTAGGATTCTTATATTTGCCTTTCGCCATCTGGTAATCTCTGGAGTTAGTTGTTATAGTTGTCTCTGGTTAAAGCTTGTTCCTCAGGTGATTATGTTAGCCTCTATCAGGAGACCTGGGAGACTAGGTCTCTCCTAAGTTTCAGTGTTCAGAGTACTCTCTGTAGGCAAGCTCTCCTCTTGCAGGGAAGGTGCCCAGATATCTGTTGTTTGAACCTGCTTCTGGGAAGAAGTTGTGTTCCACTCACCAGAGGTCCTAAGATCCCATGGAGAGTCCTGTGGGGACCTTGGGGGTGACCGCAGACTCCGTACCCAAGGTGCTCTGGTACTGGTGCCAACTTCTTTATTTCTTTTCTGACTAAGTCATCAGTGAATAAATAGTTGTTCAGTTTCCATTAATATGTGAGCTTTCTGTTGGTCATTTTTGCTGTCATTAAAGATTAGCAATCGTCTTTGTTGGTCTGATAGAATGCATTGACTATTTCAATGTGCTTTTACCAATCAAGAATTGTTTTGTGTTCTATTACATAGTCATAGTTGGATAAGGCTCCATAAGGTTTTGAGAAGAAGGTATATTCTTTTGTTTTATGGTGAAATGTTCTTTAGACATCTGTTTTTCTTCAGAGACTGAAGGAAAGGCCATCCAGACACTGCCCCACCTGGAGATTTATCCCATAGACAGACACCAAATTCAAAGACTATTGCTGATGCCAAGAAGTGATTGCTGACAGGACCCTGATAGAGCTGTCTCCTCAGAGGCTCTGCGAGAGCCTGACAAATACAGATGTGGATGATTGCAGCCAACTATTGGACTGAGCATGGGGACCCCAATGGAGAAGTTAGCGGAAGGACTGAAGGGGGGGGGTTGCAACCTCATATGAAAAACAACAATATCAACCAACCACACACCACAGAGCTCCTAAGGACATAATAGGGCCCATGGCTTCATCTGCATATGTAGCAGAGGATGGTCTTATCTGGCATTATGAGAGGGAAGACCCTTGGTCCTATTAAGACTCAATGCCCCAGTGTAGGGGAATGCCAGGGCAATGAAGAGTGAGGGGGGCACCCTCATAGAAGCAGGGGAAGGGGGATAAGCTAGGGTCTTTGTGTGTGTATGAAGCCTGTAATGGGATAACATTTGAAATGTGAACAAATTAAATATCCAATTAAAAAAAATAACAACAACAACAACAACAACAACAACAAAAACCTAAGTAATTCAACTGATGAGCCTTTTCCAGTCTGGATTTCCTTTATCATCTTTGTTACTGAAATTATTCCCCAGAATTTCAATTGACTTGAAAGTTCACTTTTTCACAATACCCTTGCATGATCAGAATAGGTTAAAGTTTGCCTTCTCAGTACCTACATTGAACAGTAGTCATCCACTAAAGACATACCACTGGTAGGTATTTCCACAGAAAATGCAAAATAGTCCAACTTTTATGTCAATATTTTGTGAAAAAAGCATTAGAAATAATTCATAACAAATCCTCTCAGTCAATCATTCATCACAGTATGGATGTGTATATGATGTCATTCTGATAAAGATCTTTTAGAAAATAAATTTAGGATAACCAAATGAGTTCTGCCAGGCATTGAGTTACAGATGGCTCCAGAAGAAAAAGTGCAAAGAGAAGATTCCCTTAGTTCTTTGGGTTACAAAATTAATCATCAAAATATTTGACCACTACGGTTGAGAAAATTGTGAACAGTTGAGAAAAATTAACAAGATTTTTAAAAGTAATGGAAAATGTTAACTGTGGGGTGAGACCTAGAATTTGACTAAATAAATATGAATTACATAATTTGTTTCAAGCATTACAAGATTCAAATTTAAACACTGTAAGATGTATAACAGCTGAAGCAAAAAAAAAATTAACTCTTGTAGAACAAAGACTACAAAAGGCATAAATGAGTTTAGTTGATTCTAAATTTGCTTGTATTTTTGTCATTTTGCCCTCAATTCATTTTCCTACTGGGCTCATTAGGCAATGAAAAGTTAATGTTATGGAATGTGCTTCCTTAGCTCATATGAAAAGTAAGAAAATGAGGATATAAAGAAAGATTTCTGAGTTAATTTTAAAAGGTAGAATAAGATTTCACCAATTGTCAGGACTACATCTGGTGGAAATTTCAGTATTTCAGACAAATGCCGAGATTACATCATTATGGGTAATCATTGTAGATTGGCAAAAAAAGCTTAAAGTAATTACTTGACTGAAATTAATAACAAATATCCAAAAAGCAAAGATACACAGTTTATAAAAAGTAGTAATTGGATACTTCCATGTATTATAAAGAGAGCACAAATTCCAGAGGCAGCAGCATTCTATATGAAGAAGACATGATGGGATGGCAAGTTAAATATTAAGGAAAATAAACATGGCATTCAAAAGTCCATATACCTAAGTTCCAAAGTCTGAATTGTATGTAAGCCCTATGAATATTATCAGATTATCCTTAATCTCTTAACATAGTCACTCATTATTTATATGTGGAAAGAATTGTTTTGCATAAACTACTGAATTCATACCTGATTTCTCATAATTAAACCTATTATTTATACATTTGTAACAGACTATCAGAAGTAGAAATCATCTATTATATATCACTCATATTCAATCTCATACAGTTTTTTCCAGGTCTATTATCTCAAGAAAATACCAAAATTTACCTATTACAAAAGGAAATATGTTAGAAGCTTCAAATTTTCATGAAAACATTGTATTAAGGGGAAACATTTAAAGAAAAATTCCAATCTAATTGAAAAGAAAGTGGGAAAGAGCTTCAAACTTATTGGAGGAGGGGAAGGGTGGGGGTTCTAAAAAGAACTCCAATGGTTCAGGCTCTAAGATCAATAATTTATAAATAGAACCTTATCAAACTGAAAAGCTTCCATAAGGAAAAGGATATAGTCGATAGAAAAAAATGGGCAACCTATAGAGTCAAAAAAAAAAAAATCCTTCACTAACCCCATATCTGGGGAATGTTTGATACTTAGTTAATTGCCTTCACTGTCCATTCTCATTTGAAAATGCAGCAACTTCTAATTAAATTAAATTAGTTTTGAGAATTTTGTACAGTTATAGTGTCTATTTATATCATTTTACTCTCCCCCTTTGGTCCTTCAGCCCTCCATACTTCCTTGCCAAGTCACAGTACACATACAGAGATTGAGGAAGAGAGAAAGGAGACATATGTGTTTTTTAAAATAAGCTTATAGAATAATGTTTTTCTGTGTTTTTTTCCAAAAACCTGTTATTTTCTACTTTTTAATTCTTCATTCTCTCTCTGCATTATCTTCCTTTCCTCCTCCCCAATCCCCCATCCCAGTTTTCCATTTTCCCTTACATAGCACCTGTCACTAGACCGTTTTTTCTTATTCCCTTATGGTTCCTTTCTATTTTTCTGGCTTCAGCTGCCGCATGATACAAGATCTAATGTAAAATCTCAGAGATAGGATCCATATAAGAAAGAACAGGTGGCTTCTGTTTTTCTGCATCTTAATAGGTGTATGTTTCAGCACCATATATTTTCCTGCAAATCAGATTTCATTTTTTCTACATAGTTGAATAAAATGGTATTATGTATTTACTCCATAGATTTTTATCCATTCTTCTGCTGAAGTACATTTAGCTAATTTCAATTTCCTAGCTATTGTTAACAGAGCAGCAAAGAACATTGCTGAACAAATACCATTATTTGCAGGGCATTAGTCCTTTGGACATATAAGAAGGAATATATATGAGACATATGACAAATCAACTTTAAGCTTCTTGAGAATTCTGTGCATTTATTTATTTAGTTGGTGATCCAAGTTGCAGTTTCTCTAACAGGACTTTTGTTTTACCTTACATGGCATAAGTACATGTCTATTACTTACATCACAGAATATATATATATATATATATATATATATATATATATATATATATATATATATGTTATATATATATATAATTTACAATAGCCTTAATGCTAATAATTCAACATACACACAGCAGGTTGATATGTTTTTCTGTTCCAGAAAGTACAAAAACAATATATGTAACCCACAAGAAAGATTAGCAAAAGGTAAAATGTGATAAATCTTAGGAATTCATATTATATAGATGATTTTTATATGCAGTAGGCAGGCTTATTAAAAGAATAAAAGCAAAATAAATTGTTATTTTTCTTACAGACAGTGTGATTTGTCAACTTGATTGGATTTGTAATCAACTGTAAAAGATACCTCTGGGTGTGTGCACATGTTTTTGCATGTGTGTATGTGCACATGCTTATGTGTGTGTGTGTGTGTGTGTGTGTGTGCGTTTCATGACAGGATAAATTAACTGAAGGTGAAGAATACCTTCAAGAATGAGGATTAACTTCTGATGGCCTCTCACATACAAGTATATCTGAGGCTCCTTGTCTTGCCTCTGAACAGCATATTCTGGGAAGTACATCTATCATTTTGCTAGCTCTGCTGCTATCAGAAAAGCAATGGAATGTAACTTCGTTGGCATTCCAATGTGGGCTGATGACAGCTGGTTTTTCAGGAATCTACCATGACTTCAGTCTAGATTGAGACCATTGAAGTTTTAAGCTTTATATGTTGAATATCTGTCAAATTTTAGCCTCTCTAGGATAATGCCACTTTTCTACAATGCAGTATGTATCATATTACCAAATATGATAAAAATATTTTGTAATCCATATTTATTCTATCTGTTCTGTTCTTCAGAACAACAATGATAAATATTACCAAAATATATGTTAGTTTTCAGAAAGTGCTTGTTAACACGCACATTTAATAAATCAATATAATTTATAGCATGAAAATTATGAACTTGAAGTTAAGGCATGCTCTGCTGATCATGAGGCTGTGGAAAATTTTCAAGACACCAAATGGATATTATATATGGAAAATTTTAAAGAGACCTGTTGGATTTTAATGTTAATGAGCCTGTACTATCAAACAATTTTAAATATTTTCTAGGCCCTGTGAAGTACAACTTATTTTACATGATTCAAAGATCATGAAACTAATTATCTTAAGTGCTATTTATTAGAATATATGTCGTTCAGAATAAATACTCATGTGTTTTACATCTTACATAATTGGTAAAATGTTTTCAGAAATAAAATCTACAAGCTGTTTTCCCTTTAGGATAAATGACACAATATTTGCCACTACTGTGTAGGTGAAAGTTTATACAAAATAAGGTTCTGAATAATGAGAATTAGAATATAAATATGTATATTAAATTACTCTTATCTGAGATGAAAAGTACTTCACAATAAATATAGGTAACAGGGACCTTTAGAAAAGTCAGTGTTTTATATGATAATATTTTCAAATGTTATAATTTAAGCATACATAATTTCCTTCTTTTATTCTTTGCCTTTCTACAAACTCTGTTATATATTCCTCCTTGCTCTTTTCAAATCCATGGTCTCTGTTTTCCATTCATTATTTTTACACACATACATACAAACACATATGTGTGCACAGATACACACATACACACTAACAAACATAATGTTTAGCCTGATTAGCATGAATGATGTCTTAAAGTTTGGAGCTGTGAAGAAAGGATGGACCATCTAAAGACTGCCATATCCAGGGATCCATCCCATAATCAGCTTCCAAACGCTGACACCATTGCATACACTAGCAAGATTTTGCTGAAAGGACCCAGATATAGCTGTCTCTTGTGAGACAATGCCGGGGCCTAGCAAACACAGAAGTGGATGTTCACAGTCAGCTATTGGATGGATCACAGGGCCCCCAATGGAGGAGCTAGAGAAAATACCCAAGGAGCTAAAGGGAACTGCAACCCCATAGGTGGATCATTATTATGAACTAACCAGTACCCCAGAGCTCTTGACTCTAGCTGCATTTGTATCAAAAGATGGCCTAGTAGGCCATCACTGGAAAGAGAGGCCCATTGGACTTGCCAACTTTATATGCCCCAGTACAGGGGAATGCCAGGGCCAAGGGGTGGGGGTGGGTGGGTAGGGGACTGGGGGAGAGTGTATTGGGGACTTTTTGAATAGCATTGGAAATGTAATGGAGGAAAGTACCTAATTAAAAAAAAAGAATGTTTGCAGGATGAATATTAAGTATTTCTTAGTCAGTTGGTCTGTACTTCCTTAGGAAAACTGCCACTCTATGTCTTAGCACTGTTTAATTTTCTGTAGTAATTTGTAGAGGATTGATCCCTTTAGGACTTTTAACTGTCCATATTAGCTTAGCTATTGTGTCCTTTTTCTAATTTGTATTTAGGGAGTCAAGTGGATGGAACACTATTGATGTAGCTCCTGACATTACTAGAAGACACATCTCACAGCAAAGTTTCAGTTCTTGCTCTTATACAACATTTCAACTCTCTCTTCTGTAGGGTCTTTGTGCCATCAGTGTGGGCATTTTCAGAATATGCATCAGTCAGGACTGGAGCCCCAACTCTAAGTTTTTATTGTTTCTTTTTTTTCTCAAATGGTCTCTGTTGAAAAAAATCCCCTCATAAGAAGTGATAAAAACTATTATCTGTGAATATATGAACATATTTTTAGAATTCACTTAGAGATTTTGCTGGTTTAATGAACTGGCTTCTCCCAAGACCCATGAGCTGTGTACAATATGATAAATATGGATCAATTTGCTCAGGTACAGATCAAGATCCTCCAAAAAACAAACAAAAACAAAAACAGATACACTGAACCAAATAGAAGATAAGTGGGAAAGATTCTTTTCTACAGTAAGACTAGCACCATTTGCTAAAGATCCTACTTTTTTAACTGTATGGATTTGACTTCTTGAAAGCTCAAGTGTCCATAGGTATGTGGGTTTATTTATTGGTCTTAGATCCTATTCCATTGATTAATCTGTCTATATGTACCAATACCATGTGGTCTTTATCACTATTCCTTTCTGGTATATCTTGAGGTTTAGGATGGTGATACCCCCAGATCTTTTAATATAGAGAATTGTTTTGGCTACCCTGGGTTTTTTGTTTTTCCATACAAAGTTGAGAATTGCTGTTTCCACATCTGTGATTTATCTTCCATATTGATGGGGATTGGTTTGAATTTATAGAGTGCTTTTGGTAGGATGGCCATTTTAACTATGTTAATCCTACCAATCCATGAGTATGAGAGATCTTTCAATTATCTGAGGTGTGCTTCGATTTCTTTCTTCAGGAATTTGAGGTTCTTGTCATACAAATCTTTCACTTGCTTGTTAAGAGTTCCACCAAGATATTTTATATTAATTGTGACTATTGTCTTAGGAATACCAAATGGCTGAGAAGCACTTAAAAAAATATTCAACATTCTTATTCTTCAGGAAAATGTGTTTCAAAATGTCCCGGAGTCTCAACTCTCAACCTCAGTGGCTAAGATTAAAAACTCAAGGGATAGAATATGCCTGTAAGGATTTCAAGAAAGAGCAACATTCCTCCATTGCTGGTAGGATTGCAAACTAGTACAACCACTCTGGAAATCAGTCTGGTGATTTCTGAGACAATTGGAAATCACTCTACCTAAAGACCCAGCTATACCACTCCTGGAGGTGCTCCAACATACCTTAAGAACACATGCTCCACAGTCTTTGCTAGCAGCCATATTTGTAATAGGCTGAAGCTGGAAATGGCATAGATGTCCTTTAAAGGAAAAATGGATACAGAAAATGTGGTTCATTTACACAATGGAATAATAACCAGCTATTAAAAGCAAGGACAGCTGGGCAGTGGTGGGACATGCCTTTAATCCCAGCACTTGGGAGGCAGAGGCAGGTAGATTTCTGAATTCGAGGCCAGCCTGATCTATAGAGTGAATTCCAGGACAGCTAGAGCTATACAGAGAAACCCTGTCTCAAACAAAACAAAACAAAACAAAAAACAAAACAAAGAAAAAACAAAACAACAACAAGGACACCTTGAAATTTGCAGGCAAATGGATTCAACTAGAAAATATCATCCTATGTGAGGTAACCCAGACCCCTAAAGAATATGCATGATATATACTCACTGATAAGTGAATATTAGCCACAAATATATAATACACAGAATACAACTCACAGACCTTAAGAAATTTAACAAAAAGAAACACCCAAGTGTGTATACTTCAATCCCACTAAGAATGAGAAATGGAAAGCTCATAGAAGACAGAGGGAGGAAGGGACCTGGATGGGAGAGGGGAAGAGGAGGTGGAAAAGGGGAACAGGATCAGGTATGGGTATCAGGCAAGAAAGGAGAGATACAGCAAGGACCAGAAGAATGAATGGAAATATGCAGCTACTGGGAGTGGGAGGCAGGGGACCTTTTAGAAAGTCCCATAAACCTGGGAAGAGAGAGGCTCTCAGGACTCAGTGGAGGTGACCTTCACCAAAAATGCTCAGTATTGTGGAAAGGGAACTCAGAATCCACATTCAGTAGCTAGACAGGGCCCCAAGTCGAGAGACAGGGTTACCATGTCTAAAAGAACTTCAGGGACAAAAATGGAGAAGAGACTGAAGGAAAGGCTATCCAATGACTGGGCCAAGTTGGGATCCATGTCACGGGGAAAAGGATGGTCACAAAGGTCAAACACTAGTACTGATGCCATAATATGTTTACAGAGAGGATCCTTGCATCAATGTCTTCTGAGAGGCACTACCTCAGCTAACTGAGACAGATGCAAATGCTTATACCCAAATGCTGGATTGAAGTCAGGGACCCCTATGGAGGAATGAGGGGAAGGATTAAAGGAGTTTAAAGGGAGGATGGCCACTTAAGAAGACCAGCAGTCTCATCTAACCCAGATCACTAGAAGATATCAAGGACAGGGCCATCAACCAGGCAGCATACACAGACTGCTCTGAGGTTCCCTGCACATATATAGCCGAGGACTGTCTGGACTGGCCTCAGAGCAAGAAGATTCAACTAATCTTTAAGAGACCTAAGGACACAGGGAAGGTGATTACTGGGAGAGGAACACCCTCTCAGAGATAAGGGGGAGGAAGAACGGGCTTAGGAACTGTAAGGGGTTACTAGGAACTGTACAAAGCCTGGAATGTAAAGAAATAAAATAATAAGAATAAAAAGTGTTTCTTTTTTTATTTTTAGTATAGAATAGAGTTTACTCAGGGCATAGGGACGGGAGTTAAGAGTATAGTAGAGATAGAGAAAGGAAGAGAGGAAGATAGAGAGAGAGAGAGGAAGAAGAAGATGACGAAGACGAAGACAACGATAAAGACGAAGACAAAGATGAAGATAAAGATGAGGAGGAGCAGGAAGAGGAGGAGGAGTAGGGGGAGGAGGAAGGGCTGGGGAGGGGAGGAGAGGGGAGGAGAAGTGAGGGGAGGGTAGATGGGAAGGGAAGGGAAGGGAAAGAGGGGAAGGAGAGAAGAGAAGAGAAGAGAAGAGAAGAGAGGAGAGGAGAGGAGAGGAGAGGAGAGGAGAGGAGAGGAGAGGAGAGGAGAGGAGAGGAGAGGAGAGGAGAGGAGAGGAGAGGAGAGGAGAGGAGAGGAGAGGAGAGGAGAGGAGAGGAGAGGAGAGAAGAGAAGAGAAGAGAAGAGAAGAGAAGAGAAGAGAAGAGAAGAGAAGAGAAGAGAAGAGAAGAGAAGAGAAGAGAAGAGAAGAGAAAACACCAACCATAAGCACATGAAGAGAGGGAAGGGAAAAGGGAATGGGGAAGGGGTGAGGGGACAGGGGACAAGAAGGAAGAGCAATCAAAAAAGGAGAAACATGAGATAAAAAGTGTTTCTTTTTTTTCTCTTTTAAAAATTTATTGTTTTTAAATTTTGTGTGTTGGGTGGGTGAATGTAATAGTATTTGAGAGCATGTGCAGAAGGAAGTCGTGGGGTCAGATCCCCTGAGTTAGATTATTTATTGTGAGGCAGTCTACTTAGATGCTGGGAACCAAACTCAGGTCATCTGCAAGAGAGCCATGCTGGTTCTTGAAAGACAGACAAAGTGCTCTAGTTCCATAATTACATATTTACCCAACAATGACTATACAGAAGATTAGATGTAATTTAGCAGTGTTATGCCAATTTTGCTAACTATAGAGATTCTCTCCCTTGCAAGTACAGAGTCTCAGTATACAGTTCAGGGTGGTCTTGAAATTAGTGATCCTGCTTTCTCAGCCTCTGGAATGCTAAGGTTACAGGAACATATCACTATCTAGAGCTAAAAAATATTAATAATCTCCACTGACAATGTGCTAACTTGTAAACATTGAGGACCACTTGTTCATTTGCAAACTGAATTGTTTTATCTTATGTAAAATCATTTTGCTTAATTTTTTCTTTAAATCTAACCTAGGTATATGTAACTTTTCTCCTAATAATTAATTTTTTTTCCTACAAATTTCATTCTCTGATTTTCTTTTCAGTCAGCTTTAAGGATATCCACATGTTCAATATTCTCACTCGAAATTTGGCCCACACTAAATGGTTGTTTAACCCAAATATCTGAGCAGCAAACTGAGCTTGTCCTTCTGGAGAAAGTACAGCTGAACAGCCAAGACACTGGGCAGTTGGAGAGATGATCACATATCCTGAGCACCTCAGTCTGGTGTGATTGGGGGACAGTTGATAACCGAATATACAGTATTACCAGACATCACTGGACCTAGACCATTGCTTCTGCCTGCCACTGAGACAAATACAGTAAGTAATCCATCCCCGTCATATTTTGTTTAATCCTCAAAGTTTCATCTGGTCCTTTATGCACGGATGTTACTCTAAGTTCACACGGAATCCCACAATTTCCACAGGCCTTCTTAATTTTTCACGGTGGTCAAGGTCAGAGGTTGAACCCATCAGCACTACCACCCTGAACAGACTGTCTGACTTGAGAAACAACTTCACTCAGTCTGCAACCCACTAAGTACAATAGTCGAGGTGCAGTTTGCTGCCAAGGCATGCTTGTCACTACTGAAACCTTATGATTATTACCCAATTTTGGTCATTGTTAAAGTTAATAGATGTCATAACTGCATAATACCATTTTTCTCTTTCCTTTTTGGATGCTTGCATGACATATTCTTTTTCTGTAGAAGATGGTTCTCAGGAAGGAGGTTCAGAATCTGAACCCTGTTTCTGAAGCTCATATGTCTTTTGCTTACCTTCAACTTTTGGGGTGGGGCCAAGTAAGGTCAATACTAATGGCCTGTAAATTTTTGGAAATCTCTTGGATAATGCTAATCAGTAACTTGAGGGAGGACTTCTCATAGTAGGTGTTGAGATATTTGCTACATACTCTGTTTCTTAAAGGGAACACGGTCACCTCAGTAAATTTAATTTAAACTTTATATGTATATTTATATACATAGTTATTATAGGTAGTTTTAAGTATAGAGCTAAGGGTGTCAATAAATTTTGTGAGGGAAATTTAGAAATTACAAAATTTAGGATTCCAATTATATTTAAATATATTCAAATAAGTTATAATGTAAGAAATTCCCTTGATATAATTATCCCCTACAATGTGGTTAATAGCTCTATTAGATCATATGGGATCAAGTTTTGCATCATTAGGGCATGATATCCCCAGTTGGATTTACATGCAAGCCAATTAGAGAGTAGAGTGACATTTAGAAAATAAATGAGAACTAAAGATACATATAATACTCTATAATCTCATATTTGTGAATGTGCAGGAAATTCCCCTCACACATGTGTTATATGCTCTTAGGAATACAAACTATGAAAGCATTGGTGACCAATTTTCTCCACATGTGGTAGCACATCTTTAGCAGCAGATACTCTAGGACACCCTGAGAGCAAATCTATTCTATGCATGGCCTACTTAAATAATTAGAGAAGTTTTCTGATTCAAAGTTGTTAGATATAGCACTCTGTCTAACAAAGTTTCTATTTCTAGTCATTATAATTTTTTAAGAAGCATAATTAATGTCTTGTTTATAAAGGTCTCTCTGATTTCATTTTGAATTCATCTTTGCCAATTTGTAAATTCATATATTGTACATAAGCTCAATAAGTCATACATAGAAGCAGCTTAAATGGAAAAACATTAACCAAGTATATTGTAAAGATTTATTATAGAATTTATGCCAGTGGGACAAAATTTAGGGCAGATAATCAATAACTTAGTGATTGAGACTCTGATGGGCATTACAGTTTAGTACACCATTCAGGCACTCAACAACTAGAAATTTCATGTTTATATTAATGTTTTATTCACTGCACTTAAACATGTTTCCCCTCCCTGCACTTCTTTTTGATAATAATGACAATAAAGAAGGTGATATTGAGTAGACCAATTCAGTCTAATCAGAAACCGAATATTTAGTAACTGGCATTGAACATATATTGACAAGATACCTGATTTATGTATTAGGTACACTTTCCTTTAGTTTCCTATTTTAAACAGGGTTTATGTGTAAACATGGGTAATTCACATGGAAGCAATGGCAACTATACATATAATGCATTCATGGACAGGTATGTGTCTGTCTTGATTTTAATGGTATCAAGTGCCTTTGGAAGCAACCAAGTATTACAAAAGTCATACTAAGTATATACTTCACAAAAATGAATGACACATACAGAGCCACAGGTCAGAAATATTTAAGTTGTGACAGACTTTTGAAAAACCCTCTTCATGCTTTTTGCCTTCAATATCTTCCCTGATATGTGAGAACACATATATAAGTAATTCAGATTTTCCAAAATATTTTCATCACTTGATTCTGTTATCAGAAAAATAATAATTTGAAAAAAAGGAAACCATAATTTTCATCTCAAAATATATTGGAATATTTTAATTATGTTAATTTCTGGAAAAACAGCACAAACACACAGTATTTAGAATATATTAAAATAAATATTTCTTTATTCAGAGCATGCTATTTTATAAGTAATCATTTTTTTTATAAAAACCTAACAAGTAGGTCTACTCCAATTTCAAGTAAACTGGCAATAGGTGTTTTTCTGTCTAGTCAGGACATGGTTTCTATAAATATAAATACTGTTTATAGCTTATGAATTTGAGTCTGAGAGTTATGGGTACCTTTGTATTAGCATTTCTAACTTCTAAAGGTTAAGGTTTATTTGATAGTTCAGGTGACCATGAAGATGAAATATGAAATATATTTAAATTACTTTGCTTCTTCTTCTGAAAACTAATCAAGTTTTAAACATACTGGCTATCTCTATATGCCAACGAAGACACTGGTGTTGTGCCAGAAATTTGGGTAGTAATGAATGGTGTTGATGCCTTAGGGTACTGCCTAACAAAATTAGTCAGTGAAGCTAACTGGGTTCATTTTCAACTTTTAATGCTATATAGTAGTGATGGGTGTACATCCACTGTTCACTGGGTTTTGTTATTCTGTGATATAATTGTTTATAGCATAGTAAGCAAAAATAAAAAAGGCATATAAAAGGAAAAATATATTTTATACTACAGAAACTAAGAAAAAAATGCTGTGTTAACATTTATTTAGGGATCTTAGTAATGTTAATCCAATTCAAGTTAAACACTCCTTTCTAATTTTGTTATAATTTTTGAAAGAACAAGGTTTGTCTTGTGTAATGGCCATTCCTGGTTCTCAACTTGACTATATTTGGAATGAACTACAATCCAGAATTGGAAGGCTCACCAGTGACCCTTATCTGGAGTCTTGGAGATAGAAGTTTCTGATCTTGATCTTGGTATGGAGATCTTGAGGCATAGTGGCTATGGATTCCAGAAGATTAAATCTCCGAGTTCAAGGTCATCTGGAATTAAAAGTGTGGTGGAACACACCTTTAATCTGGGCTACACCCTCTCCTGGAGACAATATAAGGACATTGGAAAAAGGGACTCTCACTCTTGCTCCTTTGCCTGCTTGCTGTTTGAGACTGAGTAACTGCTAGATCCTTGGACTTCCATTCACAGCTATGACTGAACCATTGTTGGGAATTAGGCTGCAGACTGTAAGTCATCAATAAATTCCTTTACTATATAGAGACTATCCGTAAGTTCTGTGACTCTAGAGAACCCTGACTAATACATCTTGAGAACATATAAACATACTCTTGCATGAGCTGTAGTATGCATTTATATCACTTTGAGTTATAAGCTATGAAATATATTTAAAGACATTAATAATAATGTCTCTCTATATCCTTTTGTAATTTCTCCTATTAAGTTAATACTGGATAAATAATTAAGGTCACTTTCTTTTACCATATGCAATTACAAAAATGAACATATCAGTAACTAAGGGACAGTTTCCCTTTGGAATAAGGATCTAGTATATTGCAAAATGAACTGAAAGGGAGAGAAATCAACAGTAGGAAATAAAGACTAGTACAAAATTAAATCAAAGGATACAATTATACAACCAAAATTTCCAGACATATGACCTTTTAAGTTATTTAATTATGCAAAATTCAGAAAAGATTATAACCTCTGCATTTGTAAACTTAATTTTCAGTGCACAGAAAATAAAAGAAGTGATAGAACTCTCTGACAATCATTAAGTGTAAGCCATGTGAATATGCTTTCATTTTTAAAAACTTCAGTTAATAAAATGATATAAAATTATATCACTTTCCTCTGAAAACACACAAACACACACACACACACACACACACACATCCTACACACACACACATCCTACTGATCTTGTATAGTTCAGATTGTGTGTATTTGACTTCAGTGTTGACCATGTGAGCTCATCCCTGGGAAAGGCTAATTTCTCTCTCAATAGACATTAGTTGCCTGTGTTCTTTGATTAGGAGTGTGGCCCTAAAAGACTTTTCTCCTTTCATGTTAGCATTTCTAATACAATTTTTCATATCTATTTTAGTCAGTCATATTATTGAGGTCTCATGATTATAGCTTCCTTATTGTCAGATTAGACAAAAACTATCAACAGATGTACTGGTCACCTGGTTCATATAACCTTTCATCACCTTCTTTAATGATATTCCCTAAGCATGGCATTTAGTTGTCTTTTTTGGTGAATTGTTGGAGGGTTGAATTTTGTACAGTTGTTTATGTCTGTATTACTACTTGTGATTTTCTGTATAATCTCTACTTCTTGTACACAACAGCAGCCTTTGATGTAGGTTATGTGCTACCTTATATTTTCAGATTTTTATCCTGAAACCACAGATGAGAGAAAACAAATGGAATTTGTCTTTCCATGTTTGCATTACCTCACTAAATATAACTTCTTTAGGGCCATACATTCACCAGTGATTTCCATTTTTAATCTAGGCTACATTTCCCTTTTTTTTTTTTTTTTTTGGTTTTTGGGTTTTTTGTTTGTTTTGTTTTTGTTTTTGTTTTTTTGATTAGGTATTTTCTTCATTTACATTTCAAGTCCCCCATACCCTCCTCCCCCTTCCCTCTACCCATCCATTCACATTTCTTGGTCCTGGCGTTTCCCTGTACTGAGGCATATAAAGTTTGCACCACCAATGGCCTCTCTTTCCACTGATGGCCGACCAGGCCATCTTCTGATACATATGCAGCTAGAGACACAAGCTTCAAGGGGTAATGGTTAGTTCATAATGTTGTTCCACCTATAGGGTTGCAGATCCCTTTAGCTCCTTGGGTACTTTCCCTAGCTCCTACATTGGGGGCTCTATGATCCATCCAATAGCTGACTCTGAGCATCCACTTCTGTGTTTGCTAGGCCGCTGCATAGTCTCACAAGAGACAGCTATATCTGGGTTCTTTCAGCAAAATCTTGCTAGTGCATGCAATGGTGTCAGCGTTTGGAAGCTGATTATGGGATGGATCCCAAATATGGCAGTCCCTAGAAGGTCCATCCTTTCGTCTCAGATCCAAACTTTGTCTCTGTAACTCTTTCCATGGGTGTTTTGTTCCCAATTCTAAGAAGGGACACAGTGTCCACACTTTGGTCTTCATTCTTCTTGAGTTTCATGCGTTTATCAAATTGTATCTTATATCTTGGGTATCCTAAGTTTTGGGCTAATATCCACTTATCAGTGAATACATATTGTGTGAGTTCCTTTGTGATTGGTTTACCTCACTCAGGATGATGCCCTCCAGGTCCATCCATTTGCCTAGGAATTTCATAAATTCATTCTTTTTAATAGCTGAGTAGTACTCCATTGTGTAAATGTACCACATTTTCTGTATCCATTCCTCTGTTGAGGGGCATCTGGGTTCTTTCCAGCTTCTGGCTATTGTAAATAAGGCTGCTACGAACATAGTGGAGCATGTGTCCTTCTTACCAGTAGGAAAACATTCTGGATATGTGCCCAGGAGAGGTATTGCAGGATCCTCCAGTAGTACTATGTCCAATTTTCTGAGGAACAGCCAGACTGATTTTCAGAGTGATTATACAAGCTTACAATCCCACAAACAATAGAGGAGTGTTCCTCTTTATCCACATCCTCATCAGAATCTACTGTCACCTGAATTTTTGATCTTAGCCATACTGACTGGTGTGAGGTGGAATCTCAGGGCTGTTTTTATTTGCATTTCCCTGATGATTAAGGATGCTGAACATTTTTTCATGTGCTTCTCAGACATTCTGTTTTCCTCAGGTGAGAATTCTTTGTTTAGCTCTGATCCCCATTTTTAATGGGGTAATTTGATTTTCTGGAGTCCACCTTCTTAAGTTCTTTATATATATTTGATATTAGTCCCCGATCTGATTTAGGATAGGTGAAGATACTTTCCAAATTTGTTGGTGGCCTTTTGGTCTTATTGACGGTGTCTTTTGCCTTACAGAAGCTTAGCAGTTTTATGAGGTCCCATTTGTTAATGCTCGATCTTATAGCACAAGACATCACTTTTCTATTCAGGAATTTTTTCCTCTGTGCCCATATCTTTGAGGCTATTCCCCCAATTTCTCCTCCATAAGTTTCACTGTCTCTGGTTTTATTTGGAGTTTCTTGATCTACTTAGATTTGACCTTAGTACAAGGAGATAGGAATGGATAAATTCCCATTCTTCTACATGTTAACCACCAGTTGTGCCAACCATTTTTTGATGATACTGTCTTTTTTCCACTGGATGGTTTTAGCTCCCTTGTCAAAGATCAAGTGACCATAGGTGTGTGGGTTCATTTCTGCATTTTCAGTTCTATTTAATTGGTCTTCTTATCTGTCCCTATACCAGTACCATGCAGTTTTTATCACAATTGCTCTGTAGTACAGCTTTACGTCAGGCATGGTGATTCCACCAGAGGTTCTTATATTCTTGAGAAGAGTTTTTGCTATCCTAGGTTTTTTGTTATTCCAGATGAATTTGCTGATTGCCCATTCTAATTAATTGATGAATTGAGTTGGAATTTTGATGGGGATTGCATTGAATCTGTAGATTGCTTTCGGCAAGATAGCTATTTTTACTATATTTACCCTGCCAATCCATGAGCATGGGAGATCTTTCCATCTTCTGAGATCTTCTTTAATTTCTTTCTTCAGAGACCTGAAGTTCTTATCATACAGATCTTTCACTTCCTTAGTTAGAGTCAGGCCAAGGTATTTTATATTATTTGTGACTGTTGAGAAGTGTTTTGTTTCCCTAATTTCTTTCTCAGTCTGCTTATTCTTTCTGGAGAGAAATGCCATTGACTTGTTTGAGTCAATTTTATATCCATCTCCTTCACTGAAGCTGTTTATTAGGTTTAGGAGTTCTCTAGTGGAATTTTAGGGTCACTTATATATACTATCATATCATCTGCAAAAACTGATATTTTGACTTCTTACTTGCCAATTTGTATCCCCTTTATCTACATTTGTTGTCGAATTGTTCTGGCTAGGACTTCAAGTACAATGTTGAATAGGTATGGAGAAAGTGGGCAGCCTTGTCTAGTCCCTGATTTTAGAGGGAATGCTTCCAGCTTCTCAGCATTTACTTTGATGTTGGCTACAGGTTTGCTGTGGATTGCTTCTATCATGTTTAAGTATGGGCCTTCAATTCCTGATCTTTCCAATACTTTCATCATGAATGGTTGTTGGATTTTGTCAAATGCTTTCTCTGCATCTAAGGAGATGATCATGCGGTTTTTGTCTTTAAGTTTGATTATATAGTGGATTACATTGATGGTTTTCCATGTATTAATCCCTGCTTCCCTGGAATCAAACCTACTTGGTCAGGATGGATGATTATTTTGATGTGTTTTTGGATTCGGTTAGCAAGAATATTATTGAGGATTTTTGCATTGATATTCATAAGGGAAATAGATCTGAAGTACTTTCTCTTTGTTGGGTCTTTCTGTGGTTTAGGTATCAGAGTAATTGTGTTTTCATAGAATTAATTTGGTAGAATACCTTCTGCTTCTATTTTGTGGAGCAGTTTGTACAGAAGTGGAATTAGGTATTCCTTGAAGCTCTGATAGAACTCTGCACTAAACCCATCTGCTCCTGGGCTTTTCTTGGTTGGGAGACTAATAATGACTGCTTCTATTTCTTTAGGGGATATGGGATTGTTTAGATCATTAACCTGATTCTGATTTAACTTTTGTACCTTGTATCTGTCTAGAAATTTGTCCAGTTCAATCAGGTTTTCCAGTTTTATTGAGTATAGCCTTTTGTAGAAGGAGTTGATGGTGTTTTGGATTTCTTCAGGATCTGTTGTTATGTCTCCCTTTTCATGTCTGAATTTGTTAATTAGGATGCTGTCCCTGTTTCCTCTAGTGAGTTTTGCTAAGGGTTTATCTATCTTGTTGATTTTCTCAAAGAACCAACTCCTCTTTGGTTGATTTTCGAATAGTTCTTCCTGTTTCCACTTGGTTGATTTTGCCCCTGAGTTTGATTATTTCATGCCTTCTACTCCTCTTGGGTGAATTTACTTCCTTTTGATCTAGAGCTTTTAGGTGTGTTGTCAAGCTGCTAGTGTGTTTTCTCTCTAGTTTCTTTTTGGAGGTACTCAGGGCTATGAGTTTTCCTCTTAGAAATGCTTTCATTGTTTCCCATACGTTTGGGTATGTTGTGGCTTCATTTTCATTAAACTCTGAAAAGTCTTTTATTTCTTTGTTTATTTCTTCCTTGACCAAGGTATCATTGAGAAGAATGTTGTTCAGTTTCCACATGAATGTTGGCTTTCTATTATTTATGTTGTTATTGAAGATCACCCTTAGTCTGTGGTGATCTAATAGGATATATGGGATAATTTCAATATTTTTGTATTTGTTGAGGCCTGTTTTATGACCAATTGTATGGGCAGTTTTGCAGAAGGTACCATGAGTTGCTGAGAAGAAGGTATATCCTTTTGTTTTAGATTAAACTGTTCTGTAGATATCTATTAAATCCATTTGTTTCATAACTTCTGTTAGTTTCCCTTTGTCTCTGTTTAGTTTCTGTTTCCACGATCTTTCCATTGATGAAAGTGGTGTGTTGAAGTCTCCCACTATCATTTTGTGAGGTGCAATGTGTGCTTTGAGCTTTACTAAAGTGTCTTTTATGAATGTGGCTGCCCTTGTATTTGGAGCATAGATATTCACAATTGAGAGTTCCTCTCAGAGGATATTAACTTTGATGAGCATGAAGTGTCCCTCCTTGTCTTTTTTGATAACTTTGGGTTGGGAGTTGATTTTATTTGATATTAGAACGGCTATTCCTGCTTGTTTCTTCAGATTATTTGCTAGGAAAATTGTTTTCCAGCCTTTCATTCTGAGGTAGTGTCTGTCTTTTTCCCTGAGATGGGTTTCTGGTAAGTAGCAAAATGTGGGCCAGTCTGTTTGTCTATGTCTTTTTATTGGGGAATTGAGTCCATTGATATTAAGAGATATTAAGGAAAAGTAATTGTTGCTTCCTATTATTTTTGTTGTTAGAGTTGTCATTCTGTTCTTGTTGCTGTCTTCTTTTTGGTCTGTTGAAGGATTACTTTCTTGAATTTTCTTGGGTGTGGTTTCTGTCCTTGTATTGTTTTTTTTTCTGTTATTACCCTTTGAAGGGCTGGATTCGTGGAAAGATAATGTGGGAATTTGATTTTGTCATAGTTTGGTTTCTCCATCTATGGTAATTGAAAGTTTCTTGGGTATAGTAGCCTGGTCTGGCATTTGTGTTCTCTTAGCGTCTGTATAATATCTGTCCAGGAGCTTCTGGCTTTCATAGTCTCTGGTGAAAAGTCTGGTGTAATTCTGATAGGCCTGCCTTTTTATGTTACTTGACGTTTTCCCTTCCTGTTTTTAATATTCTATCTTTATTTATTGTATTTGTTGTTCTGATTATTATGTGTCGGGAGGAATTTCTTTTCTGATCCAGTCTATTTAGTTCTGTAGGCTTCTTGTAAGTTCATGGGCTTCTCTTTCTTTAGGTCTGGGAAGTTTTCTTCTATAATATTGTTGAAGATGTTTGCTGGCCCTTTAAGTTGAAAATCTTCATTCTCATCTACTCCTATTATCCTCAGGTTTGGTCTTCTCACTGTATCCTGGATTTCCTGGAGGTTTTGAGTTAGGATCTTTTTGCATTTTGCATTTTCTTTGATTGTTGTGCAGATGTTCTCTATGGAATCTTCTGCACCTATGATTCTGTCTGTCATCTCTTGTATTCTGTTGCTGATCCTGTCATCTATGGTTCCAGATTTCTTTCCTAGGGTTTCTATCTCCAGCATTGTCTCACTTTGGATTTTCTTTATTGTGTCTAATTCCCTTTTTAGGTCTAGTATGGTTTTGTTCATTTCCATCACCTGTTTGGATGTGCTTTCCTGTTTTTCTTTAAGGACTTCTACCTGTTTGGTTGTGTTTTCGTGTTTTTCTTTAAGGACTTGTAACTCTTTAGCAGTGTTCTACTGTATTTCTTTATGTAAGTTATTAGAGTCCTTGATGTCCTCTATCATCATTATGAGATATGCTTTTAAATCCAGGTCTAGGTTTTCCGGTGTGTTGGGGGTGCCCAGGTCTGGGTGAGGTGGGAGTGCTGTGTTCTGGTGATGGTGTGTGGTCTTGGTTTTTGTTAGTGAGATTCTTAAGTTTGCCTTTCCCCATCTAGTAATCCTGGTGGTCCTAAGATCGAGTGGAGAGTCCTCTAGGGGAACTTGTAGGTGTCCACTGATTCCATGCCCAAGGTGACCCACTGCTGGAGCAAACTGGAAGGGACTTGTGACCCTGGTCAGGCCAGTTTCCTGCTTCCCTAATGCTGTCTCAGGTCCCACGTGATTGCATTGGAACAGAAGTTGTGTTCCACTCACTGGTGTTCCTAAGATGGAGGGGAGATTCCTCTAGGGGATTTTGGGGGTGTACCCTTACTCCTCACCCACAGTGACCTGGTGCTGATGCCGACCGGAAGGGACTTGTCCACATTTTCATTATACCTTCTTCAGCTGGTGGACATCTAAATAGTTTATCAAGTAACAGGAATACAGGAACAATTAACTTTGCTATATAGTTCCACATTAATAGGAGCTTGTGCACGTGGAATACAAGAAAAATAGTAGTGTAGATGGATTACTCATGTATTTATTTTTAGATATTTTTGGATTGTGCATACTGCTTTTCACAGTGGCTACCCCAATTTGCATTACCATCAAAAGTGAATGAGCTGCATTCTGCTTTCTCTACATGTTCTCTAGCATTTTTTTGTCATGCATATTGCTATTATCATTAATTATTGTTTTGCTTTGTAATACTTTATTAATTTGCTTATTTTTTATTCTTCTGAAATTTTGTTTGTTCAACCCCAAGTTCATACCAAGTATTTTGACTAGATTTATTACCCTTCTCCAACTACTCTGGATCCATACCCCTTTAACTACTCACTCAAATATGAGTCACCAATTTTCTTCCACCAATATACTTTATTTTTTGCACATACACTCTTGGATGGGTGTCTCTCAAATACTGTGTGTTAACCAGTGAAGGGGCAATATTCAGAAGAAAATTCTTTCTCCCCTAGAAATGATAAATCAACAACAAATTTGTAGGGAAGAGTAGGCATTCATGTCCACCTCTCTTGTCAAAGCTGTGACCGGTCTGAATTGAGCTCTTTAGTTATTCTACAATGCTATTACCACCACTGTGTACAAATATATAAGTGCTCTTCTGCATCTTGGAAAAGATGGTTTTCTTATAGTCTTTCTATATTCATACATTTTATAATATTTCAGGTGGTCATTTTCAATGATCACCTGGCAGTGACACAGATAGGTTTAGACAATAAGATATGAACAACCATTATGATGCTGGTACACATCCTTATTCTTTGCAAACAATAGTAGACTTTTAGGAGTCAGATTGATATTGTGCCCGTTTAGCATGGTGATAATAGAGGGTAACCTCTAAGGCCTATGGATTTCTACAGCCATAGTTTAAAATTGAAGAACACTATTCTCGTCCAGTACCTTCTTTAGACCCTTCTATCTATTTGAAAGTTAGGTGGTAGGAATGGCTTCCCAGAAGGTATCCCCTTAATTTCCCCATGTTATGAGATTTGATAGTTTTTCAACAGGATTTTCAACAGGGCCACTTGGAGCTTTTGGTGCATTAGAAATATGGAATCTCATAAGTCAACAACAACAAAAGAAACAACTATTTCTTGGCACTAGGATTTTTATTTGTTATTCTGTACTTTAGTAATTCAGAAGGGGCATTGTTGAATTATAGTTAGGAAACTTAATTTAAATTCTTCTTGCATGCTTCTATGTGAATGTCAAAAAACATCTATAATAGTAGGCTTTCATGGAACATTTTACAAAATGATGTGGCATTGGCTAATAACAGATACTGAGGGTACATTTTAAAAAGCTTCATGACTTTTAGCAATGAGTGAATCAGATATCTTCTATTTATGTGATGTTAAATCTATACCATTTTTTAAATTAGATTATGATTGATTAGAAGATATACTGTTTCTTAAAATTCTACCCATAATACTTAAAAAAAATCTTGTGCAATAAACTAACTTATAAAGGTATCAGCATTCTGAATTTCAAGCTATAGTACAGAGCAAAAGTAAAAAATACTGCATTGTATTGGCATACAAACATCCAAATTAGTCAATGAAATCATTTGAAGAACAAGACATAAATTTTCACACATATGGACACCTGGTTTTAGACAAAGAATCCAAAAGCATACAATGGATAAAAGAAAGCACCTTCAACAATTGTGGTGGTCTAACTGTTGTCTGCCTATAAAGAGTGTAAATAGATTCATGTCTATTGATCTGCAGAAAACTCAATTCCAAATGGATCAAAGACTTCAACACCAAACTGAATGCACTAAACCTGAGAGAAGAAAAAGTTGGGAATATCCTTGAACACACTGGCACAGAAGACAACTTCCTGAATAAAATACCCAAAGCTAAGGCACTAAGATCAAAAAATAATACATGGAACTCATGAAGCAAAAAGTTTCTGTAAGGCAAAGGACAGTGTTTAAAAGCCAAAATATCAGCATATAGAATGGAAAATATTTTTCCTCAACACCACATCTGATAAAGGTCTGATATCCAAAATATATAAAGAATTAACAAGCAGGACATGAACAAATAGACGGGTGTGGTGGCACATGCCTTTAATCCCAGCACTTGGGAGGCAGAGTCAGGCAAATTTCTGAGTTTGAGGCCAGCCTGATCTAAAGAGTGAGTTCCAGGACAGCCAGGGCTACACAGAGAAACCCTGTCTCGAAAAACAAAACAAAACAAAACACAAAATAAACAAACAAAAAAAAAAGACATCAACAAATAACCAATTAAAAATGAAGTATAAGCACCCTTTTCGGGCCTCAGACAGTTGGCCACTTTCTGGGCCAGAGGATAGGAAACCGCCTGGCACCGGAGCGCTTTGCCTGAGCATCCGAAGCAGACATCTTAGTTCCGGGACCCTGCCAAGTGTATTCTGAACAGGCCCCAGACATCTGGCCACTTTCCAGGCCAGAGGAAAGGGGTCGGAGCAGCGAGGGAGCACTTTGCCTGAGCATCTGCAGCAGACATCTTGGTGCCGGGACACTGCCGAGTGTATTCTGCACAGCTCCAGAGATTACCAGATGGCAAAAGGCAAATGTAAGAATCCTACTAACAGAAATCAAGAACACTCACCATCATCAGAATGCAGTACTCCCACCCCACCTAGTTCTGGGCACCCCAACACAACCAAAAAGCTAGACCCGGATTTAAAAGCATATCTCATGATGATGGTAGAGGACATCAAGAAGAACTTTAATAACTCACTTAAAGAAATACAGGAGAACACTGCTAAAGAGTTACAAGTCCTTAAAGAAAATTAGGAAAACACAACCAAACAGGTAGAAGTCCTCAAAGATAAACAGGAAAACACATCCAAACAGGTGATAGAAATGAATAAAACCATACTAGACCTAAAAAGGGAAGTAGACACAATAAAGAAAAACCAAAGTGAGGCAACTTTGGAGATAGAAACCCTAGGAAAGAAATCTGGAACCATAGACACGAGCATCAGCAACAGAATACAAGAGATGAGAGAGAGAATCTCAGGTGCAGAAGATTCCATAGAGAACATCAGCACAACAATCAAAGAAAATACAAAACACAAAAGGATCCTAATTCCAAACATCCAGGAAATACAGGACACAATGAGAAGATCAAGCCTACGGATAATAGGAGTTGATGAGATGAAGATTTTCAACTTAAAGGGCCAGCAAATATCTTCAACAAAATTATAGAAGAAAACTTCCCAAACCTAAAGAAAGAGATGCCCATGAACATACAAGGAGCCTAGAGAACACCAAATAGACTGTACCAGAAAAGAAATTCATCTCAACACATAATAATCAGAACAACAAATGCACTAAATAAAGATAGAATATTAAAAGCAGTAAGGGAAAAAGGTCAAGTAACATATAAAGCCAAGCCTATCAGAATTACAGCAGATTTTTCTCCCGAGACTATGAAAGCCAGAAGACCCTGGACAGATGTTCTACAGACACTAAGAGAACACAAATGCCAGCCCAGGCTACTATACCCGGCCAAACTCATTACCATAGATGGAGAAACCAAAGTATTCCACGACAAAACCAAATTCACACATTAACTTTCCATGAATCCAGCCCTTCAAAGGATAATAACAGAAAAAAAAATACAAGGATGGAAATCACGCCCTAGAAAAAGCAAGAAAGTAATCCCTCAACAAACTAAAAAGAAGACAGCTAAAGGAACAGAATGCCAACTCAAACAACAAAAATAGAAGGAAGCAACAATTAATTTTTCTTAATATCTCTTAATATCAATGGACTCAATTCCCCAATAAAAAGACATAGTCTAAAAGACTGGCTACACAAACAGGACCCAACATTCTGCTGCTTACAAGAAACACATCTCAGGGAAAAAGACAGACACTACCTCAGAGTGAAAGGCTGGAAAACAATTTTCCAAGCAAATGGTATGAAGAAACAAGCTGGAGTTGCCATTCTAATATCGAATAAAATCGACTTCCAAACCAAAGTTATCAAAAAAGACAAGGAGGGACACTTCATACTCATCAAAGGTAAAATCCTCCAAGAGGAACTCTCAATTCTGAATATCTATGCTCCAAATGCAAGGGCAGCCACATTCATTAAAGACACTTTAGTAAAGCTCAAAGCACACATTGCACCTCACAGAATAATAGTGGGAGACTTCAACACACCACTTTCATCAATGGACAGATCATAGAAACAGATACTAAACAGGGACACAATGAAATTAACAGAAGTTATGAAACAAATGGACTTAACTTATATCTACAGAACATTTTATCCTAAAACAAAAGGATATACCTTCTTCTCAGCACCGCACAGGACCTTCTCCAAAATTAACCATATAATTGGTCACAAAACAGGCCTCAACAGATACAAAAATATTGAAATTGTCCCATGCATCCTATCAGACCAAAATGGATTAAGGCTGATCTTCAATATAAATATAAATAATGGAAAGCCAACATTCACGTGGAAAATGAACAACACACTTCTCATTGATACCTTGGTCAAGGAAGGAATAAAGAAAGAAATTAAAGACTTTTTAGAGTTTAATGAAAATGAAGCCACAACATACCCAAACCTATGGGACACAAAGAAAGCATTTCTAAGAAGGAAACTCATAGATCTGAGTGCCTCCAAAAAGCAAGTGGAGAGAGCACACTCTAGAAGCTTGACAATACATCTAAAAGCTCTAGAAAAAAAGTCAGAAAATTCACTCAAGTGGAGTAGACAGCAGGAAATAATCAAACTCAGAGGTGAAATCAACCAAGTGGAAACAAGAAGAACTATTCAAAGAATTAACCAAACTTGGAGCTGGTTCTTTGAGAAAATCAACAAGATAGATAAACCCTTAGCTAGACTCACTAGAGGGCACAGGGACAATATCCTAATTAACAAAATCAGAAATGAAAAGGGAGACATAACAACAGATCCTGAAAAAATTCAAAACATCCTTCAGATCATTCTACAGACCAATTTCCCTTATGAATATAGATGCAAAAATCCTCAATAAAATTCTCGCTAACCGAATTCAAGAACACATTAAAGCAACCATCCATCGTGACCAAGTAGGTTTAATTCCAGGGATGCAGAGATGGTTTCATATACGAAATCCATCAACGTAATCCATTATATAAACAAACTCAAAGACAAAAACTACATGATCATCTCGTTAGATGTGGAAAAAGCATTCGACAAGATCCAATACCCATTCATGATCAAAGTTTTGGAAAGATCAGTAATTCAAGGCCCATACCTGACCATGATAAAAGAAATCTACAGCAAACCAGTAGCCAACATCAAAGTAAAGGGTGAGAAGCTTGAAGCAATCCCACTAAAATCAGTGACTAGACAAGGCTGTCCACTCTCTCCATACCTATTCAACATTGTACTTGAAGTCCTAGCCAGAGCAATTCGACAACAAAAGGAGATCAAGGTGATATAAACTGGAAAAGATGAAGTCAAAATATCACTTTTTGCAGATGATATGATAGTATGTATAAGTGAAACTAAAAATTCCACCAGAGGACTCTTAAACCTCATAAACAGCTTCAATGAAATACCTGGATATAAATTAACTCAAACACATCAATGGCCTTTCTCTACACCAAGAATAAACAGGTTAGGGAAACAACACCCTTCTCAATAGTCACAAATAATATAAAATATCTTGGCATGACTCTAACTAAGGAAGTGAAAGATCTGTATGATAAAAACTTCAAGTCTCTGAAGAAAGAAATTAAAGAAGATCTCAGAAGATGGAAAGATCTCCCATGCTCATGGATTGGCAGGGTAAATATAGTAAAAATGGCTACCTTGCCAAAAGCAATCTACAGATTCAATGCAATCCCCATCAAAATTCCAACTCAATTCTTCAACGAATTAGAAAGAGCAATCTGCAAATTCATCTGGAATAACAAAAAACCTAGAATAGCAAAAACACTTCTCAAGGATATAAGAACCTCTGGTGGAATCACCATGCCTGACCTAAAGCTTTACTACAGAGCAATTGTGATAAAAAACTGCATAGTACTGGTATAGTGACAGATAAGTAGATCAATGGAATAGAATTGAAGACCCAGAAATGAACCCATACACCTGAGGTCACTTGATCTTCGAAAAGGGAGCTAAAACTATCCAGTGGAAGAAAGACAGCAATTTCAACAAATGCTGCTGGCACAACTGGTTATTATCATGTAGAAGAATATGAATTGATCCATTCCTATCTCCTTGTAGTAAGGTCATCTAAGTGGATCAAGGAACTTCAAATAAAACCAGAAACACTGAAACTCATAGAGGAGAAAGTGGGGAAAAGCCTTGAAGATATGGGCACAGGGGAAAAATTCTTGAATAGAACAGCAATGGCTTTGCTGTAAAATCGAGAATCGATAAATGGGACCTCATGAAACTGCAAAGCTTCTGCAAGGCAAAATACACTGTAAATAAGACAAAATGACCGTTTGGAAAAGAATCTTTGGGAAAGAATCTTTACCTATCCTAAATGAGATATGGGACTAATATCCAATATATATAAAGAACTCAAGAAGGTGGACTCCAGAAAATCAAGTAACCCCATTAAAAAATGGGGCTCAGAACTGAACAAAGAATTCTTACCTAAGGAATACCGAATGACAGAGAAGCACCTGAAACATGTTCAACATCATTTATCATCAGGGAAATGCAAATCAAAACAGCTATGCTATTGTGGAGAAAGAGGAACACTCTTCCATTGTTGGTGGGATTGCAAGTTTGTACAACCACTCTGGAAATCAGCCTGGTGGTTCCTTAGAAAATTGGACATAGTACTACTGAAGGATCCAGCAATACCTCTTCTGGGCATATATCCAGAAGATGTCCCAACCGGTAAGAAGGACACATGTTCCTCTATGTTCATAGCAGCCTTATTTATAATAGCCAGAACCTGGAAAGAACCCTGATGCCCCTCAACAGAGGAATGGATACAGAAAATGTGGTACATTTACACAATGGAGTACTACTCAGCCATTAAAAAGAATGAATTTATGAAATTCCTAGGCAAATGGATGGAACTGGAGGGCATCATCTTGAGTGAGGTAACACAATCACAAAGGAACTCACACAATATGTATTCACTGATAAGTGGATATTAGCCCAAAACTTAGGATACCCAAGATAGAAGATACAATTTTCTAAACGCATGAAACTCAAGAAGAATGAAGACCAAAGTGTGGACACTGTGTCCCTTCTTAGAATTGGGAACAAAACACCCATGGAATGAGTTACAGAGACAAAGTTTGGAGCTGTGACGAAAGGATGGACCATCTAGAGACTGCCATATCCAGGGATCCATCCCATAATCAGCTTCCAAATGCTGACAACATTGCATACACTAGCAAGATTTTGCTGAAAGGTCCCAGATATAGCTGTCTCCTTTGAGACTATGCCAGGGCCTAGCAAACACAGAAGTGGATGCTCACAGTCAGCTATTGGATGGATCACAGGGCTCCCAATGGAGGACTCGAGAAAGTACCCAAGGAGCTAAAGGGATCTGCAACCCTATAGGTGGAACAACATTCTGAACTTACCAGTACCCTGGAGCTCTTGACTCTAGCTGCGTATGTATAAAAAAATGGCCTAGTCGGCCATCACTGGAAAGAGAGGCCCATTGGACACAGAAACTTTATATGCCCCAGTACAGGGGAACGCCAGGGCCAAAAAATGGGAATGGGTTGGTAAGTAAGTGTGAGGGAGGGTATAGGGGACTTTTGGGATAGCATTGAAAATGTAATTGAGGAAAATATGTAATAAAAATATTTTAAAAAATGAAGTACATATTTAAATAGAGAATTCAAAACAGGAATTACTCATATCTGAGAAACACTTACAGTAATGTTTGATATCCTTAGTCATAAGGGAAATACAAATCAAACCTACTCTGAGATTCCATCTTATACCTGTCAGAATGGCTAAGATCAAAAATTCAAGTGACAACTGATGATATCAAGGATATGGAGCAAAAGGAATACTCCTCCCTTGTTGGTAGAAGTGAAAACTTGTACAACCACTAGGAATGTCAACTTCACAGTTTCTCAAAACATTGGGAATAGATCTACCCCCAAGACCCAGCTATAAAACTTCTGGGTATAGATCCAATGGCCATACCACAAGGATATGTATTTACTCAGCTATGTTCATAGCAGCTTATTTGTAACAGCGAGAAAGTGAAACAACAACAACAACAACAATACAACAACAACAATAACCAAACCCCAAACTCAAAGAAACTAAGGAACAAGGAGAGACCAAGAGAAGCTTAAATCTCACTGAGAAGTAGGTTAGATATTGAGGGTGAATGGAGCAAACAGACTGGTTTGGGAAGGTGGAGGAGATGGGAGCAGGAATAATATTGTGGAGTGAGATTACTGGGAGAGTTAAAGCTATTTGACAGAGGAACATCTCTGGGACAAGCTAGATACTTAGGTCAAAGGAAACTCCCTGGAATCTATAGAGTGATCCTAGCTGAAACTCCTAGCAATGGGGAATTTCTGGGGTCCAGCCTCGACAAGAGTCATCAAGGACTAGGACTACCTAGTAGGTGAATAAGAAAGCACACAATTGAGATACAATACTGACAGTCTGGCTCTTTTTGGATGTGAGCTCTTGAATTTGGGAGTGAGTGTGCTCATCTAGACTTGACTCAGCCCCAGTCATTTATTGAAATCATACAAGGAAGTTGGGTTGCAAGGTTCATAGTGGGTGGGTAAATGCTTCTCTGTTTTCCTCTGAAAACTTGGTTTTTTTTGTTTATTTGTTTGTTTGTTTTGTGTGTGTGTGTATGTGTGTGTGTGTGACACAGAATAATATAGATTTAGAACAGAAAAAAAGGAACTATACAATCTCAAACATAAAAGTGTTACAGGAAGCACAACTGTTTATTTAAATCTCCTGACCTCTAGTTTCCAGTGAGGTCAGGGCAGGAGTATTGCAGTTGTAAAGTCAGACTGTGGTTTCATAAAAGGACAAAGATGAGCTCCTACTGCTGACCCTGCAATCTTTGTAATTTTTGGACCCCCATCTCTCTGTCTACAAACACATCCTCACCTAACCTGTATGGAGAATTCCTAGGAGGCTGCCATCACTGTCCTCAACTCAAGGGACTCATTGCTAACTTTCTGGGAAATATCTGTATGTTATCCCATTCTCAATTTTATGATAAACTTATCCTATTTTTATTATACAGAATTGAGATTAAGACTGGGAAAACAGCAGCAGAATTACTCATCTCTGTCTGCCGCTCTAAGTTACTCTCATTCCCACTTTGAGAGAATGACTGTAACATACATTTCTCTTGAACAGCATTCACTTTAATATTATTGGTAACATCTAGTTCCTGGATATCAAGTGGGCTCCTACTAGGTCTTTCCAAGTCACCAAATACCAGTTTAATCAAGGAAGGGGGAAAGAGAAGGAGTAGCAAATATATAAGGGGAATGATAAGTACTAAGAATAATTGCAGAAATGACATTATGAGGTGATTGCAATAAAGAAGCAGGACTTGGGGCCTCTCAGTACTCAAACTGGGGCCCAAAAGGGGCCATAGCCTCAATATCTGAGACAGAGTATCTCCAGCAGGTTTTTCTTCCTTGTCATCAGGCATCCCAGGCATCTTGAGCTTAATGTGGTGTGTCTCCAACAGGGAATATGGAGTCTGAACTGGCCATCTCCTATAACCAGTCAAGGCTTCCAAATGTGACACCAACCTAGCTACAAAATCATAGACCCATCATTTGTTCTTCCAACGTGGTATGCAGGAGTAAATGAAGGAACAGAACTGACGGAAGAGACAACCAACAACAGGCTCAGATTGAGATCCACAAGAGGGAACCCTACCCTGACACTATTAATGGTACTCTATTATACTTGGTGAAACAAGCCTAGCAAAAATGTTATCAGAGAAGCTTCACCCAACAACTAAATGTAAACTACTGCAGAGACCCACAGCCAAATATTAATTGGAGCATGAGGAATTCTGTGGAAGAAGGAGAGGAAAGATTGAAGAAGCCAGAGAGGTTAAAGACACCACATGAAAATATACAGGACTAACTAAACTAATCCCATAGGTCTCTCAGAGAATGAACTGCCAACCAGATGGCATACATGGGACAGATTTCAGCAATCTTCATATATGTAAGAGTTATGCAGTTGGATCTTCATGAGGGACTCCTAAAGGAGGAGTGGGGGTGGGTGGGTGTTATCTCTGACTGCCTTTGGATCCCTTTCACCTAACAAGGATGGCTTGTGAACCCTTAATACACAAAGCTGCACCTAGTCTTACTAAAACTTGATATTACAAGGCTGGGTGATAGTCATAAGAGGCCTCCCATTTTATGAGGTAAAGTGTAAAAAGGGTACATGGGAGTGAGGCGAGGTGAATTGGACAGAGTGGGAGGAAATAAAGAATGAAAAGCTGTGATTGGGATGCAAAATATATACATAAATATTATTATTTATATTTATAGATAGATAGATGATAGATAGATAGATAGATGATAGATAGATAGATAGATAGATAGATAGATAGATAGATAGATAGATAGATAGATAGATAATCTATTCATATTAGAAATTAGAAATAAATTAAACTCTGCTTTTTTTATGTGCCTTTAGAAGTTGCTTTTGAAGCCAGGCTAATCCCAGCACTTGGGAGGCAGAGGCAGGCAGATTTCTGAGTTCGAGGCCAGCCTGATCTACAAAGTGAGTTCCAGGACAGCCAGGGCTACACAGAGAAACCCTGTCTCTAAAGACAAAACAACAACAAAAAAAGTTGTGTTCGTAGGATGAAGTGATGGCTTTGTGGTTAAAATTGTGCATTTATTTTGTAGTGTAGATAAGTTTTACTTACATAACACTAACTGGAAGGCTCACTACTGCCTGAATTCCTATCACAGGGGATCTGTGGGCAGATCTGCACTCCTAGCACTAACATAGAGACCCACTGATACCATAATTGAACTATTAAAATTATTATTATATATAAGTATGGGGTACTTATGTGTCATTATTCATAATTATAAAAAACAACAGAGTACTCATATATTATAATTTGCTTTATATATAAATATGATATACTTATGTATAGATTTTCAAGTAGATTAATATATCTTTAAAATATATCTTTAATATATCTTTAAATATATCTATAAAATAAAAAGTTGCAATTTAGCTCATATTTTATCAAGATACTGAAAAATGTGGATGAATACTGAATTCTGGTTCATCTACTTGAAATTTCATTTCTCCAAATTTCATTTTGTTCACTCAAATGTATTTAAGTCGTATGGAATTTTCAGTTGCTTTCTTGTATTTCAAATCACTTTAAGATAGAAGTAACTTGACTATTATTAATCCATATAAAGGTAAAATTCTTCATCATAAACTTAAACTTGAACATTGTGAAATGGAAATATTGTGAGACAAAATAATTATATTTTTGGATAAAGCTTAAAATTTAAAATCCTATTGCTAAATATATACTCAACTCAGAGACTCCACTTATTTTCTTTTGTATAAACTTTGGAATATATTTACTTGACCTGTTTTCTTTATTTGTCTCAAAATAACTTCCTTTTGACAGTTTAGCTTCATTTGACTCAACTTTATAGCTCAGCATGCATTTTGCATAATAATCTAGTTTCAGCCAATGAGTATTCACATCCATGAGAAATGAACCCCAGGCCTCTTCCCTCATTTATCTCCAGAGAGACCTTATTTCTAGCATAGATATTTGATAACTCAATATGTACTGTAAATTTATTTATTTTGTCTCAATATTATTCATCATTTGGCATTAACCTCTTAATATATATAAAAACCTTAAGGCATTACTTTTGATTTAATATTGAATTTTAGCTTATAATTTAATATTGAATTTTAGCTTATAATAGACAAGCTTCACAGGATTATAAATAAACAACTTTGAAATTTTCCAGTGATTTATGCCCTGTGAGAACTATTAAGGCATCTGTAGTGATGTTTGCTTTGGTTATTAGATAAATAAATGTTGTAAAATGAAATTTCTTATTATCATCAATTTTATTTGTACAAAATCTTGTCAGTATTTCATAGCTATCTTCCTCCACCACACACACCTTTTAAATATATATTTGAAGCAGAAAACTACTTTCTATATATCAATAATATTTCCCATTTATTACCCAGACTGTAAAATATCACTTTATTTTTAAAATGTTATACTGTATATTTTGATTTTTTTCTTCTCTCCTAACACCTCCATGATGCTCTCTCTTCACTACCTACCCAAGGTTAAATTTTTACACTTTGCTAACAACAACAATATACCTACCCTCTCCTCCACTCAAAATAAACACATGTAAACACAAAATATGGAGTCCATTTTGCATTCACTACCTATTTCTGAGCATGAGGCCTGCCCTGGTGTGTTGTTAATATACCAGTAGATTCATTAATGAATTATGATTTTCCTTCTCAAGCCACAAAAAATCTTCTTCAATAGGGTTTGGACTTTGATTCCATTATCCCAGAAGGGAGCTTCTCCATTCTGGGATATTGTCTATCTTTAACTTGTATGGATGCTGTTGATACCATCAGAGTCTCAGTGATTTCATTGTATCAGGCATGTATAGATTACTGGACCTCAGGGCAAGGGACTGATGAAGACATCCCCTTTAGTGCTGAGTACAAATCGCTCATGCTCTGCACATTGTCTAGTTGTAGGTCTATGTATTAGTTAGGATTGACTGCTTTGATGGGTCCAATGACATATGATCTATGTTTATAGAATGTCAATAGAAATATTTTTATTACTACTTTAATTTAGTAGAATAATAATATGGCATGTCTTTACATAGCTTTAGTGACTCAATTTACTTGGAGAAAATGAGGGAATGAACAAAAGTCACACAGAAGAAACCAGGCATAAGTGGAGGGTTTTCACCATGTAGACAAACTACAACACTTTCAAAGTTTGTATGCTTAGCATATAGAATTGAGCAAAGAGACAGCTTATAGGGTTATTAGGTACATATAAATAAGAAGTCAAGGTTTATGGTTTACAACTGGATCAAAGAGAGACTTTTAGTTAATCTCAACTGGAGCAGTCTCTGTAGGGAAGCCAACTTCAGGTCATACATGTACCAGGAAAATAAACTACAATAGTCGTTTCTCCAAAGACTGTCAATATTCACATTTAGTTCAGAAAAGCCTTATCCATACCTCTGAACCTCATCATGGAGAGAAGGCTTTGCCCTTTTTCCATGAGTCAGAGGCTCTTCCATCCTTAAAATGATCCTTCTCATGTAACCAGACAATCATTTACTCAGAACTCCCTCACCCCAAGTAATAATAGTAGGTTTTCTGTAGGACAAAACATATAAATATATTAATTACATTAAAATTTTCCCATTACTGAATATCATAGGTATTTTATTTTCTTCATTTAATATTGTATATTTCAATGTACCCTTAAATACTATTATTATAGAACATTTTATTTACATTAGGATAAAGTATAATAATAATGTGTACATATGTTTGAAAAATGTACATTTAAAGTAACATTTTTTAACATTTCTTTTTAATGTTAATAGCTGTGGTGAATGGCACGTATATTTGTTATAAATGCAGCACTGTGGAGTAAGGGGTAGAAATAATATCATGAGTTTACCCCTGCCTTGGTAATAGAGCATGCTGTTGGAGTGTATGTGACACAATATGTACTTCAAAATAAATGCATATATACATGTATACATCTATTCAATCACACACAAATATAACAGCAGGACACCAAGTTGAAATTTTTGAGAAACTTTCATATATGTCCTCTTGTATGGATGTGTGTGTGTGTGTGTGTATAGTGAAAGTTTCTCAAATTTTGTATATATACATATCAATATCTACCTCTATCTATCTATCTATCTATCTATCTATCTATCTATCTATCTATCTATGTATATATGTTCTTTTGAATATGAATTGCATTACCTGGTTACTGAGGAAATTGGAGAAACCAAAAGTAGATAAAATAGACTATGTGGATTTTCAGGAAACCTGACAGAAGACTGAGATAAAATCACACATGAGATATACACTAGAATATATTAGATGCTGGAGGAAAAACAGAAGTGGAGAATTGAACACTGAAGTTGAGACCTGCAGGTACTGTTTTCCTATTACATGGGTTAGATACATAGCCCTCTGGAAAATTGGTATGAAAATGGGCACTTTACGTGATTGTTCCACAATGGTATACTTAAGATGCCTAAATTACCTCTCTCTGAGACCAAGTTGAATGATGTGTGTGTGTGAGTGTGTGTGTGTGTGTGCGCGCACGCGCATGTATGTGTGCACATGTGCACACATATCCAAAATTTCATACGTAAGATTGGAAGCATGAGGTAGCAGGTGGTGTCTCTTAGATTACAAAGTTATCTAAGTAAAGAAACTATTTCACAGAAATTATTGTAATTGTGAAGAACACATTGGCTGTGTGAACTGCTTAAATTAGCAGGTACTCCTCTGACCTTAATATGGGAAGACTAATATAGAAGATGATCCACAGAGATGGAGAAATTTTGTTATTTCACTCAGGAAGACATAAAATTATGGCCTAATAATATCTATATTTTTGGTTTATATTTATATTATCTTGACTATAATTTTGTAATATGTTAGTATTTTTGTTTTTTAAGTTTATATAATTATTGAGTCTTCCAGAGTGTGGCCATGATAGTTCCTTTTTTGTGAACACTCCATAGAATGCTAACATTAGTAAGTGTTAGGCCTTGGGACCTCCCCTTGAGGTGGATCCCTGTTTGGACCTGTTGTCTGGCCTTGTTTCCTCAGGCTCCTCTCCATTTCCATTCCAAATTCTTTTAGACAGAAACAATTATGTGTCAGAGTTATGACTGTGGAAGAGCAACCCCATCCCTCACTTGATGCCCTGTCTTCCTTCTAGAGGCAAACTCTTTAAGTTTCCTCTCCCTACTGTTGGGGCTTTCATCTAAGGTCCCTCCCTTTGAATCCTGAGAGTCTCTTACCTCCCAGGTCTCTGATGCATTCTGAGGCAGATAGTTGCATTCAACCAATGTACAGAAGCAGCTGACACCTGCTGTTGAATTAGGGAAAGACTGTAAGAAGCTGAGGAGCATGGCGACCCTGTAGGAGGACTAGCAGTCTCAAATACCTCTAGTGTTACTTAATTTTGAAAAAGTTGTGAAAACATATAATTGAAGCAAAATGTAGCCTCTTTAACAAATGGTTCTAATTATATTTGGTATCTAAATACAGAAGGTAAAATTCAGATCTGTATGTATCACCTTTCACAAAAATTATTTAAAATAGATCAAAGATCTTAATGTAAAACACAGACTATTGGAGAAGACCACATGGAAATCATTTCAGTTATAAAAAAGATAAGGTAATTTTCAAAGTCACAGTAAGTAATCCCAAGGACTGACAAATAAGATTGTGTGAAATTAAAAATAAAAAAACCCAAATACACACACACACACAAAAAAACCCTTCAACACAATAAAGGTAGCTATCAGTAGAGTAAAAAATAAATATACTATAGAATGAGAGACAGTCTTTCCAGCTATATTTTAGACAAAGATTAATATTTAGACTATATGAAATTCTTTACAATTAACATCAGAAAGGATATCAATGAATAATTGTGCTAATGAGCATATCAGACAGTCTCAGCAGAATCACAAATGATGAATGAATATGTAGAAAACTCTTCATCACCCTGATCTATCAAGGAAATGAAAATTAAATATACTAGACTATACATTCTTAATTAATTAAGAATAACTTGCCATAAATTCTGTAAATGATATATGTAAAAAGGACAATTATTTACTGCTGGGGAAAGTATAAACTGATGTGAGGACTATTTAAGTTTTTATAAAGTTTACCCAAAAATCTAAATCTGGACCTAGTATATGACCCCTTTATAAGACTCTTGTATTTGCACACACAGGACTCCTTTATTTTTTCTTTCCATTAAAAAAATATTCTTAAATCATTCTTACAGTTTAGTCGTTACCCCCATCCTGTTCCCCACTCTGGTTGTTCCTCATCTGATACCTCCTCCCTTATCTCTAAGAGGATGTCCCCACCCACTAACCCCACCCCGCTAGACCTCTGCATTCTCTGGAGCCTCAAGTATCTTGAGGATTCTACTTGTTTAAGAAATAATTTTAGTGCCATATTATTCATAGCAACTGAACTAATGTAATTCTCCTTCAGCACGTAAATTGTTGAAGAAGATGTGATACATATGCATGATGCTAGTGAAGAAGCTATGGTATCTCTACATTACAAAAGTTCACTTATTCATGAAAAACATTGTCTTGTCATTTTCAAGATAATAAATGTCATTGGAAATTTTTCTCCTAAGTGATATGTCCTGGTTTAGAAAATCAGTACTGCATATGTTCATTCATAGGTAGATACTAGTTATTAATTATTTACAATGAATATAAATATTATACATTAGAATTTATCTGGTTGTATTAAAATGCTAATTACCCCCTCCAAAAAAAAAAACTGTTTACACTGAAGGGTCTGCATATAGCTTCTGGGTACCTGCCCCCAGGTGTTTCTGATTGGATAATAAAGAAGTCAGCAACCAGTCACAGGGGAGGAAGATAGAGATGGGATTTTTAGAATTCATAGGTTTGGGACTGGGAGGAGGAGGAGAAGATCAGTCAGGCTTTAGGAGAGTGCATAGAAAGGAAATACACAGAGGCTGCCATGGAAGAGAGAAGCAAGTAGAGCAGCCCAGGCTCTGGGCCAAGAACTTGGTCTCAGATGGCTAACTAATTCGAGTTAAAAGCACACAAAATGGAACAGAGAAACTAGTATGTAGTAACTCGAAATTGTCTGAAGGAGGTAGATTCTAGCAATATGGAGGCTAGGCAGTTGCTCAGCTATTATGCTACTTATGGCAGAAAATACAAAAGCTGTATGTATGCCTTTCTTTTTGGAACATAAACCATTGAGGTGTGTAACAACATCGTGCTGTGGTTAATTGATAATGAATCTACATTAATATGTGTGTATATGTATATGTATAAAGTATATGTGTATATGTATATATGAGTATGTACACATGCATATATACAGACACATATGCCTATATGTATGGACTGGTGGTTAGTATAAGTATACTTGCTGAAGTTAGGTCCAGAAGATGGCCCAGAGATGAAAGGAGATGAAATGGGAACTAAAGAGTTTGAGAAAACACAAGTGAAATGAGACAGCCATGGTGTTGAGTCTAAGATGGAGTGGTGAAATAGAGCAACAGTGATATCATAGAGTTGGAGTGGGATGAAATTGCTTTGTGTCTGGATTGAAACTCATTCCTTTTTAAATTGATTTTAAAAAAATAGGTGCTAGTGAGATTGTTCAATAAATAACAGAGATGCTTGCATGTGTGATATATCAATGTGCCTGACAAGCTGAGGTCCATTGTTAGATACCATGAGGAGGTACAAAAGAGTTGACACTTGAGCACTTGAGAACTTTCTTTTATCTTTTATCCACACAGGTATACTCTCTGTCTCTTTCTCTGTCTCTGTCTGTCTGTCTGTCTGTCTGTCTGTCTGTCTGTCTCTCTCTCTCTCTCACACACACACACACATGCACACACACACATACACACACACACATTCACACAAATATACACTGAAATTTCTCTCTCTCACACACACACACTGAAATTTGAACTATGTAAAAATTAAGTATAATTTTTATGATAAGAAATGCAAAATTAAGACATAAGAATTGTCATCAACAACAACCAGGCTTCATGTGTGATGTGTTTACTGGCTGAAAAGAATATATTTAAATATAGAAAAAATTGTATTTTAAAAGAACTTTCTCCATATTCTCTGCAATGTCTGAGAAAAATCATCATTAATTTATTTTGTCTTTTACTATACATATATAAAAACCAAACTCAATAAAGATTTTCCTTAAACTCTGCAACAGCAAACCCAATTACCTGTTTTTCGTATTCCTAAATGTTAGGGAGGCTTATCACAATCTGTTCCTTCATAATTGAGAAATTAATTGTGTTCCACATGGTTAAGAACAATTGTCTCATATTGGTTATACAATGATTATACTTGTTAAAAAATACTGGAACAGAAACATCTCTCCTTTTTATCAAAGCAGGGGACATGTTTAGGTCAAGGCTATGGGTTGCTAACTCTTGTTTTTATTTTCTTGGTAATTTGAAGATTATTCTATCCCTGTTCAGTCCATCTGGCTCGTCATTTTTTTTCTGATTTACATATCCTTTTTACAGATCATTGAACACTGATCATGAGAACACTCATGCTAGGTTATATAAAAGGATGCATCCAAGAGATACCATTTCATCTAACTATCTTCTGCTTCAAAGATCAAAAATAAAATAAAATAAAATAAAATAAAACCATAGCTATCAAAAGACTGTTTCTGAGTATTAATTTTTTTAGATAAACTAAAAATGATGTCCTTTTTATTTTTGACATATGGATGTATTCTAAGCATGTCTTTCACAACTGATTTTTTTTCAAACTATATTTCAACATGCTGCTTCAAGTGGTATTGTATCTGTGTGATTAAAGCACTGGTTGCTATTTTACAACAGAATCTCAGTATATCTTGCCTGGAATTTATGTTTATCTTTTTTAATTTTTTGTTTACTTTTTGTTTTTGTGTGTGTGTGTTTGTTTGTTTGTTTGTTTTGAGACATGGTTTCTCTGTATAGCCCTGGCTGTCCTGGAACTCACTTTGTAGACCAGGCTGTTCTCGAACTCAGAAATCTGCCTGCCTCTGCCTCACAAGTGCTGGGATTAAAGGTTTGAGCCACCACTGCCCTGAGGAATTTATGTTTATCTTGCTGAGAGCTGAGTTTTCAAATGAGTCTCACCACAGACAACTTGATGCATTGAACATGGATGCATTGTGGATTTCCATCTGTTCATGTGTTCTGATAATGATATTCTTTACTCAAAATAAAATGACAATTCACTGTTTTTGAAGTTAACCAGTAAGCCAGTTAGATGGGCCAACTGACTCCTTCCAGTGACTATAGCACTCTATAGTCCTGGATGTGTGGTAAGTTCTTTTATAAGAACTTATGCCTGTTAAAAGGAGCTAAAGGGATCTGCAACCCTATTGTTGGAACAACATGATGTACTAACCAGAACCCCGGAGCTCTTGTCTCTAGCTGCATATGTATCGAAAGATGGTCTAGTAGGCCATCAATGGAAAGAGAGGCCCATTGGACTTGCAAACTTTATATGCCCCAATATAGGGGAATGCCAGGGCCAAAAGAATGGGAATGGGTGGGTAGGGAAGTGGGGGGCGCTATGGGGGACTTTTGGGATAACATTGGAAATGTAATTGAGGAAAATATGTAATAAAAATATTAAAAATTAAAAAAAAAGAAAGACATAGAATATTCAACCATAAAGGCTGTATATGAAAACAGTAAAACTATGTTGACTAAAAGGTATCAAGATTTTTAAATAGGGTTACCAAACACTACAGGTCAGATAAACAGGAATTCATAAAGAATCTCAAAATATGTAGAGCTGTATAAGCTCAAGCCAAACAAAATCCCAGTGGGTAGAAGTCCCATCCTACTACCCAATAATATATTTACAACTGATAGCTATGAGGACAGGGAAAATCCATTTTCCTGTGCTGAGAAGATTGTTAATCATACATGGAGTACAGCTGATAATAAATCCTCACTCCAGGGCAGTGTATAATATCCATATTCTATATAGATTACACTACCACTTGGCAGGTATTCTGGTCCTCCAGGTTTTACCAACCTTCATTCTCAATTCCACACTTTTTTCTGGACCTTTTCATGGGCATGTATTGTAGGTGCATCATCAATTATGGTTCAGTAGCACATGATCTATTCTCTGTATTATGGACTCTTGTGGATCATTTTCCTCCATCTGCTGTGAAAAAAAGCTCCTTTGTCAATAAGTGAGAGTTATACAATATGTAGCTGTAACAAGTATTAGATGCACTGACAAATTATACTGACTTGAGAAGTGGTAACAATAGGTTCTTTTCTAGGTTTGGTGACCTCACCAACCAAGGACAGATGGCTAGTTACACTCTCAGGAATGTATTCCCTCCTATTGAGTGGGTCTTAAGGAATCCCTTTAAAAGTGTCCAACATTCTTACAAGTTAAGGGAATTTAAATTAAAAGTATATTGAGATTTCATCTTAAACTAGAAAGAAAAAAGTGCCCAACAAGTGCTAGTAAGATGGTGGGGAAAAGAAACCCTCATTCAATATTGGGGGATCATGAATCTGTGTGGTGTCTAAGAAAATCTGTTGAAAAAATGAAGATTCATAATATAAATTTCAGGTTGTATATCACCTTTATAGTATTTCTTTTTTTAATTTTTTTATTACATATTTTCCTCAATTATGTTTCCAATGCTATCCCAAAAGTCCCCCATACCCCCCCCACTCCTCTACCCACCCATTCCCACTTTTTGGCCCTGGCGTTCCCCTGTACTGGGGCATATAAAGTTTGCATGTCCAATGGGCCTCTATTTCCAGTGATGGTCAACTAGGCCATCTTTTGATACATATGCAGCTAGAGTCAAGAGCTCCGGGGTACTGGTTAGTTCATAACGTTGTTGCACCTATAGGGTTGCAGATCTCTTTAGCTCCTTTATAGTATTTCTACAGGAAATAAAATGTAAACCTACACCAAAGTAAGTGATTTATGTTCATGTTTAAATACTACCCCAAGTCCTGTGCTGAGAAGATTGTTAATTGATTTTGGTATTGTCTTTTCTATATTACATTCTTTTTCCATATTTCTTTTTTATTGGATAATTTCTTTATTTACATTTTAAATGTTTCCCCTTTCCAAGTCTCCCCTTCGATAACCTCCTATCAAATCCTCTCCCTCCTCTGTGAGGGTGCTCCCTCACCAAGAACCCCTCCTCCCCCTGATGTCAAACAAAGCCACATATGTGGCCAGTGCCATGAGTTCCTTCATGTGAATTTTTTGGTTAGTGGTCCAGTCCCCGGTTTTCTAATGCATTTGTACTCTTTTAAGTATGTTACTTTTGTAAAATAAAAGGTGTACTTTGTCACTCTTTTTACCTTTCTTTTTAAAAAAATTATATACGTATCTGTGACTTTCTGTGAAAGTGTCTTATTGATGTACTGGTGATATTGTTTTGAAAAATGAAAATGAAGACAAACTAAAATATTATACTAAAGGTAAATATAATTATAATCCTCAGTTAAATAAAATAGCTTTATATTTTCTATTTTACACATAGTCTCTTATAATGGTACCATAATGTGTAAGACCTTTATTGACCATGTAGCTATTGATAAGAATGGAAAATGAAACTAGTTGATTGTTCATTGGCCTGGAAAATTTCACTTTAGTACAGGCATTATTTTTAATCCAATAACTTGAATCAGTTATTTTTGCTGAAGCAACATGAGAATACAATTTTTAAATAGGAAGCAGATATTGTCTGTTTAATGAATTTAATTATTATAGACTTATATGTCAATACAAATAAATATAACTTATTATACTATGCAAGTTTGTATATATGTTCATACTCAATTGTATCTGTATATATTTCAGAAACATTATTATGTATACATTATGTTTTACTACACTTATGCAAATATGTATATTATACATATAGACAAATTGCAGGCATAGTTGTATACACATTTTAAATTTGTCTTATATATTAATTATTTGAATGTAAGTACATGTATAGACTGTGTGTGAGAATGTGCTCCTGCATGTGCAAGCACAAACTCGTATGCTACTGTGAAAGATGATGTGGTCTTAATTAAGATTTGCTTAGAAAATAACGTGATTAATGTGATAATACAGACCATAAATCTTAGCATTAAGGAGGCAGAGGCAGGCAGATCCCTCTAAGTTCAAAGCCAATCTGGTCTAAAAAGCATGTTCTAGTACATCCATGGATACACAGAGAAATCCTTTCTTAAAAAAGAAAGAAGAAGAAGAAGAAGAAGAAGAAGAAGAAGAAGAAGAAGAAGAAGAAGAAGAAGAAGAAGAAGAAGAAGAAGAAGAAGAAGAAGAAGAAGAGAAGAAGAAGAAAAGAAGAAGAGGAAGAGGAAGAGGAAGAAGAAGAAGAAGAAGAAGAAGAAGAAGAAGAAGAAGAAGAAGAAGAAGAAGAAGAAGAAGAAGAAGAAGAAGAAGAAAAGAAGAAGAGGAAGAGGAAGAAGAAGAAGCAGCAGCAGTAGCAGAAGCAGCAATTTGTGGAGAGAAGGGTTTATTATATCTTAAAGCTTCTCATTGATCGGCCAGAAAATTCAGGGCAGAAAATCCAGGCAGTAATTTGAATGTAAGAACTGGTTCAGATGACAGGGAAGATCCTTGTTTACTGTGTTGTTCTTCAATACTTGTTTGCTTATATTTTTATAGAATTCAGGACCACCCAACCAGGAGTGGCACTGCCTACAGCAAGATCCACCCCTATATGCCTTAAAGTTTTGCTGGCAGAGGCATGTTCTCAGGTGAAATTCTCTCTTACAAATGACTCAAGCTTACCAAGTTGACAAAACACTAGCCAGGACTATTGACCTGTTGTCATCTTGACACATATATAAAACATTGTTCAACTACACACACCCCTTCCATTCTCATTTATTACCAAGATTTCATGTTAATATTACAATACCAAACTTCAGCATTTTAAAACTCACATTTTAAAAATACTCATGCACTTTGAAATTTCAGTCTCTTTGAAATGTTCAAAGCCTCTCTAAAACACCAAAGAATCCAAAATTCTTGTCCCTTTAGGGTTCACTAGGGCCCTTTTTCACAGATGAAGATGTGCAGGAAATAGTGTCTAGTCTTTAGAAATGTGTCTTGCCTCTCTACCCACTTAGCATCCATTTGGCCATTTGTTTAAACAATGTTAGCTACACCAGGCTTTAATAATCATTGCTGTCATATAGTTTAGTTTAATTTTTGCAACTGTTTATGAACCCTGTGCTGGAACTGACCCGATTTGCAGATGGATTATTACAATACATATGAAATTTCTGAAACCACATAGTGACTAGTATAGTTAGTGCTTCTAACCCCAGATTCTTACAAGAGGGAGGATGAGGTATCCCACTACAATGAAGGCCTCAGTACTATCACTCTTCTGTGTGGCTGTCAAAGAGCTGAGGTACTGTGGTACTCAGAGAAAACACTCTAAATAGCAAGGGGAATATGAACACATAATCTCCAGTGTCTCAAATTATGAAATATTTTCTATGACATTTCATTTATTAATCTAAGCATATGCATTTAATTCATGTATTATGCAAGCACACTAATTAATTTGAACTACTATTTTGGCATATGGATGCCTATAGCACTTAAAGAAGTTTCTGGAATCACATAGTATCTGGTGAACTTAGTCTTTCTAACCCCAGAGTCTTCTTGATACCAAGAAGGATAGATGAGGCATCCCACTGTAATGCTGTGGCTTTGCAGGTGGGCTTTGAACTTCACATCTTCATGACTTCGTTTTTCAAGCAATTTTAATTGCAGGTGTATTTCACTGTATCTGGCTCTCAGGTGAACCATATTGGATTTTCTTTGTCCTCACATGAGACAAGTTTTATATTTTTTAAATAAATTTTCAGGGGAAATGATGTCTATTCTGGCTAGGGTGCTTGCTTCTCATGTCATAAGATTTTTTCATTTGTATCAAATGTTATTGTGGAAATATTCACATGAGTCACATATACTGAACTGTATAGTTTTCATGGGCTATAATTTATAAAATATAAATTGTGAGTCCTTAAAAAAAAACTCTCTAAATTTGCACAATTTCTCGAAGGCATTCAGAATATCAGAATTGTGAGTTGCTCTGATATCAGAAACAAACAAGAAAACAAATAAAAATACAGCTCAAATACTTTCATACTCTCAGGAGGAAGAGCTAGGGCAAGATCACAACTGAAACAGAGACATACCAAATTCCCAGCATCTAAATAACTCAGTGTTCAATATCTGATATTTGCTTCTAATCTTCAGACTGGCACTGTTCCACAGCACAGTTATACATGGTGTCAAGTCCATTGTACTGCCATCTTTTTATTCTAAATATCTACTGCAACTTGTTTGAGCATTAACAAATAGCCTCTCATGGAACCTCATCAGAAACTCTAACAATGCTATATGCTTCCCAATCTTCTCTCCAATTCATCTTCAGACATGGGCCTTCTACTGCATCAAAGTCTGCATCTTCAACAATGGCATCCCTGGCTGCTACTTAGGGTTTTAGTTGTTCTGCTTGACATCTTCATGCTTTCCGAACCAGATAGATGATTCTTAGAAATTACCAAGTTTTCATAAGACAGTGAGTTGCAAATTTGAGTTTCTGAAAAATTTTGACTGTATCTTGGCCTGAGGAAATACTTAGAGATGTGCCCTCTCCAATGATGCTAGTCTCTTATTAATCATAGCTAATTTCTGAGATCCAGATAACAATCACCAATTGCCTCAGCAGAGAAATTGTTTCACTTTACTGTTTCTGAGACAATATTTACTCTTAACAACAGTCAATATTTTATTTCCAGCAAACCAGAACAACATACCCATTTTCAAAAATGTTCTTGAGATTATTATCATTTCTTCCTCTGCTTTTTCCCTCAAAATCAACATTTTTTTCTGTTTTCTTTAAAATTCATAAGTTGTGGCTGGCAGGAGAACTGGCCCTGTTCCATTGATGATTGCAGCAATCAGTAAAACTCCCCCACACCTTGCATGGACAGCACAGTAGATCTGGTCTTAGAGGCATAAACTCCTAGGATGTGAGAGTGAGAGAGCTGGTCTTGACCCTGTCTGTTACTTGCTGTCTGTGTGGTGATGTGGGAACAGGAGAATCCTCTACCGCAACCAATAGGAGTGTGAAAGCTGAAGAACTGCCCTAGCCTTATACAGGGTAACGCTGGGGAGCTAGGCTTGATAGGTAGTGTGGGTTTTGAAGAGATGACCCAGAGGGCAGTTCATGGGAGATCCAGTGCCACCTCGTAATAGCTGTCACAAATAGACCTAGCTCAAAATTTGGCTACTGGTACAAGCAAATGAGAGCTTCTAGACTGAAAAAATACAGCCACCACCACTTAGGTCCAGGGCCTAGAGTTGATCCATGACCAACATCTACTCCATCTATAATCTGCTAGATAGTATCAAACGCTGGGACTACAGAACCACTGGTACATACCTTCAGGGCACCAGGAAATAACAGGATTCCTGGTAAGAATTCAGTATTGATTGTGTGGTTCATACCAGAGGCCTGGAGCTACACTAATAACTCATTACAATGAACATTTGAAATCAAATCTGTTTAGACCAAAGAGTATATTGCATTACATAGCATAGCTTTCACAGCAAGATGGGTTTTCTTTGTGTGTTCTTTTTTCCCTTTCTTGTTTTTTATTGTTATTTTCTTTGGTGGTGGAAGTTAAAAGTAGATATGGAAGAATACACACACACACAGATATATATATATGTAATCTGTCCACCAGTGTCAAGTCTTTTTTGTTGTTGTTGTTTGGTTTTTTTTTTTTGTTTTTTTTTTTTGTTTGTTTGTTTTTTTGTTTTTAAAAACAGGGTTTCTCTGTGTAGGCCTGGAACTCACTCTTTAGACCAGGCTGGCCTCAAACACAGAAATCCACTTGCCTCTGCCTCCTAAGTGCTGGGAATAAAGGCGTGCACAACTACTACCCAGCTTGCCCATTCTTTCTAACATTACTTGTGCAAATGTCTTCAAGATTGACTATTTGATATTTGGTAATGAGTTAGTTTGCCCTTCCCTAGAAAAGACCACTTCTTACACTCTCAGTTTTCCTTAATTGCACATAAGTTTTGGTTAGGATTGAAGTCCCATTGTGTTTCACTTTGGCATGTCTATTGTTTTCACTTTTTAGCACCTATTTGGACATTCAGATTGGTAAGACATGATTGATATGGCTTTTGATATTTTTGATAATAGTCTCACAGCAAACCCCTAATCCCCTGAGTCTTACTATCTTTTCCCTCCATGTTTCATGAGCCTTTCATAAGGGTGATATTTTGTAGATGTATTCATTGAGACTGGGTTATACAACTCTACATTTTGATTGATTGTGGTTTCTTGTAATGGTCTCCAAGTATTGCAAAGTGAATTTACATTGGTGAGAGAAGAGGCCTACTTTTATCTTTGGGTATAAGGAAGAAATGTATCAGGGATAATGATGCTTTAGTAATGTGCTGGATGTAAGATTCTTCTCTAAGATCCCTGGATTTATTAGTCCTGGATATCTGTGTATATTTCCATTTTCTGGAATAATTCCCCTCTGTTAATTGGGTCTCAAATCTAATTGCAGTGTTGTTTATTAGAAAGGTATGCACACCACTTGTGCACCCTTAGTTTTATTATGGCATTTCAGTCTTTGTTGTGCTTCCCAAATATCATAGCAAGGTGGGACTTGTGGTTATTTCCTTCGTTGTGAGGTTTACCTGGTGTCTTTTTGTACCATGCAAGGATTTTCTTCAAGGAGGAAGAATTGAGATCAATTACATGTCAAGAACCTCTGGAATCTGCTTTTCAAAACAAAACTTTCTTCACCAAAGTGAATGTAATTTTCCACCTTTGGGAGAAAAGTCACTGGCAGTTTCAAAGCCTGTTAGGAAGTTTTTAAAATACCTTTTCTAATAACTCAAAATAGGGTGTATTATGACTTACTCAGGGGTTTTGTTAAGTGGTACTTGGCTCTTGGAGGTAGCATTTTAAGCTCAGATGAGAAACTTTTATTTGAAGTATGTATACAAAGATATAAATGGAATTATATCTATCATAGGTATTTAAAAAAACATAGTTAATATTCTTCCTTATGTCTTTGTAGATATCCTTAACAATATACTATCCTTTTGCTCCTTTATTTATCTTTCTCACCTTCCAAATAAGAACCCACCGTATTCCCAATTTACCTGGTCAGATCATTTGTAAACTGTTATTCTCTTCTCTATTACCTCTCAAAACTCTTACCCCAACAATTCACTCTTTACTTTCTAGGTTTATATAGTTACTCAGCATATATACTCACATATAACCTTAGGAACTAGGTGCTTCCGATGAGAGGGAAGATGTAATGTTTATCTCCTTGGCCTGAGTTAACTCACATAATATGTTTTCTAGTTATATTCATTTGCTTGCAAAGATTTCACTTTCCTATACAGCTGAGTAATATTTCATAGTGCATATATACATTTGCATTATCCACTTATCAATTGAAGGGCATGTCACTTCCTAGCTCTTGTGAGTAGAGCACAATGAAATGAACATGGATAAGGAAGCATCCTTGGACTAGGATGTCAAGTCATTTGGAAATAAGGGAAAGAGTGGTATAGCAGGATCATATGGTAGATTTATTTTGAGATTTTTGATAACTCTTCAAGCTGATTTCCAGGGTAATAATAGTTTGCATCTGCACCAAGAGTGATTGAGAGTCCTCTTTTTCCCAGAGTCCCTGCAATGCTTGTTGTCTTTGGTTTTCATTGTTGTAGTTGTTGATGAGAATTTTGCAGATATTTCCGGGATTAGATGTAATATCAAAGTTGCTTGATTTAGAATTGGTAGTTAGTACTAAAATTTTGTTTACTTATTCTTTTTAAAATAATCTTTATTCTTTTTTTCATGTCCAGTTACTCCCCTCCTGTTCTGCCCTCAGTTTCTCATCCCATTCCTTTTTTTTTTTTTTTTTTTTTTTTTTTTTTAGAAAAATCTTAGCTCCTTTTTCTTGCTTTGAGAGTTCTATATTTATTTCCCAAGGTCATTTTTAAATAGGTAATTTAAAATAGGTAATTTCCACCTTTTTATTTGTTTACTTTGAATCATTCCTGTTTTAGTTATTTATATATGTAGATCATGAATATGCTATTAGATGAAAATAGAAGTTATTCTTTCCCATTTTCTTGTTTTCCTCTTTACCTAGTTTATTTCTTGTTGTTACTTGTTTTTTTTTTTTGGTTTTGTTTTGTTTTGTGTGTTTATTTTTTGTTTTCTTTTAAATTGAATAGGAGATTTAAGGTTGTATGAAGTCCCATATGTCAATTTTGGCCTAAATACTTAGGAAAGTAGAGTCTAATCAGAAACCCCATCTCTTCATCTATACCTGAGTTATACTACAAGGTTTTTTGTAATACAGTCAGTGCCTAAGGTTTTACATTTAGGTGGTTGATACAATTTTAGTTAGGTTTTTTTTTTTTTTTTTTTTTGGCAAGGTGATAGATAGTGCTATAATTTCATGCTATGCATCCAGATATCCAGTTTGCCCAGCACCCATTTGCTGAAGATGTTTTTCCCTCTAGACTATGATTTTTCCCTTTGTCAAATATTAAGTGATGAAGTTGGAAAAATGATTTTTTTCACTATTTTAAGCCTATAAATGCTAAATCATTGGATGTCTTTCCTTCTCTAGTGTCTTTCTATATTTTCTTTAGAGTTTAAAGTTTTTGTTATAGAGGTCTGAAGTGGAAGTTTCTTTGTTGTTTGTTTGTTTGTTTGTTTGTTGTAAACTATCTTTTTATTATTGAATATTTTATTTATTTACATTTAAAATGTTATCCCCTTTCCCAATTTCCACCTCTCACAGAAACACCCTATCCCTTCCCCCTCCTCCTGTAGCAATGAGGGTGTGCTCCCACTCCCTATTCACTCCTGCCTCCTTGCCATCACATTCCCCTACACTGGGGCATCTAGCCTTCATGGAACCAAGAACCTCTTCTCCCATTGATGCCAACAAGGACGTCCTCTGCTACATACACAGTTGGAGCCATGGGACCCTTGATGGTTGTACACTCCTTGGTTGATGGTTTAGACTCTGGGAACTCTAGTTAGTTAATATTATTGCTCATCCTATGGGATTGTAAATCCCTTTAGCTCCTTTAGTCCTTTCTCTATCTTCTCCATTGGGGACCCTGTGATCAGGTCAAAGGTTGTCTGGAAGCATCTGCCTCTGTATATGTCAAAAAATCTCATTTGTGTCACACAATGTTTTTCTGGAAGTTTTCTTTTGAGAGGGCATGTGATATTTTGCTGAAAACAGATAGTTGAGAAAGCATGTGAAAAATAATATAAATACAATCCCACAGACAGTGTCACATTGTGACACTGAGAACGCTTCACTGGTCTGTGGGGCATTAGGCTATACACAGACAATCTGGTCTCTAGTCGAGCTGAGGTCTGAACCCCGGAGTGGTGATAATTCACCTACATGGCATAGTAGGTGTTCCCTCATGTCTCCTGGACTCAAGGCTCTTGTTGATGTTATCGCTCCCACAGCCCCCATAGGAGATATGTGGCTAGTAGTCACATAGACGATGTCCCAAGCTTCTGACCTTCAGGCTAGACTCCTCCCAGTTACCTAGCAACAGTAAAGATAACAGTCCACCATAAGAGGGGCTGTTTGGCCCCAACTCGTTCTCTTACTCTTTCCTCTCCTCTCTTCTCATCCTCTCCTCTCACACTCTTACTCCCTCTTACTCTCTCTTTCTTACTCTAGCCTTTCTTCTCTCTCTCCTTTTTCCCTTCTCTTTCTCCTCTTGGCCATAGCCAGTCTCTCTCTCTCTCTCTCTCTCTCTCTCTCTCTCTCTCTCTCTCTCTCTCTCTCTCTCTCCATCTTTTCTCATTTTCCCTGCCTTTCTACAATAAAGCTCTAAAATCATAGACTGTCTATGTTCATCAAGGCCTGCTACACTTGAATGATGGGATAGGCTTTCTTCTAACAAGCCCTTTCTAATCTCCAGATGGAAAGCCTTCCTGTGCTCCAGTCAAGGCCCAGACTAAGGACTCTCGCCTGAGTGGGAGCCTCTCTCCCTAAGCCCTCTCCTGTAACTCCAGGGCCCCTGGTATGGGGGTGAGGGGGCTGCCCCTTGTAATCTCCCATCGAGTGGGGTCAGTGGAGATGCCCACCCGGGGCTGAGCAGAAAGCATCTGTCAGTCTTCTCACGTCCACCTGACCAGAGCATAGGAAGAACTCTGGTCAGATATGGGCTATCTTTCCTCTCCCCCTCTTTCCTCTACACCCTCTTTCCCCTACACCCCCTTTTAGTTCCCAGCACTGGTCTTCACTGGTCTGCCCTTCATAGAAAGAAATTCAGCAAAGAATTTCTTTTGGTATTTCAGCTGATTTTGGCCACTTCGGCTAACTTATGCTGATTTGGTAGATCTGCTGGATTATGACTCTGCTACCAATTTGGGTTTGGTGTTTGCTACTCAGCAACTGGACTGCTGATATCCTGACAAGAACATGTAAAATCACCCAAGGAATTACTTTTAAACAAGTCTATGACCCCATTTTTCTATTAACCTTTTTATTTCTATACCTCTGGTAGGTGGGCTAGAAAGGAGGTTGCAGTGTTCAAGAATCCTATGTAAATTAGGTTTTGAAAAATCCAAGCTTACAAATGTCCTATACTATTTTGTTTAGGTTTATTACTATATATTTCACAGTCCCTAAGGTTACTGTGAATGGGAGTATGTTCATGATCTATTTCTACTTTTGTTGATGATGTATAGAAAGGTTAATTTGTAAATTTTTATTCTGTATCCTGCCACATTGCTGAGTTTATTATTTCTGTATATTTTCTGTTCTGTTCTATTTTGCTTTTTTTTTTTGAATCTTTAATGTACAATAGCATATCATCCGAAAATAGGAATGATTTATTTTTTCTCTCTTTCTATCCCTTAATTATCTTTTCATGCATTATTAGTCCAACTAGCATTTTGATCACAGTAATAATATGAGTGGGTACAGTGGAAATTTCTGTCTCTTTCCTGACTTCAGTGATATTGCCTCAGTCTTTTCTCCATTTGGGATAATGTATTCTATGGGTTTCACATATTCAATCTTTATTATGTTTATGTTAGCGCTCTTTAGATGAACATATTTAAACATACTTTCGTACATTTATCATGAAGGGATAATAAATTTTCTCCATGATTTTTTTCTGCATTTGTTGAGATGATCATGTCATTTACTGTCTTTGCAGTTAAAAGTCATTGTCTTTAAATGCAGTTATATGGTTTATTGTGTGTATTGTCTTGTGTATGTTAAACCTTTCCTTCATTTGAGGGATAAAGCTCACCTGATCATTTTGCATAATTTTTTTTGGGGGTGAGAAGGTTGATATTAAAGTGATACTGGCTTTGAATCAAGAAAAGTCCTATCATGTATAAACATTTCTTCAGTTGAGATTCACCCTTCTCTAGTCAACCTCAGCTTATCTCAAGTTGAGATCAAAATAATAGTCATTCTTGAAAAAAAAAAAAAACTCCACATTAAATTGTTAGAAGTAAAGACATAAATTTTGCTGTTCTTTAACATGCACAACTTACATATACTCTAATTCCCTTAACCTCTGAAAAATCTCCTTACCTAAATATCACAGTAATTCCAATTATGTAGTCTACCTTTCTAAGTAATATTGAATACTTGTACTGGACAGACCTTAAAATAAACAAATGGTTTTTCATGTAATGAGGTATACATGTGGAAGTCACAACAAGATGAATAATTATTGAAAATTTGCTCACTTTACAAAGACAGATTGTTTTGAACAAAGCAAGTGCCAACCAACAATACATAATCAATAAGATTAACCAACTATGAAACTAGTTCATCAAATGCAAACTGGTAACTTAAATTATTTACAAGGTCTCCAGTGTTTGAGAATCATCATGTCATGAAAACAGTGAATAAAATCAATACATATACACATTCTAGTGAAGTTATATGCTCTATTTGGGAAAAAAATCAATTGGCATAATGGCCAAGTATATTGTGAAAAAACAAACTTTTAAAACTTAAAAGTATCAACCACTAAATTTGTCAGCCTAAATCACAAATGCATTTGACAGCACCTCTCAAGTGTAAAAAGCATATTATTTCATTTTACCACATCATTCTATAACCTCTTTTTGTGCAGCAAACATTATTCATGGTATTCAAAAGAATAAGTAGGGCTCCCTAGGACCCTCTTGTTGTTATAGGGTTCTGGGATGGAAATTGTGAGGGAGATGCTCAGTGTTTGGGGGTGAGTCAGGAAAGGGACTCCTCTATAACCAATGGCTTCTATCTTGCTCTCAGTGTCCTTGCTGGGGTGGGTAGTCCAGAGTTTCTTACTTCTTAGAGGATATGTAGGCCATGAAGTCCACCACCCTGTTGCTGTAGCTGTATTCATTGTCATACCAGAACATGAGCTTTACAAAGTTGTCATTGAGAGCAATTCTAGCACCAACATAAAAGCATGAGGAGTGGGAGTTACTGTTGCAGTTGCAGGAGACAACCCGGTCCTCAGTTTAACCTAGATAGCCTTTAGTGGGCCCTCAGATGCCTGCTTCACTACCTCCTTGATGTCATCATACTTGGCAGGTTTCTCCAGGTAGTATGTTAGAACCATAACAGATACATAGGGGGTAGGAACACGGAAAGCCATGCAAGTGAGCTTCCAGTTCAGCTCTGGAATGATCTTTCCCACAGTCTTGGCAGCACCAGTGCATGCAGTGATGATGTTCTGGGTAGCTGCATGGCCATTACAACACAGCTTTCCAGAGGGGCCGCCCACAGTCTTCTGAGTGGCGGTGATGGCATGGTCTGTGGTCATGAGCCCTTCCACAATGCCAAAGTTGTCATGGAGGACCTTGTCCAGGGGTCATAAGCAGCTGGTGGTATAGGATGCATTGCTGACAATCTTGAGTGAGTTGGCATATTTCTCACGGTTCACACCCATCACAAACATTGGGACATCTCATAAAGGGCAGAGATGATGACACTTTTGGCCTAACCTTCAAGTGGGCCCCAGCCTTCTCCATGATTATGAAGGTACCAATAGACTACAGAAAATACTCAGCACCAGCATCACCACATTTGATGTTAGCAGGATATCACTCCTGGAAGATGGTGATGGGCTTCCTTTTAATAACAGGCTTCCGATTCTCTTAATTATACTGCTGAGCTTACCATGGGCATATTCATACTGGAAAATGTAGACCATGTAGTTGAGGTCAGTAAAGGGGTCATGGATGGCAGCAATTTCCACCTTGTCAATTGCAGAGCAGAAGGCAACCCTGGTAACCAGACTCCCAATAAGGCCATATCTGTTCATAACGACCTTCACCATTGCATGTACAGGACAAGGCTGGCACTGCACAGGAAAAATGCAGCTTTCTCTAAAAGAGGGAGGAGCAGAGAGCCTCATTCTATAACCTTGATAATTGCTAATAAGAGTAAAAAGGACGAGGAAGGAAATATAATCACATCTTTTAAATATATCTTAAAGTCTAGCAACATGTACTGTTCATATTTTCCAAAATTATTACTATTGTCATTCCAAACCAGTTTAACATATTACTTAGTATTGATGACTACACAATTTTCACTGAACATAAACATTCTTAGTAACAGAGATTATATATCATACTATCAAAAGCAAATCTTAGCTTAAGATATACTAAAATTAATAGTCATATGGTTAGTATCTAGAAAATATATATGAAACATATGCACACACAGAGAGATATACACACATACATATGTACTTTTACACACACACACACACATATATATATATTTTTATATATATATATATGGGAAATTATTCTGCATTTATCATACTAAACAATAAAGGTTCTATTTTTTAAGTTAAGATATAAAGGTTTGAAGCTTGTTGTGTTTAGTTATTATTCCCAATAATTTTTTTCAAAGCACAAATTGTTTTTAGAATGTTGATGATTTTAATAAAAAGCACCTATTTCTTTAAAAATAAAAAGCAAATAGATAATACATTCTAAACTGTTTTAAATAAATCTGAAATGAAAAGTTAAAAATTGCTAAATTGTTCAGAAAAGAAATTGTGTTATATAATAAGTTTAATTTGAAACTTTCAGAGAAAATTCAATTGGCACAATTGTATGTTTTAATTGCCACTAAATACCATTTGAAACTGTCATTAACATTGATAATCTATGATTATCAATGTTAACAGGAGTTACCTTCCAAATATTTTTAAAGTTAACACTTAAAATATTTCTTTCACTTTCTACAACAATTATGTGTAACTTTTTAACTTCAAAACTTGTAAATTACATGGCTACTATGAATATAATCTCTATATTTATTTGTAGTCATTAACCATGGTAGGTTCAATCACTGTAATCTTGTAGTTAGACCTTCATAACGATGTTTTTCTTTAAAAATACTGAATACTGATAGTGTAAAATTAAATTAAGTCACTCAATCTACAGAATATTAAATAGTGATTAAATTTTATTTCAAATGAAAATTGACATATCCCCTTAACTTGCCATTCATTTTTTTTCTATTAAAAATTACTGTTGCCTTTTCTTTTACACTGGCATCCAGGAGTGTATTCTGTGCTCCAGACACCCACACTCCACTCTATACACACCAAGCTTGACCTCCAGTAGTTGCGACATACCTGACACAGGTGAGGCTTCAACACTGGCACAATACCTGGCCTCACTGAGAGAAGCCCAGATACCAGAGGAAGCAAGAACTCTTCCCTAGCTGGTGACACGTGTTGATCCTTCCAGCTTACAGATTTGTCAGGGAGCAGATCCTGTGATCCTGTGCCCTATCCCCCAACAGCACACATATGCAGAGACAGATTGACTCCACGGAGTTCTGACACAGCCAGGACTACTGATCAGGCTTTCCAGACTCCCTCCTATATCCAGAGACAGAATGAGTTAAGAAGGCCCAGTATAACCAGATTCACAGGAGGGATGGTGTCCAGACGGAGATAGCAAAGCCAGTTAACACCAAAGATAACTAGAGGCAAAGATAATATGGTAAGAGGCAAGTGCAAGAACATAAGCAACAGAAACCAATGCTACTTGGCATCAGCAGATTCCAGTTCTAATACAACAAGCACTGGGTACTGCAAGATACCTGAAAAGCAAGATTCTGAGCTAAAATCCCATCTCATGAAGATGATAGAGGACATTAAGAAGAACATAAATAGCTCCCTTGAAGAAATGCTGGAGAACATAGGTAAAAAGTTAGAGGAAAATATAAAGAGGAAACACATAAATGTTTTAAATAAATACAAGAAAAGATAATCAAACAGGAAAGGGAATTGGACAAAACAATTCAAGATCTAAAACTGGAAATAGAAACAATAAAACAATCAGGAAGGGACACAACACTGGAGATGGAAAACCTAAGAAAGAGAGCAGGAGTCACAGATGAGAGCATCATCAACACAATACAAGAGAAAAATCTAAGGAATCAAGATACCATAGAAGACATTGAGACAATAGTCAAACAAATTATGAAAAGCAACAAGCTCCTAACTGAAAACACCCAAGAAATTCAGGACAAAATGAATAGACTAGACCTAAGAATAATAGGTATAGAAGAGAGTAAAGATGCCTAAATCAAAGGAGTAGCAAATACCTTCAACAAAATTAGAGAAGAAAACTTCCCTGACCTAAAGAAGGAGTTGCCCATAAATGTTCAAGAACCCTGGAGAACACCAAATAGATTGAACCGGAAAAGAAAGTCCTCCTGTCACATAATAATCAAAACACCAAATGTACAAAACAAAGAAAGAATATTAAAGGTGGTAAGGGAAAAAAGTCAAGTAACATATAAAGACAGACGTTTCAGAATTATACCAGACTTCTAACCAGAGACTATATTCAGAGAATATATTCAGCAGACATCATAGATATCATAAAATGACAAAAATTCCAGCCCAGCAAAACTCTCAATTATCATAGATAGAGAAACCAAGATATTCAATTACAAACCAAAATTTTACAATGTCTTTCCCAAAATCCAGCCCTACAGAGGATAATGCAGGAAAACTCCAACACAAAGAGAGGCTGTACACTCAATAAAAAGCAAGAAATTAATCTTCTCACAACAAGTCCAAAAGAAGAGAACCATACAAATACAATTCTACCTCGAAGAACAAAAATAACAATTATTTGCCCTTAATATTTCTCAACATCTATCGACTCAATTCCCCAATAAAAAGGTATAGATTAACAGACTATACACACAAACAGGACCTAGCACTTTGTTGCATACAGGAAACACACCTAAGTGACAGACACTACTAACTCAAAGTAAAATCCTGGAAAAGTTTCCAATCAAATGGTCTCAAGAAACAAGCTGAAATAGCCATTCCAATATCTAATAATATAGACTTTCAACCAAAAGTTATCAAAAATGATGGGGAAGAAATCTTCATATACATCAAAGGAAAAATTCACCAAGATGAACTCGCAGTTCTGAACATCTATCCCCTAAATGCAAGAGCACCCACATTTGTAAAGAAAAGTTACTAAAGCTCAAAGTACACATTGAACTTCACATAATAGAGGGATACATTATTCAACACCCAACTCTCACCAATGGACAGATCATAGAAATAGAAACCAAAAAGAGACACAGTAAAACTAATAGAAGGTATGAACCAATTGGATTTAACAGATATCTATAGAATTTTCACTAAAAAAAAAAAAAAAAAAAAAAAGACAAATATACCTTCTTCTCAGCACCTCTTGGTACCTTCTCCAAAAATGACCATATCATTGAAGACAAAACAAGCCTCAATAGATACAAGTACACTGAATTAATCACATGTATTTTATCATACCACCACTGATTAAGGCTGGTCTTCAATAACAATAAGAACAACAGAAAGCCCAAATACACTTGGAAAGTGTAGGACCATGAAAGGCAGCTTGGTTCTTGGTTGAGCACAAGTTGGAAGGCCTGGTGACCCGTAGGAATGGTAGGTGTTTTGTACCTTATTGGCAGACACTAAGCTTCTGACATGGGGCTACAAACCTCCATTGATTTGTGGCCCTCAGGCAGGGCCTCTCCTCTCATTGATGTCTGACAAGGCCAGGATGAACTGCCTCTTTTCTTTGGGATCCATCATGGGGAGCAATGGAACAGGCCTTTGCCTTAAAAGCCAGTCACATAATCTCTTGCATAAGGCCTCCACAAGCTAAGGACTCTCTCCTCTACACAGGACCCAGAAGGAGCTCTTCCCTCTTTCCCCCCCTGGTCCCAGGCTAGATCCACTCAATGGTTCTCCACTCCATTCTCAGCTCTTTTGCATCTCCCAGCAGTGCCTGTGTGCCCAAGAGTCTGAGAACCTGACAGCCTGGCCTCCCTACAGGTCCAGGGACTCTTGAAACAGCTTAGTTGGTTCTCTGGGAACTCATACTATGCTTTTCCACGCTGAGAGCAGTGTCCAGCAGCTTTTCATAGCCCAACACTTTTCCTGATGCCATTGTGGGATAAGCACAGTCAAAGTTCTGTATCCCACCTTGCCACATGGCCCTAACCTTGTGGCAGAGTGGATGCAGGACACCAATAACCTTACAGGAAGCTGAACAAATCTCTGCTAAATATAATTTATTCATGGAAGTTATAAAGGGAGAAATTATAGACTTTTTATAATTTAATGAAAATTAAGGCACAATATACCTAAAATTATGGGACACAATGAAGGAAGTGATAAGAGGAAACCTCATAGCTCTGAGTGTTTCATAAAGAACTTCTACAGAGAGATTCTACACTACTATCTTAGAGGCACATCTAAAATCCCTAGAACAAAAAGAAGCAAATACACCCAAGATTAATAGAAGTCAGGAAATAATCACAGTCAGGGCCAAAATCAACCAGGTAGAAACAAAGAAAGCTATATAAAGAATCATCAGAACTATGAGGTGGTTCTTTGAGAAAATCAACAAGGTAGATAAACCCTTAGTCAAACTAATTAGAGGTCACAGAGACAGTATGCAAAAGTAACAAAATCAAAAATGGAAAAAAGACATAACAATGGAAACTTAGGAAATTCAAAATATCATCAGATTCTACTATAAAAGCCTATATTAATAACTGGAAAATCTAGATTAAATAAATGGTTTTCTAGACAGGTACCAGCAACCAAAGTTAAACCAGTATCAGAAAAACAAAACAAAACAAAAACAAAAACAAAAACAAAAACATCTAAACAGCCACATAATACCAAAGGAATAAGATCTCCCAACAAAACAAAATGAAACAAAACAAAACAAAACAACACAGTACAGTACAGTACAATACAAAACAAAGGAAAACAAAGCAAAGCAAAGCAAAGCAAAGCGAAGCGAAGCGAAGCGAAGCGAAGCGAAGCGAAACGAAACGAAACGAAACGAAACGAAACGAAACGAAACGAAACGAAACGAAACGAAACGAAACGAAACGAAACGAAACGAAACAAAACAAAACAAAACAAAACAAAACAAAACAAAACAAAACAAAACAAAACAAAACAAAACACCAGGTCCAGAGGGTTTTCCTGAAGAGTTCTATCAGACATTCAAAGACAACCTATATTTATCAAACTATTCCCTAAAATAGATATAGAAGGAACACTATGTAATTCTATGAAGCCACAGTTACACTGATCCTAAGTCACACAAAGAACCAACAAAGCAAGAGAACTTCAGACCAGTTTTGCTCTTCCATACTGATGAAACATATTCAAAAAAATCTTGCAAATGCAGTCTAAGAACACTTAAAAAATCATGCATCATAATCAGGTAGGTTTTATCCCAGGCATTCAATTACATGAAAATCCATGAATATAATCCACTATATAAGCAAGCTCAAAGAAAAAGCCACATAATTATATCTTTATATGTGGAAAAAGCCTTTGGCAAAATACACTACTTAATATTAAAACTTTGGAAAGGTCAAGAATTGAAGGTACAACCTAAACATAAAGAAAGCAATATAGAGCAAACCAATAGCCAACATCAATCTAAATGGAGAAAAACTTAAAGCACTCTCACTAAAATCAGGGACAACACTGGCCAATTATTCCCTATCTATTCAATATTGTACTCGAAGTTCTGGCAAGAGCAATTAGACAACAAAAGGAGGCAAAAGGGATACAAAATGGAAAGAAATAAGTCAAGATGTCACTATTTGTGTGTGATAGTATATATAACAATGCTAAAAATTCCACCAAAGAATTCCTACAGTTGATAAACAACTACAGCAAAGTGGCAGGATATAAAATTAACTCAAACAAGTCAGTAGTCTTCCTCCACACAAAGGATAAATGGGGTGAGAAAGAAATTAGGGAAAGAACACCCTTCCCAATATTCACAAGTAATACAAAATAGTTTTATATGACTCTAATCAAGCAGGTATATGATCTGTATGACAAGGTTTTCAAGTCTCTGAAGAAAGAATTTGAAGAAGACTCAGAAGATGGAAAGATTGCCCATGGTCATGGATTGGTAGGATTAACATATTAAACATAACTATTTAAAAATAAATCCAGGTGTTCAATGCAATCCCCATCAAAACTCCAACTCAATTCTTCAGACAGATAGAAAGAGAATTTCTCAAATTAATCTGGAATAACAGGAAACCCAGAACTTCAAGTTGCTACCATTGTGTTTTCTATATCAACACATTAGTGATTCAGCTTTTAAATGTGTTGAGATCCTTATGATCATGATTTCACCTATAATCAAGTGCACAAGATATGATTTTGTGATCTTTATTTATATTTTTCTAAATATTAAATATGTAAAATAAGTTTTGAAGTTCAATTTAAATTGTATACCTTCTTCAGTGATATACATAAGGATTTTTAAATATTTTCTATTAATTGTAATGTACTTATCATACACTCCAGATATAAGTATTTTATCAAGTATTTCCTTTACAAATACTTTCGCCCAGATTTTAAATTGTTTCCCCCCTTTTTTCTAGAATCTTTTATAGAGATAATAAAATGTTTGAGTTTGTATAAGGGTACATAAAATGCAAGTTATAATTCTGTTCTTTTGTGAGATTTATCTTTTTTTTAATAGCAATTAACTTTTGTGAAATTCAATATTGCATTCAGAACATTATAATTACTTCTTTCTACATTAATAAAAAATTAAAATCATATTCATTCATGTGTTATATACATATTATGGAGTAAGTATACATTTATCATAAACTGATCATTTATTATGTAATAGTATTTGTAAATATGATTTTATAAATTAGAACTTTGCAATTTTGTTCAACAACTGTCCAACTTCTGTCTCCTTACATTGTGATAGATATTTTCTTTCTGTATATTTTGATGCTTTATACTTTTATGAGTTACACATGTAAGTGACATGTGTATCACTTAGACATATCCTTGATAGCTACTATGACATCTAACTTCTATGAAAAAAAGATGAGAGTATATGAGAACTTCACTGTGTTCATTGTTACTGATAATGCAAATGAGATCTCTTTTTTTTTTAAATTTTTTATTACATATTTTCCTCAATTACATTTCCAATGCTATCCCAAAAGTCCCCCATACTGCCCCCCACTTCACTACCCACCCATTCCCATTCTTTTGGCCCTGGCATTCCCCTATATTGGGGCATATAAAGTTTGCAAGTCAAATGGGCCTCTCTTTCCAGTGATGGCCAACTAGGCCATCTTTCAATACATATGCAGCTAGAGACAAGAGCTCCGGGGTACTGGTTAGTTCATCATGTTGTTCCAACTATAGGGTTGCAGATCCCTTTAGATCCTTGGGTACTTTCTCTAGCTTCTCCACTGGGAGCCCTGTGATACATCCAATAGCTGACTGTGAGCATCCACTCCTGTGTTTGCTAGGCCCCGGCATAGTCTCACAAGAGACAGCTATATTTGGGTCCTTTCAGCAAAATCTTGCTAGTGTATGCAATGGTGTCAGCGTTTGGAAGCTGATTATGGGATGGATCCCTGGATATGGCAGTCTCTAGATGGTCCGTCCTTTCATCACAGCTCGAAATTTTATCTCTGTAACTCCTTCCATGGGTGTTTTGTTCCCAATTCTAAGAAGGGGCATATTGTCCACACTTTGGTCTTCATTCTTCTTGAGTTTCATGCGTTTAGCAAATTGTATCTTATATCTTGGGTATCCTAAGTTTGGGCTAATATCCACTTATCAGTGAATACATATTGTGTGAGTTCCTTTGTGATTGTGTTACCTCACTCAAGATGATGCCTTCCAGGTCCATCCATTTGGCTAGGAATTACATAAATTCATTCTTTTTAATAGCTGAGTAGTACTCCATTGTGTAAATGTACCATAATTTCTGTATCCATTCCTCTGTTGAGGGGCATCTGGGTTCTTTCCAGCTTCTGGCTATTATAAATAGGGCTGCTATGAACATACTGGAGCATGTGTCCTTCTTACCAGTTGGGACATCTTCTGGATATATGCCCAGGAGAGGTATTGCTAGATACTCCGTAGTACTATGTCCAGTTTTCTGAGAAACCGACAGACTGATTTCCAGAGTGGTTGTACAAGCTTGCAATCCCACCAACAATGGGGGAGTGTTCCTCTTTCTCCACATCCTCGCCAGCATCTGCTGTCACCTGAATTTTTGATCTTAGCCATTCTGACTGGTGTGAGGTGGAATCTCAGCGTTGTTTTGATTTGCATTTCCCTAATGATTAAGGATGTTGGACATTTTTTCAGATGCTTCTCTGCCATTCGGTATTCCTCAGGTGAGAATTCTTTGTTCAGTTCTGAGCCCCATTTTTTAATGAGTTATTTGACTTTCTGGAGTCCACCTTCTTGAGTTCTTTATATATATTGAATATTAGTCCCTTATCTGATTTAGGATAGGTGAAGATACTTTCCCAATCTGTTGGTGGTTTGTTTTGTCTTATTGATGGTGTCTTTTGCCTTGCAGAAGCTTTGCAGTTTCATGAGGTCCCACTTGTCAATTCTCGATCTTACAGCACAAGCCATTGCTGTCCTATTCAAGAATTTTTCCCCTGTGCCCATACCTTCAAGGCTTTTCCCCACTTTCTCCTCTATAAGTTTCAGTGTCTCTGGTTTTATGTGAAGTTCCTTGATCCTCTTAGACTTGACCTTAGTACAAGGAGATAGGAATGGATCGATTCGCATTCTTCTACATGTTAACAACCAGTTGTGCCAGCACCATCTGTTGAAAATGCTGTCTTTCTTCCACTCGATGTTTTTAGCTCCCTTGTCGAAGATCAACTGACCGTAGGTGTGTGGGTTCATTTCTGGGTCTTCAATTCTATTCCATTGGTCTATTTGTCTGTCACTATACCAGTACTAAGGAGTTTTTATCACAATTGCTCTGTAGTAAAGCTTTAGGTCCGGCATGGTGATTCCACCAGAGGTTCTTTTATCCTTGAGAAGAGTTTTTGCTATCCTAGGTTTTTTGTTATTCCAGATGAATTTGCAGATTGCACTTTCTAATTCGTTGAAGAATTGATTTGGAATTTTGATGGGGATTTCATTGAATCTGTAGATTGCTTTTGGCAAGATAGCCATTTTTACAATGTTGATCCTGCCAATCCATGAGCATGGGAGATCTTTCCATCTTCTGAGATCTTCTATAATTTCTTTCTTCAGAGACTTGAAGTTTTTATTATACAGATCTTTCACTTCCTTAGTTAGAGTCACGCCAAGATATTTTATATTATTTTTGACTATTGAGAAGGGTGTTGTTTCCCTAATTTCTTTCTCAGCCTGTTTATTCTTTGTGTAGAGAAAGGCCATTGATTTGTTTGAGTTAATTTTATATCCAGCTACTTCACCAAAGCTGTTTATCAGGTTTAGGAGTTCTCTGGTGGAATTTTTAGGGTCACTTATATATACTATCATATCATCTGCAATAAGTGATATTTTGACTTCATCTTTTCCAATTTGTATCCCTTTGATCTCCTTTTGTTGTCGAATTGCTCTGGCTAGGACTTCAAGTACAGTGTTGAATAGGTATGGAGAAAGTGCACAGCCTTGTCTATTCCCTGATTTTACAGGGATTGCTTCAAGCTTCTCACCATTTACTTTGATGTTGGCTACTGGTTTGTTGTAGATTGCTTTTATCATGTTTAGGTATGGGCCTTGAATTCCTGATCTTTCCAAGACTTTTATCATGAATGGGTGTTGGATCTTGTCAAATGATTTTTCCGCATCTAATGAGATGACCATGTGGTTTTTGTCTTTGAGATTGTTTATATACTGGATTGCATTGATGGATTTCCGTATATTGAACCATCCCTGCATCCCTGGGATGAAACCTACTTGGTCAGGATGGATGATTGTTTTGATGTGTTCTTGGATTCGGTTAGCAAGAACTTTATTGAGGATTTTTGCATCAATGTTTGTAAGGGATATTGGTCTGAAGTTTTCTATCAGCAGACCTGGGAGACAGGCTCTCTCCTCTGTGTTTCAGTGGTTAGAGCACTCTCTGCTGACAAGCTCTCCTCTTAAAGGGAAGGTGTACAGATATCTGGTGTTTGGACCTCCTCCTGGCCGAAGAAGAAGGCCCAAAACAGGACCTTTCCCAGATGCTGTGTTGCTTTGGCAGGTCACAGAATCTGTCAGCTTCTGTGGTGCACACTCTCACATGTGCAGACTAAGTTCCTAAGTTCGGAGGAGTCCTCGATCCAAGATGGCGCTCCCTGCTCCTGAGACAGAAGGCTCCCTTGCAGGGCAGACCACTGTCTTCCGGCTGGGAGGGTGCCGGATGTCTGCGGCCCCAAAAGGGTGCTGCCTCAGCAGCTCTGTGGCTCCCACCTGTCCCAGAAGCTGTCTGCCTCTGTGGTGCACACTCTCACCTGAAGTTCCTAGGTTCAGCGGAGTCCCGGAGCCAAGATGGCGCTCCAGTGCAGGGTGGACCACTCGAGATCTCTTATAAATGACCGAATTATTTGCTCTTCCTAGTGTTAAAAGTAGTCAGACTTCTGAACCACGTTGGAAAGTAGAACTTGGAATGGAATGGGGTTCTACATCTGCCACCTGAGGCAGACAACCTGTAAGGACTCAGTTATGGATCAGATGCTTAAAGGACTGGGATCTCCAGGCCACAAAGTTTACCATATTCCAGGGAATACACTGTTTTGGAATGAGAAGACAATATTTCCCACTTGTCCTCTTTGATTTTCTCAGTTAGCAGTTCTTAACACAAAATAATCACATTCACTTCCAAACTATTTTCAACTTTAGGGAAATTAATCATTCTAAGGTTTGGTAATAATACTCATTACTATTTTCAGGCTAAAATATTATGTTTCAATAAATAGTGTAAATAGATTGATACTATTTTGGGGGCCAACCAGTTTGATGAATAATAACTACCACAATTATTTAGCTAATTGTGTGCATTCTTTCTTTAAATATTGAAACCCTGTTTTGGGGTAGCCTCATTAAACCATTATGAAAATAATCAAAATAGCTTCAAGAAGTCCAAGAAATTGACTTCTAAATAGATGAGTTATAATCTCAGGTTAGTCAGTATCTCCAAATTTTTATTTTCTTCTCCTCCCAAAATCAAAAACTTAATTTTCTTCACATTTTTTTTCCTCATGAGGTTTATCATAACATATTTGGTGCAGAAAGCACAAAAGTAAGTATATGTTTGAGTTTTTTTCTCTCAAAGTACAAAAAAGAACTTCCAACTTTTAGGTCCAAAAAAAGCAACCTTTTAAATCTGTGCTTCTTTCCATTTTTTACTTTATTAGAAATCATCAATAGTAAATCTACTTTGAACCTTATATCCTGCTCAAAGATTATTAAAAAAAAATCATACTAATTTTATATGCTTCCATACCTAAAATATTTCAAGTGCACTTCTTTATCCTTGAGTTAAAATTCAAAACTGAATTTAAAAAATTGGAAATCTGTTTTCTACCTTAAACAATTTTACAATTAATGATATGTCCCAACTACTGTCTAATGTATCCAATCTCTGACATGCGTTAATTTATCTTTTAGTCTTTCTATATGTATTTCTCCTTTTTGAACCACCATATCTTTTTATCTTTTGATGCTTAGTGCTAACTTGATTACAGATTTCATTGTAAAGGTAGATGAAATCCCATCATAAACTTTTCTGATAAAATTGTTTTTTTTATATATCAGTTATTCTTTGCTCTCTGATGGAGCTCTATTTCCTAGAATGTAGGCAAATTTCATAAACTTCCTCTTCTTTCAGTTTGCTCTGTTGGCCTCTCTATTCTCAATTAGTTTAAGGACTTTTACTAGTTTGTTAGGTCCTCAAGTATTAGACAACATCTTTACTTCTTCAATTTTGCAAGTTTTGTGAAATAAACAAGATAAAAATTTATATTGCCTTGACTGATATTTAAATTATATTATCAGTAACTTATTATTTACAGGTCTTATCCGTATACTTTAGCTCAGAATTAAGAGACATTTAGTTGGGAAATTTTCCGCATCCAGCTATATTTTGTAATTATTAAAACTAGGTATGACCACGGATGTGTGGAACATGATATACTTTTAGGATATTTGAATTATTGTGTCCTATAATAATGCATATTATGGTTTCTGGTTTTGTATTTATATGAGTGTTGTGTGTATGTGTGTGTTGGCATATGTATTTTTTTCTTTATGTGCTTATTTTCTATGTTAGTCTGTTTATTTTGTTTCATTTCTGTTTTTGTAACATTTTGTTTCCTTATTTGTTTTCTTGGGGGAGAGATAAAGTAGTCATGGAATTAGAAGGATGAAAGGTGAGGATGATTTGGGAAGAGATGAGGAAAAGGAAACCATGGTCAGATTATATTGTGTGGAAATAATTTTAATTTTTATAGGAATATCTTAACAAAAGAAGTTTTGTCACTTTTAATTCTTGTGTGTGAAAAAGCAAAACAAGCAAACACACAGGCAAAAAGCAAACACAAAACACTGGGAAGAATAGACAAAGACATCATGGTGTTTTTAATTATGAAATGAAACTATAAGTGAAGACTGGGCCATAAGTGGGCAATCTGAGTCTTTTATATTTATTTTATATCACCATTGGCATTTAGAAAGCTATTGAATCTGTAATGTTATTTTGATTATAGAATTCTTACTATAAAAATTATTTCTAAATATATGACAGCAAAATAAATGTTTACTATTAGTAAATGAAATGGTAGATACATTCTGAAATATAACACTAATAGAAAATTTAAATTTAAAGTGAAATAACAGTACATCTTTTTCCTTTAGAGCTTATTTATTTTAATAATTTAACAGAGATTATTTATATAGATGAGTCAAAATAATGCCAATAAAAATAAATCTAACTTTAATCACATAAATAAATATCATCAACTTTTTCATTTTGGATAGAATTTCACATTTCTAGTGAAAATAAACTGCTAATTTACAGAGGTGACATGATTCCTTACTCTATGAAGCACTGTCATTCATTTCAAGCCTAATTGTTTATGATAAATAATCATTTCAAATGTTTAAAACTGCTTAAACATCCTCCTATAGGTGGAAGTTCCCTAATTGCCTCTTGATTGGGTCAATAAAGATGGCAGGAGCTAATCACTGGGCGAAGGATAAGGCCGGATTTTGGGGCAGGACAGGAAGAGGAGTTGGAGAGAGGATGCAGACATGTAGGTCTCTCAGGGCACAGCTGCCAGCAGAGACTAAGGAGGATAGGGCGGGATACACTTTGCCCAGCCTTTGAGTTATATGGTCAGTTTTAAAATATAAAAGTCTCTAATGTACTTCCTTCCTCGGGGCTATAGGGAGCTGAGTGAGATGGTCTTACAGGCACAGGGCAAGGGGCTGTTCTTGGGATATTGGAAAGGCATTAGCTAGTTCTGGAGGCTGACTAGATGGCAGGTGACTAGTCCCAAAGCCTAGCTGGAACAAACATGCGTTTTTAAATAACATACAACATCCTCCTACATCCTTTTTGTTGGTACTACAAATGTCTAGAATTTCTTTCTTTAGATAATTAATTCTTACAGTCTTCATTGCTTTATTTTTATTGCTGACCCTGTTTTTAAACCTGGGCCAGGCTGTGTGGCCTTATATAATATATGTTAAATTTAAGGGTTTCTTAGTACCCAGTAAATTAGTACTTAAGAAATAATTATATGACCAAATGAGGGCATTGATGTTCTTTAAAATAAGGTTTATTTGTATTTTATATATTTGAATGTTATACCTAAAATCTTTTTACCACAGATGCTACTGAGGCAAATGGAGGACACCACTGATGGGCATATCATCCCTTTGCTTCCTGAGAGTCTCTCACCTACCAGTCTTTAGTACTTTCTAGAGGTTCCCTCACTTCTCACCCCTTGTGGTTGCATATTTCCATCCATTCTGCTGGCCCTCAGGGCTTCTTTCCTGTCTCCCCCATCCTTACCTGATCATGTTCCCGTTTCCCTTTCCCTCTCCCCTCTCCCAGCCAGTTTGCTCCTTCCCTGATTCCTATAATTATTTTCTTTTCCTTTCCATATGGGACTGAAGCATCCTCACTTGGGTCCTTCTGCTAGTTAACCTTTTTGAGTTTTGTAGATTGTATTCTAAGCATTCTGTACTTTTTTTGATAATATCAACTTATGAGTGAGTACAAATAATGCATGTCGGCCTGAGCATCAGCAACAGACATCTTCCGGGACCTTGCCGGGTGTATTCTGCACAGGCCCCAGACTTCCAGCCACCTTCTGGCAGGAGGAAAGGAGTCTGAGCGGAGAGGGAGCACTTAGCCTGAGCATCGGCAGCAGACATCCTGGTTCCGGGACCCCACCGAGTGTATTCTGCACAGGTGAGATTTCGGAATACAGAAGCAAAAAGCTTCTGGGATGGGGGAGCCACAGAGATTCTAAGGCAGCCCCCTTTTCGGGCCCCAGACAGTGGCCACTTTTCTGGCCAGTGGTTAGGGATCCGACCAGCCCAGGTACACTTTGCCTGTGCATCCGCAGCAGACATCTTGGTTCCAGGACCCCGCTGAGTGTATTTGGCAGAGGCCCCAGACATCTGGCCACCAACCAGACAGAGGAAAGGGGTCTGAGCAGAGAAGGAGTGCTTTGCCTGAGCATCAGCAACAGAAATTTTGGTTCCAGGACCCTACCTAGTGTATTCTGCACAGCCCCAGAGATTACCAGATGGTGAAAGGCAAACACAAAAATCTTACTAACAGAAATCAAGACCATTCACCATCATCAGAACGCAGCACTCCCACCCCACCTAGTCCTGGGCACCCCAACACAACTGAAAAGCTAGACCCGGATTTAAAAGCATATCTCATGATGATGGTAGAGGACATCAAGAAGGGCTTTAATAACACACTTAAAGAAATACAGGAGAACATTGCTAAAGAGTTACAAGTCCTTAAAGAAAAACAGGAAAACACAACCAAACAGGTAGAAGTCCTCAAAGAAAAACAGGAAAACACATCCAAACAGGTGATGGAAATGAACAAAACTATACTAGACCTAAAAAGGGAAGTAGACACAATAAAGAAAACCCAAAGTGAGGCAACGCTGGAGATAGAAACCCTAGGAAAGAAATCTGGAATCATAGATGTGAGCATCAGCAACAGAATACAAGAGATGGAAGAGAGAATCTCAGGTGCTCTATTCCATAGAGAACATCGGCACAACAATCAAAGAAAATACAAAACGCAAAAGGATCCTAACTCAAAACATCCAGGAAATCCAGGACACAATGAGAAGACCAAACCTATGGATAATAGGAGTTGATGAGACGGAAGATTTTAAACTTAAAGGGCCAGCAAATATCTTCAACGAAATTTTAAAAGAAAACTTCCCAAACCTAAAGAGATGCCCATGATCATACAAGAAGCCTACAGAACTCCAAATAGACTGGACCAGAAAAGAAATTCCTCCCGACACATAATAATCAGAACAACAAGTGCACTAAATAAAGATAGAATATTAAAAGCAGTAGGGAGAAAGGTCAAGTAACATATAAAGGCAGGCTTATCAGAATTACACCAGACTTTTCACCAGAGACTCTGAAAGCCAGAAGAGCCTGGACAGATGTTCTACAGACACTAAGAGAACACAAATGCCAGCCCAGGCTACTATACCCGGCCAAACTCTCAATTACCATAGATGGAGAAACCAAAGTATTCCACGACAAAACCAAATTCACACATTATCTTTCCACGAATCCAGCCCTTCAAAGGATAATAACAGAAAAAAAAAAAAAAAAAAAAAACCAATACAAGGAAGGAAATCACGCCCTAGAAAAAGCAAGAAAGTAATCCCTCAACAAACCAAAAGAAGACAGCCGCAAGAACAGAATGCCAACTCTAACAACAAAAATAAAAGGAAGCAACAATTACTTTTCCTTATTATTGCTTAATATCAATGGACTCAATTCCCCAATAAAAAGACATAGACTAACAGACTGGCTACACAAACAGGACCGAACATTCTGCTGCTTACAGGAAACCCATCTCAGGGAAAAAGACAGACACTACCTCAGAGTAAAAGGCTGGAAAACAATTTTCCAATCAAATGGTATGAAGAAACAAGCTGGAGTAGCCATTCTAATATCGAATAAAATCGACTTCCAAATCAAAGTTATCAAAAAAGACAAGGAGGGACACTTCATACTCATCAAAGGTGAAATCCTCCAAGAGGAACTCTCAATTCTGAATATCTATGCTCCAAATGCAAGGGCAGCCACATTCATTAAAGACACTTTAGAAAAGCTCAAAGCACACATTGCACCTCACACAATAATAGTGGGCAACTTCAACATACCTCTTTCATCAATGGACAGATCCTGGAAACAGAAACTAAACAAGGACACAGTGAAACTAACAGAAGTTATGAGACAAATGGACTTAACAGATATCTACAGAACATTTTATCCTAAAACAAAAGGATATACCTTCTTCTCAGCACCTCACGGGACCTTCTACAAAATTAACCATATAATTGGTCACAAACCAGGCCTCAACAGATACAAAAATATTGAAATTGTCCCATGCATCCTATCAGATCACCATGGACTAAGAATGATCTTCAATAACAACATAAATAATGGAAAGCCAACATTTGCATGGAAACTGAACAACACTCTTCTCAATGATACCTTGGTTAAGGAAGGAATAAAGAAAGAAATTAAAGACTTTTTAGAGTTTAATTAAAATGAAGCCACAACATACCCAAACCTATGGGACACAATGAAAGCATTTCTAAGAGGGAAACTCATAGCTCTGAGTGCTACAAAAAGAAACTGGAGAAAGCACACGCTAGCAGCTTGACAACACATCTAAAAGCTCTAGAAAAAAAAGAAGAAAATTCACCCAAGAGGAGTAGACAGCAGGAAATAATCAAACTCAGGGGTGAAATCAACCAAGTGGAAACAAGAAGAACTATTCAAAGAATTAACCAAACGCTGAGTTGGTTCTTTGAGAAAATCAACAAGATAGATAAACCCTTAGCTAAACTCACTAGAGGGCACAGGGACAACATCCTAATTAACAAAATTAGAAATGAAAAGGGAGATATAACAACAGATCCTGAAGAAATCCAAAACACCATCAGATCCTTCTACAAAAGACTATACTCAACAAAACTGGAAAACCTGGACGAAATGGACAAATTTCTAGACAGATACCAGGTACCAAATTTAAATCAGGATCAAGTTAACGATCTAAATAGTCCCATATCCCCTAAAGAAATAGAAGCAGTCATTAATAGTCTCCCAGTCAAAAAAAGCCCAGGATCAGATGGGTTTAGTGCAGAGTTCTATCAGACCTTCAAAGAAGATCTAATTCCAGTTCTGCACAAACTACTCCACAAAATTGAAGTAGAAGGAACTCTACCCAACTCATTCTATGAAGCCACAATAACTCTGATACCTAAACCACAGAAAGATCCAACAAAGATAGAGAACTTCAGACCAATTTCCCTTATGAATATAGATGCAAAAATCCTCAATAAAATTCTTGCAAACCGAATCCAAGAACACATTAAAGCAATCATCCATCCTGACCAATAGGTTTTATTCCAGGGATGCAGGGATGGTTTAATATACAGAAATCCATCAACGTAATCCATTATATAAACAAACTCAAAGACAAAAATTACATGATCATCTCATTAGATGTGGAAAAAGCATTCGACAAGATCCAATACCCATTCATGATCAAAGTTTTGGAAACATCAGTAATTCAAGGCCCATACCTAACCATGATAAAAGCAATTTAAAACAAACCAGTAGCCAACATCAAAGTAAATGGTGAGAAGCTTGAAGCAATCCATCTAAAATCAGGGACTAGACAAGGATGTCCACTTTCTCCATACCTATTCAATAGTGTACTTGAAGTCCTAGCCAGAGCAATTCGACGACAAAAGGAGATCAAGCTGATACAAATTGGAAAAAATGAAGTCAAATATCACTTTTTGCAGATGATATGATAGTATATATAAGTGACCCTAAAAATTCCACCAGAGAACTCCTAAACCTGATAAACAGCTTTGGTGAAGTAGCTGGATATAAAATTAACTCTAACAGGTCAATGGCCTTTCTCTACACAAAGAATAAACAGGCTGAGAAAGAAATTAGGGAAATAACACCCTTCTCAATTGTCAAAAATAATATGAAATATCTTGGCGTGAATATAACTAAGGAAGTGAAACATGTGTATGATAAAAACTTCAAGTCTCTGAAAAAAAGAAATTAAAGAAGATCTCAGAAGATGGAAAGATCTCCCATGCTCATGGATTGGCAGGATCAACATTGTAAAAATGGCTATCTTGCCAAAAGCAATCTACAGATTCAATGCAATCCCAATCAAAATTCCAACTCAATTCTTCAATGAATTAGAAAGAACAATCTGCAAATTCATCTGGAATAACAAAAAACCTAGCATAGCAAAAACTCTTCTCAAGGATAAAAGAAACTCTGGTGGAATCACCATGCCTGACCTAAATTTGTACTACAGAGCAATTGTGATAAAAATAAAAATGCATGGTACTGGTACAGTGACAGACAAGTAGACCAGTGGAATAGAATTGAAGACCCAGAAATGAACCCACACAGCTACGGTCACTTGATCTTCAACAAGGGAGCTAAAACCATCCAGTGGAAGAAAGACAGCATTTTCAACAAATGGTGCTGGAACAACTGGTTGTTATCATGTAGAAGAATGCGAATCGATCCATTTGTATCTCCTTGTACTAAGGTCAAATCTAAGTGGATCAAGGAACTTCACATAAAACCAGAGACACTGAAACTTATAGAGGAGAAAGTGGGGAAAAGCCTTGAAGATATGGGCACAGGGGAAAAATTCTTGAACAGAACAGCAATGGCTTGCACGGTAAGATCAAGAATTGACAAATGGGACCTCATGAAACTACAAAGCTTCTGCAAGGCAAAAGACACAGTCAATAAGACAAAAAGACCACCAACAGATTGGGAAAGGATCTTTACCTATCCTAAATCATATAGGGGACTAATATCCAATATATATAAATAACTCAAGAAGGTGGACTCCAGAAAATCAAATAACCCCATTAAAAAATGGGGCTCAGAACTGAACAAAGAATTCTCACCTGAGGAATACCGAATGGCAGAGAAGCACCTGAAAAAATGTTCAACATCCTTAATCTATAGGGAAATGCAAATCAAAACAACCCTGAGATTCCACCTCACATCAGTCAGAATGGCTAAGATCAAAAATTCAGGTGGCAGCAGATGCTGGCGAGGATGTGGAGAAAGAGGAACACTCCCCTATTATTGGTGGGATTGCAAGCTTGTACAACCACTCTGGAAATCATTCTGGCGGTTCCTTAGAAAATTGGACATAGTACTACCGGAGGATCCAGCAATACCTCTCCTGGGTATATATCCAGAAAATGTTCCAACCGGTAAGAAGGACACATGCTCCACTATGTTCATAGCAGCCTTATTTATAATAGCCAGAAGCTGGAAAGAACCCAGATACCCCTCAATAGAGGATTGGATACAGAAAATGTGGTACATTTACACAATGGAGTACTACTCAGCTATTAAAAGAATGAATTTATGAAATTCCTAGGCAAATGGTTGGACATGGAGGGCATCATCCTGAGTGAGGTAACCCAATCACAAAGGAACTCACATAATATGTACTCACTGATAATTGGATATTAGCCCAAAACTTAGGATACCCAAGATATATAATACAATCTGCTAAGCATATGAAATTCAAGAAGAATGAAGACCAAAGTGGGGTCACTGTACCCCTTCTTAGAATTGGGAACAAATCATCCATGGAAGGATTTACAGAAACAAAGATTGGAGCTGTGACGAAAAAAGGGGGCCATCTAGAGACTGCCATACCCAGGGATCCATCCCATAATCAGCTTCCAAACGTTGACACCATTGCATACACTAGCAAGATTTTGCTGAAAGGACCCTGATATAGCTGTCTCTTGTGAGATTATGCCGGGGCCTAGCAAACACAGAAGTGGATGTTCACAGTCAGCTAGTGGATGGATCGATCACAGGGCTCCCAATGGAGGAGCTGGAGAAAGTACCCAACGAGCTAAAGGGACCTGCAACCCTATAGGTGGTGCAACATTATGAACTAACCAGTACCCCGGAGCTCTTGACTCTAGCTGCATATGTATCAAAAGATGGCCTAGTCGGCCATCACTGGAAAGAGAGGCCCATTGGACACTCAAACTTTATATGCCCCAGTACAGGGAAACGCCAGGGCCAAAAAAAAAAAAAAAAAAATGGGAATGGGTGGGTAGGGAAATGGGGGAGAGGGGTGAGGGTATGAGGGACTTTTGGGATAGCATTGGAAATGTAATTGAGGAAAATACGTAATAAAATATATAAAAAAAACAAATAATGCATGTCATGTTAGGATGATATTTCTAGTGCTATTTGCCTATAAAACTCATATACTCATTCTTAATACCCAAATAGTATTCCATTGTGCAAATGAACCTCATTTCTTTATCCATTCTTTCTTTGTGGGCAATCTTGATTGTTTCCAGCTTCTTGCTTTTTCAGATGTCCTTGTGGTATAATGGAGCATCTTTTGGGCAATGGAGGAATTTTCCTGCATTTTAGCCAACATGCGCTGTCTACTGAGTTTTTGATCATATCCATTCTGATTTGTTTAAGGTGGACTCACTGCCTTGCAATTTCTATTGCAGTTTGAAATGGAGTTTGGTCCTCTTCTACAGTAATTATAGTGGTCTCTGTATTTCTTTGGCTGAACCAGGGAATAACCTCTATAAGTTCCTGTTTAGAGCAAGGCACTTCTTCTGTTTCATTATTAGTTCCCCACCACTCTTTCTCTCGCTGACTATCTCCAAATTATTTTCAATTTTATTAAGTGGAAGTGTCATTAAGGTTACCTTTTACTGTTGAAACATTTTGTATTGTACTAGTATAAAGTCTTTTTTTCATTCATTGTCATGTGGGCCTAGAGATATCAGTGTCATTGCCATATTTACTTGCCAAACATTAAATGTATTCATTAATCTAATAGATGACTCTAGGTAGTAAGTAGAATCTCAATAAAACATAAGTGTATTTAAACTCATTAATGCAAAGCAGGAAAAACACAGATATTCAAGCACAGATATTTTAATCATGTTCTTAATGTTCTTCATTTTCTTCACATTACACTTCATTTCAGCAAATATACTTGTATCTCTTCTTCAAAAAACATAGAAATTATGATTCTTCTTTAATATGTATAAAATTATAATAAATTGAAATACTTAAATAATTTCTTGTGAATTATGTGTTGTAAAGCTGGTCATTAATAAAGTGTCAAACATTTAACACAGAAATCTTATTATGAGAATTTTCAGTTTTAGAAATCCACTATAATTTAACAAGAAGGTATAATGTTCAAATTAATCACAACTGTGATTATTATTATTGAAAATTCAAAATATCTCATGAATTATGAAAGAAAAGGTATTCCAGTTGTATCATTGACCTCTAAGGAATATTTTCTAACAGCATTTATCATGTCAAAATTGGGATGATTTAATACATTGCTCTCATAGTGATAAGTTCTATAAATATTTAGTTGAGTCCAAAATAAATATAGTGATAAAATTTTGTAAAAAGATATCCTAGAGGATTCCTGCTTGAAGTATTATTTAAAGAGACTACTGACTTGGTAAAAACTATAGTCAGCTCCCTATTTAAGAAGAGCCGGGCGTGGTGGCGCACGCCTTTAGTCCCAGCACTCGGGAGGCAGAGGCAGGCAGATTTCTGAGTTCGAGGCCAGCCTGGTCTACAAAGTGAGTGCCAGGACAGCCAGGGCTACACAGAGAAACCCTGTCTCATAAAAACCAAAAAAAAAAAAAAAAAAAAAAAAAAAGAAATAACTTTTATAATGTAGAAGATGATCTACAATAAAATAAGAAAGAGTACAAATATTTTTAAAATGCAAATGATAAAATTTAGATAAAATTAAAGTCAAGGAATTAAGGTATATTAAAAACAAGAAATATAAAAATTATATGATATAAAAACTCATATATTTAATTTTAACATTACATCACTGATAGCACATTTCCTCATATTACAACCTGGATTGGAAAAGTGGATATTTAACAACATTTTTTCATATTTTTTTTGCTTACATGTATAGTATCTAAAATGTAAACTATAGGAATGACAAATGCATAGCACAACACCTGTAACTGTTATCTACCCAACGTTACTATGCCAGATTACAAGATTGTTTTAGTAGTGAGGCCTCAAAATTTTAAAGTCTACATGAATAAGCAAGTATTTACCTACACGTATAAAATCTTAGGCATATATAATATATTTCTAAAACTTAAATGCAATAAATAGAGTTATGAGTGCTGGTTCATTAAAAGCACTTTCCATCCATTTTAATTTCTGATCTATTCATTGATTAGAGATAGTTGGTATTTAATGGTGTTATTAAATATATATAGAGAGAGATTGAGAGGTCTTAGAAAACTAGTCCTAAAAAGTATGTCTACACTAAATCCATCCCCTCAGTGACCCATGCAGAAGGGAAAGCTGAAATTTTGTAAGATCCATCAGGGTTGGAACACATGAAAGAAACTAGGCCTTCTAGACAGAGCACAGAGGCAGGCAGCATGCATAGGACCTATTTAGGTCTAAGCCAGATGGGGCCCCTTGCTTTGAGAGAGAGAAATGGATGCATGTTGCCTTTCTAACCAAGATGCTATTTCCAACTGACCGCTACTTGAAAAGTTTCAAAAAATATCTACAATCATACTGGGTATAAAACCCACATATAAGTGTATGCCCCAAGCCTAGATGGCTACTATCAGCTAATCTATACATATCTTGTCTGCAGGACCTGTCTCCAGAGGATCTGAAAGTATGGCGTCAATCTACAGGCTAATGCTGTAGACAATTTTCGTTTTAATGTACTTTTATACACAAACGTAACAAAGGAAACAATGATCCAAGTTAGACTGAATTCAGGAAAACATGATTGGAAAAACGTGAATAGAAAAACAAGTAAATAAATGTGTGTAGTCACATACTAACAGAGTAGTCCTGTCCAAGAACTTTCTCAGGACAGACTAACTGAAGGACACTTGCCTGGCATATGCTATAGATAATATCTGGGAAAACACGACAAGGCAGAAGGTTAAATCCAGATTCAGTGTACACTGACCAGACTGGGTTCTATGGGATGTTCTGATATCCAACAGGAATAAAAATATCTTATGAATTGAACGTGTTTGTCATTTTTGTTTGTTTGTTTGTTTGTTTCTAGATGAGAGGCACAAAATCATTTCTAATAATAAACCAGGAACAAAATGCACCTGACATAAAAGACTGTCTTCCCGCTTCTTGTGGGTTTGGTCTAATGCTTCTTGTATTACATAAATCTGGGTTCACAAAATTGCCAGAGAAACCACACATTTGCACCTAGGTTACTGAGGGAAAACTGTCCACAGTTGGTTTTGGTTAGCAAATAAATTTGATAGTGTACAATGATTGGACAGTGAGACAGAGGCAGGGCTTTTAGGATTTCCTGACAAGGAACCAAGGAAAGAGGGAGGAGAGATCTGTTTTGCAGTGAGGAGGAGAGCGGAGACATCATAATGGAAAAGTGCGGGTCGGAGAGCATAGTCATCATTTAGGGGCCAGGAGATTGGGGCCCAAGAGGACTGCACATCTGTGACTAGGGCGACAATGATGGTATATAGATTATTAGTAAGTAGTAACTCAGGAATATTGAATGCGGCTAGTTTAGCCACATGCAGGTTAAGAAATATATAAATGCTGTGTGCATTTTTCTTTCATTCAAGAACCCAATACATTAGGATAGGTAGCAAGCAGCACCACCCCCAAGGATAAATTTGAGTAGCCTTAGTTGGGTACTGCTACACATCCCCATTTCCCTAGACCCTCTCTTGGTGTTACCTAAGAGTCATTCTTTTTACCTATTCTGAAACCTGGCATTAGATGGCCAACAATAAAGAAACTCATTTTTTTCTAATTGCTTTTCCTAAAGGATATTTTTTTAACCTTACAGATACATTGCCCATAATATGGTTTCTGTTTTGTTTTCATAAGTTTTCTATATTTGAGTATGTGTGTGTTTATTTATTGTTCTTTTGCTTTGTCTTTTGTTTTGCTTTATTTTATCTTATTTTATTTAATGATTTTAGATGCCTGTTTTTTGCTACTGAGAGAAAAACGAAGCAATGGGGATTGGGGTGTGTTTGTGTAGGGTGGTAGAGGGAAATTACGGGAGAAGTGATGGAAAGGGAATCATAATCATGATGTCACTATATTATATAAAAACATTTTAAAAGCTAAAAATATGCAAAAATACAATTAAAATTAACTATACTATTGAAATATTTTTTCTGAGGTTTAAAAATAATAAATAGTGAGAACATTGAAATCTGAAAGCTAAATAATTCTGTGTCTGTAAAGTATATATTAGCCATCTAGATATCATCATTTTGATTCAAAGAGATTGTCTATAAAGACAAAGTATGAACTATTGTTACAAATCTTTAATAATTGGCTACAGTTAGATTAAATTTTATTATGTCATATTAAATTTCTTCTGCATGACAAAACGTCAGCTTTTTGTTCTCTTGAGTTACACTGTGTCTGTTATCACATTTTCATTTTATCATGTTTTACATATAATATTTTCTTTAATTTAAAGAAAAATACCCTGCATAAGATCTCACTAAGAGAAATAAATGATGAAACATAGTCTCAACAATTAGAGTGCTCAGTTTTCAAGGATTCAATAAATAATCACTCCTGATAAAAATCTTCATTTGTTTGAACTTAATTACTTTTCTTGTACATTAACATAAATCATGCATTATTTTAAACGAATACTTAGAACAATGTTCTATTTTGTGACATATGTAAGTAAAGAGATTTAAAAATTTATCTGTTAACTCACTGAAAATTTCATGCAATATGTTTTTTTCATATTCTTTCTTGTTTAAGAGCTCCTCCAAGAGAGATAAATCTTTTATTCCTTTCAAATCCATAAGATCAATTTATGTTTTATATATATATATATATATATATATATATATATATATATATATATATATATATACTCTGGCTTTTTGGTATATACACACACACACACACACACACACACACACATACAGATTTGATCCCGTAAAAGACCCTGACTAATAGAGGTATGGTGCTTGGTATGTCAGTTATGTTCCAAACAGCCAAACAATATACATAAAACATACACATGTGGGTGCATGCACACACACAGACACAAACATACATACATACACACACACATACACACACACACACACACAGAGAGAGAAAGAGAGAGAGAGAGAGATTTTATTAGAGTGGCATATTGGCTGAGATCCAGCTAGCCCAACGATCTGTTTCCAGATCTGTTTTCAGATCTGTTTTCAAGTGGAAATTCAATAATCCAATAGCACTTCAACCCCTGAGCCTGAATGTCATATCTGGTCTTCAGTATATGTCAGAGCCCACAGGTTTTGCTACTAATCCAAGTGTAGAAATATCTTAGTCACAAGATATATTAACTTGCCAGTGAGAATAAGGATAAACAGGAAAAAAATGAAGGCTTCTATTCTCTATGTGCTTTTTATAGGCTGCCACGAGAAGGAGTGACCAAGATATAGGTAGGGTCTTCTGACCACCTCAAAAGATCTTGTGTTAAGTGGATCTTCCTACCAAAAATGATCCAATCCATGAAACTTCATCATAGGTGTGCTCAGCTTCTTAGGTTTTAAGTTAATTCCAGATGTTACCACATTGACAATAGGAAAGAGTCATCAGAAGTCCACTCTTTGTCAACTTCTACCTAATCATATTTTCTTATGTTAATTTTTACGTTAATTTTCACATGAAAACAGTAAGTTGGTCATCATTACACAATAACTAACATGATGTAAGTATCCATTATAATTGATGACAATTTCCTCTGAGAGATATTGATATTACATCATGAACTGAAGAAAGAAATCCCAAAGAATTGCACAAACACAGTTTTTTAAAAAAATATTACAAAACACTATGTTTGTTATAGACCTCATGTATATAATAGGTCACATCGCCTTAGCTGGTATTTATAACTACTTTCCTCTCCCGCCCATTCGGAATTTCCTCCACCTTCAGCAAGCATTTATCAGGTTTTGATTCTTTCCTGGGAAGAGTGTCCCATATATTCATTATTGAAGGATTCTTGCTCTTTTTCAACCTAAGTGCATTGAGTGGGTACTGCTGTGACAGGCAGAACCATGTTGTCTTGGAGAGTATTTTGGAAGAAAATTAGAATTCTGGACTACAAAACTATTGAATGTTCAAAGAAGAAAAATGTATTGAAAGAAATGTAGATAATTGAACACTCACCAGCTTGTGAAGTGCAGAACAATATTTGACACTTAATTTAAAACTTAAGTGGCTCTCCATGCCATGTGATATCTACTGTAAAAAGAATCTTCTATGAAGAGAATTGAGTAATGCATTAATCTAGGTGCTTAAGTCATTAGAAATTGGATATACTCTATGTCCATTTAGCAAAATAATAAAAATACTTCATCCCCTAGAACTTATGAACTTTGTAGCCTTAAAATCTTGTCCTTAATGATGGTCCCAGGAATGGGTTCTATTTATAGAGAAGTTCTTAGATACAAATTAAAGTTGTTTACTCACATGACACCATTGCTTTTAGTATATCAGTGGGTATGTCTTGACAGGCTTGCCATTACTATAGCTTACTGGCCTCACATTGATTATTAATTTTTTATTCCAGTAGTGTTCACAGAACATCCCAAAACACTGAAAGGCATCCAATAAGGATGAAACATCTAGGTCCACATTATCTTTATTTCTTCAGATTGTATAACTCAGGTATTACATAGTAGAATATCCCAATCAAGTTCTAGGGAGTAATCAAGAACATTGACAAAAGCATTTCTTTAAAAATAGTACTTTTGTATAACACTTTTTCGTGAAAATACAGAAACCTTTGCATGCATATTATTACATAAATTTATGAATGAAATAATTTTAAATCAGAGTACTTGTTTATAATACCTTTCAATTTATCTTGTCTATGTTTGAAAATTTTCCTCTTTGAGGAAATGGTATTTTTAAATGACTCAAATAATTTTACTCATGTTATATTAATCATAAACATGTATATGCATATATATGCATATATGCTGCAATTTTATACTCACAGACTATTTTGAAGACTATTATTGAATTTGAAAGCAAAATTTTAAACATTCTTACCAGATATTTCTCCCCTTAATTACAAAATGGGCAAAAAGAAACAAACTTCTTTCTTCCAAGAATGGTATCATTTTCATTTTCTTAATTACATGCAGATGTAACCAGGGTTCTCAAATACTGATAAATGAGCCATTTATTTGATATAGTAATAATGAGATTTAATAGAGGCCACCTATTGACTTTTCTACAGACATATTAATCACTATACTGCGGTTAAACCTCCACAAGGTGAGAAACAGCTAAGAGTGATTTAATATGTCTAGGTTCTGCATTTTTTAAACAAATAAAATGTTGATGAATGTAGATCCTTGAGCAAATTATAAACCTTTAAAATCAGAGCATACTGTTTGATACAGATAAAATAAAGATGTCCATGTATTTTAAGTGTTTATATTATATATTGTAAAATGTATCATTTATTGCATTTTCAATAAACAACTTAAAATGTACACTCTATCTATTGCTTGTCCTATCAGTGGCTTCTCCAAGCAATTACTACAAATAATTTATTGTTTAAAAATTGTAAGTAAAATGAAGATTTTATTTTACTTATTTTTCATTAAAAACAATTAATATAACATTGTTCATAGGCCAGATTAGCAATGCAGCTAAGAGTCATCTTGAATTTGTGGTTCTCCTGCCTCAGCTACATGATGCTGGGATTATAGGTGAGGCAGAGACATCTCTAAAGTACATCTAGAATGTAAGTCTGACTAAGAGATGAAAATAAAATTATAAATCCAACTCCAAAAGACTGCTGGAATAAATGTACATGAAATAGTAGCATGTACATTATCTTTGAGCCAATTTTATTAAAGGCTTCTGGATATTAAAAGAGTTACTATCTTTGAATAAGAATTAATCAAAATTGAATATTAGAGACAACTTATGGGAAGTCCCTAGGCAAATCATAAAATAGTTAAAATTCATCTTCCTAACCTCAACCATATCATGTATCATAGACCATAATTTATTCTTCCTCCAGAAATTCGATAATATCCATCTTGCTCTAATGGTGATTTAGTGTTCATCACACTCTTGCTTCAGGCCTGGAGCTTTGCACTGCTTTGTTAATGCAGTGAGCTGGAAAATAGAGAATATCCTCTAGTCCTACAAGTGGAAATTCATAAAAAAAATAACAGATTTCAATATCACAGTATTTAATCCAATTTCTTTCAGATATTAAATTCTAATAAGAAAGAGAATAAGTTTTATTTTATAAAATCTGAATTTTACTATGACTACCACTACCCATAAGCTACAACTATTATAAAACATGTTACAATTATTTTGCTTATATTATATAAATTAATTATAATGGGCTACCAAACTCAATTAAGAGTCAAAACTTTAAAAATACTACGCAATTTTCTAAACATAGCTTGAAGAAATTGAAGTTTGGTAAATATGGTGACTATTTTGAATTAAAATGGCTACAAATTCTTTAATCCCTTTGCTTTAATTGACAGACATAATGTGTTTCTGTTGAATCACTTCTGGTCTGTGATTAATACAATCAATGAACAGAAAATATTGAGAAAATATTAGGTAAAAATTACATTTGCATTTTCAAAAATATTCATAATTTAATTAATGGGAGCTCAAACAAGTTGCTAGCCATGCAGAGGAAACCTTTTTCTTTTTCTTTTATTATTATCTTTAATCCTTTTTTTTTTTACAGTCCAGTAGTTAACCACTCCCTTTCTATCCCTCATATAGTTCCTCACCCCATTCCTTCTCCCTTGTCTGAAAAAGGATGTCCCCTCAACCTCACATACCTCTACACCTTACCCACCCCTACACCTTACCAGGCCTTCTCATTACCTGGGGCCTCAAATCTTTCAAGGGTTAGCTGAATCCTTTCCCATTGAGGCAAGACTGGGCAGTATATGTGTTAGGGGTCCAGGAACACCTAGTGTGTGGTGCCTGGTTGGTGCCTCAGTGTCTGAGAGATCTCAGGGGTCCAGGTTATTTGAAAATACTGGTCTTCCTATGGGTACACCCTCCTCCTCAGCTTCTTCCAGTTTTTCTGTAATTCAACCCCAGGTGTCCCTGGTTTCTGTCCATTGGGTGGTTGTAAATATCTTTATATGACTCTTGTAGCTGCTTACTGGCCTCTCAGAGGGCAGCCATTCTAGGCTCCTGTCTGTAACCACACCATAGCATCAGTAATAGTGTCAGGCCTTGGAGCCTCTCCTTGAGCTGGATTCCAATTTGGGCTAGTCACTAGACCTCCTTTCCCTCAGCCTATTCTCCATATTGTCTCTGCAGTTCTTTAGCCAATGTCAATCCTGAGTCAGATGTGTGATTGCGGGATGGCAACTCCATCCCTCCACTTGATGCCCTGTTTTTCTACTGAAGATTGACTCTACAACTAAATGACTCTAAAATGTCCATTGTTGGGCATTTTATCTAATGTCCCTCCCTCTGATTCCTGAGCTTCCCTCATCTCCCAGGACTTTGGTACATTCTAGAGGTTCCTCCCATCTCCTATCTCTTTAGGTTGTCTGTTTCCATTCATTCTGTTGTCCCTCAGCCTTTATTCCTGCCTCCCCCATAATACTTGATCACATTCCCCTTTTTCATTGCCCTTATGCTCCATTCATTCAGCCAGTTCCCTCCCTCCCTCTGCCCTTGATTTCTTCTCCTTCCATGTAGGATTGAAACATCCTAACTTGGGCACTTTGACTTATAAACCTTTTTGAACTCTGTGGATTGTATCCCGGGTTTTCTAAATATTTTTGGCTTGTATCAACTTATTAGTAGGTACATACTATGCATGTGCTTTTGGGTCTGAGTTACCTCATACAGGATGGTATTTTCTAGTTCCATCCTTTTGCCTGCAAAACTCGTGATGCCTTCATTTTTAATAGCTGAATATTATTCCATTGTGTAAATGAACCACATTTTCTGTATCCATTCTTCCATTTGGGATACTGGGTTGTTGTCAGCTTCTAGCTTTCACAAAAAATCCCACTATGAACATAGTGGAGCATGTGTCCTTGTGGCATGGCAGGGCACATTTTGGGTATATGACCAGGAGTGGTATAGCTGGGTCTTCTGGTAGATCTATTTCCAGTTTTCTTTAGAACCTCCAATTGATTCCCAGAGTTGTTGTACCAGTTTGCAGTCACATCTGCAGTGGAGGAGTGCTCCCCTTTCTACACATCCTGGCCAACATGTGTTGTCACCTGAGTTTTTTATCTTAGGCATTCTGATTGATGTAGGGTGGCATCTCAGGGCCATTTTGATTTGCATTTTCCTGATCACTAAGGACTTTGAACGTTTCTTTCATTTTCTTTTAATTTAGATATTTTCTTTATTTCATTTCAAATGTTATGCCCTTTCCTAGATTCCACTCCAAAAATCCCCTATCCTCTCCCCCTTCCCCCTGCTCAGTAACCCACCCACTCCCATGTACTGGTCCTGGCAGTCCCCTGTACTGGAGCATAGAACCTTCACAAGACCAAGGGCTTCTCCTCCCACTGAAGACTGAATAGGCCATCCTCTGCTACATATGCAGCTAGACCCATGAGTTCCACAATGTGTGTTTATTTCATATTGTTGTTCCTCCTATGGGGCTGGAAACCCCTTCAGCTCCTTGTGTACTTTCTCTAGCTCCTTCATTGGGGACCCTGTCCCCCGTCCAATGCTTGGCTGTGAGCATCCACTTCTTTGTCAGGCACTGGCAGAGCATCTCAGGAGACAGCTTTATCAGGTTCCTGATAGCAATCTAGTGCTTCTTGGCCATTTGAGAATCCTCTGTTGTGAATTCCCTATTTAGTTCTATTCCTCATTTTTTGACTGGGTTGTTTAGTTTTTGGAGGTTATCTTCTTGAGCTCTTTATATATTTTGGATATTAGCCCTATATCAGGTGTGTGATTAATAATGATATTTTTCCTAATCTGGCATTTAAGATGCTTGCATTGTTGCTGATTTGTCCTACTGACTATGTTATTTGCCTTACAGAAGCTTTTCAGTTTCATGGGGTCCAGTTTATTATTTCTAGATCTTAGACCGTGAGCCATAAGAATTCTGTTTAGGATATTTTCCTCTGTCCCAATGAGTTTGAGGCTCTCTTCCAACTTCTCATCTATCAGATTCAGTGTATCTGGTTTCATGTTCAGGTACTTGATCCAAGTGGACTTGATCTTTGTAGAAGGTGACAAATATGGATCTTCTTTCTTTTTTTTCTCCATACAGACTGCCAGTTATACCAACTTCATTGTTTGAAGATGCTTTGCTTTTTCCATTGTATTTCTGGAATACCCTTAAGTAGTATTTAGGAAAAAAATGTAATATGCAAAGAAATTGTGGATGAGACATTAAATAACAGAGAACATCATGAATACGTAAAAAGAGAACCTATATATGTGTGAGTTCTGCTCATTATCACTATTACCTATAGTGATATGAACATTGAAGAAGGTAGTGTTACTTTATCTCTAGAGTTCCCAAATGAGGTACACAACTTACCAAATAGTTTCCTATTGTTTTCATGATAAACATGAAGAAATATTAACCAAACAATAAAAGATGATTTATGTATGAAAAGTTCTTAGAAAAATATAATGGAGCTGTGAAGTTTAATCAATCTTCCTTAACAAATTAGAATGATATAGGCATCAAATAGGCCATATCAGTTATAGCTATAATAGGCTTTTAAAAATAACAGTTGATGAACAAGTTCTGTATTTAAATATAATTTTTAATGTGATAAGGGCATACTCATTTATTCACACATTATTTTCATCTGTTTCTATATTTCAATAGAGCTAATTTTTTTTCAAAAATACTATGGAATAGAAGTATCTTCACTACCTTTAACCTCTAAGAAAAAATTCTGCAGTCTTGATGTAGAAAAAATTATTTACATTTTATCACTTATATTAAGGAAAAAAAATCTTCAAATCTTAGCAATTTGGTTGAAAAGACAATATCCCAACACCATATAGAGAGAAGGATGGGTTTAAACATATCAATAGATATAGCTGTTATCTAAATGGAGGAGCACTATATAATTTAGAAGAGAATTCCAGCACTTTTGTATTAATTAAAATTCTAATAGTATATTGTGTTTGGAATGTATGAGGGGAATGTAAAATAATCTTTGTATTCTAAGTTTTGGTAAACAGTAGGTTTATAAAATAATATTAGAGATAGGGAGAAAAGCTACATGATTCAAGAATTACTAAATTTCAAATTAAAACTTATACATCCCAAGCTTCTTGTATTATAAGTTCTGACACAAAGAGTTTTACAAAGACAATGAAGTGATTTTAAAAACTGCGTTTGTAAACTTTGGTAATTATTTGTAAAAAAAAAAAAAAAAGACAGTGGAACCAATAGTTCACTAGGTAGAATAAGAGCATTGGAGAGTTAAAAACAGATGAGAGGTAGAATTCAGTCACAGAATTATGTGACTTTGTAGAACTAGATTCAGGCAGTTATATGTCTGTACCTGTCTCATTATAATATATCAAGTAGATGATAGTAATACTGAGATATAATTTAGATTTTGAAATAAATATATTAAGTAGTACATTAGAGGTTAGTTCTCATTTTAAATTTAAATTATCAGAACTAGGATTTCTAATGTATGCCTTAAAATAATGAGATTGCTCTGTTAAGAAACAGATGGTATAACCTGTGTGAAAACATAAATGTTTCTGTATATAAAGACAGTTTTGATGGATAAAAATGTTTTCATACATTTGAGTAAATCTGTTGTTAAAACAGTAACATCTATTTCTTTCACCTTAAATTTGTGCTGTTCTGTGTGGTTTCATTAACTAATTAATTTTATTTTAACATAACCTTAATTCAACATAGAACTTTAAATATTTCATTTTTTTATTTCAACTGTATTCATTTTTCCTTTTTTTAATGTGATGGTCATCCAGAAAAAAATTATAATATTTTTGGAGAATTTTATTTATAAATACAACATATTTTGATATCCAACCTTTCTCCCTCTCCCATTTAATCAATTCTCCTGTCTCTCAATATTTATATGTCAAATTCATGTTTTCTTTTATATAAGTATATCATACAATACATATTTGCATATATATATGCATATGTTCAAGAATTCATGACTACATGTCCATAAATAAAATCTACTTGTGTTGCCTCTGTATACATGCATATAGGGATGACTATTTGTTTATTACTGCAGAGATGAACCTCAATTGAGCCCTCGATCTACAGGAAACAGGGTTCTGGTTATAGGTGAGCAAGGAGTTGGTGAGAAATGACAAACAAATACCAACACAAGGGTGTAGTTGTAAGCCACTCCCAGCCTACCAGAACTGGGTACTCCTGAAAGGCAGGCTGGTGCTGAAAAGGAGACTAGATGGGGAGAGAAGAATGAGGCTAAGACAAATTGTTCTGATCAAAGCCGTGAGTTTACTAACAGACTGCGCTTATAAAGGGGGGAGACACAACCCCTGCCAAGCTATTGTTGGTGCCAAGAGCCAGCCTGTAGGCAACATGCAGGTTAGGATGTGTCTCCTGAATGCCTCAAGGGTCTCTCAGCAGGTAGCAGAGTCTCAGAGAAGAGCAGCAGCAGGAACAGAACAATAGAGCCATCTAGGTCAGAAGGCTACAGCCTAGGTGGCCCCACCTCAGTGGCAACAATGTCTGCACCAGCCCACTTCAGGCTGGGGGAGGCTACAATTCCTCCCTGAGTATATAATAAAAAATAGCTGGACCAAGACATAAAATGTATGCTCCATAGTCCTGCCTGAGAGTCATGTGGCTGGGGGACACGCCTGGCTTGAGAAATCTTAGATTTTCCTGAACTATTCTTATCTGTCAAGGAGTATACATTCAGGTTGTTTGTTTATTTTACACAAACATAGTTCTGTGGTGTATTATTAACAAAACACAGCCTCTTGGCATAGACCTCTGTCTTAGATTGATATAGTTCCGAAATCTGGTTGCCCATCATTGGCTGACCGGCCCCTCATAGCATACCTTATTCCCAAATCAGACCAAAGCCACAATATATACTTAAAATGCTTCTTCATATTGATGAATTTCTGCCACGTGTACTTGCTGGAGGTGAAACTGCATGCTTGCTGAAATCACGCTCTAAGAAGAGAATGACCTGCTTGAAAAACAAAGTCGAGACAGTTGAAAAACAACAGGAAAAAAGCTTCTTTGGGGATGTCCAGGTACTCTATTGAGTTGCAAATTAGCAATAATCAAGCTCAAACTCTGGCCTCCTAGTGTGGGGGAAGTGGCTTTGAGAATTGACAGAAAGGCTGAAAATTCTGTGAGAGTAGAGCCTATGCTCCAAATTAACTTTTCTGGGTAAAAAGGATTTTTAGCCATCATGGTGGTTAGAATCATACTTACTGGAAGATTCAAGATCTGTGTCCACTTGACGAACCAATCTTTCAGGCAGCCATCGTGCTCCATCTTCCTTTTGTGAAAAAACAGAGACCGAACGTCTTCCCCAGATTAAAATGGGGTCTGGACCATTCCACACATTAGTTAATGGGTCCCATCATTTAACTATGACATAAGAACTGGAAGTAACTGGATGTCAGTGGCGACCTGTTTCAGACTAACCTTTAACATCAGTTTGCAAAAAATTTAAAATGAACAACACAAAAGCATGATGTGCTTTTGGTGACCTTGGGGGTTATAACTGCCCCTGTTTTGTTTTTAAAAGCCAATTTTTCAGAGTGCAATGAGCACATTCAAAAATTCCTTGTCCCATGGGTTTATAAGAAATTCCAGTTTTATGTTTGATACCAAATTCCTTACAAAATGAAGTAAAATTATTGCCAGCATAGGATGGCCCATTATCTGTCTTTTTTTTTAATTAGGTATTTATTTCATTTACATTTCCAATGCTATCCCAAAAGTCACCCACACGCTCCCCCACCCACCCACCCACTCCCACTTCTTGGCCCTGGCGTTCCCCAGTACTGAGGAATATAAAGTGTGCACGACCAATGGGCTTCTCTTTTCACTGATGGCCAACTAGGCCATCTTCTGATAAATATGCAGCTAGAGACACGAGCTCTGGGGGGTACTGGTTAGTTCATATTGTGGTTCCACCTATAGGGTTGCAGATCTCTTTAGCTCCATGGTTACTTTCTCTAGCTCCTCCATTGGGGGCTCTGTGATCCATCCAATAGCTGACTGTGAGCATCCACTTCTGTGTTTGCTAGGAAATGGCATAGTCTCACAAGAGACAGCTATATCAGGGTCCTTTCAGCAAAATCTTGCTAGTGTATGCAATGGTGTCAGCATTTGGAAGCTGATTATGGGATGGATCCCTGTATATGGCAATCACTAGATGGTCCATCCTTTGGTCACAGCTACAAATTTTGTCTCTGTAACTCCTTCCATGGGTGCTTTGTTCCCAAATCTAAGAAGGGGCAAAGTGTCCACACTTTGGTCTTCGTTCTTCTTGAATTTCATGCGTTTAGCAAATTGTATCTTATATCTTGGGTATCCTAAGTTTCTGGGCTAATATCCACTTATCAGTGAGTACATATTGTGCGAGTTCCTTTGTGATTGGGTTACCTCACTCAGGATGATGCCCTCCAGGTCCATCCATTTGCCTAGGAATTTCATAAATTCATTTTTTTTAATAGCTGAGTAGTACTCCATTGTGTAAATGTACCACATTATCTGTATCCATTCCTCTGTTGAGGGGCATCTGGGTTCTTTCCAGCTTTTGGCTATTATAAATAAGGCTGCTATGAACATAGTAGAGCATGTGTCCTTCTTACCTTGACCCAGATATAGCTGTCTCTTGTGAGACTATGCCTGGGCCTAGCAAACACAGAAGTGGATGATCACAGTCAGCTATTGAATGGATCACACGGCCCCCAATGGAGGAGCTAGAGAAATTACCCAAGGAGCTAAAGGGAACTGCAACCCTATATGTGGAACAACAATATGAACTAACCAGTACCCCGGAGCTCTTGTCTCTAGCTGCATATGTATCAAAAGATGGCCTAGTCAGCCATCACTGCAAAGAGAGGCCCATTGGACTTGCAAACTTTATATGCCCCAGTACAGGGGAACCCCAGGGCCAAAAAGGGGGAGTGGGTGGGTAGGGCATTGGGGGGGGGTGGGTATGGGGGACTTTTCGGATAGCATTGAAAATGTAAAGGAGGAAAATACCTAATAAAATAATAAATTAAAAAAAAAACTGATGGTATGCAATAGTCCAAATATCAATATTCTGCAATAACCAATTTAATTGCTGTTTGAAACAAGGAACAGACATTTTGTCAGGTTTTTCTTTTTTCTTTTTTTTTTTTTTGGTTTTTTGAGACAGGGTTTCTCTGTATAGCCCTGGCTGTCCTGCAACTCACTTTGTAGACCAGGCTGGCCTCGAACTCAGAAATCTGCCTGCCTCTGCCTCCCGAGTGCTGGGATTAAAGGCGTGTGCCACCACGCCCGGCTTTTTGTCAGGTTTTTAAGACACAATTTTTTTGTTATAGTTTTTCTTAGATATATGAATTTATCTTACAATTCTTTATTAGCACCACAGCAGCCTTATAATAGAATGTTAAAACTTTACTTTGAGGTGAAGAAAGATGATTTTACATTAATGTTTTCTCTTGCCAAAGAATTGCTGTGGGCACATTTAATAACCATAACTAAAATAAGCAACTAATATTTAATTACCATAGATTATAATTGATAACAATTATAAAAGCTTCCTTTATTTTCTGCAAAGCCTTTTGTTCTCTACCAATTAATTTGTATCTCTCGAGATAACATCCAACAAAGTTTTAAGTCACTTTAAGTCCTTAAGGTGAGGTCTTAGCCAATTAATATCTCCTGGACGATTTTGAAAATAAAATTTTGAAGCACATCAATTTTTCGTTCTTAGATTTTCTGTACCACAATTTTCTAGTATAACTAAAACCCTAAATATTAAAAAGATATTACGAAGATGTTACGAAGTTTGGCTGCCAATTTATACCTATGAATGCCTGACAGTGCAAATTTTAATGCTTCATTACGAGACATTGTTTTAAATCTTATCTCTAAGTCTACTTTTTAGGATAAGAATCCCATTAAATATTATCTCAACTAGAAGTATCCTTAGAGGCCTAGTTTTTTGGCCTGCTTTATGCCACGTGTTTGAAAGACTCCAACCCTGAGTTACCAATTTTAAGCTGTCTCGTTACCAATATTACACCTTTTAATTCATACTCATAACTTATAAGCTAATACTCTATGATGAAGACATATATAGCATATTATACCTTTAAAACCAGTAAAAAACCAAATGGAACAGGAACACGAATCTTATAAATTTACACCAATCAAAGAATTTTATATCTTCTAGCTATAATTATAAGATAAAAAATAACTTTGTCATTTGCTGAACACAATAATCATAATTGCAGAGAATTTTCTAGGAAAATACAACTATCAGCTTATTTGCCTTAGAACTAAGAGGTTGCAGACTCCTTCTCTTTAAAAACAGTTTTTCAGCACTGGCTCTCCTGCTGTGCTTGATTCTTGGCTAAAGTGTGGGCCACTCTCGGACTTTGCTGAATCAGCAGATAAAGTTTTAGCCATTTTTATTTTCCAACAAGAAACACAGAACATTCAGTCATTCACACAACGAAACAAAAACATACACGAATTGACGTATTGTGGGATTGGTGCACCAAACATAGACAATACAAAGAGGGTAGAGAACTTCTCCTGTAGGGGCCAGAAAGAATAAAGCAGCGCATCCCCCAATTTCTCTCTGTCTCTGGGAGAGTTTCAAAATCCATCTTCTTTTATTTTATTTTATTTTATTTTAGCCCTACTCCTCTTGCCTGATGCAGTTCTTGACTTTGGACAACCACCTGTTTTGAAGTTTCTAGTCCCATTTCTGTGTCTCTGGGAGAGTTTCAAAATCCATTTTCCTCTATTTTATTTTATTATTTTAAGCTCTCCTCCTCTTGCCTCATGCAGTTCTTGACTGCCACCTCCAGCAACACTTTAAAAAAATGAAGTTTAAAACCAGTGCTAGCATAAATACCTGTTGCTCACTGTACCCGATATGATCTTATTCTTCCCTTCTCGTGGAGCTCCACATAAGACAGCAGTCCCTCAGTTTTACCCCGCCATTTTCAGGTCCCTGGTTTAGGTGCCAATCTATAGTTGTAAGCCACATGCAGCCTACAAGTGCAGGGTACTCCTGAAAGTCAGGCTGTGGCTGAAAAGGAGACTAGACGGGGAGAGAAGAATGAGGCCAAGACAAATTGCTCTGATCAAAGCCCACGAGTTTACTAAGACTGTGCTTATAAAGGGGGGAGGCCCATCCCCCGCCAATCCATTCTTGGTGTCCGGAGCCAGCCTGTAGGCGACATGCAGGATAGAATGTGTCCCCGGAATGTCTCAAGGGTCTCTCAGCAGGTAACATAGCCTCAGAGAAGAGCAGCGGCAGGTGACAGAATAATAGAGCCATCTAGGTTGGAAGGCTACAGCCCAGGTGGCCCCACCTCAGTGGCAACAAGGTCTGCACAAGCCCACTTCAGGCTGGGGGAAGGCTACACAAGGGAGTGTGGTATCTGAATATATTTTCACAAAGTGAACACCAGTCTTATATAATACAGAACCTAGTGGGAAAACCCCCACCCAACTCCCGATTCAGCGTGCACCCAAGAATCACGAATAGAACACAACGCCTTGATGTAACAACACGAGGTATTTTAATGGCGGAGCTCCGAAACGTATCTCACACAGGAGACAGTGGATTCGACCACGAGGCTTGGAAGCTAGGGGTTTTTATAGAAAGGGAGTGGGGCTGGGGGAGGAATTGGCGCAGTTTCACATGATTGGTCCATTTAAACATCAGCAGCCTGAGGTCAGAGGGGTGGGAGATAGGGAGGCGATGGGCCTGCCCGGGCATGTCCTGGTCTGTTCTGCTATGTTCTCAGCCCCAGGTTTCAAAGCTCACAAACAACTCTTTGGGCTATTTGACATACATTACATGAATCACAGGTCTCAAGTTTTATTTCCTTTCAACAGAAGAAAAACAAGAAAGCTAGGTGAATACATCTGTCAACAAAGAAAATGCATACATAAAAATATGGTGGGAGCCAGGCCATGTTTACAACTGAGAATAGGAACTGTCTTCAATTAAGATCAGCTAAGCACAGGAGCCAGGTGAATGCTCTGATACAATGCTAGTCTATTGTTAAACCCACCACCAGGGGTCCTTTAGTAAATGCCTGATTATGCTATTCCTCTGGGCCAGGTGAAAAACCTGAACCAGGGGAATTCCATTCTACTAACCCTTCCATGAATAATACTACAACCCACCTATTTCCTAGGTCATTGTGTATTCCTGTGTTTGGGTGTGACTCGGCTATTGTCCTAAGTGATCACTATGTAGACTAGCCCTGGGCTTTTCTAGCTCTATTCAAGTAAATTGTAATGCCTAATTAGTTTCACTGTCTCTACTAAAGTAAATTTGAATGTTACTGAATAGGTAACATTCTTAGTGAATTCCAGACTCAGGGTTGGCTCAAGGACTTTCTAGGAACCATTGGAACACTTGATGGAGGCTTAGCTATATGTCAAAATCAACCCTTAAAGGCACTTATAATAAAGCAATACTGAAAGAGAGCACATGGATCCATAAACCAGATTAATGCAGGGGCAGGTTTTGAGTGTATGTGCTATGGGATTGACAAGGTTCCAGGAGGCTAAGTTTCTGTGAAACTCTTTGCCTCAGGACTGCTTTCAATTTTCTAAACCTGTCAAGCAGACTTTATGGAGTGGATGTAGCATATTAGCAACCTGTCAGAACTTTGTTCATCAGGATATCTGACTGTCATTTTTCTGGAGGCTGTTAACTACTTGAAGCTTTTCAACTAATGATGCAGACTTGAGCACTTCATCCAACCTTGTTGAATTGTTGAGTGGTATTGTCATGGTTAAGTCAGGTACAGACAATGATAATTTTGAAAGTTCAGGTGTGCACGATCACCCTTATGCCATGAAACTGTTATTTTGAATCTTCCTGGTCATTTGGGTCTTACAGTCTTTCAACTTCATCTTCCTTGACATTCTCTGAGTCATGGATGTAAGTATTGTATTATAGATGTCCCACAACAAGTGAAGCAATACATGTTCAACAGTGTAACAGTAGCCCTTGGGTATAGCAACAGACAGTATGACTGGTTGTAAAATTTACATGATAGGATAGTACTCGTACCTGATACTTCTGTTAAGTACCCATGGCCCTAGATGTGCAGATGCTAGCATACTGGTTTCATTTGGTAAACTGATGAGTTTTTGTTTGGTTAGTGGTTTTCTCTTTTTCTTTTTTTGTTTTCTTTTGTTTTGTTTTTCTGCCCAATAAAGAGGGTTGTATTTGTAATAGATTAACAGAGATTTAATCTATTAATTAATAGACTAAACAGAGAATTCACATCAGAAGAATTTCAAAGGCCTGAGAAGCACTTGAAGAAATGGTCAAAGACCTTAGTGATCGGGGAAATGCAAATTAAAAAAACCTGAAATTCCCCTTTACACTAATCAAAATGGCTAAGATCAAAACCTCAGGTGACAGTACATTAGGAGAGAGAATATGGAGAAAGAGAAACACTTTCCATTGCTTCATTGCTAGTGGAATTGCAAACTGGTACAAACTGTCCCTGTGCCCTATAGTTAGTCTGAGTAAGAAATTATCTATCTTGTTGATTTTCACAAAGAACCAGCTCCTGAAATGTTTAATTCTTTGAATAGTTCTTTTTGTTTCCACTTGAAAGCAGTCCTTGGTTGATTTCAGCACTGAGTTTGATTATTTTCTGCTGTCTACTCCTCTTGGGTGTATTTGCTACCTTTTGTTTTAAAGCTTTTAGGTATGCTGTCAAACTGCTAGTGTAATCTCAACCTAGTTTCTTTTTGGAGGTACTCAGAGCTATGAGTTTTCCTCTTAGCATTGCTTTTATTGTGTCCCATAAGTTTGGGAATGTTGTGGATTAATTTTCATTAAACTCTAAAAAGTCTTTAATTTCTTTCTTTATTTCTTCCATGATCAAGGTATCATTGAGTAGAGTGTTCAGCTTCCACGTGAATGTTGGCTTTCTATTATTGATGTTGTTCTTGAAGATCATCCTTAGTCTGTGGTGATCAGATAGGATGCATGGGATAATTTCAATATTTTTGTGTTTGTTGAGGCCTGTTTTGTGGCCAATTGTATGGTCAATTTTGCAGTAGGTTCCATAAGGTGCTCAGAAGAAGGTATATCCGTTTGTTTTAGGATAAAATGTTCTGTAGATATCAGTTAAATCCCTTTGTTTCAAAACTTCTGTTAGTTTCAATGTGTCTCTGTTTTGTTTCTGTTTCCATGATCTGTCCTTTGATGAGAGTGGGGTGTTGAAGTCTCCCCCTATTATTGTGTGAGGTGGAATGTGTGCTTTGAGCTTTACTAAAATTTCTTCAATGAATGTGGATGCCCTTGCATTTGGAACATAGATATTCAGAATTGAGAGTTCATCTTGGAAGATTTCAACTTTGATGAGTATGAAGTGCCCCTCCTTATGTTTTTTGATAACTTTGGGTTGGAAGTCGATTTTATCTGATATTAGAATGGCTACTCCAGCTGTTTCTTTAGATCATTTGCTTGGAAAATTGTTTTCCAGCCTTTCACTCTGAGGTAGTGTCTGCCTTTTTCCCTGAGGTGGGTTTCCTGTAAGCAGCAAAATGTTGGGTCCTGTGTTTGTAGCCAGTCTGTTAGTCTGTGTCTTTTTATTGGGGAATTGAGTCCCTTGATATTAAGAGATATTAAGGTAAAGTAATTGTTGCTTACTGTTCTTTTTGTTGTTAGAGTTGGAATTCTGTTCTTGTGGCTGTCTTAAGTTTGTTGAAGGATTACTTTCTTGTTTTTTCTAGGGCCTAGTTTCTGTCTTTCTGTTGGTGTTTTCCCTTCCTTATCCTTTGTAGGGCTGGATTCATGGGGAGATACTGTATGAATTTGTCTTTGTCATGGAATACTTTGGTTTCTCCATCTATGAAAATTGAGAATTTTGCTGGGTATAGTAGCCTGGGCTGGCATTTGTGCTCTCTTAGGGTCTGTATAACATCTGTCCAGGATCTTCTGGCTTTCATAGTCTCTTTAGAGAAATCTGCTCTAATTCTAATAAATCTGCCTTTATATGTTACTTGACCTTTTTCCCTTACTGATTCTATCTTTATTTAGTGCATTTGTTGTTCTGATTATTATGTGTCAGGAGGAATTTCTTTTCTGGTCCAGTCTATTTGGAGTTCTGTAGCCTTCTTGTATGTTCATGGGCATCTCTTTCTTTAGGTTAGTAATGTTTTCTTCTATAATTTTGTTGAAGATATTTACTGGACCTTTAAGTTGAAATTCTTCATTCTTATCTACCCCTCTTATTCGTAGGGTTGGTTTTCTCATTGTGTCCTCGATTTCCTGGATGTTTTGAGCTAGGATCTTTTTGCATTTTTCATTTTTGTTTTTTGACTGTTGTGTATATGTTCTCTATGGAATCTTCTGCATCTGAGATTCTCTCTTCCATATCTTGTATTCTGTTGATGACCTATGGTTCCTGATTTCTTTACTAGGGTTTCTATTTTCAGAGTTGTCTCCCTTTTGGTTTTCTTTATTTTTTCTACTTCCATTTTTAGATCTTGGATGGTTTTGTTCAATTCCATCACGTATTTGTGTTTTCCTGTAATTCTTTAAGGGATTTTTTTGTTCTTCCTCTTTAAGGACTCTACCTGTTTAGCAGAGTTCTCCAGTATTTCTTTAAGTGAGTCATTAATGTCCTTCTAAAAATTCTCTATCAGCAACTTGAGATATGATTTTAAATCCATATCTTACTTTTCAGGTGTGTTTCAGTATCCAGGACTCACTGAGGTGTGAGTGCTGGGTTCTGATTATGCTGAGTTGTCTTGGTTTCTGTTAGTAAGTATCTTACATTTGCCTTTACCATCCGGTAATCTCTGGTGTTAGTTGTTATAGCTGTCTCTGGCTGAATATTGTTCCTCCTTTGTTTCTATTAGCCTCTGTCTACACTCCTTGGAATCCAACTCTCTCCTGAGTTTCAGTGGTCAGAGCACTCTCTGCAGGCAAGCTCTCCTCTTGCAGGGAAGATGCATGGAGGACTGGGTCTTATCTCTGCCTCCTGGATGAAGATGAAGATCCAAAAGGGACCTTTTCTGAGAAGCTATGTTGCTGCTGCAGCCTGTGCACTCTCCTGAGCAGACTGGTCTCTGAGAGACCCAGGATACAAGATGGTGTTCTTACCTGGTCCTGGGGGCAGAGCCCTCCCCAGAGGCTGATTCTCCCTGACAGGGAAAGTGCGCAGAGGACTTGGTCTCAGCTCAGCCTCCTGGCTGAAGATGAAGGCCTAAAAGTGACCTTGTTCAAGAAGCTATGTTGCTTCTGCAGCCCACACCTTGTTTGATTTTTTCATAGACTTTATTTTTCTCTTCCTTCCTTCCTTCCTTCCTTCCTTCCTTCCTTCCTTCCTTCCTTTCTTTTCTTTCTTTCTTCTTTCTTTCTTTCTTCCTTCCTTTCTTTCTTTCTTTCTTTCTTTCTTTCTTTCTTTCTTTCTCTCTTTCTCTTTCTTTTTTTCTCTCTTTTTCTCTCTCTTTCTTTCTTTTTTCTTTCTTTCTTTTTTATTTCTTTCTCTTTTTCTTTCTTTTTTTTCACTCTCTGTTTCTTTCTGCCTTTTTTCCTCCCTTTCTTCCTTTATTTCTTTTTTGTTTATTATTTCATTTATTATCATTCAGAATGAACCACTCATAATTTTAGGGACTTAAATGATAAGGATAATTTAATGAAAATGAATGAATGCTTTCACTTGCATGTTTATCTGGACACCATATGTTCCAGACAGTTAGTAAAGAGGGTATTTGAACTTTTATATTGGAGAATTGCATTTAAATATTCTATGCTGAAATTTATCCCTCCTAATAAGATCACATTCTAATTCCTAAAGTCGTTTAGTGTCCCATGACTGGTAAAGGAGAAAAAGAAGAGATTTTGCATGTGATTGAAGCCTTCACCATTCAGATAAATCTTAAATGCAATGACAGGCAACAGAGGGAAACAAAAGAGGTTAGGTTGTGTTTTATTATTTGAATGTAATAGTTAATGTCACAAATATTTTCCGGTATAATCCTCATGAAGACCAAGTCAATGAATATGAACATCATCTTCTAGTGTATGTAATGAGCCCCTAACACTAACTGTGTTCACACATTTCCAATTTTACCCATATATTAAGTAGACATTATGCTGCACTGTTCTCTAGCTTATTTACAGGTACAACTAAGGTTCCATAACCTCTGAGCAACACTGTTTAATTACACAAATCAGGTCAACAATATACTACTCATTTTTTATGTAGTATTTCCATCCATTGTTTTCCATACTTTAATGCATGAGATAAAAGAGTACAATCTTTGAGTCCCAGATAGGATGTTCTCATCATCAGAGGAGTTAAGAAGAAACACTTAATTCTAATTCATGTGACTCATTTCCTTGGTATGAATTTCCAGCTAAGCATTTCTCTTCTGTTTCAGATCATCAGGATTTTTGTAATTTGTTATTGCTGCCAAAATAAACTTGTATAAGGCATATGTACTAGAGCATGTTTGAACTTCATTCTCTATGGAGATCAGTTATATACTTAATACAGGACTCATAAGGGTGGTTGGTGTTTCAGTATTTCATACTTTTGTAATTGATAACAATATAAAGGTTTAGTTCTCACTTGACAATTTATACATTTATAATTTTATAAACTAAATTTTGATTTATGAATATAATGAGATGTTTCATAAATAAAACAACCCATATTAACATTGGGCCCACAAAAATACATATGCATAAATATTTTTAAACTATTAATATTTAAATTTTTCCTAATGAGGACCATGCGATAAATTCAGTTTGTTGAGAATTCTATTTTGAAACCATTAGTAATTATTTAAAATAATATCTTTACAGTGCCTTATTTAATTCAAAATGAATATAACAACATATTTTAATAAGATCAGTTTTGATCTTGATAAATTTAAATGGGTAGATTATAAATTTTTGTTTTAAATGGTATAGATAGTACTAATTATTTTACTAATGGGAACTCACAGTTTGTTAAGTTTAAAAGAGTTCCATTAATATTTAATTTCATAAGTAAAGAGACTGTAAACTAAAAATTTTGTGCAGTTTGTCTATTTAATTACCATTCTCGGAGAAAGAGAACCCTAACTTTATGAAACAGAAACAAAAGCAAAAAAAAAAAAAAAAAAAAAAAAAAAAAAAAAAAAAAAAAACAGTGAATATATTTTGTGGTCTCTGACAACACAATGGGGTATTTTAAGTTCTTCAGAGAGTGCCCTAATGGTGCTGATCCTGAAACCAAGATTTGCTACTTCAACATGACACCAAATACTAATGAAATTAAAAAATCCTGGTAGTGAAAGAATACAACTTCACTACAGCAAGTATGTAGACATGAAGAAAATGATAAATGGACTTGAAATCCATTTCTTTAATGTTCCATCATTTCTTTTAAGACACTTTAATAAAATGGGGTAAAATCATTGCTTTGCACTAATTCCTAACTCTATAGGAATTTGATCCATAGGCTAGCTACCAGATATCAAAGTACAGAACTCTTCTTCACCCTAAAACTAAACAACTGAGTAATCATGCCCTGTCTTCCTTTTATGACTAGATCTTTCCTAACATCAAAAATCATTGCTGAGGGTCTATAGATGTGATGTTTGTTTATAGAACCGGGGGCATTCTGAAGTTCCATTTTACTAAACAAGTTTATATCTAAACAAGGAAGATATTCCAATGAGGACACAAGGAAAGAACCTGAGTAATGTCACAGAACTAACATTTAGTTTTACTGTGTTTTCAAACAAAATTTAACTCTACTTTGTCTTGCTCCTGTTTTTGGAATGGTACTAAAAGGGTCTCCATTTGCTTTAGAGATTTAGGTGAGTAGGATTACTCCATCTGTCACTTTACTTAGAGGAAGAAGGTTACTCTAAATCCCTTGTGTTGAGCCAAGTGCCCAAGGAACAGAACTTTCTTAGCAACAGGCTGAACCTGGTCTGATGCCCAGAACACTTGGGGATATGAGGACAGAAAATGTGTCAGTACACAATATGTTTTTTTTTCCTGTTTACCTTAATATATGCTTTGGTTGCATACACTTTGTTAAGTTAGAATTCAAAGATGACATTTCTCCTCCTGTAAAAACAAAACAGAATAAAGACACTTGCAAGGGTCTGGGAGATGAAATATTAGACATCTTTATTTTTTATAAGGACTAAAATTATAAAATATGAGTATTAAAGAAGTCAGAGTAGACTCAACTTAAGGTCAAGAATCAGATAAGTAGGAATGAACACATATTTTTAATTGTGCTCTGTAATCAAATATGAAAATATTAATATTAGGTCCACAAAACAAAATAATTACGTTGTTAAAACTCTTAAATGTATTGATACAGTGAAACAAACCTACATTTTATTTTATTATCTTTCAAAAATTATTAGTGTATGTTAACTTTATGAAATACTTTCATTTATATCTAAATGAACGTTGATCATATTCTCACCATCCACCCACTGTCTCAGCTATCTCTCTACAGAATCTCTTTTATGTATCAAGAAGTTCATTTAGTATTGTTTAACTTAAATATGACAGTAAACGTATAATATTTGTCATTTAAGGTCTAACTTATTTTGTGTTTCTAAGCATAAAAGTTAAAATTTGTAAAATAGAAGGAAGTTTAAATAAAATCATTAGAAGAAAAATTAGTTGAAATGAAAATGATGTTGAACTAAATAAGAAGTATTCAAAGAAACCTATGTTATAAGCATCTTTTACAATAGCAATTTGTTTTTATGGTTTTAGAACTTTATTGTAGAAAGGCAGAGAGAAAGAGAGAGAGAGAGAGAGAGAGAGAGAGAGAGAGAGAGAAGGTAGAAAGAGGGAGAGGTCAGCCATGGCCACATGGAGAGAGGGGGGAAAGAAGAGAGAAAAGGAGGGCTAGAGATGAGAGTAAGAAAGGTGAGAGCTTAAAGAGAGAGAGAAGGGGCCAAAAAACCCCTATAATAGCAACTTTGTATGCTACTTTTGGGTCTCATTCATGTAATTTTTTTTTATAATACAGTTACTTAGTTATCTATTTGAAGGTCACACTTACTTTTATATAAGTGTTTTATTTGAATAATTCTATAAATTTGCTACCAGATCATGACACTGTTCATTTATAAATATACGAAGAAATCTAAAATATTAAGAAATTATTGGTTTTTATTATAGAAACTTACTGTATTTAACTTGCCTTGTGATTTAAGAAATTTAACTATTTGTAAACCTAATGTTGAAGAAAATAATATTCTCAAATTATCTATCTTACCTTTCAAATGATGATGCTTGAAAAATAAAGTAAATTAAACACAAAATAAATAAAAGAAAGGAAGTTAAAGGTAAAATGTAAAAGGGGGCATGGAAGCTGGAGAGATGTTTCAGTGAGTAGAGTTCCATACTATGAAGATACAAAATTGTATTTCCATTTCACAGATAAAACATAATATGGTAATTAAATTTGTAACCCCAGTACTCCATTGGCTGGAAAGAGGCAAGAAAGGTAAATTTCTTAAATTAATTTGGTAACTAGTCTAGCATAAGGCATTTATTATTAACCTGTGAGCATGTGCATGTGTCTATAGCATGTAAATAAATGCACACAAAACCACATGTGTATATTTGTGCACATAAAAAACAAAATAGATGACAAAAATGGAGGATACACAAAAGAAAAAGAAATAGAAGATTCATCAGGCCAAAATATTTCTCAAGGAAATATAAATGTGATTTAAACTGTGGTAAGCTAGAACAGGGTAGGAATATAAAGGTTTCTTAAAATTGGGATGAGGGAGATTGGGTTAGCACATTCAAAACACATGTAACTGATGACATCCTTCAAAGACACATGGCTGAACCTTACTTAAAATGAGAGCCTGAAATATTTTTTATTTACTAAATAAATCTTTGTTTTAAATTCAGTCATTTCCCCAAAATAGACAACAAAAAAACAGACAGACAAAAGAACAGTGGCCTGAGCAGTTGTCTCATGCAGAATCATCCCCAAATGATGAAAAGAGAAGATTTCAAAGGAAATATAAGGCAAAACTTATTTAACGTCAGACTTCAAATAAGAGGTCATTGCTTTAAAAACTAGTATGTGAGCCTACCCTTTCATGATTGAGCCACTGTGTTTCTGTGATATTCCTGTGTGTGTACAAAATGCCTGTGTCTTCATGTGTCTTTTGTGCTTCTTCTTTGGATCTTACTTGCCTGCTTGGTTGTTTTTGTTTAAATTTATCTTACTATTATTCTTTTTTTTTAATTTAATTTTAATTCATTAATTTATTTATTTATTCATTTATTTATTTATTTATTTACTTTTAAATTTATTTTTGAGACAGGGTCTCTCTGTGTAGCCCTGGCTGTCCTCGAACTCACTCTGTAGACCAGACTGGCCTCAAACTCAGAAATCCACCTGCCTCTGCCTCCCAAGTACTGAGATTAAAGGCTTAAACTGCCCAGCACTTTAGATGTTGCTTTGTTGTCTAAAAAGATAGAAAGTACATGGATTTGGATGGGAGGGCATAGCATAATAGGTATAGATGAGAATGAAGATTTTCAACTTAAAGGGCCAGTAAATATCTTCAACAAAATTTTAGAAGAAAACTTCCCTAACTTAAAGAAAGAAATGTATGTGAACATGCAAGAAGGCAACAGATCACTAAATAGATTGAATCAGAAAAGAATTTCCTCCTGTCACATAATAATCAAAACAACAAATGCACAAAACAAAGAAAGAATATTAAAATCAGTAAAGAAAAATGTCAAGTAACATATAAAGGCAGACCTATTAGAATTACACCAGATCTCTCACAAGAGACTATGAATGTTAGAAAATCCTGGACAGACATCATATAGACCCTAAGGCTACAATACCCAACCACAATAACCATGGGTGGAGAAACCAAGAAGTTCCATGACAAAATAAATTTACTCAATATCTTTCCACAAATCCAGTCAATCCAAGGAAAACTCCAAAACAAGGAGGGAAACTATACCTGAGAAAAAGCAAGAATATAATCTTTTTTTTTTGTTTGTTTGGTTTTTTTGTTTGTTTGTTTTTTTGTTTTGTTTTGTTTTTCGAGACAGTAACAAACCAAAAAGGAGATAATTACAAAAATCTTAATTTTCCACCTCTAACAACAAAAATAACAGGAAGTAACAATAATTTTCCTTAATATCTCTTAATGTCAATGAATTCAATTCCCCATTAAAAAGACATAGACTAACAAACTGGATCCATAAACTGGACCCAGCATTTTGCTGCAGACAGGAAACAAATGTCAGTGACAAAGACAGATATTACCTCAGAGTAAAAAGTTGGAAACCAATTTTCCACACATTTTTTCTCAACAAACAAGCTGAAGTAGCCATTTTATTATCGAATAAATTCGATTTTCAACCAAAAATTGTCAAAAGGATAAGGAAGGACACTTTGTACAGGTCAAAGAAAAAAATCCATCAAGATGAACTCTCAATTCTGATTATCTATGATCAAAATGCAAGGGCATCTACATTCATAAAAGAAAGTTTACTAAAGCTCAAAGCAAACATTGCATCCCACACAATAATAGTGGGAGACTTCAACACCCCACTTTCAGAAATGGGCAGATAATGGAAACAGAAACTAAACAGAAACATAGTGAAACTAACAGAAGTCATGAACCAAATGGATCTAACAGATATTTCTAGAACATTTCATCCTAAAGCAAAAGAATATACCTTTTTCTCAGTACCTCATGGTACCTTCTCCAAAAATGAACATATAATTGGCCACCAAACAGACCTCAACAGATACAAGAAGAATGAAATAATCCCTTGCACTATTTCACATCACCAAGGACTAAGGCTAGTCTTAAATTCCAACGAAAACAACTGAAAACACACATGCACATGGAAGCTGAACAACACTCTACTCAATGATTACTTGGTCAATGAAGAAATAAAGACAGAAATTGAAGACATTTTAGAATTTAATGAAAATGAAGAGACAACATACCATAACTTATGCGACACAATGAAAGCAGTGGTAAGAGGAAAACTAGGGGGCCCAAGTGCCTCAAAAATGAAACTAGAGAGAGCTTACAGTAGAAGCTTGACAGCACATCTGAAGATTCTAGAACAAAAATAATCAAATATTGGGAGGCAGAGGCAGGCAGATTTCTGAGTTTGAGGCCAGTCTGGTTTACAAAGTGAGTTCCAGGACAGCCAGGGCTAAATAGAGAAACCCTGTCTCAAAAAAACAAAAGAAAAAAAAATCAAATATACCCAAGAGGAGTAGATGGCAGGAAATGATCAAATTCAGGGCTAAAATCAACCAAATAGAAACTGAAAGAACTATACAAATAATCAATGAAGAGCTTTTGAGCATTTTTTTTGAAAAATCAACATGATAGATAAATCCTTAGCCAGAGTAATCATAGGGCACAGTGACAGTATCCAAATTAATAAAATCAGAAGTGATAAGGAAGATATAACAACAGAAACTATGGAAATTCAAAAAATCATCAGATTATACTACAAAATCTTATACTCAACAAAACTAGAAAATCTGCATGAAATGAACCATTTTCTAGAGAAATACCAGGTGCCTAAGTTAAAACAGTATCAAATAAACCATCTAAACAGTCCCATTACCCTTAAAGAAATAGAAGCACTCATTAATATTCTCCTAGCCAAAAGAAGCCCAAGACCAAATGGGTTTAGGGTTTAGCAGAGAATTCTGTCAGACCTTTAAAGAAGACCTGTTTCTGTTTTATTCCACAAAACAGAAACAAAGGTACACTACTCAGTTCTTTCTATGAAGCCACAATTACGCTTATACCCTAACCACAGAAAGACCAAAGAAAGAGAACTTCAGACTAAGCTCTTTTATGAACAGTGATACAAAATTACTCAATAAAATCTTGCCAACCAAATCCAAGAACACATCAAAAGGATCATTCACCAAGATCAAGTGGGCTTTTGTCCAGGGATGCAGGGATGTTTCAATATGCAGAAATTCATCAATGTAATCCACTACATTGACTAATTCTCCAATGTGTAAATGTATCACATTTTCTGTATCCATTCCTCTGCTGAGGGACTTCTGGGTTGTATCCAGAATCTGGCAATTATAAATAAGGCTGCTATGAGTATAGTTGAGCATGTGTTCTAATAACAGGTTGGAGCAACTTCTGGGTATATACCCAGGATTGGTATAGCTGGGTCCTTAGGTAGTATTATGCCCCATTTTCTGAGGAACCACCAGACTGATTTCCAGAGCAGTTGTAACCATTTGCAATCCCACCAGCAATGGAGGAGTGTTCCTCTTTCTCCACATGCTTGCCAGCATCTGCTGTCACCTAAGTTTTTTTTTTTTTTTTTCTTTTTTCTTTTTTTTTTTTTTTATCTTAGCCATTCTGACTGGTGCGAGATGGAAATATAGGGTTTTGTTTGTTTTTGGTTTTTTGTTATTTTTGATTTGCATTTCTCTGATGACTAAAGATGTTGAACATTTCTTTAAGTGCGTCTTGGCCATTTGGGTTTCCTCAGTTGAGAATTTCTCTGTTTAGCTCTATTTCCCATCTTTTGATAGGGTTATTTGGTTCTCTGGAGTCTAATTTCTTAAATTCTTTGTGTATATTGAATATAAGCTCTCTATTGGATATAGGATTGGTAAAATATTTTCCCAATGTGTTCATTTGCTTTTGTCCTCTCGACACTGTCCTTTGCCTTACAGAAACTTTGTAATTTTATGAGGTCTCATTTGTCTATTTTTGATTTAGAGCATAAGCCATTGGTGTTCTGTTCAGGAAAATTTCTCCTGTGCCCATGTGTTTGAATTCGTTTGGAATAACAAACAAACCTGAGATAGCAAAAAATATTTACAACAATAAAAGAACATCTGGGGGAATCACCGTCCCTGACTTCAAGCTGTACTACAGAGCAATAGTGATAAAAACTGCATGGTGCTGGTACAGAGATAGTAGACAAGTATATCAATGGAATAGAATTGAAGACCCAGAAATAAACCCACAAATCTATGGTCACTTGATCTTTGACAAAGGAGCTAAAATATTCCAGTGAAAAGAAGGACTGCATTTTCAAAAAATGATGCTTGTTCAACTGGTGGTCAGCATGTAGAAGAATGAAAATTGATCCATTTTTATCTCCTTATACAAAGCTCAAGTCCAAGGATCAAGGGCCTCCACATAAAACCAGGTACACTGAATCTAACAGAAGAGAAAATTTTGCCTTCTAATACATACATGCATGCATACACATGTTTGCGTATAGGTATCTACATACCCAAGAACACCCATACATATGTACCTACAAACTAAAAAATGATACATAAAAATAATCCATACTTTTGCAAACAAGTTTGCTTTCTTTTTACAAATATCACATTAAACTTAGAGGAAGACTAATTGTTTTATGAAGCTGATTTGCTTCTAAAGTGAAATTTATATAGTATAATTTCCCAACTAGCCCTAGGAAGAAAAACTCAAAAGATAATTTCCCACTCAAATATAGAAAATGTTCATTCACTGATCTACTTTAATTAGATTATATGAACATCTTGAATTTCCTCCAATTCCAAAAAAACATAGTAGCTCTCCTTTGTTTCCTGTTTTACTTTATTTCTTTACTATCTAATTTTATATGAATTTTTAAGTTGCAGTTCTTTCTAAATTATTATATCTTTATATTGCTTTTCTTGACATATCAAGTTAGATATTTAAGAACTTCTGATTGCATCCATTATTGGGTAATATTAGCTATCCTTCCACATAAACAGAAATGCAATCCATAAAAATAATAACATCACATGAAAAGAACACTAAAACACAGAAAACAAACTAGAAAAAAATCATTTGAGGAAACTCAGATGGTTATCTGTAAGTGTTTCTGTTGTTTTGTTTCTGCCACACTGGTAGTAGAACAAAATCCCTAAGCTGAAAAAAATGCAGATTATATTGAAAGAAAATAAAATTCTCAAGAACATCTTTCTCTTCATATCCAAATATCAAGTAATAGATACCCTCGAGAATAGAGGCAAACATCATGAAAGAAGGCATATCCCTATCCTTTCTCAGGGAGGCCTGGAAGCTGGCGGAATGTAGAACTGCACACAATCTTCTTCCTGTAATTAGATAATGCAAAAATAAAAAGCTTTCTCTTAGCTTCTTCAGTTGCAATACTGGAGCATACTTATTTAAGGCTGTTAGCACTGATACTACAGAGACTATACTACATAGTTCTATAGAAGACTATCATGTTGCACTATATAAATGGAAGCAAAGAGTATCATCACTGTACTTCAGGAATGAGGAGAGGTGAGAGGAATACAGAGTACAGAGTCTGACACTGAAATTCTTTTAAGTATCTCTGTATAATCCTGGGAAGACTCCTGAGTTGTTTCTGTGAAATCTGAAAATCAGCACACACAAAGCCGTGAGACTGAAATGAATACTATAGAAAGATACTCAAGTTTCAGATTGGCCCCAAAATGGTGCATCTCAGCTTAAAGCAGAGGAGCACTGCAACCATTGTGAAAATGCAATTAACATTCCAGCATCAGCAAACAAAGTTGGTTCAGGATATGTGGTAAGAACTTAAATGTATTGCCTGATAAAATAAATATGTGAAGAGTACATGGTATTTCATAGAATATTTTCAAAACTGTCCTAGAATTCTAAATGTTTTTTCAAGTTGTAAGACAACTAAATTAACAACAAAAAGGGATTTGGAATGGATACAGACTTTTTGCATGTCCAGTTCTAGTAGTTTTTAATAGCTGTAATGAAATGAAGCTAAGTCTAAAAATGAAGTGATTATTGTTAAATTCTGATGCTCAATATCAGCTAAGGGTAAAGTCAGAGGTACAGTTTAGGGTACATGGTGTCATGCTGGATTTTGAAAGGACATTTTTTTTGATTGATGTCAATTCTTTATTTTGAATTGATCAGCAGTGTCTTTTCATTTTCAGGTAGCATATGGGTAGTCTTATTCCTTCCCGATTGTGGGTCATTTTGGTATAACTGTAATGCTTGGCCGGTTCTCCACGTGGAAGTCAGAGAATGTGTGTGAACTCCATTACCTTCTGAAACACTGCATTGGGGAATTCAAGTCAGCTCTTAGAGACTTTAAAAGCAAAATCAAATAAAGCTGACTCAAGACAGTAAAGAAAAGCTGAAGATTTTGCTTGTTAATTCCTGCCTTCACTGCCAAAAATGATTATCATATCCATAATTTCAAGGATTTCCTTCAAGAGAATTCACTGAATTTTTAAAAATGTCTCACTGTTCAGCTCTAGCGTTTTTACAACTTCCTATGTAGACCAGGCTAGCCTTGAACCTATACTAATCCTATTACTCCTGTACCGATGGTGCTGAGAGTTCAGAAATACACAGCCATACTTGCCTTATGCCTACACATTGATATGCACAATATTATCAGTTTCACTTTTTGTTGTAGTGAAAGAATACTGAAGCCAATTCTTTAAACCTGGAGAATTCACTATATTGGGTGGTATAGCTATGAGAATCATTTCACAGAAGTTATTAAACACTTCTGATAAAGGGAAAATATAACAGGCAAGTTTGTAAAATTTATGAATTTTATTAATTTATGATAAATTTATTAATTTATGAAAAATTAATCGAGTCCAGGCTTATAATGTAATATATAACATACAGATATGGTGTTCTATATGTTCATAGTATAGTTCATTTTATATTTAATATATAGTAAATTCCTTCACAGCATTAGATTTTTCTATATATGACAGTGCTTAATTGTATATAGCAATATTTAAAAGAAGATGACAGATAAATGAAATCCAAAACACACAGAGAAATGGTTGTCCAAAGCAATAGACAAAGATTCATCAATATTTTTTCTTCATGTTTAACAAACTTGGTCTATGAAATACAAATAGCAGAAACAGTATCAGGCTTATATATATATATATATATATATATATATATATATATATATGAACATGGTTTTCTTATTTTATATCTCATTAAAACATAATATATATTTACAACAAATACTGAAGTGTTTCAGAAAATTATTTTGAGGTAATTATAATTTTTGGACATACAACTTAACTTTTCAGTAATTGAACATCTCTGTGTCTTTCCCAAAGACCATGTACTCCAGATCTCTGTCTAATACGTGCTTATTTCTTATAGTAATTTCTCATAACACTCAGTTTTCTTGGACAGAATATAAGATTCTTATAAAATCTGAAAGTACAGTTAATTTTGTGTGTGTTTGTGTTGTGTGTTTAACAAGTTACTCAAATAACAAGAGTCCTATGAATCACTACAAATTTCAGTTTGTGATCCTCCAATCTTATGTTAAATGCACTGTAAATCAAGCACTTGGATTTCTGTATATTATATTAGGTATTATAAAATTATTTGATGTTTGTTCTATGTCTTATTTGCTCTAGTATATAAACCACATAGCTTTTTTCTATTTGTTTCATACCCTTGACATAGTTTCATTATAATACTGCTGTTATTTGGGATATGGAACAGATAGATTAATCATTCTCAATTATAGTGAGTACAACATGATTCTATACTGTGAAGTTCCTGAAACAGCACCATTTAACTATATCAAATATTGTAGGGTAATATTATTTCATGTAAATTTTCACATCATAGAAAGACTATTAGGAATCTAAAAACAGAAGGAGAAGTAGCATTATATACTCATAGGTTTCAATATGGGGAGGTGGTCAAATGGGAGGAGATAGAGGGTGTAAATGGAGACTGGAGAATGAGAAATGCAAAGAGAGTAGCCCAAGGATATCTTGCTCCACAGTTAAAAAAAAAAAAAAGAAAAGTTTGCTCATATTTTCTACTTTAAATGTGACTTCATCTGGAACTAGTTTGATTTTTTATTTTCTTTTAAGACAGTATCTTAATGAATATGAATATTTAGCATTTATATAGCCATTTTATCTCCCAGGCACTTAACTAATTAATCTTTAAAACACCCTTGTGAGAAGACTAAGTGTTATTATGCCTACTTGACACATAAAAATGCAGATTCACACAGAGAGGTTAAGAGCTGAGGAATCCATCTTGCACACAAAGAAATGCCATTTTGAGAATGAGAATTCACAAATAAAAACTTCAAAGGCAAGATTATACTTCTATGACTTAGAAAGTAGTAATTTATTTATTTTTGCCATGCCAACCAAAAAATATACTGACAACAGAGAGATTGAACGAATTTCAGCTGAAGATAATAGCTGAGTTAAGAAGTCTTGACAACAGTATTAGAGAGTCATTTAGGTGACCTCAGGTTTAGTAAGATTTCTGGTTTTGTTTGTTTGCTTGTTTGCCAAGTAAATTCAGCTTAAAATTTCAAAGGTAAAGTTTATATATATATATATATATATATATATATATATATATATATATATATATATATCAGAGATCGTATTAAGCCATTTATGTACTTTGAATTAGCTAGCTAACAATTTCATCCATTACAGAATTTATTCTTTAAATTCATCAAGATTACATGTTTGAGTGATAGAGAATCTAAAATTCATTGCAATTCCAGAGTGCTTTTGAAGTAATCAATGTGTACTCATTTTTATTTTTCTTTTGACTTCAAACCTTGAAAGTATTTTATATTAAAATTTTGAGGTGATCTTCTAAGAAAACAAAAAAGAAATTCCCCTAAAATTGGAATATTACCATTTACATTCTTATTATCACGGAACTTAATATTTTATTTTACTTACTAATAATTTCTTGCAAATAAGTATTATTATGAGCCAAATATTTCAAAGATAGTAAAAAGAAAAATAAAATTGCCATATATAATTCTCAGAACCATAGTTCCTTAGTGATACAGTTTCATTATGAACTTTTATTAAGTCTATGTAGTCAATTCATTCTCTATTGTAGTATACACCTGTGCCACCAGATGTAAATATTATTACCTTATTGAAATACATACACAAATACACACAAACATATTACTTGTTTTATAAATTAATTTTTTTCACTTGACAGGCTAGCTACTTGAAAGAAATACTTTTAATTCTATTTCTTTACATATTTTTTTCATTTTCTTGCAAAGTCTTTCTGTTAACTGAAATATAAACCTCATATGTGAGAAGACAATGTTAAACTCAAATCAGTGATTTACCTATTTGATTTTTCATTTAATAATCAAATCCCTTGCAGCATTTAGTGTTGAATGTTACTATGTCTCAATACTATTTCTTTTATTTTTTTCTAACTAAATTTCTTCTTTGGTAATTTCAAATTTTTATATAGCTTTTACTATGCCTTTCTCCTGACTTACTTTGGTAGTTGTTTTATTAATTTTGACAGTCTCTTGAATATGTAAGTATTATTTTTGTTGTTGTATTGCTTTTTTTCATTTTGTCTTATAAATTGTTATTTGCAAGTTATTATTAAAGTAACCTACAAATAACTTTTACCATTTAATATATTTTTTTCATTTTCTTAATTTAACTCATTCCACTTCAGATTCTATACAATCTCTAAATCAGAAAAATGATGTATTATATTCTGAGGTATAGATAATGGCAACAACTTGAACTTTTAATAAGCCAAAATTAGCTACAAACTCGCCAATGTAAATTCATTGTAACTATTTTCAGCCCACTAAAGTGATATGCTAATAATTACAATTAAAGGGGAAAGCAACAAAGAGAAAATATGCTATACATTGTGATATTTCTCTGTCCATAATTACACTTCTTTGAACCTCAAAATTATAAATGATAGTTGTATTATACTTCCATAATTTTAAATGAGAAATTAAAAAACAACATTGTAATGAGAACTTATTTTAAACTATTGAGTCATAAGTACAAAGAAATGCAATGCTTGGTTCTACCATGCAAGTAGGAGAAAATAAGATACTCAAATGCTTAAACTTATCATTCTTTAAGAATATATTTTCTTCTTTTTGTTGTTGTTCACTTTACATCTCCATCAGATCACCCCTCCCTCCTCTTTTCCCACTGCCCCCTCTTACAATCCTTCCACCTGTTACCACTTCCAGTTATCCTCAGAGAATGGGAAGGATCCTTGGGTACCACCTTATTCTTTTATTCTTATTCTTATTCTTTTATTCTTATTCTTTTTCCTATGCCTATTCCTATTCCCATTCTTTTCCATATTCATATTATTTTATAATCTTTTTTAACCGTCCAGGGTCCAGTCATTATTCCTCTCCCAGTATACCCTCAGTCTATTTCTCATTTCATACCTCCTCCACCAATCACTCTTCTCCCAGTCTCCAAGAGGATGTCCCGTCACCTGTATTTCACCCCACCAGACCTGCTCACTCCTGGAGCCTCAAGACTCTCAAGAGTTAGGTGTGTCTTTTCTCAGTGAGGCCAGACCAGGCAGTCGTGCTGTACATGTGTCGTGAGTCTCATATCAGGTGGTGTGTGCTGCCTGGTTGGTGTCTTAGTGTCTGTGACATCTTGGGTGTCCAGGTTAGTTAATAATGCTGGTCTTCCTATGAGGTCACCCTCCTCAGCTTCTTCCAGCTTTTTCATAATTCAAGCACAGGGATCTTGGGCTTCTGTCCATTGGTAGGATGAAAGTGTCCAGATCTTACTCTTTTAGGTGCTTGTTGTGCTTCAAAGAGGACAGCCATTGTATACTCCTGTCTATAAACACATCATAGTATCAAAATAGTGTCAGACATTGGAACCTCCCCTAGAGCTGGATCCCAATTTGGGCCTGTCACTGGACCTCCTTTCTCTCAGATTCTTCTCTATTTTTGTCCCTGTAGTTCTTTTAAACAGGAACAATTCTGGGTCAGAATATTTTTATTGTAGGATGGCAACCCCATCACTCTACTTGATACTCTGTCTTTCTACTGGATGTTAACTCTACAATTCTTCCCACTATAGGGCATTTCATCCAAGGCCTCTCACTTTGAGATATTGGAGTATCTCTGACACTTGATATCTGACAAAGAAGCCAATAGTTATACAATGGAAAAAGGAATGTATCTTCAATAAATAGTGCTGGTCTAACTGGAAGTTTGTATGTAGAAAAAATAAAAATTATCCATATTTGTCACCTTGCACAAAGCTCAAGTTCAAGTGGATCAACTTCAACATAAAAGCAGATACACTGAGTCTAAAAGAAGAGAAAGTGAAAAAGAACCTCAAATTCATTAGCACAAGGGAAATTTCCTAAATAGAACACTAGTGGCTCAGGCTCTAATTTCAAGAATTGATAAATGGGGCCTTATGAAACTGAAAAGTTTCTGTAAGGGAAACTACCTAGTCAATAGGACATATTGGCAACTTACAGATTTTGAAAAAAAAATCTGCATTAACTTCAAAGACCCAAATAAAGGCTAATGTGCAAAATGCATAAAGAACTCAAGAAGCTAACCACCAAAAAAGGCCAAACAACCCAATCAACAAAAAAGGCGGGCGGGGGGGGGGTATAGAACTAAACAGAGAATTCACAACAGAGAAATCTCAAATGGCTGAGAAGTGCTTTAAGAAATGTCCAAAGTCCTTAGTAATAAGGGAAATTCAAATCAAAACAACTCTGAAATATGACCTTACACCCATCAGAATGGCTAAGATAAAAAACTCAGGTGACAGCATATGTTGGCGAGGATGTGGAGAAAGATATATACCCTTCAGTTGTTGGTGGGATTGAAAACTGGAACTACCACTCTAGAAATCATCCTAGAGATTCCTCAGAAAATTGAAAATAGATTTACCTGAAGAACCAGCCATACACCTCTTGGGAATATACCCAGAAGATATCCCACCGATGCCACAGGAGCACATATTCCACTATGTTCATAGCAGCCTTATTTGTGATAGCCAGGAGCTGGAAAGAACCTAGATGACCCAGAACAGAAGAGTATATACAGAAAATGTGTTTCATTTACAAAATGGAATAATACCCAGCTATTAAAAATGAGGATATCTTGGGTTTTGCAGGCAAATGGATGGGACTAGAAACCAACATCCTGAGTGAGGTAATTCAGACCCAAAAATACATCCATGCTATGTACTCACTAATAATTGTATATTAGACAAAAAATTACAGAATGCCTAGTACATTGATTGCACAGAATTCAAGAAGGTTAGCAAGCTGAAGGGCCCAATTAAGTATGCTTCATTCCCACCTGGGAGGGAGAAGAAAGAAATTACAGAAGGGGGTGGGGGCAGAATGAGGGAGGGATTTGGGTGGGAGAGGGAACAGGGAGGGGAATAGGGGAACATGATTGGGTATTGGGGGAAGCAAAAATGAATTGAAGTTCTGAGGGGCAGAATGAATAGTGGAAACAGGCAATCTCGGGTGGTAGGAGGTTGTGGGATTCTCTAGAATATATCACCTTATTTATAATATGTCTTCTCTTACCCTGTTAATTAGTTCTGGGTTGGTTGTGGTAAAATGTTTATTCTCAATTAGTGAGATCTGATTAAATTTAACAACAATAAATGATGTAGAATCTGGTTCCTTTAATATTAGACCTAATTGGGAAAAAAACCACATATTTTAGATATTTTTATATGCACAGTATATATAAATAGTATAATGCTTAATATAACAATTACAAATTTATCTACTTGCTATTATAATGTGACTATGTTTGTACCCCTATACTAACAAGGACACTAAATATTTCTAATTGTTAGGTTGTGTCCATTATAACTATGCTACCAGGCATACTACTTGAATGAATTATTAAGTACTAAGCATTATATTTATAAATATTTATGTTAATCTTTATCTCCTTGTCATTGGGAAAACAACTTCCCAGAAATAGATTGGGTTGGTAAACCAATATTTGTTATAAATATAAAAAGGTAAGCAATAAATTGTGAAGATATGTTCAATTGATATGTAAATACTATTTATAGGGCACGCAAAATATTCTTGTGAATGATAAAGAAAAAAGCTTATATCAATTAAAATGAGCAAGATATGAACTGAATTCTTATAAAAGACAGTAAATCAGTGGGAATAAATTGGAATAGTTTCTTGTTAGTGTAAAAAATATGAGAATTGTACACCAGTGTGATTTTCATTTTATACTTCGTTAAATGAATAATAAACTTTAAACATGAGTGGATTACTTGTGAATGTCTGACCCCTTATTAAGGAGTAGTTCTCAACAGAAAACATTTTTGAATGTTTTTTCCAAATAGTTCTTGAAAACAAAATTCAAAAATTTAAAAATAGTTCCAAGGGTTTTAAATATATTTCCAAGTAGCTCATAAATAATTTTGATAACATAAAATCAATAACATCCATGAGGAAAATTTTAAGGTTAGTAAACAAAAGAATAAGAACCCTCAGAATAAATACTCTTCAGCATATACCCAAAGAATGCTCCACCATACCATGAGGACACTTGCTCAGCTATGTTCATAGCAGCCTTATTCATAATAACCAGAAACTGCAAACAACATAGATGTCCCTCAACTAAGAGATGGATAAAGACATTGTACATTTACAAAACGTACTATTATTCAGCTAGGAAAATCAAAACACAAAAACTGCAAAACCAAAATAGTACCATGACATTTTCAGATAAATGAATAGAACTAGAAGGGGGAAAAAAAAATCTCATCTCTAGGGAGGTAACCCGCATTGCGAAATACAAACGTGGTATGTACTCACTTATAAGTAACTATTAGTCATAAAGTAAAGGATAATCATTCTTCATGCTTTTAGACAAAAAAAAAAAAAAAAGAGCTCATTAAAAATGAGAGCTCAAGGAGGATACTCCTGAATCTCACTGAGAGGAGATACAGACTAGACATATTGGGTGGATGGACTGGGAGTGTAGATGTGATCAGGAGTGGTCAGTTGGAGGATGATGGAAGGGTATAGTATCAGGGGAACGAATTGAAATTTGGAGGGAAGGGTCATTTTGGGGACAATCTAAAAACCTACAACAACTGAAAATCTACGAGGTTGTTCCTAGCTAAGATGCCTAATAGTGGAGGGTATGGAGAATGAACTGGCCATCTCCTATATCCAGGCAGGACTTTAATGGAGGGATTTGAATAGCCACATAAATTTTGACCTACAGTTTTTCCTGCCTGTGAGATATGATGTCATAAAATGAAGACATGCCGGGCGTTGGTGGCGCACGCCTTTAATCCCAGCACTCGGGAGGCAGAGGCAGGTGGATTTCTGAGCTCGAGGCCAGCCTGGTATTCAAAGTGAGTTCCAGGACAGCCAGGACTACACAGAGAAACCCTGTCTCGAAAAACAAAACAAAACAAAACAAAACAAAACAAAACAAAACAAAACAAAACAAAACAAAACAAAACAAAGACATATTGAGGGAATGGCCAACTAATGACTTATTCAGCTTGAGATCCTTGTCATGAGAAGGAGCCTACCCCTGCTACTGCTGACGGCATTTTGTTATATTTGCAAATAAACCTAGCATAATCTTCATCAGAGGGGACTCACCAAGCAACTCATGGAAACAGATGCAAAAACTCGCAATCAAATTAGTATGGATCTTGAGGAACCCTACAGAAAAGGGAAGAAGGTTTGTAGAACCCAGAGGGGTTAACGGCAGCACAAAAATAAAACCCCACAAAATCACCTAACCTGGGCTCACAGAGACCCACAGATAATGAACAGCCAACCAGAGGGCTTGGATGTGATTTGTGTTGGCTCTTTGAATATTTACTATAAGTGTGTTGTTTAGGGTCTTCATTAGGACTTCCTAAAAGAGGAAACAGGGTCTGTCTCTGACTCTGTTGCCTGCCTTTGAGACACTTTACTTCTAGTGGGCTGGCTTATCTAGACTCAGTAGGAAAGAATGTTTCTGGTCTTGCTACAACTTTATATGCCAGGGATGTTTGATATCCATTTGAAACTTTTACTTTTCTGAAGAGAAACAGAAGATGTGTTTATGGGAGGAGAAATGGAGATGAAGGAATTGGAGGAGAGCAGGAAGGGGGAAATGAGGCTGAGAAGTAAAATAAATAAACAAAAATAAATAATTATTACAACATATTCTTTTATGCCTTATTTTCACTGGTAATTTATCTTTCTACATAAACTTGTTATAAACTTTTGTTTCAAATTCAGTTCATTAACATTTCCATTCAAAATCTTCTGGGTTTGTGTTAGGATTTATATGCTAACTCCTTTTCCAATGCATTTGTATTTACTTATCTGTTTCATTAGAGTAATGTAATTTTTCACTTGTACATTTCATTAACAAAGAACTGGATCACTTACTATTTCACCAAATTCCTGTGTTCTATAGTTTTGTGTTCCATGTCACTAATGTTTCCTTAATTGTACTGTTTTATAACATTTTGAATCACATATACTGTTCTTTTCCCTTTTCCTTTTTCCCTTTTCCCTTTCCTTTTGCTCGTTTCCTCCCTCCCTCCGTCCCTCCCTCCCTTCCTCCCTCCCTCCCTCCCTCCCTCCCTCCCTCCCTCCCTCCCTCCCTCCCTCCCTTCCTTCCTTCCTTCCTTCCTTCCTTCCTTCCTATCATCTATCTATCTATCTATCTATCTATCTATCTATCTATCTATCTATCTATCTATCTATCTATCTATCCATCCATCCATCCATCCATCCATCCATCCATCCATCCATCCATCTATCTATCTATCTATCTATCTATCTATCTATCTATCTATCTATCTAATCATTGTATAGCTTGGTCTCTTTTTGGAACATCAAATAGTGGAAGCAGGGGCTGTGTATGACTCTTTTGATTGCTTTCTGGACTCTTTCCTAATACTGAGTTGTCCTGTCCAGAATTAATATGAGAAGAGGTACCCTGACTTACTGCAACTTGAAAGGCCATGTTTGGTTAATATCCATGGGATGTCTGCCTTTTCTGAGGAGAGAGGAGAAGTGAATGAGGGAAGAGATAGAAGTAAAATGGTGGGTAGAGGGAAGGTGGGTAGGAGGGACTGGTAGGAGATGAAGAAGGGTTAGTAATGGCAATGATGTAAATATTAATAATGTAATAATAATTGATTATGTGAATATAACACTGTTCTCAAATATTCATCTAAAATTTGAATTATAATAATATATGACTTAGAATTATGTTTTTTTATAGATCACACAATGTTTACATGTAAAATTAATTTTTATTATAGCTACTAGTTTCTTTACAGTAATCTATTCCTAATATCTTTTAAAAATTAACAATTTTTATTAGATATTTTCTTCATTTACATTTCAAATGCTATCCTGGAAGTCCCAAATACCCTCCCTCTGCCCTGCTCCCTAAACCACCCACTCCCTTTTCCTGACCCTGGCAGTCCCCTGTACTGGGGCAGGTAATCTTTCCCAACTAAGGTCCTCTCCTCCCAATGATGACTGACTAGGCCATCTTCTGCTACATATGCAGCTAAGACACAAGCTTAGGGGGAAGGGGTTAGTTCATATTGCTGTTCCTCCTATAAGGGTACAGACCCCTTCAGCTCCATGGGTACATTCTCTAGCTCCTTCACTGGGGGACCTGTGTTCCATAAAATAGATGAATGTGAGCATGTGGTTTTATGTGGACTTCCTTGATCCACTCTAATTAGTCTGGCAAAGGGTTTATCTATCTTGTTTATTTTCATAAAGAACCAGCTCCTGGTTTGGTTGATTCTTTGAATATTTCTTTTTGTAACCACTTGGTTGATTTCAGCCCTGAATTTGATTATTTCATGCTGTCTACTCCTCTTGATTGAATTTGATTCCTTTTGTTTTAGAGCTTTAAGGTGTGCTGTCAAGCTGCTAGTGTATGCTCTGTGTAGTATTTTTTTTCGGCAGTCCTCAGATCTATGTGATTCTCTCTTAGGACTGCTTTCACTGTGTCCCATAAGTTTTGGGTTGTTGCTTTATTTTCATTAAACTCTAAAAAGTCTTTAATCTCTTTCTTTATTTCTTCCATGATCAAGTTATCATTGAGTAGAGTGTTGTTCAGCTTCCAAGTCAATGTTGGCTTTATATTATTTATGTCATTATTTAAGATCAACCTTAGTCTGTGGTGATCTGAAAGTATTCATCAGATAATTTCAATATCTTTGTATCTGTTGAGGCCTTTTTTTCACCAATTATGTGGTCAATTTTGGAGTAGGTTCCATGAGGTGCTGAGGAGAAGGTATATCCTTTTGTTTTAGGATAAAATTTCTGTAGATATTTTTTAAAATCCATTTGTTTCATAACTTCTGTTAGTTTCACTGTGTCTCTGTTTGGATTCTGTTTCCAGGATCTGTTCATTGATGACAGTGGGGTGTTGAAGTCTCCTACTATTATTGTGGGTGGTACAATATATGCTTTGAGCTTAACAAAATTTTCCTTAGTGAATGTGGATTCCCTTGCATTTGGAGCATAGATATTCAGAATTGAGAGTTCCTCTTGGCAGATTTTACCTTTGATGAGTATAAAGTGCCCGCCCTTTTTGGGGGGGTTGGGGGTTTTTTTGTTTGTTTTTTTTTTTGTTTTTTTGTTTTTGTTTTTGTTTTTTTGATAACTTTGGGTTAGAAATCGATTTTATTCGATATCAGAATGGCTAATCCAGCTTGTTTCTTTGGACCGTTTGCTTGGAAAATTGTCTTCCAGCCTTACTCTGAGGTAGTATCTGTCTTTGTCCCTGCAGTGTGTTTCCTGTATGCCGCATAGTGTTGGGTCCAATTTATGTAGCCAGTCTGTTAGTCTATTTCATTTATTGTGGAATTGAGTCCATTGATACTAAGAGATATTAAGGAAAAGTAATTATTGCTTCCTGTTATTTTTGTTGTTAGAGTTGGTGCTCTGTTCTTGTGGCTGTCTTCTCTTATGTTTGTTGAAAGATTACTTTCTTGCTTTTTCTAGGGCGCCATTTCCCCCCTTGTGTTGACATTTTCCCATTATTATCCTTTGAAGGGCTTGATTCAAGGAAAGATATTGTGTGAATTTGGTTTTGTCATGGAATACTTTGTTTTCTCCATGTATGGTAATTGAGAGTTTTGGGTATAGTAGCCTGGGCTGGCATTTGTGTTCTCTTAGGGTATGTTTAACATCTGTCCAGAATCTTCTGGCTTCTCTGGTGAGAAGTCTGGTGTAATTGTAGTAAGTCTGCCTTTATATATTACTTGACCATTTCCCCTTACTGCTTTTAATATTCTGTCTTTATTTAGTGCATTTGTTGTTCTGATTATTATGTGTCAGGTGAAATTTCTTTTCTGGTCCAGTCGATTTGGAGTTCTGCAGGCTTCTTGTATGTTCATGGGCATCTCTTACTTTAAGTTAGCAATATTTTCTTCTATAATTTTGTTGAAGATATTTGCCAATCCTTTGAGTTGAAAATCTTCATTCTCATCTACTCCTATTATCCTTAGGTTTGGTATTCATTTGTGTCCTGGATTTCCTGGATGTTTTGAGTTAGGATCTTTTTGCATTATGCATTTTCTTTGATTGTTGTGTCCATGTTTTCTATGGAATCCCTTCCATATCTTGTATTCTGTTGCTGGTGCTAGCATCTATGGTTCCTGATTTCTTTCCTAGGATTTCTATCTCCAGAGTTGTCTCTTTTGGGTTTTCTTTATTGTTTCTACTTCCATTTTTTACATGTTGGATGGTTTTGCTCAATTCCATCACCTGTTTGGTTGTGTTTCCCTGTAATTCTTAAAGGGATTTTTGTGCTTCCTCTTTAAGGACTTCTACCTGTTTTAACAGTGTTTTACTGTAATTCTTTAAGCACTTCTACCTGTTTAGCAGTATTCTCCTATATTTATTTAAGTGAGTTATTAATGGCCTTCTTAAAATCCTCTACCAGCATCATGAGATATAATTTTAAATCCAAGATTTGGGTTCTGGGTGTGTTGGGGTATTCAGGACTGGCTGTGATGGATATACTAGGTTCTGATGATTCCCAGTTGTCTTGGTTTCTGTTAGTAAGATTCTTATGTTTGCCTTTTGCCATCTGGTAATCTCTGGTGTTAGATGTTCTAGCTGTCTCTGGCTGGAGCCTGTTCCTTCTGTGATTCTGTTAGCCTCTGTCAGTATTCCTGGGAGTTCAACTCTCTCCTGAGTCCCAGTGGTCAGAGCACTCTCTGCAGGCAAGCTCTCCTTTGGCAGCTAAGGTGCCTAGTCTGGAGCTCAGATCCACCTCCTGAGTCAAGGGGTCAAAGCCCTCCCTGGAGGCCGACTCTTCTCTGGCAAGGAAGGTGCTCAGGACTCTGGGTCTCAGCTCTTGCTCCTGGCTGAGGATGAAAGCTGGAAGTGAACCTGTCTAAGAAGCTCTGTTGCTTCTGTTGCCCACATGTTCTCCTATATAGACTGGTCTTAGTGGTCCCAAGATGCTGGCAAGGGCCTGCCCAGTTTGTGCCCAAGATGGCACAGGGCTGGAGCCAATGGAAAGGAATCCCAGCCACTGGTCATGCGTGGTTCCTTTGTCCCTGTTTCTGCTGGCACAAGACTGTCCAGGATTCTTTGGAACAGATGTTGAGTTCCACTCACCTGTGATCCCAAGATCCTAGGTGTTCTAGGGTGCCTGCAGCATGGAGAGTCCTATGGGGACCTTGGGACCTCTGCCAGGTTTATAGTATTATATAATACTATGATTGGAGAATACTTTCAGCAAAAACAATTATGGCTTCATCTTTAAAATTTATGAAAAAGATGTAGCCAATGATGAGTTTATTTTTCCCAAGGAGTAGATTTTTATTTTATTCATGGAACAGACTCAGTTGAAGCAGTCTACTTGGGAAATCTAAATGTTTACATTAAAATCAATCATCAAAGACATAGTAGTAAACTGCTCCTTAGTTTTATTTACATTTATTCCCACAGATTAGTTCATACTCAACAAACCCCCATCAAAGTTACTTCTTTTCAGTAGATGATGATTATTACAGAGACTCACACCATTGTATATACAAAGAATCAGAGACTATGGGCTGCTTTTCACTGCATGAGACATTTATATCAACAACAACCCCAGTCAAGGTTTAGTGATCATAGATACAAGATAGTTCTGAAAGTCTATGGGAGCCAGGTGTCTACAAAACAAACAAACAAACAACAGCAGAAACAGGTTGGTAAGGTATAATGTGGATGAGAGTAAAACAAGTGGAATGAGGGAATGGAGGGGAATTTGATACAAACACACAATTAAGCATATACATAATTCTCAATAAATACTTTAGAAGCACTTTTTAAAGTTACATATTTGAGAATAGTCTAAATTTAACTATTTTCCAATATAATGAAAAGGAGAACATTAGAGCTAGAAGAGTAGGTAAAGTTCAAGGCTGAACACCACTAAGGGATTGTTAACATTACTTAGCTAATTATAAACTCTACAAGGTGTTCATTTATCCACTTAGAAAATTTCTAGATCATATTTTCACTATTATTCTATATAATTATATTCACTATAATTTACATGGAATGCTTTTTATATGAATTGATTGGAGAATACAGTTTTTGTTTTGTTTGCTGTTTTTTTTTTTAAGATTATATTTTAATTGTAATTACCTCCCCCTTTTCTTCTATCCAAATTTTCCCATATACTCTGTTATCTGTGCTTCAAAATCTTTAATTCTTTTTTCATAATTTTTTATTGCATACGTATGTGTATTGTCTATACACAATTATTCTTACATATAACCTGTATGGTCCATATTATATTTATTTATGTATGTTTACAGGGCTGACTCTTTTGTAGTAGACAACCAGTTGCTGTTAGTTTACTTTACTCTGGGGAAGGCTACCTCTCCTTATTGAAGATTTACTCTGTTGCCATTAGTTCCTTGTGTAGGATTGATTCCTCAGAGCTAACATCCATATTTCAATATGCCATGCAAGATGATCTATTCCTTTTACCACTCCCTTTTGGGAAGTAATGTTGATGAGACTTTACAGGTATCATTTCTGACATTTCTAGTAGAGTAGTCTCACCAGACATTCCCTGATTCTCTGGGTCTTGCAGTCTTTCCACCTCCTCTTCTACAATGTTATCTTAGTCTTAGATATGGGAGCATTTTGTAGCTGTATCCATTTGGGCTGGATTCCAAAAATCTGAAATTTGATGGAATAGTTTTCCTGCAGTGATCTCTGTCTGTTGCAAAGGTATGTTTCCTTAATTATGGTTGAGTACTATGCTTCTTTTTACATATAAGGATAAATATTTATTGATTTTTCTTGTCTAGTAATTAATTTTATAGTCTCCCTCCAATAATCACAATTTGAATAGCATTAGTTAGTTAGGGAAATTTAGAGTTTTAAGATTAGTATTCAAAAAGATGAGCCAGTCTTAAATCCTATTAGAGAGCTGTTGGCTATGGCCAATACCGGTAGGGTGCAGTTTCATGCTAGGAATTGATTTAGGTCATTGGTATTCCAACAAAGTAGGACAATTGGTTGCCACCCTCCTTTGGAAAACAATGTAATTCATGAAGAGAAATTGAGTGGTTATTAAGTTTAGTCTGTCTTTCTGGTTTCTGGGTAACCTCACTTAATATGTATAATATTCCTTAGTACCATTTACTTGGCTTCTAAAATAGGAAGAAAAATTCTTTGTCAGGGACAAAATCATTGGTAGATTATCCAATCCATAATGGTTGTATCTAAATACATATACAAATGGGATGCATTGCATGTGTGTATGCAGGTGTATATATGTACATGTCTGGATTATCAATAAAAGATAAAATGCCAGTTTTTTTTGTTGTTGTTGTTGTTGGGAGTTGAATGAAAGAGATATTCAAGAGGTGTTGGGGAAGGGAAAGGAATGGAAATGTTGTATATATAGTATTCACATTTGAAGTTCTCCAAACAATAGTCAAAACCTGGTCTTGAGCGACTATTTTGCTCCCTACCAATGATGTTGTTAGCAATAATGATTTCAGTAAATTCTTTGGGAAGTCTAGTGTTCAGACCTATTATTATAGCTGATGATGTTATCTTGACCAAAACATAACTAATTATATGCATCACTAGCTACCTCACTCCAAGTCTTCCTGTAAAACATAAACTAATGTCTCACTTTAAGGACAAACTTGAGGTCAGTATAGCCCTTTATTTGTTCCTATTCTCAGGATAGTGACATTAAGTAAATCCTTGTTATCTGAATTTCATATTTACTTGTGCCATTGTGTGATGTAATTTTGGCTGGGTATCCAAGTCTACCTTAATGAGGTTGCAAATGCTTAGGCTTATACCCCAAAATGCCAATTTACACAATAAGTTACACATAGTAATGACAATGATGTGGTTCTAGAAAATAGATGGACTGGAAAATTTAAATATTTAAATTTATTTATATGTATATAGTCATGCTTAATTGTCTGACTGTATAGCACATGTGTGCAAGTGTTAATAAACGTAATAAGAAAGCACTGAAAAGAGCACGTAATTGTAAGATGCCATTCTGTGGGACCTGGGATCTCAACATGAGTCTTCTGCAGGATCTCAAAGATCTCTAGACTACTAAGTCATCTATGTATCAAATTAATGAATATTTTAAGACATATTGTGGATTGTAGGAGAGATGAGGAATAAAGTAAAACTCAGTTTCAAAAATACAATTATCTGAAATCAACTATAACACAGGCAATTCTGTAAACTTCACAAGCCTCAGCAAAATATATATTTTTGTAAGGGGAGGAGCTGATACTGAAATCTGATTCCGTAGTTGTTTTCTGACTTTTTAATTTATTATTATTATTATTATTATTATTATTATTATCTATTACTATTATTTTATTTATTTACATTTCAAATGTTATTCCCTTTCCCAGTTTCCCCTCTGTAAAACCCTTATCACATCCCTCCTAACCTGCTTCTATTGAGATATTCTCCTACCCACCTAACCACACACACCTCACTGCCCTAGGACTCCTCTATAATGGGGCTTCAAGCCTTCATAGGACCAAGGGCCTCCACTCACATTGATGCCAATAAAGACTGCAAAAGCTAAGAGTTGAATGATGGTAAAGAGGTGGGCTTTTTGTGTCCCAGGAGGAAGAAGAAGAAAATAGATAGCAATTTTTTTTTTTTTTTTTGGTCAGGATTTTGAGAGAGGAGGATGCAAGGTCTGGTGGCTACTAGAACAGGTGGTGGCTTCTGCCACCATCAGAATTATAATATAGGATAGCTAATGAGTTTACAGCAATAGATTCTTTGCACAGCAGTTGAGTTATCTGGCTGGTTTTAAAATATTAAGGCTGTCTGGTGTTTTCCATCTGTGGTGATTCAGGTGGGCAGGAGAAAGGGCACAGCAGCAGGGCTGTCTTTAGAGGTTCAGCATAGCTAGCTGCCAGGTGGTTGGTTGGTTAGTACAGAGTGGTTATAGCGCCCTGTGTTCATGAGAAAAGCATGAGCTGGTGGATTGGCTCAGCTGAGTGATACAGGGAGAGCTAGCAGTGAGATTGTGGTGATCATTGCCTGCTTGGCAGAGCTGGCCAGGAGAGGCTGAGAGAGCTTGTGCAGAGCTCTCAAAAAAGCAAGAATGTCTTAAAATTACATGAAACATATTTTATTTAGAAATTAGGAATATTTTGTTTCTGTTACTTTGTTTCTTTGAAACTTCATGAATGGAGATGTTTGTGTATGTGTATATGTTTGTGTGTATGTGTGTGTGACATACACACACACATATAAAAGAGGAAGTCTATATACATGAATGCAAAGGTAGTTATATCTATAAAATAAAATAGGTGATTTGGTTCATTAATTATTTTCTGTACATTTCAAATTTTGTATAATAAGAACACATCCATTTAAGATCTGGAGGAATGCATTATTTATATGCTGATGGATTTATTGATTATTTTCTTTCAGATAATGGATGATTCAAAAGGAGAAGATAGTCTACACGTCTGGACTTTAACTAAACTAACATAATTAAAATATGTTGCCTTTTATGGAAAGATTTTGCCTAGGAAAATAAATGGATGTTTCAACACAATTCTGAAAGAAAAATTATTCCAATAGAAGATGTGGATTATATTAGCATTGGGTATTCCTATCTCAAAAAGTCTGAACTTGCCGGGCATGGTGGCGCACGCCTTTAATCCCAGCACTCGAGAGGCAGAGGCAGGCGGATTTCTGAGTTCGAGGCTAGCCTGGTCTACAAAGTGAGTTCCAGGACAGCCAGGGCTATACAGAGAAATCCTGTCTTGAAAAAAACAAAAACAAAAACAAAAAGTCTGAACTCAAGGTGTGTCTTCCAAATTCTAATGTGGATTGTCACACTTCAAATTAAGCAACCATCCCACATAGGTTTGCCTTAATTTGTGGGTTTTATTTAATTATTGAAGTAGTCAAGTTGACAACCAAGTTTAACCATCACATACTCCTAATCACATATCTGTACATACATGCATACACATACCTGTATATATAAGCATGCATACAATGAAACACATCAAAGCTGTATGCAACTATCTTGAAGTTTGAACATTTTCAATTATATTTAAAGAAAATAAAAATTAAATAATTATAAATAAATCGTAGCAGCCTTATTTATAATAGCCAGGAGCTGGAAAGAACCCAGATGTCCTTCGACAGAGGAATGAATACAGAAAATGTGGTACATTTACACAATGGAGTACTACTCAGCTATTAAAAATGATGAATTCATGAAATTCTTTGGCAAATGTTTAGAAATAGAAAATATCCTGTGTGAGGTAACCCAATTGCAAAATAAAACACATGGTATGCACTAATTGATGAATGGATACTATCCCAAAAGCTCCAAATAACCAGGGTACAATTAACAGACCACATGAAGCTCAACAAGAAGGAAGAAGAAAGTGCTTCTGTTTTCTTAGATGGAGAACAAAATACTCACAGGAGCAAATATGGAGATAAAGTGTAGAGCAGTGACTAAAGGGAAGGCCACTCAGAGACTGACCCACTTGGGGATTCATCCCATATACATTTACCAAACACACACATTATTGTGGATGCCAAGAAGTATATACTGAAAGGAGCCTGATATGGCTGTCTCCTGAGAGGCTCTGCCAGAGCCTTATAAATACAGAGGTGGATGTTAGCAGCCAACCACAGGACTGAGCACAGGATCCCTAATAGAGGAGTTAGAGAGGGGACTGAAGGAGTTGAAGTGGTTTGCAACCCAATAGGAAGAACAACAATATCCACCAAGCAGAATGCCTAGAAATCCCAGACACAGAGCCATTAACAAAGGAGTACAAATGACTCCAGTTGCATATGTAGTAGAGGAAGGCCTTGTCATGCATCAATGGAAGGAGAGGTCTTTGGTCCTATGAAGGCTCGATAGCTGCCCCAGTATAGGGGAATTGAGGGCAGGGAGGTGGGAGTGGGTGGATGGGTGGAGGAACACCCTCATAAAACCAGGGGGGAGGGAGGATGTGATAGGGTGTTTCAAGGAGGAAGAGATACTGGGAAAGGGAATAACATTAGAAATGTAAATAAAGAAAATATCCAATAAAAAAAGAAAAAATAATCACACATTGTTAAATTCTTCTTAAAATATATTATTTATGTGTTCATTCCTTGACAAATTTACTATTACATAGCTATAGTGTTAAGAAACTATATCTGTAATGCTTCTGAACCTCATGTATATTTTCAATGCACTGGCTTTTGTTTTTTCATTTTTCTCTATGTAAAAATGATATTTTATGTCATTTGCCATCACAGAACTGTAGGTAAGAAAATATTTCATCTTCATCATTAAGTTCAGTTTTACCAGGTCTAACAGTAGATATAAAAAATTCACAAGAGTAATTCATCTAATTGAAATGAGTTACAAAAGGCAAGCTTTATAATATCCATTTCAAACTTATATTACAGAGATCATGAGGCCCCAGGAAAGCTTTAAGATTTTACATTAAAGAGAGTCAGAAAAACATTCCCTGTGTAGAGAGGGTTTATATTTCTAGTTATTTTGGCACAGGGCTTTGGTGGCTGTTCGTGGCTGGTTGTTATACTACTTGCTGTCATTGGTACAAAGTAGCTACATATCATTTTGTGAGCAGAATAAAAACAGCTATTTGGAAAGAAGTGTTCTGATGTACAGAAAACTAATGGTATTGAGTGATGTGAATTTCCACTTATTACCTAAAGTTGCATGGTAAAATCCACTTGTGTAAACAAATATCTTCACATTTGTACAATTTAAAAACTGTAATGCCAACAAGAATAGTAATGTGACTAAAATCATAGTCAAAGAATATTCACATTTCTATTAAAAATTAATAAGTACCCAATTGACTTACACTTTTAAAATCTGAGTCCAGTTATATTTTTGATGGCTCAAAGATTTTATATTACTTGTAGTATTAATATTGAGAATTTTTATTACTTAGAATAAATTGTCGTATATATACATATGTATATATATGAAATGTAAAGACAAAATATGTTACTATTATCACTTTATTGACTTAAGGAACAATATTAGAATACTTTATTTTGCATTTAATAACCAATAATATTAAGGATCTTCAGTTTGACATGATTGTAGCCAAATTAGTTTTCTTTTTCATTGATTGATTAACAGTATTATTTCTCTCTCTCTGTCTCTCTTCTGTGTGTCAGTGTGTTTGTGTCTGTTTGTGTGTGTTCACACATGCTTGCTTGTGTGTGGCAGTCAAAGAACAACATGCCATAGTAGATCCTCAATTACTCAGCTTCTCTTTTTCTACCATATGAGTCTTTGAATCAACTCATGAAACCACTCATCTTAGTCCATTTTCTACTTTCTAGGTTCCTACAGCAAGCATTTTAAGCCTGAATAGACAAAATGTCTAAGAATGTCAGCTACACAGTTTGTATAATGCAGTAAACCTACATCTTACCTGATAGTTAACATAGCAATACTTCTTAACAAAGCATGTCTTTGTTGACATTTGATCTGTGGTAACCTTTTGTACATAAATTTTCAAGATTAAATATACCATTTAGGTAGATAGAACCAAGTTCATTTAAATTTAATATTAAGATTCTTTGACTATACCTTAAAATATATGCTAAAGATGGTATATAGTATGATTTTATTTTTCTAAATTATTAGAACCTGCAGAAGAAATATAAAATGATATATACTTATACACATTTATATTTAGTTGTTATGTTTAATAACTTTTTCTTAATTTTATTTTGTTTTATTTTTTTTAATTTATTTGTTTTTACAGTACATGTTTTATCCCCTCCCAACTGTTCACCATTCAACTGTTCCACATCCCCAACCCCTATCTCAAAGTGGATTATCCCCACTGCCACCTCACCTGGCCTCTAAACTCCCTGGGGCCTCCAGTCTCTTGTGGAGTAGGCACATCATCTCTGATTGAACACAGACACAGCAGTCCTCTACTGCATGTGTGCGGGGGCCTCTTCTCAGCTTGTGTTTGTTGCTATTTGGTGGTCCAGTGTTTGAGAGATCTTGGCAGTCTGTATCATGATGGGGCGTCTTTTGGTTATATTCCCAAGAATGGTATTGTTGGATCTTTATAAAAATGAAAATAGACCCATATTTGTCATCTTGCACAAATGTCAAGTCCAACTGGATCAAGGAACTAGACAAACAAACAAACAAACAAAGAAAACAAAAACAGATACACTGAATCTAATAGAAGAGGAAGTGAGAAAGAGCCTTGAACTCATTTACACTGGGGGAAACTTCCTAAACAGAAATCCAATGCTTCAAGCTCTAACGTCAAGAATTGATAAATACGACCTTATGAAACTGGAAAGTTTCTGTAAGGCAAAGGAAATAGTCAATAAGACAAATCAGCCACCTACAGATAGGGGGAAAAAATCTTCACTAACCCCACATCTGATAGAGGACTAATGTTCAAAATCTATAAAAGACTCAAGAAGCTAATCACCAAAACCCCATACTACCCAATCAAAAAGTGGGGTATATAACTAAACCATGATTTCACAAGTGAAGAATCTGGAATGTCTGAGAAGCACCTAAAGAAATGTTCAAAGTCCTGAGTGATCAGAGAAATACAAATCAAAATGACCTTGAGGTTCCACCTAACACCAATCAGAATGGCTAAGATCAAAACCTCAGGTGACAACACATGTTAGAGAGGATGTAGAGGAAGAAGAACATCCCTCTGTTGCTGGTGTGACTGCAAACTGGTAAAACCACTCTGGAAATCAATCTGAAAGTTCCTCAGAAAATTGGAAATAGATCTACCTGTTGTAATAACTTTTGTTGTACAATTTCACAATGTATACGAACATACATGGAAGAAGAAGAAGAGAGAAGATAATCAGAAGGAGGAGAGCAAGCTAGTTGTCATCTGTTTGCTGAAAGCAGAAGTGAAATCAGAGTCAGTACATGCTAATACTGAAGAAATAAAAATGTTTCACATTTTATGAAGGACTGTTTTCTGAATATTATATATATAATATGCAAAGATATCAAAAATCTCGATATTTGTGACTTTTCAAAATAACATTATTCAATATGCATATTCAAACCTGAAGTTATAAGTTTACATATGACTAAGTAAATAGGTGAGCATATCTTATCTGTTTCCCAGCAAGTATTTACTCCTAACTTAACAGCAAAAGAGTATACAGAGGTTTTCATATAATTTTTAACTCAAATTGTTGCATATCATACTGTGCTTTTATAAGAATACAGTTCAGAATTATATTATAGGATAATAGTTGTATATTCAGAAACTATTGAGTGAAATATTATTCATCAATTCATGTCCTAGTAACTTCCTCAGAACGCTCTTGGAAAAGTAGACACAGGATGCTGATATTTTAATGGGAAAACAATAAAAGATGTATGTACTATAAACTACACAAGCTTGAAGTTATTGTTGCTTGTTGAAGGTGATGAAATAGACAAATTTTTAGGAACAACGAGTATATTAGTAAAAATAAATATTTATTATACACTGCTGTCACAATATACAAGATTAATTTTTGTAGGATTTATACTGATTATGAAACGTCTTTTCCCTGAAATGTGGAGATGCACTTTAATACATGAGTAAAACTTAGAATATTCACATAAAAACACAGTAATCTATCAAAACAATTCAATACTGTATGTACTTTCAGATCATTTCGTCAACTAAAGGGACAAAAAAATTCTCCAGATGGTAACATAAAAATAATTATGTGAAGAATAAGAGTATATAGCAAACATCTATATTGAAATAGTGTTGCAGGGAGAATGAGGGAGGAAATTAAAAGGACAAATGAAAAAACATGCAAAAGCATGAGAGAAGTAGTACAACTGAGGTAAGGGATTTTACCCATCAGCTTGGAACTCAAATAAGGTAACAGGAAAAACTTAGAAATATACAGTTAAATTAACATTTTTTAAAAATGAAATAATATAATAAGATTGTATTTTAATGGATGACATGTTTTTATTTTTAATTTTTTCTCACTCTATAAAGCCCAGATATAGAACATCATATTTCCAAGTTCTTAAAAAAGTGTTATAAGATAATTAAAATGATAGTAAAGTTGGTGAATATTAAGGTAAAAGAAGTCTTAAATAGAAAAGAAACAGTGAGTGTTGAATTTCTGCTCAATATCATTAAAACTCTTTTCAGAGTGGTGAGAAATTGGGCAGAGGGTGATTTTATGGACCTTTTGTAATGAAATTAAAAAAAAAAGAAAACATAGTGAAAACCTTGAGAGGCCTTGATCAGAATAACACCCACAAAAAGGTTAGGATGAGATTGAAATGTGTTGACTGCTGTTGGAGAGATTTAAAGAAAGTATGGCATCACTATGTACTGTATGGTCCCAAAAGGATAAAACAACCAAGCTGTTGTAATAATTTTACACCCCCAAAAAGAAAAAAAATGTGAGAAGACAAAATCCTTCTTAATGAAGACATGATTCCCTCATATTAACAAATATAGGTGCTACTACTGTTTTTCAACAGGAATATTTTTTAAAAATTAATCATACACTTTAAATTATTTACAAAAGAGGCTTTTTAATATCATATTGTAAGTGGAGACTTGTGATGTTCATATATTGTAAAATATTCCATTTATCCTGGGAGAATAAGTGGCTCACTGTCATTACCAAGCTGCGTTTTAGTTGTAATTGGCTACTAGTAAAGGACTGTGACATTACTAATCTATAAACAACAGAAATTTATATAAAACTATTAAAATTGAATCTGTGAATCTCCTCTGGCTGATATACAGATGTGGTTGAACTATCAACACAGAAGCAGAAATATTAGAGAGGATTTCAGTGCATAGTTTACAAGAATTCAAAGTTGGAATTCAGATTGTCTTGTTGAAAATAGGCATTCTATCCTTTAGTAGATGAATTGTTTGGGCTGGTTCCTTAACACTAATATGATAAGAGAAAATATATAACCAATCTGGTTACATTAAAATACATGAATGACATTGTCTTTCAGGTACCTAATTCACAATAAGCTAGATGTGAGTGCTTCCCATTAAAACCAGAAATAAAAGTAATGAGCCATAGTGGTCATTTTATCAAAGGCCAAAAGTGTTCACTAAAGTACCAATAGTTCTTTAAATATGGAGTAACAACATATTTTCTGCAGCTAATTTTTCAAACAAATATCCATTAATAATAACCATATAAATTAAAAAATAGTCCACATATATGCTGCCAGGGGCCATCACATTCTCAGCCTAGTCTACTTGATGTTTAAACACACACAACCCCCCCAACACACACACACAAGCACACACACACATACATGCACACAAACATACACATACAAGCGCATGCACACTAGCATACACACACACACATGCACACACACACACACACAGAGGCACAGATTTTCTTGGTATATCATTTGGTATATTCATATTAAGAAATGACCTTTCAAAAACATTAATGTTAATTGTATATTTTGTGATAAAACTTTCAAAAGCATCCAAAACTAGCCTATTCAGAAAAAACTTAAATGTCCTTCAAAGAAGAATTTATACTTATCAGATTAAGTTATGACTAGAGAAGTAATATGTAATATACCAATGTATTCTATATATGGTCAGGAAGTGTAGTGGGTAGAGGTGAACAGGTAGAGAGGGAGGGGATAGGAGGTTTTAGGAGGGGAAAACAGGAAAGGGGATAATATTTGAAATGTAAATCAAGAAAATATCTAATAAAAAAATAGATAGCCATTGTTTCTTTGACCTCTTTTGAATTTTAGCCTGAATTAGAATTGATAAATTGAACTGTGAATGCTATATTGAAACTGAGGAAAGAGGCAGGATAAGTGCATGGACTGTAACCCTACCATAATTGAACTGCTAAAATTATTCCTGCAACCACTTCCATTGCAACAAGTTCTTATTAGCAAAATACTTTTAAATCAATCCTACTTAGATTGCTAATCTTTGAAGCTAAACTAACTCCTACCATGCATTATTTTAACCTCATTAAAACTTATATGTTCATCAATACAGTAGTGTTGACCTTGTGCCTTTGTCAGAGTTTTTAAAGGTTATACAATTAAAAGGTTACCTGTCTTAGACTTAGTATGTAATTTCACATAATGTCAAAAGCTGCATTTTAAAACAAGGACAATGACTTACAAATGGATGCTGGCGAGGAAAGAATACACAACTGATGTAAATATGCACTTATATTAGTCAGTGAATGTGAATTGTATGTTCAAAAACCAAGAGTAAAAAGCCTGCTTTTGTCTCCTACTTTAGACTGTACATTCTTTGAGTCCAAAGTGTTCATCTTTTATCAATAGTGTGTGTATTAGCGGTAATTTAAAAAAAAACTGAGAAAAGTAGTAAGATTCTGTGATACCCTGGTAAATGGAGTACATATATTTGCCTAAGCATAAGTGAGTTTTGCAATAAAAGTTTATTCTCAGCAAAGTTATATAATGTAAACATTGTTCCCAAGTTATTTCAGATTAAGTCAAATAGGTAATTATGGTTTCCAATGATGAACTACCTAGCAGTGACAAACATTGGGGTGCTTTTTATCCATGCTAAGAAATGATAGGATAGTTTCAGTATACAACATACTATCTAGATTTAAACAATCCAAAGTTTCAAAAATGGAATGCCAATATCTTTCTTTAATAATCTTCTCTGCTCTTAGAAAAGGTCTTGGTCAAATTTGTATAGACATCATTATTTGAACTTTTTTCCCTGTCATACAATCCTAATCATCACAAAGATTTATTTTTTTCTATTGTGTGGTAAAGAATGCTTGCAGCACTGGGCGTGGTGGTGCACACCTTTAATCCCAGCACTCAGGCAGAGGCAGGTGGATTTCTAAGTTTGAGGCCATCCTGGTCTACAGAGTGAGTTCCAGGACAGTCAAGACTTCATAGAGAAACCCTGTCTCGAAAAACCAAAAAAAAAAAAAAAGAAGAATGCTTGCAGCTTTAATGAATTCAGCAAGGGATGAATCAGGTCACTGACTGTACAGACACCAAAGCTCCTCTTCAGAAATTAGAGACGTGAGACATTTATGATCACAGTACAAAGGAAAGTCTACCAATTCAAAGAGAGCTCATTTATCACTTGAGGGAAGTATGAAACCTAAAGAAATATTTTATCTTTCATTCTAGGTGTTTCACAAGAAGAAATATAGAATTCCTACACACTATTCATGCACATTTGTCCTCAGTTCAGCATAGCTACTGAAACTAGAATCAAGTTAATCTCATTGAAGAACAGTTTTTGGTTTTGCTTTTATTTTTATTTCATGGATCAGAGTCTTATGATGTAGTTCTGGTTATGTTCTTAAAATATTTCATAATAGTAATAGGTGTTTGATCCAAATGTTAGTGGAACTTTATTATGTTAGTCTTTGATGTCTCACCCACAGTTGTTTCTTCTTCTTCTTCTTCTTCTTCTTCTTCTTCTTCTTCTTCTTCTTCTTCTTCTTCTTCTTCTTCTTCTTCTTCTTCTTCTCCTTATTATTATTATTATTATTATTATTATTAGTATACGTTTTTACTGTTCAGTCTTTATCCCCGCTCAGGTCCACCCTCTGACTGTTCATCATCCTTTTACTCCTTCCCTGTCTCAGAGGGAATGTTCTGACACCCACTCCAACCCCACTACACCTGCCCACTAACTAGGGCCTCAAGTGTCTTGAGGATTACGTGCATCTTCTCACACTGAGGCCTGACCAGGCAGTACTCTGCCACATATGAGTTGAAGGCCTCATGTTAGCTAGTGTATTCTGCCCTGCTCATTGTCTTTGAAATCTCTGAAGTCTAGGTTAATTGAGTCTGCTATGCTTCCAATGGGATTGCCCTCCTCCTCAACTTCTTCCAGCCTTTCCCCAATTCAACACAGGGATCCCTGGGTTTTGCCCTTTGATTGGGTGTAATTATCTGCATCTGACTCCTTCAGGTACTTGTGGGGCCTCAAAGAAGATAGCCATGCTAGTCTCCTGTCTGTAAGCACACCATACTATTAGTAATAATGTCAGGCCTTGTAGCCACCCCTTGAGCTGGATACAAATTTGGTCATGTCTTTGGGCCTACTTTCCCTCAATCTCTTCTCCATTTTTCTCCCTGTAGTTCTTTTAGACAGGGATAATTCTGGGTCAGAGTTTTTGACTGTGGGATGGCAACCCCATCCCTCCACTTGATGCCCTATCTTTCTAATGGAGGTGAACTCTACAAGTTCCCTCTCCCCCCTGTTGGGCATTCCATCTAATCACCCTCTCTCTTAGTACTGAGCTTCTCTTACCTGCTAGGTCTCTGGTACATTCTAGAGAATCCTCCCACCTAGTACATCCCAAAGTTGCCTGTTTCCATTCTCTCTGCTGGCCCTCACGGCTTCACTCCTGTTTCCTTCCCTCAATACCTGGATCATGTTCCCCCTTTCCCCTCTATGTCCCCTCTTCCACCCCTGCCCATGATTTCTTTCTTTTCCCTCCCAAGTGGCATTGCGGTATCCTCACTTGGGCCTTTCAGCTTGAGTTCTGTGGATTGTATTCTGGGATTTTGTACTTATTTTGAACAATATCCACTGATTAGTGAGTACATACCAGGTGTGTCTTTTTGGGTCTGAGTTACCTCACGTAGGATGATGGTTTCTAGTTTCATCCATTTGCCTGCAAAACTCATGATGTCCTTGTTTTTAATAGCTGAGTAGTTTTCCATTGTGTAAATGAACCACATTTTCTGTACCCATTCTTCCATTGTGGGACATTTACTTTGTTTCCATTTTCTGGCTATTACAAATAAGGCTGCCATGAGCATAGTGGAACATGAGCCCCTGTGCATGCTGGGGCATCTTCTAGGTATATGCCAAAGAGTTCAAACACAGCTTTTTTTATTTATATTTACTTTTAATGTTTTGAGAACAAATTATAATTACATTATTTCCTCCTGTTCTTTTTCTACGCAAACCTCAGCCATTCATCTCCTTGTTCTCTTATAAGCTCATAGGCTTCATTTCTTTCCCTGGTTTTACAAATATACATTGCATTATGATGATGATGATGATGATGATTAATCTTTTTGATTCATTTTACATCTCATTCTCTCTCCCATTTTTGTGTCCTCTCCCACAATCCTTCCCCCACCTCCCTCTAGTTCTCCTCTTAGAGGGTGGGGGCCCCCTGAGTATCCCTCATTGGCATATAAAGTCTCTGCAAGGCTAGGTGGATCCTTTCCCACTGACCCCAGGCAAGACAGCCCAGATATAAGAACATATCCCATTGACAGGCAGCAGATTTTCTAATAGTCCCTACTTCAGTTGTTCAGAACTCACAAGAAGACCAAGCTGTATGTATGCTAAATATGTGTGTTGAAACCAAGTAAGGACCATTGAACTTCCTTTGTAAGGAGGAATAAAATAGTCATAAGAAGAAATTGGGAGAATTAGGATTAGTTATGGGAAGGATTAGGAAAGATAGCCATATCTCCATTAGAATTAACGAAAATATGCAACCGACCTAGGTGGAGAGGTAGGGGGCATGTCCAGGATGTGAGAGCTGGGATAAAGTCAGCTTCAAAAAATCAGTGGGGTTGAACGTAGTCATGACTCACAGCATTAGAGATGAAACCCGTAGATATTACCTTCTGTAGCTAGGCAGGAAGCCCAGTAGAACAACATGGACATCCACCCACTCACAAAACATGCAACCCCAAATTTATCCTCCATACAAGAAATACAGGGGCAGGAGGTGGAGCAGAGACTGAGGGAATAGTCAATCAATAACTGTTCCAACTTGAGACCTATCTCATGAGCAAAAAGCATTCCTTGATACTATCAGCCACAGTTTTTAAAAGAGAAAAAAATAAGGTTGCAATTCAATTCTGTGATTTGGGAAAATCATTCCAGGCAATGAGGAACCATAATAAAGGACTACAGGAAACAAAGAAATGTTGAGATTAGAAAAAATTTTTTTTTCTTTTTTATTAGATATTTTCTTTATTTGCATTTCAAATGTTATCCCCTTTCCTGATTTTTCATCAGAAAACCCCCAATCCCCTCCCCTCCCACTGCTCACCAACTCACCCACTCCTGCTTCCTGTCCCAGGCATTCACCTGCACTGGGGCATACAGCCCTCACAGGATTAAGGGCCTCTCCTCTCATTGATGACCTACAAAGCTATCATCTGGTACATATGTAGTTGGAGTCATGAGTCTATCCATGTGTACTCTTTAGTTGTGGTTTGGTCCCTGGGAGCTCTGGGTTACTGGTTGGTTCATATTGTTGTTCCTCCTATGGAGCTGCAACCTCCTTCAGCTCCTCAGTTCCTTTCTCTAGCTCCTCCATTGGGGACCCTATGCTCAGTCCAATGGTTGGCTGAGAGAATCCACCTCTGTGTTTGTCAAGAATTTATAGAGTATCTCAGAGACAGCTATATCAGGGTTCTGTCAACAAGTAGTTGTTGGCATCCACAATAATGTCTAGGTGTGGGAATTGTATAAGTGATGGATCCCCAGGTGGGGCAGTCTCTGGATGAGTTCCTTCAGTCTCTGCTCCACACTTTGTATCTATAACTCTTTCCATGGGTATTTTGATACCCCTTCTAAGAAGAACCAAAGTATCCACATTTTGGTCTTCCTTCTTCTTGAGCTTCATGTGATCTGTGAATTGTATCTTTGGTACTCCTTGCTGATTCTCTAGGTTTCTGGCCACTACTTTTCAGGTGTTGCTGACTTTCTAGAGAAGAGCACACCAATGGTTTATATAATATCACATGGTTACATATACATGTAGTGATTGTAGGTGAACCAGCCCTGAGTCTATGAGAGTGTGAGAACGTGCAGCATGATATGCTTGGATATCCCTAAGACCCAGTTTCATGGCTTTGAATTGGCCCAAACCAACATCTATCTCATGGATGAACTGCTGGACTGCATAAAGGGACATATCTCACAGATATAAATCTTCACGATTTCAAGGACACATTGCAACACTCAAATATCGAAGAGGAGTACCAGTGACCAACCAGTACTGATAGTATAGCAAAATCAAGAAGTGTCATACCAGACCAATGAATGTTTGTAAGTGAAGAAGCATGAAAAAAAGGGTATACTTTGGGACACATTATCACTTCCACAGAGAATTTTTTTCTCTATAGAGAGGAACTTGCCAGGGTAGAGAGTGGTCACGAGTTAGTCAGAGTGAGTTGATGCATGATGTGAAATTCACAAAGAACCATTAAAAGTTTAAAATAGCCGGGCGTGGTGGCACACACCTTTAATCCCAGCACTCGGGAAGCAGAGGCAGGCGGGTTTCTGAATTCGAGGCCAGCCTGGTCTACAAAGTGAGTGCCAGGACAGCCAGGGCTACACAGAGAAACCCTGTCTCGAAAAAAAAAAAAAAAACAAAAACAAAAACAAAAACAAAAAATAAGTTTAAAATAGATAGACAATATAAAAAATTATTTGCAGATCATAACTTTAGTAACTATCTAATTTGCAGAGCATTTATTAAAAATAAAAATAATATTAAAAATAACTGATAAAATTTAAATACAGGTAAATGTATTTCTAGCAAAATAAATAAACTACCCAAAAGAAAAACATATTCACAAAAATTAATCTTAGGAAAATTCAAATCCATTCTTTAATTGTTCATTAATTTATAGTAATAAGTATGGTATAATAATACAAAAATATTTCACTGATGGACAGATTAATTTTATGAGAAGAAAATCCTTAGAATTAGATTAAGGTAATAATTACATACCCAAAGGAATACAAAATACTTCATTGAGCATTTTATTAGCATAAATGGTAAGATATATGGCTATATCTAAAATTAATCTAAAATCAAAACCAAATAAGTAAGTCAGATAAGTCAATGCTTAAGGATCTTGATATCTCCAACAATCTACTTTTGTGTGTGATTAAAATCTACAATGACAACAACAACATTTAAGTGAGACATCTTACTGAAGAAGAGTGACATAGCTCATGTATTTCATTCAAATGAACATTAGTAAATAATGAAGAAAAGAATTATATCAAAAAGTAATGAAGGCAAGTGAGAAAGCTTCAAGGTATACAAGAGTATGTGTTCATTATTCTACACTAATGTGGCCCTTGAATTTGGAGACTAATTCAGACTATTCATAAAGCCTAAAGATTCCTGAGCTCACTTATATAAGACATGCAGAACAGTATCTTGGTCTACTCAGATATCATGAAAAGGCTCATTATTTCTTCCCTGCATCAGCTTCATTGCCACCTTCTCTGTCTCTCTCTGTCCCTCTCTGTCTCTGTCTCTCTGTCTCTGTCTCTGTCTCTGTCTCTCTCTCTCTCTCCCATTCCCTCCCTCCTTAATGACCTGGCATGCTGAAAGTGATTTTTATTACATTTATCTATAAGTCATGCAGTAATGGCTTCCAATTTTTCAAATCAGTGCTTTAGGAGAAATGAATATATTACAATTATGCAGTATCCTTGCTGATTCTCTATATTTCTTGCCACTACTTTCCAGGAGTTCCTGACTTCCAAAAGAGCAAAGAAAAGTAAAATATGTTTTTTAAATTCTCCTAATATACTCAGTACTATGTATGTAAATCAATATTTTATAGGAACCCATTCTTTAAAGAGTAATTAATTATGTCTGCATCATTAATACATTGCATAAAACTTTGTACAATAATTGATACCCATTTCATGGCATGAAAAACTATCTAAGGAAAAAGTCACCAATGTAGCTATAATATTTGACATTATGTATAATGACAATATGTGCCACACTGGAGTCTTGCTATGAAGTAATTAAGCAAATTCTGCTCAATGCACACAGTCAACATATACAAAGTGTTTAATTTCACAACAGTATTTAGAAATTTTCATGAACTTCCTTCATGATTTGACAGGGTTTAAGGATTTAATAAAAGAAGAGAAATATTTCAATATGCAGAATGTTTTAATATCTTCTTTACTTCTGTAGAATAGATAAAACAAAAATATATTGTCATGCAGGAGAAAATCAGAAAAATTAATATTAAAAATAACATATATAAATGTTTATATTATACAATATGGTAACTTAACCTAGCTGAGACTAATACTCAGGAAAGTAATTTAATCATGTTTCTATGAAAAAATTTAATGGAAATACTCTAAAATAATAACTAAGTAAACACATGAGACTCTCTAGTACTGCTAAATCAGAACCAGAGATATACATTAAAGAAACAAAATCAGGATATCTCTTATGGATTGGTTATTATCAACTTCTATGGCAAGAAGCCAGAGCCTGTTGATAGAAAACAGTGTGCACCCTTTAAAAGGATGCCCATACATGGAGTCCTGGATAGTACCGGGAAATTTAGTGTACTTTAAAATTTCCTCCCAAAACGCTAAGTGAAATTATCATTTATCTATGTGTTGCAGTTGCAATTTTCCAGGATTTTATTATATATTTGTTATGCAAAGAATTCTGAATTGTCTATTGTGGCATTTTCCATATATCTACATATATAATGCATTTTAAAGAATATTCATCCTTTTAATTTCATTCCTGTCTGTTCTTCAACTTTCCTTTCCATTCTAATTCAACAGGTTTTTGCATCTCTTTTAGCTCCATATCTCACCTTTGGTAGGAGGTGTATAACACTTGTTAGGCTTAATGTGGAACTTTTGTTCCAAGAATGAAATGGTTTGTTTGCTTGCTCGTTTCTTCATGCAGAAAGTGTTTGTGACAGGAGTACACATTAATTTACATTTATATAAAGTGTATATTAAGTGAAACATTTTGGTGGAATGTTTCATAGTCTAGAAGTAACTCTAGGCTTAGTTATTTCTTCCTATGAAGATAGGAAGTTGAAAACAGGGAAGCAAAATTCAAACTGAGAACATTGCCTACAACCAGAGGTAAAAATGTTTTCCTTAAGTGAATCAAGATCACAGTGAATAGTGAAGGGAAAATAAGATTAGTAGAGATACGATTGCAATTATCTTCAAAAGATACAGAGCAAATACTAGCATAGATTGGATAGTAAAAGCATAGAAAAATCACTATTGGTTATAGGCAGTAGACATCTCTAAACACAGAGTTTAACTAATCTCATTGAATAAATTAACATTTAGAAATGTAGCATATTTCCCTTTTGGAGATCTGTTAGCACTAAAATCATGTTAGAAAATACAATAAATAAAAAACAAAAGTCAAATAAATTTAAAAAACATAGAAAGTTTAATATGAATAATAAAATACTCATGCTTAATAGCTTGGCTATATTAAAACAAGCAAATAGAAAAGTTACCCTAGTGTTCAGAGTGATAGCAAATTTTATGTCACTTAATATATTAGCATTGTAGAAATTGAAGAAAGAATATAAGTTAAAAATCATTTTTAATGAAATCATATCTATGCTCCTGTACTAGAGAACGATAGGGTCAGCATAACTTCTGACATAATTTTCATTTTTATTTGAACTTTTCATACAATATATTTTAATTATATTATTTCTCATTTCTTACTCATGCCATGTTCTCTCCACTCAGTTCACCTCAATTCATATCTTCACATTCAAACTCATATTTGCTTTATCCCCTTGTATGTTTAATACAACTTACTTAGGCCAATGAATATGGAGAAATGAAGTTGCGGGCCAATTCAAATCTTCTCCCCTACTTAACACTTTTCAAGGTGCTTAGATGTACTTTGCAGGGTATTAAAAAAAGAAAAATAATCATTAATTTGATCCCACTTAAACCCTTTCACCAAAAAAAAATCCTGCCTGCAAAATAACTGATACAGTAGAAGCACAAATATTACATGGGTAAATGAAGCACTTTTGGATTGAGTTTGCTGCCTAGTCTATGAGATGGAGACTATACCTGACACTGATATTGTGGTCAAGAAAAGGAGACAATTTCTAATTGAAAACTACTACTTTCTACCAGGAACAACAAAATTGTTATTCGTCATATAGGTCATTGGGACTTATGACAAGTAGGAGTAATTTCTCATGCTTCGTAAGCAGAAAATTTCTGAGAGTATGGCTTCATGAAGCAACAGTAGAATTCTAGAGTATTGTTTAGAATTTTTCTCACAATGGTTAACTACTACCAAATAGGATATATATATGTGTGTGTGTGTGTGTGTGTATTCAAATGACATTGATTAGAATAAATACCAAGAAAAATGACAGCTAATACTGAATGTGCTTTATTCATATTACACACATGTTATCTTGCTGCTGATTAAGAGCTATAACAACAAATATTACTTATATAACAGATAATGGGTTTTGCATTTTTCTCCATGACCAATAGAAATTTTTTACGATTTAAGTCTTATATTAAGATGTTTGCAAATATTAGACAAATGAAAACATTTAACTCTAAAACATTTTAAATCTTAATGTACAATAGTGTTTTACAAAATTATTTTTGTCACTTAACAGTAACTCCCATTTTAAGTTGTTTGATAGATTTACATGACAAAAAAGGATAGTAACAGGAAGTTTTATATTATATATTTATAAATATTAAATGCTTAATTAGTATTTCTGACCAATACATTAAATTGTCTAATTCATCATATATATATACACACAAATTTATATATATATATATACATAAATGTATATATATATGTGTATATATAAATACATATATACATATATGTATATGTGTATATATAATTATATATATGTGTATATATACATATATCTATATCTATATCTATCTATATATCTATCTATATCTATATCTATATCTATCTATATCTATATCTCTATATATATATATATATATACAGAGAGAGAGAGAGAGAGACAGAGAGAGAGTATATTGTTTTTATTTTTGTTATTTTGACACAGGATTTCTCTGTGTAGCCCTGGCTATCCTGAAACTCACTTCATAGACCAGGCTGTCCTCAAACTCAGAAATCCACCTGCCCCTGCCTCCCAAGTGCCGGGAATAAAGGTGTGTTCCACCACTGCCTGGATCTTCCTATATACTTTTAAACCATTTTCATTATTTGTATAAATTTTGAGTTTCTTTACCTAAAGCAACTATCACCATTTCTATTTGTACTAGAATTATCTGTATATATTTTGTTTTACATAATGGATAAAATTTACTATGAAATAAAATGCGTCACCTTTTTTAAAGGTATTTTCTTCATTTACATTTCCAGAGCTATCCCAAAAGTCCACAATACCCTCCCCCCAAACTCCCCTACACACCCACCCCACTTCTTGGCCCTGGCGTTTCCCCTGTACTGAGGCATACAAAGTTTGTACAACCAATGGGCCTCTCTTTCCACTGATGGCCGACTAGGCCATCTTCTGATTCATATGCAGCTAGAGACACAAGCTCTGGGGGGATACTGGTTAGTTCATATTGTTGTTCCATCTATAGGGTTGCAGATCCCTTTAGCTCCTTGGATGCTTTTTCTAGCTCCTCCATTAGGGGCCCTGTGATCCATCTAATAGCTGACTGTGAGCACCCACTTCTGTGTTTGCCAGGCCCTGGCATATTCTCACAAGAGACAGCTATATCTGGATCCTATCAGCAAAATCTTGCTAGTGTATGCAATGGTGTCAGCGTTTGGAGGCTGATTATGGGATGGATCCGCGGGTATGACAGTCTCTAGATTGTCCATCCTTTCGTCACAACTCTGAACTTTGGCTCTGTAACTCCTTCCATGGGTGTTTTGTTCCCAGTTCCAAGAAGGGGCAAAATGTCCACACTTTGGTCTTCGTTCTTCTTGAGTTTCATGTGTTTCCCAAATTGTATCTTATATCTTGGGTATTCTAAGTTTCTGAGCTAATACCCACTTATCAGTGAGTACATATCATGTGAGTTCTTTTGTGATTGGGTTACCTCACTCAGGATGACGCCCTTCAGGTCCATCTATTTGCCTAGGAATTTCATAAATTCATTCTTTTTAATAGCTTAGTAGTATTCCATTGTGTAAATGTACCAAATTTTCAGTATCCATTCCTCTGTTGAGGAGCATCTGGGTTCTTTCCAGCTTCTGGCTATTATAAATAAGACTATGACCATAGTGGAGCATGAGTCCTTCTTACTAGTTGGAACATCTTCTGGATATATGCCCAGGAGAGGTATTGCTGGATCCTCCAGTAATACTATGTCCAATTTTCTGAGGAACCGCCAGACTGATTTTCAGAGTGGTTGTACAAGTTGCAATCCCACCAACAATGGAGGAGTGTTCCTATTTCTCCACATCCTCACCAGCATCTGCTGTCACCTAAATTTTTGATCTTAGCCATTCTGACTAGTGTGAGGTGGAATCTCAAAGTTGCTTTGATTTGCATTTCCCTGATGATTAAGGATGCTGAACATTTTTTCAGGTGCTTCTCTGCCATTCGGTATTCCTCAGGTGAGAATTCTTTGTTCAGCTCTGAGCCCCATTTTTTTAATGGGGTTATTTAATTTTCTGGAGTCCACCTACTTGAGTTCTTTATATGTATTGGATATTAGTCCCCTATCTGATTTAGGATAGGTAAAGATCCTTCCCCAATCTGTTGGCGGCCCTTTTGTCTTATTGACCGTGTCTTTTGTCATACAGAAGCATTGCAATTTTATGAGGTCCCATTTGTTGATTCTCAATCTTACAGCACCAAGCCATTGCTGTTCTATTCAGGAATTTTTCCCCTGTGCCATATCTTTGAGGGTTTCCCCCACTTTCTCCTCTATAAGTGTCACTGTCTCTGGTTTTCTGTGCAGTTCCTTGATCCACTTAGATTTGATCTTAGTACAGGGAGAGAGGAAAGGATCAATTCTCATTCTTCTACTTGTTAACCGCCAGTTTTGCCACCACCATTTGTTGAAGATGCTGTCTTTTTTCCACTGGATGGCATTAGCTCCCTTGTCAAAGATCAAGTGACCATAGGTATGTGGGTTCATTTCTGGGTCTTCAATTCTATTCCATTGGTCTACTTGTCTGTTGCTACACCAGTACCATGCAGTTTTTATCACAATTGCTCTGTAGTACAGCTTTAGGTCAGGCATGGTGATTCCACCAGAGGTTCTTTTATCCTTGAAAAGAGTTTTTGCTATCCTAGTTTTTTTGTTATTCCAGATGAATTTGCAGATTGCCCTTTCTAATTCGTTGAGTAATTGAGTTGGAATTTTGATGGGGATTGCATTGAATCTGTAGATTACTTTTGGCATGATAGACATTTTTACTATATTGATCCCACCCATCCATTAACATGGGAGATCTTCTATAATTTTTTTCTTAAGAGACTTGAAGTACTTATCATACAGACCTTTCACTTCCTTAGTTGGAATCACACCAAGGTATTTTATATTATTTGTGACTATTGAGAAGGGTGTTGTTTCCCTAATATCTTTCTCAGCCTGTTTATCCTTTGCGTAGAGAAACGACATTGACTTGTTTGAGTTAATTTTATATCCAATTACTTCACTGAAGCTGTTTATCTGGTTTAGGAGTTCTCTGGTGGAATTTTTAGAGTCACTTATATAAACTATCATATCAACTGCAAAAAGTGATATTTTGACTTCTTCCTTTCCAATTTGTATCCACTTAATCTCCATTTGTTGTAGAATTGCTCTGGCTAGGACTTCAAGTACAACGTTGAATAAGTAGGGAGAAAGTGGGCAGCCTTGACTAGTCCCTGATTTTAGTGTGAATGCTTCCAGCTTCTCACCATTTACTTTGATGTTGGCTGCTGGTTTGCTTTTATCATGTTTAGGTATGAACCTTGAATTGCTGATCTTTCTAAGACTTTTATCATGAATGGGGATTGGAATTTGCCCAATGCTTTCTCTGCATCTAATGAGATGTTCATGTGGTTTTTGTCTTTGAGTTTGTTTATAAAGTTAATTACGTTGATGGATGTCCGTATATTAAACAATGCCTGCATCCGTGGAATGAAACCTACTTGGTCAGGATGGATGTATGTTTTAATGTGTTCTTGGATTCAGTTAGCAAGAATTTTATTGAGGATTTTTGCATCTATATTCATAAGAGAAATTGGTCTGAAATTCTCTATCTTTGTTGGGTCGTTCTGTGGTTTAGGTATCTGAGTAATTGTGGCTTCCTAGAATGAATTGGGTAGAGTACCTTTTGCTTCTATTTTGTGGAATAGTTTGTGCAGAACTGGAATTAGATCTTCTTTGAAGGTCTAATAGAACTCGGCATTAAACCCATCTGGTCCTGGGCTTTTTTTGTTTTGGAGACTATTAATGACTGCTTCTATTTCTTTAGGGGATATAGGACTGTTTAGATCATTAACCTGATCCTGATTTAACTTTGGTACCTGTTATCTATCTAGAAATTTGTCCATTTCATCCAGGTTTTCCAGTTTTGTTCAGTATAGCCTTTGTATTTTGGATTTCTTCAGGGTCTGTTGTTATGTCTCCCTTTTCATTTCTGATTTTGTTAAATAGGATGCTGACCTTGTGCCCTCTAATGAGTCAGGATAAGGGTTTATCTATCTTGTTGATTTTCTCAAAGAACAAGCTTTTCGTTTGACTGATTCTTTGAATAGTTACTCTTGTTTCAACTTGGTTGATTTCGCCCTAGAGTTTGATAATTGCCTGCCTTCTACTCCTCTTGGGTGAATTTCCTTCCTTTTGTTCTAGAGATTTTAGTTGTGTTGTCAAGCTGCTAGTGTGTGCTCTCTCTAGTTTCTTTTTGGAGGCGCTCAGAGCTATGAGTTTCCATCTTAGAAATGCTTTTATTGTGTCCCATAAGTTTGGGTGTGTTGTGGCTTCATTTTCATTAAACTCTAAAAAGTCTTTAATTTCTTTCTTTATTCCTTCCTTGACCAAGGTATCATTGAGTAGAGTGTTGTTCAGTTTCCACGTGAATGTTGGCTTTCTATTATTTAGGTTGTTATTAAAGATCAGCCTTAGGGCATGGTGATCTGATAGTATGCATGGGAAAATTTCAATATTTTTGTATCTGTTGAGGCCTGTTTTGTGACCAATTATATTGTCAATTTTGAAGATGGTACCATGAGGTCCTGAAAAGAAGGTATATCCTTTTGTTTTAGGATAAAATGTTCTGTAGATATCTGTTAAATCCATTTGTTTCATAACTTCTGTTAATTTCACTGTGTCCCCTTTTAGTTTCGGTTTCCATGAATTGTCCATTGATGAAAGTGGTGTGTTGAAGTCTCCCACTATTATTGTGTGAGGTGCAATGTGTGCTTTGAGCTTTACTAAAGTTTCTTTAATGAATGTGGCTGCCCTTGCATTTGGAGCCTAGATATTCAGAATTGAGAATTCCTCTTGGAAGATTTTCCCTTTGATGAGTATGAAGTGCCCCTCCTTGTCTTTTTTGATGACTTTGGGTTGGACATTGATTTTATTACATATTAGAATGGCTACTCCAGCTTGTTTCTTCAGACCATTTGCTTGGAAAATTGTTTTCCAGCCTTTCACTCTGAGGTTGTGTCTGTCTTTTTCCCTGATATGGGTTTTGTGTAAGCAGCAAAATGTTGGGTCCTGTTTTTATAGACAATCTGTTAGTCTATGTCTTTTTATTGGGGAATTGAGTCCATTGATATTAAGAGTTATTAAGGAAAAGTAATTGTTGCTTCCTATTATTTTTGTTGTTAGAGTTGGCATTCTGTTCTTGTGACTGTCTTCTTTAAGTTTGTTGAAGGATTACTTTCTTGCTTTTTTTGTCATGAAATACTTTGGTTTCTTCATCTATGAAAATTGAGAATTTTGTTGGGTATAGTAGCCTGGGCTGGCATTTGTGTTCTCTTAGTGTCTGTATAACATCTGTCCAGGCTCTTCTGGATTTCATAGTCTCTGGTGAAAAGTCTGGTGTAATTCTGATAAGCCTGCCTTTATATGTTACTTGACCTTTTTCCCTTACTGGTTTTAATATTCTATCTTTATTTAGTGTATTTGTTGTTCTGATTATTATGTGTCGGGAGGAATTTCTTTTCTGGTCCAGTCAATTTGGAGTTCTATATGCTTCTTGTATGTTCATGGGCATCTCTTTCTTCAAGTTTGGGAAGTTTTCTTCTATAATTTTGTTGAAGATATTTGCTGGACCTTTAAGTTGAAAATCTTCATTTTCATCTACTCCTGTTATCCATAGGTTTGGACTTCTCATTGTGTCCTGGATTTCCTGAATGTTTTGAGTTAGTATCTTTTTGAATTTTGCATTTTCTGTGATTTTTGTGCAGATGTTCTCTATGAAATCTTCTGCACCTGAGATTCTCTCTTCCATCTCTTGTATTCTGTTGCTGATCCTGGCCGACTCCACACCCAATGTGACGCGGTGCTGGTGCTGTCTGGAAGGGACTTGTGACCCTCCCTCATCAGGCTTGGTTTTCTGTTTCCCTAATTAATGCTGTCTCAATTCCTGCGTGATTGGATTGGAAAAGAAGTTGTGTTCAACTTATTGGTGGTCCTAAGATTGCATGGAGAGTCCTCTAGGGACCTTGTGTGTGGGGGGGAGGTGTCTGCCAACTCTGTGCCCAAGGTGCTTCCCTAATGCTTTCTCAGGTTCCTTGTGATTGGAATGGAACAGAAGTTGTGTTCCACTCACTGGTGGTCCTAAGATTGTGTGGAGAGTCCTCTAGGGTCCTTGGGGTGGGGAGGGGGGAGTGACCCGGTGATGGTGTCGACCAGAAGCTAAAATACTTCTCTTAAATATCAAATTAAATTAATTTCAGATTTTCTTTCATCAGTTATTATTTTAATTGCCTTTCTAGGTGAGTAAGTAATTTATTATTTACATATGACATGCTAGCCAATGTGTTCTTATGTCTATCTGTAGTGAGGTGCATGTTATCATTAGATCAGTGTTGTTTCAATCCATGTAGATCAAGCAAGATATTTACTTTTTTTCTTTCAGTAGTTACTTTTATTTACTGGATATTTGAATATTAATTCCATTTTATAAGGAAAAAATACTCTAATTGATGTATCCTTTCCTCTGTAATTCCTTTGTAATGAATATTTAGCACTTTCAAGTTTGAAATATCACACTTTTATGGAAATGTTAAAAAATATTTAGCGCCGGGTGGTGGTGGAACAAGCCTTTAATGCCAGCACTTGGGAGGAAGAGACAGGCGAATTTCTGAGTTTGAGACCACCCTGGTCTATAGAGTGAGTTCCAGGATAGCCAGGGCTACACAGAGAATCCCTGTCTTGAAAAAAAAAATATTTAGCGAGAATATTTTTTATCCCCCTGTAGGAAATTAAAAAAAAAAAAGAAAAAAAAAAAAAAGAATATGTGGTGATGGATTACAGTGACTACAAAGGTCATTGGGAATTGCACAAATTTACAATCGTGATTCCTAAAATTGATTATTAAGAATTTGTTTTACTATTAGCTTAAATATATGTGTGTTAATATACATTATTAAGAATTGGATACATAAAAGTGGCACTCAGTACAGTTTTAAATTTCATTCTCAAATAATTTGCTGATAATTCACATAAATATTATACATCTTTGGGATTATAGCCTGTAATATTATTGGTTTGTTAGGTCTACTTTTTATAACCAGCATTCACAATAAAACAAATATAAATTATCAATGTTTTATTTCTGTTACTCAGAATTTCATGTCTTTAATTTTTATAAATGTTTAAATGGGTAGTGAATTTAAATGGAAAACACAGCTAAGTCTTTGTTGTAAAGTTTAAAAAATTATCTTCATGGTAATTTTGTCTGAATTTATATTTCTTTCATTTGTGCTTTGCAATGTGAGCAGATAAACATTCATTACATTATAGAAAAATATATTTTCTTTTCACTTCTCACTAGAAGTCTGTACAATGTTTTACCTGTCCAATTTTGAAATTTATCCCACATATCATGATTAATCTAGAAACTGAGGCACAGCATGGACAATCTGCAAATTACATTTCTACAGACTTAAAATAATTTATAGTACTCATACAGTTCTAAAGTTTAAAAGCCATAGAATATTTAATTGAACATAAGTTCAAGCAAAAGGAATGCCAGTGGAGAACAACATATAACTAGATCAGAATGAATCTGATAATCAAAAGTCAAGTTTATATATATGAGGATAAAGAAACAGCTGTGTTGTCCTCCACAACAAGTTTTGTGAGTCATTGATAGTCAGATGTCTTAAAATTTTGCACAAGACAAAAATGAATTCACTAATAAATATAAATGTTCTAGTCTTTGAAGAAAGTGCTTAATTCAGTACCATAATGACTAGTTTAAGAGTAAAAGGGTATAGAAAAGAGAGAGTTATTTGATTAAGTTAATGGTAACAGAAGAAACTATCATATTAGGAACTCAATATACTACACTGTTATTTCTTTTCTGTGTTAAATATGTTTCACGACTGGTACAGAAATCAATTGTCAAATGACATTTACAAAATAATACAATAAGAGATAAGAAATGGACACTAAAAATTACTAGATTTTTATTTTGCATATGCTTTTGCATTTCTTTTTTCAAAATTTATTTAATCTTTTTTGCACTCTGGATTTTATTCCCCCCTTAGTCCACCCTTTGACTGTTCCCCATCCTTCTCCCCCTTCTCCATGCATATGTTTCTACCCCAACCCCACATCCCACTATACCTCCCCACTCCCTGAGGTCTCCAGTCTCTTGAGAGTTATGTGTGTCTTCTCTGACTGAACCCAGACCCTCTGATGTATATGTGTTGGGGGCCTCATATCAGCTGATGTATGCTGCCTGGTTGGTGGCCCAGGGTATGAGAGATCCCCAGGGTCCAGATTAATTGAGACTGGTGGTCCTTCTACAGGGTCGTTCTATTCCTCAGCTTCTTCCAGCTTTTTCCTACTTCAACCACGGGGTTCAAGAGGTACTATCCAATGGTTGAGTGTAAATATCTGCATCTAACTCTTTCAGCTGCTTTTTTTTTTGGGGGGGGGGGTCTTTCAGAGGGCAATAATGATAGGCCCCTTTTGTGAGCACTCCATAGCCTCAGTAATAGTGTTAGGCCTTGAGGCCCCCTCTTGAGCTGGGTCCAGCTTTGCGACTGTCACTGGACCTTCCTTCTCCTCAAGCTCCTCTCCATTTTTGTCCCTGAAGTTCTTTAAGACAGGAACAATTATGAATCGGCTTGCTAACTTTTTTAAGATCGACAAAGTGTGTTCTATATATTCACTTACTCATGAGCACATACCGTACATGTCCTTTTGAGTCTGAGTTACCTCATTCAGGATGATATTTTCTAGTTTCATTCACTTGCCTGCAAAACTCAGGATATCCTCATTCTTAGTAGCTGAGTAGTTTTCCATTGTATAAATGAACCAGATTTTCTGTATCCATTCTTATTTTCAGTGACATCTGGGTTCCTAACAGCTTCTGGCTCTCATAAACAAGGCCACTACGAACATGGTGAAACATGTGTGTCTGTGTCATGCTGATGTATCTTTTGGGAATATGTCCAAGAGTGGTATAGCTGGATCTTCAGGTAGATCTATTTCTAATTTTCTGAGGAATTTCAAGGTTGATTTCCAGAGTTGTACTAGTTTGCAGTCTCACCAGCAATGGAGGAGTGTGCCTCTTTTTCCACATCCTCTCCAACATGTGCTGTCACCTGAAGTTTTGATCTTATCCATTCTGATTGGTATACAGTGGAATCTCAGGGTCGTTTTGATTTGTACTTACCTGATCACTATGGACTTTAAACATTTCTTTAAGTGTTTCTCATTCATTCAGATTCCTCTGTTGAGAATTCTCTGTTTAGTTCTATACCCCATTTTTTGATTGGGTTATTTGGTGTTTTGGTGGTTAGCTTCTTGAGTTCTTTATATATTTTGGATATTAGCTCTCTATCAGACATGGAGTTAGTCCCAATTTTCTCCCAATCTGTAAGTTGCTGATTTGTTCTAATGTCTATATCCTTTGCCTTACAGAAGCTTCCAGTTTTATGAGGTCCCATTTACCAATTTTTTATCTTAGAGCATAAGCCATTGAAGTTCTGTTTACTAAATTTCCCACTATGCCTATGAGTTCAAAGCTCCTTTCCACTTTCTCTTCTATTAGATTGAACATATATGGTTTTATGTTGAGGTTCTTGATTCATTTGGACTTGAGCTTTGTTCAAGGTGACAAATACGGATCTATTTTCATGTTTCAATAGACATACTGCCAGTTACACCAGCACCATTTATTGAAGATGCTTTCTTTTATTCTTTGTATATTTTTGGCTTCTTTTTCAAATATCAAGTGTCCTTTAATGTAAGGTTTTGAGGAGATGGCTCAGAGGTTAAAAGAAGTTGCAGCTCTTGTAGAAGACCAGAGTTCGGTTCCCAGAATCCCACAGTGGGCACATCACAACTGCCTTTATCCTCACTTCCAAGGGATCCAGCCCCTTCTTCTGGCCTCCACAGGCATATGCACACCAACACACAAATAAAAATAAAACAATTCTACTTTATTAATTAATTTAAGAATTTCCATCCAAAAGTTACCCACCTCCTGTTCTCTCCTTGCATAGTTCCTCCAGCCATATTTTTCCCCTCTTTTCACTTAAGAGAGGGGACTCCCCACCCCTGATATTCCAGCAACCTAGTGCATCACCATTTTATAGGATTAGGTACATTATCTCCTACTGAGGTCAGACAAGGTAGCCCTCTGATACATATATGCCTGCCTTGGACAATACCATTTATGCTCAGTCTCTGGGAGCTCTTAGGTGTCCAGATTAGTTGACAGTGTTGGTATTTCTATGGAGTTGCCACCCCCTTCAGTTCGTTCAACCTAAAACTTCCATAGGGGTCCTCAACCTCTGCCCAGTGTTTAGCTGTATCTGTATCTGTGTCAGTCAACTGCAGGTAGTGCCTCTCAGAAGATAGCCATGCTAGGTTCCAGTCTACAAACAAAACATAGCATCAGAAATAGTGTCACGTGTTGCTACCCACTGATAGGATGGATAACAAGTTGCACCTGACACTGATTGGCCATTCCATCAGTCTCTGCTCTATTTTTCCCCTTCATTTCTTATAGACCGAAGCAATTTTGGTTCAAATATTTTGTAGCTTGTTGTATGATCCCATCCCTCCATTGGGGATACTATCTGGCACCTGGATGTAGTCTTTTCAGGTTCCACTCTTGGATAGTTGACTATGGTCATCTCAACTGAGTCCTGGGGGCCTCCTCCAGCCAAGGTCTCTGGGAAATTTTAGAGGTTCCTCCTGCCCCTCACCTTTGGCTGATTCATATTTCCATTTATTCTTTTTGACATTTGGGCCTCTTTCTTGTGTCTGTCCACCATATTTGATCCTGTCTCCTCTTCCCTTTTTCCTCTGCTTTTATCAAGATATCTCCCTCCCTCTGCTTCAGAAAATATCATCCTGAGGGAGCTAACCCAGAACCAAAAGGACATCCATGGTATGTACTCACTGATAAGTAGATATTAGCTAAAAATATAGAATGTCAAAATATACCCTACACACCTAAAAGAGTTAAAGAAGAATAAAGCACAAATAAGGATCCTTGGTTTTGTAAATAATTTTTAATGATTTTTTAAATTTTTTAAAAATTTTTATTTTTTTAAAAATGATTTAAATGTCAGTAGATACTGCAGTACTTTTTCAAAAATAATCTAAGATTTTAGACAGTATTTTCTATTAATAAAAATCTAGTTACTTTCATACATGACATTATAAAAAACTCTTACATTAATAGTAAATTTGATTTAAAGTTTTTCTTCAAAATACGGTAAGACACCATGTATTAATATTGCAAATATGACATGGTTTACCCAGATCCACAGAAGAATCAGCTAATAAGTCTCATCATCATAATAATAACAGGTTTTCACAAATCACTGAAATATTTCACACTAATCAGCTAATGTAGCATCTACATCTCATTCAGTGGAAGACAGAAATAAATAGGTTGTGTATTTCTGTAAAATTGTCTGGGAATAGAAGTAGTAAAGTTGGAAGAGACTAATTTCCAGTCATGCTGGAAGGTAGTAAATGAGGCTAAATTGTATTTATTTGTGTTTCCTTATTATGCACATTTAGGGCTCAATAGACAAGTTTTTGTAGTTATTTCCCTTGCTGTGTGCTATACTCACTCCAGTAGTGGTTCCCATGACAGGCCTAGAAACTGGAAGCAGTCCTGAGGTGAAGAAACTTAGTCTCCTGGAACCATGGCATCCCATATAATGAATGCTCCAAACTTGTCCTTGGGAATGGATCTGTGCACTCTCTTTCAGTATTGTTTTGTTATAGATATCTCCAAGCAATGACTTGCCAAATATCTAAGCAAAATTGAACTTTGCTTCTTGGCCTTCACCAATGCCCTAGGTAGTCCTTAAGCCGACTCTAGGCTTGGAATTCAGTAAGAATGTTACCTATTCAGTAACACTCAGAATTGCCTCTAGTATTGTAAGAGAGATAGTGAAAGAAATCAGGCATTAACTATCTACTACACAGAGTTAGAAATCTCAGGGCAAGCTTAGCAAAGCAAGTTTAGAATTCTTACTATAGTAATGTATGGCAGACTACATTACTTATTAGTAGAAAGTCACCCCCACACAATCACTTAGAATAAAAGCTGAGCCACTCACATATACAGGAATTTACAATGGTTTAGGAAGTAGATCTGGCTGTGATTTGAGGAGGAACTAGAGTATTGCATTATTCATGAGAAGGTTAGCTAGTGCTGAACTCCCTAATTAGAATCTTGGCTTGGGAGTGAAAGCCCTTGCCCTAGGAGTGTAAAGACCTCACACCTGGCCTCTAAGAATATAGCTGACCTTAGATAGAGCTGAGTTTTTCTCAGTTGTTTTATTGCCCAGTTCCTGCCTCTCTTTATGTTTGCATTCCTCTAGTTTGTGTAAAGGTCATTAAGCATCCCATAACCTCATTGTACCTGGTGATGGGTCACCTATTTCCCTGTTTTCTTCTGTATTAAAAGTTTGAAGCTAAATTTGACAATTTACATTTAGATACAGCACACTCCCTTGTGTCTGTATTTGTTTGTCATTTCTCACCCATTCCTGTCCACCTGACCAGGACCCTGATTTCTCCCGAGGATTGAGGGGGTGCTGACTGAGGCTGGTCCAGGGCAGCTGTGCATTGTATATAAATTAGATTATAATTTTCACATGAATTATATTTATATTTATTCAAACAAAATAATATTTATGAACAGAAACATTATTTTATAATCATATTTTTCTTTTCTTTTTTATAAACATTTATTTCTTCCATTTATATGAGTACACTGTAGCTGTCTTCAGACACATCAAAAGAGAGCATTGGATCCTGTTACAGTTGGTTGTGAGGCAGCACGTGTTTGGGGGGAAGTGAACTCAGGACCCCTGGAAGAGCAGTCAGAGCTCTTTAACCCTGAGCCATCTCTCCAGCCCCCATATTTTAATTTACTATGAGTTAATATTTATATACAATATAAGGTCATTTGGTGACATATCTTTTCTTGATCCTTCTTCTAATTCTTTTCTATAATTTTATTGGCCTTACCATGAACAGCTAAACAACTTGTTCTCTTTGCTTTGATGGTTTAAATGCATTAAAAGCATGATTCAAAATACATCCTTCAGCACTTAAGCTTTTCTCAGAGGTTGCTTTGTTGTAGGGATGCAAGAGTAGCTAGTACATGACATAATAACTTGACCAGGACTCAACAGAAATCTGTGAGTGTAATTTTTCCATTATAAATGTTTTCACCTAATGTATTTTGATTATAGTTTTCTCCTCTCCTAACTCCTCCCAGGTCTTCTCCAGTTATACAACCACCGAACTTCAGTTTCTTTCTCTCTCTCTTCCTCTCTCTCTCTCTCTTTCTCTCTCAACAAAATAAAACCATACAAACAAACAAACAAAGAAACATAAACAAAACAAAACAAAAACTAGACAAAAATAAAACAAAATGAGAAGAAACAAACCCATTAACTCACACAAAATAAAGAGATTCTGTTTCTTTTTTATTAACAACTATGGGCATTAAACCACATTGAGATATAGTAGACACTCCATTGAAGAAAACTAATTTCCCTTTCCAAGCAGTTATCAATTATAAATAAATTCTATTTAAATAATTATTTATATTTCTTCTTATTTCTACACTCCAGATTTTATTCCCCTTCCAATCCACACTTCAACTGTCCCTCATCCCATAACGTCCCTTCTTACCCTGTATCCACAAGGATGTTCCTACTTCCTGCCCCCTTCCACCAGACCTCTAAATTCCCTAGGGCCTCCAGTCTCTTGTGGGTTAAGTAAATCTTCTCTGAATAAACCTAGTCCTGGCAGCCCTCTGATGTATATGTGTTAGGGGCCTCATATCAGCTGCTGTACACTGCCTGGTTGGTGATCTAGTGTCTGAAAGAGCTTGAGAATCCAGGTTAATTGACACTGCTGGTCCTCCTACAGGATCGCCCTCCTCTGTCATTGCCACACTATTATCCAATAAAATAGACTTTCAACCAAAAGTTATCAAACATGATGAGGAAGAACACTTCATATTCATCAAGGGGAAAATCTAAAAATAGAAAGTCTCAATTTTCAACATCTATGCCCAAAAGGCAAGGGCACCCACATTCATAAAAGAAACTTTACTAAAGCTCAGAACACACATTGAACCCCATATAATAATTGTGGGAGATGTCAACATCCCACTTTCACCAATATACAGATCACTGAAACAGAAAATGAACAGAGACACAGAGAAACTAAGAGAAGTTATGAGCTAAATGGATTTCACAGATATCTACAGAACATTTCACCCTAAAACAAAAGAATACACCTTCTTCTCAGCACCTCATGCTACCTTCTCCAAAATCATCGGCCATACAATTGGTCACAAAACAACCCTCATCTGATACAAGAAGATTGAAATCCCATGCAGATCAGCATGGCCTAAGGCTGGTCTTCAATAACAGCAAAAACAATAGAAAGTCCACATTCAAGTGGAAACTTAACAACTATCTACTCAATAATAAATTGGTCAAGGAATTAAGAAAGAAAGAAATTAAAGACTTTCTGGAATTTAATGAAAATGTTGACACATCATGCCCAAACTGATGAAACAAAATGAAAGTAGTGCTAAGAGGAAAATTCATAGCACTGAGTGCCCTGGTAAAGACATTGAAGAGATCTTACACTAGCAACTTAACAGCTAACCTGAGAGCTCTACAACAAAAAGAAGCAAACTCATCAGTAGGACTAGACAGCAGAAAATAGTTAAACTTAGGGCCAAAATCAACCAACTAGAAACAGAGAGCAATACAAAGAATCAACAAAACAAAAAGCAAGCTCTTTGAAAGAATCAAAAAGAAGCTAAACTCCTAGTCAAATGAAATAAAGAGCCAAGAGGCAGTATCCAAATTAACAAAATCAGAAATGAATAGGGAGACATAACAACAGAAACAGGAAATTCAAAATCATTTCTTGAGTAGGGGTAAGACATTGTGTCTAATGCCCTTTCTCAGTACTTGGATTAGATTTTGTTTGGTTTGAACCAAACAGATTCATATGTGTATCAAGCATATTATATGTGAATGATGTTATTTCCTTAGATTAATCCCCCATCTCTGGCTCTTAAGATCTTTCTGCATCTTCTTCCACTTTGATTCCTGAACATGGAAGTAAGGGGTTCGAAAGGGGTTCGATAATGATATTCCAGTTGAAAATGATTGCTGCACTTCTCTCTCTCTCTCTCTCTCTCTCTCTCTCTCTCTCTCTCTCTCTCTCTCTCTCTCTCTTTCTCTCTCTCTCTCTCTCCCTCCCTCCCTCTCTCTCTCCCCTGACCAAATGTGGGTATCTGTTAATTACTATCTACAGGAAGAAGAAGAGAGCTGAGTTTTTCAATGATCTATCAGTGCTTTATTTTTTGTGTTGAAGAACGTAAATATAGATCATATGGAAATTACAAATAAAATCTATATATATATTATGCAAGGAGGAAGATATCTACCGTAAGTAGTCAATTGATTCTGACACATACGTAATAATGAAATATTTATAAATAAATTTAGGTTTAAAACTTTACCACCAATGTATCGATATATCAGTATGTCATCAGGATTTTATTTATTTATTTATTTTATTCCTATGTTTCTTTTACAGCATATTTAGATGTGGGTATCTGTGTGTTTCTGTGCAATAGACACATAGAGTAGGAACCAAGTTAGGAACTAGGAGGGAGGAGGACATTTTTCAAGGAATACAAAGTTAAATAAATTGTTATAAAGTGATAAATTGAAAATTAGAGTAAATTAATTGAATGGAGAAGTAAGTGAAGGAGAGCACAGAAAAGAATAGAACAAAGACAGGAACAGGACTTTTAAAAAGTCACGTACAAATCCAATACTGTAAAAGCTTCAAAAATATATGAAAGGAATCTAAGTAAAGTCATCATATAATTTGGCACACTATAACCCAATTAGACAGTTTATATCATGAAGTAAAATCTCCATGGTGAAAAATTGGTTGCAGTTATTGAATCTCTGACCAACAGGTACAATAGGCCTCTTAAACTTCACAGGTAATTGTCAAGGTTACTCTAAGTAACCTGATTGTAAGGTCGTATTGAGAAATTTCATTTTTTTTGTTTTATTTTAATGAAGTTAAAATTTCTTGACTATTTCTTTGGCTCTCTACTCTATCCTTCTTCTCACCCAAAGTACAATGGTGAGAATAAATCTACACACTCAGATGCTCTAACCTTTTCCATAATAGTAATGGAGTATTCTGGACCAGTATAATTTTAATAATAGAAAATTGGATTGTTTATTATAAGAATTCTGTTAAGAAACTCTCTAAAAGTTCTAATTACATCTATAACTTAACCAGTGACAAACAACACACACAGTGTGTTGACATATTCAGTGTTACTCACACAGTCTCTTTATGGAAGATCTTTTATCTCTCATTTAGCACTCAAAAATAAGTCCTTTTGAGAACTCCAGTCTTTGTAATAAACAAGGTGTAATTTTTCCTGTTTCCAACCTCTGATATTTATTATTTCTGGAAATATATGTCATTGGTAAAGAGAAGCATATATCAAAATTAAAGGAAGTTTTAAAGATAAATTTTAATTGATTTAATTATATTTATAATAAGTGTGTATCAGTTCCAAATAGAATACAGCATTATAAAAAGTGTCTTAGACCTATCTCTCTCTAACTTTTACATTTATTATATGTTTTTTCTAAGCTAAGAAGTCCAGATGTTCTATGATTATGTTATAGTATCAGCTAACCTTTTAAGAATATAAGATAAGGGGAATATTACTCAATTTAGAGAAGGTAAGGAAACCTAGAGTCATATAAACATTTCCAGAAAACAATCACAAGTAAAATCAATGAAGTCGGAATTTCACAGAATGTCTAAATTCAATAGGAATGATGTTACCACATTCTTGAGTTACACAGTCTGATAAAAATGCCTTTAAATAGAACATAAACTATTGTTAGCTGAAAGTAAGAAATAAGAAATACAGTGGAAGTACTTTTCTGGTTAAGGGAATGTGAGATTTTTATATTGCTCTGACCTCATAGTTCACTGTGAAATGCCTCCATGGGACTGAATCAGGAACATTAGGTAAGATCTTTCAAAATTTGCAATGTGCAATATACTTTATTTTTCTCTGAAGTCTCATTTCATAGACCATTATTGGAAGGAAAATAGTCTACTTGATGGAGCAATGGACTGATTCAATATGTCAGATTTCATGTTCCTTTCCACTAGACTGACAAAAAGCCATAGGAATTTAATTTAAAATACGAGAAATTGAGCAATGCTTTATAAAGACCATTTGTATGCCATGCAAGAGGTCTTAAGCAAAAGTACTTTTGTGGTTATCTGAGCACATAAATACCTGGGCAACTTTGAAATGCTGCAAATAATATTCCTCCTTTCAAAATCAAATTATGCAGAACAATCAAATGAGTTTTTCTCTTCTTGTAAAACACATCTCAAGACATGTGCAACTAAAATAGAACATCTTCTTAGGACGATAGTTAGTCTTCTATACTTTCCATTGTCAATGTAGACAGTATGACTAGTAACAACATGGAGAAGAATGAGTTATTAAAATAGTCTGTTAGTGATGTTAGTCAGCATCAGGGTAGAAAGTCAAGACAGGAACCTAGAGGTAAGGTATGAAGTACAGCTCATAGGAGAATCCTACTGACTGGTAGCTGATGCTGCTCAGCCAGTCTTCTTGTTTATTTCAGGACAACATGTTCATGGTGGTATGATTCAGCATGGACATAGCCCTTGCAGACCAGTTGTTATTCATGAAAATATGACAAAGTCATTGCTGCAGGCAAGTCTGATCTAGGCAGTCTTTCAACTGAGACACTGTCTTCATAGTTAACTCTTTTTTTATATTGTCTTGACTAACAAACAAACAGTAACAAAGACAAAGGGTTTGCAATACAAAGTATATCATTTTTTTACTCTAAATCCTTTTTATTACCTTATTTCTTTTTGTTTGTTTTTTTGCTTGTTTTGCAGTTGAAGAAAGATCTTCATTAGTGGGGAGTAAACATAATAGGTAGCAGCCATAGAGAAAAAGGCCATCTGAAATGCAGAGGAGGGATGTAGAAAGGTCAAAAAGTCAACTCTCTTTCTGAAGGCTGGAGGGTGGAAATAAACACTTGAAAGGTCTTACTTTTCCTATGTAGTATTGGTCAGTTTGAAAAATAATGGAATGGTTGACCAGCCCAGGCTTTTGTCTAACAAATATATCCTTACCAATCCTTGGCCTTGACCTTGGTAAGCTAATCTTTCATCACGGATCTTGCTGGTAGGAGACAGAAGTTCAGGAAATCTTTGTTTAAGCTTCCAGATTTAAGTCTCATACTAGTAATGTGAATAATAAGCCAGTTATCTTGGAAAATTGCCTTCTTTATTATTTACCCATGGTCCTTCTCCTACCGTCTACTTAGAGTCTATCTAACTAAGCAAATACTTGTAATGCTGAATTAATAATTAATTTACAAAAAGTCAAACCAGGAAGACTGTATTATATTCATCTCACCAATAATGAGTTTTTTCCTTTGTAAAAGTATGAGCATATATAAAACATACCTTTATAAAAGAAAAAAAACAGTTAAATAATGTATTTGTGATAGTGCATATATGTGTGTATATATATATATATATATATACATATATACATACACATATATATATACATATATATATACATATATATATGTGTGTGTGTGTGTGTGTGTGTGTGTGTGTGTGTGTGAGAGGTAGAGTTTATGACAAGTTTCTGTAACACAGGGAGTTGGAAGACAGTCTGAGCTATATGAGAATTTGTTTCAAAATAAAATGAGATTAATTAAAATAAAAATTTAAAAGTTCGAAAGGAACCCCGCCTGACCAGAGGCTGGGATCCTTTTTGGTCAGGGCCACCCCCGCTGTTTCAATCTTCCACCTGAGCCCAGCAGAAGGCTGCTAAGGGCTCCAGAGAACTCTACACACCTCAGGACCTCGGAATCACTTAAGGATCACCGGTGAGTGGAACACAACATCAGCTCCAAAGAATCAAGGAGGATCATGTGCCAGCAGGAACAGGGACAAGGAACTCTGCCTGACCAGAGGCTGAGATCCATTCAGGTCCGGACCAGCCCCATCATCTTCTGGGTGAACCCGGTCGAGGGCATAGAGGACCCCAGAGGACACTCCATGCCGGAAGACCCCTAGAAAACCCAGGACTTCATGATCACCAGAGAGCATGTGAGTGACAGAAGCAACAGAGCTTCTTGGACCAGGTCCCGTTGGGCCTTCATTCTCAGCCAGGAGGAAGAGCTGAGGCCCAGACCCCTGGGCACCTTCCTTGCCAGAGGAGAGTTGGCCTGCAGGGAGGGCTCTGACCCCAGGACTCAGGAAGTGGACCAGAGTCTCAGACTTCTGGACACCTGCCCTGCAAGAGGAGAGCTTGCCTGCAGAGAGCTCTGTGACCACTGGGACTCAAGTGAGAGTTGGACTGCCAGGAGTGCTGACAGAGGCTAACAGAATCACAGGAGGATCAAGCTCCAACCAGAGACAGCTTGAACGTTAACACCAGAGATTACCAGATGGTGAAAGGCAAACAAACCTTACTAACAGAAACCAAGAACACTGGGCATCATCAAACCCAGTACACCCACCACAGCGAGTCTTGGATAAACCAACACACCCGAAAAGCAAGACACGGACTTAAAATCGTATCTCATAATGGTGGTAGAAGATTAAAGAAATACAGGAGAACACTGTTAAACAGGTAGAAGCACTTAAAGAGGAAGCACAAAAATCACTCAAGGAATTACAGGAGAACACTGCTAAACAGGTAGAAGCCCTTAAAGAAGAAACAAAAAGTCCCTTAAAGAATTACAGGAAAAAAAAAATTAGGCCGAGCAGTGGTGGCGCACGCCTTTAATCCCAGCACTCAGGAGGCAGAGGCAGGCGGATTTCTGAGTTTGAGGCCAGCCTGGTCTACAGAGTGAGTTCCAGGACAGCCAGGGCTACACAGAGAAACCCTGTCTCAAAAAAAACAAAAAAACAAACAAACAAACAAACAAAAAAAGAATTACAGGAAAACACAAACTAACGGATGATGGAATTGAACAAAACCATCCAAGATCTAAAAATGGAAGTAGAAACAATGCAGAAAATCCAAAGGGGGACAATTCTGAAGATAGAAACCCTAGGAAAGAAATCAGGAACCATAAATGTGAGCATCAGCAACACAATAAAAGAAATGGAAGAGTGAATCTCAGATGCAGAAGATTCCATAGGGAACATGGACACAACAATCAAAGAAATTGTAAAATGCAAAAAGACCTTAACTCAAAACATCCAGGAAATCCAGGACACAATGAGAAGACCAAACCTATGGAGAAGGATAATAGGCGTAGATGAGAATGAAGATTTTCAACTTAAAGGGCCAGCAAATATCTTCAACAAAATTATAGAAAACTTCCCAAACTTGAAGAAAGAGATGCCCATGGACATACAAGAAGCCTACAGAACTCCAAATAGACTGGACCAGAAAAGAAATTCCTCCCAACACATAATAATCAGAACAACAAATGCACTAAATAAAGACAGAATATTAAAAGCAGTAAGGGAAAAAGGTCAAGCAACATATAAAGGCAGGCCTATTAGAATTACTCCAGACTTCTCACAAGAGACTATGAAAGCCCGAAGATCCTGGACAGATGTTATGCAGACACTAAGAGAACACAAATGCCAGCCCAGGCTACTTTACCCAGCAGAACTCTCAATTATCGTAGATGGAGAAACAAAATTATTCCATGACAAAATCAAATTCAAACAATATCTTTCCATGAATCCAACCCTTCAAAGGATAATAAAGGGAAAACACCAACACAAAGATGGTCGCTTCACCCTAGAAAAAGCAAGAAAGTAATTCTTCAACAAAACTAAAGGAAGACAGCCACAGGAAGAGAATACCAACTTTAACAACAAAAATGACAGGAAGCAACAATAACTTTTCTTTGAATTCTCTTAAAATCATTGGACTCAATTCTCCAACAAAAAGACATAGACTAATAGACTGGCTACACAAACAGTACCTAACATTTTGCTGTTTACAGGAAACCTAACTCAAGGACAAAGACACACACTACCTCAGAGTAAAATCCTGGAAAATAACTTTCAAAGCAAATGGTTCAAAGAAACAAGCAGAAATAGCCATTCTAATATCGAATAAAATTGACTTCAAAACCAAAATTATCGAGAAAGACAAGGAGGGGTACTTAATACTCATCAAAGGTAAAATCTATCAAGATGAAATCTCAATTATAAATATCTATGCTCCAAATACAAGGGCAGCCACATTCATTACAGAAACTTTAGTAAAGCACAAAGCACACTTTGCACCTCACACAATAATGGTGAGAGACTTCAACACCCCACTCTTACCAATGGACAGATCCTGGAAACAGAAACTAAACAGAGACATGAATACTAACATAAATTATGAAAAAATGGATTTAAACAGATATCTTCAGAACATTTTGTCCTAAAAGAAAAGGATATTCCTTCTTCTCTGCACCTCATGGAAACTCCTCCAAAATTGACCAGTCACAAAACAAGCTTCAACAGATACAAAAATATTGAAATTATCCCATGCATCCTATCAGATCACCACAGACTAATGCTGATCTTCAATAACAGCATAAATAATAGAAAGCCAATATTCACATGGAAACTGAACAACACTCTACTCAATGCTATCTTGATCAAGGAAGAAATAAAGAAAGAAATTAAAGACGTTTTAGAGTTTAATGAAAATGAAGCCACAATATGCTCAAACTTAAGAGACACAATGAAAGCAGTCCTAAGAGGAAAACCTATAGCCCTGAGTTCCTCCAAAAAGAAACTAGAGAGAGCATACACCAGCAGTTTGATTGCACACCTAGAAGCTCTAGAATGAAATGAAGCAAAATCACCCAAGAGGAGTAGATGGCAGGAAATAATCAAACTCAGGGCTGAAGTCAACCAAGTGGAAACAAAAAGAACTATTCAAAGAATTAACCAAACCAGGATCTGGTTCTTTGAGAAAATCATAAGATAGATAAACCCTTAGCCAGACTAACTAGAGGGCACATGGACAGCATCCTAATTAACAAAATCAGAAATGAAAAGGGAGACAGGACAGCAAATCCTGAAGAAATCCAAAACACCATCCTAATTATCTAAATAAGAAATGAAAAGGGAGACATGACAACAGATCCTGAGAAAATCCCAAAACATCATCAGGTCCTACCACAAAAGGCTAAACTCAACAAAAGTAAAACACCTGGATGAAATGGACAACTTCCTAGAAAGATATCAGGTACCAAAGTTAAATCAGGATGACATTAACCATCTTTACAGTCCCATTTCCCCTAAAGAAATAGAAGCAGTCATTAATAGTCTCCCAACCAAATAAAAGCCCAGGACCAGATGGGTTAATTGCAGAGTTCTATCAGACCTTCAAAGAAGACCTAATTTCAAGTCTCCACAAACTATTCCACAAAATAGAAACAGAAGGTACTCTACCCAATTCAGACTATAAAGCCACAATTACTCTGATACCTAAACCACACAAAGATGCAACAAAGACAGAGAACTTCAGACCAATTTCCCTTGTGAATATCAATGCCAAAATACTTAATAAATCCTAGCAAACTCAACCCAAGAACACATCAAAATGATCTTCCAACATGACCAATTAGGCTTGATTCCAGGGATGCAGGGATGGTTTAATATATGGAAATTCATCAACGCAATCAAGTATATAAACAAACTGAAAGACAAAAAAATCACATGATCATCTCTTTAGATGTTGAGAAAGCATTGGACAAAATCCAACACCCCTTCATGGTAAAAGTCATAGAAAGATCAGGAATTCAAAGTCCCTGTCTAAACATAATAAAAGCAATCTACAGGAAACCATTAGCCAACATCAAATTAAATGGAGAGAATTTGGAAGCAATCCCACTAAAATCAGGGACAATACAAGGCTGCCTACTTTCTCCCTACCTATTCAATATCGTACTTGATGTCCTAGCCAGAGCAATTCAACAACAAAAGGAGATCAAGGGGATACAAATTGGAACGGAAGAAGTCAAAATATCACTATTTGCAGATGATATGATAGTATATATAAGTGACCCTACAAATTCCACCAGAGGTCTCCTAAACCTGATAAACAGCTTCAGTACAGTAGATGGATATAAAATTAACTCAAACAAATCATTGGCCTTTCTCTATACAAAGGATAAACATGATGAGAAAGAAATTATTGAAACAACACCCTCACAATAGTCAGAAATAATATAAAATACCTTGGTGTGACTCTAACAAAAGAAGTGAAAGATCTGTATGATAAGAGCTTCAAGTCACTGAAAAAAAGAAATTGAAGAAGGCCTAAGAAGATGGAAAGATCTCCCATGCTCATGGATTAGCAGGATTAATAGAGTAAAAATGGCTATCCTGCCAAAGGCGATCTACAGATTCAATGCAATCACCATCAAAACTCCAACTCAATCAATCCTTCACAGAGTTAGAAAGGATAATTTGCAAATTCATCTGGAATAGCAAAAAACCTAGGATAGCAAAAACTATTCTCAACAATAAAGAACCTCTGGTGGAATCACCATGTCTGACCTCAAGCTGTACTACAGAGCAATTGTGATATAAACTGCATGGTACTGGTCCAGCAACAGACATGTATATCAATGGAATAGAGCTCTAGAGCCAGAAATGAACCTACACACCTATGGTTACTTGTTCTTTGACAGGGGATCTAAAACTATCCAGTGGATAAAAGACAGCATTTTCAACAAATGGTGCTGGCACAACTGGTGGTTATCATGTAGAAGAATGCAAATTGATCCATTCTTATCTCTTTGTACAAAGCTCGAGTCTAAGTGGATCAAATAACTCCACATAAAAGCAGAGACACTGAAATTTATAGAGGAGAAAGTGGGGATAAGCCTCAAGATATGGTCACAGGGGAAAAATTCCTAAACAGAACAGCAATGGCTTGTGGTGTAAGACCAAGAATTGATAAATAGGACCTCATAAAATTGCAAAGCATCTGTATGGCAAAAGATACTGTTAATAAGACAAAAAGGCCACCAACAGATTGGGAAGGAATTTTTACCAATGCTAAATCAGATAGAAGACTAATATCCAATGGATACAAAGAGCTCATGAAGCTGAATTCCAGGAACTCAAATAACCACATGAAAATATGGGGTACAGAGCTAAACAAAGAATTCTCAACTGAGGAATACCAGGGGGCTGAGAAGCACTTGAAAAAGGTTCAACATCCTTGATCATCTGGGAAATGCAAATCAAAACAACCCTGAGATTCCACCTTATACCATTCAGAATGGCTAAGATGAAAAATTCAGGTGACAGCAAATGCTGGCAAGGATGTGGAGATAGAGGAACACTCCTCTATTACTGGTGGGATTGCAAGCTTGTAAAACCACTCTGGATATCAGTCTGGTGGTTCGTCAGAAAACTGGACATAGTACTACTGGAAGATCCAGCAATACCTCTCCTGGGCATATACCCAGAAGATGTTCCAACTAGTACTAAGGACACATGTTCCACTATGTTCATAGCAGCCTAAGTTATAATAGCCAGAAGCTGTAAAGAACCCAGATGTCCCTCAACAGAGTATGGATACAGAAAATGTGGTACATTTACACAATAGAGTTCTACTCGGCTATTAAAACAAGGAATTTATGAAATTCTTAGGCAAATGGATAGATCTGGAGGATGTCATCCTGAATGAGGTGCCCAATCCCAAAAGAACTCACATAATATGTACTTACTGATAAGTGGATATTAGCCCAGAAACTTAGAATACCCAAGTTACAATTTGTATAACACATGAAACTCAAGAAGAAGGAAGACCAAAGTGTGGATTCTTCGATCCTTCTTAGAATGGGGAACAAAATATCCTTGGAAGGAGTTACAGAGACAAATTCTCTAAACTCAGCAAACAGAGGTAGAGTTAGAAGATGAAATGTTTAAGATGAAGAATGGCTAAAATATCTCACAGAAAAAAAAATGCCTCATATCGGTTAAGAGAATTCAAACATTGGATAAAGATAGAAGATGATAAAGTGTTAAAGGCTGTTCCACAGGAGGACAACAATCATATTTGATATGGCTCAGACCTCTTAAAACTACATATAAATGATGTTTTTAGTGTACCATTCTCCCTTTCACAGTTGGTGAATGGTACATCTCAATTTGTAGGTGGATGTAGAAATGATTTAGAAAATTTATAAATCCAAATTAAGAATGTAATATACTGTATTCTTTCTCTTTATAAAGCATAAACCAATGTTGGTTAACACAAAAGAGATATTACAGTGCATGGTTAATTTCCATATAATCTATATATGCAAATTTGAAAATAAAGTTCTTTTTTCCTCATGTATAAAAGTAAATGAAGTGAATTGCATATCTTTGGATTTTTAGGCTTGTATTATATATGTGTGAATTATCTTAAAGTTAAACAGTGACTTGCCCTAAAGAACTAAGCATAAAGACATGTGAGAAAAGTGAACAGTGAGGTATGCTTGCATCAACATGAAGTAATTTAGTGTGAATACTGTATATATTTGAAAAGTGAATAAAGAGTGAAAATACAGGGGAAAGAATACTTATAAAATAGAGCTGAACTTAATATTGATAGATGTTTTGCCTTCTTATATGTAAGTATAACGAGGCCTTAATAAATCAATATCAAAGAGAGAAATCATCATTCGCTTCAACTTGGGCAAAAGAGAAAACAGACATTTATTCCTGTACAGTACCTATTTTAAGCATGTACACCGCTGTCTTATTTTTTATACTTAATTATTCCTTTTAAATTTGCTTAAAATGTTCTTGTAAGTACTTCTAATTAAATGTGTCTTAAATTCCAATTAGTACAAAATTTATTGATATTTGAGGGACTTCATAGCACCTTTATCATGTTATTGATACTGCAATTTATTTAATACTCTGAGCTGATGGCAGGTTTGTCAGATTCTCAGAAACTATGGTCTCTTGACTTTTCTCCTCTTCCTTCAAAAGATTTCATCTTCTTTTAAATATAATTAGCTAGAGTTTTACTTTATAATTTATATTCAGGAAAAATGTTGTTTTTCAATTTTTAATAAATTCAGTTGTTTTGTTGTGAAGAAGTAAAAATAAATGTAAAATATTTAAGCTTGCACATCATGCTTTGAAGTTGACTTGAGATTGTAGCAGTTGATTCTCCTTATAAAATCTACTTGCTCAAATTTGTTTTACAGACATTAGACAATCAGAGTGTGGCAATGAAATAGATATCTTGGTGAGTGTCCATCAAATTCTAATACTCATCTACCAACCTGTGGCACTGAATACATCAGTCATGTACCATTTATGATAGATTTTTTTCAATTTGAAAAGTATAAAAGTTGAAGCATCATTGAAGTTTGAATCTATTTAATGGAAACTAGTTTTATTTGTCGCCTAATTTCTATTTGAAAAACAGATGTATATTGATAATATTATCTATTTAATCACATTGAACAGTGGTTTTATGTATAGACACATGCTACATATATGCTTGATTATTATATAGTATGAATTTATGTTTAGACTTTGCATACTATTTAATTTCATGAATGGATTAAATTTTGTTACATTTCTGTGTATATTTGGAGTTTGTTTTATATTTTCAGAACAATATGAAACTCATGGGTAATGTTTAAAAGCTGTAATGTCAGTATTCAAGAAGCAGAGGATCTTCTGTGAATTGTAGATGAGTCTGAGATATATTTGGAGACTTTCTGTTAAAATGACAATAGAAAAGACAACCCAAGTCTAGGAGGCTTTTTGATATAATAAATATTTATATATACTATATGAAATGTGTCATTTTATTTTCTTGCTTAAAAAACTGCTAAGATAATGTGTGTGTATGTCACATTAAAAAAATGGAAATGTTTTTAAAGACATGTAGATAACTCCTTTAATAAAATGCTTACTTTTAGAAAGAGTATAAACAGACTCTCAATTATTCTCTTTCTTATCTTGCATTCATGCTATCAAGGTCCTTGGTGTCATGAATTTTATTGTTTGTAAAATTCCTAGTATAGTAAATTAATGTTTTGCCTATGTTCAGCTTTCCAAGGCCCTTTCAACAGAATACTAAAACTACATAATTTTGAAATAAAAATTCTGTTTACCTTCTTTTAAATTACTTATATCCTGGGGTGCTTCTTCACTTTCAATATATTCCGCAAGAAAAAAAAAGTGTTTAAATTACAAAAAAAGGAACAAACTATACACTGCTATGAAGAGTGACAAATTCTCTGGGATAACTTAGCCCACATTTCTTTTCTTTGTGTTCCATCTAACAATTCACTTATTTTGTCTTTATAATAATAAATAGAGTGCAAGTAAGATGTTTCAATGTGTCACCTTCAATAAAATGTTATGATCAAGGACATCCTTAGCAAGTATCTGTTAATATTCTGTGGGTAGGTGATACAGATACCAGATGTATTCGTTCTTAAGGGGTAGACTAAATACTAACTATAAAGCAAGGATGCTTCAATTGGATTTATGGGTATTCTTATTGGAAAAGGAAACCACTAAGGCTTTTTGCACTCATAGTATAACTGATAATAAAAACCACTCCTTGGACTGTTTTAGATTCATAAAAAATTAAAAGATGAAGCTCAATCTGATTAAATGTATTACCAGTTGAAATTGATCAATTACACACTCAATTAAATTGTCATTTCATATTTCTTATTCTATTGTATTTATGTGATTTCCTTTCTTAAATCTTTTTATTTATCCTCTCTTTTTATTTATCTTTTTATTTATCCTCTCTTAAATCTTTATTTATTCATTTTACAATCCAATATCAGCTCTCCCTCTCCTACCAGTAACTTCTCATGCAAATCCTCTTCCATTTCACTTTCTGTTTTTTTGTTTTGTTTTGTTTTGTTTTGTTTTTTTTGAGAAGTGGAAGCTGCCGCAGTGGGTGCTCCAACCCCCATGGACAGACACACATCAGTTGTTGAAAGACTAGGCACAGTCTCTCCCACCAATGCCATAAAAGGCAGTCCATTTAGGGGCACAAGATCTATAGGCCAGCAAGCAATAGGTTCAGGGACAGTCTCTGCTCCACTTGTTGTGGGAACAGCACAAAGACCAAGATGTTCATGTGCTACAAATGTGCAGAAGGGTTAGGTCCAACATGTGCTTGTCTTTTGGCTGGTGATTCAAATTCTAGGAGCAGCCAAGGATCCAAGATATATGACATTGTTCGGTTTTTTGTTTGTTTGATGTTTGTTTGTTTGTTTGTTTTGTGAAGTCCCTGTCCTCTTTGAGTCCCTCAATCCTTCTCCCAACTCTTCCATAAGACTTCGCAGGCTCCATCTAATATTTAGGTGTGGGATCTCTGCATCTCTTTCCATTAGCTGCTGGACAGAGCCTCTCAAAGGATAGTTATGCCACATTACTGTTATGCATGTTCTTTTGGGTCTGGGTTACCTCACTCAGAATAGTGCTAGTTTCATTTATTTGCCAGCAAAATTCATGATGACTCTAAGATTCTGCCTTACAACCTTCAGAATTTCTAAAATCAAAAGCTCAAAGTATAACATATTCCTTACAACATTTTAGAGAACGGAGAACACTCCTGCACTGCTGGTGGGAGGACAATTTTGTACAACCACTCTTGAAATCAATTTGGAAGTTTCTCAGAAGATAGGAATTGTTCTATTTCAAGATCCAGCTATACCACTGCTGGGCATAAACCAAAGAGACACTTCAGCATCCCACAAGAACACAAGCTCTGCTATATTCATAACAGGTTTTATTTGTAAAAGGCAGAAACCGGAAACAACCTAGATGTCTCAACTGAATATTAACAGAGAAAATGTAGTATGTCTGCACAATGTAATACTATTTATCCATAATACTGCTAGTGAAATATCTATTGACAGTTATGGTATCTATGTGAAAACTCTTAAATTCTACTGCTTTACAATTAAGAAAATTTCTAAGAATAATTCATACAGTCTTTATGGCAGATTCTGGTCCCAGAATCTACAATAAGTTTAACTTACTATGGGGGCTTAATGTGAGTTGAAGCTGATTATATAAATGATAATATAAATGATCACACACACACACACCCCACACACTTTACTATTATTCTTTGAAAGACCCTTTGAAAATCCATATAAAAATAGAGCATTCTATTTTAAATAAAAAGCATTCATGAAAGTGGTTAAACATTGAGTGAATGTTGTCCCTCCCAGAATCTCAATTAATTGTAAGACACAGAGATACTAAGAGAGAATAATAATCTTTATGAAACTTGAACTTTAAAACTTATTTAGCCAGACTGTAAAACTCAAATTTTGAACTAATGTTGCATGTGAACTTTAAAAATTAAATTGACATCTCTAACTGAAACATGAAACAACTTCTGTCAAGGAAAAACCTAAAACTTTAAATGATATAAAAAATATATACAGACATCTGACTGTTTTAAATAATGCTATGAAATCCAGGCTTTATTAGGCTTTAAAAATATTCTTTGCACCCGCCAGCTACCCACGACCGCCACCGCAGGATTTTGGGACTGCTGGTGAGTGGAACACAGCTTCTGCTCCAATCCAATTGCGCGGGACCTGAGACTGCATTAGTTAGGGAAGCAGAAACCGGCCTGAGTAGGGCCACAGGCCTCATCCAGCCGGATCAGTGCCGGGGTAGCAGGAGCGCAGGGTTGCCTGACACCCGCCAGCTACCCACGACCCCCGCCGCAGGATTTTGGGACTGCTGGTGAGTGGAACACAGCTTCTGCTCCAGTCCAATCACACGGGACCTGAGACTGCTCTGGTTGGGGAGAGAGAAATCCGGCCTACATAGGGCCACAACCCTCTTCCGGTCAGAAAAGCACCTGGGCAGCTGGGGCGCAGGCTCGGCTGACACTCACCAGCTACCCACAACACCCACCACAGGATCTTAAGACTTCTGGAGAGTGGAACACAGCTTCTGCTCCAATCCAATTGCACGCGGGACCAGAGACTGCATTAGTTAGGGAAGCAGAAAAACGGCCTGAGTAGGACCACAGGCCTCTTCCGGCTGGACCAGCATCGGGGTACCATCAGCTACCCACGACCCCTGCCGCAGGATTTAGAGACTGCTGGTGAGTGGAACACAGCTTCTGCTCCAATCTTTAAACAGTGACAACGATAACAACTAACCCCAGAGATTACCAGATGGCGAAAGGTAAACGTAATAATCTTACTAACAGAAACCAAGACCACCCACCATCATCAGAAACCAGCACCCCCACTTCGCCCAGTCCAGGGCACCCCAACACACCGGAAAAGTTAGACACGGATTTAAAAGCATATCTCCTGATGATGATAGAGGACTTCAAGAAGGACGTTAATAACACACTTAAAGAATTGCAGGAGAACACTGCTAAACAGGCAGAAGACAATAAAGAGGAAGCACAAAAATCCCTTAAAGAATTTCAGGAGAACACTGCTAAAGAGTTACAAATCCTTAAAGAAAAACACGATAACATAATCAAACAGGTAGAAGTCCTTACAGAAAAACAGGAAAACACATCAAAACAGATGATGGAAATGAACAAAACCATACTAGACCTAAAAAGGGAAGTAGACACAATAAAGAAAACCCAAAATGAGGCAACACTGGAGATAGAAACCCTAGGAAAGAAATCTGGAACCATAGATACGAGCATCAGCAACAGAATACAAGAGATGGAAGAGAGAATCTCAGGTGCAGAAGATTCCATAGAGAACATCGGCACAACAATCAAGGAAAATGTAAAGTGCAAAAAGATCCTAACTCAAAACATCCAAGAAATACAGGACGCAATGAGAAGACCAAACCTACGGATAATAGGAGTGGATGAGAATGAAGATTTTCAACTCAAAGGACCAGCAAACATCTTCAACAAAATTATAGAAGAAAACTTCCCAAATTTAAAGAAAGAGATGCCCATGAACATACAAGAAGCCTACAGAACTCCAAATAGACTGGACCAGAAAAGAAATACCTCCCGACACATTATAATCAGAGCAACAAATGCTCTAAATAAAGATAGAATACTAAAAGCAGTAAGAGAAAAAGGCCAAGTAACATATAAAGGCAAGCCTATCAGAATTACACCAGATTTTTCACCAGAGACTATGAAAGCCAGAAGATCCTGGACGGATGTTATACAGACACTAAAAGAACACAAATTCCAGCCCAGGCTACTATACCCAGCCAAACTCTCAATTAACATAGATGGAGAAACCAAAGTATTCCACGACAAAACCAAATTCACACATTATCTCTCCACGAATCCAGCCCTTCAAAGGATAATAACAGAAAAAAACCAATACAAGGACAGGAACCACACCCTAGAAACAACAAGAAGGTAATCCCTCAACAAACCTAAAAGAAGACAGCCACAAGAACAAAATGCCAACTTTAACAACAAAAATAACAGGAAACAACAATTACTTTTCCTTAATATCTCTTAATATCAATGGACTCAACTCCCCGATAAAAAGACATAGACTAACAAACTGGCTACACAAACAAGACCCAACATTTTGCTGCTTACAGGAAACTCATCAGAGAAAAGGATAGACACTACCTCAGAATGAAAGGCTGGAAAACAATTTTCCAAGCAAATGGCATGAAGAAACAAGCTGGAGTAGCCATTCTAATATCTGATAAGATTGACTTCCAACCCAAAGTCATTAAAAAAGACAGGGAGGGACACTTCATACTCATCAAAGGTAAAATCCTCCAAGAGGAACTATCAATCCTGAATATCTATGCTCCAAATACAAAGGCAGCCACATTCATTAAAGAAACTTTAGTAAAGCTCAAAGCACACATTGCACCTCATACAATAATAGTGGGAGACTTCAACACACCACTTTCACCAATGGACAGATCATGGAAACAGAAACTAAACAGGGACACAGTGAAACTAAGAGAAATTATGAATCAAATGGATCTGGCAGATATCTACAGAACATTCTATCCTAAAACAAAAGGATATACCTTCTTTTCAGCACCTCATGGTACCTTCTCCAAAATTGACCACATAATTGGTCACAAAGCAGGCCTCAACAGATATAAAAATATTGAAATTGTCCCATGCATCCTATCAGATCACCATGGACTAAGGCTGATCTTCAATAACAGAATAAATAATAGAAAGCCAACCTTCACGTGGAAACTGAACAACTCTCTTCTCAATGATACCTTGGTCAAGGAAGGAATTAAGAAAGAAATTAAGGACTTTTTAGAGTTCAATGAAAATGAAGCCACAACATACCCAAACTTATGGAACGCAATGAAAGCATTTCTAAGAGGAAAACTCATAGCTCTGAGTGCCTCCAAAAGGAAACTAGAGAGAGCACACATTAGCAGCTTGACAACACACCTAAAAGCACTAGAACAAAAGGAAGCAAATTCACCCAAGAGGAGTAGACGGCAGGAAATAATCAAACTCAGGGGTGAAATCAACCAAGTGGAAACAAGAAAAACTATCCAAAGAATCAACCAATCAAGGAGCTGGTTCTTTGAGAAAATCAACAAGATAGATAAACCCTTAGCCAGACTCACTAGAGGGCACAGGGAAAGCATCCTAATTAACAAAATCAGAAATGAAAAAGGAGACATAACAACAGATCCTGAAGACATCCAAAACACCATCAGATCCTTCTACCAAAGGCTATACTCAACAAAAATGGAGAACCTGGATGAAATGGAGAAGTTCCTAGACAGATACCAGGTACCAAAGTTGAATCAAGATCAGGTTAATGATCTAAACAGCCCTATATCCCCCAAAGAAATAGAAGCAGTCATTAATAGTCTCCCAACTAAAAAAAGCCCAGGACCAGATGGGTTTAGTGCAGAGTTCTATCAGACCTTCAAAGAAGATCTAATCCCAGTTCTTCACAAACTATTCCACAAAATAGAAACAGAAGGTACTCTACCCAACTCATTCTATGAAGCCACAATTACTCTGATACCTAAACCACAAAAAGACCCAACAAAGATAGAAAACTTCAGACCAATATCCCTTATGAATATTGATGCAAAAATCCTCAATAAAGTTCTTGCTAACCGAATCCAAGAACACATCAAAACAATCATCCATCCTGACCAAGTAGGTTTCATCCCAGGGATGCAGGGATTGTTCAATATACGGAAATCCATCACCGTAATCCAGTATATAAACAAACTCAAAGACAAAAACCACATTGTCATCTCCTTAGATGCGGAAAAATCATTTGACAAGATCCAACACCCATTCATGATAAAAGTCTTGGAAAGATCAGGAATTCAAGGCCCATACCTAAACATGATAAAAGCAATCTACAGCAAACCAGTAGCCAACATCAAAGTAAATGGTGAGAAGCTTGAAGCAATCCCTCTAAAATCAGGGACTAGACAAGGCTGTCCACTTTCTCCATACCTATTCAACATTGTACTTGAAGTCCTAGCCAGAGCAATTCGACAACAAAAGGAGATCAAAGGGATACAAATTGGAAAAGATGAAGTCAAAATATCACTTTTTGCAGATGATATGATAGTATATATAAGGGACACTAAAAATTCCACCAGAGAACTCCTAAGCCTGATAAACAGCTTCGGTGAAGTAGCTGGATATAAAATTAACTCAAACAAATCAATGGCCTTTCTCTACACAAAGAATAAACAGGCTGAGAAAGAAATTAGGGAAACAACACCCTTCTCAATAGTCACAAATAATATAAAATATCTTGGCGTGACTCTAACTAAGGAAGTGAAAGATCTGTATAAGAAAAACTTCAAGTCTCTGAAGAAAGAAATTATAGAAGATCTCAGAAGATGGAAAGATCTCCCATGCTCATGGATTGGCAGGATCAACATTGTAAAAATGGCTATCTTGCCAAAAGCAATCTACAGATTCAATGCAATCCCCATCAAAATTCCAACTCAATTCTTCAAGGAATTAGAAAGTGCAATCTGCAAATTCATCTGGAATAACAAAAAACCTAGGATAGCAAAAACTCTTCTCAAGGATAAAAGAACCTCTGGTGGAATCATCATGCCGGACCTAAAGCTCTACTACAGAGCAATTGTGATAAAAACTGCATGGTACTGGTATAGTGACAGACAAATAGACCAATGGAATAGAATTGAAGACCCAGAAATGAACCCACACACCTATGGTCACTTGATCTTCGACAAGGGAGCTAAAAACATCCAGTGGAAGAAAGACAGCATTTTCAACAAATGGTGCTGGCACAACTGGTTGTTAACATGTAGAAGAATGCGAATCGATCCATTCCTATCTCCTTGTACTAAGGTCAAGTCTAAGTGGATCAAGGAACTTCACATAAAACCAGAGACACTGAAACTTATAGAGGAGAAAGTGGGGAAAAGCCTTGAAGATATGGGCACAGGGGAAAAATTCCTGAATAGAACAGTAATGGCTTGTGCTGTAAGATCGAGAATTGACAAGTGGGACCTCATGAAACTACAAAGCTTCTGCAAGGCTAAAGACACCATCAATAAGACAAAAAAACCACCAACAGATTGGGAAAGGATCTTCACCTATCCTAAATCAGATAAGGGACTAATATCCAATATATATAAAGAACTCAAGAAGGTGGACTCCAGAAAGTCAAATAACCTCATTAAAAAATGGGGCTCAGAACTGAACAAAGAATTCTCACCTGAGGAATACCGAATGGCAGAGAAACACCTGAAAAAATGTTCAACATCCTTAATCATCAGGGAAATGCAAATCAAAACAACCCTCAGATTCCACCTCACACCAGTCAGAATGGCTAAGATCAAAAATTCAGGTGACAGCAGATGCTGGCGAGGATGTGGAGAAAGAGGAACACTCCTCCATTGTTGGTGGGATTGCAAGCTTGTACAACCACTCTGGAAATCAGTCTGGCGGTTCCTCAGAAAATTGGACATAGTACTACCGGAGGATCCAGCAATACCTCTCCTGGGCATATATCCAGAAGATGTCCCAACCGGTAAAAAGGACACATGCTCCACTATGTTCATAGCAGCCCTATTTATAATAGCCAGAAGCTGGAAAGAACCCAGATGTCCCTCAACAGAGGAATGGATACAGAAATTATGGTACATTTACACAATGGAGTACTACTCAGCTATTAAAAAGAATGAATTTATGAAATTCCTAGCCAAATGGATGGACCTGGAGGGCATCATCTTGAGTGAAGTAACTCAATCACAAAAGAACTCACACAATATGTATTCATTGATAAGTGGATATTAGCCCAAAACTTAGGATACCCAAGATATAAGATACAATTTGTTAAACGCATGAAACTCAAGAAGAATGAAGACCAAAGTGTGGACACTGTGCACCTTCTTAGAATTGGGAACAAAACACCCAGGGAAGGAGTTACAGAGACAAAGTTCGTAGCTGTGATGAAAGGATGGACCATTTAGAGACTGCTGTATCCAGGGATCCGTCCCATAATCAGCTTCTAAACGCTGACACCATTGCATACACTAGCAAGATTTTGCTGATAGGACTCAAATATAGCTGTCTCTTGTGGGATGATGCCGGGGCCCAGCAAACACAGGAGTGGATGTTCACAGTCAGCTATTGGATGTATCACAGGGCTCCCAATGGAGAAGCTAGAGAAAGTACCCAAGGAGCTAAAGGGATCTGCAACCCTATTGTTGGAACAACATAATGTACTAACCAGAACCCTGGAGCTCTTGTCTCTAGCTGCATATGTATCGAAAGATGGCCTAGTCGGCCATCAATGGAAAGAGAGGCCCATTGGACTTGCAAACTTTATATGCCCCAATATAGGGGAATGCCAGGGCCAAAAGAATGGGAATGGGTGGGTAGGGAAGTGGGGGGCGCTATGGGGGACTTTTGGGATAGTATTGGAAATGTAATTGAGGAAAATATGTAAAAAAAAAATAAATTAAAAAAAAATATTCTTTGAATTTTGTACATCTTTACAATGTATTTTATAACACACTTTTTTACTACCTCCTTCTAAATACCTCTAGTACACCACTCAAATCCATCCTGACATCATATTTTTGTTGTTACTAGTATTATCCATTTGAAACAATTTACTAATGCCTACATGCATATGCTTATGGCGTTATCTACCAGAGTATGGACAAATGACCATCAAACATCTATTCAATGTAGATGGATGCTCTCTCTCTCAGAAACTATGGTATGCTAACATTTTTCCAAGGTGATTTCACTGTGCCCATCCCCAATCAGGACTTGAATTTGATTAGTATTGCATAGGCTTTTTGTCTTAAAATGTACAACAGGCAAGCCATTTCCTGAAGTCTTCATTTTACAGCTCTATTCTCACACACCAGCATTTATGTTCTTATAGCTCAGTTCTCCATAGTGTTCCTTGAGCCTTGAGTAGAGGAGGTCAATATTAATTATTCATTTACAGTTGAGAACTCGAGAGTATTTGTATTTGATACTTTAAATAATTATGGGTTTGTGCAGTGACCAAATTTTCATTATAAAATGGAAAACCAAACCAAACCAAACCAAACCAAACCAAACCAAACCAAAACAAAACAAAACAAAACAAAACAAAACAAAACAAAACAAAACAAAACCGTTTTGACTGGAGTTGAGAGTAACACAATTGTATGGATTTAGACATAAGTTGAAATTCAGGACAATGAACTTTTTTCATAACAGCAGTAGCCTAACCATTTGACCATATGATCTCCTAAATCATGACCAGGTTTACAGTACCAGTCACAAAAAAATCTCTCTTTCTAAAGGAAATTCAGAGACAAAAATAGAGCTGAGACTGAAGGAAAGACCATCCAGTAACCAGCCCTATTTGGAATCCAACACATGTGCAGTCACCAATCATTGATATTATACTGATGGCATATGCTTGCAGACAGGATCCTAGCATGGATTTTCTCAGAGAAACTCTATCAGCAGCTGACAGAGACAGATGTAAATATTTACAGCCAACCATTGAACTGAGGTCTGGGACTCCTAGAGAAGGATTGAAGAAGCTGAAAGGGATGGCAATCTCATAGGAAGAAAAACAGTATCAACTAACCTGGACCCCTTAGAGCTCCCAGAGATTGGGCCACTATCAAAGAGCAATCATTGGGTGGTCCATGGCCTCTGGACCATGTGTAGCAGAGAAGTGCCTTGGCTGGCCTCAGTGTGAGAGAATGTACCTAATAATCTAGAAAGTTGATGCACAAGAGAAGGGCAAGGCTGGCAGAGGTGAAGAGCAACCTTGTGGAGGCAAAGGAGAGATGAGAAAGGGTGAAAAACAATGGGAAGAGAGATGGGGTAGAAGCACAACATTTGGAATGTAAATAAAAAAATAACTTAAAAAATAAAGGCAGGAAAAAAGACTTTTCAGTGAATAAAGTTTAATATTATATTAAATCAGAAAGCAGTTAGCTACCCCTCTATACTACTATCATGGTAGTGGGCATATCTCACAAATGAGTCTGGCCTTATTGCCTACAAGGTTCATTTTGGGATAAGTCTTTTTATATTTTTTTATTTCCATAATCCTGCATTGCAACTTCTGACATAATGTAAGCAAGCCATCAGGAGAGAATTTCCTTATCAGTTTAGATAGCTTTCTCCATCTGCTTCATTGAAAATGAGTGATAATTTTATATCTACTTATTCTAGGCAATGAAAAACAACAATGTAAACAGTTGTTATGGAAGCATCTAGTTGTGGGACTCCCTGACAAACAATTTCCAGAGAGACATTCCATTATTTGTTCTTTCTTTCATTCAGTAGTGATTTACCCATACATTCATGTATTTGAAAGTTTTGTCCCTGGCAGGTGAAGCTGTTTGGGAACACAAGGAAGCTTTCAAAAGGTGAAAATTGAATGGGAGAAGTACTTGGCTTGGAGCAGTTTTAAGGTTTTTGCAATCCTTCTTGTTCATTCTCTGCAACCATACTGAATGTACTTGCTGGTTTTATGTGTCAACTTGACAGAAACTGGAGTTATCCCAGAGAAAAGAGCCTCCTTTGAGGAAATTTCTCCAAGAGATACAGCTGTAAGGAATTTTCTCAATTATTGATCAAGTGGGGAGGGCCTATTGTAGATGCTGCCATCCCTGGGCTTCTAGTCTTAGGTAGTATAAGAAAGCAAGCTGAGCAAGCCAGGGGAAGCAAGCCAGTAACACTCCTTCATGAGCAGCATCAGCTCCTGCTTCCTTACCTACTTGAGTTCTGGTCCTGACTTCCTTTAGTGATGAACAGCAGTATGGAAGTGTAAGCTGAATAAACCCTTTCCTCCCCAAAGTGCTTCTTGGTTATGGTGTTTGTGCAGGGATAAACCCCCTGACTAAGACACTGAAGATGTAATAGCAATGATTAGTCTCCTGATTTGTGACCATGGACAGTAACCCTTCTGTAACTAATGTCAAGGTAAATACTTTCTCTTTTAAATAGCTTATAAAGAGTGCTTCATCATAGGAAAAGTAGAGAAATTTGGATAATATATGTAAATTTCATTTTCTAGTAATCAGGTAAATAGTTATATAAAACATAAAATTGAAGTACTGAAGCTTGCTTGTGTTAACATTTATCACCATGAAATTCAATCTAGTAATCTCTACTAAAATCTGAGATCAATGATTGAAAAAATATCTAAATAGCACCAGTGAATAATTTTGTTTTGCCAGCAGAGTTTGTTTGGGCAGAGGAGTAAAATAATTCACAATAACTGATTTGCATAAAGATAATAACACTTATTGTATACTTACTGTATTCAATTCTACTACTGTTTGTGTACAGAAAAGAAAGCATTGTGGTGGATGCATTATTAATTAACAAACAGTGGAAGAAACACTAAAATATTTTTGTCCTGGAAATGAGATAAATAAGACTGAGGAGAGATGTGCATATCTGTAATCCCTGGATCCAAGTCATAGAGATGGAGAATTACAAATGCAAAGCTAGTATTTGTCTAGAGTTACTTTGATGCTAGTCTAAGATAAAGGTTATGCATATATGTATATGCATATAATAAGGATATATATATATATATATATATATATGAACCAGGAAGTGAGAGACTTTTAGGATTCAGTGGGAGTTATCTTAACCAAAATGCCCAACACAACATTAGGGAGAGGGAACTCAAAGAGTCCTCCTACAGTCGGTAGATAGGGACTCAAGTAGAGGAGCAGGGTTACTAATCACTGTCAAAATTTCTGACCTGGAATTATTCTTGTCTAAAAGAGCTGCAGGGACAAAAATGGATACAATACTAAAGAATGGTAGTCTACAGACCAGCCAAATTAGGATCCATCTCATTTCTGGAGTCACCAAGGTCTGACACCATCACTGATGCTATGATATGCTTACAAACAGGAGCCTGGTGTAGTACAAGGAAGCATTCAGGAATCCTGAATGACCAATCAGGAGACAATATGATCCAGTCGTAAAAAGGTGTTTACTCACAAGCTAGATATTGTGTTTATCTTACCTCCATACCTTAGGATGGTTCCAGTGGAGAAAAGCCCAGAACACTCATGGCGACAAAGTTTTATCAAGTGAAGGGCCAGTGTTTCTTACTTACCAAACATCTAATTGGGGGCCTGATGTGGCCTTTAACATAATTGCCTGGGCCTGGGAGCCAAAAGATGAATTTAACTTCTGCTTTCCTCATGATTAGTGACTGTTTAGGCAGGGGTAGGCTTGTAACCCAGAGGTGCAGATTTGTTGGGGAAACAGTCTAGAAATTGGTTCTAGATGCAAGTCTTGATGGAGGGGGTAAACTGAAAACTGGTGTTAGATGTTGGATTTGTTTGGGGGGGGGGATGGCTCTAACCTGAAAACTCATTTTAGGTACCGGCTTGTTAGTTTACTTGAGTTTAAACTTAGGTCAGGTTTTCTAATATGGAGTCTGAACACAAAAGATCTGGTCTCTCACTGGCATGGTTGTCCTCTGAAAGACCCTTGCAGCAGCTGACTGAGAAAGATGCAGTTACTTACACCCAATCATTGGATTGAAGTCATAGTGAAGACAACTATGATTGAACTAGGGGATGAAGGGGAGGGAAACCCCATAGGAAGATCAGAGGTTTCAACTAACCTGGATCTCTCAGAGATCCCAGAGACTGAGCCACCCACCAAGAGCATACACAGGCTGGTCTGACACCACTGGCACAAGTATGCAGAGGCCTGCCTGGTCTGACCTCAGTGGGAAATGATTTGCTTAGTCCTTGAGAGACTAGAGGCCCCAGGGAAGGGAGTATGATGGTGGGGAAACCTCTTGGAGACAAGATGGAGGAGGAATGGGATGAGGAACTGTGGGAGGGAGGAGGGCAACTACTGGAATGTAAATAAATACAATTTTAAAAAGACAAGTCTCCCATCTCTTTTCATCCCACAACATGATTTAATCAATGAAATACCATTCTTTAATGTTTGTCAGTGACATCTTCCCTTCCTTTTACAAACCTCTCCCCCTGCCCCCAATCCTTACTGATCTTCTCTGCATTGCAGGACAATTCTGTGGAGTTAATATAATTTGTTTCCTGGTTAGTGTACTATGTTTAGCTTTCTCATAGATATTTCTTTATCAACCTGATCAGTCGGAATTGATACTGCTGTCTGTGATTGGCTATTTGGATGAAATGGTTTCTTCAAACATGCATAAAGGAATAGCTTTGATTGTTACTCTTTCTATGTGGTAAGTACTGAAGAAATAAATTGAGCTTAATAGGAAGCATGAGGGTAGAAGAGATACCCTTGCCCTGACATGGTAAGATATAAAGAATGACAGGAATTAGGAAGTTTAAGCATGCCCCCAGTGATCTGATTGATTCTATTCTGCTACCTGGATAGAAGTCATTAGTAAACAGGAAGCTCTGATGATTCTGTTCTTCTGTAGTTTGACATTCTTTGGTACATAAAGGAAGCAACAGAGAAGTGGAAGAATCAGACACCATTGGTACACTCTTAGGGCCATGACACTTTTTCATGTATTGAGAAAGAGAACCCTTAGTATTTAACTATTACAGATCTTGTGTAAGCCAAAGATACTTCAAAACTAATCTACAAGTGTTAAAAGTTTTGGTAGGTCTGGGAAATTAAGATTCCTCAACCCTTAATAATACTTGCGGTTACTGATTTGATCACTGTGAGTTGAGCTCTCTAGTGCTTAACAGAAGTTCCTTTTACAGGACCTGGACTGGAGTAACTGAGTACTTGTAACTCTTATACCTAAATATATTGTTTGTCTGGATATCTCCAGGAGAGCAAGATGTACAACTCCTCCTCTCAGTCTCCTTACAGCCTTCTTTTCTACTTCAGCCTCAACATCTGGTTTCTCTCTCTCTCTCTCTCTGTCTCTCTCTGTCTCTCTCTGTCTCTCTGTCTCTGTCTCTGTCTCTGTCTCTGTCTCTCTCTCTCTCTCTCTCTTTCTCTCTCTGTGTCTTCCTCTCTATCTCAAGCTTGTTTTTTCTCTATATATCCCTGTCTTGTTCTTGCTCTCTTGCTCTCACATTTTTCTCTCTAATTATACATGTTTCTGTCCAGGACACTACTTGAGCTCCTTTGCTGAGTCTTGTTATTGTACCTGTGTCCTAGCCATTGCAGGTACTTTCAATGCTTGTCTTGCCACTGTGTCGCTTTGCTAATTTCCTGGCGTTATACTCTTACAGCTTGACCTGAGCCCAACCAAACTTTGCCTTTCTTCTTGTGAGGAGCTATATGTGTTATCATTAATGTATAGTACATGTAGGCCAGAAGTGAACCTTACAAAGTAGCTTTTACTGCTTCTTGTACAAGAAAGAATGTTAGCTGAAAATATTTCATGCCATTTGCCAATTTGTATCTGCATAAATTACACAGAATCATTACTTTTGAAACAGTCATAACATTCCCTCAGCTAGGCCAGAACTAGAAGTGTTTCCCTTTGGTTTGAATGAGAATGTTTACAGTCTTAACTAGAAGCAACTATCACAAGTTGAAACAAGCAGTTGTGTAGCTTCCCCTAAGCATTCAAGGTGAGGTTAAATGGCTAATGTACCTAATACATCAAATAGCATTTTAGCTGATATTCCCTCTGAATTTTTAACTGAGTCCCCACATCTCCATCTCCCAATACCTTTGCTCATTTGTTGAAAGTAAATATTCTGCTCACTTGAACTAAATAATATATAATTTCTCATTACTAATAATAATTTGAGTTGTGTTTAACACTGTTCTACAGCTGCACACCATATAATGTAGAGTTCAGTCGCTTCAGTACTCTAGAGCCCCTGCTATACTGTTTGTATTAATTTCCATTGACTCTCTTCAGCTTGTCTGCCTTGCTATGATATTTTCCACTGTGTACTAACACAGAGACATCTCTGAAAATCTATATAAAGCTGTATGAAACTTTGTTTTAATTAATTACATTGATTTCCTTAAATTTATTGTAATGGGATGGGTATGATGTCTTATATTTGAACTCTGATTACAGAAACTTTTCCACAATTAATGATTCAATTATCATGATGCAAACATTTAGCAAAAGTCTTTGTGAAATGATGTAAGATACAGGACAATTTTATCCTTCATAAAATATTACTGCACTTCCCTGATGACTAAGGATGCTGAACATTTTTTAAGGTGCTTCTCAGCCATTTGGTATTCCTCAGGTGAGAATTCTTTGTTTAGCACTGAGCCCCATTTTAAATAGGGTTATCTGATTTTCTGGAGTCCATCTTCTTGAGTTCTTTATGTATATTGGATATTAGTCCCCTATCTAATTTAGGATAGGTAAAGATCCTTTCCCAATCTGTTGGAGGCCTTTTTGTCTTATTGATGGTGTCTTTTGCCTTACAAAAGCTTTGCAATTTTATTAGGTCCCATTTGTCGATTCTCTATCTTACAGAACAAGCCATTGCTGTTCTATTCAGGAATTTTTCCCCTGTGCCCATATCTTCGAGGCTTTTCCCCACTTCCTCCTCTATCAGCATCCTTAATCATCAGGGAAATGCAAATCAAAACAACCCTGAGATTCCACCTCACACCAGTCAGAATGGCTAAGATCAAAAATTCAGGTGACAGCAGTTGCTGGCGAGGATGTGGAGAAAGAGGAACATTCCTCCATAGTTGGTGGGATTGCAAGCTTGTACAACTACTCTGGAAATCAGTCTGGTGGTTCTTCAGAAAATTGCACATAGTACTACCGGAGGATCCCACAATACCTCACCTGGGCATATATCCAGAAGATGTTCCAACTGTTAAGAAGGACACAAGCTCCACTATGTTCATAGCAGCCTTATTTATAATAGCCAAAAGCTGAAAAGAACCCAGATGCCCCTCAACAGAGGAATGGATACAGAAAATGTGGTACATTTACACAATGGAGTACTACTCAGCTATTAAAAAGAATGAGTTTATGAAATTCCTAGGCAAATTGATGGACCTGGAGGGTATCATCCTGAGTGAGGTAACCTAATCACAAAAGAACTCACATGATATGGACTCACTGATAAGTGGATATTAGCCCAGAATCATAGAATACACAAGATATAAGATACAATTTATAAAACATATGAAACTCAAGAAGAAGGAAGACCAAAGTGTGGACACTTAGCCCCATCTTAGAATTGGAAACAAAACACCCATGGAAGGAGATACAGAGACAAAGTGTGGAGCTGAGACGAAAGGATAGACCATCTAGGGACTGCCATACCTGGGGATTCATCCCATTATCAGCCTCCAAATGCTGACAGCATTGCATACACTAGCAAGATTTTGCTGAAAGGACCCTGATATAGCTCTCTCTTGTGAGGCTATTCTTGGGCCTAGGAAACACAGAAGTGGATGCTCACAGTCAGCTATTGGATGGAACACAGGGCCCCCAATGGAGGAGCTAGAGAAAGTACCCAGGGAGCTAAAGGTATCCGCAACCCTATAGGTGGAACAACAATATGAACTAACCAGTACCCTCCCAGAGCTTGTGTCTCTAGCTGTATATGTATCAGAAGATGGTCCTGTCTGTCATCAGTGGAAAGAGAGGCCCATTGGTCTTGCAAACTTTATATGCCTAAGTATAGGGGAATGCCAGGGCCAAGAAGTAGGAGTGGGGAGTGGAGGAGAGTGGGGGGAGGTGCATGGGGAACTTTTGGGATAGCTTTGAAAATGTAAATGCAGAAAATACCTAATAAAAAATGATGCTACTGCACATTTTGGAAAATATTTTTCAAAACCACTGTTAACACTTTCAATGAGGTATTATCCAAAATGTTGATTTAGATAATTAGCTAAGAAAAATTGCTGGTACTATTCATTATTTCATATTTTCCTTCAAAACTATATGTGTAATTACAATATAAATATTTTATAAGTATCTTCCTCCAAAATCCATACTGTGAGTTTAAAAATTAGCATTGTACAGAAACTCAAAAAGAATTAATTGGATGGACAGGAACTAGACATTGGATACCCCAAAGAAAAATTAAGACTAGCAAAATATCAATCCAATGATTTCTGATAATATTCTGCAGCAGTCATAGATCAGTGCCTTGTTCAGTTGTCATCAATATGATTCCTCAGGCAGCAGAGGAGAGTAGCTGCAGAGACCTACAGCTATACATTATTCTGAGAGAGAGTCTAAACTAGATTTCTGCATTGGATTCCTCCCCTCAGCCATTGAAGAACTCCACAGAACAGAGGGAGCAAAGTAATGTAGGAAAGGAGGAGGAACAATAGAACATCAGAGCCCACCAAATGACCAAAGCAAGGCTCACAAGATGTCACAGAGACTGAAATGGCAAGCATGAGGCTTTTATAAGTCTGAGTTTGGTCCTATGCTTACATGATCTGGGTTTTAGCTAGGTATTTTTTTTTCTGGCCTACTACTAGTTTGAGCAGGTGTATTTCTGACTTTTTTTTTGTCTGTTCTTAGGGCTGTTTTCCTTGTATTTGGTTGCCAGCCTAGATATGAGGGCTTTTGCCATGTCTTACTGTATCTTGTTGTGTCTTGACTAGCTGTCATCTTTTGGAAACCTGATTTTTTTCAGAACAAGAAATAGGAGGAGGATTAGATCTGTAGTAGAGGGGAATTTGAGAGCCTTTATGGGAGAGGTGGAGGAAGGAAAAATTGTGTTTGGGATGCTGTGAAAAAAGAATCTGTATTCAATTTAAAAATAATTAACCATATATTATTAAATCAAATTATTTCCCTATTTGTTTCAAAACATTATCTCTATAACTACAGTATTTTTGAATACAAATGAATAGAGGAAACCATTCAGAATTGTGACCACAATAATTTTTATCTAAACATATTCAGTTTTATTATACTGTTTAATTGTTGTTAACAAAATACTTATCTTGGAAGCCAACTTATTTGATCCTCCTCCTTTATTAAAAACAATTCATTTTTCATTCCTGTGGGAAAGAAAAAGTTGTTTGCTATTTCAAAGCTCAGAGCTTGAATTAACTGCTGCCTAGGCTAAAGCTTATCTTCTGATGGGCTCTAGAAACTCATGGGTAGTATATCCTCTATAAGCCTTTCTTTCTTCAAGTTTAAATAGGGATTGCAATGATACCCACAATATAAAGGTATTGAGAGTTTTCAATGACATATTTGTCATGCCTGAAGGATAGGGATAAGAAATGTCTTAACACTGAATAAGTTTTAACTTTCTTTCCTGAGTTTTACTGTTCTTATTTTATTTTATATGAGTGTGTTATTTATTAATTAGCTATTTGTAGATATGAGTAATATAAGTTCATTTTAATTAATAAATTGTAATGTAAGTAATATTATGGAGAAAATCAAACAATTCTGTGTTTATTTCACTTATTATTACTTGAGGTTCTTCTACATGAAAATATATGCTTGTAAATAAGAGAGTCTAATGTCAACGTGGCTTATACCAACTGACCACAAGCAGTGGAGAGGTAGAGTTCCGCTATATTGGACTCTCTAAGTCCAATATATTTTCATCTAGATTTCCACCATAAACTCAAAACTACCAAATGTGTTTTCAGAGGAAATAATTAACTCTATCAAATTATATTTAACATGTCTTTAAATCTTCTGAAATCTCAAAGTTTTCTTAGATGTGGAAATCTCTGGTTATGTCCTGTACAATAGGTACTGAATTTTGTATTTAGTTTTTATATCCACTTTAGACCTTATGCTCATTGTATTTGTCTGGTGATTATATTGTCTCTGGAAAGCTCTAGACACAACGTAATTTAAAATGAGAAAAAAAAGACAGGAGAGGAGGAATAAAAGAAGGAAAGTAAATGTCTAAAGAGAGGTCAATCATTGGAAAACATTAAGTTTCTAGGAAGTATTTTGTAAAGGTACACTAATTATTTTGTGAATTAACATTAAAATACTATTTCATAAGCCAATTCAAGAAAAAAGATGCACTACGAATATTTTCTGCGGTACTTTTTGCATAAACTTTTAACAATATGTCTTTATGGGTACATACAAATGTGAACAATACCAATACTAACAATACTTGAAGGAAGTAAAATTACTGTTTCTTCAGCAGTATGGACTCAATTTAAATTTTTTTGGGAGTTAACCAAGGAGAAAACATATATTGTACATTCTTTTACCAGTTAATTTGACTACACTAACTAACAACTCACATGGTAGGTGTTTTTTTCTTTTACTTTACTTATTAGCATTATTTATAAAATAGCATGTCTTTGTTTGGGGATATTATCTGCCCAAGTAAATGTCTTCATCAATTCCTATTTTCTGGGATTTGAATTTGGTATTGTAGATGACTTAAACCATTTAGGGATATTCCAAGATATTCTCTTGACCTTGAAGCTATTGGGAATGGAAGTGAATCTATGATTTCTTTTTCAGTGGTTTTGTTCTTGGTGCAAAGAATCAATATGGATTTTTTTTTATCTTACCACTTTGTCAAACTATTTTATTATTTCTATACGTTTTTTTGAAAAAAATCTGACATATATATATATATTACCATATCATCTGAAAATAGAGAATAAATAAAATGTGACTTCTTTCTATCCTATGTGTATCCCTTCTCTTGCCTTAATGTTCCACCTAGTTCATTGACAGTATGTTAAAAGGAACTGGAAATAGTTGATCACTCTGCCTTATTTGAAGTACCTCAATTGCTAATATAGTCTAAATAAGTAAATAAGCTCATCCTGAGCCTGAAGAATAATAGGCAAATCACAAATGGGTAGAGAATGAGTGCCACTGTTGGTATCTGGGAAATGATGAAACACTGCAATTAACAGTATAACCAAGAGAGAACCCACCACTGTACAATAGAGAGCTATTAACTCAATGTCATTGTGATGACTCTAGTAAATTCGTTGGATCACAAAATAAATCGAAATGTGAATATGGAAGATGAACTTGTAGAGCGGAAAGGAAGTTGACTTATGAAAAAATTTGGTTGGATTTTTGACTTGTATCTACAAATAATGAATTGTGTAAAATGAGAATTAAGTTTTTAATAAAAGATTAGAGAAAAATACAAGTGCACATTTCTTTGTTAAATAAACAAACCTGGAAAATCTATGTAAAAAAAAATTTAACTGTATAAATATCTGGAAATTAAGAACTAGAAAAACAGAAATTACCCATGATTAAGCAGAGAGCCTACCAGGATCTGAAAGTTCCAAAGAGGACCTTAAATAAACTTTGTAGGACAGAAATCAAAGATGCATATTGTGAATATGGGAAAGGGATTCATAAGGAAGAAGTGAGTCATAAATGTAGAATGAAAATATGGGAGTATTTTATGGCAATAAGCAAAATGCAGTGCACACATTAATGAAGTTTTCAGAGAGAGAAATGTATTATTTAATATATGGCAGAGGCTGGGCATCAGGTAAGGGGAGCAATAGTTAGGGAGAACTGAAAGCGCCATTAAGACCGTGCGAACATTTTGTTGCTCTCTAAATAGAAGATAGCTATTTGTTCGTGTATGACACTAAAAGAAACAAACTGTAAATAATAGGTTTATGAATAAAATAGCAATATTAAATGTTCCATAAAATATAGTAATAAAATATTAATTATAATTAATATAATTATAATTATTTTAATTATAATTATTATCTTAAATTTTAATTATAATTATTTATCTTACATTTTATTAATACAAATAAAATTAGGAAGATAAAGAATTTATTCAACACTGATACACGTTTATTTTTAAATTAACCAGTACTAAAGAAGAAAGTTTTTTAATAAAATGAAGAACAAAATAGGGTAAGTTTCTTTATCAAGTTTTGCTTTGCATAAACATTTTGATGGAATAAAATGTCTATAAAGAGATTCAGGTTCTATCTATGAAGTTTTTAGTTTATCTTATTTAAATGCTTGTTGTCATTGCCTATCCCCTCAACTCCTGATTTTACCTGAACTTGTCCCTTCAAAATCAATGGGACCACCTTGAGCACAAAGCAAATTTACATGTGACAAAACAAAATAACAAAAATATTTTTCAATATAGTATTAAGACATTCTTGGATTTGCCATAATAATATATGATTTGCAACTAAAGAACTAATAACCTTAAGAAGACAAAAGTTCAAGTTCTATCTCAGTCATCGAACTCTCCTTTCTACTCTCCATTCACAATGCTGTTTACCCTTTATTAAAAAGTAAAGTCTTTATTCAGGTTGATATAATTATTTTTTTAAAGTTATACAGGACCCTATATACACATTAGTGTAACATCAATTGGCAATTTTCCATTGTCTTCCATCATTAATATGGGATCTTACAGCTATAACTAAAAAATACTTTAGCACAAGAAATTGTCCTTATTGTGAAATAAAAGAGGATGTACCCATCTAGATTCTCCTAAAATAAATATCCAGAACTCTAAAGTGTTATTTATTTATGTTAATATGGTTGTATTTTTTCATAGCTTAAGTTTGTGTGTTATGAGAAATCACACAAGGCAACAAACACTCACATGACTGTGGAATTATTATATGACATTACAAACTAAAATCTTCAGAAATTTTATATACAGAGTCACTGATATTATTCTATAGGCAAGATATCCAAGTATAGGAAAAATGCTATATCTTAATTTAAAAGACAGCTCTCTTTGTGTAACTTAAGAATACAGTCTTGACTTTATTTAATTTTGTGATTAGGTAATAATGTCAATACTTACTTGTATTTTTAAGCCAAAGAATTTCCAATTTCTTTAGTTTGTTTTGCACAGAATTTTTAATATAAGACATAGACATAAAACTGCATCCTTAAGTTTTCTATCTTAAATTTCAAACATTCACAATATGGTGTAAGTATGAATCAAAGTGAGTGATATTTTGAAGAAGTACCATGAAAATAGTGTATCCAAAGTTACCCTTATTTTCTTTTGGAACTTTTACATGTGTCAGTGTTGGTAGGTACACTACTGGATAAGACCTTTTAAATGACTCAAAGCTTTTCTTGCTTGATTATTATGTATTAGTCTAAACTATAAAATATTAATTTCAGAACTGCTATTTTATTTATAATTATAAGCCAAAAAAATCTCCCAATTTTTCTAGGTAAAATAAATTTCCAAGCTGGGTTGTACTGCAGACCAAGTGCTTGAATATATATTGTAACTTAGCTTTATTTTCTCATCTCCATTTAAAACTTATTCTCTCAGTTATTACAGTGGCTGAAAATTACTGAGTAGGATGCAGATTATCATGTAGATGTATAAACATGGGTTTGAAACTTGTTTAATATTGATTGACCCACTATCTTTTTTTGTTTTTTTCTAATTAGATATATTCTTTATATACATATCAAATTTCAAAGGATATCCCGAAAGTTCCCTATAATGCTTCCTTTGCCCTATTTCCCTACCCACCTACTCCCGCTTCTTGGCCCTGGCGGTCCCCTATACTGGGGCATATAAAGTTTGCAATTCCAAGGGACCTCTGTTCCCAGTGATGGCAGATTAGGCCATCTTCTGCTACATATGCAGCTAGAGACACAAGCTCAAATTCGAGAACTCTTCTGAGTTTCTTTATCCAGTGGAGTAGGTCTTAATGGTCATGACAAAGAGAGAGAGAAAGAGAGAGAGAGAGAGAGAGAGAGAGAGAGAGAGAGAGAGAGAGAGAGAGAGAGAGAAACTTTCTTTTTTGTGTATGTTTTAACACCTAGTGTCTTAGCTAGGGTTTTATTGTTGTGAAGAGACAAAATGACTGTACTGCACCTGAGATTCTCTCTTCCATCAAAAGAGTACTACTCAGCTATTACAAACAATGAACTTATGAAATTCTTGGGCAAATGGATGTATCTGGAGAATATCATCTTTAGTGAGGTAACCCAATCACAAAAGAAGTCACTTGATATGCACTCACTGATAAGTGGATATTAGCCCAGAAACTTAGAGTACTCAAGATACAATTTGCAAAACACAAGAAAATCAAGAAGAAGGAAGACCAAAGTGTGGATACTTCACTCCTCCTTAGAATAGGAAACAAAACACCCATAGAAGGAGTTACAAAGTTTGGATCTAAGACCAAAGGATGGACCATCCAGAGACTACCGCACCCGGGATCCATCCCATCAGACACTATTGCACATGCCAGCAAGATTTTGCTGAAAGGACCCTGATATAGCTGTCTCATGTGAGGCTATGCCAGTGCCTGGCAAATACAGAAGTGGATGCTCACAGTCATCTATAGCATGGAACACAGGGCCTCCAATGTAGGAGCTAGAGAATATACCCAAGGAGCTGAAGGGGTCTGCAATCCTATAGTCGAACAGCAGTATGAACTAACCAGTACCCACAGAGCTAGTAACTCTAGCTGCATATGTAGCAGAAGACCGCCTAGTCAGCCAACATTGGGAAGAGCAGCCCCTAGGTTTTGCAAACTTTATGTGCTCCAGTACAGGGGACTGCCAGGGTCAAGAAGTGGGAGTGGGTGTGTAGGGGAGCAGGGTTGGGGGAGGGTATATGGAACTTTCAGGATAGCATTTGAAATGTAAATAAAGAAAATATCTAACTGGTACTGGTTGGTTTTGTGTTTGAACTTGACACAAGCTGGAGTTTTCACAGAGAAAGGAGCTTCAGGTGAGGAAATGCATTCAGGAGATCCAGCTGTAAGTCATTTTCTCAATTAGTGATCAGGGGGGAGGGCCCATTGTGGGTGGTGCCATCCCTGGACTGCTAGTCCTGGGTTGTATAAGAGAGCAAGCTGAGCAAGCTAGGGGAAGCAAGCCAGTAAGTAACATCCCTCCATGGATCAGCTCTTGCTTCCTGTCTTGCTTGAGTTCCAGTCCTTGTTTCTTTTGCTGATGAACAGCAGTGTGGAAGTGTAAGCTGAATAAACCCTTTCCTTCCCAAATTGTTTCTTGGTCATGATGCTTTATGCAGGAATAGAAATCCTGACTAAGAGAATAACCAAGACATCTCTTTTAAAGGCAAACATTTAATCAGGGTTGGCTTTCAGTTTCAAAGGTTTTAGCTCATTATCATTAAGGCAGGAAGGATAGCAACATGCAGGCAAACAGAGTTGTAGGAGATGAGATTTCTACATCTTTATCCAAAGGCACAAAGGAGAGTACTGTTTTCTGCAGGCAGCCAGGAAGAGGGTATGGATCACACTGGCCCAAAGTTGAGTGTATATATGAGACTTCAAAGTCCTGCCTTAACAGTGATAAACTTTCTCTAACAAAGTCCAATAAGGTCACATGTCCTAATAGTGCCTTTTCCCATGGACCAAACATATTCAAACCAACACACTGAGACCTTGAGAAATCCTAAATTTCACATCTTATTGCTTTTTAATAGGAGTATAATTGCTTTCTAGATATATCAACAGCTCATCTTTGCCTTCCAAGCATTTTTTCAAATGTCTTGCAAATAGATTAGGATGGAAGTTAGAACTAGGACCTACTGTAGAACCTGTATCCTACAGTAAAGACAATACAGCAAATTATCTCAGTGATATCTTCTAAGCTTGATAAGATGTTTAGATATTTGTCAATTGTCCCCTATGGGGAGCGCTACCATGACAGATATGAATGAAAGACTAAAGGATAGTACAATGACTTATTAACACTTTAGTTAATTTTTTTTCTATTATAGCATGATCCTTTAAGTGAAATTTTGATTTGCCACATTTTTCAAATATATATATATATATATGTATATATATATATATATACTTTCTGCCCCAGGCAAATCTTATACACAAAATTTTAATTAGGTCTTGAGGTATTATATGAAAAAATATTTGCTATTCTAACTATTTATAGTTTATAACTACAGAAATAGAGGATTAAAAGGATTAAAAGTTTTGTCTTAAACTGAACAAAACGGAGAAAGTAGTGTTAGTTTTTGTACTGTCAATAATTTGATCCTTTAGATGTTTTATGGTAGGTATATTCTATAGGAAAAAGAATATGGAAATTTTCATTAATAAAACCATTGTTATAGACAACCTATTTACGAAAATAAGCATAGTTTTGTTTTTTGTTTTTTTTATCTTAGGGCCCAAATACCTCACTGACATAAATAAAATTATGTACATAACACATCTTAGTAGTTTTCCCAGCAAGATATTTTAAATAAATTTGTACATGTACTGTACTATAGTTTAGTAGTTTATTTTGATTGCCTTTCATATATTTCTAATGGTTTTTGAGATTTCTGGTTTCATGTGTGCATTCTGAGAACTTACCCTGAAATATTTAATTTAACAAAAAATTGTTTAGAAACAACTGTACTCATTTCTCATCAAAACCCATGCAATTTACCATTGTATGATTATTATAGCAACCTGAGTTCCTATTTTAAAGAAAGAAAGAACACATTCCACATGGTTGTTAGAATATAAATTTGATTGTTTTGCAAGCCATTTCTTTGTTAAAAAAAAAAACACTACTTACACTACTTAACGGTCATACATGGATAGTATACAAAAAATGAGTTGGGTTATAGTTACAATGTCGATAGGGAAAATATGTAAATTGGTGTTATTCATTAAGTTTTTAAAATTATTATCTTTATTATTATGCTATTATATTTAGGAACATATCATGATAAAAATGAGTCAATTCATAATTGGTTAATAAAGTTAATCCTACCCTTAGTTTTAGTATCTTCATAAACCTATGGAATATTCTTTTTTTCTTAGAAACTAGCCTGATAATTTATCTTAAAATATAAATTTTTATATGTATTATAGTATATATATACATTATGTATGTATACCTTATATATATACTTATATATGTGTGTCTGTATATATATTTTATATATACACTCATATATGTACATATATGATATTTATTAAAGAAATTGTGGACAGTGTTCAAATCTTGTTTTTCATTTAATTTAACTCTTTGTTATAATTTATTTTTTTAATTAGGTATTTTCTTCATTTACATTTCAAATGCTATCCCTAAAGTCCCCCAGTCCCTCCTCGCCCCCCCTGATTCTCCCACCCACCCACTCCCACTTCTTGGCCCTGGCTTTCCCCCATAATGAAGCATATAAAGTTTGCAAGACCAAGGAGCCTCTCTTCTCAATGATGGCCTACTAGGCCATCTTGTGATACATATGCAGCTAGAGACACAAGCTACGTTGTACTGGTTAGTTCATATGGTTGTTCCACCTATAGAGTTGCAGACCCCTTTAGCTCCTTGGGTGCTTTTTCTAGCTCCTCCATTGGGGGCCCTGTGTTCCATCCAATAGCTGACTGTGAGCATCCACTTCTGTGATTGCCAGGCACTGGCATAGCCTCACAAGAGACAGCTATATCAGGCTCCTTTCAGCAAAATCTTGCTGGTATATGCAATGGTGTCAGCATTTGGAGGCTGATTATGGGATGGATTCCCTGGTATGGCAGTCTCTAGATGGTCCATCCTTTCGTCTCAGCTCCAAACTTTGTCTCTGTAACTCCTTCTATGGGTGTTTTGTTCCCAATTCTAAGAAGGGGCAAAGTGTCCACACTTTCGTCTTTGTTCTTCTTGAGTTTCATGTGTTTTGCAAATTGTATCTTGTATCTTGGGTATTCTAAGTTTCTGGGCTAAAATCCACTCTCCTGGGCATATATCCAAAAGGTGTTCCAACTGGTAAGAAGGACAGATGCTCCACTATTTTCATAGCAGCCTTATTTATAATAGCCAGAAGCTGGAAAGAACCCAGATGTCCTCAACAGAGGAATGGATACAGAAAATGTGGTACATTTACACAATAGAGTACTACTCAGCTATTAAAAAGAATGAATTTATGAAATTCCTAGGCAAATGGATGGACCTAGAGGGCATCATCCTGAGTGAGGTAACCCAATCCCAAAAGAACTCACATGATATGTACTCACTGATAAGTGAATATTAATTTAACTTTTACTTATTTACTTTACATGCCCCTCAATGTCCCCTTCCTGATCACCCTTCCCACACATCTTCCCCCCTACCTCCTCCTTCTCCTCTGAGCAAGTGAAGCCCCCCACCCCCCAGGTATCCACACATCCTGGCATAGCAAATATCTTTGAGACTAAGTAGACTTCATCTCCTACAGAAGCCAGACAAGGCAGCCTAGCTAGAAGAACATATCCCATATATACGTAACAGCTTTTGGGATAGGCTCAGTTCTAATTGTTTGGGACCCACACAAAGATTAGGTTGCACATCTGTTACATATGTGTGGGGAGGCCCTTCACAATTTTTTTGATTGGTGGTTCATACTCTTGGAGCCCTAAGGGTCCAATTTAGTTGACATTATTTGGCTTCCTGTGGAGTTTGTATCCCTTTCAAGGCTGGCAATCTTTCCTTCTATTCTTTTATGAGAGTCCCCAAACTCCATCCACTGTTTGGTGTGTGTGTTTGTATCTGTCTGAGCCAGCAGCTGGGTGAAGACACTCAGAAAACAACATGCTTCTTTCTGAAAGCATAACAGTATCATGGATGCCATGTAAGTAATTAAATATGTTCTTGTATTTTAGGCCCACTTCACTGGATGGAACTCATGAATGCCACAGCTATCAAGATAAAGAACATGTGACCACAGGACTTTGCTAATGAGACATTAAACTTACAGTCCTAAATATGTTTCTGTATACTTATAGATTTGTACATCTCTCTATCCTTATCACAGAAACTTATTACAGCAGTATATGGCAGTTAAGACAGAGACCTACAACTAGACAGAGTATAGAGAATAGACGACTGAGGAGAAATTAGGGATACATGGAGTTCTATACCACAGCCCAATTCCTAAGTCTCAGACATAAATGCTAAAATGGGGAAGGAAAGAGTGTAAGAGTCAGAAGCAGTAGATAGCATGGAAACAGTGTTTTCTGAACACAATAGAGAGGTTTACATATAGACTTGCAGTGTGTGTGGCACTATGAACAAGGTATGTACTAGATCAAGCCATATAAATTCTAACCATTGAGTGGGGAGTGGAAAGGAAATAACATCTACAACTGAGCAGCTCTTGGTAATTGATTACTGCTTGGAGAGAAAGCTATTTATCTTTGAATGTACTGACAAGCCTCAATATTATACAAACACGTCCAAGAGTATATAGGTAGCACTAGTTGGACTTAATATGTAATGGGTTAAAATGAAGAATACAGAGTTGAGTGGGCATAGAGTAGGACATTAATCTGAGAGGAGATTCAGTTAGGAGAGAAAACAATCATAATAACAAGCATGAAATTCTCAAAGGAATAATAAAAATATGAAAAATTAAAAATTAGAAAAGTAAGTTTTAGATTAAACTTAATTTAGGCAAGTAAGCAAAACCAACAGTGGAATGAGAGAAAGTCTCATTGATGGTCATGACTATAGAAGATGCCAACATCAAGGTGATAGAAAAAAATGCAGAACTCTCGAGTAAATATGTTTTCTATGCTTCACCTGGATTATCCGTTCTCATATTAACATAGAAGAAATGACAAGAAATAGTGTACAAATAACTTTTATTTGCCATATGTATTGTCCACTTGAAGACTTACTGCTGGATAAACTCCTTTTGTATTTCTTTCTGAACACTTGCTGGCAGTTTCAACTCAGGTGTTTTGGCCCAAACTCCTTTCAAAGCTGACTGGTTTAAACTAGCATGTCTAGGCTCATGAATGAATTGCTCCACTTGGCATCAAATTAACTCTTTCTGTTGGTTCTAAACTTCTGTCTTCTCAATCTCTTGGTAGTTCTGTCTTCACCTGCAATCTTTCTCTGTAAAACTGTCTTGATAAAACTGCTCTCTCTCTCTCTCTCTCTCTCTCTCTCTCTCTCTGTCTCTCTGTCTCTCTCCTCTTTCTTCCCTTGTATGTCTGTATGTCTGTATTTGTATTGCTATCTTAAGATTTTATGTTGTTTCTTTTTCCTGTGCTGTATCCATGAGAGTTGAGTGTCTCCTATCAATAATTCATTCTGTCAAATCTTTCTGTGATTCCACATTTTGTCTACCTCTCATTAGACATCATTTTCAAACATGGCTGCTTCTTTCTACAAACCAAATTTACCTACATTATTAGTGATTAATGGTGTGTACTAATTGGATGTCTGTATTCCAGGCAGACCATGAAATAATTCAAAGCATGTTTTCATTTAACCCAGATCAGAAAGACCTTGGTTTTTGGATGTTTTTGCATTTCCAGAGAAGCAATGTTGGTAGATTAATATCCCTCTACTAAACATTATCCATATAACAGTACAAAACTGTTAAAACATTTAATAATGATTTTTGCTTAGTTGATAGAAAGTTAGGTTAGCCTGCATAAAGTACCTGGGTGTAAACTTCATCACCACATACTCTGGCTAGTGTCTACAGCTCCTGCATTTAAAACAGGCAGTACAAAGGAAAAGAAGTTCAAGGTAATCACTGCTATGTAATAATTCAAGGCCAGTTCAGTGTCATAAGACTCTACCTCAAACAAACAAACAAACAAACAAATAAATAATACAGAACAAATAATTCCAAAAATATGCATTATCTATGTTCTAACATTTTATACTTAATCATTTCAATGATTTATGTGTACTTGGATAACCCCCCAAAATATTTGTGTCACATATGTATTAATTCAAGTTTGCATCAAATATATAAAAGATGTGCATATGGAATGTGAGATATGCATAAATTCAGGGCAAGAAACATTTTAATATTATAATAAAAATAATGTGCAATTGGCCTACCTAAATTAGGAAATAATGACCATAGAATATGTGCTCTGTTGCAGAATTTCTCTGTAATCTGTATTTGTTCCTTATATCATCAATATGTTCTTAATAACTGCATAAATGGAAGGCACCTCAGATTCCAAACTGTAGTGATTATATGATGATTGATTGGGTTATGCCACGAACACTATTAGTGCAGTCTGCAGAGGTAGATGGATGGATGGATTTATCTGTAGTATTCTTCAAGGGGACAAGGTAAAATAATAAATGACAAGTAATAATCATTTCCATCCCATGATTATGTAAATGTTGCCCAGGAGGATCTTTATTATGAATACTGTCTTTGAAATCACCCTTCTTTCTGTTTACTAGGGCTGAATGCCTTTGAAGTCCTGATTACTAAGCATTTCATAACATGGAGCATGTTATGCTCTCACTCAATCCTGTGAAAGTAATGTCACTGTGAATTTCCTTTGCTGTAAGCAGTATTTTAAAACAAATATTCAAACACATCCATAAGGTGTGCTGAGTTCTCCCTGTACTATAAGTAGTAATGACTCTTATGACAAAATGAAGCACATTACTGTTCTTTGAATTATGTTAATGGTTATCTAAAACATTACTCATGAGATTATTTCAGTCAGTGATACAAATGGGTTTATAGATGCATTTGTGCTATACATTTTCTCTCCTCAACAATACTGTATTATTGTACAATATACTACTAGATATAGGGTAAACAAGAAAATTCTATTATAATATATTCTACACAGGTAACTGTTCAGAGTACATCATCAAAAGCAGGAATTATGCCATCATTTTAAACAAAACAAAACACACTTAGATTTCATATAGTAAGCCAATCAGTATTTTATTCTTTCTGTAAAAAGCCCCATATATACACTGTAAAGAAATGAAACAGAAGTAATCTTACCACTGCATTAACAATTTTTGGTGGCAGACAATAGTTTGTAAGGACTTAGAAACAGCTGTAAAAGAGCAGACCATAGGGCTAAGAGAAGCAAAATAAAATGCAGAAGGAGATATGAAGTCAGATGGTAGCAAGTTTTATGAGTTTCATGAGTGGAGGTCAAATATTATTTTGAGGAAGTCAGTAGTCAGTATTAGCACATAAACAAAGTTTTACTTGGCAAAAATAAATGTCTAAGTTTGAATTAAAAAAAAAAAACCTAAGGAACAACAGAGAAAGATATGAGAATGTTAGTTTCATACTGCAAATAAGGAAATGAGGTAAAAGGATGAAAACACATAAAGTATGGTGATCATTTTAGTAGTCTCTTTGCTCAAAAGCCCATTGGTTTTAAGTGGAAATATTTGCATAACATCCATTACATTCTTAAAACGTAACAAAGATAAGTGCAAATAACTTAATCCTTCAAACAAGACCAAATGTAAAAACAAAATGTATCATAATTACACTATTTTTCATTTCCCAAATGAAGCACATTGACAGTTATTGAATGGGGACATATTAATTTAACAGCAGGTAATTTGCCACCAAGATATTATATTTTTATAGATTATTATGTTATTTTTAGTGTCTATTTTTTAAGTTATCTAAAGCAATATTAAATCAAGGTAAACAGACAAAGCTTTATAAAAAATATCAGCCTATTATGAATAAAATAGTAAGTTTAACATATACTGCCTGAGTTGATAACTTCTACCAGGTATTATTTGTAATGTGAGTGCATAAGAAATGCACATGATAACCTTTACATACTATGACACTTGTTTTGGGCTTAATTATGCATCCAATTTAATTTTAATGGACTTTGAAAATATTTTTGTTCAAATAGCAAATTGGGTGTTAGCAGTGATGTTCATAGTGCCAGTTATGCTAAGTAAGTTGTCACTACTGTACACAGATTACAATCTAGGGTATATAACATTATGTCCTCAATGCCTCCAGCAGCCAGTGGTCTCACTTTGTTGCCTTGCTCTGCTTTCAGATAAGATTCCCAAAATGAAAGGAAGCAAATTAACACAGAGTAATCTTGGTCATTTAGGGCTTGATTTTGCAGGTTACACAGTTTTGCTTTCAATAAGGTTTCACATTTTAAGATATATCTCTAAGTTTAGAAATTATCCAAATATAAAACAATTCAAATAATAAAATAAACAAAGATATTGAGTCATGTCTCCTGAAGACTGACTGCTAATAAATAATATTTTGTTTGTGTGTATCTTTTTATTTGTTTCTGTTTTGTCAATACTTAGTATGTATTTTTTTATCATATTTCAGCAAGTTTGAATTGAACTTCATTTAAAATCTTTAAACACTATGTATCTGGGGCTGAGTTATTAAAATTTATATATTAAATTACTTTATTTATTTACACTCCAAATGTTACTCCCCTTCTCAGTCCCCCTCCCAGAGCTCTTCATGCCAGCTTCCCTCGCCTTTGCCTCTGAGAGGGTACTTCCCCACCCATCTAAACCCCTCACCCACCAACCCTCATGTACCCACATACCCCTACCTCACCATTCCCAAGCATCCTTCTTCCCTGGGGCATCAAGTCTCTACAGGCTTAGGTGCATCCTCTTCTGAAGGCACTCCTCTGCAGCATATATGCCCAGGGGCCACTGCCCAGCCCATGTATGCTTTTGGGTTGGTGGCCCAGTCTCTGGGAGCTCTGAGATGTCCAGGATAGTTAATACTGTTGTTCTTCCTGTGGGGTTGCCACCATCTTCAGCTCCTTCAATCCTTCTATACTCATTCATAGAATACTGGGACGTTAGTCCAATGGTTAGTTGTAAAATACATCTCTATCTTAACCTATAAAAGAGAAGAAAAAGTCTAATATTAAAGCAATTGGTAGTTCATATAACTGTATTTATATGTTATGCTTTGGTCTATTTATCGCTTTTGCCCATATTCAATCAGTAAGTCTCTTTCTTTATTTTCTAAGGCTTTGCAAATACGGCCCATTGTTTCAAAGAATCTTTTTTTTTTTTTTAATTTTTTCAAAGAATCATTTTGTCTCACTAATCCTTGTATTATTCTTTTTGTTTCTATTTCATAATATTGGCTCTGACTTCTATCAATTTTCTCTTTCATTGATTTTAAGGTTTCGTTATTCTTCATTTACTGAGAGTTTATGTGTACCCTCCCTCAACCTTGAAGCAGGCTGATCCAGACTTTGACCTTGCTGCCACTAAGAAGGAGATTACCTAGGGTAGAGTCTTCTGACATTGATGGCTCTATTTGCTCTTCTCCAGCACTGCTTCCTGCTGAAAGTTCCTTGAGATGTTCTGGAGACACACCCTGTAGATCGCTTAAGGGCTGGCTCCAGGCACCAAGAATGGACTGGCTGGGGATTGGCCTACCCTCTTTATAAGCCCTGACTCTCAGTAAACTTCAGAGGCTTTGAACAGAAAGATATGTCTTGGCCTCCGCCCCAGCCCACCTTTCAGGGGATCCCAGTTCACGAGGCCGGAGGCAGCTACAGGTGGCGCCCAGAAAGCAGGGCCTGAACAAGGCGGGGCAGTCTGAGAAAATGCTGTCTTATGTGGAGCTCCATGAGAAGGGAAGAACAAGAAGATTGTATGGAGCACAGTGAGCAACAGTTTATTCATGCTAGCGCTGGCTTTAAACTTCATCTTTTTTAACGGGCTAAGTTGGGACAGTATTGACCCAGACCTGATTCCACTTAGGGGTGGTCAGCGGAAAATGGGATCAGAAAATTCTAAACAGGCATTTGTCCGCAGCCTCCAAGAGCTGCTTCAGGCGAGAGGAGTAGGGTTTGAAAAACATGTGTTAGAAGATTTCTCAGATCAGATAGATTCTTGCTGCCCATGGTTCAGAAAAGAAAAAAACAAACAAAAAAAACCAAACCAAAACAAAACAAAAAAAACTTTAGATAAGAGAACCTGGGAGAGAATTGGAGAAGCTCTGAGAAACACCCAGGCAGATAATTTCACCCTCTGCCTCTGGGTGCTCGTAAAAGATGCTATTGATGAAGAGACCTTGCAGGCATCAGATAGTACCCAGGCAGAGTTTGAAGAATCTCAAGAAGAACGCCTGCCAGAGAGGACTTTCTCAGAAGAGGGCCCACTCAACCCTAAATTAGAAAGATACAGAGATTCTGATGATGAGCTAACATTAGACAAGGAAGATCATTCAGAAAAAGGAGCCGCCAAATATTTTGGTGGGGATTGGCCTCCTTGAGAACCTCCTGCTCCACATATGGCCTCCACTATAGGAGATGCTACTCATATGGATATGCAACTAAGTAAATTAGAGTTTGAAATCAAGTTGCAGAAATTGACTAATGAGCTTCCGGAGCTTAAAAAGGTCAAATACAGGGAAGAACAGCTATTCTGAAATGTACCAATCTTGGCTAGAAAGAGCTATGAGTCAGGCTCGTGGGAAAGGGCAAGATACTTCTGACGTGTTAGCCTTTCCTATAGTTGAGATAATTGATCAGCAAGATAATAGGCTCAGACAATACCAGACTTTGGAGTTCAAAGTGATAAAGGAGTTAAAATCAGCTGTTGCACAATATGGCCCTACAGCTCCTTTCACACAAGCATTATTGGATACTGTCATGGAGTCACATTTAACCCCCCAAGATTGGAAGACTCTATGTAAGGCTACTCTGTCAGGAGGAGATTTCTTACTTTGGAATTCTGAATGGCAAGAAGCCAATGAAAGAACTGTGGCTTTGAATGCTCAGCCAGGTAATCCAGACTGGGATGTTAGCATGCTTTTAGGAGAAGGTCATTATGAAGGCAATGCTGATCAGATTGGATTTCCTGTTGGAGTGTACAGGAAGGTTGCTATGGCTGCTCACCACACTTGGAATCAGTTACCAACTAAAAGGGATCTTGGTGGAAGTCCTGATGAGCTTTACCATGACTTTGTGGATAGGCTATTGAAAGCAGCCAGTAGAATTCTTGGAGATTCTCAAACGGGAATTCCTTTCATTAGGCAATTGGCTTATGAGAATGCTAACACAGCGTGCTGTGCTTCTATTCGGCTGCACAAAGGACAAACAGACTTAGTGGGATATATCCAGCTTTGTGCAGAGATTGGGCCTTCATATAATCAGGGTTTGGCCTTGGCTGTTGCTTTGTAAAGAAACACTGTGCAAGCAATGCTTGCACAGAAATGAGGGAATAACACACGTTTTAAGTGTGGAAGTTTGGGTCATTTTAAAACTGATTGTCCTAAGAGTAGAGGTGTCGAGAGTGGGCAAGCAGACCGTGCTCCAGGAGTTTGTCTTAGATGCAGGAAGGGCAACCATTGGGCTAGGGAATGTAAATCCAAGTCATCCATTGCGGGAAATGAGAGGAGGGGCCAGCCTCAGGCCCCGAGATACCCACAGCAAGCAGCTTATGGGGCCATGAAGCTGCTGCCCAGACAAAGAAATTCGTTTTTGAACTTGTCAGGGCCACCCCAGGAAGTGCAGGATTGGACCTCTGTTCCACCACCCATGCAGTATTAACCCCAGAAATGGGAGTTCAAACTCTACCTACAGGTGTTTTTGGACCTTTACCCACAGAAACTTGTGTATTTCCTTTAGAACAAAGCAGTCCTATTGTAAAAGGCCTGCAGATTTATCCAGGTGTTATAGATAATGATTTTGAGGGAGAGATTAAAGTCATGGCTGCTTCCCCTCCTGGTATTATAACTGTACCTGCTAATCAAAGAATTGCTCAACTTGTCTTAGTTCCTTTACATCCGCTACTGTTCAGATTTGTTAAGAATAAGAGAGGACAAAGTGGCTTTGGTTCCTCTGATGTGTATTGAGTTCAATCTATTACTAATTAGAGACCTAACCTTAAGTTGATAATTGAAGGAAAAAGCTCTGAAGGATTAATAGATACTGGAGCTGATATAACAATTATTAGAGGACAAGATTGGCCTTCAACTTGGCCTTTGTCTGATATACTTATTTACCTTCAAGGAATTGGTTATGCCAATAACCCAAAACAAAGCTCTAAATTGCTAACCTAGAGAGATGAGGAGGACAATTCAGGACAAATTCAGCCTTATGTTATGTCAAATTTGCCTGTTACTCTCTAGAGAAGAGATCTCTTGTCACAGATGGGCATTATAATGTGTAGTCCTAGTGAAGCAGTGACTAAGCAGATTCTAAGATAAGGATTTTTGCCTGGTCAGGGGCTAGGAAAGGAAGAACAAGGTATTAAGACTTTAGAAAATCCTAAACTTCACTCTAAAACAACAGGCTTAGGGTATTTTCAGTAATGGCCACTATCTTGCCTGCATCCCATGCTGATAAAATTCAATAGCTTAATTATATTCTGGTGTGGGTTGATCAGTGGTCTTTACCTAAAGAGAAAATAGAAGCTGCCTTTTCGTTAGTGCAGGAGCAATTAGAGGCAAGACATTTAGTAGAATCCCAGTCTCCTTGGAATACTCCAATATTTGTTATCAAGAAAAAAATTCAGATAAATGGAGATTGTTACAAGATCTAAGAAAGGTTAATGAAACCATGGTACCTATGGGAACTTTACAATCTGGGCTTCTGTCTCCAGTAGTCATTCCTAAAAGATATAAAATTGTGGTAGATTTGAAAGATTGTTTCTTTACTATTCCTTTACATCCTGATAGTTTATAAGTTGCACAATCAATTCCCTTATTGGAGACTTGTGGTACATTTAACTTTAATACACCAGCAGGATCTCTGTTTTCACAATTGCAAAACATCATTCTTGCTTGAAAACATCTGTTTTATATTGGTCATATATGAGCTCATTCTGGTCTTCCTGGACCTTTAGCTGCAGGCAATGATTTCATTGACAGAGCTCTAATAAGAGAGGACTTAATTTCAGATCCTGTTGCATTGGCTAGACGTGATCATGATAAATTTCATCTCTCTAGCCATACCCTAAGACTCCGACACAAGATCTCTAAAGAACAGGCAAGAATGATTGTAAAACAATGCTCTAAATGTATTACTCTATCTCCAGTTCCACATTTAGGAGTTAATCTACGAGATCTTATGCCCAATCATATTTGGCAAATGGATGTAACTCATTATGCAGAATTTGGAAAATTAAAATATATGCATGTTTGTATTGACACTTGTTCAGGATTTCTTTTTGCTTCTTTACATATGGGTGAGGCCTCTAGAAACGTAATTGATCATTGTTTACAAGCCTTTAATTCTATGGAATTGCCTAAAGTCATTAAGACAGATAATGGGCCATGCTATACTGGCAACAATTTTATTTCATTTTGTAAGGAATTTGGTATCAGACATAAAACTGGAACTCCTTATAATCCCATGGGACAAGGAATTGTTGAACGTGCTCATCACACTCTGAAAAATTGGCTTTTAAAAACAAAGCAGAGGCAATTATACCCCCCAAGGTCACCAAAAGCACACTTTACTTTTGTCTTATTCGTTTTAAATTTTTTGCAAACTGATGTTAAAGGTCAGTCTGCAGCAGATCGCCATTGGCATCCAGTTACTTCCAGTTCTTATGCCATGGTTAAATGGCGGGATCCATTAAATAATATGTGGAATGGTCCAGACCCTGTTTTAATTTGTGGAAGAGGTTCTGTCTACGTTTTTTCACAAAAAGAAGATGGAGTGCGATGGCTGCCTGAAAGTTTGATTTCTCAAGTGGATACATATCTTGAATCTTTTAGTAAGTATGATTCCAATCTTGATGATGGCTCAAAAGGATTTTAGGAAGAGTTAATTTGGAGCACAGCCTCCATTTTCAGAGAATTTATAGCCTTTCTGTTGATTCTCAAATTCACCTCTTCTACACTGGAAGGTCAGAGTCTAAGCTTAATCATTGCTAATTTGCAACTAAATAGAGTACCTGGACATCCCCAAAGAAGTTTTTATCCTTTTTTTTTTTTTTTAAACTGTCTCGACCTTCTTTTTCAAGCAGGTCAGTCAACACTTTACAGCCTGCTTTCAGAAAGCTTACAGCTCTCCTCCAGCAAGAACAGTTGGCAGAAATTCATCGATATGAAGAAGCATTTTAAGTACATATTGTGGCTTTGGTCTGATTTGGGAACAAGGTGTGCTATGAGGGCTGGTCAGTCAATGACGGGCAACCAGATTTCGGAACTATATCAATCTAAGACAGAGGTATATGCCAAGAGGCTGTGGTTTATTAATAATACACCACAGAGCCATGTTTGTGCAAAATAAACACAAACAAGCTGCATATATTCTCCTTGAAGGATAAGAATAGTTCAGGAAAATCTGAGTCCCAAAGCCAGGCGTAGCTGCCAGCCACCATAACTCCCAGGCAGGACTATGGAGCATAAATAAATTTTATGCCGCAGTCCAGCTAAATATTGTATTAAGTCCCATACACACAAGTGTTTGACAAAGGAGACATTCTTCAGTGAATGAATGAGCATATAAAGGATGAAGAAAACTAGATTATCAGAAGGAAATGAATTAAGGATCTTAGTTTATATATTTTTATCTTATTCATTGGTGGGTTACCATTTTTTGATTGTTTTGTTTTACTTTTTTGCTTTTAATTTATTTAGAGAGAAAGAACATGAAATTTGATGAATAGAGAGGCAAGTGAATATGAGGAGAAGTTGAAGAAGGAGAAATAATATGAGACAAAATACATTTTATAATAAAATTTTAAATAAAAGACAAGTACATTTAAAAAAAAGAATTTTTCTAGTCAGGGTTTCTCTGTGTAGCCCTCAGCTATCCTGGAACTCACTCTGTAGACCAGGCTGGCCTTGAACTCAGAAATCTGCCTGTCTCTGCCTCCCAAGTGCTGGGATTAAAGTTGTGCACCACCACACCCGGCTGTATATTTAAAATTCTTAAAGAAATTATATCTTGAGTTTAAATAGGTTGTAATATATCTGCAATTCTTACTAGTAATATTATAATTTCAAAAAAATCCTGTAATATAATTATAAGTAACTTTCATATAAAAGAAGGAAAGATACAAAGCAAAAAATAAATATTTGCTATTTCACCTGTAGGAATAAACATTTAACTATAACAAGCCTATCAAACCTTTTAACCTTGAAATTAACTATCATTGTTCTTAGGAAGATTTAGCTAGATAAAATTATTCATTGTCTTATTCCAATTAAGAAGTACTTGCCGTTCATGTAATTCATTTCATTGTAAGGACTTATAAAAACATTTAGGTCCTATTTTAAAGAAATTAATCTTAAAAATACAATATTTATTTTTCCATATTCACATAAAAAGATAGGAATATCCCCCCCCCTTAGCTCAGCAAATCTGGTGGGAACAAGTGTGGGTCCCCTTCTCTCTTGGGTTCCAGGGCTGACTGAGCTGCCCCCAAGGCCCTCATTTTGTTCTCAGCTCTTCCGCAGTCTCTAGCAATGTCCAAGAGTTTAGAACCTGTCATCTCTGACCTCCATGAGACCCAGACACCTTGAACTGTTCCCTCTCTACCCCCAACAGACTGGGTTTCCATGGCATCCCACAGCCAGATGCCCAACTGGGCTGCTGGCAGAGCACATGGCAATCTCCTGCGTCTGTCTACACAGAGCTCCAGAGTTATGGGGGGATGTCGGTTCTCTCCCATCCCCTTTATTTCCTGGCTCCTCCTGTCCAACAAAAAAATAACTTAACATATTTAATGAAAACACATAACAAAGAATCATCATAGCTTTGGATAAAGAAATTAAGATTTGGATATGTATGAAAGGACAGAACAAATACCTAAAGTCAGAAGTCAAGGAATAAGTAATTTAATGTATATTTACTTATATTATGGTGATTAGTGCCTCTAACTTAGGAAAGATAATTGTAAAAAAAATATAATTTATCTAAGACTGTAAAGTAAATAACAAAAATCATAAGTTTTCAGTGTAAATTATTATTACTTATTATTAATAAAATGTTATGATTCAAGATTATTGTTTATTAATAAAATTATATTAACTAAAATTGGTAGAAAAGCACTTGGATATTTCTATTTCATATCATTTCTGTAGCGTAATTTTTATATTTCATTGAAATTTCCATAAGTATTGTTTAAGTAATGGCTATATTAACATTTTGAGTACAAATTTTGTTTTCTCGGTTATTAAAAAGTAGGGTGTAAAGAAATTGCCTCCTTTGAATTGAGACAGTGCAAAGACATTTTTGAGGTACAGATCTAAAGATGTAATCTTAAAGGAGAAAGCATCTTAAGTAACACTAATTTAATTTTCTTTCTTGTCTTCTTCAAAGAACTAGCATGTGCATCACATAATTAATTAAAACTCATCTTTGAGGGGTAGGCTGTGGCTACCTATGTTTAATTAGAAACAAACAGTGTTCTTTTCTCTGTAGTAAAACTTTGGTACATTAGGACACTATACTTAAATAAATTACCATGTTAATAATCATTTTTCCAACCAAACAAGTGAAAGACCTATATGACAATAAGTTCAAGTCTCTTAAGAAAGAAATCAAAGATCTCAGAAAATGGAGAGATCTCCCATGCTCATGGATTGGCAGAACTCACTTAATAAAAATGGTCATCCTAAAAAAGGCTTCTGTAAGTCAAAGGACATAGTCGAAAAGACAAACCCCTAACCAAACCCTACATTAGATAGAGGGCTAATATCCAAAATCTATAAAGAACTCAAGAAGTTAATCACCAAAAATATAAACAACCCAATAAAAATGGGATATAGAAAAACTGAGAATTCACAATAGAGAAATCAAGAATGGCTGAGAAGCACCTAAATACATGTTTAAAGTCCTTAGTGATCAGAGAAATGCAAATCAAAATGACCCTGAGATTCCACATTACATTAATCAGAATGGCTAAGATTAAAACCTTAGGTAACAACACATGTTGGAGAGAATGTGGAGAAAGAGGAATACTTTTCCATTGCTGTTGGGATTGCAAACTGGTCCAACCACTCTGGAAATTAATCTGGAGGTTCTTCACAAAATTGAACATATATCTACCACTCTTGGAAATATAGCCAAAAGATGCCCCACCATGTCACAGGGGCACATGTTTCAATTTGTTCATAGCAGCCTTATTTGTGAGACCAAGAAGCCGGAAACAACCTAGATATTCTACTACAGAGGAATTAATACAGAAAATGTGATTCATTTACACAATGGAATAGTACTCAGCTCTTAAGAAGGAGGACATCCCTAGTTTTGCAGGCAAATGGAGAGAACTAGAAAATATCCTGAGTGAGGTAACTCAAACTCAAAAGAACATGCATGGTATATACTCACTCATAAATGGATATTATCAAAAAAAAAAAAACCAACCAAACAAACAAACAAAACAAACAAACAAAAAAAGCAACAAAAAACAAAAACAAAAATCCAAACCCATCTGCAGAATACCTAAGATACAGTCCACAGAACTCAAATAGTTCAACAAGCTGAAGTCCCCAAGTGAGGACACCTCAGTCCCACTGGGCAGAGAAGATAGCAATCTCAAGTGGGGACTTGGGAGGGAAAGTAGACAGGGTGGGGGTGCAGTGGGGGGAGGAGGGAAACCTGATCTGGTATTGGGTGAGAGAAAAGAACTGAAGCCCAAAAAGCCAGCAGAAAGAATGGAAGCAGGCAACCTCAGGAAATAGGAGGTTAGGGGGACACCCCAGAACACACCAGAGATTTGGGAGGTGAGAGACTCCCAAAGCACACAGGGAGGGACTTTTGATGAAATGCCAGACACTAGGGAGAAGGAACTTATAGAGCCCACCTCCAACAGGAAGACAGGACATCGAGTGAGTGATGGGGTTGCCATCCCATAGTCACACCTCTGACCCATAATTGTTTCTGTCTGAAAGAATTATAGGAAAGTAAATGGAGAGGAGCCTAAGGAAAAGAAGGTCCAGTGGTAGGCCCAAAGTGAGATCCAGCTCAAGGGAAGGTCTCAAGCCTGACACTATTACTGAGGTTATGGAGTGCTCACAAAAAGGGATCTATCATGATCACACTCTAGAAGACCCAACAAGCAGCTGAAAGAGTCACATGCAGATGTTTGTACCCAACCAATGGACAGAAGCAGCTGACCCTTGTTGTTGAATTAGGGAAGGCTGAAAGAACCTAAGGAGAAGGGCTATCCTCTAGGAGGACCAGCAGTCTTAATTAATCTGAACTCCCGAGATCTTTCAAACACTGGATCACCAAACAAATAGCATACACCAGGTGATATGAGACCTCCAATGCACACACAGTAGAGGACTTCCATGTCTGAGTTCATTCAAGATGATGTACCTAACCCTCAAGAGACCAGAGGCCCCAGGAATGTTAGAGGTCAGGTGAGGTGTGTGGTGGGGGCATCCAGGCAGAGAATGGGTGGGGTGGGGAGGAGGTGTGGGATGTGGAACAGTTGGAGGGTAAATGGGTATCCAGGAAATGCAATAAAACCTATGACCACTTGATCTTTGACAAGGGAGCTAAAACCATTTAGGACAGCATTTTCAACAAATGGTGTTGGCTCAACTGGCAGTTATCATGTAGAAGAATTTGAATTGATCCATTCTTATCTCCTTGTACAAAGATAAAGTCTAAGTAAATCAAGGAACTCCACATAAAACCAGAGACACAGAAACATATAGAGGAGAAAGTGGGGAAAAGCTTTGAAGATATGGGCAAAGGGGAAAAATTCCTGAAAAGAACAGCAGTGGCTTGTGCTATAAAATCAAGAATTGACAATTGGGACCCATAAAATTGCAAAGCTTATAAGGCAAAAGACACTGTCAATAAGACAAAAAGGCCATCATTAGATTGGAAAAGGATCTTTACCAATCCTAAATCTGATAGGGGACTAATATTCAATATATAAAAGAACTCAAGAAGCTGGACTCCAGAAAACCAAATAACCCTATTAAAAAATGGGGTACTGAGCTAAAAAAGAATTATCAACTGAGGAATAACAAATGGTGGAGAAGCACCTGAAAAAATGTTCAACATCCTAAATCATCAGGGAAATGAAAATCAAAACAACCCTGAGATTTCCCCACACACTAGTCAGAATGGCTAAGATCAAAAATTCAGGTGACAGCAGATGCTGTCAAGGAAGAAGAGAAAAAGGAACACTCCTCCATTGCTGGTGGGTTTGCAAGCTTGTACAACCACTCTGGAAATCAGTTTGGCAGTTCCTCAGAAAATTGGGCATAGTACTACGGGAAGATCCAGCAATGCCTCTCCTGGGCATATATCCAGAAGAAGTTCCAACTGTTAATAAGAACACATGCTCCACTATGTTCATAGCAGCCTTATTTATAATAGCCAGAAGCTGGAAAGAAACCAGATGTCCCTCAACAGAGGAATGGATACAGAAAATGTGGTACATTTGTATTACTCAGCTATTAAAATCAATAAATTTATGAAATTCTTAGGCAAATTGATGGATCTGGAGGATATCATCCTGAGTAAGGTAAACCAACGCATAATATGCACTCACTGGTAAGCAGATTTTAGCCCAGAAACTTAGAATACCTAAGATACAATTTGAAAAATACAGAAGTGGATGCTCACAGTCATCTATTGGATGAAATACACGGCCCCCCTGGAGTATCTAGAGAAAGTATCCAAGGAGCTGAAGGGGTCTGTAACCCTTTAGGAGGAACACCAATATGAATTAACTAGTAACCCCTGAGCTCATGTCTCTAGCTGCACATGTAGCAGAAGATGGCCTAATTGAATATCATTTGGAGGAGAGATTCTTGATCTTGCAAAGATTATATGCCCCAATACAGGGGAATACCAGGGCCAGGAAGCAGGAGTGGGTGGGTTGGAGAGCAGGGACAGAGGGTATAAGGGACTTTTGGGATAGCATTTGAATTGTAAATGAAGAAAATATCTAATAAGAAAAGAAAAAAGAAAAAAAAAAAAAGCACATGAAACTCAAGAAGAAGGAAGACCAAAGTGTGGATACTTCATTTCTTCTTCGAATGGGGGAAAAATATCCATGGAAGTTACAGAGACAAAGTTCAGAACTGAGACGGAAGAAAGGACCATCCAGAGACTGTTCTACCTGGGGACCCATCCCATAAAAGTCACCAAACCCAGACACTATTGCTTATGCCAACAAGATTTTGCTGAAATGACCCTGATACAGCTCTCTCTTGTGTGGTTATGCCAGTACCTGACAAATACAGAAGGGGATGCTCACAGTCATTTATTGGATAGAACACAGGGCCCCCAGTGATGAGCTAGAGAAAGTCCCTAAGGAGCTAAAGGGGTCTGCAACTCTATAGGAAGTACAACAATATGAAATATCCAGTACCCCCAGAGCAAATGTCTCTATCTGTATATGTAGCAGAGGATGTATATCTAGCCGGCCATGGGAGAAGAGGCCCTTGATCTTGTGAAGATTATATGCCCCAGTACAGGGGACTACCAGGGGTTGGAAGCAGGAGGTGGTGGGTTGGGGAGCAGGGCAGGGGAAGGTTATAGGGGACTAGCACACTACGAAAGAGATAGCATTTGAAATGTGAATGAAAAAAATATCTAATAAAAAAGAAACAAAAATATATATATATAAACATCTTTCCCCAACAGAAACTGAAATTTGGGAAACTAAAACTCTTCAAGGGACCTTCCAATTAACTATTCAATAATTTCATATGTAAACTAATTTTTAATAACCAGAACCATTATCAAAATAAAGTTTTACCAGGGAAAATATCTGAAAAATAAAAAAAAGAAAGTTTGCTCTTCAAATGCCGAAATAAAAACAGAATCTGAAACTCCAGAAGCACGTTTTTCATCAATCATACTTTGAAGTTATTTAAAACTTGAGTATTAAAATATCTAAAAATAAATAATAAAAGAGACAGACAACTACCATCATTATCATGAAACAACAATTTTCATAAAGAAGAAGAAGAAGAAGAAGAAGAAGAAGAAGAAGAAGAAGAAGAAGAAGAAGAAGAAGAAGAAGAAGAAGAAGAAGAAGAAGAAGAAGAAGAAAAAGTAGACATTGGGGGATAAAAGGATTATCTTAGTTTGGGATTTATTTTTGTCAAGAGACACTGTGACAAAGGCTACTTTATTAAGGAGATGATTTAATTGCAGCTGCCCTAGAGTTTCAGAGGTTTCGTCTATTATCATAATTGTCAGAAGTGTGGCAATGTCCAGGCAGACATGGTATAGAGAAGGAGCTTAGATATTTCCATCTTGATCGAAAGGGGTTGCCTAAGGAAACTCTATTTATTCCACACTGGGCATAGATTGAGCATATATAAAACTTCAAATCCCTATCTCCACAGTGGCACACTTCTAACAAAGCCCCACTTCTTCCAATAAAGCGAGACTTCCTAGAATTGGCATTCCCTATGGCCAAGTATTCAAACACATAAATCTGTGAGGCCATATCTATTTAAACTACCACACTAACCAAACAAAACAACGGAAACTAAAGCAGAGGCATATAGAACCCAATACTGAAGAAAACCTGGTCTTGCTGTATTATAATAAGAAAAACCTCAGTTGCATATTGGCTACATTTCTTACAGCTGATGAAAACCTAGAATATACAATGTATGGAAGTTCCTAGGTTTCTGAAGAAACTAGTGTGTTTGCTGTCTTTCAAAGACAAAGTTCAGTGACTGAAGAGGTGCCTAGTTTTGAAGAAAGCTGGCTGCTGTCTTCTAGAACAGAACTTTGATTTTACTCATAACATCTACACAGGGCCTCACAACCATCAGTAATTCTTGTTTCAAGTATCCAATGATATCCTCTTACTACTCAAGTATCCAATGATATCCTCTTACTACTCAAGTATCCAATGATATCCTCTTACTACTCAAGTATCCAATGATATCCTCTTACTACTCAAGTATCCAATGATATCCTCTTACTACTCAAGTATCCAATGATATCCTCTTACTACTTGGGCACTAACACGCATGTGGCATACAGATATTCATACAAACCAAATACACATACACATTTAAAACATAAATGATAATGTGTGCACTAGGAGAAGAAGATATTAAAATGAATAAGCAATTGTGAACATTTTACTTTTGCTCTGTGTTCTGTATATAAGAGGATGAAGAATGAATTTCTACAAAGCAAAAACAGCAACTTGATTCAGAGATTGAACAGTTAGACAGATAATTCTGTTTTGCTCTATGTTGACTCAAATATAAATTTCCAGAACACAGTGTCATAGAGTGATTATAGTCACTGATGGCAGGAAGCCATGTTACATACAGCAGCATAAACAGAAAGAAACAACGGAGAAAACAAGGCATAATAAAACACTGCTTCTTAATACAGTTACTGATCATTAAAGTCTTCCAGCTGCTATCACTTTCTGTGCAAAACTGCCTAATTGGAATGTCCTTTGTCATATGTCATTGTTTCTTTTTATTCTGTCTTTTTTGCCTTATTTAAATGTTCAGTATTTTATTCAGTAAGGGTTTTTTTCTGACTTTTAGATTTTTTATTAGATATTTTCTTTATTTACATTTCAAATGTTATCCCCTTTCCTAGTTTCCCCTCTGAAAACCCCCTATCCCATCCTCCCTCACTCTGCTCATGAACCCACCCACTCCCTCTTCCCTGTCCCTCTGCCCTCTACACTGGGGCATCGAGTCTTCTCGGGACCAAGGGCCTCTCATCCCACTGCTGTCCAACAAGTCCATCCTCTGCTACATATACAGCTGGAGCCATGAGTCCCTCTATGTGCTCTCTTTGGTTGGTGGTTTAGTAAGTTGTAATACTTTTTGGATATCTTTTTGATATTATTTAATGCCAGAGTTCTCAATTATATAAAGACTTTTAAGAGATTTAATTATCTTTTGCTTCCTTCTAAAATAATTCAATATACAGTCATCAGTATAACACTGACATTGTAAGCATTTGTGTATATATATATATATAAATTGAATTGCATAGTTGAATCAAACAGACAGCTAAGCATCTCTTCTGCAGCAACAGGTAGCATAGTCCTCTGTTACTTAGATCATGTCCTGTTTACCAAAGCTGACTGTCCTGGTTCCAGGACATGGTGCCTTAGCTAGCCATGTTTACTGGAGTTTGTATCAGATTGTTTTGCTATCACAAAATAGGATGAACTCTAGATGACTCTGCTATTATTTATACTCAGACAAGAGGAAAAGCACTTCCCCTGGTCATCCAGCCAAGGGACTGCTGAAACTAGTGCTGACTTTGTCTAGAACAGTGCTTCTCAACCTTTCTTGGGACCACATAGCAGCCATCTTGCATATCAGTCATACAGACTCTAATTTATAACCGTAACACATTTACAGTTATAAAGTAGCAACAAAAATAATTTTACGATTAGGGAGTGACTACACTATGAGAAACCATATTAAATGATCTCAGCTTTATGAAGATTAAGACTCACAGTTTTAGAGTCTTAGTCTCAATGAAGTGTTGAGGCAAGGCTGTGATTGGCCCCAAAATAAATGCCACTTGGTGTTGAGTAACAATGTCTGCTCCCCGATTAAAACATTTTACTCTGTTGAGAAGTTCCTTAAGAAAAGAAATTAATATCTCTAAATAATTTCAAGAAGTACCTGATATTGACCATATACTCTAGTCCTCCCTTCCCAACCAAGTATATTATGATGATGCTCTGAGTCGGTCAGATAAGACAAGATGCAAAGATTATTCTGAGACAAGGCACACACACATCTTAGAAATAGGCAGAGAAAACCAATGTGGTCTGAAAAAAAAAAGGCAGAAAAAAAGTCAAAAGAACCAGCTCTTGCTTTTGTTGATTCTTTTTTATAGTTATTTTTGTTTCTACTTTGGTCGATTTCATCCCTGAGTTTGATTATTTCCTGCCATTTACTCCTCTTGGTTGAACTTACTTCTATTTGTTCTAGAGCTTTCAGGCTGCATGTGCATACTCTTTCCAATTTCTTTTTTGGAGGCCCTCAGAGCTTTGAGTATTCCTCTTAGCACTGTTTTCATTGTGTTCCATAAGTTTGGGTATGTTATACCTTCATTTTCATTATACTTACTGATAAGTACATATTAGACCAGAAACTCAGAGTACCCAGATACAATTCACAGACCAAATGAAGCTCAAGAAGCAGAGTAACCAAAGTATGTGTAATTCAGTCCTTCTTACAAGGGGGAACGAAATATCCAGGGTAGGATATACAGAGAAAAAGTGTGGAGCAGAGACTGCCCCATCTGAGGATCCATCCCATATACAGTCACCAAACCCAGACACTATTGCCATCAAGTGAGGGCTGACAGACGCCTGTTATAGTTGTCTCCTGAGAGGCTATTCCAGTGTCTTACAAACAGAGAGGTCGATGTTCTCATTCAACCATTGGACTGAGTACAGGTCCCCAATGGAGGAGCTAGAGAAAGGACTGAAGGAGCTGAAGGAGCTTGCAGCCCCATAGCAGGAACAACAATATAAACCAACCAGTTCCCCAAGAGCTCCCAGGGCCTAAACCACCAACCAAAGACTACACACGGAGGGACCTATGGCTCCAGTTTAATATGTAGCAGAGAATAGCCTTGTTGGACATCAATGGGAGGAGAGGCCCTCGGTCCTGAGAAGGTGCTATTCTCCAGTATAGGGGAATTACAAGATAGGAAAGCAGGAGTGTGTTGATTGGTGAGCATGAGGGAGATGGGGTAGGGTTTTCAGAGGGGAAACCAGGAAAAGGAATAACATTTGAAATGTAAATAAAGAAAGTATCTAATTAAATAAAAGGCAAAATGCCTGGAAGAGGTTCAGACCAAGACACCTGGTAAGGACACTCATGAACCTGCAAGCCACACAGTATGGTCCAGCTTCCCAATGAGCTGTCATCCATGCTGTGGTAGGTTTCTATGATAAACCTATCTTGGAGTTCTCTTCCTTTAAGTGATTATTCACTGGTATTCCTATAAGGAACCCCGATAAAACCTATTGATTTGCTAAGGTGGGCTTTTTTTGGGGGATATTTCCTTAGGAAAAGAAAGAAAGAAAGAAAGAAAGAAAGAAAGAAAGAAAGAAAGAAAGAAAGAAAGAAAGCAAGCAAGCAAGCAAGCAAGAAAGAAAGAAAGAAAGAAAGAAAGAAAGAAAGAAAGAAGAAAGAAAGAAAGAAAGAAAGAAAGCAAGCAAGCAAGCAAGCAAGCAAGCAAGCAAGCAAGAAAGAAAGAAAGAAAGAAAGAAAGAAAGAAAGAAAGAAAGAAGGGAATAAGGAAGGAAGGAAGGAAGGAAGAAAGAAAGAAAGAAAGAAAGAAAGAAAGAAAGAAAGCAAGAAAGAAAGAAAGAAAGAAAGAAAGAAAGAAAGAAGAAAGAAAGAAAGAAAGAAAGAAAGAAAGCAAGCAAGCAAGCAAGCAAGCAAGCAAGCAAGCAAGAAAGAAAGAAAGAAAGAAAGAAAGAAAGAAAGAAAGAAAGAAGGGAATAAGGAAGGAAGGAAGGAAGGAAGGAAGAAAGAAAGAAAGAAAGAAAGAAAGAAAGAAAGAAAGAAAGAAAGAAAGAAAGAAAGAAAGAAAAGTTAGACTCGATATATTGTGTGAATAGATGTGTGTTCCATTGCCCTAGGAAAAGTCTTGACAGAAAAAAACAAACCAAAACAAACCAAAACACACACCTCCCAACTAACTGGGTTTGGTCCAAAACAAAGGTTGTGATGAGAACTAAAATGCAAGCCCCAGTGGCCATTTGTGTTAAGAGACATGGCTGTTTTCTGGTGAAAATTCAGCTGTCAATGAGCATAATTGGTGATAAGATAGTTGACTATAATTGCACCTCACAAAATTGGTTTATAACTTATCGAAACACTCCTTGAATTTTCTAGTCATTCTGTTAGGACTTAATTAGTGACTTGCTTGGCAGGCATTGTACAGCATTATCATCCCTTATTTTGTAACATGAGCCTCAACAAAAGGCTTTATTGAGTGATCTTTTCTTGAATATTTTCATTGTGTCAGCTTATACGGCAACATGGAGAAGAAAGTAAGAGACACAGCAACAGCAATATCAGAGTGGCAGCATAGGCAGGGAGGTGGCAGTAGCAGTGACATTTGTTAGTAAGCTAACCTGAGAAAATGTGAGTGCAAGTTTGTGGACAGCTGAAGAAGAAAGGTGAGGCATTTGAGGCATGATGAGTAGAGGAAGAAGAAAGGTGGCAAGTGTAGAGAAGGAATAGAATTCTGAGGCTGGAATTTATTTATTTATTTATTTATTTATTTATTTATTTATTTATTTATTTATGTTTTCGAGACAGGGTTTCTCTGTGTAGTCCTAACTGTCCTGGAACTCACTGTGTAGGACAGGCTGGCCTCGAACTCAGAAATTCACCTGCCTCTGCCTCCGAAGTGCTGGAATTAAAGGCATGCACCACCACTGCCTGTCAAAAATTATTTTTTTAAAAAAATAATCTTTAAAGAGACAAGGAAGAGAAAGACAAGAACTGATTACCAGAAAAGCACTACTGTCAAGGCCTTTTAGCCAATAGTTTCAGATCATAGCCAGAGGAGTATGATAGAAGCCAGTGTTAAGAGGTAATACATATAGTTTCCAGTTCTATAAAAGAGCTGTTAACACCGTCTATTGTTAATGATTCTGATACTTAGATCCTTCTAGAGGCTATATCAAAAGGTTGAGGACTCTGCTGAGAACATAACACTTGTAAGGGAGGATTCTGGGACCTAAATCCTGCATGAGTACTATAAGAGCATATAGAGGCTGCTTCTCATTATTCCCACTTAATTACTGCAGCCTTCATTCACCACTGTTAAGCACTAAGAGTAACTAGGGCTAGCACCGACAAGCATTTAAAAAATGACCTTTTATATTTCGATTTTGTCAGAGAGAAACAAATCCTAGCGAAATGTAATTAGATCAAGGATAGAATGAAGGTAGAAGCAGGAAAAAGGAAGGGAATGTTGGAGAAGGGAGACATAAATCAAGTTAGAGTGTGTGTAAGAGAATTAGAATTATTCTAGAAACACTACCACCAAATCCCCTCTTTTTTACAGTGTCTAACACTGTAAAATCATTTTGAGTTTGACAGGTCTCATGTGTGTTTACTTCTCATTGAGTGTTTTCCTTGAGCAGTTTTGGACTCAGCAATATAGAGTGGCAGCTGTAAAGATTTCTTATATATCTCTTGTCTATCCACATGTCTAGATTCCTTGATTTTCAACATCTCTCAGTAGACTGTTACCTTCTTTGTATTGAACCTACACTGACACATCAATATGAATCAAAGTTATACATCAGGCTTTGGTGTTAAAATTGTATATTTTTGTATTTAAAAAAAATCTGAATTAAATGTTTTGCTACATTTTCATTAGTCTGTAAATTAACTCATTCATACTCTAAAATTTATTTTGCCATATGCTTTTCACGCATAAGTACAAATATGTATTTATATTTATGTATATTCATACTATATTATACTACTACATACATTACGTAGTATAGTCATACTCCATTAAGAACACAGACACACACCAAATACTATTATTGTTTGGAAAATTTTCTTGGTCATGCCTTTGAACATTGGCACTTATACAGTATTCTATTTTTATTGATCTTGTTTTATCTTGTGCACAAAGAAGCATTTGTACCCAATATTATAATCCCATGGGATATTATTTATGTATTATTTTACTTCAGATTATGTGACTTTCTATATTTTATTATAAAACCCAACAAAATGATTGAGTTATTTTTATATCAGTATGTTGACTATGTAAAGACATATAGTTAACAAATTAGCTAGCAATAAGTATTAGAAAGCACAAGAATATCTATTTAAGACCATGTTCTTATATGTTACAGCTAGTCACCTATAATATTAAAAATAAAACTATCATAATATTTTCATTTAAATAACAATATTTCTGCTATACTTAAGTGTATAGAATGTGAACATTCTGCTAATTTAAGCATATAAGAAACTAGGAATGAAGGTTATGTTTTCAGATAGCTTCTCAAGAAACTATTCAGGAAACCATTCCTCTATTTCCCTTAACATAGACTCAACATTATTTTATTTTTTTTAATTTTTAATTCTTTAATCTTTATTTACAGTTCAGACTTTATCCCCCTTTGGGTCCACACTCAGATTGTTCCACACACCACACCTCCCCACACATCTCCAAGAGGAGGCCCCCACAACCCCTACCCCACCAGACCTCCCTATTCCCTGTGGCCACAAATCTTTTGAGGGTTAGGCATATCTTTTATGACTGAGTTCAGATCCAGCAGTCCTCTGCTGTATATGTGTTGGGAGCCTCATATCAGCTGGTGTATGCTCCTTGTTTGGTGGCTCAGTGTTTGAGAAATCCTTGGTATCCAGGTTAGTAGAGACTGCTGATCTTCCTCTAGGGTTGCCCACCTCCTCAGCTTCTTCTAGCTCTCCCCTACTTCAACCATAGGCATCACCAGCTTCTGTCCATTGGTTGTGTGTGAATATCTGCATCTTACTCTTTCATCTACTTGTTGGGCTTTTCAGAGGGAAGTCATGATATGCCCCTGTTTGTAAGCATGCCCTAGCATCAGTATTAGTGTCAGGCCTTAGGGCCTTCTGCTGAGCTAGATCCTAATTTGGGCCTGTCACTAGACTTCCTTTTCCTCAAGCTCTTCTCCATTTTTGTCCCTGCAGTTCTTTCAGACAGGGACAATTCTGGGTCAGAGTTTTTGAATATGGGATGGCAACCCCATACCTCCACTTGATGTGTTCTCTTTCTAATGAAGGTGGATTCTACAAGTTCAATTTCCTGACTAGGGTCCCTCCCTCAACATTATTTTCAAAACCATGAGAACAATATAAAATAATTTTGCTTTTTAAGTTATTCTTACTGAAAATCATATGTGAGAGTAACAATTTCATAGTTATTGTGGTTATATTAAGATTATGATTTAGATTCTCATAAGAATTTTTATTTCAGAAGTTTTATGCATGAAATAAAATAGTATTTTGTTCATAATATTTTATATACTCATCTGAGAAACAATGTATTAGTGAACAATATGTTTATAATCTTTTATTCTATGCAGATATTTATAATATGACAGATATTTAACTATACTCTGAGTGTGAAAAGAATTTTCCAGTAGTTGGTATTATTTATCTCTCAGCTGGAAGATATAATTTTTGATGTAATACACATTAAATGGTTTAAAATCTGGAATTCATATCCTCTATAAAAATGATTTTGTTCCTCTAATACACATGTAAGACAGCAATATTAATTATATTTCAGGTATAGATAGCACACACTGTCAGAATGAATGTTTTAACACAGAAATGCATTTTCACTAAGCCTGGCAAGCTAAGGTTTATTTCAGGACATTATGATTGAGGGAGAGGACAATTCTTAAAGATTGTTCTCTGGCCTCTCTACAGAGACACACACAGACACATACACACATATACAAGTGCACACATATACCACACCTCCCCCCCACACACACTAAAATAAACTATAAATAAATAAATGTCAAGAGAATATAAGCATATACATATAGCTACATATTTCTATATACTTGCAGTTGAATCTGTGTAGACAGATTTTTAAATTAATTAAATATAGACAACACACTTCAATGTTAGAAAATTCCGCGCAATACAAAACACTCTTAAGTTTGTAGTATAGATATCTAAAATGTTTCTCCCCTTTTAGTATATATGTATCTAAAGTATTCCATTGAAATATGTTTACTAATAAAATATCTATTAATAAGAGCTAGAAATGTAACACACCATCTGTAGTTTTAATTCTTAGCTGCAGTTCACTGTCCAGGAATAGGGGCAAATGAGATTAAAAATAGAAGTTATTTTCTTTAGTTTCATAACTACAGATAATCATAGGATTAGGAAACTAAAAGGTGGACTCTCTTTGTATTTATAAATAGAATTATGGAGGAGGCATCTAAATTGAGTAGATGAATAAACTTTAAGGATCCCTTTGTGTGGACAGAGGAATAGTATTTCTATTTTCATTAAAAACCTCTGTTGGGCTATCAATTTAATTAAAATTATGAATATTTTAAAATTAGTTAAGGATATTTCTATTTACCTACAGGTATAAAGTCTTTTGCTAAAAAGACTAATAGTAAAAATATATTTCTGAAACATATGGTGGCTTTCATTAAACACAGGTAAAATGACTATGTGTTTTGTTATAAACAGTATTATTAGAAAATACAAGCAGGAAATACTTTGCATTTTCATGTTTCTAATTTAATTATTTTTTTACTTAGTCTTTACATCCTGTCCCCTAATACCCTCTTGGTCACCCCTCCCACAGTTCTTCCCCCACACCCTTCAACTTCTATTCTGACAGCTGGGGAGGGGTGGGATGCTGGGTATCCCCTGTTCCTGGACCTTCAAGTCTTCGCAAGGAAGGTACTGAAGCCAGACAAGGCAGTCCAGCTAGAAGAACATATCCCACATATAGGCAAAAGCCACATTAAGACCAAGCTGCACATCTGTTACACGTGAGCATGTAGGTTAAGTTCCAGCCAGTATATGTACTTTGGTTGATGGTTCAGACTCAGAGAGATCTAAGGACCCAGGTTAGTTGACTCTGTTGCTCTTCCTGTGGCTTCCTATCCCTTTGTGACCAACAATATTTCCTCTTATTGTACCATAAGAATTACCAAGCTGTATCCACTATGTGGTTGTGGGTATCTGTATTTGTTTGAGTTAACTGCTGGGTGGACTCTCTCAGAGGAAACATACTCCTATCTACAAGCATAACAGAGTATCATTAATAGTATTAGGGATTGGTGCTTGCCAATGGATTAGGTCTCAAGTTGGGACAGGTATTGGTTAGCCATTACCTCTCACTACCCCATCACCTGTGCCTGAATTTCTTCTAGACAGGATTAAGTTTGGGTTGAAAGTTTTATGGTAGATTGGTGTTTCTATCACTCCACTGGGTTGCTGCCTGGCTATAAGAGGTAGCCTGTTTAGGTTCCATATTGACAGTGTAGTCAGTCGCAGGTAAGTTCACTTCCATTGATTCTTTGGCATCTTCCTTATCCCCGGTCTCTGCCTCATTTTAGAGATGCCCCCCCCCATCTCCTCATCCACATCAACTGCAGAATTCCATTCATTTGAAAGAATATCTAGCCATCTCTCTTGTCCTTTCTCACATCTGATCCTGAAGTCTACATCCCCTCCTCTTCCCTGTGCCTGCCCAATTCCTTCCTTCCATCTGCCTCTTATGACTATTTTGATCCTCCTCCTAAGAGATATTCAAGCTTTCTAAATTGGACCATCATTCCCATTTAGCTTATTTGTATTTATGGAGTGTAGCATAGTATCTGTGTATATTTGGCTAACATCTACTTATAACTGAGTACAAACCATGCATTTACTTTTTGAACTGCATTACCTCAGGCTGAATGATTTTCTCAAGTTCAATCCACTTGCCTGCAAATTTCATGATGTCTTAGTTTTTAATAGCTGAATAGTTTTTGGTTATGTAAATGTACCACATTTTCATTATCCATCCTTTATTTGAGAGACATCTAGGTTGGTTTCCAGTTTCTAGCTATTATAAATAAAGCTGCTATGAACTGAACAAATAAAGCATCTTTGTATTCATGCCATGGAGTGGTATAGCTGGATATTAAGGTAGAACTATTCCAGGTTTTCTGTGAAGCTGCCAAAATGATTTTCAAAGTTGTTATATAAGTTTGCACTCCCACTAATAATGAAATGTTCCCCTTGCTTCACATATTTGTGAGCATATGCTAGCTTTTGAGTTTTTTATCTTAGCCACTGTGATGTTTTAATTTGTATTTCCCTAATGGCTAAGGACTTAGAAAATTTCTTTAACTTTGACTTGGGCATTCAAAATTCTTCCATTGAGAATTTTCTGTTTATTTTCTACCTCATTTTAAATTGGGTTAATTGAATTATTGATGTCTAATTTCTTGAGTTAATTATAAATTTTGGCTATTAGCTCTCTTTTATATATAGGGTGGGGAAGTTGCTTTCCCAAGCTGTGGGTTGCTGATTTTCCCTATAGACAGTGTCCTTTCCCTTTCAGAAGCCTTGTAGTTTCTCGATGTCCCATTTATCATTTAATCATCTGAGTTCCAGACCCATAGGTATTATGTCGAGGAAACTGTCTCCTATACCAATACACTCAAGGGTATTTTCCACTTTCTCTTCTATGAGACTTATTGTATCCAGTATTATTTTGAAGTCCTTGATACATTCACACTTGAATTTTTGTGCAGAGTGGTAAATATGGATCTATTATTATTATTCTACATATAGACATCCACTTAGACCAGGACCATTTTTTGAAGATGCTTTTATTTTTCCATTATATGATATTTGGCTTCTTTATCAAAAATGAAATATACGTGCATATATTGGATTAGTTTTGTGACATCAATTCCATTTCATTGATGGACGTGTCTATTTCTGTAATAGTATCATGCAGTATATTTCACTATTGCTTGGTAATACATCTTGATGTCAGAGATGATAATTCCTACCAAAATTCTTTTATTTTGGCCATCCTGTTTGGTTTGTTTGTTTGTTTGTTTTTTATAAAGTTGAGAATTGTTCTTTCAAGATCTATAAATAATTGTTATGGAATTTTATTTTATTTTAATTTTTAAAATATTTTTATTAGGTATTTTCCTCATTTACATTTCCAATGCTATCCCAAAAGTCCCTCATACCCTCCCCCCAACTCCCCTACGCACCCACTCCCACTTTTTGGCCCTGGTGTTCCCCTGTACTGGGGCATATAAAGTTTGCATGTCCTATGTGCCTCTCTTCCCAGTGATGGCCAACTAGGCAATCTTTTGATATGTATGCAGCTAGAGTCAAGAGCTCCGGGGTACTGGTTAGTTCATAATGTTGTTCCACCTATAGGATTGCAAATCCCTTTAGCTCCTTGGGTACTTTCTCTAGCTCCTCCATTGGGGGCCCTGTGTTCCATCCATTAGCTGATTGTGAGCATCCACTTATGTGTTTGCTAGGCCCCAGCATAGTCTAACAAGAAACAGCTATATCTGAGTACTTTCAGCAAAATCTTGCTTGTGTATGCAAAGGTGTCAACATTTGGAGGCTGATTATGGGATGGATCCCTGGATATGGCAGTCTCTAGATGGTCCATCCTTTTGTCTCAGCTCCAAACTTTGTCTCTGTAACTCCTTCCATGGGTGTTTTGTGGAAAGTGGTGTATTGAAGTCTCACACTATTATTGTGTGAGGTGCAATATGTGCTTTGAGCTTTACTAAAGTTTCTTTAATGAATGTGGCTGCCCTTGCATTGGGAGAATTGATATTCAGAATTGAGATTCCTCTTGGAGGATTTTACCTTTGATGTGTATGAAGTGTCCCTCCTTGTCTTTTTTGATAACTTTGGTTTGGAAGTCGATTTCATTCAATACTAGAATGGCTACTCCAGCTTGTTTCATCAGACCATTTGCTTGGAAAATTGTTTTCCAGCCTTTCACTCTGAGGTAGTGTCTGTCTTTTTCCCTGAGGTGCGTTTCCTGTAAGCAGCAGAATGTTGGGTCCTGTTAGTGTAGCCAGTCTGTTAGTCTATGTCTTTTTATTGGGGAATTGAGTCCATTGATATTAAGAGAGATTAAGGAAAATTGTTAATTGTTGCTTCCTATTATTTTTGTTTTTAGAGCTGGCATTCTGTTCTTGTGGCTGTCTTCTTTTTGGTTTGTTGAGGGATTACTTTCTTGCTTTTTCTAGGACGTGGTTTCTGTCCTTGTATTGGTTTTTTCCTGTTATTATCGTTTGAAGGGCTGGATTCGTGGAAAGATAATGTGTATTTGGTTTTGTCGTGGAATACTTTGGGTTCTCCATCTATGGTAAATGAGAGTTTGGCTGGGTATAGTAGCCTGGGCTGGAATTTGTGTTCTCTTAGTGTCTGTATAACATCTGTCCAGGCTCTTCTGGCTTTCATAGTCTCTGGTGAAAAGTCTGGTGTAATTCTGGTAGGCCTGCCTTTTTATGTTACTTGACCTTTTTCCTTTACTGCTTTTAATATTCTATCTTTATTTAATGTATTTGTTGTTCTGATTATTATGTGTTGGGAGGAATTTCTTTTCTGGTCCAGTCTATTTGGAGTTCTGTAGGCTTCTTGTATGTTCATGGGCATCTCTTTCTTTAGGTTTGGGAAGTTTTCTTCTATAATTTTGTTGAAGATATTTGCTGGCCCTATGAGTGGAAAATCTTCATTCTCATCCACTCCTATTATCCGTAGGTTTGGTCTTCTCATTGTGTCCTGGATTTCCTGGATGTTTTGAGTTAGGATCTTTTTGCGTTTTGTATTTTCTTTGATTGTTGTGCTGATGTTCTCTATGGAATCTTCTGCACCTGAGATTCTCTCTTCCATCTCTTCTTGTATTCTGTTGCTGATGCTTGCATCTGTGGTTCCAGATTTCTTTCATAGGTTTTCTATCTCCAGCGTTGCTTCACTTTGGGTTTTCTTTATTGTGTCTACTTCCTGTTTAGGTCTTGCATGGTTTTATTCAATTCCATCATCTGTTTGGCCATGTTTTCCTGCAATTCTTTAATTTTGTGCTTCCTCTTTAAGGTCTTCTACCTGTTTAGCAGTGTTCTCCTGTATTTCTTTAAGTAAGTTATTAAAGTCCTTCTTGATGTCCTCTACCATCATCATGAGATAAGCTTTTAAATCAGGGACTATGTTTTCAGGTGTGTTGGGGTGCCCAGGACTGGATGGGGTGGGAGTGCTGCGTTCTGATGATGGTGAGTGGTGTTGGTTTCTGTTAATAAGATTCTTACGTTTGCCTTTCACCAACTGGTAATCTCTGGAGTTAGTTGTTGTAGTTGTTTCTGGTTAGAACTTGTTCCTCAGGTGATTATGTTAGCCTCTATCAGCAGACCTGGGAGACTAGCTCTCTCCTGAGTTTCAGTGGTTTCAGTGGTACTCTCTGCAAGCAAGCTCTCCTCTTGCAGGGAAGGTGCCCAGATATCTGGTGTTAGAACCTGCCTTCTGCCAGAGTTGCGATCCTCTCACAGAGGTCTTAAGATCCCGTGGAGGGTCCTGTGGGTACCTCGAGGGTGTCCTCAGATTCTTTCCCAAGCTACCCCGGTGCTGGCGTGTACCAGAAGGGACTTGTGTCCCTGATCAGGCCGATTGTCCTGCTTTCCTAATTAATGCAGTCTCAGGTCCCACGTGATTCGATTGGAGCAGAAGCTGTGTTCCACTCACCATAGGTCTTAAGACCCTGTGGAGTGTCCTGTGGGTACCTTGCAGGTGTCTGCAGACTCTGAGCCCAAGGTTTCCTGATGCTGGCGTGGACCAGAAGTGACCTGTTTTAGAAATTTAATGGGGATTAAATTGAATGTGTAGATTGATTTTGTTAAGATGGCCATTTTCAATATTTTAAACTTACTTATTCTTGAGCATGGGAGAACTTTCCATCTTCTGATATCTTGTTTTGACTAGAATTTCAAGAAATATACTGAGTACATAGGTAGATCATGGGCAGCCTTGTCTTGTCCATGATTTTAGTGAAAATGCTCTAAGTTTCTTTCCATTTAGTTCACTGTTGGCTATTTGCTTACCTTATATTGATTTGATTATATTAGGCATGTGAACTGTATCCCTGATTTCTCTAATATCTTTAACAAGAAGAGTTGTTGGATTATATCAAAGGCTTTCAGTTTCTCATGAGTTAACTATGTGATGTTTTTCTTTTAGTTTGTTTATATGGTAGATTATGTTGATGGATTTTCAGATATTGAACCATCTCTGCAATACTAGGATGAAGCCTAGTTGATATCAATGGATGATATCTTGATGTGTTCCTAGATCCACTTAGTAAGTATTTTCTTGAATATTTATTTGTACCAAATTCATAAAAGAAATTAGTCTGAAGCTCTCTTTCTTTGTTAATCCCTTGTATTATTTAGGTATTAGAGTGACTATGGTCTCATAGAATGAGTTTGGCAGTGATCCTTCTCTTTTTTTTTAATTTATTTTATTGGTTTACATTCCAGTTGTTGCCACCCTTCCCGTTCACTGCTCCTGGAATTTTTCATCATGTCCCCCTTTGCTTCAAAGAGGGTGCTTGCTTACCTCCATCCTCTAACCCACAATCTCATTTTCAACAACTTCAGTGCACCTCAACCATATCCCTCCTCTCTGGGGCAATAATTCTATACTGGATTAGAAGTATCCTTTCCCACTTTGGCGGGACATGGCAGTCCTCCACAACATATGTGCTATTAGCCATAGGCCAGTCCATGTATGCTCTTTGGTTGATGGCTCAGTCTCTAGGAGCCGTGAGCTCTCTAGGTTAGTTGATGCTACACTATTGTTCGTCCTACAGCATTGCCATCCCCTCCAGCTCCTTCAATCCTATCCCTAACTCTTCCAGAGGGATCTCCAACCTCAGGCCATGGTTTGCTGTAAGCATCTGCATGTTTCTCAGTCAGCCATTCATAGTTTCTCTTGGAAGACAGTCATGCTAATCTCCTGTCTCCAAGCACAACATGACATCAGTAATAGTGTCAGGGTTTGATGCCTATGCATGGAATGGATCCCAAGTTGGGCTGCCTTGCTTGAAAATGTACTACAGAGCATCAATGATAAAAATTGCATGATATTGGTTTAGGTATCGACACTTAGATCAATGGCATAGAACTGAAGATCCAGAAATATACCTGCATGCCTATGGACACATAGGGAAATATACGTGAATGCACTGTAATAGTGGGAAATTTGTGAACAGAACACAATGGCTCAGGCTCTAAGGTAAAGAATTTACGTATTGGAATTTAGAAAACTGCAAAGCTTTGGTTAGGCAAAGGACACTGTCAATAGGACAAAACATTAACTTACAGGTTGAGAAAAGGTCTTGACTAATCCTACACTTGATGGAAGGCTAATGTTCAAAATATATGAAGAACTCAAGAATGTAGACACCAAAAAACCAGATAACTCAAGGGAAAAATTGGGTATAGAGCTAAATAGAGAATTCACACAGAAGAGTCTTGAATAGACAAGAAGCACTTAAATAAATGTTCACAGATCTTAGTCATCAGAGAAATGCAAATAAAAATGACCCTGAGATTCCACCTTACACCAATCAGAATGTCTAAGATAAAAACCTCCAGCAACAGTAGCTGGAGAGGATATAGAGAAAGTAAAACACTCCTCCATTGCTGGTTGAATTGCAAACTCTTATAATCACTCTGAAAATTAGTCTGATGAAGCCTCAGAATTGCAAATAGTTGTACCTGAAGAAATAGCTATACCACTCTTGGGCATATACACAAAAGATGCTCCACCATACCACAAGGACATGTGCTACACTATGTTCACAGCAGCCTTATTTGTAATAGCCAGAAGCTGAAAACAACCCAGATGTCCCCAAATGAAGAATGGGTACAGAAAATGTCGTTAATTTACATAATA